>NC_137593.1:28432202-29711954 GCF_963210335.1 Falco punctatus
ATTTTATGTTCATACGTTCTTAAATTTGGCTAGCTAAAACTTGAAGTAATAAAAAAAAAAATTAAAATCAATTTCTTTAAATAACTGAGGCCATCAAAAAATAAGATCTGGCCTCTGCTGTTTCTTCCCCCATCACCTCAGCAAGCTCAGTATCTTGCTGCACTGTTAAAAGAAATGCCAGTTAGATCAGGCACTAGTTTAAGCTGCACGTTATTCAGCTCACTTCTACAGGTTCCTGCATAAAAGTGAAGTTGCTTTTCAAGATGAAGGAGGGAAGGTACTTCAAGTGGAGGAGAATGGGAGAAGCTCCTGGGCACTGGCTCCTTGCAGGGCTCCAATAGCTGGGAATAACTGCTGACATCAATGCAATTAGGAAAACAAGTGATACAAATGCATTGCAATATCAGATGCTGTACTTGTAAATAATTACGGAAACATGACTAGCAAATTCAATTATAAAGCCACTTTGCAACTTTTCTTTAGCCTGCTTCAAATTGCCTGGTTTATTGTATCTTGACTGAGATTGGTATCCTGACTCGTTAAAGGCAAATTGCTTTTTCTCAGCATCTTTTCTAAGAAAGGTTGCAAGGCTTGCCCTGGAAAGGTACAAAGACTGCCGTGTCCAAAATTTGAATACGGGTTGGGTTTTTTTCCAGCAGTACCATGTCTGGAATGGGCAGCCTACTGTAATGAAACGTTCACCACCATTTTCATTCATGAACTTCTCTCCAAAATATCACAGGTAGGAGCTGGGGATAGGAACAGTGCTGTCTGAAATTCGTCTCCAGTATTATCTTTACCAACAAATTTAAATTCACCAAAGACAGACAACAGGCCAGATAAATTTATAGAAAAGGAAAAGCAAAAATCACTCAGATTGCTTCTTTAGGGCCTATTACGTAATTAGAGAAAAAGCAGATCTTAAGCTGATATAAATCAGAGTAACCTCCCTGAAGCCAAAAGAGCCACAAGTCTACATGCACTGAGGTGTTCCCCATACTCTACCATTCCAGTGATCAGGAAACTTTCAAACATCCTGCAACTACCTACCAGCATAAATCTCCATATAGCTAGATAGTGGTGTAGGTAGGATTACACACATAAGCAATGTGAAGACTAGACAAATTAACGCTCTAAAGAATCAGAGATGCTCATAAAACTTTATCTCATCTCCCCTCTTCCTATACCTGATACTCCTGACTTTGATTCAAATTGTTTTTTCCGGAGGATCCTTGCCTCACACAGTGCACACGACAGTGGTCCTTCAGTCAGCAGCTCTTCAATTTTCTTCTGAGTTTTAGCTCCATAACAGGCGGCCCCAGGCCTGCACATCGTTCAAGCCCTGCACTGACTACAAAACCAATTATTTCCAGTGAGGTTTTTTTTGTTTGCAGAGCTAAGCAAAAACAAAACACCTAAACAGAGTATTCTAGCTGGAAAGAATTTTTGACATTACAGCCAAAACAACTCAGCAAATTCGACATGACTTGATGTGCTTTGGGAAATAAAAGACTCCGAGGGAAGATTTCCCCAGCTTTAACTGGAAGCCCTGGAGCCAGGGTAGAAGTGATGTTCCTGGTGATGGCTCCCCAGAGCAGCGCCCAGGCCCAGTGCTCTCGCCTCAGCCCACTCCTGCTCTCAGGTGAGGAGGAGATGTGGACACGCGGGGCTATGGCCTGGTCCTGCAACCTCTCCAGCCTGGATGAGCAGAATGGAAGCTGTAAGACCTTCCAAGGATCTACCCATCTCACTCTATAGACAGTCACCATCCATCTCCTTGTATGATCTAGTCTGTGCTCCACTTCCACCTCTTCCCATGGTGGCAGAAAGCCCTTATCCCCACGCAATCGGTGCAGGTGTGACTGCCTCCCACCATGTGAGCCCGCTGGAGAAACACTCAGGGCATGGGAAACCCAAGCTGCATTCTTGTTATTCCAGAGACAAACCACACAACAGGCTGCTCACCTGCCCTGGGAAGGGGGAAACCCTGCTCCCCTCCTGAAGCCCCGGGCTGCACAAGCTCCAGACAAACTTCAGGGCAAACCTTCTCTTTTTCTCATGTTTGCAGCAGATCTGCAGAGCCATCCAATTTGGCCAGAACCAGCAAGGGGAGCCTGAAGGGGGAAAAAAAGCCCAGATCTGTCACAAAGCCAAATTTCAAGTCCCTGTGAAAATAAAAATAAAGCATGAAAGTGCCAGATTTTCTCAACAACGTGGGTGTCAGATTTTTTTTTCCCTTAGATAACTATAAAACAATGCCTTCTCCCTGTATCACACTCTTGGATCTGGTTAAACTATATTTTATTCCTGCTTTCTCTCACACACACATATTCATATACACAAAGACCAGCCCAAGCCAATGGCCTGCAACTGAAAATTTCAGCCTGAACAGTTACATGTTGGCAAGGATATAGCGTTGGAAAACAGAACCTTTTAATGGGAAATGTCTGGCAACCTTAATTATAAGCACCACTGCCAGCTCCACCAATAATTATAGCTTAGTTTCAGAATCATCCATGTGCTAACAAATATATTTAATGACAAGAGAATTTGCCAGGGATATTCAGCAGGAAAGACTTCCAACCAGCTAGAAGACCACCATAAGATGCAGAGGTGACCTTACATTGCCTGTTTGCCTCCAGGTACGGATCTTCTTCTGCCTAAGCCAGAGATGAGCCACTCCATTGAGTATTTCAGATAAGCCTCAGGGCTCCTTTGGTTTCCTTCCATCTCTAGCCTCCCCCAGGCAGGCGGAGAACTGTATTTTACTCTTACATATAAGAAGATACCTTAGTCCCCTGTGACCACCAGCGAGTCTCTTGCATCTCTGCATAGTCTGCAGTGAATACAGAAATGATAAAAAAGACATTCTCTCTGCTCCACAGCTTCCCGGTGGAGCCAGGCAGCTTTACAACAGGGGTACTTCAGACACACAAAAAATTGTCTGTGCACACACAGATTTCAGCAGCCCCATCAAAAACTTTGCTACCGTCTGCACGTGACAGTGACTGCCCCCCTGAAAGGTTTTGGCAAAGAGCTCTACCCAGTGCTGAAACGGTTCCTGTCTGGCTTTTCACAGCTTTCTCAGCTGCCAGGTGTCTCCAGATTCACATGTAAAGTGTGGAGCACCAAACATTGGAATTTAACTCCACTGCATTCAATGGCTCTGATCCAGGCTTTAACTGAGTCTCTTCTAGCCACACCATCCAGTGACCTGCAGCCCAGAGGGCCCAGTGCACACAGCCATCTGAACCAGTGAAGGCATGTTGGAGCTCTAACACCTGTAAGGACCTCAAAGACGAAAATGTCAACTGGTGAATATCTCCAAAAATTAAAATCCTCCCAGCTCTCTGGTCCTTGTCCCAGCCCCCTCATTCTCTCCCCATTTGACCTGGGCTCCAGCCCCACAGCCATCCAGTTGGCCTCTGCTGGACTTACTCCAGTTTGTCAGTATCTTTTGTACTGGGGGCCCCAAACTGCACACAGTATTGCAGACATGCCCTCACAAGTGCTGAGGTGATACCCCCTTCTTTTGACCTGCTGGCCACGGCAATACACCGGGACCAACAGCCACTCTACACTGTGCCTCATAAACACAATTATCAAGGACCAGACCCACATGTCAGACCATCAGCCTCTACACATGCCTGGAAGGCAACTCTATCCTGCTAGAGTTCCTGATTTTATCACCGTGTTAATGTATAAAAAAAAAAAAGGGGGGGGGGGGGGGGGGGAAGTCTTTCATAAGTGTGGAAACAGTCATAACTAACCCACGTTCAGAAAGCAGTGAGAAGTAGGAAAACCTACTTTTTTAAATTGTTATGATTTCAGATTTTAAAAAATGGTTTCTCTATGCCGTCCATGCCTAGAGTTTAGAAACCAGGCAGGCGATAACAAAGTTTGACAATGGTTAGCAATTCACTGCTCAAAATGAAGCATTTTTCATTTTGGAAGTTTCCTATTCTCACTTCAATTTGGCCTTTCCCTTGGAGCACGAGGATTCATTGTCTTGCCAAAAGTTATGTTGGTTTTTAATCCTGGCTCTTGTAGTTTCGATGGTTCTTGTTATTTATACCAATGAACAATCCCTGACTGACAGGCACCCACTACCCTGTTGGCCACGGCAGACGGTGGGAATGGGATTTCAGACAAGAGGCCACAGCTTGGGTATTCCCAAACAATCATTCCAGCATTGGGGAGATGGGGCAAAGCACATTTCACAAGTGCCAGGTCACACATGCCAAAGGTTGAGAGCGCATTACCAGCTGACCCGCCGTGACGGTCTATGGCACACAACAACCCTGGCCCCAGCACAAGAGAACGTGTTAGGAGAAGCTGGAAATCAAGTTAGTATCTCATCCATGAATTGAAACCTTCTCAGATACAGTGTTTTACAGATAAACCTTTTTCTAGATTTCAGCTAATATTCTAATACTATTTAAAACCCAAATGTTCTTATTCTCCCTTTTCTTGAAGATATTAGCAACTCTTTTGTCCTTAATTCCACTTTAATAACATCCTTGTTTTAGAATTTCCATGGGGTTTAACTACTGTCTTTAGCATTTTAAGCCAGTTTCCAACATTTGGCAAAGTTTTTAAGTTCTTGCCAAATCTCAGGCGGTGCTGGTAGGCTGGCAGTCCTGCTGTAGATCCAGAAACCAGGACGTGATTCTCATCCCCTCACCTGCCCATCCATCGCAACTGGAAACAGGCGCCCCGTCGCTCAGCCCAGGGAAGCCTACGGCAGACAGCTGTAACACTGGTTACAGAGCTTCGTGTGCAGAAACTGGCGTGGTTCGGGCGCAGATTGTCTAAGCAAGCCTGCAACCACCCGTTCGGTGCATTGGGCACCTGGATGCCCCTGGAATTGCTTTCTGGTTGCCCACCTCAGCAGCTGGCAAAGGCAGCTCAGCAAGGGGATAACGGGGATACGAGCAGGGCTTGCTGCCCACTGGCAGGCACAAAGGACTTAGGGGAGGAGTCCTCTTTTAGAACTGGGGAGACTGGACCAGTACGGAGGAGGGCAAAGGAGGTGTCCAAATGTCCCCAGAGAGGTGTCGTGGCATGGCCAGGAGAGCTCAGTGTATGAATACAGCATTTCAGAGGCGGGAATTTACTTCCTGGGAAGGGCACAAGCATTTTCCCCTGCGTGTAGACCTGTGCTGCAGAAGACATCTCTGCAAGGACTCAGAGGTGCTCCTTGATAAGCAGCTGAAGCGACTGTCACAACACACAGCGCTTGCATGGAACCTATGGGCATGGTGACTCACCCACCCTTTCTTAATCTGTAACAGCAGCTGGGACCTCAAAGGCTCCAATCTACCTCCCACCGTCCCGGTACCTGGTGGTGTATCAGAGGTCTCACAGCAGGACAAAAATCTCCGGAGCATCCCCAGGGAGAGGACTGTAATCTGGGCTCCTTGTCATCCTATTCCCAGTTTGCATGATGCTGTGATATGTAATTCAAACAAAAAATGGCCCTGGTTTCCAGGCACACTTTAAACGTAGTATCTCAGAAGCACTGCATTTAGGCTTAATAAAAGTTATGATACATTGATTAAATACCAGCTGAGGGCTGAAAGAGTGTTTCCTGAGCTTTATAGGGCTGCAGGCAATAAATTGTGTTGCCGCCTAATTATTCTGTCTGACTGGGATCTCCAAAACAGAACATAATGCATATTTGTCACAATGCTGGGGGAGGAGGACCCCGGCCTCTGGAAACTTTATCATAGCTCTGTGTTTGCAAGGGAAGCAGAGGGACCTGGGCCCAATCCCACTTCTGCAGATGCCATAAAGCACAGACATACCTCTGCCTGGTCTGCCAGGGCCTCACCATACACACTGCAGAGCCACCACATCCTGCATCTGACTTTCCTGGGAGTTTTATGCAGTCCATGAATTTCCTACCCCAAGCCAAAAATCTCCCCCAACAGGACAGATTTGTGCCCCATGTGTGATGGAGTCCAGTGAGGTGCCTGTACCACCCCACCAGCTCCCTGAAAAGGGGACAATAAACCTTCTCTACTGCAAGGCCAAGGAGATCTAGAAGCATATTCTCTCTCCTTTCTAATCCTTACAGATCATTTTATTACTCGTTGCAGAGGGTTAGCCTTCACTCTCAGCCCAAAGCAGGACTAGGTTGGCTTGAACTTGGAAGGCTCATGGAGCTCAGCATGGCCACTCGCTCTTGGTGGACTCAGGGCAGGTCTTAGCTCATGCCCAGGGGCCAGCACCTCTTTTACAGGTGAATTACATCAGTGAGTAGTGGGTCTCACTCTGCAGAGGACAGACAGAAGAAACCTCTCCCAAAGCCCTGTCTCAGAGGTGGGGAAGGGTGAGCATCCTCACACACTGGCATCACACCTTTAACTCAACCAGGAGCTCTCCTGGAAAGGAGGAAGCCGTGTAAGAGGGAAAGCCATGCTGTTACTATTCCCATAATCAATCATGGTGACCTAAATAGTTTTCTGTACTCACTCAAAAGCCAAACCCATCTGCTTCAGACCCCGGGGAGAACATTTCATTGTAGGAAGGACCATGTTCAGCAGGGGAATAAAAAACCCCTTAAGGAAAATGCTTGGAATAAAACTTTAAGACACTGGAAGAACAGGTCCCAGGACCAACTCAGACTCACTCTGTGATCCTGGGCAAGCCTTTAATTCTTCTGCGTCCACGCTTTCCACCCAGGAACCTGCTGCTATCTGGAAATATATTCATGGCATACGTAAGAGTTGTTGGAGTCTTTTTCTGCATCTGTACAGCCCCTAGAACAATGCAGACTCAAGCTGTTATTCCCGTCATCTGAAAAACAATTCA
The DNA here is from genome assembly GCF_963210335.1 of Falco punctatus. Taxonomy (NCBI): domain Eukaryota; kingdom Metazoa; phylum Chordata; class Aves; order Falconiformes; family Falconidae; genus Falco; species Falco punctatus. The sequence continues at coordinate 28,439,019 of NC_137593.1, forward strand.
TACTGGTCATGCAAGATGATAGAAAGAGCTCTTTAAAAAAGGATACAAAGGGCTAATTCATCCTGAATTAACCAATTTTTTCTTTATTTTAATGCAGATGTAATCCACTCATCGTTCCATGTAGGAAATCTGCTGCACACTGGGGAGTGCCAACCTCAGCTCTCAAAGTGCATTACAGTTTTTACATGTCCGTGGGGAATATGCCTCCAGGCACATGTGTCTGGACTCTTTGCTGGTCAGTACAGAGCACCCAGCCAGGGAGGATTCTCAGCATCCCGTTGGGAAGCTTCCAGGATCAGCCCATGAATGATGAACCGACAGTAAAGATGAGTGTTCTTCCCGTCTTATTTATTCAGAGCTGGGAGTCACAAGAGGGAAGAAGGGAATTAGTCTGGGTTTTTAAACACCCTGTAATAGCTTCCATATTCCACATGTCATTTCCAGATTCAAGTAGGTGGGAGTCTTTACCCATCGACTCCCAATTCATTCAACCCCCAAAATGCCAAATTAAAACAATGACACAAAATGCCATCCTGCAATCCCATACAATACTATCCTGAATTGTCAAGTGCACTCTAGCAAGGGTGAAAAGTGTAAAGTGATCCAGAGCTGGGTGTCAAGCTCTGCCACAATAGAATTCAAAATAATTGTGCTGTTGTTTGACAGGTAGTAAAATTCATGGTGGTCTATTAAATCAATGGCAATATAATGCGGAACACTGCAGATTAAAAAAAAAAAAAAAAAAGCCAGAGAGTTCACAAAGGGAGGCCATTGGCAAGAATCCCTTTGGAGCTCCTAATAGGTTTGATTTGTGGCGAGAAAGGCTCATACATGCAAGACAAAATAGATAGAGGGGAAGACAAGAATGGAAAAGAGAAGCAGGAAGAGGAAAAGCAAAATAAATGTAAAAGAGGAGACAAGTGAGGGGAAAATGGGAATGAAAGAATTGTAAAGAAAGTACTAACAAGTTATTATTGTATATAGATGCCTTGGTCTTTCCACCTTTTACATGCATTGATGCTTATTTTGTCACAGCCGAGAGTTCCTTACGCCAGCTTGTGGATACAGGCTGCTTTGGCTGCCAGGAAGAGACCTATTGATTAAGTTCAGAAAGGGAAATCTGCTTTTATTATCTTAAGCAGGATTCATCCCAAATGCAGAAAACCCCTCCAATTTTACAAAAAGAACGTAAAACACTTGTCTCAAAGCCAGCATGTCAGGCTGAGGCACAATGAGTATAAAACTGGCACTGGAAGAGTATGACTGCCCGTGGCTGGATGCATTATCTCCTGGCTGGAGACCAAGTTTTAACTCCAAGGAACCCAGGGTGCTTGGTGTTCACACTCGCAGGGACCGTCAAGGATTACAGCCCAAGTGTGTCATATACATTTTAAAATGCAATGGGGGCATCTTTCACCCAGGAATTCTGCTGGGCCTAGGATCTGGTAAATAATTTTGCATTAAATCACAGTGCTTTCATGAGGTTACACTTACCGGTTTCAGGGAATCGGCTGTGCCAAAGGTGCTTGTGAAGAGGAGCACAGGTTTGTGTCTGAATACACTACACCGAAATGAGTGGGAGATGAGCCTGGAGAAGGCTGCGCTGGCCATGAGGGTCACAGAGGTTCACCCCCCAGGTGCGGCAATGGAAGGGGTTCCACCTTCTTAAGACACCTGGAGCCTGCTCCATAGCAGTGGTTGAACTGGAGTGAACCTTTCAGAAAGCTATTTAGTTGTGAATAAAGAGACAAGCAGTCATGACGGATTCACTGCTCCTCATGAGAGGCTGTTCCAGCAGTTAATTGCTCTCACTGTCAGCATCTTATTTTCCTTTGGAATTTATCACACTTAAGTCCAATCAAGTTCTCATCTTATGAGCACTCTGTTATGAGAGTTTGGTGGGAAGTGATGGATCTATTAGAGCAAAGATCACTTTAGTACCAGATGCAGGTGTTGACATTGAGATACCACAGTCAAATCACCCTCTAAAGCTTGCTTTTGGTAGCCCGAATACGCTGATTACTATGTCTCTGTGTGTAGGTGTTTGCTGAAGCCCCAGCTTTTCCATGCACTTGTGCCCCCCCGCTTAGAGCGTGAAGACCAAAACTGAATGCTGCCTTTCAATAATGATCTTCCCAGCTCCATTAGTGGAGATAATATCACTTATTGGCTTCGAATCAGTATGCCGGGTGTCACAAAACCTTTCATGCCTCAGGACAACAAAAGGAAGGGCACATTCAGCCGTTTATTTACAGTAACACAAAAATATCTTCAAATATGCTGCTTCCTGGGATATAACTGAATTATAGCCTCCTATAGCCCATCAGTGCTTCCTGCGTCTTTTGTTTCTAAATATTTGACCTTGCGTTCGGTGGCATTGAAACATATGTTGTTTGATTTGTGTCAGCTTACCAGATTCAGATTCAGATAGCTGAGACAGTGATCTCTCTGCACCTCTACTTGTCATATCATCAAGCCTGATTGTCTACAAAATCTATTTTTTTTTCCATGCTATGAATAGAAAAAATTAGACTCAAAGACCACGATCCAAACATACTGCACTGATATACCTAGCCATTGGTTACAGCACCTTGCTACTTAGAGTTTTGGAAATATCAATTCATTTTATCAGTTCATATGGCCTAGATTAATTTTATAAAACCATTTTTTTTTCTCTCCTGCTGGAAAGGTCTGCAGCAGTAACTTAACAGGTCCCAGCATTCCCATTCAAAGATATTTTTTTTTCTTTTTCTTAACTGAAAGCTATGATTTCACTGAACAGGTTTTAGGGGAGACTTTTTTTTTCCCCACAGCAATGTTACCTTTTTGTTAAAAATACCTCCTATTCTATAAGAAAAACTTTGAGATATAACTTTTATTAGACCAACTGAGGTGGTTGTACAAGCAAAAGATCTCACTGGCTCCTACCAGCTTATGCATTGCAAATATAACAACATTCTAAATGTATTACAACTCCATTATTAGCAGCAAGTTTATCTGTGTCTTGTCAAATAAAACTTATACCCTTTTAGTGTCCACTCAAGCTCTCCTGAAAGCTAAAAAAAATTGTTTCAGCAGTTTTCAACATTTCAAAATTTGTTCTAATTCTGCTTCAACTCAACAAGGATGAAGCTTGTTCTAAATCCTCGATGAAAAACAATTTCTCAATATTTTTCTCCAATATATTAAAAACAACTCATGTTTCATTTTATCCCTAAACCCTAAAATTCTGCTCTCTGTTTTTATGCAATTTAATTGAAAAGCACTAATGGAGTTACAGAAAGATTGCTAGTTTTCCTTCTCCATTTAGTGCGTAGCTCCAGAACAGCCCACTCAATCATACCTGCTTATCAAAGACTCTTAATTTCAGGGGTCATCTCACATTTTAGTCTCAGAGTCTATCCACTTGACACAAATTGGGCCAGCTCTCACATTTCCTTGGGTCAGAAAGAATCCAGCAACTGGATTCTATTATATAAAATAGAATTATATCGAAATATAATTTTTAATATTTTTATAAATTATATAAAATTATTAAAAAGAGCCATTTTCCCAAAGGAATGAACACCACTACATGTTCATTACACCATCATTTAGTAATTTCTCAATTATGCCATGCCACGCCAGGTTTCATGGTGGGACATGCCACCATGGCTGATGGGCACTAGGAGAGATGAGGGAGGCTCTCAGGGACAGCTGAGGGGGGAGGAGAGAAAGAAGGAGGCATTTTATAGACAAAACTGTCTTCTTTTGGCTACTAAAACCCACCAGGTGAAAACGTGAGCCAGTGCAAGCTAAAAGCCAGAAGTCAATGAGAGGCCCCAGAGGTTCTCAGGACTCGGGTCCTTCCCCCAGGGCACTCAGGCGGCACGGGGCAGCCTGACGGCAGCTGGGCAGTGGTTAATCAGGACCAGCATGGCTCGTTGGCTGAGCAGTGCCCACGTTTTCATAGGGAGCAGCACAGTGACGGCACACTCCATGACTTGCCTGCTATGTTGCCTCATCCCCGGTTTCAGCCATAGACCCCACGGGCAGGGCCACCACTTACCTCCTGCACTCCCCACCATGGCACAGCCAAGCCCAGCCGTGGCCTTTGGGTCATGTCCAGGGTATAAAAATTAAGCAACGATAAATCCCACGCAATCCCAGCAGAATGCAAGTCTCCCCTTCCCTCAGAGCCAACCTTATCATCATGGGGGCTGGTATATGGCAAGTCTCAGCAGAAATAAATAAAACCAACAGCACACAACTGTCCACCTTCGCTTTGTTTCCCCGCTATGTCTGGTCGATGGTGGTGGGACACGCCTTCTCCCTGTGGTGGGATGGAAGTAGCCTGCAACAGTCACAGGTCACCAGCAGACATCTTGCCCAGTTGGGTGAGAGGTGACGGTGGCCAGCCCACAGCTGAGGAGAGGCCCATGGTACCCACCATCAGGCCAACCTGATGCCATGCAGGAGGCCATTGCTGCCTAGCTGCTACGGAGATGGCTCCAGGGGAGGAGAAAGGCTGGAAGACATCCCACACACCTTGTTTTCTGTCCTTAAATGTATATATTGCTTGAGTTAGCAGAGAGGCTAGTGTCTGGCACAGTCCTTCTGGCCCAAAAACAGAAGAATGGGACCACCAAGTCGGTCCGCTTTTCTAGGACAGCCACAGAAAAGGCAGCAGAGAGAAGGGAGATGTCTATGGACTGCATCCAAGAGCCAAAGGCGTCAGCTGGAGGAGCAGGGCACCAGCTGGACGTAAATCACAAAGTTGCATGATGGTGTGAGCAAACACACTTATTTGAATGTGCCTAAATGTACACTCATTGCTAGTCTTGGAATCAACCCGGGTGATGAATCACTTAGCTTGTCCCAGGCCCACACTCAGGACAGACTCTCCAAAGAGACACATAGTTTGAGTACCACATACTGTGATTTCTAAGAAAAAGAGGTCTGCAAGACTTTCTTTTAGATTTCTGCTGATAGCAACCACTGTGCTTCAAATTTGTATGACCTTTTCTGAATTCACTACAGATGAACTTTAAGCCCTTCAAAAATCATAACCAGCTTACCTGTGGGGATACCTCCAAGGAGGTCTCAACCCAGAAAATGCTTTTTCCTTCCACAAACCTCCTGTCTATATGTTCGAAACATCAGAAATCCTATCAAATCCACACTTCAGTTTTGCCCAAGGGCTGTCAGGATTTGATGGCTCACATAACTCTGAGTTCACTTCTTCACCTCTCATTTCTTCTCACTCTGAAGTACAAACCTTGAAGTCCTTCAGCTGACGTTCCTTGTTTCCCTCACTTTGCAATTTTGCAAGGCTCACTGCATGACAAGTTATTTCACACTCAACGTTGCTCCCAAACTGAGGTATTGGTAATAAATACACTTGGAATACATTATCTGGCTTCCTCAAAAATACCTGTCTGCTCCAACTTCCTTTGGCCACCAATGGAAACAGAAATCTAGAGTTCCTAACTCGTCGAAAACAAAGTTGAGGAGCAGTTTAAGAGAGCAATTTTTCTACTGCCATTGTTCAGTCAGAACATCACAAGCAAGAAAATACAGATGGATAGAAAAAGGATGTCTAATATTTTTAGGATTAATAAGTGGATGCAGAATGAGGATTTGCCTAGCATTGTATACTCTTTAAAATCAGTGGAATAACCCACCCAGCAAAGCAGGAGGCATACAGAAGTATACATTGATCAAGGCATTAAAGATAACTAGATGTGAACCAAACCGCTGTAGTAATGGAGTGAGTCGTTGCGTATGAAAAGACACTTGGGGATTACATATTAGGAGTGTGCTGGGCCACCCCTGAACTAAAGCAAAAATGTAACTATTCAAGGAGTTTTGAAGAGACTTAACACTCTGGATTATAAAGTACTTCTACTTTTGTCTTTTCTTTTTTAAATATATTTTCAGGCATGCTTAATTATATCATGTTTAAAAGTCAGCCAAGTCTTGAAGTTACATTCTAGAACAACAACAAAAAATAACCATTTCTCAAATGAATGTGCGCGCTGTCCTTTGGATCCCACTGCAAAGAATTACTTTGGTTTAAACACGGCTGTTGTCAGCTGAGAATCTGTCATTTGCTAGTGGTGTCCTTTAGCCATCTATAAAACACAATTCATACAATAAACCCAGGTATTGCAGTGGTAATTAAAATCCAAAAGCAATTAGCCTTTTGTTTATTTCACTTGGGAATCTGACTAAAACCTAAATGAGAAAACCAAAAAAAAAAAAAAAAAAAAAAAAATCTCCATCTTAGGCATAGTCCCAGATGTCTGAATGATGTCCTAATTAAGCTGTACTACAGCATCACAGCATAAGCTGGCCCACATATATATGTATACACATACATGTGTGCACTTTATTATGTGCTCTACAGCCCTGACAGCCTCAACAATTCATTTCCAAGATCTGAGCAGGTGGCAATTAAGGACTGAAGGGCTGGGGGGGAGAGAAATAAGCAACCTGTCTAAAGCTTTCCTCAAAGTCACCTGGGAACAAGTGCCTTCATCTGTGAGGATGCAAAAGGTCTGGAAGCGACCCTGAAGGGAAATCCTTGTACGGTGGCTGCAAGGGGTGTGTAACCTAGAAGCAGGCAGCCAGGTTCAGCAGAATGAGGTGAAGATGTGTCTGAGGTTGAGGGGTGAGTTGCACACAACCTTCACCGCTGGCAGGTCAAACCTGAATCTGCTTCTCGTTTTGCCGAGATTTGTCCCTTCTGACCCACATGGAAAGAGGCTGCAAATCATTTCTTCAGACTCTCAGAGGTGACCCCATCAACGAAGTTTCTATCTACTCCAATATTCTTGAGCCTACTCCCACAGAGCATTGGTTTCACCCTTCTTGAGCCTTTTAAAGGTGGGAAAGACCAGGTTCTTGGCAGGAGTTAGAGATATCCAAGGATTAGATTCTGAGCCTGGGTGCAATGCCCAAATGGAAGTGAGACAGGAGATGGGCTGTTTTCCAAGGGAAGAAACGCAGCTGTGCAGAAGTACAGGTCTGGGAGCAGAAAAAAAAGGGAAATGAATGATTTCTGAAGGACACCACACTCACAAAACCCCACTGGAAATGCTGTCCTCAACTTCAGACACCAGCTAAATAATACCTCAATGATGTCAGCTACTGGGCTATAGTCTAGTAAATTCAGTAAAGTCACACGCAGGAATGTTCTTATACATAAAAGTAACACCCAGCCATTTCCTTGTGCATTATTAATATCAGCCCCCCAGGTCTGCATAACTGTAGAGTTTGCATGTGTGTATCCATGAATTTACCTGCAAGAGTCTCCAGGAAAATGGAAGGATCACTGTTTGCTGTCAGTTATCACGCTGCAAATCTGAGCTACAAGCATGGAGCGAGGAATAGCACCTATTATAGCAGTGCACAAGCAGAATAAAACCGAGGATTCTTAACCCTAACAGAAGCGTTCAGAATTTATATATTTTTTTAGGGCATTATTTAAACAGAGTTAAATTGCATTTAATAAACCACATTTCTCAGTAAAAGGAACACATTCAGCTTTCCATCAGTATTTCAAGACTTAGATGCTAAGCAAGGAAGGCCCCAGTGATAAACCAGTTCTCCCATGGGAGTGGTGGGAAGCATGTTCTCATTTGTGTTGTAGCTGAAATGCAAAAGGAGAGAGACAAACTGTTAGATGTGGTTGGCTGGAGTTGAACTTAGCTGGTTAAGACACACTCTTGGCCTAGGCAGTCACTAACAACCTTTTTAAAGGAGCTGCCTCCCCCCACAGCAGTTTGGCTATGTGCTACTTGGATGCTGGATCTGCCTGGAAACATGATGGCATGTACCCACGGCCAGTGCCACATGGGCCATACTGGTGATACTGTCAAATACCCTGCTTGGGTGTTGCTTTTCAGAGCAGACACCGCTGACAAAAAACACATTGCGTTATCAGCTCAAAACCGCTGTCAGATCCACCGGCCATGCCTTTGTTCTGTGTGCTCCAGTTCTCCTTCATGCATACCATCTGATATTTTGGACACCATTCTTGTTTACCTCCTCTTCAAGGAAAGCAGACCCAGACACTCTGTCCAGCTGCATTGTTTCCCCCAGCCTCTCAATGGCTTTTGTGCGCCGTCTCTGCACTTTTTATTTCCCACCATCTTCTGCCTGTGGCAGGCATCCAAACTGATAACTGCATTTCAGCATGGGAGCATCGATGTGGCTTTTCTAAGACTGTAAGAATGGTTTAATCTTTTCAGATGCTTTCCAAGAAGTCTTCAGCAGAGCAAATAAGCTTGTTCTCCTCGTCTTTCTAGATGTGCTCCAGCTACAATTCCCACTTCCAGCCATTTTCCCCTCTCTGAGGGTACTGGAGGAACCTTCTAGGTTCTCATGACTTTGCTGAAACCAATCAATTCTTTGTCCTATTTGCTATTATCCTTCTTGACTTGACTGCTTTCACGCCTTTGTTTCACTGTCTTCTTCCAGAGTTGCCCTTGCACAGAGAGGTTTCAGACACAGAAGCCTGACAAGCTCTGAGCAGGGCATCCACATAGAGACCTGCAGAAGTCCCTTCCAACCTGAATTATGTTATGATTGGTATAAAACATGTCTCAATCACTATGTTGCATCATCCAATGAGAAAAAATAAAAGCAGCCCCCCAGGCAAGATCAGATGCTCTGTGTTTTCCCTGCCCTTTCTAGATGATGATGATCAGTCCCACTTTTCTAAAGTTGAGAGTACTTCAAGGCACAGGGGAAGCAACCAGCTATAATGAGAACATGCTTGGTGAAGATTCCCCACTGCCCAGGAAGCTGTGAGCCTGTACAGCAGCTAAGCCCTATCCAGGGGTTTATGTGGAGCCTTTGTGCTTCATACAGCTCGCGCTGAACCTCCAGAAGGATGCCTTCAGAGAGTAAATGCACTGCAAGGTTCATGCTTCAAAGTACACGCAGCCCAGTCTCAGAGATCTCGCAGCACTACCTGCAGGCTCTCCATCCAGTGCTTTACTTTCACACCCTGTAATATATCTACAAATTAGTGTTAGCTTTCACTGTCCGCTAAGGAGTTAAAGATCACCAGAATATAGCATGCAAGTGAAGAAAACAGCCGAACTCAGAAAAGATCCCAGACTGCTGTTGCAGTTTTTCCCTTTTCTGTTTCCTCCATCTTCCTCCACCTCTAAAACATTCATTTTGCTCATCTCTTTGACGGAAGAACAAGCTAAAGCAGAGAAAGGGATAAAATAAACCCAAATAAAAAAATTATAAAGAAAATAAAAATAAATCCATAACAAACCCCTTTCAAATACTCACCCTTCAAAAGGATAAAATTATTTCAATTTTGGTCTGTCTCGTTCACTTCCCTCCCCCCTTCCTCCCTAGGTGTATATAGATATCTGTATATTTAGAGAGGGGTGTTTTTTTGTATTATTATTTAGTTAATATGAATTACAGGCCTCAAGCTGCCTCTCCTCTAAACCCAAAATGAAGAAGCTCTCTTTTTTCTCTTTTTTTTCCCCTCTTCTTTCCCCCTCACCAACACGATTTACATTCTCAATGTAATGTATTAAAAAGTTGACAGGGCCGAAAGGATTCACATGATGTCGGCTAAGAAACCCAATTTCCATGATGAATTGCCCGGAGCCCCTGAATCACAAACCATTTTTTCCGCTGCTCAGAAGTTGATTTTTTTTTTTTTTAAATCTTCTTAAAGCTTCTCTCCTAATCTTCGGCTAGAAGAGATGGGTGAAAGGATTTTTTTTTCTAAACTAAGGAAAGTATTAGCATCTTGGTTGTTGTGCATCAAATTTGAAAATGCAAGGTTAGTAATATTTCAAATCGGCTACGGTCCAAGCCACTTGATAAGTATGCTTGCTGTCTCTCGCTGTCTCCCCCCCCCTCCCCCCCGCTTCCAAGTTTCTGTTGGCAGGAGTACAGTACTACTGCAGTGACTGCGTGTGCAAGTGTGCGCGCGTGCACACTGTGTGTGCAGGTAGGGTGGTGGGAAAGGAGTTTCAGCCCCCCCACTTTAGCTCTTCCTCCTTTCTTTCTTCCCATAGCACACGATTTCCAGCGGAGGAGACCCATCCATCCCCATTCAGTGCTTACATGATTTGAGACAGGGCAAATGAAGCAACAGCAAAATCCAAAGCCAAATACCTACGACTATGTTTTCCTTTCAAAAACGACCACTGAGTTCTTCCCTGGGTGCTGGGATAGAAGCCCCATGCTGAAATAGTGTGTCCTGCAGGCGCACGGGCATGTATATTTGTTTTTAAATGAGCTCCTTCCCTCCATGGAGTTCCTGGAAAAAAAAAACCTGCAGAGAGGAAACGAGTCATTTTGCCCACTCTAATAAGACATCCAGCCATTCCCAACAGCAAGGTCTTTAATGAGATTTCCTCTCCTGCTCCCCTCATTTCCCAGCATACGAAAAACTGAAGGTGATCGGGGGGCTGCCTCTGTGGATGACAGGAGGCACAGTTACTTCGCCCAGTGCTGCTGCTTCCAAGCTGTAGCATTCCTGTCTCCATCGTTTGTAGAGTGCCCCTACTGCTTACCCATGAAGGAGGAAAATGCTGGCAGACAGTGGACGGAACCGTGCTCTAACCAGCTCTCCAAATGCTTGAGGCTCTCAGGAAATGGCTCGGGCATAAGTGCCAGATGCAAACCCCAGGAAGATGAAGCAGCACAAACACTAAGGACTCCCAGCAGCAAGTTCTGCATACAAAGAGTGGGGTCAGAGACAGGGTTAGCATAGCAAGGCATTTCCAGGGAATTCATTGCATTTTTTCCCTTTATGTTCCAAAAGGAAAGATATTTGCAGCTCTGGAACACTCAAAATACTACTGGGACCAGGTAGAGACTGTCCACTCATGCTATGTCTGCTTAGCATTTGGGTCAAACAGGACAGTGGCTTACAAAGGTAGCCCAAGAATTTACCCAGAAGACCCAGCACACCCATAGGATGATCATCCAGCACAAACAGAGCCAGGAAACACTGTGCAAAGAAACACATCCTCCTGTTTGTTGTGAACCTCTTTCCTTACTAAAGTCATCTGCTGCCCCTTGTACTGGAAGACACCCCCGACTCCCTTACCTCTGGGAATATAACTTTGTTGTAAGCCTGCTTCTGCAGTGGTGTGTCTCACCTTAGCTGACCACAGCTCTCCAGGCTTGCCGTCTTCTCTGCTTTCCATCTCTTTAGCTATTACCTTAGATGCCTAAAGGCAGGGAGTCAATTGTATCCATCATTTTGCATACAAGTTTCTCACACTGAGGGGGGAAAAAAAAAAAATCAAACACCACCACACAAAGCCTCTGCTTTGCCAGAAAAGAAGCTTCCTCAAATGCCAGAGTTTTCTTACTGGGAGTGGTTCTGTTCTAGTATATTGCCAGAGATGCTGGAAGGAGTGAGTCTCTCATGATGTTGGCAGAGCTACGGCATGAGCTTCCACTACCTCTCTGTCATGATTAGTCTCCCAGCCCAGACTGCAGCAGCCTATTTTATTTTTATTCATAAAATCCCTCCCTGGTCACCTCCAAGTCAGGATCAGCTTTGGGAGCAAAGCCAAAAGCTCAGAAAATCACCATCAGTGCACAGGGACCTGAGGGCATCATGTATTTACTACAGGTATTGGAAACAAATTTGCATCTAGGGGACATGAGAGAGGACATGGTGGGCTAAATACCTCTGTGATCCACCTGCAGAAGAGTAGGAGGGACTGGAATCACTGACCTTGGAGACCTCTGCCCATGGAGTGGGACCTACTAGTTGAGTAGCTGAAGAGGAAATATCCAACCATTCCTATCTGTAACCTGTGCCAAGAAGGAGGCTTCAGACCCTCCAGTTTCTTGCTAGCTGTTGTCCCACTCACCTTGTGGATTTACACTCCAAGGCACCCCTCTCTCTTCAAATACCATCCCTCTTAACTATAAAAAACATCCCCTTTTTCTCCCAAATTCAGCCTTTACATCACAGCACCCATTTCCACTCTTCAGTGCCCAAAAGCCTGCTTTTTTGAGGTTGATTCCTAAAGCACATTGACAAAACTCTGGACTGGGGCATCCTAGAACACTAAGTAAAGCCCAGTTTTCTTTGCTAGAGCCATCTGCATTAGTCCCATATCTCATGCAGAGCAGTAGGATCTGTGCCTAACGGTTGACTCAGCCTCTGTCCCTGGTGCTAACATTACTTGCATTGAGGCAGGTGATCCTGAGGATTAGGGCCCAAAGATAAGCCTCAAACTACTTTCTTCCAGGTACAGCAGCTGATTTTAACACACAGCTGCCCAAGCGTTAGGCAGGCCTTAAACTCGGGATTGTCTTGAGCAATTCCAGCCCTTACAGATTTAGGAAAAACACAGAACTTCAGCAACTGGGCTTAGGAGCTGATCAAGCTGAGCTCCGTTCCTGCAATCACGTCACCAGACTTTGCTTTCCTGGATTTAGCACCAGGAACATGTATACGAAGCAGCAGCAGGCGGGGCTGACCCTGTAAGTATTGCTAGGAGTTAATCCAGTCTACTCAGACTGATGAAGGCCCCCTCCTGTGCCCTGAGCTCTCAATCCCTGCACGGTTTTGCCTTGCAGAGGAGGTGGGAGAGACCTCAAATCCCACTGCCCCCCGCCTGCTTACCCCCACTGAGCATACACCCAGAAGCCATATACCCATCACATCAAGAGCAGACAGGGTGATGCAGCACACCTGAAGGAGCTGGGTGCAAACCAAACTAAGGTGATGCAGAGAGGCTGAGATTGAGGACTATCAGGACACTTAGGAGAAGGTGAGAAACATCACCTGCAATTGCTGAAAGCTTGGCAGACTCCATACACTGAAGGCATTTTGTTGTGAGACATGACACCTGTGTAATTTAAGGTGTTTTCCTATGTATTCCCAGGGCTTGATCAAATTATATCAGGCAAAAAATCTCAGAGGATTGATTCAGATGAAATCACCAAAACCCAGGTTATAGCAGTTGGAGAATCACAGAAGTGCTTTCCTTAGACCTAGCATGCACTAACATCTTTTAGTGAGACTGGCCCTCCCAGCCCACGGGTGAAAACATTAACCCAACAGTTAGGCAGGTAAGTGCAAGTTACAAGCTATGTAATCTTTCCAGGACTTTGCGTCCTCTATACCTGAATCAATCATTATGTGATTTTTATGATTTGCTTGCTCTGCACTCACCACATCCATGGAAACTCTGGAAAACCAGCACATTGTTCCCTTCTTTCTTCTCCAGACAACAGCCAGGAACTTGGATGACCTGCTTTCACCATGAGCCCCCTTATCCTGGTTACAGTGGAATGACTATTAGTCACAGTACTGAACAAGTCTCAGCACACGTTTGGTCACTGTCAAGTTTTTAGGAAAACACCTTAGAACATGCTTTGACCTCTCACAGACAGATCAGGTTTAAGGCAGGAGGCTAGTGGAATGTCACCAGAAGGATCAGCTATTGCATGATGCCTGCATCAAAAGCAGCTGGAACATGGAAGCATGAGTGAAGCCGTGCCTGCAGGAGAAGTCAAGGCTCTCCATGTTGGATGACCAGCTTGGAGTCTGCTTCACATCCAAGCTTTAAATCCAGTAGTTTTCAGAGTGTGCCCTATCTTCCCCACACATGCACTTCAAGTAGCGGGAGCTTCTTAGGCTGAAAGAAAACCAGGATCCTGGGCAGCACGGGTAGCCGCCGGCATGCTGCACCCATGCACCCAGCGCTGCGCAGCGGGCACCGGCACTGCTGCGCCGGGTGGGATGAGCTGGAGCCCAGGGTCACCCCAGCACCAGCAGTGCCCTCACGCACCAAGGGACAGTCCCTCACTGCCACAAGGGCTGGCCACAGGGTCCCTCAGCGGTCCCTGACCGCGGAGGGGACGGCCAGGTCCGAGGTCCATCCACAGAGCTCCCCTGGGAGATGGGGCAGAGCCAGCTAACCGCGACACGCGTCCCGGAGCTGCCCGGGGCAGCCAGCGCAGCCACCGCGTAGGGCCGAGCCGGGGCAGGAGCCCGGCGCCGGGCTCCGACGGGCGGGTGCCCAGGGCAGCCACGGCGGCGCGATGGTGCACCCGGGGCCCTGGCGTTCCGCCGGGGTGCGTGCGGTCACGCACACCTGCCTGCAGCCCCGGGGTGCGACCCTTCTGAACAGCTCCTGCACCCGAGAAAAAACACCAGCGGCACTGACAAGCGGGTGTAACAGAAACACGGTCAGTTCAGCGGCACGCGGGCCCCTCCCGCTCTCGGACCCCCCCAGCCGAGAGGGGCCGGAGACGCGGGGCCGCGGTCCCGGCGCTGCGGGAGGCCCCGGTGAGCCCCGCCGGGCCGGGCGGCGCTGCGGGCAGAGCTGCCGGCGGGGCCGTGCGCGCGGCTGCCGGTGACTGCGCGGCCAGCAGCAGCCTCCAGCGGCCGCCCGGCAAACGGCACCGGCGCGGCTCTGGCCGGCGGCCGCGCCAGCCCCCGTGGCCCGGTGTCCCATGTCCCACCGCAGACCCCTGGGGCCTCGTGTTGTCCCGGGGCTCCGTGTCCGACGTCCCACTGCAAACACCAGCGCAGCCTCACGTCTAGCACCCAACAGTAAACGTGCGTGGCCTCCTGTCCTGTGTCCCACCACACACACCGGTGTGGCCTCGTGTCCGGCACCTAACAACAAATATCAGTGTGGCCTCATGGCCAGCGTCCCACCACAAACACCAGTGCGGCCTCATGGCCAGCGTCCCACCACAAACATGTGTGGCCTCATGTACAGTGTCCCATGGCAAACGCATGTGACCTCGTGTCCAGTGTCCCACCACAAACACGCACGGCCTCGCGTTCAACATCCCACCACAAACACCAGTGTGGCCTCATGTCTGGCATCCCGTGGGAAATACCAGTATGGTTTCGTGTCCAATATCCCACCTCAAACACCAGTGTGTCCTCACGCCCGATATCCTACCCCAAACACCAATGTGGCCTCATGGCTGGCACCCGCTGCAAACACCGGTGTGGTTTCATGTCCAACACCCTGCAGTGAACTCCACTTTGGCCTCACACCCAACACCCCATGGCAAACATCAGCACGGCCTCACATGCAGTGTCCCGCGGTGGGCACCAGCGTGGCCTCACGCCTGACACCCCACAGCAGACGCCAACACGGCCTCACACCCGGGGTCCCACAGTGAACTCAAGCGTGGCTTTGCATCCAGCACCCTCACGTGGCACGCCACCATCATCACCCCCATCAGCTCCAAGCCCACGGGGAATCACAGTTGGCCCGAAGCCAGAAGGACATAAATCAAACCCTTCCTCCTAAAAGGGCAGTTTTTCAACAGCACCACCACACCTGCCTGTGCATGGGCAGGAACGAGCCTTTCCCCTTTCTGTCCAGAAATCGTACGGACGCATGGGGCAGGCCTTTGCCCCTGTTGCATGGACAGGGGATGTTGTGACCATGTCACCCCAGAAGCAAGGTGGTGTGAAAGGGTGCACCTCTTCCCCTGCCCTTCACCCTGATGCAGTTGTACGATGGCAGCATCCTTGGCCAAGTGTGGCTGCACGCATGGCTGCAAGATCCTGGAGTCTCCTTGGTGGCTATTCACCGTTGTCCCCCAGAAGGATGGCCTTCAGTCATCAGTGTCACCGTGCCACCAAGGCCCTAAGGGATTTGGGAGCAAAGCAGAGCTTTGCCTGCGCTGGCTCCCCAGGTCCTCACCCTTCCCCAGCATCTCACCCCATACATTGCCTGGTTGTCTTTCCTGAGCTGCTGCACAGAGAACATCTTGCGGAGGAGGAGCCCACCCAGGTGTCTGGAGAAGCTGCAAAACAGGAGTGGATGAGCTTGTTTTCTTGTTGTCTGCTTTTTCTTAGTCCTTTGAAATAATCACAAACATAGCAATTATTGCAAAGATAAAATAGCAAGGATTATGAAATCCTCACAGGCAAAGCTCTCCATCAATTAACTAAATCAATCCTTGCTTTAAAATATAATCCACAACAAGAAGCCACAGCAAGAGATAATTAAAGAAAAGCACAACAAATAAATATTTTTGTGGAAGAAAAGGGTGGGAAGGAGAGAGGAGAGATTTTTATCAGAGAGCAGAATAATTTCGTGTGGTTGCATGTAATGTACAAGCACCAAAAATATCTCAGCAAGGAGCAAGCTGAGATACTTACTGCTGAGGTTTTAAAATGTAGCTGAGGGACTTAAGGGGTGTCATGGGTTTGGAGGCACACACACACACAAAAAATGCCTGGATCAAGATTTTTAAAAGTAGTGCATAAGACTGGGTTCCTCAGTCCACATTTAGGGACAGATAACTAGAAAAGCTCTCTAGCACCAGGAAGTCCATTCCCCCACAGCACGGACAATGCTGGTGTTTAATCCTCTTCATCACTCACCAATCTCAGCATAAAACCAGCTCCTCTCCAAGAAGGGTTCGGTCTGGGGGATGCTGTGCTTGGTGCACTGCTAGAGGGGCTCCTCCACAGCCTCCCTTGCTCTGCGATCGAAAAGTCACTGGCAATCCGCTGAAGTTTTTCCCAGTTCGGCCCCATTTATTCCAGTATCAATATCCCCTCGTAACTGAAGTAGCTACCAACCACTCCAGTGTGCTGTTTGGGGAGTAAAGTAAGCAGCCAGCTTCTCAGCAGCCCCAAGTCTCCTGCAGCAATCACAGATAAGGCTGAGCACTTGATTGATTGATTGATTGATTGATTGATTACTACTTTTAATTAAAGTCTTGCCTAGTGACTCTAGCCAGGGATCAAACCTCAACGACAGGGTGACATGCCAGCATGAAGTCAACGACCGGACACGTGTTCTTCTGGGGCACCCCAAGACCAACGTACATGTGAAGGACACAGGAGTGGTGGGCACTGGTGAGCACCACACACAGCCCCAAGGCTTTGCAGAGGTGTCCACCAAGCGCTGTAGACTCCCGTGACACTTGGGTTTGCCCCTGTAAAATGGAAGCAAACTGGTGTTGGTGTGCCAGCGTTGGGCTGGTGCATGGAACAAGGATAACTAGCCTATGTTTGACCGGACAGATCTGGGTTTATGGCTCAGATGAGCCTCTCGTCTCTCTTTGTTCACCACTTCTCTGTCCTCTGCCAGGCGCCACACCGCACAGGGCGAGGGTGCTTTCTCCCCGTGCCCACGTACAGAACCGAGCACAAACATCTGCCGTGGTGGAAGAGCTGGGAGAGCCCTGGGCTTGCTCGGCAGATCGAGCTGCATTTCAGACCTCTCTCTCTCTCGTGTGCTTTGTCTTCCTTTTGAAACTCAGAGCTTTTCTGCTGCAGCAGAAAGAAACCATCAGGGACAATCAAAAAGGTTAATAAAAAGTTGGAAATGTTCTTAAATGACAGCTCAAGCTTGAAATGTGAGTTGTCTGTTTGTTTTTCTTTGTCGCTCGACTTGAATATCCCTGCTAATTTTTTGAATATTGCTGTGGTGTACAGAAGAATTGCTGATGACACATTTTCCTAACACACGCATTACACAAAAGGAGATTATATTTTAGCCTCTTTTAGAGTCTATAAAATCAGATTCATCCTAACGAAACAGCAAATAAAAAGGGGTTTCCCTTTTCTTTCTCAATCTCTTGGCATTTTTCCTCCTGTGGTTTTATTCTTCTCCTTCCCCCTCCTCTTTCTTACGTTATCTGTGTTTCCTGCTCATTTCAACTTGATGACATGTTGCTGGGACGACTAAGTCTCGTAACCTTCTTAACTTTGCCATTGTTACTGCCTGGAGTGTATTTAGGAGGAGTGTTTTAATTTCTTTTCGAATGCATAGCGCCTGCCCCGTAGAAAGATATTAGAAATGGAAGGGGGGGGAAGGCTTTTCTTCTATAAATGTATGCTATTCAAATCATCTCTTCTTTTATTTCCTTTAAACCCATCATTTGTATGCTGTAGGTCGCTACTTTAAAACCCGGCTCGCTGTTGCTGAAAGGATCACCCATATAATGATGTCATCCATATTCAGCTGAAATCTTGGCTCCGCTGGAGCCCAGCGCTTCCCTCCCCTCCCCCTGGAAGCCCAGCCACAGGCTCCCAACCATCCGCACTCACCCCAAATTCCCCATGGGAACGTGTGGGCTCAGCTGGGGGTCACAGAGGAAGGGGTGTCCGGCGTGGAAAGGCACCACGACGCCTAGTTTATATGGGGGCGAGCAGTAAATCCAGCTGTTTTGGAGACACCCCTTTTCCAGTTTTGATGGAAGGTCCTTCCTTGGGGTCATCCCATGAGGAGGAACCACTTGCTCTCGCTGAGAGCAAAGGATGGGGCCTGACCTGGCTGTCCCAGCCCGTACAGCTGGGCCGAGCCGGGTTTCACTCTGTTCGACATCCCAAACCCAAGGCTGAGCGCCGGCTGGATGCCCCCGTGCCACTCCAGTCTGACTGCATTAAAAACCTAATTGTACACATGTTGTGCACGCGATTGCTCAGTCTCTTCAGTGTCAGCCTGATGTCTCCCTGACACACTTATTGTACCTGGATCAATGCTCTTTTAACAACTAATTGATCTTTTATTAACATATAATAACTTACTTATTAAATCTAAATTAAAGACTTAATTGAGACACTTAATCTAGAGTGGCTCAGTGTATCACCCTCATAAGCATAATGTATAATTTAATTAATTGACAGAGCTGATAATAGCATGTCATCTGTCACCATTTCTCCTGACCTGGGAGCTGGTTGCAGCCCGAGGATTTTGCCATGGATCCAAATACAGGGCTCTCCCAGGAGTGGTACTAACGGGGTTTGGGTGATGCTGCTCAACACACCGGGCACAGACCTCTGCGAGCTGATCCCCACCCCTACCAAAATGCACACAAATAAATTGTCCGCTGCCTAGGATCACAAATCAATATTAAAATTTTATCTGCTTGGGAGGAGGAGGCTGAACGTGCGCCAGGCGCCGGTGGTGAAGGACCAGCTCAGCCCAGCGCTGTCCTGGGGCTGTTGGAGGAGGACGGCAGGACTGTCACCATCACCATGCTGCCTTCCCCTCCCTACAGGCAGAGACTGGGGGGGGAGTGAGGAGGGGCAGCTGCCCCAAAAGCGGGGTGCAGGCAGCATCCCCCATGTGGGGAGCTGGCAAGTGGCCCCACGTTCCTGGCGACACGAGGCACCGACCAGGCAGGGCTTTATTTCCCCGCTGGTCACTATTCCTTCTGCTCCAGCTAAAATTTGGGCCCATGCACCATTTTTCACAGACAGGCACTTATGTTCCCCACCCCCCACCCCCACCCCCAACCACCATCTCCCAGCAATAAAGAATTTCATTTTAAAAACTGAAAGATTTAATTTAAAAATACAAAATGGCAAAGGGAGGGTTTTTAAATAAAAAAATAAAGGTAAAGAGATGATGGTTGGAACAAAATGTTCTAGAAGAAAGCTGTTCCCTTGGGGTTTCTTTTCTTTAAGCTTTGCATATTACAATTTGAAATTTTTGTAAAGAGATCCCCATTTTATATTCACACTGGTAGCCTGAATTTAAATATCTCTCTCACCTGAGATTAATACAGGCTTCACCCTGAATTACTTCCCAGCTCTGAAGTACAGCTCTGGAGAGCTCAACTCTCCACAAATTCACTTCTCTTTTAGAGGCATAAAAGCTTATGAAATATATGAAATATTAAAATAGCGTGTGTGCTGGGGCAGAGAGGGGGGAAGGGAAGGCTGGGTCAGTGCGGGGGGGCTCCTTTGAAATGAAAACGCACTTTTCCTCAAATGAAACCATGGATCTGTTAGCACAGGACAGGAGGCTCATTAAACACTAAAGGTGAAGATTTCAGCCTAAAAGTTGACGCTTTTCTTTCTTTCTTTTTTTTTTTTTTGTTATTTTTAAGCCCTGCAGAGGGAGCAGAATGTAATCCATGTTGTATGCGACAGAAATCATTATTTCTGTCAGCAATAGAAAATATCAAGTTTCTCCGGAGCAAAACAAAGTATTCCCTGCAAATGAGGTTATAAACAAAGTTATAAACACTGGCTTCTTATTATGCTAGCTCAACATTAACCAAATCCACCTGATGGGGGGCAAGTACTTTGTTTTACATGCTGAGGACCCATTAGCTAATTGCTATAGAAATCCATAATTTTATATAATGATTTAACCCTCGCAGAGCTGCCAGGCTGGTGGCAGAGGGCAGCCGGTGTGGGAGAGCAGCCAGCACGGCGGCAGGGTGGGCAGGGGCAGGGGGCATCCTGGAGTACTTGTGTGGACCACCTCTCCCGGGGCTACTACATCCCTCTCCTGCTATTGCCGAGGCGTTTTTTTAACCAAAGGATTTTGGTGCTGTGAAAACCAGCCCCTGCTCACACTGGGTTTGCTTTCATTCTCCGTGTCTACAAAGACATCAACTCCATCAGATTTCACTTGATTGTTTCAGCAGGTGATGCTCAAAGACCTGTTGGTCTCTGGTAGCCCCTCGCACTGTCCCCATCTCTCTTTTCTCCTTCCTGTGTTTTCTTGCATCTTTTCCTCCCTACCTGCCATCACCAGCCTGCACAGCCCAAAGCAGGAGCTCCTATCCCCGGCCGGCAGGGAGGAGAGGAAGCTCTCAGCCAAGACAGGTGGAGTATGACAAGGTGGGACCTCCTGGAGACCCAGCATCGCTCAAATGAGTAACCAGGGGCTGTCAGTGCTGCAAAACCCTGTTTGCTCATGAGCTGTGAGCAGAAGATGCCAAGATGGCAGTGGCTGGAGTTTAACAGGGATGGCAGGGGCAGCCCAGAAGAGGCCCAGGAGTGACTTTACCCCACAGCCCTGCCTGCAAGCCCTAGCTAGAGCACCGTGCCTGGGCTCAGCAGCAGGAGGAGGCTGCGGTGGGCACTGCCCACATGGGTCGCACCCTGCCACCCTCCCCAGCCCATCAGGTGGTTTGGGGCTGTGCTTGTGACCACCACAGTGACCTGCCAGACTCGTGAGCTGCTGTCAGAGAAAACCTTCCCTCAAATGTAGAGCTCCATTAGAAACCTTCCTCAAGGGATCATCAGCATATAAAAATCCACCGATTCCCTCCTTCTTGGCCTCTGTAGTCTTCAGGGTTTGCAAAACACCCAGCACAGTTGTGGCCCCAAAAGACACCCCAGCTCCCAAGCACTTCTGGGCCAAAGCCAGAAGGGATGCAGTGGCACGCACGGCGGGTAGCAGGCAGGCAGCCCACTGCTGCACGTCTGCAATGCGCATCAAGCCGAGGCAATGGGTGGCCAACCTCCAGCTTGGGACACGCCATCAGGGTCCTGCTTCCACGCTTGCCTGGGTGTCCCCAAGGCAAGCGTGATGGCTTCTGGAGCCAACTCTTGGGATATGCTGTGAATCAACACAAGGCTCGGTCACGGTGCTTTCTCCTGGCAGCAGTTTCCATGCAGACTATGCACACATGTGCACACATGTACACACGTGTATGCTGTTTTCTTGGAAAGCGCTCACAGCTGTGACAGAGGGACTTCTGTGCAGCTTCTCCATTCTGCCAGCTGCAATAATTTTCTTTGCTAGCGCTGCTCGTCTGAATCGAATATAGTTTATTTCATTTTAAGAAGTCCTTTTTTTTTTTTCATTTCAGGAAAATGAATGTTAGAGCCAGATAAGAAACTATAGTCTGCTTTCAAGAAGGTTACAAGAAAACTGCATCTTGCATTACTAATCCTTTATCTTTCATGTTAACAAAAAGATTACTGACATATTTTTGAATGAAAGAAAATAAAATAGCAAACGCATCTAAAGAACTGTGTAACTTTCATGCAACACACAAATCGGTTGTTAAACGTGGAAAAAAAAAAGGAGAAGAATGAAGGGAAAATTCATAATACATTTCCCTTTGTAAAGTGAGCAAACCAACTTTCTATAATAAAAGAAACTAGTGGAGGACTAGAAGATGCTCCTTTCATAAACAGAGCGCAACACTATTTTTACCAGAGGCTGGATTCAGAAAGCAGAATAGGAAATCTCCCTTGCCCAGGTTTTCCCGGGAGGTGATGAGGCGGCGCCCGCCCCAGGGCAGCCATCCTGCCCTCCTGGGACCTGCATCCCCCAGCCCCTTCCACCAGCCTTGGCTTCAACAGAGCTGTTGCTCTGCCCCAAATCAGGTGCAGGGTGAACATGTCCCACCTTAGGGGCCATCTCCGAGACAGTTGTCACGGGGGACCTAGCTGGTGCCTCCCTCCGCAGTGCAGTGCTCTGTCCCCCCATGCCACATCCACTTGGGATGAGCTTTTCTGGTGCTTCTCATCCCAAACCACCCTAGAAATCCTAGTCCTGATCCTCAGCCCTGCTTTTCCAGGAGAAAACATCCCCCTGCCTTGGCACACAGTGGTTCATTAGGAAACCCATAATTGAATTCCCTGACCATTCAGTTCTAAAACCCCTTTGATCGAGAATTAGTTAATTACATTGGGCCCAGTATATTCCTTGTCACAAATTTTGCCCATGTCCCCCAGATATGCGATTGCAGGCTCTGCTCACATTGTATCCTTTGAAATGCATTTATGAGCCTTTGAAGCTCTCCCCCCTTAATGATGCATTGTTCGTTAATAAGTTGCCTGTAACATTTCCCCATTAGGAAATAGCTGTCTGCGACTCACTTTGGCTTGAATGAGTAATAATAATCCAAATGTAATTGATAATGTTGGAGAATAAATGGGGATAGGCGCTACCTGGAGAATTGGCTCAAGCGGGGCGGAGGGGGAGAGCGTGGTCCCTGCCTGCCTCCCTGCTGCCGACCTTCACCGTGCTCGCCCTGCCAGAAATCCATTTGACTTTGAGCCGGGGGCTGAATCAAAACTCCCGGCAGCAGATAAGAGCCGGGGAGATCACAGGTAGAGAGTCTCGGTGCGGGCAGCCGTCTCTGCCTGCAGCCGGGGGAGTGGGAGAAGCATGCCGGGTTTCTGGGGAAGGTGAGAGGAGATAAGCGGCATCTGGAAGCGTGGCAGGAGAAGAGGCCGATGGGGAGATAACGCTGAGATGGGGAGATTGCGCCTTGCTCATCTCAGCAAGGAGGGGTTTAATGAGTTGGATCGGGGGGCTCCACAGAGGAAAGGTGGTGGGACCCCCTCGGTTCTTCTCCTTTATGGAAGGACTCTGGTTATGCCGTCTCCAAGCAGCAGCATCTCGACAAAAGGCCTACCCCAGACTCCCCAGAAAACTTTCTGTCCCCCAAGGCTTTGACCCCAGCCCCACACCGCAGCAGCAGCAGCAGCACAGTATGGGTCTCTGCCCAAATACCCTTCCCAGCCCCTTGCTGGGGTGTCTGGCCCTCCTGGGCACCCTACATCCAGGCAGGGTGCTGCTCCCTGGCACTCCCAGCTCCCTGACACATAGATTTTCCCCTTTCTTCTCAAATAATCGTGTTTTTCCCCAAAGAAGACCAGGTCTCAGCTCCGCACCCAGGTGGGAACACTGCCAGGAAAGACTTTCCTGCAGTGTCTGTGCAGATGTCTTGTCCTGGCTGGGAGGGCATCTGTAGGACCGTGCTGCTGCCATGGAAATCTTTCCTTGCTAAAACATCCTCATGTACTTCCAAGCAGCTTGGGGGCGGGGAGGGGGGGAGAAAAAACAAAACCAAAAAACCACCATCTGCTGAAAAACTACATGTGGGAAACCTGCAAGATGTGAATACCTGCCAAGGCAGGCAGGAGCGTGCAGGAAGCAGTAGTGCAGCAAGCAGGACACAGGCTCTCGCCCAAGCTGGTCCAGCCGTGGAGAGGTGGAAGGGATGCTCTGCCCTCCTCTTCCCGGCTGCTTCCCCCCTGCAGCCTGCTGTGCTTTTAGCTTTGCAGGAAGGAAGGCAGCCTCCAGGCTGGGCCAGCCCCAGCCCTGCACATCCCTCCGGCCAGGACAGAGGTCTGCACCCAGAGCCTCCAGGCACGCGTGGAATCTGATGTCCGAGAGACCAGAACATCCAGAAAGAGACCCAGAAACTGAGCTCAGCTCAGCCACACAAGTTGAGCGGGTGGGATATAATCAGTGCTGGGAACTCTCAGAGCCTGTCCTTCCAGCACCATTCTCTGGAGGCCTGTCAAGGCAGCACTTTCCACATAAAAACCGACCTAAAATGAAGAAAGTTTAAAGAAAAGGGTTAAACTTCTCCCCTTCCCTCTCCATCTAAACGCAAAGCAGTTACTTGTGGGCTTACGAAAGCATTGTTTTGCTTTTAACTCCGACCAAATTATCCTTGAATCACTCTGTTTTGCTTCGACCTTCTTCTCAAGCATCCCTCAACCGCACATCCCTCCGCTTGCACATTGCCCGCCCCCCCCCCCCACCCCACCCCCGCCTCGCACACCGCTCCCGCACCGCTCTGCGGTGCCTCGCTGCCGGCAGGTCCGCGGGCTGGAGAACTGCTCCCCTTGCACGTTGCTTGCAAGGGCTTGTCTCTTGCATTTGCTTCTATTGCCCTCTGCTGGGGACTGTCAAAGGGAAGGCCGATGCCCTGGGCAGTGTCTTCTCCTCTCGTGTCCCTCTGCAGCTGTAGGGGAGCTGCGCAGCCCCAGGCTGGGGTGCTGGCGCCGATCCCTCGTCACCCCTCGCACGTCCCGGAGAGGCAGCTCTGCCTGCGCACCCGCTCGTGGGCACGGCCAACCCCGCACATGGCCAGCACATCTGGACGAGAGAGGACACGAGGGATAGTGAGCAGACGGCAGAAAGGCCTCCAAGGACATCCATGTGTGTACACAGATGTGCGTGAGATACGAAGCAGCTCAGGTCTGTCATTGCAATGGTTGTGCACAGCTGGAAAGCTCTGCACGCCCACCGCTGGGCCAGACTCCACTGACAAGCTCAAAGCGAGATGGACAAAGCCTTGAGCATCACCTCCTGTAATGCTTTGCTCTGTGCAACCTTCACATTTCAGCTGCTGTCAACAGGGGATCCAGAGGGTGGGTTGCACATAAAACAGAGGAAAAGAGGACACCTGGAAGGGGTTGCACTGGCAAAACCAAAGTATGTGCTGTAAGCACGGGTGAGGACCTTCAGAGACTGCCCAGGTGTGGTCTAGGGCAGTGGCTGAACCTACAGAGCCTTTGGTTTCAGCAAGGAGATGGTGGGAAAGCCAGGATCCAAAGCAGCAGGGCTCCAAGGGAACCAAATGGCAATAAAGTGTTGCCCCAAAGGGACACTGCTGAGTCTCATTCATTAATGACCTTTGCTGGCAGTAGAAAGGCTCGTCAAGTTGCTGATGCCTCAGGACTGAAGAGCATCAGCAACACCAACAGAAGACCCACAAAACCCTGAGGACCACTGTGGGAAGCACGAAAGCTCAGGCTGTGCCCACAGCAAGCAGCAAGGAGGATTTCTACTGCAACCTGGGTGCATCACTGCTGGGAAACTTGGAAAAGGAGGGCAAACACAGGAGCGTGGGCTGATGGCATCACACCCGCCACGGCGAGAGCTGCAGCCAAGCCCTGCTGCGGCTGCAGTGCCAGCAAGCTCACGTCATTAGGGCCTGGGAGCAATCTGAGGGGGGGGACAAAGCTCAGCGCAACTGTCCCACTGGGATCATGCAGCAATCTCTCCTAGCCTAGGCAGAAATCTGAAGATGTGATGCTCTGTTGCAGAGATAACCATGCCCCACGCTGGGCCGCCACCAGCCAGCTCAGAAAAGGAACAAATTGGCAGCATTCAGAGGAATATTCTTCATTTCCAAGCATATCATCCCTGTCCTCTGGCAGAAAGCCCCCCCTGCCCAGCTTTTTAGCAGCTTTTGCATTTCACCAGCCTGAATCCAAGGTGGAAAAGGGGAGGGAAGAAACTGGAGACCATTTTCATTTGAGAACTGCGGCTCTCCTGTGCGGCTGAGGGAGCAGGATGGGTCTTCACCCAGAACTGGAGGGAAGGGATGGGCCAGCAAGGATGGGGCAGGGAGCAGGGGAAAGGGAGGTCACCATCCCACCAGCCCTCGTAGAGGGTCCCCTGGGAACAGGCAGTTTTAAGAGGCACCTCCAAATGGGTGCTACCTCCCACCGTTCCCCGGTCCCACCTGGACCTGCTTCTCCCCAGCAGCTGGAGAAAAAGTTTGGAGAAGAGTGGTGCAGGGAGGAAGAAAATAACAGCGGGTCTTTGGGCACCAAGGGGATGGAAATGAAGGTGACTTCAGGATTTCAAAGCCAGCCTGTGTTTCTCAGTCACAGCCGGTGCCGGATGGGCTGAGGAGGGGAGACGCTTGCCCAGCAGGCTCTGTTTCCAAAGTCCTTGCACACCCACCGGATTACCGAAGATGGAGGAGAGGAATGCCTTATACCAATTAATTCCCAAAGTGTAATTAACATCTGGGCCAGCTCGTGTGATCCCCAGCTGCTAATGAAGCATGGCACCGTTTTAATTCCTGCTACGCCGCACCATCTTCTTATTAAATCCAGGAGTAGGTTCCATCACATTTCCCTTAAAGGGAAAAAGGAAAAAGAGAGAAATGGAGCAGGATTTGTCTCAATGAAATATGATAGATTAGAGTTTGCTGGATAAAGAAAGTAGGAGTGGGGGGAGGGCACAAAATGTGAAATTTCGTAGGTGTGTGTGCGTGCGGGCATCTGTATATTCTCTCTCGCAATGACCTCCTTACACCCCATCCATCAGCCTGGGGTTGGCTTATTCTAACTAGCAGAGTCTTTTCTCGTGTCTAACAGGCCCATCAGACACAATCTGCATGCCAATTACCAGAGCAGACCCCCTGATACTGAAAAATGGAAATTAGCTGTCAAGCAAAAAACAGCATCAGCAGGCTGGGTTTGGATTGCCTGCACTCCCTGCTTGCTCTCGCCACCGCTCATATCCATATGCACTCTGCTCTGCGTGCAGCCGTGACAAGGGAGCCCCCAATGGAAAAAGTAATCTAGAAGAATAATAAAATAAAAAAAAAATATTAAAAAACCCCACCCAACTAGCATATTTTATTGTTATTTGCATTGGTTGCCAACGTTCAGGGCACAATGCAAAATACACCAGAGGGCAAGCGCCAGCCAGAGGAGCGGGGGGGAAAGAGTTTGGATAATTGTGTTTTTGCAGTGGGTAGATCAAGCAATGTAAGGGAAGGACACGGGGAGGGAATGTTACTGTAAGGGCAAACCAGAACCAGGTCTGCTTCCCCTGATGCGCCGGGGTGGATGTACACCAGCAGCCATGGGACTTGTAGCACCCCAAACGTGCGCTGGCACCCACTGCAGCGTGGGACAGATCCCACCGCAGGGGACACAGGATGGGGAAGCACACTGCCCCGGCAGGCATTCCTCAAAGCTGGGGTGGGAGATGGCTGGAAACACACTGGCCAGAGCATGCCCAGCTGCAGGAGATTTTCTTTCCAAAACAGGGATAGCAACCGGCTCCCCACAAAAAACAGCAGCCAGGTGATGCTCGGGCTGGTGCCTGGCAGAGGTGGGAGCCAGCAGCCCTTGGAGGTGCTTGGAGAGCTTTGCCAGGAGCCAGGGGGGAAATGGAAGCTGGAGCCAGATGCTGGCAGGGCTGGTTGGTCCTGGAGAAATATTTTAGGGGGAAAACACCCTGAGCCCCAACCATGATGCCAAATTGTCTGCACCCTCCTGACCCATGATGGAGAGGTGACAGATGAGAAAGGCAAGGTGGGACAGAATTTGGTCAAGAAGATGCATCACCCTTTGCAGCAGAGGGCTGAAACAGGGCAGGGAGCTCAGGTTGGGGGGTGGGGCGTGAACTGCAGGGTCACAGCAGAAGGAGGAGGAAGGCAACTCTTCAGCCCACCTTTGTGCTGGGGGAAGCCCAGAAGGCCGGAGCTGCCCCTCTCAGCAGCCTCTTCCCGCTCTCCACCGGTGGTTGCATTCCCAGGGGGTCATAGCACCGCTGCTTGACAAGCATCACTTAACCTGCTTCCCTGCTCCATAATAACCTCATACATCAACTGGGAAGAGACTGCAGAGCATGGCTAGAAGGGTTCTGCTCCTACGTCCAGCATCATTATCCCAAGGCCCCTCGGCTCGATATGCAAACAGGCTGTGGGTCCCCGGGGTGCCCGGGAGGAGAGTGCCCTGCGCAGCGGACATCAGTTATCCCTGTGCAGGAGGCTGTGTGTGGGCACACGGTGACAGTGCAGACCCAGCCTGACATCTAGCAGCACTGGGCAAGATGGGGTGCTGCAGGCGGCAGCAGACTGGGCTGACTGGAAGCCTGACAGCTCCCTTTGCTCTGTGCACATCTCAGGTGCCCGGGGACCTCTTCCTGCCCTTTGAGATCATTCAGCGGCAACCTGCCAACCCAAAGCAGCTTTCCGAGGCACTCACCACCTCTGACCAGCTGCCCAGCCTAATGTGCTGCTTAGTCCCATTTAAAGCAGCCAGACCCCTTGTCTCACACCTCCAAGGGCCACCCTGTGCCTGACACATTGGGCTGTCAGGGTCCCCAGCATCCCCCACTGAGACTGCAGTCATCTCCCTCCTGCCTGCTCAGGGGCCCCTGCCTCTCACCTCCACTCCTCCCCAGTCCCATTGCCTCGTGCATCACGTGAGGGACATGGACATGCTCCTTCGGCAACAGGACGTCTGCTGCCCGCTCAGGCTCCCCCGGGGGGGTCTCGCTGCACACGGTATGGGTGTAAACCTCATCCCTTCTCCCCAGCCACCAGCAGCCCTTTCTCCCAAGCCACCATGGAGCAGCAACATAGCAAGCGGGGACTCTACAAGGTCATGACAGACTGAGCCACCCACAGCCAGCACCAAAAACCGGAGCCCTGGGGATGGGTGGTCCCACCGCTCCACTAGAGCACAAGCTCCAGCTTCAGGATGGCTTTTCCCTGGAGAGGGGCAGTGGGATGGGGGGGAAGGGAGGGGACAGCCTGGAGGAAGGGGTTGACAGCAGAGACAGGCAGTTGGGGCTGGCAAGGAGGGTGTTTTGCTTAGACAAGGCTCAGCTCCGCACCGGCTCCCCCAGGGCAGGATAACTCGCACACAGACCCCAGGAATAAGTAGGAGAAGCTGAGCTGAGCGACTCAGTTGCTTTATTGATGGCTTCTGGCAGCCCAGTCAATGGGCTGTATCACTCAGCGATGCTGCGGAAGGACTGGACGGCGGGGCTCGCTGCTCCCCACTCCACAGGTTTGCGGTACTCCCCCTTGGGCAGCAGGTACTGCCTGCCCCGGTAGTTGGGATGCTCGTAGAAAACCCAGACACCCTCCAGCACTCTGCAGGCATGGACCTCACGCATGTGCCACTCCTCCATGACAGAAGGGCAGTCTTCAGTGGCTTCAAACATCTGCCCACCAAAATCTCCTTTCTCAAAGACCTGGATGTGGCCCCGGCCTCCACTCGGCTAGAAAAAAGGAAGAGAAAATGGCAGAGGGCTGGGGGGAGACACCGACGTGTCCCCAGCGGATGGGAGCAGAGCTGAGGCACAGTTAGACTCACGTCAGGTACAAACCACCCCCACAGCACGCCAGGACAGGGCTGAACAGCTCACGTCAGCCCCCAAAAGCGTGTCGGGGAGGCGACCGGGGTAAATCTTGACTGAGCATCACGTGCAAAGTGTGCACAGAAGCATCAAGGCAGAGCAGAGCAGTTTCGGCTCAAACCCCCACCGCAGGCCCGCTGTCACAGGGACGAAGGGGGCAGGGAGGGGTAAGGCCACGTCAGCAGGCGCTGGGCTCTCCGTCCCAGTCCCACTGCTGGCTGGGACCCGTCAGCCACTCCACGTGAGCATGAGAAGGAGAGAAGGACCCCCTCCACTCCCCGCTCCTCCGGGCAACGAGGAGTTTAATGAGCTGGTGACCCCAGCTGGGTTGTATTACAGGCAAACACAGCACGGGTATTTTCCACTGTGATTTGAAGCGCTGCTTTGCCTGAAGGCACTGCGGCAGTTTTAATCTGCAGCTGCCTGGACACCATCTTCCCCCGCCTCCCCCACCCGCCCCAGCCTGCTCTTGTCGCCAGCCCCAGCCAGGCTCGGCGGGTCTCTCGGATCCGACGCTTCTCCAGGGCACTGCGAGCTGCAGGTCCCCATGCAACCTCCCCGGGCGCAGCACGGGTAGTCAGGCACCAGGTGCACGGGCAGGATAAGGCCTCTGCATTTCATCCTGACGGAGGAAACTGTGTTGCTGCTACAGCTCCCACGTGTTTTGCCTCCTTCTCTTATGCCAGATCAGTGCTCTGAACTGGCTGGAAACTCTCCCTGCCCTGTGCAAAGGGATTTAGACCTAGCTCAAACCCAGAGCAGGCTCAAAGCCACGACAGACCTCCAGACATGAAAGCAAAGCCCCTTCTCAGCTGTGAGACCTGCTCCACGCAACAGGAATCGACGGCTGTGCTACTCAAATCAGCGATGCACAGATCTCCAGTGCCTGCCCCACTGCTGGCAAGAACACAGCAGCGGCAGCACGCAATGTCTCAGCCCCAATCCACACTCCATCCATACTCCCATCCCTGCCACTTTTAAAGGGTGCTTCTCCCCACAGGCTTCCCAGATTGTCCCCTCTGCTCCTTTCTCCCCCTCAGCGCTTCCACAAGGTGTAAATGCTGCTCACTGTCAACCTACATTTATCCCACCTCCTGCGGGTGGAAGGAGAGCTGCTGCCGGAGGCTGCGGAAGCATCTCACCATCATCATCAGCTAGCAGGGTGATGAGGACAGTTCCTGCGCTGCAGTGGGGAGACATGCACTGCCCCGTGCGCTCCTCATACCAGGAGACAGCAGGCTGCCCAGGGAGGGGTTCAGGCATCCCTCCTACTCCTGGTCACTCCAGGTCTGCTGCTGGGGCTGTTCTCTCCATGTCCAGAGGGGCTCGGTGATGCTGAGATTCAGTTCCCTGTATCAGAAGGGAGCCCTGGCTTGCTAGAGAGGCAAACTGCTCCTTGTTCTCAGTGCTCCTGCACAACCTACATCCCACTGTTGCAAGCCTTGCGCCCACCGCCCGATTTGGATCAGCTGGCAGCACACCACAGGGAAAGCAAGGGGCAAACCTCGGTGCAACACTGAAGTCCCAAGAGGAACATGCAGATAAAACTGAACTGCTGTTCTTGTGGAAACTCACCTACAAAGTGCTTAAAGGGATCTGCTTTTCCCCACTGCAGCCAGAAGTGGAAGAGATTTACCTTCTCCACGCCCCCGTACGCCCTGCCAGTCCCAGAGCAGGACTGCGGGAGCAAACCCCCTACAGCCACCCTCTCCAAGGGAGCTCCCGCAGGTCTCCAGGAGGATGAAGGCCACCCACAAGCACGCTGAAACCCTTTAACGATAGGTGTTTCAATTAAAATGTCCCTCGGGAAGAGGTCACACTTACTATCTGGACGGCTTTGCAGGAGCCAAGGCGGTCGTTGAGGCCCATCCAGTGGTGGTAGTCAGGGTACTCCCCGCGCGTCAGAACATACATGTTCCCAGAAAAGTTCGGCCTCTCATAGGCCACCCAGGTGCCTCCATCCACACGGATGGAGTTGCAGCGACTCAGGTAGGTGTGAAAATCGGGGCAGTCGCTGTCGCACTCATAGCAACGGCCTAGGAAATTCTTGTCTTCATAGAAGGTGACCTGAAACACAAGCAGAGAAAGGAAAGCAGGGAGGTTCCTCGTCCCCCGGCACGTGTCTGCATCCATACTCTAGCTGTACCATGGCATGAAATATCTGAAAACAGAGCCCTCGGGATGTCAAAAACTCCTCAAGCTCCACCGCTGAGCAGGATCAACTGCATCCCAGCTCACCGTGGCAGCCGATTCACCAGCCTGGCCCCAACACCTACAGCTGCCACCAATGTCTTGCCCTGCCCAGCACCTGATTCGGTCCCAATCCAACCCAAAGCTCCCCTGGTGAAGTCCCTCCCTGTCCTCTTTGCAGCAAAACACTATTAATACATTTCCCTCCCACCTTCTCTAGATCAGTAGTTACTAAACAACGACCAAGGGAGCTATAAGCAGTCAACGGACTACACTAAAAGCAGCATTTCGTTACCAAGTGTTTGCAGTCAGACCTTTACTGATAAGGGGGTGGTGAGGTCACTTTTCCCCTGGGTCACATCTTCTAGCCCTGCGAGCGTCCTCCTTGTTCCCACTCTAACACTCCACAGCTTGCTTTCTCAAAAGTCAGTGCCAAAAGCTGGACATCACACAAGCTTTACCAGTGCCACAAGCTAAAGGAGTGCTCCACGTACGTGGTGGACAGCAGAATTCTTTGGAAATCCGAGGACTGCATTTGCAATTGGCCGCTTCTGCTTTGGTTGCTGCAAGTTTGCGATACAGCTGACACTTCCAATTTGTCACATTTCTTTCCCAAGACCTGCTCTACGGCCAGGCAGCTGACTGCAAAGCACATTGCTTAGGGACACTTCTTCCCTACTTGATCACAACCTGTTTTGAAATGGTCTTGAGAGCTGGTGAGCAAATCCCATTCCTCTTGCCCGAGGTATCACCAACCCAGGCAGCCCTGGAGAGACGACACATGCTCCCTTCAAAAAACTCTTTGTGGGAATATTGCCAAGCTCTAGACCCAGAGCAGTCCCTTTTTCAGCCCCATTTTTAGATCCTTCCAGATGACACTGATCAAGAGCTGCTTTTTGCAATAAGGGTTCCCAAACCAGCGTGTCTATTTTGACTACACCCCTTGTTGGTTTATGATACTGTGATGCCAGACCATGCTCAAAATTACATTAGTTTGATGTGAACCAGTCTCAGTAAAACCCTTTCAGCTGCACCCAGTTACTAGCCCATCTTCCACCTCAACAGGAGTTTGATTACTTCAGTGTCTTCTAGAGCCTTGCATCAAACCAGCTGATATGCAGGCTGGTTGATCCAATGCACCACGTACTCAAGACATTTCACCTTTTCCAGCCTTCCAGTACCACCCCAGCCCCATACATGCTGCCGGGTTATTTGGTAGCATCTGAGATCACCTCAGCCAATTCCCCCAATTGCTCTGGAGAGAATTTTTCTGGCCACAATGATTTAAACATCTAACACGTAGTACTCTGTAATCCATTTTTCCCCACAGTTTTTCCATAGCTTGAGTATTAAGACACAGGACCACCTTTTGCTCCTGGCTGGTTGTACTTCGGCTACTGGTATTGGTCTAACGTCACTGCTGTTAACAATACCGTTCATTGCCACAGTTTCAACCCAGGAGATAGACTCAAATCTAGGACAACCCCCTCCCTATTTATTTTTTTTCATTCACTTTGTGTTAAAAAATAAATTAGTCACAGTTTTCCTGGAGCTGGATGGTCAGCGTGTCCCGCCAGCCTGACCAGGTATCGTGCCAGAGGATTTACGTTGTTGGTCTTGTGGCTTGTTAGTAAACCTTTATTAGGATAATGTTATTTCCCTCACATTTTCCTCTTACTTTCAAGAGACTGATTTCCTATCACAAAGCAGTCGGCACATCCAAAAGCAACCTGTCCTCACGTCTCTCCCTCTTGAGCAAGCTCTTCCCTTCTTCAGCACAACAGAGAGCTGGGAGATCGCCACCACCCTTCCAGCAAGTGAATAAAGATCGTAAAAGCTGTGCACTAAAACCTCCAATTCCTGTTTTCCCACACCGCTACTTCTGAGTAGTTAGCGATGCTGGTCAGCCCTTGCCAGCCACAACCCTGCTGGTTTACACATCTGGATCTCAGACCACAGGTCTGGTCTCAGCAGGCAGCACCCTGCCCGGGCAGAGCAGCACCTCCTCCAGCCTCACAGCAGGGCGGCTGGCGGTGGGAGAGGAACAGGTCTCCGTCGCCTCTGGACTTGGCTTTGCACAGGCTGCCTTGATTCCATGGCTGGCATCCAGCAGAACCAGCTCCTCCAGTGCTGCCCTACCACAGCAACTGTGCATGAAGTTGGTTCGGTTGGACTTTAATTTTGTAACAAAAAAAGCTCATTTGATGTCCCTTCCCCACCCAGCTTAACACAACTGAACTTCAATTTGACAGAGCTACCTGGCGTTCCCAGGAGGGTGTTTTCCCTGTGCTTATCAAGCCACATAGCCAAAGAAATCCAAGAGCGGAACCAGGGTACGGCCATTCCCACACAACAGTGACCAACTGAAACTGTCGTTCGTCGTTCTATACTTAGAGGAAGACTGAAGGAGCGGGCTCCTGCCCACCCCTTCCCCACCACAGCCCTTTGTGCACACCCTCCGGTCATTTCAGACCTCCTCACTCAGCGCTTCTCAGCTTTCCTCCAGTGATTCAGGCACAAACAGACCAGATGGACGTTTTTCACCCGCAGGACAATGACAGGTGAATTACGGATTTCAGTCCCGGATTCGTCAGTCCATTCCAGTTGCATCTTAGTCAGACTCCTTCACCAAAGCCACCAAGTTGCTCTGCTCTCAGTCCTAACCCATTAGCTGCTCGCTGCCCAAACTTTGCTTTTTGGGGGCTTACCTGGCAGATAACAGATTTGCCATAGTAGATCTTCCTCACAGGACTGTAAAACTCTTATTCCCTTGGCCACCTCACAGCAGCTATCACACCTCTTCCCACCTGCAGCTCTGTTAGAAGGAAACTCATAAACAATCACTAGCAGCACCCACTG
Source organism: Falco punctatus (assembly GCF_963210335.1). NCBI lineage: Eukaryota > Metazoa > Chordata > Aves > Falconiformes > Falconidae > Falco > Falco punctatus. The sequence continues at coordinate 28,473,446 of NC_137593.1, forward strand.
CCTTTTGAGTAAGTAGCATGGGGGCAGCGACCCCTTCCTGGGGCAGATCGCTTGCTTATGTCGTGAGAAATTGTGTTAAATTCTCTCCTTTGCCCTTTTCTTCTCCCTGGAATGTGCTAGATGAGCACAGCACAGAGAAAAGAGGAGATTTGAGCTCTTTCAGCGACAACTCTCTTGGACATTTTGCTGCACCACAGCAGTGCATAATCAACGAATTCCCTGCAGCACGCTCAAAGGGGCCACGGCTTTCAGCAGGGGTAAGGGCAGTACGTGTCAAAAGTATCTTCAAACATACAGAAGACTCCAGCATGAATCAGTTATGTTTCCCCGGCACCTTCCCTACGCACGGGTACGTAAAGACCATCCCACTGCAACCTGCCAGCCACCAGGTTCAGAGCCAGCAGCACACACCATCCTCAGTTTCTAAAGACTGCTCATCGATAGCCAAATCACTTCCAGCCAAGATCACAGAGGAAAGGAGCCGGAAAAGAGCGACTGAATCCAGATCTTCCACAGCATCAGCCAGTGCCTACAAGACCACTCTGCTTCCGAGCCCTCTGCCCCCTTGGGTTTTACAGTTTCCACAGGTTAAAAGGAACGTAACCCAGAAGCCAAACTCATACAATGGAAACACGTACATCTGTCCACAACCTCTCAACGGTTGTTTAAGGTTTCACAGGAGAAACTGGCCGCCAGCCCCGAATTCTCACCCTCCTTTCCCAGCTGTTCATTCCTGCCCAGTCCCAACCCTGCAACAAGGTCTGCGTGACCAACCAGCCCAGCTCTGCTAACTTCGTGACCAAAGAACAGAGCATTAGAGCTGGATCCTCAGCTGACACATGCCACTCTAGCTGTAGTTGAGCTTTCTAATCTACCTCCTTCTCCAGTTTAAATTCATCTCTGCTGGTTGGTTCTACCAAATCGGAAGGCTGGTTTGCATCTCTCGGGGTGACATGGTCATCATTCAGGTGTCTTTCTGTCGCAGCACACCCTTTGCTCCACCATGGAAGGGGGATGCAACGGCTGCTGCTAGTGGTGTTGGGACCCGGGTCCTCCCAAGGAAGCCTTCCATGAGACTCTGCTCTGCAAACGCAGCTCGTCACATTCACTGCTGGCACAGCAGCCTCCACCATCAATTTATAAGGCATCAGGTCCTGGTGCATTTTAAAATATCCCTTCACCAGTCACTGTGTTCAACTCCATCCTTTCACTGAGCCACACCTATAGGAAACAGCCAAGATCTGGGAAAAGACTAGGGAGGGCTCAGCTTCAGTTTCCCTCCATTTAAAGAGGGATTCCAAGCATCTCCTCTTGCTGACACACGGACAGAGGGTGAAGCTGTCAGCAGAACAAAGAAATCAAAGTTTCTCCACAGCTTATCCCTGATAAATTCTGTACTCTTAGCCACAATCATGAACAGGCTGCAAATAAACCTACCTTGGTTCCAGCTCTGGACATTTTCCGTTCCAGCCAAGCTCCCCAGTGCTGGAGGAACGTCAGAAGCTGTTACAAACAGCCAGGATCTGAGGCACCCTTTTTATAATGGGCTTGTTTTAAACCAGACAGCCGCTTTGTCATGAGAATAGGATCCAAAAATTGAGTCAGTGATTCTGAGGCTATAGCCGATTTCCAGAAAAGCAAACAGGATTATGGAATAAAGGAAGGCTTCGCCATCCTCCCTTTGTTACCATTTGCTGAGTCAGAACACCAAAACTCTGCCAAACACACTCAAAACACGCAGCCCCCTGCCAAGTCCTGGAGGACGGAGGGCAATCTGGCTGCTCTCTCCCTTTCAACCATGCTAAACAAGAAGGCATCCCCATCAGCTCTAAAAGGCCCACCCCCATTTGTAAGGGGGAGACCCAATATTTATCAGAGAACATTCCCATGCAGCAAAGGATGCAGCTAGGAAACAGTAAACACGTGCTCAGGGCAGACACCACAGGCTTGCAAAGAACAGCCTCTGCATCAAAAGCTCACAATGGAAACATCTGTGCAGCAAACAGGCCATGTATTTTTATAGCACACCCTCAGCTTGAGCTATATTGCTCCAAATGATGCCTGACAGAAGAAAAGAAGTATGCCTGGCCACACACCCCCAAAGTGAGTGATTTCACCCATCAGATAGTAAAGAACGATGCCCAGATTTGTGACCGTATCTGCTAGCATCACAAATTCAACTCAAAACTCTTACACCACTGTCTGAGGTTTGAGCAAAAGGGTTTTTGCTTTTAGCCACAGTCTGGCCCACTGAGCAGGGAGGGCGAGGATTGCTGGCTTATGGACACCCACACCCCCCCGCCAGCGCATTATGAAAAAACACCTCTGCAGCTATTCACTGCACCAGCCCAAAGGCTTAGTGAAACAAAGGGAAACAAATTTGGCACAGCAGCGCCTGAAACACACAGAACCTATTTCAAATCTGTCAGGACAAGCAGTCTCGCAACAGCGGCTCTGCGTGCCACACCGTGTACACTGCTGCAGCTCTGCGAGATGCAGTCAGATACAACAGCCTGAGGCAGACACACTCAGCACCAATCTGCCCATTTTAGATGTCTTGAATTGCCCAGTGCTGTTGCTTACACCTCTTACGGCTAGAAAGCTGTGAGGCCACTTAGATATTGGGGGTTTTTTATTCAAATGCTGTCTGAAGATCAGAGTTTAACCACAATGTAGGTCCTATCAAAAGGCAACTCAGTACGTCCACTAGGACATCTCAAAGCTCCACTGTGGTCACTATGCACATCCCTCCCTTAAATGTTGGTTAAATATAATAAACTCACCTTGCACTGCATCACTCGACTCACCTGGAGCTAAGAGCGACCTTCAGAAAACTTCTAACATCACAACAGCTGGGTACACCGGAGCACTAAACGCCCCTGCCTTCCTCTCACTCCAAGCTTGGATACTCCTTCATAAGGCACCGACGGCTGCTGCCTTTGGTCACCCACATGATGCCTTTGTCTGCCTTGCCTGGCTTATTTAAGTGCTCAGCTATGAGCAGATATCCCCATGACAGGTTCCACTAGCGCATGAAAATGGTACTCATTCAAGCTGATACTCTTTACAAGCAATATTAAAGGTAGGAAACAAAATACTGTGCTACGGCAGCCTTCAAAACATTCAACTCCACGGCAGTTAATAAATTAGCACTTTCCTCTCAGTTGACCTGTTCACATTTCATTAAGCTGTAAAGATGTTGCATCCCTCTAACACCCACCATACAGGTAAAACCCTCTCCCTAGGACACATGCCAAGCTTATCTGAGAATTTTGTTTTATTGACATTCATTAAAACAACGCAAACATGTAAAAGTTAATTCCATAAAAACACATTGCTTAAGTGCCACCTTCATATAAAAAAAAAATCCATTGAATTTCATTCATCAAAAAAAAAAAAAATCAAACATTTCTTTTTCACATTTACAGAAGTAGTGCAGCTGCCTTGTACCATACAGACACACACGATGCCCAGAGCCCTGCATCCAGCTTTGCAACAGGAAGGGCTCCTGTGCCAGACACCTGCACGCCACGGACACTAACCGTGGCGACAGCCTCCCTGCTGAAGGATCCACAGCAAGGCACACTTCATCATCCTCCAGTGACATGCACTTCCTCAGTTACCAACAGCACAGTTACAGCATCTTCCTGGGAAAGTAGCAGTGACCAGAAATCCTGCAGCAGACAGCCCAGTCCACACCGAGGCTGGGGGTCAGATCCACATCGAGCGTGTTCAGGCAGGATGGCCACAAAGTCCTAATGAGAACTGTTTTCAGTGTATATTCCAAGACTGTAACAAAATAAGAGGAGCAAATTTTACTCCCAACACTAGCAAAGAAAAGGCAACCCAAAGACTAAAGAAAAGGAAAAAACAACAACTTTACAACAGTTTGAAATATGCAATGGCAGAAAAGCACAATAAGGGCTTGTCTCTGGCTCCTAAACCACTTCCACTTGGGAAGAGAAAGAGACCACAAAGTAAGAATTATGTGACATCTCACTCGACTCTTTTAAGCAAAATGTAAGACAGATAAGTACAAACATTAATACACACAGCCTCTCTGACAGAGCAACTATTCAAGTAAGTTTTTACATCAGATTACATACAATATGCCTATCTGCCTTTATAGACACACACGGATGTCCCCAACAAACCAAACAGAACACCTGCAGAGAGCAAGGGGGGTGCTGTGTACACAGGGAACAGGTTCAAACTGCTTGAGAGGTTTTGACTGCAAAGTAAGAACTAAAACCAAATGCCAGGCTCTCGGGAGAATGGCCACTGAACAGCCTCCTTCTCCTACCCCTGCCAAGGCTGTGCAAAGAAACACGGGGCAATTCTTCCTGATAAAGAATCAAGAGAAACAGGCCCTCTACTCACCCCTGCTTTCCTTCCGCTGCGCAGGAATGTTCTACCCTGCTGCCTGCTTGGAGCCTACGGCAGGAGGGACAAGGCTATCCAGCTGCTGACGGTTCCCTGTCTCAATCAGCCATTCGTAGAATTTGTTTTCTACCAGTATCTGGAACTGTTTCCTCTGATCCCTGAAAGCAAAAGAAGATCAGCAAAAGATCAGTATGTAAAGGTCACACTTATTTATAGTACTATACTTTCACTACCAAAACAAGCTTCCATATACATCAGAGCTAAGAGTTGGGCTTGATGCCTGAACTGTCTGTACCAGGAAGAGAAGGTTTTTACCAAGTGAACATGACTATGGTGAACCCCAAAGGCAGAACTGGCAGAGTTAGAAAAGTCATGCAAACTTCCCCATCCCACCAGCACAGCAACCCTGCCCCACAGGGCTGCCTGCACTTTACTCTTAGAGCACTGATTAAAAACTGTCTGAAAAGGGAGAAAAAGATGATTAGTAACCAGCATTCTAGCACTAAAGACACAACATTCTGTTCTGACAGCATCTGAAAGAGAGAGGACGGAGATCAGGGGAAAAAATGCACCTATAAACAACACTCCTTAACTAATTCCCATTACTGCTAAATAACTTTTGGGGTGGTTTTATTAAGACCAGCAATAACAGGGAATGCAGGCTCTCTGTCACTGGCACCAGTCAGATGCCCAAAAGCAGCACAGTCTAACAGCAATACTTCTCCAGAGTCGCATCCCAGCCATCTGGGATCAGTTCCAGAATTTCTTAAGCCAAAGGTGGCATGGGTGTTGAGTAGTCCTGCTGGATTTTATTTTTTTTTTTCTATGAGCTTACACAATTCCTTTCACAATCCATGTAAAACATAACATTTTAAATATCCTGTGGGATTTTATGTGGTTTTGCTTTGAACCCAATCCTAATTTGATGTGCTGATCCCACCCCACGTTGGGAAGAGGAGCAAACCAACCCCGTTCATTTTTGTGCCACGGCTTCAGAGGCCCGGTGTACCGAGACCCTTTTTTGAAGCTGAAGGTTCTTCTTTGTGCTATCGATTACATTTGAGACATTCCACAGAAAGCAGGGTTCTAGGACAGAAGGTAACCTAAATTCCTCCCCAGTGAACAGGAACACAAAGGCAGTCACTTCTTTCTTCCCTTATGGTTTTATGTTCTCCAAGTGCTCTTTATATACCTTGATCTGCTACTGACCCTGAAAGACTTTCTGTCTCATATGCTCGGAAAATGAATAAACAGGATTTTATGCTTTTGCGAGTTGTTCCTCAAGCTGTCTTATTGGTCCTGTCTTACGGGGGTTTTACTTTCAGCCTGGCAGGATTTGCATTCTTTTTTTGCCCCACTTTCCTCATTCAGACAACTTCAACTTCTTGAAAGATGTCTTCTTATTTCTAACATTCCCTTTCACCTCCCCGTTCAAGCACGGCAGCTTTTTTCTTTCTACAAGTCTGATATCCTGTTTGCTCTAAGCTTCCTAGTTGTCTCCCTGCCTGCAGGAGACAGACACATTTTACACTGTCAGCTGACCAGTTTCTTTTCAGCAAGCTTCTACACTTGGCAGAGTTTTCCCCCTTTTAAGAAATTAACCACTCCAGTAGTGAGTATTACTTCACATTCCTTTAACAGTAAGATTTTGACAGGCCAAACACCTTCACAAAACCCTACGATGCAAAGTGGCAGCGCTGGGAGGACAATGGGTGGAGGCGGAAGCACCTTAAATGCAGCTGATACACACAACAGCTAGCACAAGGGCTGAGGTTCTAACTTTCCTCTCTGAAAAGTTCTGAGTTTTCTCCCTGAGCCCTTGAAGACTCAGGGCTGAGAATTTCGAAGGTTTTTACACCTCTGTCACCACTACTGGATCACTGCTGCTCAGCTACCCTCCTCCTATAGCAAAATCCTGCCTCAGAATCCTTTCTCTCTCCCAGTTTTTCAAACTGCATGCTCCTCCACGCTCAGCACAGAGGCACCTGGACTTCAGAAAAGAACAAGGGAAGCTGAGGGAGCTCCTCCAAAACAATGAACAAACAAATGGACCAGAACTCCTCAGCCTGGTATGATGGGAACTGTTGACAGTTTGACCCAAGAGGAGGTTTTCATATTCCATGTTCCCCACAGTATAAACCCCTCCAAGATCACTGCTTATCATCACCCAGTTACACACCCGTGGCAACTCATCGACTGAGCACAGAACAGAAAGAAAATCTATACAGCTTAAGTACAGCTTAGGGAACAAAACTTGTTGTCATCTCTTCAAGTCTTCACAATTGTACTATCCCCATTCTGTCTTTGCAAAGGAAGCCAGGTCCTTCAGGTTGCTGTATCAAAACGGTTCACAAAAACATAAAAGCTAAACTGAAGTCAGCAGAGATTTGTACCCTCGCCCGATCTGGCTGGTTGCAGCAGGAAGCACGCTGACACAGGGAGCAAGCTGAACTTTTTCAGAACTCCACAACAGGTGCTGAGAAAGCCAGCAGATGCTCACAGTATATGGGGTGGAATAGACAGGCCTAGCTAGCACAGTAAAAGCTGGGCAGAGGATTCAGCGTGATCTGGTAAGGAGGACTTTAAAAGCTACTGTCCACAAGGTGATCTACCATAATGGTCCACATGCACATTCTTAGCTCACCTCAACAACAGATGGGACAGTAATTTAAAGCTTCAGTCTCAATGTAAAGGTTGGGCTAAGAGCGACCATCAATCAGCTGCAGGCCAATAATTAGTCGAGCTGTCGCTCAGGGTACGCACCCAGATCTCACCCATGGCAGCATGCGACACTGGAAGCAGAACAGAGACAGCAGAGAGACAGTACCCAGCGTGAGACAGGTTGTAAACTCTTACTGCCAGGGTGGATCCCTCACCTCAACCATCACCAGTACCTAGGCATGCTTTTCCTCAAGTCTCACAAGCTAGGAAAATGCAATCAAAACAATGCTCCTCCTTCAGAGTTACGGTTGTGAGCATTATTCTTCTCACTATAATGATACCAAAGACCACGATCGCAAGATTGCTAATTACTAATGCTTTAGAAATGGCATGCAAGACATGATTCATGCAAATCAACCCATTATTAAAGCATTTTTGTTGGACCACATCAAAGGCATCTTCTATTTGCATGCCTGAGCTGAGCTGCAATGCAGCTCACACGTTCCTATTCGGACGCACTCACTTGGTCAGGCCTGCCTCCTTCACGGTTTTCTGCCAGATCTGTATCTTCTGCTCTCGCTGACTCAGCGCCTTCTGATAGGCAGGGGGAAGCCCACCCGGCGTCTCCGTGGTGTCTCCTTCCATCTCAAAAGGAATTACGAAGGTGTAGAAGTCCGAGGGGGGCAGGAGGCGGAAGACACTCATGTCACCGCTCTCCTTGCACACCAGCATGGGACTGTCCCAGTAGTTTGGCAGAGTGGCCAAGCCCACTTGAGCCATGTGGTCTTCAAGCATCGGATAATGGGTGTGGAAAGGGGCAAAGCTGACTGCTTGGTTCCCTGGGAGGATGAGAGGCTGGGTAGGTGTGAGAATGTAAAAAGTACAGCCAGTGGTGGAAGAAAGGGACAAACGATGGCAAACCACAATGACCTTGACATTGTCACAGCTGTGGACATGAACAGACACCTGCACAGGGCCAAGGACAAAAGTGCTATTCCGGCACTTCTCAATGGTCACAGATCTGCCAAAGAACAAGACAGCGAGGACACGGTGAGCAGGAAAGAGCAAAACATTTTCAATTTTTCACTGCTTAGTCTATCTAACAAAAAACTTCGCGCTCGAACAAACCTGCTGAAAAGACATCTAGCTGTGTTCCAGGAGAACAAAACTCACCGGAGAGGGGAGAGGAGGTAAATGAAGGACTCGTTGCAGCGATGAATCCTTACATGAGCCCCCACGAGGGTGTCCGAGCTCTTGGCCAGTGTCTGCTTGTACACCTGGCTCATTATCACCATGGGGAACACCTCTGGCACCACACGAGTATTGCAGGCAATCTTTGCTCTCCTGGTTGTTCCTTCAACTGCAAAATAAAGATCACCAATGCATTTAAAATTAAAGCACAAAAAGGTTACATGGGATCCCTACAGGATGCTGGCTCACTGCCCACATCACTCAGCAATCCCTTGAGGAAATAATCAGGCCACAACTTCAAGGACGGTCCCGTCAAGCTGCATCACTTCATGCACGAGTCACACCACCCACCGATGTCTGCCTGCTAGGCAGGTCAGTAGTACGGAGCAGTCAGAAGCTCCAGAACTCAGGACATATTGGAAGATCAAAAACTCTTCAAGATTGTTCAGGGGCAGCCAAAGCCTCCCACAGGCTACAGACAGCCCTGCCCTAGGCATCTCCATTTCCAGAAGTCTGGTCCCAAACACAAGATTTAGCCTGGAAAGAAGATCCTTAGGGCAAGTTTTATGCTGAAAGCAGGAGCTGCATGTTTTAGAACAGTGAAATGCTCCCTCTACAGTATAATCCTTGAGCAATCTCGCTGTCATACCTAACGTACTGTCACTCTCACGTCTATGCAGTCAGAGAAACAACATATTAATCCGATTCTTTTTCTCCTAAGGTTGAAGATGCTCTGGCTCCACCACCATGTCTCTGCAGGTGAGGGGCTGTGATTCAAGACAAGGAAACCTAGACCAGTTTTCAGCTTTGCCGCAAACACACCACAGTATCTACTCTCTGTGCCCAGCTGTACTTGAATAATGTAGTAATACTGACCTCACGCAGCGGGGCCTTTAACAATGAAGTTGTTGCTGTTTGCTCACAAAAGTGATCCAAGGACCAGAAAAATGCACGCAGATGTCACGCAGCACTCTCTAGTTGCCCAGACTCACCTCTCAGCTGTTACTTTCCCCATCTCCACTGACAGTAGGAGGAAAAGAAACCAAGCCCCCCACAACACTGCCAGACTCCTGGTCAGCAAGAGGAGCTGAGACTGGAAAGTCCTTTCTGAAAATAAAGGCAAGGCCGGTAGCTACCTTGCTGTGCCCACGCGAGTTTCTTCCCGGACTTGAGGCAAGCATTCATTCCAAAAGGGTTTGTCGTCAGGCAAGACCTCAGCCAGCTCTCTAGCTTGGGGAAAGAGAAGGCTCTGGAAACCTTCGAGTAGCCGTTCTGCCCGTGACAGGGCTGCCAGAGGGCAAGCTCATGCAAAGGATGGACTGTCTTGGATTTGTTCACGGTCCCTTCAATAAGAAAGCTGAGAGCACAGACGGCTTCATAGGACACCAAGCTACTGTGGGTGGAATGGGAGGTGGCAGTGAGCTGCTCTGGCTCCAGCAGCAGTTCCAGCATATCCAAGAGGTGGCTCTGCACAAAGGCACGGTGGTCCTGATCGTTCCAGTTCTTGGTGGGCAGAAAAACACACAAAAGAGAGGTGAAGAGGCAAGTTCTCACAGAGCTAGCAAGCTTTACTGACATTATACAATGCATCCTTGCTTACGCTTGTCCTAGAAGGGGGAAAGCAAGTCAAATGTGGTGCTCTCCCCTGCTCACTGCTTCTGCTGCTCTGCTTTTCCAACCCACAGAAAGCAACCTCCCCGCAAAAAGGAACAAAACCATTTTATTCTAACTCCAAGCACCATGTTTCATTCTAGGAAACAGGAACAGACTCTCCTACAACCCTTCCCACACAAATTCAGCCAGCTGCTGCTGGCAATTGACAGCAGGAAAGAAATCAGTAACTGACAGTCAAGGTCTCGCAACTGCTTTATTGGAAAATTGCTGCGTCTGTTCCAGACCTTCAGATATGATTCAGTGCCGTCTCCTGAGGCACTGCAGGGAAAAAAAGCAGAGGGTCATTTCTTCACAGCGAGCACACCAATAAACCAAAAGACCTCTGAAAGAATCATTAGTTCAAATTCTAAAGGGCTCCAGACAAAAAAAAAAAGCACAAGACTAGAATTATGGCAGACCTTAATAAAGACAACCTTTGTCGGCCCGTGAACTGCAAAACAAGCAACACACGGCTGCAATTACACATTTTCCTCACCATCTACAAGGGCTGTAGCCAAAAGGGATGAGAAGCAGCTGCAAACGTCTTGTCCAGCAGCTGGAGATCCCTGCACTGTGACAGAGACCCCCTTGCACTGGGCAAGCCTCTCCACACCACTTCAAAGGGGACAGAAGCACTGCTGAAGTTGGGGAAATCTCACCGGATCGCACAGAGAAAAGTGGAGACAGCCCCAGTTCCATCGGGACCAAAACCTCCAGGAGGGGTACACGGTAGTCAAGACACACCTCCTTCCTGTCCAGAGTTTTATGTAACAGTTATAGTTTAAAAGAGAACATCAGCTTTTATGGATGTTCCATGCCCACCCAACTCACAGCCCTGTGTCAGTTCTTCTCGTTTCTTTTTTCATTTGTTCACTCTTTCAGTATAAAATTACCCAGTTCCTATTTTTAATTATTTCAGCTTGTCCCAAGCTACATTCCCCTAGCTCAGACAGCTCATGGCATCACAGTTGTGACAGAAATCCAGAGTTTTGCAGCCAGCCTTATCACGTTACCAATCGCTCTCAAATACAGAGTTGCCCAATAAGCTGCACCCAATAAATCCAGCTGGCTTCTCTTCTTTCAAATTACTTGACATTATTTGAAAAGGAAACATTAAACATTTCCATCCACATGGTTAACCTACAGCTGACCAACCAACTCCCCTCTCTGAAACATAACGCCACAGACCATCCCGGGATTCTTATACTCTACAGTGGATCACTGGAAAGCAGCCTCCAACATAACAAAAGCTTTTCATTTGAGTAATAGAAAAAGCAAAGAGGAAGCTGCTTCTTAAAAGAATTGCCAAGGCTCTTGGAAAACTATCACAGTTGGTCTCAGACTCTAGGAAATTCCCATGGTCAACTCTTGCTGGTAAAGCTGCAGAGAATACACCAACCTCGTTTCGTTTACTACTGAGTGCAGTAACTCCAATTTGACTCTAGCTTAGACTTGACCGCAGGCAGTATTACACCTTCCCAGGAACACACCCACTGCTTTTCAACCTGCCTCAGGGCAGGACTTCGCAGTTTCCCACCGGGCCACACAAGGAGAATCCTGTAGCCATAGGTACCTTATTCTCACTGGCCGATTTTCCAGTCAGGCTGGGAGACTTGGTCCTGGGGCAGGGCCACTCCTCCCCGATCAGAGACCTTCGCAGAGAGACCTTGTTCACCTGCTGGAGGTACAGGAACAGCAGAAACTGCAGGGTGTCTACGGACAGCTAGCCAAGAGGGAGAGAAAGAGGCGTCAGGCCGGGCTGGGGTCCCCCACACCCGCCCGGCCCGGGATTGGGCTCCTGCCTTGCTCCGCTCCCGCTCGAGCTCCTCGGCGCTGGCGCAGGCCGCCTCGGCCTCGGCCCACTCGAGGCTGCGCGGCGGGTCGTGCCGCAGGAGGCTGCGGAAGAGCTCGAAGTAGAGCCAGGCCAGGCCGCGGCTCAGCTGCAGCTTCCCGCAGGCGACGTGCCGCCAGCAGGGCCACGACAGCCGCGGGAAGTAGCCCTCGGCCGCCCGCGCCCGGGCGTAGGCCACCATCTTCCGCAGGTAGTGGGGCCCGAGGCGGGTGGGCGGTGGGACGGGCAGGGCTCCCACCAGGAACGGCTCCATCTTCACCCACAGCCGCACACGGGCCGCCACCGCCTCCATAGCGACCGCCGCCGCCGCTCGCTTCCGGTGCCCGCCAAGGCGCCGCGCGGAGCGACACCCGCGTAGGACCAACGAGATGACCCTTCCCTCACGCAGTGGAGGACTCCGCCAAGCCCGGGGTCCGCCCCTTCCCCTCGGAGCCGATTCCGATTGGCCTCTCGAGCCAACGAGGAGGCGGGAACAAACGACGCGCCCTCTGACTGGCTGCCGCTGGGCGAACTCGTACTTCCTCGAAGCCTGGAAGGGCGATAGGATGTGACGCCACGAGCCGTGATTGGACCGGTGGGCTCGGAGCCGACGTCCTGTCAGACGATTGGCTGCTGCTGCGGAGCCGGTGGTGAAGTGTGCGCAGCCGATAGGCCGGCGGCCAGCAGCGCGCGGGGCTGCGCCGCGTTCCTATTGGCTGGCGGCCGTCAGCGGGCCCCGCTTCACTCCTAATGGTGGCCGGTCCGGGGCGGGTGGCTGCGGCGCTGCGGATCCGCCCGGAGAGCGCCGCTCCCTCTGCCCGCCGCTCGCCGGGCAGACCGGGCCGCCGCGCCATGGCCCCGCGCTGGCTCGGCCGCCTCTGCCTCCTGCTTCTCTGCCTCTGCGGGGAGGCCGCCGCCGGGTGAGTGCGCCGGGCCGCGCCCCCGGGCCCGTGCCTCAGTGCCGGGCCGGGCCCCCCCACATCCCCGCCCCGGGCTCGGCGGCCGCGGCGCTGACGAGGCCCCGCTCCCTCCCTTCTCTCGCCCCCCGGCAGGAGGGACTTCTACAAGATCCTGGGGGTCTCCCGCGGCGCCTCCATCAAGGACATCAAGAAGGCCTACCGGAAACTGGCGCTGCAGCTCCATCCCGACAGGAACCCCGACGACCCCCGGGCGCAGGAGAAGTTCCAGGACCTGGGGGCGGCCTACGAGGTGAGGCCGGGGGCCGCGGGGCACCCCCGCCCGGCTGTGGGCGCTACCGAGCCTCGCCGCGGGGCAGGGGGTGCCGAGGTCCGCCGCGGAGGGAGGGGTGAGGTCGTGCCCCCCGTGGTAAGGAGCTCGGGGGGGGCGCCCAGCCCTTCCCAGGCTGCGGAGGGGGTGTGTGGGGAACGGTGCTGCCAGCGTGAAGCTGAGCTTGGCCCACGAGTAGTGCCGTGGAGCTTCGTCCTGTAACGCTCAGGGGAAGGAGAAGGGAGGGCCGCTTGGAAATGCGAGGGCCTTGCTGTAAGGCGCAGGTGCGCTGCATCCTCCTCTTCTTGTTGCATGGAGTTTCAGGCATTCTACCAAACAAAAAGCCATGGCAGAGAGGCTGCCGGGTTGAGCAAACAGCTCCTTCTGTTGGAGGATAATGAAAGAGCTTAGCTCACTTAAAAGAAAATGAAGGCACCCAGTTAAAGTTACCGAGTTATTTATTAATAGTTATTTGAGGAAGAAATAGAGTTGCATCAGCTACGAGTATTGGCACAGGAGCAAGTGTCTATGTATGCAGTCTGGCTGCGAGTCTGAGCTGTTGGGACCGAAAAGGTGGTTGGCTTGCCCCTTAAAAGGTGTTAAGGTAGGAAAAATAGTTGTGGGTCACTACACATGAGGATTCCTGTCGTTTCCATGATACTACAGTTGCATACAAATGATACCTGATACTAATAGCACGTTGTATTAGATAAATCGCGTATAGTTTATTTCATTAGCAGAGTGTTTTAAGTCAAAGCCTACTTTCTCTGCCATGTACATATGTGTTAATGCAGTTTAGGCAAGGTGATAGGATCTGTTTTGTCCACATTCTCTGTCCTTTTTGTCTCCCTGCTGTCGCTGGTTTCCGTCCGCCCCTGTAGTTCCCCACGGAGCAGAGAGCCCTGGAAGAAGATAGTGTTTCACCTGCAAGAATTTGTAGCAGTGGTTCCACCTGGAGCTTGCCTGCCCTGGTGGACTGTTTGGGTGGGATGTTTGTGTCCTCTTTGAGGAGTCAAGCTTCAGAAGGGAAGGGTTTGTGTTCCTGCTGCAGTCCAGCGGTGGTGCTCAGCCTGCAACTGTGGTGTAGCTCCTGCTTCCATCCTCGATGTTCATGTGCTCTTCAGATATGCAAATACAAAATAAATGAGGAAGTGAAAGAAACAGCTTGAAAGCATTCCTCTTTGGTCAGAAAGAAAATGCATAAACTCTATTTTTGTATCAGCTGGGACCTCTTTTTAGCAGACTTACCTATTCTTAAATACATTGGCTGAACTATCGCAGGGAGACCAGTGAACATAAAGAAATTCTTTTGCAGAAAAAAGTATTTGTTACCTGTCATTTGCAGTATCTGAAGGTGGATGCATGCTGTTTACTTCAAAGCTGTGAGCTTGATGTAGTTTCTGTGGGCTGGGATCTTGTCACATTTGACAGTACTTTATTCCCTGGAAGCATTTTTCTACAGAGTCCCAGTTTATTTAAGTCTTTGCCATAGTAACAGTTGAGAGTACTCTTGCTATTAAAAACATTGGGGAGAAAATAGTTGTAAATCAAATCAGCAGGGAATGTGGTAGCCGGAGTAGGTGAATAGTAACTTTCATGAGCAGTGACTTGAGTCTGCCTCCCCCTAACCCCAGGGTATTATTGAAGCACAACAGTGTCCTTGTTCAGCGTAAATTGTGGCGTTCTAGTGCTAACACAGACAATACCGCTGCAACATGCTCTTGCTGGGTGCTGGTGAAAATTAAGCTAAAAACCCTGCCTTCAGAGTCTCCTGTGCTCCTTGCTGAAGAGAGATCTATCAGAATACTGAAATCTGGTATTGATGGACATGGCTTTTAAAGAAGGTTTGGAAGGCGTAACATTGGGATGTCCTGCAAGGTCCTTGTCTCTTTGTTTAGCCAGTACAGCTGGAAAGTCCTTCTGCTAAACTAGCTGCAAGATGCAGTGTGTCGATTTGATTGTTTTGAGCAAAAAGGAGCTAGAAGTAGGTATTGCTTAATCCTAACCTGGTTGCTTTTTGCCATAAAGCAACAGCCTCTGTGAGCAGTACTGCTGCTCAGGGTTTGGCTAGCTGACTATCTATAGCAAAGTCTTAAAAAAAAATGGTGGGGAAAGTAGGTTAATTAAACTACTGCGGTCTCCTTCATTTTAACAGCCAAAGTGATTTCCACCCTGCAGCTGTGTGGTCTGAACAGTAGTTTCAATTAGAAAGGAGACTGGTCCCATGCGAGGGACCCGAGACTCATCTGTGTGTCCTCATTAGTCTCAGGATGGTTCAGGGGTGGAGCTTCTGTGGGTTTTTTTCTGAGCTTGTCCACTGTGGTTGCTTTGCTTTAAAGGCAGCGTAACATAACAAGAACTCTCTTCACAGTACTTGAAATTGTGTTCTCCAACAGCCTGCAGAAAGAAGGGAAGTTAACAGAAAGGCAGATATTTTGTGTTTTTAATTCTCTTCCTGTTGCTCACAGTATTGTCAGGACTGTGCAGTACCTTACCGGAATAATTTTGCTCTTACACAAACAGATCACAGAATGGAAAGCTTATCCTGGTTTTAGGAAATGTGTATTTTTAATGCAAAATCTGAAGAGACAAAGGGAGATTTTAACTTTTATCTACTAGGTGAAACTAGTAAAATCACTGTTGACTAGTTTTTATCATTTAGCCGGCTCCTCTGGCTGTTACTGCTTCTCCACCTGTTTGTGCTCCTTAGCCTTTTGAAAGCTAACCCAGCAATTTTAACCTTCCCAAATATGATCAACAGGGGAGGAAGGCTAAATGTGATTGGAAACTTTTGGGTCTCTGGGGCAGGAAAGAGCAAAGATCAATACTTAAGCATTAAAATTGAAGCTTTACAGTCTTGAAAGTCATGTGTGTTGGGTTGTATTATTCTGCCTCAGCACTGGAGTCACTTCTAACTTTTGTTACCCTTAGAAATGAGGGCCAGCATTCAAGCTGGTGCAGTTACTGTATTTGACAAGTTCAGCTTGGTAGGCAAGCTTGCCATCATTGCCAGTTGTTACAAAATACCCATTTTGGGTGCTTGAAGAAAACTGAAAAACAGGAGTGGTATTATGTGTTTGTGGGGGTTTTTTTTCAGTGTCCTGCTTTGTAGGAACTGATTTGAATTGTTCCTTCAGATTCCTTTTTAATCCTTAAGATAAACTCAGTACTTTTTATATTTTCTGCTGTTTTAATAAACTAATTGTACTTTTTATGGGTTTAAATGATAAATTTTTAACTTCATAGCCCAGTGCAGCAAGCAAATTCTGGCCAGTGTTTCTGTAACATAAAGCATTGCTGCTTGTCTCCCAGTGAAGAGTACTGGTGAGCTTCCTCTTGGAGCCTTGTTTAAGTAACTGAGCTCAGCTGTGGGTGAGTGTCTTGTCTGCTTGCATCCCTTTGCCAGGTGCTGTCAGATGAGGAGAAGAGGAAGCAGTACGATGCCTATGGTGAGGAGGGCTTGAAGGATGGGCACCAGAGCTCCCATGGAGACATCTTCTCACAGTAAGGAGATCTTGCCACTTTAAGCTGTTCTGCAGTTGGTGGTCTAATTCTGTGATGCTCATGGATGTGTTTGGTTTAGGCAAATTCCATGTTAAGTTCTCTCACCCCGTCTGGAGGTACGGATCTGAAGTGACAGTAGAGAATTTGAAGAAATACATTTACAGTGGATATCCCACGTGCGCTTTTAGTTGTCTGTCTTGCATCAGTCCTTGCTTCAGGAGCAGTGAGCAGGAACCAATGGTGTCTTCCCACATAGGCAGCTCTGGCTCAGTTAGCAAGCTGCATTGCCAGTGTGTGTGATTTGTAAGGTGCTGCAGCTGCTTTAAACCTGTAGGAACTTTCTTGTGTTATCTGGTGTGTGATTAATGTTTGGGGGTCACTTTTTCTTTTGCAAGGTAATGCTGTAGTGACTTACACTACATTTCAGAGCAGCTGTAGAATTTGGATCATTAAAATCTGAAGGCATTTGCATGTGGCTCAGGTAGAACCCAATTTTCTGTTTGTGCCCCTTTGGTTCTGCTAGGCACGAATTTACTAAACCAATTCCTGAAGTTGCTCATCTTGTGTAATCCTTCTGGATAAGAACTTGCACCGTCTGCTGGTCTGTTTTGAGGAAAAATATGCAGACTCACTAGGAAGTTTTTTCTCATCCCCCTTGTCCTCAAACTACTGAAAACCAACCTGCCAGCACTGACTTGCAGTGCCAGAGGTGAAGTGCTACACAGAGTTTGCACCTTGTGGTGATGGTAGCTGAGCAGCCGTGTAGCACGGAGAGGACTTCCTCAGGCAGTGGTCAGATTCTGAGGTGTTGGCATTCAACTCCTGCTGCAAAACTTGTTTTCTATACTAAAGAAAACTCTTCCAAAGTGACCATTTTGTTTGAAGGCATTAGCTTGTGCCCTGAGGGAGCAAACAGAGGTATCTGGATTTACTATGGTGGTTTTGTACTGTGAGGAGGCTGTTCTGTACTCGGAGGAGGCTAGAAGCATTTGACATCATGCTGCTGCCTTGGGTGGCTGTCTTCATCGGAGCCTTGCTTGATCAGAATTCCTTCCTGGATTAATTGATGTGCTTTACTCCAGCTTCTTCGGGGACTTTGGATTCATGTTTGGAGGTAACCCCCGCCAACAAGACCGGAACATTCCCCGAGGAAGCGACATCATTGTGGATCTGGAGGTTACACTGGAGGAGGTGTATTCAGGAAACTTCGTAGAAGTAAGTTTGCTCGCCTGTCGGTCTCTCCAGCGTGTTCTTAGGTTTGACATGCCTGGCCTGGCCACTGCTCAGGATAATACCTTCTCCCAAAGAATAGAACTAAAACGGATGCTTGTCTTCACAGTATCTGGCAGTGACAGCGGAGGATGTTGTGATGCTATTTGCTAGTAGTTAACTGAAGAAACAATACATTTATTCATGTTTGCCGTCTGGCCATTTCTCTGTAAAGGGATGTTTCTTGTGATAATAGCTTATTTACTGGCTGTGTGTGTCTGGCTGTAGCTTGCTTTTATTGCAGCAGCCAAACTGGAAAAAGGTGTAAGTGGCCCCTCTATGGAATTCAGTGATATTTGATGGGCCCATTCATAAGCCTCAAATTAATTTTGTAATTCTTGCAAAACCATGTTGAGGATTTTTCATAGTCTCTTTAAGGGGCCAAACATGTCACTGCAAATGTCTGGATTACGTACTTGGCAAATGTATGGTGGCCTTTTTGATTATTTTTTTTTAAGGAAGCTGCATTTCTGGTGCTGACAATCCCTGCTATTCCACATATTAGAATTTGTATTGATTGAGTTTGTGAGTGTCTGGGTAAATGGGAACTACAAATTTTGCCCTTGTGTGGGACAAGGAAGCTATCGTAACAAAAGTGTGAAGGGTTTCATCCTAATGTTACCTTTCCTCTTTAGAAAGGTGTGCAGGAAAAAGAAAGGAAATGGTGACAGTGGTGTCAGAGTTTTTTCTGGTATTTAATGTATGATGAGCAAGAGATGGAAGGTGAAGACTGTTGTCAGAATGTTTTGCTGAGGCTGTTGAGCTGCTGTGAAGGCAGCACACAAAACCAAATCATGTTCAGGCTGCTTGAGCAATCCAGACCCTTGAGACAACCCAAGAGTGCCAGCCTGTGTGTTGGTATCAACCTCTTCCTCTTCATGCAGGTTGTCAGGAACAAGCCGGTGGCAAGACAGGCACCTGGCAAACGGAAATGCAATTGCCGGCAGGAGATGAGGACCACCCAGTTGGGTCCTGGACGTTTCCAGATGACTCAAGAAGTTGTTTGTGATGAATGTCCAAATGTCAAGTGAGTTTTATGCTCTTACTGCTATATGGCTGTTTAATCAAAACTTGCCACTAGATGGAGGAAAGTGCCTGTACTACCAGTAGTATCTGGGGAATGTGGAAACACTTAACAGGGGTTTCTCATTGCCAAGGAGCCAGTCTTTATTCTTGCAGTAGGGATGGCCAGCTCTTGGATGTAGAGCTCCTCAATTTGCCCTTTCAGCCTTTTATTCCTTGAACAGTCAGTCATACTACAGTGGAAGTTCCACAACTAAATATGAATAATCAAAGCCAGGGAAGCCCAGTTTCCAGCTGGGAGCAGTTGGATGTGGAATACTGTGATGTAGTCATGCACTCAGATGCTGACACTGCATTTAGCTTAACTTTGCCCTCCCTACTAAATTAGTATCAGCGTACAAGAAATGCAGCACTCTTCCCTCTGTAGGTGTGAACAAGGAGAGAGTGTGTGGTAACTTGTGGGAGCGTTCTCATTATGATAGTAACATAAGTAGGTGTTGAAAACTTAGTGCTTGCTTGCTCTTCCCCTTGGCAGGCTCGTGAACGAGGAGCGAACACTAGAAGTGGAGATAGAGCCAGGCGTGCGGGATGGCATGGAGTATCCCTTCATTGGCGAAGGTATGTTATGTGGGTGCTGCCCTGCTGCTCAGCTTTGACTTGCTCCTTTTCAGTCATACGAGGCTGGTCTTTGTGGCAGTTAATAGCTAAACAGCAATAACGGCTGTAAATTTGACTTAGGACGTTCCAATCAAATCTGTCGTTATCTGAACCCTTCAAGCCCCACACTGGGCACCAGAAAGGACTGTTGTGGTTTGACCTCAGCCAGCAGATAAGCCCTGTGCAGCCCCTTGCTCCCCCTCCCTGGTGGGATGGAGAAGAGCATCAGAAGAGTAAAAATGAGGAAAACTGCTTTTATCTCAACAGTGAGTTAATAGGTAAAGCAAAAGCTTTGCACACAAGCAAAATAAAACTTAATTCATTCACCACTTCCCCTGGGTGGGCAGGTGTTCAGCCATCGCCAGGACAGCAGGGCTCCATCACACCTAATGGTTACATCACTCCAAACATCCTCCACTACTTCTTCCCCCAGCTTTATATGCTGAGCATGACATCGTATGGGATATCCCGTCAGTCAGCTGTCCCAGCTGTGTCACCTCCCAACTCCTTCTGCACCCTCAGCCCCCTCATGGGTGGGATGGGGTGAGGGGCAGAAAAGACCTTGACTGTGTGCAAGTGCTGCTCAGCAGTAAGAAAAAAAATCCCTGAATTATCAACACTGTTTCCAGCACAAGTCCAAAATGTAGCCCTGTACCAGCTACTATGCAGAAAATTGGCTGTATCCCAGCTCAAGCCAGCACAGCAATGGAAGTGCCCGAGCCCTGCACTGGGTAACTGATCGGCACGTGTTGCTGTAAGTGCTGTGTCCCCTGTGTGCTGCTGAAATCCAGGAGCATACTCATTGCTAAGTCTGGAGAGCGCTCTGAGTTCTACTCACTTTGTTGGTACTGGGGGTGCACAAAAAAAAAAAAAAAAAAAAAAAAAAACCACCAACAAACCCAAACTCTAAATCTGAGGTTTCACATACCCTTCTACTCAAAAATTCTGTTCCAGGCTTGACTATGTGAAGGAATCCCTTCTGCCTGAGGAGATGAAGTCCTTCAATAAGTAAAGGACATCATTAACATGCAGGTCTTTCAGAACAGTGGAGTGGTATGAGCTTATTGAGACAATACTCAGAAAGTTCTAGGCTCTTTAATAATGGATATGTGTAGGCAGGGGTTTAGTCATGTAAAGATCAATTAATTATTTTTTCCTTAAACACAACGTGCAGCTCACGTGTTAAATATGCTGCTTGTTTCTTAGTTGTTACTAACTAGCTGCTTTAAACAGAGCTTTCCTTTCTTTTTCACAGGTGAGCCCCACGTGGATGGGGAGCCAGGTGATTTGCGCTTCAGAATAAAAGTTCTTAAGTAAGTAACTGGCCTAGTTTGACCACTCTCTCTCTTTACTCTAAAGGAAGATTATAAGCAAATTTCTGGCCCAGTGTTGCCTCTTTGACTAGCATGCAACTTGCCCTTCAGCACAGCCAGTGCAGCCAGGGCTCTGGTACTCAGGGCTGTGCAGGATGTTCAGCCCTGGTGATGCTGGAGTGGAGTATTCACCACTGTTAAGATGCTGCAATAAGTCCACTTGTATTTACTTTGGCTTGAATTCTGGCACGCATTAGTAGCTCCTTGTGTGAATCACATGAAATATCTCCTTTTTCCATAAATATACTATCTCCCTATCATAAGGAAATGAACTACTAAAAAAATTGAGTCACAACTTCTTGACACACCTCACCACTCACTGCCCTAGAAATAGAAAGGTTATTTAGTAGTATATCTCTTGTGCAGGAAAATGAAGCTTAACTTCATTTGTTCTTTACTTCCTATCTGATTTGTGAATTCTCCAAATTCACAAATAAAGGGAAGGAAGCTAGAGGACCTATTTCCCCTATGAGGAAGTGTAGTGGGTTTGCATGGCAAGGTTTTGGTAGTGGGGGGGGCTACAGAGGTAGCCTCTATGAGAAGATGCCAGAAGCTTCTTCCCCCATGTCCAATGGAGCCAATGCCAGCCAGCTCCGTGACAGACCCGCCGCTGGCCAAGGGAGAGCAAATCTGCAATGGTGGTAGCGCCTCTGTGGTAGCGTGTTAAGAAGGGGGGGAAAAAAAAATCTGCAGCAGTGAGAGAAAGAAGTGAGACTATGAGAGCAACAACTGCAGACACGAAGGTCAGTGCAGGAGGAGGCAGGACGTGCTGCAGGCACCGGAGCAGAGATTCCCCTGCAGCCTGTGGGGAAGACCCTGGTGAGGCAGCCTGTCCCCCTCAGCCCGTGGTTGTTAACAATGGAGCAGATCTCCACCTGCAGCCCATGGAGGACCCCACGCTGGAGCAGGGGGATGCCCGAAGGAGGTGGTGACCCAAGGGAAGCCTGCACTGGGGCAGGTTTGCTGGCAGGACTTGTGACCCCCATGGGGTCCTCATGCCGGAGCAGTGCATTCCTGAAGGGCTGCGCCCTGTGGAAGAGACCCACAGTGGAGCAGTGTGTGTAGAACTGCAGCTTGTGGAAAGGACTCATTAGGAAAGTTCATGGAGAGCTGTCTCCTGTAGGAGGGACCCCGTGCTAGAGCAGGGGAAGAGTGTGAGGAGGAAGGAGCAGCAGAAACAATGTGTGATGATTTGATCATAACCTCCATTTCCCATTCCTCTGCATCGCTCAGGGGGAAGAGGTAGAGAAACTGGGAATTAAGCTAAGCCTGGGAGGAAGGGATGGGTCAGGGGAAGGTGTCACTCTGATTGGAATGGTAATAAACTAATTTTTCCCAAGTCAAGTCTGTTTTGCCCATAACAGTAATTGCTGAGGGATCTCCCTCTCCTTATCTCAACCCATGAGCCTTCTGTTGTTTTCTCTCCCCTGTCCTTTTGAGGAAGGGAGTGATAGAGCGGCTTGGCTGGGCACCTGGCATTCATCAAAAGTCTCTTAATTCCACAGGCACCCAGTCTTTGAAAGAAGGGGCGATGACTTGTATACAAACGTGACAATCTCGCTGGTCGAGGCACTTACAGGCTTTGAAATGGATATTGCCCACTTGGATGGGCACAAGGTGAGGCAACGGTTTGCTTTCTTGCTGTGTGTAAACAAAATTTAACTGCAGGTCTTCTGTGCTGAGGGTTAGCTCACTTGGGGTCTGTGCAGCTGCTGATTGCACACAGGATCTCCTCTGCTAGAGACTTCCAGACCAGTTCCCGTGGAGCCAAAAGAGACTCTGTACCAGGGGTGCACAGTCTGGGTCGTAGTTCCAGGCTGCCACAGCAGTTACCGCATGTGTTGTCTTGGGTGCTGTTGGTTCTGGCATGTGTCCTGGCAGTAATACTGCCTAGACACCTTGAATATCACTGACTTTGGTGAAGAGTCAGTTTCAGTTGAAGCTTTCCAGTAGGTTGGAAATGGCATTGGAGTATTGGGATATACACACGGAACACGTGTAATGTTCTGCTCTTTCTTTTGTCTCTAGGTTCACGTTGCTCGGGATAAAATTACAAAACCCGGGGCCAAACTGTGGAAGAAAGGAGAAGGTCTTCCAAATTTTGATAACAATAATATCAAAGGCTCACTAATAATAACGTTTGATGTGGAGTTCCCCAAAGAGCAACTGACAAACGAACAGCGGGAAGGTGAGTGTTTTAAAGCTCTGTGCTGGCAGCGGGCTGCACAGACCTCTCACCAAAGCTGGTAAGAAGTTGGCACGATGGGACCAGTGGCCTGCAGCAGTCGGAAGAGGCTCTCCTTTCCCCATGCCCCTTGTACGACATAACACAGTTGGCCGATGCCCTGTGATTAACTTCCATTTCCCTTTGAAGCAAGTGAGCTTGGCTGCTGCGGTTGTAGGGAGCCAGATTAGGCTGGGATGTGCCACTGCTGGGATGTAGCACTTGGCAGATTTGCAGGTGCTTTGTTTTGTAGCTGGCCATCTGTCTGAACTGAAAGACTTGCAGGGCTTAGCCTCTGTCTGCTTTGCCTCGGCTGGAATGGGATCACAAGCGGTTTTCCAACCCCTGCTACTTTCTTGGGAGGCAAGACTTTTGAAAATGCCTCTACTGTCAAGGGTAAAGAGTGTCATGCAGCATCAGAAGGATTGTTCCTCTCTGTGTCTCCTACCCTGAGCGCTTTATGGCTGTCTAGGGAAGAAGCGTGCAATGCAGGTATTTCATAGGGAGAAATCTGCTTCTCTGCTTCAGTGCTCAAATGGAAACTTCATGAACTATGTAGAAATCCTATAACTGACGGGAGGGTAGATACTACTAGCTGGAAACTCCTCTTCACTGCAGCCACCTCTGCAGTAGGTTCTGCTGCTCTGCACAAGGCATCAGAGTAGGCATTGAGGGCCCCATCCTCTGCTATGGGGCAAAGAAGTTCTTGGGATGGACCAGTGCAGCTCATCAGAAAATCCCCATCCCCAGAACTTCTTCCTGCTGGTCAGGGCTGTCATACTTTCTTCTGCTGCTCTTTTTTGTGGAATCTGGCAGCTGTCCTGGTGGAATGAGGCAGATGCAGAGCTTTCCTGGACTCTCCGAAGTTTGTAGAGGGAAGCCAAGCCCTCGGAGGGCTTTTCTCAGCCCTGTGGCATGTACTGCTGCATTGGCCACACTGCTACTGCCACTTGGAGCCCAGCTGGTAGCTGCAGCTACTGATTCATGTTCTGTGGCTCTTCCTGCTGCTGTTTGGGCTGTGAGGGCTGTGCTTTGAGGGGACCCGTTTTGTGTTTTGACCCCTGTGCTTTCCCGCTTGTTGCAAGCATGTTGTGCCCGGTGAGGGCTGCAGGACACAGTGACCACATCGGTGTAAGGTCTCATTCCAGGCTCTGCTGCCCTTCTTGAACCTCCCTCCATAAGGGGACAGCACCTTGCAGACAGACATGAGGTTATTCCAGCTGTTGCTCTTGACAGTTTAAACAGACTGGACAAGGAGCAGTGACAGAAGCCCCTGTGTTTGTGAAAGTTACACTCACGCCTTTATGGATATCCCAGGAACAAAGAGATGATTGTACAGGCAAGAGCATGTTCAGGCACAGGGCTTTTGGGTGTTTCACTCCCTCCTAAAGCAATTCCACACTTCCTAGAGGAAGGTGACTGGGTAGGCAGTCAGATGCATTACTGTGTGCTAGAATATCTCCAAACATCCAGTTGTTTAAAGAGTTTTATGAGGGAATAGGTCTATTCATGTTGCGTGGCAGCAGTTCAGTGTACACATGCAAAAGGACACTAGGCTTCAGAATTCAAAACATCCCTTTTTTCTTATTGTTGGCCGTAGTCCTAATTTCTTATCATAACCATACGTACAGCTCCGAGGGCAGTCAGGAGATACTCTGACTCAGAGAGCACCACTCTGACCAATCTAAGCTGTAGAGTCAGAGAAATAATATGCTTTCTTTTGTGCTAGTGTGACATCAGGGAATTTATTGCCTGTTGATCGGAGGTGACTTTCTCTTTGACATATCCCTCGTTCTTCTCTAGTGAGACTTGTGGTTTGTCTGTTTTGGAGCTTTGGATCCCGTGCTTTAACTCTGGAGTGTTTAGCGTAACAGCAGGCAGCGCAATGCCCAGGCTGTATTGTAACCTGTCATCTGTTGGTGATGTCAGAAAAATCTCAAAGTTGGCTCTAGTAAAAAAAAAAAAAAAAAAAATGCCTGAGGTGCGGTAGCACCAAATGTCAGGATTCCTGGCCGGAATTCCTGATTGAACATCAGATATGTGTTGGCGTATCCTGTACACAGACGGGGTATCCTTCAGGCCAGCAGGCAGCTGTCTAGAGCTAACCAGCAGGAAGTGAGATACGGGGCTCGTGCTAATCACATTTTCTTTTCAGGGTTACTGGAGCACACCTTTCTCCAGCTAAGGCCTTCCTTTCAAAGAACTACACTTCCAGGAGGCACATCCTCTTACCCATCAGCCAGGAAGTGGCTTGCAGCCACCTCTGGCTGCGGTGGGGACGTGAACTTGCCTTGCGCTCCCCTGGAGAACAACCTACCCATAATGAGTACCAGCTCCTGCACGGGGGCTCACTCCGCCCTGCTGTTAAGGATTTTTCTGAATGCAGAAAAGAGTTCAGGGTTCTTTGGCCAGTAAGCGAGAAGCATGAATAGTTCTTGCCTGGCAGAGAGCTGTTTTAATTAGAGTTACTACTTCCAGGACAGTTTTCCAGTATTTTAACAGAGCTGCTGTGACCCTTATGCATCAAATCACTGGTCTGAAAGGACGGTACTGTTTGTAGCCAAATAATTTAAAGGTAGACAAGCAGAACGAGGTTTGCAGGAAGGCATGCTCTCTTCTAGCTAGATTTCCTGAAGAAGAGCTTGTATGCCTGAAAAGTTGGGGGGGGAGGTTCTGCAGAAGTAGATTAGTTGACTCAATTACTGATCCTCCCTCTCCATGCCTGTGTACCTCACTTAAATATCACCATTACTGTTAAATTTTTCTAGCCAGCCTAACCTGACCTGTTATACAAACGTGTACAGTATGACACCATGACTGGCTTCAGTGGAGCAGCAGAGCAAGCTGAACTGAGGCAGGATGACAATCCTGTCGTCTGTCACGCTGAGGTGCAAGCGAGCTGCCTGTGTGCTCTGTTGCAAGACTGATGCTGTTTTGGGGACACCCAACAGCAGAATTATAGCAGTTTAGCTTTATTTTTTTAGTATTATTGTTGTTTGAAAGTTACCCATGGTATGGGGAGTTTTCCTCTCTGTTTTGGGTCTTGACAGCTCCTTCTTGGGCTCAATGGTTTCTGGTGCTGGTCCGAGGCAGTGGGTGTCCTGGCAGCGTGTGACCAGGCTGACTTTGAAGAGGGAGTCCCTTAGGATTATCTCTGAAAAAAAGTGTGACACATTTGTTCTTGCCGGTCCTGCTTCCTCTGTTTTGTGTGGATTTGCCCTTTAAGTAACAGTGAGGACCTGCCAGCCTTGCCCTGAAGGTGCTGACTTTAACGTGCTTTTTTTAACCGTACTTTGTACCTTAAGAGCTGACTCACTCCTACCCTGTTCTGGTAAGCACTTGATACTGATAGGACCTGGAGGTGACGGTTCTTTGAACTGTTTCATGAATGGCCTTTCAGGGGTGGGGAAGATGGTATTTGAAAAGTCATCTAGAGCCCTTTGTAAAACAGTGGGTTTCCAAAAAAAAATATTTTCAGGCCTTCAGTGGGATACTTAAGTCCACAGATAAGTTTGCTTGCCTTGCCTTAAGGGACTACTTCTAGTGGACAGTAGTGTCCTCAGGCACCGCGTACCAGTGTGAAAGGCTCTGCTTTCTAATTACTGTGATGTGGCTGCTGTAGCTGCAAGTCCAGAAGGACCCAAAGCACACATGGCACTCCTGAGCTGGCTGCTGGCCCGTTTCTCTTGGGCTGTGAGGCAGCTTGGGGAGATCAGCTGTCTGAATTAGACTCTGGAAATACCCAGCAAGTTGTCATTGCATTTGTGCTTAAAATGACAAGATTATTGTCAACTTCCAACAGCAGAGCAGCTCTGGGAGTTGCCTTTATCTCTTACAGAGCTCTGAGAATCTTGAGGTGTTGCACTGGGCTTTGAGTTTGTAGCAGAGGCTTTCTCCCTGCAACCACTGGCCTCGTACGGTCCTGAGAGCATGGGAAAGCACCGTTAAAGCCTCGCTAACCTGTTTCTCCTTGTAGGAATGCTGAAGGAGCAGGAGTAAAGCTGTCTCGCCACAGGGTTTGAGGGGGATTTTTCCTTTCTCTTTAATGATGCTCTTAGAGTACCTGTTTAGGCTTTATTCAGGTATGTGGGCTCAGCCTTGAAAGGCTGGTACCCCAGGGCCTAGAGCCAGATGCGTAAATGCAACAGGAACAGCGAGTGCGGAGTTGTCCTCCTGTCTGTGCTGTGCAGTAATGTTTTCCTTTCTCTTGCAGGTCTCAAACAGCTGTTGAAACAAGGATCGGTGCAGAAGGTGTACAATGGATTGCAGGGCTATTGATGTGTGGGGAAAGTTGGACTTAACTGAAAATGAAAAGTCAGATTTTTTTTGCAGTCTTTTCTCCTGCCCACTGTAGAATGGAAAAGAGGGAGGGTGGGGCAATTGTTGAGCTATATATAATTTTTTCTTTGTAAATGGTGGAAGTGCTCACACAAGTTGGGAAATACTACCCTTTTCAGGACATAACTGGTGCTGCCTATCATGTTCCACGTCCTGGAACAACATGCTCCTTGAGCAGAAAAAAAAAAAAAGGTGGGGAAAGGAGTTTTAAATTCCACACAGATTGGAATTCCTGGTTTTTAAATATATTTTGATGTGACTTTTCTTGACCATCTCAACATACTTTCATAGCTTCTCCTGCTTTTTACGTCCTTTGTGTCAGTCTCTTCTGAGTTTCTGTTTTGTTGGGGTTTTTTTGTAATCCCAGCCCTTCCTCCCCTTCCCCTCTGAGTCCAGAGTGTGGTATTGTTTCAGAGTCTGTGTTTCTGGGGCAGGAGTACGGGTGCTGTTGGGAGTGGACTGGCAGGAGGTCCTTCACGGGCTATGTTGGGCCCCTCACACGGCTGGGAAAGCAGAGGAAGAGAGTCTCCTAAGGCACCTGTGGGCTCTTAACTACCAAGTAGTCCTCGTGTCCCAAAAGTTAACGCTTGGTTTTTAAAGCTGAAGTCACAACAGCTTAGCAAAGACTCCTCAGACTTCCACGGTGGGGTTTTGGAAAACAATGGGAGTGGCTCCTTGTGGCCTTGGTTCTTCCTCGTTGCCCCCAAACATAACAAGTTGTCTGGAAAAGTTCACTTACCTCCTGCACTCTGTCCTCTGTGAGGACGGGTGAAGCTAACAGCACAGAAATAAAGATGTTTGAGTTGGAATGGCAAAAGCTACCTGGTTATGTGTGTCAGCAGCCCTTACCCTGGGACAGCTGCGAGTCGTTGGACTAACAAGGACCGGTCCCTTCGGTGACGTAAGCCACGAGCTGCTGTAAAGGGTGAAACTACAGCTGCTAATATCAGCCAAAGCTCTAGCTGCTTTGTTTGAACTGGGCGCTGGTAACCTGGCAGGGAGGTGCCTGTGCTGCTCTGGTCTCTGTTGTGAAGACCCTGCTGCTTTAAGCACCCCCACCAGAGACTCATCTCCTTGTTCTTCAGGAGTGGTAGCTGAACAATTCCTCAGGTGCCTGCGTCAGACTTGTACTTCGCTGTGACAGGGATGTAGGCAGTGAGAGAAATGAGTCAGTTGTTCACGTAGGATGGTGTTCTGTTTCTCTGGGGGCTTTTAGGGGCTATAAAGTGGGATTCTTACCGCTGCTGCCTTGTACCTCATCCCCTGCCTGGGAAGTGGATGGGATCAGTTTTCTCTATGTGGAAATGTTTGCCAGGGAGCAGCAGCATGAGACTCAAGGTAGTGGTTTTTGTTTGGTTTTCTTCATCGTGAGCTTTTTAAGTAGCTCAGCTCTGAGCGTGGAGAGATGGAGAGCAGCTCTGGCCCAGCCCTTGGGTGGGACGTTGCTAGACCAAGGGCAGCACACAACCCCTAAAGCGGCGGGAGCTGACGCAGCGGAAGCAGCAGCAGCAGGAAGGTTTCCTGTTGGATCCTTTGTACGTTTGGCTTGGCAGAGCAAAACAGGGGCTTTTGGAACAGCCGAGAGAGGGGGGAACAAGACAAACCTGGGGTGTCAAACCCGTGGTCTCAGTGCTGGTCTTCCTCAAAATCTGTAATGCGAAGCTGTAATCCCAGCTGAGGCCACTACCTTGGGCATCTGCCCTTTGATGACTAGCTCTTTCCAAGTGTCTGCAGGCAGCTTTGCCCCTGCTTTCCCCTCCCTTCCCCCCCCCCCCCCACCTTAGCTTAGATTTCTGAGAAACCTCAGATTTCAAAGAAACTGATATCTGTGTGCATGGGGCTGGATCCTGTTACCTGGGCCCCTCGAGGGTCTGTTTGATGATTATCTTTCTATTCTACTGGCACATGACCATGCTGCCAGTGCTCACCAGTAGCAATAAAGCCAAAAAGCCTGGACCTCACACCAAAGCCCCAGCTTCTGCACAGGAGAAGGTGGTGTGGTTTTTCCTGCCTGCTGCTAGGGGTGCAGGTAGTGCATTTGTTTCGGGCATGAGTACTCGTTCCTGCTGCTGCTTTTCCTATTCCTGCTAATTCTTTTCCTTCCTGTGGTTTGTGTTTTTTCCATTGTGGGTCTGTATTCCTTGGAGGCCAGCGCTATGTAGAACAGCAACAGTAGCTGCAAAGCCCCAGCTTTTACAAGGGTGAGAAGAAAAACAGAGAGGAAGCCCAAAATTGTGCTAAGCAGCCCTGCTTCCTTCCATCTTCCTATTCCCCCTGGCCGTGGGGTGTGTGCAGTGGTGTCCTTTGCCTTTCCCACCTTCAAAGCTGCCGGGGTTCCACGCTCTCACTGCGGGCAGTGGCGTACGCTGGTGCTTGCCAGGGTCTGGTTCAAACATTTCCTCTTGTCTGAGGGAAGTTGTGCTGCTTCTGGGGTTGTGGGAAGGTGTTTGTCCTCAAAGGGCTCCGAGGTGTCTGGCCAGGGGGCTGTAGGAGCTATTCAGTGTCCGTGGCATCCTGTGTCCGCTAGTTCGGTAATACTTGGCTGGTGTCAGTGAGTCATAGTGCACATGGACTCCTACATCATCTTCTTAGGAGGCTTAGATGTCCACATCGCCGCCTCTTGGTTTGGGACCAAGCAAGCGTCCTGAAAGCATGAACCTCTGAGCTGGGAATCCTGTAATGCACAGTCTTAATTTCCAACCCCTTCTGTTGTTCCTGAATTAGATCAAATAAAGCAAACGTTGTGGTCCCCTTTAACCCTAAATCCTTAGAGAAGTCTGGGATTGTTGAGGGTTTAGAAGTCCTTGCTGTTTTGAGGAGGGGGTGTTTAAGCAAGCACGGGGTTCTTGCCTGGCTGAGATGGGGTCCCGGTGTATTTCCGACGTGAGCGAGTTTGATTACCCACAGAAGTTCCTCCAGGGCCACACCACAGCCTTGCTTTGGGATACCCTCGCCTCACCCAGGCTGTTACCTGCCTTAGGTGGGATCCCTCCCGTCCCAGGCAAGGTGAAGGAGCAGGTGGGGTGAGGACCCCCTGGCAGGTAGATGATGGGGGTGAAAACAGAGGTCGGATCTGCTTTCCTGGGCAGCATCATGCCCTGGCAGCCTTGTCTGCTTCTGTCCCTCTGCAGTCTGGGCTTGCCCCATCTAAAGTCACACTGCCTGTCCCAGCCCGCGTGCTGACATTTTGGGGCTGCACCAGGGGCTTCAGCATTAGGTACGTGGGTGCCGGGGCGCAGCCTGGCCCAAGGGGGTCCTTTTCCCCCCCGATGGCTTCAGCCGTGCCGAGGGCCACTGCTGTCACTTCCCGGCACAGCAAGCGGCACTGCTTGCACAGAGCATCCCTCCTCCCCGGGCAGGGGCTGAAAGTGTTCCCAAACAGCGGTTTCTTTTTCCATGGAAACTTCTCTGCAAGTACAGTGCAAGTGAGCTCAAGATTTTCCCTGAAGAGTTTGTTATTGTAAAGTGCTTATCTGTATCTAAACTTTTCTGCTTCTGAGAGAGGCACTGGCGATAGGAGGGGGGAAGTGACTGGTTTCAGGAAAAAACGGCTCTGAAGGCACAGGGATCTGTGATGTTCCTGGACACATCTGCTCAAGTACCTGGAGACCGTGGGGGTCTCTCCTGGCAAGGTGAAGCGATGAATCCTTGCTGGAGTCCTCAATGGGATTCCTGGACAGCAGCCCCAGCTCTGCCCCCCGCCATCGGGCTGATGAGCGGCGCTGCCGGAGCATCTTGCGAGGGCTGGCTCGGTCCCAGCGGTCCCCAGGGAGGGGACAGCCCAGCTGGGGCAGGGCAGGAGGTGCGGTGGGACTGGCGGTGTCCTGCTGCCCAGAAGCCACCCTTCACCCCGAGTGCCACGTAGCCCTGTTTGCTGTTGCCTGTGGCCAGCAGCCAGCTTTCTCCTCCTCTTCCCTCTGGCTTGGTCAGGCACGCTGACCTGAGGCGAGCGGAACGGGAAGAGGCTGCGATGGGCCCCGGGCACCCGCGCGCCCTGCAAGGACCACGTGCCAGCGCAGCCCTTCCCTCGGCTGTTCAATATTTCCAGGGACCTGCCCATTCGTGTGGGAGCAGGAGGCTGCTAGAAAGTAGATACCCGACAGCCTCCACCTCCAAACTGTTGCCCCAAAAAAAAAATAAAATAAAAAGGAGCATCCCGTGCTCGGGGGAGGGCTGGCTGGGGGCTGTGCATATTGCAGCCCCCCTCAGCCCAGTGCAGCCCCCAGGTTACAAAGGATGTCCCAAAGCTGGTGATGAACGAAACTGTGTGGGGATGTGACAATGTGACTTCTGGGGAAATTTAGAAGAACAGAGCTTGTTTAATCCAGAAAAATGATGACACAAACACCGGCACCAAGTGCGTAGGGGGTGTTTACAAGGATAATCCTTTCTTCCTTCCAGATTTATGTCTGATGCTATGTGTTTTCCTAATAAGCCACATACGGGGGGTCCGAGCTGCTGCCTCCCCTTCTCACCCGGGCAGGCACAGGAGCCCATCACTGTGTTGTCAGGCAGGTCCCTTTGTCCCTGGGGCCAGGCAGGGCACCGCGGGTGGCTGGGGCAGGGAGCCAGGGATGCTGTGCCAGGGGCTTGAAGCTCTGGAAGGACACAGCCAGGGACACCGACACTGGGGTGGGAGCTGATGTGGGTGAAGGGCAAAGCTGGTTCTTAGCACATTGGCATCATCTTACTGGAGTGAGGTTCAAGGCTGGATGTTGTATCTCGACCCTTATCTGAGCCAGGGACAGCAGGGCTGAGTGATGGAAACCATGCGGCGCATGGAAAGCAAAGCCTCACACGGACAGCGGTGTGGATGGCCAGGTGGGTTTGCTTTGGGGCAGTGCTGCGTAGGAGGGTTGGTTAAAGCCTCCCAAGGTCTGCGTGCGGGTTTGTTCACCCTCTTGCAGAAAGCAAAAAAACCCCAAGGACCAAATTAAAAACATCCTTCTGTTGACAGGATACGCGGTTAGGTGTTGGCGCCTGTCCCGAGCTGTGATCAAGAGTGGAAGAATAACCAAATTTGGGAGAGGATTGGCCATGGATGTGGCTACCAGCTGCTGGAGAGGTGGTAGATGTTGGAGTGGTGGTGGAGAGGGACCCCAGCTCACCGGCCGGGGCAGCCAGGCCACGTGGCCCCAGCACGCTACGCTGGGCCAGGTATTGGTGGCCCTGCAATGAGGCAGTTGGGGTTTTGGGGTGAGGAGGAGAAACTTCAGGGCTGCGGTGCGCTGGAGGTAGATGCTGTTGCCACAACCCCTCTGCTCTTGGCCACCATGTCTGTGTCAGGCAGTGGTGCTGGTCCCCCTGCAGGAGGTGGCCCTGGGATGGGGGTGGCAGCCTTGGGCGCGGTGCCCCCAGGCACAGTTCGGGATGTGGCTGCCTCACCGGGTGCTGCAGTTTTGGGGGGATCCCCGCTGCTGGGGCCCCGTCCCCCTCTGAGCACTGGCGGAGACTCAAGAGACCAGCAGCAGAGTCGGCTCCTTTCTGGAGCGCTTTCCTGCTGCAGCCAACATGCACGGGGGGCCCAGGGGCAGGAAAAAGGCTTTTCCAGAGCTCTTTAAACAGGGACTTCCTCATCTGTCCAAAAAATTATTTATTTCAGCAACAAAAAGCCAAACAAGCCCTGTTGTTCCAAACCACCTCGGTTTCTCCAGCCTGGGTCTGTCCCAGGTGCCATCCCTGCTGCCAGCCCGTGCCCGACGGCACCGTCGCAGCCTGGGGGTCCCGTGGGACCCACGCTCTGCCCTCCCAGCTGGAGCGAGGAGCTGCTGGGGGGGAACCTGGCATGAGAGTCACTCCAGGTCCTGTGACCACAGGGCAGCACCTGCCTCCACGTGGAGGCAGCGGAGATGCCCCAGGTCCAAAACCCAAAGCAGAGCTGTGAATGCCGTGGCTCCTCACTGGAAGCTGGCGATGAGTGTTTTTATCCCTTCGTGGGGAGCAAACCTACCACGCTTGACCTCCAGCATCAGCCTCATCCCCCCTGGTGCCCGCGTGGTGGGGACACGCCGTGCTCAGCCCGCGGCAGAGCTCCTGCCAAGGTCGCTGCTGTAGAAGCCGAGCAATGACGTTGATGTGCCTCAGCCTTGTTGTTTTGGATCCTTCAGCCTCTTGGCTGCCATTTCCCTTTTCCAAAGAAGTCCACTGAAGGGTGGGGAGCACCCTGGCCCCTGCCCTGGGAGCCTGGTGGGGGCGGGGGCTGCCCGGGTGGGTGGCCCGTGGCCAGGGTGATGAGATGTGGTCTTTGGAGACCTCCTCCTCCATCCCTCCTTAAGGACAACCGCTATGTCATCTTCCCATCCCCTTTCTGTCCTGCAACTCCTTTTCTGCCTTCCCCCCTGCCCACCCTTTCGTTCTTGCTTTGAGCTGCAGGGAAGGGTATTTAGAAAGGGGTGAGCTGGGGGTTAATCCAGGGAAGCTCCTTGCTCCTGTGCTGTCCCCTCTTTTGGTGGCCCACGCCAGCTCCTGGCTCACCCCCAGCCCCTCCTGCCCTCGGGGCAGTGGAGATGAACACGAGAGGGTGTCGTGCTCAAAATCTTGCTATGAAGGGAAACACAGCCAGGATTTGTTATTACTATAACCAAGGTTTAAACAGTCAAAGAGCAGCTTTTAGCTCGGATCTAGATCGCGGAAAAGGAAAGCAAAGCAGTGACTCTGCTGTGCTGTGGTGGCAACACATCCCTGCGCTTCTTTAGCTGCTCCTTGGGCCTTTCCACCGTGCCCGCCCTGCCCCTCGCCTGGTGTCCCCTGCTCCCGTATCCCTCCGGGCAGCATCCTTACGGGAGAGCGTTAAAGGCATTCATCTGCTCAGAAAAAGCATCTCCCGTTACAGCTGCCTGTGCTCAGCCTTGGTGTCTCCCTCGAGGACAAGGAAATGAAAAATAAACGAAGCGCTGCCACTTGGCCATTGGCAAAATGCCTTCAGCGAGTCAGCCCGAGGCTGTGGGCAGCACGAACCGAGCTCCGGAGGCGCAAACCCCCCCAGCCCCTTTCCAGAGGCCTCGCAAACTCGTTGCACGGGCCGGGGTCCCACACAGGGGCTGGCCACGCTGAGGAGCACCTCGCAGCCCCCACTCCCATGCCTGCCCCCCGTGATGGACCTGCAGCCCCACATCGGCGCTGCGGGGGGGAAGGGAGAGCAACCAAACGCACTGTGAGCGCTGGCGGGCGGTTTTATTGCACGACATCTCGAAGCGGTGCCACAAAGGTGTGACATCCTTGCCCCCTGTCCCATGTTTTTATCCCCACTGGCACAGGGATACGTGAGGGTCTCAGTGCCATCCTTTTAACCCTCTCCTGACTGTTCCTCCTGCCAATTGCCCCCCTCCCCACCTTCTTGTTTTTTTCCATCCATGCCAAGCATATTTCTGTGTTAAGCCTCAGCGCACCGTGCCAGCCCAGCGCAGGGACCGTCCCTGGGGCAGGGTGCTGCTGCTGGGGGGGTCAGCCCTGCTGGGGCCAGGCAGGGAAGCCACCGGTGTCCTCTGGGAGCAAAGCTCGTGGCGCTGGGGAGATGCATCCTTTGTGGGGCACGGGCTCGGTCCCTCCATGGGGCGATGATGGGTCCATCTCCTGCCTTCGTGGGGTGACGTGGGATGGCTGACGGCTCCGCTAGCAGCTCCCTCCTGTGCACAAGAAGATCCCCACAGCGATGCCCAGCAAGGCGAAGGCCCCCAGGATCAGGCCCAGCACCAGTGGGGCATGCGACCGGCTGCTCTGTTTTCCTGCAAAAGGCAAGAGGGATGGAGGTGACAACTGGGGTCACCCCCACCGCGCCACTGTGTCCCGTCCCAGCCCCGGCACGGACCTGTCCTGGCGCTCTGAGCCTGCAGGATGCCAACGCAGGTGGTGTTGAGGAAATGCTGGAGGTCCTTGGTGGTCCTGCTGTACTTCATCAGCTCCTTCTCGGCAAAGGTGGCCACCGCGTCCCTGCCGGGCCAGTGCCGCTTCCAGGTGGCGCTGGGGACGTGGAAGCTGAGGAAAGCTGTCCCATTGAGGGTCACCTCGTAGAAGCTGTGGGCCGTGCCGTTGGGGAAGAGCTGACAGCCCAGGTGGCAGCACAAGCTCTGGGTGTCTGCAGGGACAGAGTGGGGGTCAGGGTCAGCATGTCCCAGCCTCGGCAGCCCACTGCCGTCACCAGCATCAAGCTGTGCCCCGAGTTTGCAAGGCCTCAGCCCCCACCACCCGGCCCACCGGCGCTTTGGCTTCGCTCCGTTTGGTGGCAGCGAGGTTTCGCGTGGTGGGGTGGCCATGCTTATTTTTCCTTTTCTTATCTGGGGACAGCACAGCCTCGGGTTACAGGGATGGTGGTTGTGCAGCACAGGGCGCCGAAGGATGTGGCACTGCCAGCCTGGGAACAC
This sequence comes from Falco punctatus, assembly GCF_963210335.1. Taxonomy (NCBI): domain Eukaryota; kingdom Metazoa; phylum Chordata; class Aves; order Falconiformes; family Falconidae; genus Falco; species Falco punctatus. The sequence continues at coordinate 28,509,140 of NC_137593.1, forward strand.
TGGGCAAGGAGAGGCATGGGGCGCGCCAGGGACCCCGAGGTGGGACAGGGCTCCCCGAGTGCCAGGCAGGGAAACCCAGGGCTGGGGCAAAAACTGCTGGGGGGGGGTGACAAAGAAAATGAAGGTAAAACACTCTGGGCAGGAGCATCAGAGGAAACACGGGCATGTGGACTGATGCAGGCAGGAGCAACGAAACCATGAAACCTTCGCTGCCAGCATCCCACCCCTGCTGCAGAGGCTGCAGGGTGCAGGCAGGGCACAGGCACAATGCAGGCAAGATGCAGGCAGGGTGTAGGGGGATGCAGGCAGGGTGTAGGGGGGTGCAGGCAGTGCCGGCAGGGTGCTGGCAGGGTGTAGGGGGGTGCAGGCAGGGTGCCAGCAGGATGCAGGCAGGGTGTAGGGAGGTGCAGGCAGGGTGTAGGGGGGTGCAGGCAGGGTGTAGGGGGGGTGCAGGCAGTGCCGGCAGGGTGCAGGCAGGGTGTAGGGGGGTGCAAGCGGGGTGCAGGCAGGGTGCAGGTGGGATGCAGGCAGGGTCCCTACACCTCACCATCCCCCCAGCTGCAGCCCCCAGCCCTTTCCCTGAGGGGCAGCAGGAGGCTGAGCATCCCCCTCTTCCCAGGGTGAGCTCCAGGTAAGAAACTCCCAGCTCTGCAGCAGGGCTCCTTTTGCCCAGAGACAGGTTCTGCATGTGGCCATGTCCCCATCCCTTTGCCCAGCTGTCCCCAGAGAGCTGTCCCCATGTCTAGGCAGCACAGCGGGGCTCCCTTTCCCCAGTGGGACCCGGCGCGCCTGTGCCCCCCTCTGGGTACCACTCACAGTTGATGGGCCTCTCCTTGCTGAAGAACTTCACCAGCTGGCTGAAGAGCTGCAGGTAGGTGTCCACATCCTGCTGCCGCCTGGCCCAGGCGTCAGGGGCCTCCAGCGGCAGCACCTGGGTGACATTAAACCCCTCCAGGAGGTGGCTGAGCTGCCCGTCCAGGCTGGCGTTCCCCCAGAAGACGGAGCTGCCGTCGGAGACGCGGGTCCATTGCAGCATGGTGAAGGTGAGTGGGACTGCGAGAGATGCCGGACATCACCCACCGCTCAGTCCCCTCCAGACATCACCCACCCCTCTGTCCCCTCCGGACATCACCCACCCCTCTGTCCCCTCCAGACATCACCCACCGCTCAGTTCCCTCTGGACATCACCCACCGCTCAGTCCCCTCCGGACATCACCCACCCCTCTGTCCCCTCCAGACATCACCCACCGCTCAGTTCCCTCTGGACATCACCCACCGCTCAGTCCCCTCCGGACATCACCCACCCCTCTGTCCCCTCCAGACATCACCCACCGCTCAGTTCCCTCTGGACATCACCCACCGCTCAGTCCCCTCCGGACATCACCCACCCCTCTGTCCCCTCCAGACATCACCCACCGCTCAGTTCCCTCTGGACATCACCCACCGCTCAGTCCCCTCCGGACATCACCCACCCCTCTGTCCCCTCCAGACATCACCCACCGCTCAGTTCCCTCTGGACATCACCCACCGCTCCGTCCCCTCTGGACATCACCCACCCCTCTGTCCCCTCCGGACATCACCCACCGCTCCGTCCCCTCTCCACAAACCATGTCCCCCCCTCCATGCCAACCCCAAGCCTCTCCAACCCCACCGCCACCGTGTCCCTGCCTCACCTGCCTGGCCCGCACCGCAGCCCAGGGCCCCGCAGAGCAGCAGCACCCGGAGCATCGTGGGGACAGGGACAGGGACAGGGCTGGGTACGGAGGGTGCCCCGCTGGCCTGGCGGGGAGTTAAGGGCTGGGGAGGTGGGGCTGCGGGAGGAGGAGAGCGGGACTCGGGCCAGGTCTCTCCCATTTCCTTATCCCGGGCCACCCACACCCCTTCCCTGCCGGCCGTGCGGGGGGTGCTGGGCCCCACAGGACCCGGTGATGCTGACGCAGGATGAGGCGCCAAGCTCGCCAGCGCCTGCCTCAGTTTCCCCGTCCCTCCGCTAGGCAGGGCCCGTCCCCGCTCCCCTGGGTGGGGCGGGGGGCCGGCAGGGACCCAGCGGTGCGGGGGCTGCTCCGGGAGGGATGGGGGGACACGCTGTGCCCCTCGGGGGGCCTGGGGCAGATGGCCAGTGCTGGCACTCCAGTCAAGCACAGCTGTGGCAGGACCCCCACCCCTGGCAGGATGTGACCCTCGGGATGCAGCATCCCTGAAGCCACTGTAATGAGCTGGGTGGGGACTTGGGACCGAGAAACCTCTGCCCGGGATCACGCTGTGTGGGTTTTAATTACACCTAAAGTAATTATACACACATGAAATAATGGAATTTTTATTAAAATACCCAGTTTTCCCCGTTGGATCAGCCTGGGCGGCAGCACATACCAGCATGGCATCACCTGCCACAGCAGAGTGTGCCATGGTATGGCGCAGTACAGCATGGTATGGCGCAGTATGGCACAGTATGGTGTGGTACAGCTCAGTACAGCACAGTATGGCGCAGTACAGCATGATATGGTGTGGTATGGCAAAGTAGGGCACAATATGACACAGCATGACACAGTATGGCGCCATATGGTGCAGTATGGCATAGTATTGCACACTATGGAACTGCACGGTTTGGTATGGCACACAAGGCACAGTACAGCACCACATGGTGCAGTATGGTGTGGTATGGCACAATACGGTATGGTATGGTGCAGTATGGCATGGTATAGCACCACATGGCATGGTATGGCACAGTCTGGCACAACATGGTTGCTATATGGCACAGCACGATGCAATATGGTGCCATATGGCACAGCATGGCACAGTATGGCACAATATGGGACGGTATGGCACAGTATAGCACCACATGGTGCAGTATGGCACCACATGGCACAGTATGGTGTGGTATGGTGCAGCATGGCACCGCATGGCACAGTATGGTGTGGTATGGCACTGCAAGGCGCAGTGTGGTGTGGTATGGCACAGTATGATAGCATGGCACAGTATGATGGTATGGCGCAGTATGATGGTATGGTGCAGTATGGCACTGTATGGCACGGTATGGTGTGATATGGCACAGTATAGTGTGGTATGGCTTAGTGTGATGGTATGGTGCAGTATGGCACCGCATGGCACAGTATGGTGTGATATGGCGCAGAATGGTGTGGTATGGTGCAGTATAGTGTGGTATGGCACAGTATGGCACCGCATGGTGCAGTATGGCACAATATGGTGTGGTATGACGCAGTATGGCACCGCACAGTGTGGTGTGGTATGGCTTAGTGTGATTGTATGGTGCAGTATGGCACCGCATGGCACAGTATGGTGTGATATGGCACAGAATGGTGTGGTATGGTGCAGTATAGTGTGGTATGGCACAGTATGGCACCACATGGTGCAGTACGGCACAATACGGTGTGGTATGGTGCAGTATGGCACCGCACAGCATGGTATGGTGCGCTACGGCGCACTATGGTGTGGTATGGCGCAGTATGGCACCACATGGCGCAGACTGGCACAATATGGTGTGGTACGGCGCAGCACCGCCCCGCATGGCGCGGTATGGCAGAGTTTGGCACAACATGGCGGGGCGGGGCCGAGGGCGGGGGCGGGGCCGCCGCGGGGCGTGTCCCGGCGGGGCGGGGTCGGCGGCGCCGGTGCCGGGAGCGCAGCGATGGCGGCGGCGGAGCTGGAGCGGCTGCGGATGGCGGGGGCCGGCATGGCCATTGCCGTGCTCACCAGCGGCGGCGACGCGCAAGGTGCGGCGGGGGAGCGGGGCCGGGGCCGGGGCCGGGCGGTAGCGGGGCCGGGGCCGGGGCCGGGGCCGGGCGGGAGCGGCATCCGCGGGGCCTCGGGGCGCGCAGCCGGGACGCGGCCCACGCTCCTGCCCGGGAGCCCGCGGCGGGGGAGGGGACGGACGGGCACCCCGCTCCCGTGTGTCCTCCACGCACGGGAAGGGTCGCCGCGGCCCACCCGCGCCACCTCCCCGTGCCCACCCCCGAGCACCCGCCGTGGGGGTCGCGGCACCCCGGGGTGGCTGACGGGTCTCGCTCACCTGCGGCTGCCACCCGTGCGCGGAGCTCCCCGGTCTCTGGGCCCCCCCACTCGAGGGGGCGGGACACCCCTGGGATCCGGTGCCCCGTGGGGTGTGGGGTCCCTCGAGGTCACCCTGGCTCACCTCTCGCTTTGCCAGGGATGAACGCCGCCGTCCGCGCCGTCACCCGCATGGGGATATACGTGGGAGCCAAGGTCTTCCTTATCTACGAGGTTGGGGCACCCCCATGCTCCCCATCACGGGTGGGGGGCAGCTGCCCCCCCTGTGCCAGGGTCCCCCTCACCCCCATCTTCTTCGCAGGGCTACGAGGGGCTGGTGGAGGGGGGTGACAACATCAAGCAAGCCAACTGGCTCAGCGTCTCCAACATCATCCAGCTGGTGAGGCTCACCGGTGGGGACACGGGACCCCCAAATCCAACCACCACCCCCAAAAAAAGCTACATGACAAGCTGTGCCCCCCCCCCCCTTTTCCTCTGCAGGGCGGGACGGTGATTGGCAGTGCCCGCTGCAAGGCCTTCACCACCCGCGCGGGCCGGCTGCGGGCCGCCCGTAACCTGGTGGAGCACGGCATCACCAACCTCTGCGTCATCGGCGGGGACGGCAGCCTGACGGGCGCCGACATCTTCCGCTCTGAGTGGGGTGGGCTGCTGGAGGAGCTGGTCCAAGACGGTGGGTGACCCCCCCTCCCAAACGCACTGGGTGGGGAGAGTGAAAGCATTCAAAGGGTGCTGAGCTCCAGAGGTGCCACCCTGTCACTGTGACCCCCAGGGAGGGCTGGGCTCCTCCGCTGCTCGGCAGGATCCGGCCCGATGCTGGTGGGGGATGGGGGCACCCCAAAATAATCAGTGGCATGGCGGTCCCCCCCGGCAGGGCAGATCAGCGAGGAGGTGGCGCGGGAGAACTGCCGCCTGAACATCGTGGGGCTGGTGGGCTCCATCGACAACGACTTCTGCGGCACCGACATGACCATCGGCACCGACTCGGCGCTGCACCGCATCATGGAGGTGATCGACGCCATCACCACCACGGCGCAGAGGTGAGCGGGCTTGGGGCTGGGGGCTGGACCCCCCGGGAGCAGCGCACCCACCTTCCTTCTCCTCCCACCCATGTCCTTGCAGCCACCAGCGGACATTCGTGCTGGAGGTGATGGGCCGCCACTGTGGGTAAGCCCCTGCGGTGTGACGGGGTGCCACGTTCGGGGGCCAGGCCCGGTGCTGCCACCACCGTGTCCCCCCAGGTACCTGGCGCTGGTGTCTGGATTGGCCTCGGGCGCCGACTGGCTCTTCATCCCTGAGTCCCCTCCGGAGGACGGCTGGGAGGACCTCATGTGTGAGAGGCTTGGGGAGGTGAGGGGGGGGTTCCTAAGGTCCTGTCCCCATTTTCACCCCAGAGCATCCCCGCAGGCACCCGGGCTGAGCCCCACAGCCTGTGCCCAGCCCCTGCGAAGCTTCGGGAGCTCCCACCATTGTCCCTGTGAAACGGGGCACTCAGCCGAGCGCAAATCCAGCCCTCGCGTGCCAGGGGCACCGCTGGCTCGGGGGCTCAGCCACCCTGAGCCACCCCCCAGGCAGCAGCTGGTGGCAAGCGGGGGAGGGTGCTCAGGCTCGGCCGCCGGTGAGTTTTGGCTAAGCCGTGGCAGCTCTTTTTCTCCCCTCACACCAGACACGCAGCAGAGGGTCGCGGCTCAACATCATCATCATTGCCGAGGGTGCCATCGACCGCAGTGGCAAACCCATCTCCTCCAACTACGTGAAGGATGTAAGCGCCCGCTCTGGCACCCACTCCGGCACCCAGGGTGACTGGCGGGTCCCCAGCGTGACATCCTCTCTTCTCCGCAGCTGGTGGTGCAACGCTTGGGCTTTGACACGCGGGTCACCGTCCTCGGCCACGTCCAGCGCGGAGGGACCCCGTCAGCATTTGACCGTGTGCTGGTAGGTCCTGGGGGAGGACACGGAGCGGGGGTCACCCTGCAGAAAGCAGCAGGCTGGTGGGGAACCCCGCTCCTGCGTTCCCTCTGCCTGTTGCAAAGGACTTGAGGCTCAGACGGCCCCCGCAGGGGTGGCCCCCGCTGTGCCGAGCAGAGCCGCATGCCCAGGTCCCCTCATTTGCTGCAAATTTCACGGGTTGTTGAAATGAAACCAGCAGCTCTCTGGCTGTGAGTTGGGTGTGCCAGCAGCCGCCTGGTTTCCAAGGTCGTGGGAGCATCCCTGTGTGAGCACAGGGGAGCATCCCGCCTGGCTGGCGTGGGTGGCCCCAGCGTCACGAGGCGGCGGGTGCCCCTTGCCTGTTGCAGAGCAGCAAGATGGGGATGGAGGCAGTGATGGCGTTGCTGGAGGCCACGCCAGACACCCCCGCCTGCGTGGTGAGCCTCTCGGGGAACCAGTCAGTGCGGCTGCCACTCATGGAGTGCGTCCAGGTGGTGAGTATCGGGGCGGGGGGTGTATGTCAGGCACGCCAGCCCGCTGGGTGGGGGTCCTGCTCCCCTCCCCATAAGCGTGGGTGTCACGGTGCTGCATCTCTCCTCCCCCCAAGACAAAGGACGTGCAGAAGGCCATGGATGAGAAGAGGTTTGAGGAGGCCATCCAGCTCCGTGGGAGGTGAGGAGTGGGGACCGGGATGGGGGGAGACATCCCTATGGAGTGGCCAAAAGGACATGCTGGTCTGGGGGCTTCTCCCTTGGGGGGGAACCATGGGCTCCTGCAGCTGGGAGGGCATCCCCCCCCACGCCTCGGGGTCCAGGCGCCCCTCGGGGCCACGCAGCCTTGTCCTTGCAGGAGCTTTGAGAACAACTGGAACATCTACAAGCTGCTGGCACACCAGAAACCGGCGCAGGAGAAGGTAAGGAGGGATGAGGAGCAGCAGGGGACATTATCCCTGCCTTGGGAACACACACCAACGTGCCATCCCCATCCCTGTCCCTGCAGAGCCCCTTCAGCCTGGCCATCCTGAATGTGGGTGCCCCCGCCGCCGGCATGAACGCTGCCGTCAGGTCGGCCGTGCGGATCGGCATCTGCCAGGGGCACACCATCTACGTGGTGAGCGACGGCTTCGAGGGCTTGTCCAAGGGGCAGGTAAGGGGGACGGTGAGCCTGGGTGCTGTGGGTTTCCCAAGGGGGTGGGTTTGGGCTTGGGGGGCAGCGGCAGGGTGCTTCTCCCATCCTAAAACCGAGCGCTGCTGCTTGCAGATCCGTGAGGTGGGCTGGCACGACGTGGCAGGCTGGCTGGGACGTGGCGGGTCCATGCTGGGCACCAAGCGGTAAGTGCAGCCCCAGGGGGCTGGGAGGGGAGGGGACACCCCTGTCCTCACCCCACGGCCTCTCCTCCCCTTCCCTACCGCAGGACGCTGCCCAAGACCTGCATGGAAAAGATTGTGGAGAACGTGCGGAAATTCAACATCCAGGGGCTGCTGGTCATCGGGGGGTTTGAGGTGTGGGGGCATCCTCAGCTCTGGTTTGTGGGGCTGCCGGCATCGCGGGCGGCGCAGGCCACCCCGGGCCACCCCTTCTGGGATGTGGATCCGGCCCCAGGGCATCTCCCGAGTCCTCGGCTCCTTGCAGGCGTACGAGGGGGTGCTGCAGCTGGTGGAGGCCCGCGGGCAGTACGAGGAGCTCTGCATCATCATGTGCGTCATCCCTGCCACCATCAGCAACAACGTGCCGGGGACCGACTTCAGCCTGGGCTCGGACACAGCTGTCAATGCGGCCATGGAGGTGAGGGAGGGCAGGGGGCAGCTCGCTGGGTCCCAGGTCCTGCCGTGTTTTGGGATGGCATGCGGGAACGAACCAGCGTCCCATCCCGGGCAGCAAGGACAGGTTTTCCTGGTGTGACCCCCGGCTTCTCCTGGTGCAGAGCTGTGACCGCATCAAGCAGTCGGCCTCAGGCACCAAGCGCCGCGTCTTCATCGTGGAGACAATGGGGGGCTACTGCGGGTACCTGTCGACTGTCACTGGCATTGCAGTGGGCGCCGATGCCGCCTACGTCTATGAAGATCCCTTCACCATCCATGACCTGAAGGTGAGCAGAGTAGGAGCTGCTTTCTGGCAGCATCGTTTGGGTAAAATAGGATGGAAAACTGGGAAAGGGAAGGCTCCGAGGCAGGGCAGAGTTTGGAGGAACATGGCCAAGCCCCGTGAAGCTGCTGGGTTGACGTTAGTGGCACTTGGGTCCAAACAAGAGGACCAGAGGGACCCAGGATGGCTGCCAGCATCCTGGCGTTCATCTTGCAGGCCAACGTGGAACATTTGACTGACAAAATGAAGACGGATATCCAGAGAGGGCTGGTACTGCGGTGAGTTGGGGACGCCTGGGGTCACTCACTGAAAAACCCAGCCCTGTGGCAGGGAGCAAGGCCAGAGCTGAGCCCTTCCCGTGGCCAGAGACAGTCCCTGAGTGCAGCGAGGTTTGGCACGGTGGGCGCGTGGCATCCTGCCCGGGGTTGCCACGCTCGGCCAGAGGGATGGTCCTGTGCTGGATGCCTCTGCTGCTGTCCCCACCCTGCCCCAGCATCCTGGGCCGATGGGCTGGCGCTCTGGGCCTCAGGTAGAACAAAACCCAGCAAAAATAGGTGTTTAGGGGAGCACAGAGGGACCCCTTGGGGATGCCAGATCGTGGAGCAGCCCCCCCAATCCCTTCCCTCTGCTCCCCAGCAATGAGAAGTGCCATGAGCACTATACCACCGAGTTCCTCTACAACCTCTACTCCTCTGAGGGCAAAGGCATCTTTGACTGCAGGATTAACGTTCTGGGCCACCTCCAGCAGGTACAGGGGACAGGGCAACATGGGCCACTGCTTTCCCCAAGACTTGGATGGGCCTGACATCACCATGTCTTTGTCCCCAGGGGGGAGCCCCGACCCCCTTTGACCGCAACTACGGGACCAAGCTGGGAGTGAAGGCGGTGCTGTGGATGTCAGAGAAGCTGGAGGAGGTCTATCGTAAGGGTGAGCCGAGGGCTGTGGGTTCTGTGGTGGGGTGTGGGGAGGCTGGTGGCACCGGGCAGCCCCTGCTGCTCTGGTCTTGGCCACTTGGCCCCCGGCAAGGCAGCCACAGTCGACAGTGTCCTCCTACCCAGGGCGTGTGTTTGCCAACTCGGGAGACTCTGCCTGCGTGATCGGGCTCAGGAAGAAGGTGGTGGCCTTCAGCCCCGTGACGGAGCTCAAGAAAGTCACTGATTTTGAGTAAGTCCCATCCCCATGTCCCAGCAGTTCACCAGGTCCCAGGGGGACCTTCCCAGGTTCTAGAGCCATGTCTCCCCCTGCGCAGGCACAGGCTGCCCCAGGAGCAGTGGTGGCTGAACCTGCGGCTGATGCTGAAGATGCTCGCCAACTACCAGATCAGCCTGACCGAGTACATCTCGGGGAAGATGGAGCACGTCACCCGCCGCACACTCAGCATTGAGAAGGGCTTCTAGTCCCACCAGCCCAAGCCGTAGCCCCCACCCACATCCTCTCCATCCCCACGTGCTGCTCGGGGAGCGCCGGGTCTCCCCTGTTCTCAGTAGCCGTGTAGCTTCGCCATCAACCCCTTAAAGCAGGCAGAGCCTGGCTGTGGCTCCCAAAACAGCACAGTCCTGCCCCAGGTGGCTGGTCCAGGGTCTGATCCCTGTGCAGATGCAGAAAAGAGGTGTTGCTAGAGCCCAGCTGCGGAGCCCAGACCCTTAATCTTCCCTTAGTAGTTTATTGCTGTTATTTAATGATGGGGTATCTTGATTCCTTATGTAGCGGCTTGACCGCCTAAGCCAACTGCTGCTTTTAGTCACCTGCCTTGCGCGCAGGAGGGAAGCTGAGGAGGATACGCTGCGATCCCGGAGTGGGTAGGGGGCTGGTTCCAGGGGCTTTTGGCTGCCCCGTGAGGTAAAGCTCCATCCTCCCATGGCATTTGCCCAATGGCATGTGTGGAGGGCGCAGCACAGGGTACCAGTCCTGGCAAGCCCCTCTTCCCTGGCCACCTTGCATGACGCTTGGCTGTGACCGTCACTGTGTGGCCTCGGGTGCCATGCCTGTCATCTCACCACTGCTCTGTGACACTCCCAAATCTTGTACTGTTCGCAGCGCTGCTCTCCTCCTCTAGAGATAAAACCCGCTGGAGCCAAACCTGCCTCGCTGGAGAGTGGTCATTGTGCGCCAAGTCCCCGTGGGAAGGGAAGCGGGGGCAGACCGGGGGTTACGGTTGGGGGGACAGTCCCCATGAACAAAGCCAGATGGTCTCCCAGAGCTGGATTAATGCTGGGCCAGGAGGTTTCCCTGCTTCTGTCCTCAAAGCCTGAGAGAGCGGGACCGCAGGCGGCCTCTGCCTTGCCGGGCCGTGGCGGTTGCAAGGTCAGCATCCCTCTGCAGGCAGACTTCGCAATCCCAGAGAAAAATTGCTTCTTCCTTGTTTTGGTTCCCACCTTCAAAGAAAGCGCAGAAGTGATTTATGGCGGCGAGATGTTTGTTAAGGCAGTTTCTCAGGGCAGTTGCCAAGTGGGCCGGCTCCCACGTGCAGCGCTCGGGCTTGGCTGCGCTGCGCCGCGCTCGGCCGGCCGGCTGTGCGTGTGCATCGCCCCTTTCCCAGGCCACTTCCCTCCTGGGGCTTTTGGCTGACAGCTCCAGCCTCTCAGGCCTTGCCAGCACCAAGATGCATCACAGTCTTTTGGGTCAAACACACAGTTATTTTTTCCTCCAGCAAGTCGTCCCCAAGTGCCAAGTCCCTGATTTCAGTGCTTTTCCTCTAGTTGGCCACGTTACTTGTTTTAGGCTCCGGAGGAAGATGGTAATTACTTCACCTTCCCTGCCAGAGCTGGACACACAGCAAGAGCAGACCTTGCTGACGGGAGGCTGCATCACGGCTCTTCCCAGGCGAGTATCTGCTGTGGGGACCCCAGGCAGACCTGGCCGATCCTCCGAGCGCCAGCGATGGGAAACAGGCTCTTCCACCGTCCCACATCTGAGGAGCCCCGACTGGCTCCTGTGCAGGACCTCCCATCAGCCAGGGACCATCCCGCGCTGCGGTGTCCCCCACACCTGCCCCACCGTTGGCCTCCAGGACCCCCGCGGTTGGGCTGGACACAAATTGTGCTGGATCCGGACCCGCGGACGGACAGCCGCTGGCACAGGCTGAGACCGGGAAACATCTGCCCTCGCTGCTCCATATCCCCTGCTGGGGCAGGTCAGGGCGAAAGCAGGTCACACCACACAGCTCTTGGCAGCCGCCCTCCAGCAGCCGGGTGCAGGGTGTTAATGGGGAAGGGGGTGTCCCCACGCTCAGGCCAGCTTCGCATTTGGAGGCACTTGGGGACAGGGGTCACTGGAGCCTTCGCACCTCATTTCCACTCAAAAAAGCCTGGAGTGCCAGATCCCAGATCCCTTGGGGGGCGGGGGGGCTGAGATGGACAGGGACAGCCCCAGCGTCCTGCAGGGGGGAAACCACCCCGTGCGCTGCTAGAACGAGCAGTAGGGGATGGGTGCACCCAGGCACGGCCAGCCCAGCCCCGGCTGCCCCCCGGCCCTGAGGAGAGGGCAGAGCAAAAAAGCCATGGGCCTCTTCAGCGAAAGGCAGGCTGCCAGGTCCCCAGAGGGACGAGGCCAGCCCCCCCTGGGCTGTGCCGAGGGTGCGCGGGATCAGGGTCACCCTGCGAGGCGCCGTGGGGAGCACCCAGGGCAGCTCACCCGGCCCCAGGAGCACCCGCACCAGCCGAGCGCGACAAGCGCAGCACGTAGGCAGCGAGCTCTGCTCGGGGACAGTCGTGCAGTCAGGGATTAACAGCCAGAGTTCTCCAGCGCGGAGGGGAGGAACGGTGCCAGAGCAGCCTCAGGCCACGGCAGTTGCTCCATTAGCTGCCCTGATGACAAGCCATGACACTTGCTTTGATCACTCTCCTCCCAGCAAAGCTGGGGGGTCTGGCTCCCCTGTCCCCTGACACAGACGGGCGCAACTACTGCCACCGAGCAGGCTGTCGAGGCAGCCTGGGAGAGGACGTGCCCTCAGCACAAGGGCAAGATGCAAACAAGATGACGGGTATGTCTCTCAGGCCCTGGCTGTCAAGGAAAGTCTGGTACATTATAAATCACACTGGCTATTTAAACGCAGCTGGGTTTAATGCAGAAGGCAAGAACTAGGTCATTTGAGGAGTTAAAGGCATCAGCAATCTTCATCCAAGTGACGAGGGTCAAACTGTGCCCCTTCCCACCAAGGTCAAGTAAACAGGCCTGTGGACACAGGCTGTCACCATCCCCGAGGAGCGTTCCTCACAGCAGCGTGACCCGGCGCACGGGTGCTCGGACCCCCGTACAAAGTGGGGTAGCAGGGATGCGGACACGCCACCCCACCTCACACAGGGCCGGGGTCTGCAGCCAAGCGGCACAGAGGGGCCGCGTCCTGTGCCTCGGAGGCCATCGCCTGGCCTGGGTGGGCTTTGTGCCTCTGCCATGAGCAAGTGAGCTTTGCCCGCTGCCTCTTCCTGCACTCGGCGTTGACTTGTGGCTGCAAGGTTCCCAAATAGCACGGTCCCTTTGAAGAGCAGCCCCTGCAGCAGCTCGGTGCAGAATCAACCAGCAGCGGGGGCGGGCGAGCCCTTTCACGGGTCCAGTGAAGCGGGAAGACGCAGGGTCCCACAGCGCTGCTCCTGCTCCGCAGGGCTAACAATGCAAGCCATGAACCAGACATAATGGAGCAATGCCCAGAGTCAGTTGTTCTCGCTATGTTTGCTGAACCCCAGACACAGCCTACACGTCCGAGAGGGATAATTGGTTTTATTTGGTATGTCACAACATTTTCATTTGTATTTAGCGGCTCTACAAAATCTTAGTAAATGCAGCTTTTTCAGTTACACAGAAATGCCACCCTCGATGCCTGCGCAAACCTGACAGTAACGCTTGGCTTGTTTTCTCCTAAAAACGCACAGGGGCGTTTTATTCTAACGTTGTTTCCTTAAGATGCCTACAGGGGCATGTGGGGGTGAGAGTACAGCTGAGCATTCAGGATCTAGGAGAGAGTAATTTGTTTCACCTAGGCTGCACCGAGCTTTTCTTTGGTCCGCCTGACCGCCAAGTCAGGTGCTACATGCACTAACAAGGACCAGAAGTCATGAGTTGAATGTAAATTAGGAATTTGACATTGACCTTCACAATCTGCACCAGACAGTTCTGGGTGATCATTTCAGGCAGCATCTCCCCGACAGACTTCACAAAACAAACTCTGTGGTAGAAACTGCCTTCAGAGCCTGCAAACACACAGGGGCTGGCTGCCGGTTAGTCTGACAGGGAGCCACTGACAAGCAGTGACCTTTCTAGCTGGCAGCAGGCTTTGCCGAGCCCCCTTCGATCGCGCAGCACAGCAGCACCTCTCACTGCGGCCCCGCTCGCTTTTGCTTTGCTGATTTACCGGCAGCTCCCATCAAACAGCCCCAGTGACATGAGACACAAACGTTAACTGAGCCTGTTACACAAGCAGGAAAGCTCCCGCAAGCCAGGTCAGGTGCTGCCCGCCCCAGTGTAACATACACAGCTGGGGGTGATGTCGGGAGCTACGGGGCAGGGGCAGCCAGCAGCACCCCGTTCCAGCCCCTCCGCAGGGGAAACACAGCGGGAAACACAGAGGCTTTGGCTGCAGCCAGGCATGTGTGGGCAGAACGGCGCTGCGGGGCTGGGGCTGGCTGGTGCTCCGGGGAGGTTTGTAATGGGCACTGTCACTCCTCCTGCAGCTCCTTCTTCCGAAACGCCTGCAGCCTCCTCCCCACCGTCTGCTGGACTATCTCCAGACCCTCCGTGTCCAGTTCCTTCATGAGAAGCAGGATGGCATTCAGGACATTGTTCTGTCGGGACGAGAAAGACAATGCTTTACACAAGCATGTTAACACCAGCCCAGAAAAAGACACTTGATTTTCAAAGCTGCTCTTTCTAGGAACACCACCACCACCACAGCCGGCCATTTGCAACAGCCACCTGCAGCTACAGGGACAGAACAACCAAGCCCTCGGGGCAAACACGGGCAGAGACGTGTCAGGAGGTGAACTGGAATGCAGGACAAACCCATCCGCCCAGTCCTGCACCGACTGCCTGCATGCCTCTGGCTCCCCGCCACGGGCTTCTGTGAGGAAAGGCGCATACAAGAGTACAAGAGCAGCCGCCCTCTCTCTCCAGCGTGACTACATGTAGGATGGGAAAGGACAGGAACCTTCTGATCTGAGGAATAAGAAGAGCCTGTAGAATTGTGAAAGCGTAAGCTGGGAGGAACGCTTGAAGGCCTTCAGCCCAGCCCCCACACTGACACAGGACTACTGCCAGCACCAGACCATGGCTCTGTCAAACCATGTCTTGCAAAACTCCAGGGAGACATTCTGCAGCCTCCTAAATAACTGTGCTTCTAGGGAAAATATTTTTTCTAACATCCAACACGAACCTCCCCTGCTGCAATCTGTGGCCATTTCCCCTTTAATGTTTTCTTTTCCTGAAGGCCAAAGCCCGTGGGTACTACTCATGATGCTGCAAAGTGATTCACTCAAGTGTTCACGCATAAAACGTGAACAGAGATCGCAGGCAACTAACATCAGAATGAGGCAGAACGTGGTCTAGATCTCACTTTGGCCTCCCTGCATCAATTGAAGTGATGGCGCTCAGCCCAACAGACAGCAATTCCCAGCCGAACAACCAAGATCCATGAAGTTCATCCAAGGCTACACCACGGAAGGGGCTGAGGAACCACCTAAGCTCTCAATGAAGCAACCTCCCCCTAGGCCGACAGTCTGCCAGCTGCATTTCAGCTGCTGCCCATCCAGCACGTGTTCCTAGCACAACCCCAGTGAAGGGGCACACGTGAGCTTGTGTGCAGACAGACCAAGAGGACAAACTCCACTGGGCTTTCTTTATATTGCATGATGTCTTAAAGATAGAAGAGAATGGAGTATTTTCAGTTGGAATGGACCTACAAAGATCACCTAGTCCAACTGATGACCTGTCTGCTTCAGGGCTGACCAAAAGTTAAAGCATATTAAGGGCATTGTCCAAATGCTTCTTAAACACGTGACAGGCTTGGGACATGTCTACAGGGTGTGACCACCCTCCTGGTGAAGAAATGCTTCCTAATGTCCAGTCTGAACCTCCCAGGTGCAGCTTTGAGCCATTCCTGTGTGTCCTGTCACCAGATCCCAGGGAGGAGAGCTCAGCACCTCCCTCTCCATGTCCCCTCCTCAGGAAGCTGCAGACAGCGATGAGGTTGCCCCTCAGCCTCCTTTCCCCCTGAAATTAGACAAGCCCAGGTCCCTCGGCCACTCCTCACAGGACACACCTTCCAGCCCTGTCACCAGCTCGCTGCCCTCCTCCAGACGCATTCAAGCACCTGAACATCCTTCTGAAATGGGGGGGCCCAGAGCTGCACACAATGAAAAGCAATTTGGTCTTTAAAAGATACTCACTCTCTTCTTGCAGCTGCAGTCTGTCCCTCGAGGTGAAAAGGAGGAAAATTTATCCCTGGGAACAGGCTTCATACCAAGCTCCTCTCGAATTTTGCTAAGAAGGGGAAGAAGAGCAAACGTTATTATGACCAGCTGGGAGAACCTTACACTGCCAGGTGAATCCTTTCTAATCATGGGCAACCACGCAAGAAATATCCAGCTGAAGGACTCGAGGCACATCTATTCACACACCACAACACCCCAAGCAAAATTCCCATGTGAAGCAAGAACGTCACAGCTATAAAATATAAATGAGGATGCCGCCACAAGGAGTCTGCTTGCACCCCCACCTGGGGCAACAGACTCCTGTGCCTGACACTAGCTGGGACTGCAGACCGTGTGACAGTGCACTGGAACAACACATGCCGCAGCGCTGACATGCGCCAAAGCATGTTGCAGAAGCAGAGATAAGCAGGAATGGACTGGGGCTCACGCTTCAGAGAGGATCCATCTCTGTCCGCACATGCAGCTGACACTCGAGAGTAAGTACCCACCTACAGAAGAAGAGCCTGTTTTGCAGATACAGAACCAGACCCACAAGTGCTATTAAACCAGCACAGCTCCACCACGGTAACTGGAACAACAGGAATCTGTGCCAGCCGCAGGCCTGGCCCACGGAATATCAGGGTTGGCTGGCAGGGTCCTTTCATGCCACATGCGAGTTCAGCCCAGAAATCCTAACAGCTCACGAGCAAGCCCTCACTTTGTCTCCTCCAGACTGAAGTTCAGCAGTTCACTCTCAGTCTCTGTTGTGGATTCAGCAGCACTAGATACAGTGGACTCAGGGCAGCCGTTTTCCACATTCCTCCTAGCTGGTGGGGCCGTGATCTCCTCACCATCAACCAGGGCCTGGGACAGTTCTTCCTCTGTCACAGCTGCAAAAACCAAAACAAAAGCCTGCTGCAACAAGCTCCAGCAGCCCAGGAACACAGCAGCTGTAACAGGGCAGGTACTGCTGCTACAGAGCTACATCACTGGGGTCTGGGCCAAAAAGTGTCCTTTGTACTGGCCTTTTGCTTTCATCCTCCTCCTGCAGCAAAACCCGCAAAGGAGGACACTGGCAGCTGTCACCCGTCTCACAAAGTCAGAAAGGTATCAGGGAGGGACGCAAACATGCTTTGTTATCTCTTGTCTCTGGAGAAGGCTCCAAAAGCTACCAAATTACTGCTACCAGATGGAAAAGCTTCTCTTTTTTTTTTTTTTTTTTTTTTTTTAATGACAGCAGATCCAATTACAGAATCTTTGTTTTGCCACAGCAAAGAGTTCTAAAAAACCACTAATTAGTGGCACCATCTCCGCTACAATGAGGCTTTTAGTCCTGCTGGTGTTAACTCTGGTGCTGCAGGGAAGGGAAAGGAGAAAACAGAAGCGGTGGATCTTGCAGAAGGGATGCTCAACCTCTAACACATCCTGACTCAAGGAAGAGTCAAAGGATGCCTTAAAGAGAGGAACCAACACGTTACCGGTTTCCACGTCGCCCTGCCTGTAGCTTGGGGTTGTCCCTTTACCTGCAAGCACCCACCTTGGTTATCAAGCTTCTGCAGGCTGGGTAGGTTACGCAGCACCGTCATTCGGTAGCGGTGGGGGTCTGACCCACAACAGGGATTTTCAGACAGCCACAGGACCCTCAGCCGGGGTAGGTTTTTGAGGTAGAAGAGCTCATTTAGGCTTGTAATGTTGTTCTTCCTCAGATAGAGTTCACTCAGATTCTGGCACTGATTCAGCGGCTCGAGGTCTGAGATGCCATTCACGCTGAAGAGAGACAGTAGGGTCAGAGACCAGCAAGCCCACCCCTCCCTTGCTGTACTGTTTAGGTGGCAGCACAGACCCTGTAGCGCAGTGGCTTTCCAGCCCCCTTTCCTGCAACAGTTTCACTGAGGAGTCTCACCGTGGCACCTCACCGTGCCACAGCATGGCAACAGACATTCAGTGGGCTTATAGCATTTCATCGTTTTAAACAGGGGAAAGAATTAAAAAAGCAGGCTCTCCTCTCTCCTGATGATGAACAGCCTCTGCTTCCCCCTAACACCTGTCGCACCTGCACACGTTTCTGTAGCAGTTCCTCAGACTCGCTGAAGGAGAACCCATATAAGATTCCCAAGCGAAAAAGCTCAGATTCACAGACAGCACTGGGTCCGTGGGATCCCCAGCGCAGGTGTGTTAGGGGGAGGCTTACAGAAATTAAAAGCTCTGTGAGGTCCATGAAGCATTTCAACAAGCATTCTGCAAACTGGCCCCATGCAGAGGCCCAGAAGATCCCCATCCAAACTACGGAATAGGACTTGGGGAGCAACAATCCTAAGAGGTTTATAACACTTCTCAAAACAGAGATTATTTTCTTGAGCAGCAAAGGGAAACGTGCATAGGAACCAGCAGAAGAATAATCATTTCTGCATCTCTGCTGCTTGAGAAATCGGGCATGAAGAGCCAGGCAGCTCAGATGCACAACCACAGAAAAGTGGTAAGAAACCAAGGGACAAGCCACAGCCCCACGAGAAAGGCCATCTCCCCTGCCCTCTCCAAAGCTGGCAGTCTGTCATTCACCTGAACGTGATCACCTCAATGTTGGGCAAATCCCGGCATATCGATATCTGTGCAGAAAGAGACAGAAACAGCAATTTGACACTCCCAGAAAACAAATACAAATAAAAGCAATTTAAAATCACACACGGGGAAGATAAAAGCAAAACAGCAGTTTGGGTTTGCTTGAGTCTAACCCAAGCTTAACACCACCAGAGAGATTTGTTGCCATGGTCAGTGCAGAGTCAGCAGCTCCTCCACCCTCTCTGCCCAGCAGTGGAAGCACAGACACCAGCATCACGTTGCTCTTCTGCTCCAGCAACTCCGCAGTCTCTGTGCTGGTTTTCCAGCCACCAGACACAGGAGAGGATCCCTCCTACGCCAGACAGCCCTCTCCTAACAAGGGCACGCCATCCGAAGTCCCAAACAAATGACGCAGGACTCAGGGTCCCACTCTCTGGGGGTCTGCACAGGACCTCAGAGTGGAATTTTCCAAGTGCTCTCTCAAAACACCACCAATCGTTTTTATTTCTTTTTTTTTTTCCTATGAGATGCTAATCAATTCTGAAAAGCACTGCAGCTCACTGGCACCGGGCCAGCCCAAACCCAGGCCTGCGCCCTCCTCAGCGCCCCGTCAACCCCATCCTCTCCCCACACCGGCTGCTGGCTCAGGCTTCCCTCCGGCGGGGTGCGGGCTGGGGTCCACCACGGCCGCCCGGGCCCGGGAGCGCTGCGCCGTACTTACATCGGTCAGGTGGCTGCCCCTGCGGGAGGAGAGCAGGGGTCACCGGCACGGCAGGGCCCAGCCCCCACCTGCTGCCCCCAGGCCGGGGCTGCACAGCCCCGGCCCAGCCCCACCACGGGCCTCCTTGTTCACCCCTTCGCAGGCCGCCTGCCCCCCCAGCCCTGCCTGCCCCCCAGCCCTGCCTGCCCCCCCATCCCTGCCTGCCTCCCTCCCCCATCCCTCCCTACCCCATCCCTGCCTGCCCCCCCAATCCCTGCCTGCCCCCCCAATCCCTGCCTGCCCCCCCAATCCCTGCCTGGCCCCCATCCCTGCCTGGCCCCCCATCCCTGCCTGGCCCCCCATCCTTGCCTGGCCCCCCCGCCCGGCCCGTCATCCCCCGTTCCCCCCCAGCCCTGCCTGCTCCCTGTGGCCCAGGCCTGCCCGTCTCCCCGGGCCGGCTGCCGCCGTGGGCCCGACTGCGCGTCCCGGCCCGCCTCCCGCCCGGCCCCGGACCCCCCCCGCCGGCGCCCACCAGCAGTTGAGGCGGCGGACGCCATCGAGCGCGGCCGCCTTGGCCCGCGCCAGCACGGCCGCCCGCGTCAGCCTCATGGCCGGGCCGGGCCGGGCCGCGGCGCCGCCGCCATCGCCGGGGGCGGGACCCATCCCCCGCGTAGGCTCCTCCCGGCCGGGGCGGGACGGGCCTTGGCACCGGAGCCCCGCGGGGCACTGGCCGGCCTCCCACCAGCAGCCTGGGCTGGGGGCCGGGCAGGGCAGGGCAGGCCGGGCAGGGCAGGGTAGGGTAGGCTGGGCTGCGCAGGGTAGGGCAGGCCGGGCAGAGCAGGCCGGGCTGGGCAGGGCCGGGCAGGGCCGAGGAGGCCGGGCAGGGCAGGGCCGGGCCGGGGCAGTTCTCCTCCGGTACCCGGCTGTGCTCGGGCTGTGGCCGCTGGGGCTGCCCGCAGCAGCTGGCTGCCCTGCAGCCCCCTGAGGCACAGTTTTACTTAATTACTTAATAGTTACGTGCAAATTGTATTACTAATTTCATTGCATGTTAATTAGGGAATATTGCGTACATATAGCTACACATTTACAGTATATATATTTATATCTAACTTTACACATAAGTATATATACCTGTGCACACATAGAATACATATATACCCCACTATATATGTATATATCAAGGGCGCATAAATGAAATACATACCTCCACGTATTTTTACACCACCTTGTATGTTAACGTATAGAAACTCAGGTAGCACTGCTGACTGCATCAGCACCAGGAGCTGCAAGGCCTCTCCTGCTCTCATGTTTTGGGGTAAAATTGCTGTGTTGTGCTGCCATCTTCTACCTGGGGGGCGAAAACACAGGTTGAACTGGGATGGCTGGAATGAAGAGGCCTGAAGAAGCAGTGTGGTTAGCAAGGACTGACAGTCCAAAAGAAAGGGTTAATGCAGAATTTCCCGATGTTTTTCTGTGTGTTTCAGCCTTACTCAGCAACAGAAACCACTGCAGGAATGGGGGCTGGTGGTTTTTAGTTGTTTGCACTGGTGTTTTGGTGCAGCACTTCAAATACGTTGGAACTGAACCCTCTGTTGTGGTGGTGGTGGGGATGGCCTCATGGTGGGGAGGGGACATGGGTGGCACTGAGCTCCCAACCTTCCTTACCGCCACGCTTCTGGATAAGCAGGGGGCCAAAAGATGCATTTATTGGGACCAATGGACATGCACTTTTGAGGAAAAATGTGGGATAAGCAGGTCAGGCAGATCATCCCTCTGCATTTTCTTCTGTCTCTCAGCACTGGGCTGCCATCACACCCATGGAGAGCTAGCCAGGACCTCAGGCTGGAAATCCAGTGCACAGGTGTTGCACAGAGGCTTTTAGAGCTGCATATAAAGCGCTTGGAGGCAGCTGAAGCAATTTTTGGAGTTCTTGACTTTTCTGTGTTGCAGCTGTTCACAGGCCAGCTGGCATGAGGTGGCTTCTGAGACAGGATTTGGCTGCCTGGGCCATGTGTCAGTGAAGGCAGCTGCAGGATCTGAATCCTCGGTGTCACGGGAGGAACAGCAATGTACACTGCTTTGCAGTACTTTTGTTCTCCAAATCCCGGGCTGCTTTCACTTCCAGTGGAATATGGAAAAACCCGAGCACGTTTTCAGCTGCCCGGTGGCACAAGCCCAGCCCCAGCCATGCTTCGCTGTACTGTTGGCAGCGAAGCCTGTCCCTGAAACAGGCTAAGTAGATTAAGGAATCTTCTCTAGGTGCCACAGAGAGATTTTTGTACTCATCTTACTGACAAGTGTACACTTCAGTCTGTTCAAGCATACACATCTTCCTCTTGTCTGCTCGGACATCTCTCCTGCCACTGAAACATGCACAAAAGATTGTTTCATTCAAGTTAATTCAATAAAATCTTAACTCTCTGTTTAATACTACAAGTAGTATCAACAATAATCTCAGGCAACAGTCCTCCTGGGTCTTTTAAAAAGAAGAGAGCTTAAATAATTAATGCATATAGACTTGTAAAGTGCAGTAAAGTAGTGGCCTGGAGAGAAGAACAAAAGGACCGCTGATGTCTGGGACCACATGGCCTCATAAGGCTGCGGAGCATCACCTACAATCTGGGGTGTCCATGTCCCACTTGTGGCCTTGCAGTGTCACCTAGCAGATCCTACAAGGCTCCAGTGCAGGGACTGAATCTTGCCCCTATGAGCTCCCCAGCCTCTTGGCTTGTCTCATACTCTGCCACGATGAGGTTCAACTTGCCCCTTCATTCCTGGTGGTGGGCTGTGCTCGCTTCTCAGGTCTGTATGCAAGACAGCAAAAAGCTCTTCATTCACGTGGGCTGAAATCTAGGGTATTTTCAGTTTGGTCTGCACTACATGGTAGTTACACGTTCTCTTTCCAGCTCTATATCAGTGTTTTATATAATGCACCTATTATTATTCATTTAATTATTGCTTTGTGGAGGGTCCAGGAAAGGCATTGCTTTCATGTAATTGTGTGTATTTTCTCATATCAGAAAAGCTCTCACTTACGATCAATAGCTTTTGCTGTGGCCTGTGATTCCTCCAGGGTTTCAGGACTTACTTGCAATGCCCACAACAGCTTCAGAAAGAAGTGTTTGAACCCCTGAGCATCCTGGCTACTAAACCAAACCTTCCCTCGATGTGCTATGGGATTGCTGTCAGCATGTGAGTCATGGCAAAGGGAATTTGGAGGAGCTGGGAGCTGCCACTGATGATGATGATAAGTGCTGCTGGCAGTAATCCCAAGTGTCACTGTTTCTGCCAGGATCAGCACCTGCCACTGCTGCTGGTAGCAGTCACACCTCCACACCACTCTTCCTGCTTGTCACCACCATCACCTACGGGCTGAGTGCCATAAAGTTATCAGCGGTTGCCTCCTCTGTTGGCCACGGCGGTAGTCGCTAACATCCCCGTGCCGACGGCAGTGCCTGTATGGACACACTCTTGTTGAGCCTTGGTAGTAAGCAGCCTCACTGCTGCAGCTGGGAGGGCAACCAGAGCCACCTCTCTTGGTGCTGCCCCACTTGAAACGGTGCTATCTGCTGACAGCAGTTTTATGTAGCCCAGAAGCTGATCCCTACCAAGCACCATCCTGGTTAGGAAGAGCTGTTAAAATGGGGCAGAAGGAGCAGGATGGATTTGGAGAAGGCATTCAAAGAACCTTTGTTACCCTCCTGGTATCATGAGAGGGATTGTCAGCACCCCTGGAGATGGGCTGTGCTCCTCCTCTCCCATGCAGTGTGTAGCAGGGAAGGGCAAGCAACGCCTTCAGGGCAGCCACTGGGGTGTTCTTGGGAAAGGTCCACTGTTTAAAATGTCTCAACAGTTGTCTCCGGGCAACAGGTTGTTCCCGTAACTGCTCCAGCGTAACATAGCATCATAGCAAGCTTGACCATGACGTCGTGGTTCAGAGGATGCTTTACTCATGGCAGCCCTCCAGCAGCTATTCCACCCAGGACATTCCTTCTGTGCAACTGTCACTGCTCTGGGCTCAGCAACACCGAATAGAATCACTGTTTAGATGTTGGCAGGAAATGCTATGGTTTCATAAGTGCTCATACAAAAATCTTGTCATCATGGAGACAGGCATGTCACCATAAACCAGGGGTCCTCAAACTACAGCCCACAGGCCAGATACAGCCCCCCAGGATCCTCAGTCCGGCCCCCGGTATTTACAGAACCCCCCTGCTCTGCCCCCGCCAGGGGTTGGGGGGGGAAACCAAGCAGCTGCGGATGACTGCCTGCCACTTTATCTGTGTGCCAGCCCCCTGGTTAAAAAGTTTGAGGACCCCTGCCATAAACCTATGCAGGCTCCATCAAGAGGCTCAGTTTTCTCTGTGGGAAGCATCCTCTTCAGCCCCTCTGAAGAGCCAGCCAAGATGAACACCAGTGGCTACAAGACACTGCCAGAGCCAGTGAAGGAGACAAGCACACCTGGGTCGCTGTTTGCGCCAAGTTGACAGAACAGCTTCCGCAGAAATTCTGGAAAAGAGCTTTGGAGAGGACTTCCAGGAAACCTCCTGCTACCTACCGGGATTTTCCCATATGATCCCACCAGCACTAGCACTGTTTCACTGGAGAGCTATATGGACACCACAGCAAGTGCTTCTGAGGCCACCCTGGGACACTGCGTAGCTCCAGTGATCCAACCAGGACAAGGGATTTCACACCAGCCAAGACCCATCTAACCCAACAAATACAAATTCTCAAGACAGCCATCCACGGTAAAAGGAAATCAAACCAGGCCACTTCAATAAACCATAGCTTAAAATTACATCCTTGTCATGTCAGGCTAACTAAAACATAGAAAGCATTAAATCGAGAACTTGCAAGTTATTTGTATAGCAAATTGCTATGTTATTAAAAGCTAATCTCATCGGAGCAGCTTGTCCTCATAGCCAATCTCGTAGAACAAGTATTCAATTTACTGTGCAGACTACAAAATTAAGAGTGAAGAGACAAAGGCCACCAGCTATGTGGAAGACTTCTTCCTTCAAACTCATCACTCTGGTGCAGGAGCTCTGTTGGCATTTCTTTCCTTTGTTTTTTACGCTGTCATTATACCAAGACCATGCTGTTGCAGTCTGGATTTTGGTGCTTTGCTGTGCTGACAGAGCTACTCACTGGTTACAGCTGAAATGCCAAAATAAGAAGTAATTTCCACTGTTCACAGTACTCTGTAGGGACTGTTATTATCAATTCCTTCTGTCAATAATAGACATCATATGAATACATTTACATGAGAATTGGGATCCTGCTGATTTGCATATAATCAAAGTAAAATATTACACTTCTTTATGGAGAGTGTGTGATCCTGTGAGATTCACAGGAAGGAGCCTGAAGGGATCAGGATGAAGTGTCCCTCCCTTATAAAGCGACCAAAAAACATGCAAAATGGGCAGAACATCAGACTCAAGGTGACTCGGAAAGCTCTTTCTTGCCTTCCTCCTTTCTGATGGAAAACCCCCACCAAATTAGTGAAGCAGGGCGAAGGAAGCCAAAACACAGCAGGAGCTGTAGTGAACTAACTGCACTCAACATACTGCAAGGGAGAGGGGAATAAAATGACAGGTACTGGGGAAGAGATAAAAGGGAAAAAAGCAGAGATATCCTTCCAAAGGGTTTATTGATCATTGCAGACATGGGTGGATTACAGCACCAGCCCTAGAGCCACATGTAATACTCCAGATTTCGAAGTCACAACCAAGTGGCAAATCTGGTAGGTTTTTAAATTACATTTTAAGAAGGATCTAGAGAAGAGCACAAGGGGGTACAAGGAGGTAAAGGGAGTTTAACCAGCACTGTCTTCTCCATCCAGATCTGTCAAGGACAATGCTGCTTTGCAGGGAGAATGTCCCTTGCAGCCCAGTTGTTTTACTTCTCAGTCCTGCTGTGTCCTCACATACTCCATGAGGAGGTCAGTGTCATGGAAGAACAAAGATTAAATGACGATTAAGTACATTTATGAGAAGATTAAAGATTAAGAACAAAGAGTAAGTGAAAAATCCTGAATAAGAAACACCTGTTTGTGGCAAGGCGCTGCTGTAACAGCTTCTCAAACAGCACTTTTGCTCTGTCCGGTACCAGGAGTTACATATAATCCCCAAACCTGATCCCAAGAGAAGCAGAGTGGCTTGTGTCTACACTGCTCAGGTCTCTGGAGCAGACTGGGTTGCTTTTACTGCTTCAAAATTGTCTCTGGGTAGTAACCTTTAGGCTATTCTGGAGCTGTGCAAAGTACTAAAGTCCATCCATAGGTCCTGCTGCTGCTGCAGTAAGGTGGACTTGGTGGTGTTTGGACTGCTGCTCTTTGCATTTGCCACATCTGTGCTAGCTGAGATTGACTTGGTGTTAATTTTCAGGGCTTTTTTCCAACAGATAATACATGGAAGGAAATAACTGAAAAAACAAAGGTGGGAGTTCCTTAAATTCCTGATTTCACATGCATTTGAATATTTTTTAATAAATCCACCAGCATGATTTCTTTTCAGGATTGATGGAATGAAAGTCACCTGATACATTTGATAGGTTTTTAAAAATATTTTTCTGTTCCTGATCAGCTGTTGTATCAAATTAATGAATTATGTGCTAATGGAAGTTTTACATGCTGGGCACAGTACAAATGCAATGGCTTCTGTAAAGTGTGTCAAAAAGGGAAGTTTTTTATCCTGTGCTGATTAAGGCTGCTGAGCAAGAACGATGAACCCACCCCTGATCAGCTTCAAATGACTAACAGATACCATATGTAATTTGAGTAAAGGAAAGGAAAAATCCACTCCTATGAGTAACGCAAGATGAGGAAAAATTATTTTGACAAACAGGTCTTTATGATGCAAAAGGCAGATTGTGATGCTCACTCATGCTAATTCTTTGGCATTTGCTTAATGAATTGCAGACTATGAAATAACCCGCACTTCTAGAAGTTATGAAAAGATGGGGGGGTGGGGGGGGGTGTTTGGCGGTGCATTCTGATTCCAACATGCCTGCAGCTGCAGAGCCAACCTGACAGCTCCTTGCTCTCCCTGCACCCCTTCTTGCCCCTGCGCCGCCCTGGAGAGCATGCCAACATGTTTACTAGAGCACACAGAAACATTTGCAAGCAAGCCAGCTCGAAAATAATTACTGAACTAGCATTAGACAGTTCTGCTGCCAAGGGTGACAGTCCAGTTTCTCAGACAGCTTTTCAGTGGCAGCATGGGCGTGAGCTCCCACCACCATCTTGCTGCACCCCTTCTCCCTGGCTGTGCTCCACCCAGAGCTGTGCCGGACCAAGCACTTGTGCAGCTTTTTGCTGGAAGGGGATCAGAGAAACAATCCTGCTAAGAATGACCTTTTTCCCTGAGCGCCGGCTCACCTTGCCACTGAAAGAGCAGATGGAAGTGAGCACAGAGAGGACAGTCACTGCTTGAACCGAAGTCATATCTAAGCATGTTCTGAAACTAGAGTGCATGACCTCAGCTATTCGTAGATTTTGAGACATCTTTTCTTAGGAATGAGTTGCACCTGAAAATTATGTAGCATGTGTGAGGCTGCTATTTTAACTTCACAAGTGGTTTTTATAAAATCTGACAGGAATATGGTTGTGGAGAACATGGTCAGGGTCCCACAAATGCATATTCACGTTGTAGAAATGCAATCTGGAAATGGCCCAAACAGACAAGAAAACATCTCACAAAACATCTCTTACACCCAATCGCACTCGCTGTGCAAAGGGAAAGGAAGGGCTATGTCTGTGGGTGCCTCTGGGAGCAGGGAGATAATCCCCTTGGGATCATTTCACACATCTGCGTCACTGTTGCAGAGGCCAAGAACAGTGGGCTCAGACGTTTGCTGAAAGGTAGGTTTGCTTCGGTAGCTTTTGGTTTACCAAGTTTAAATGTGAATAGAAAGGATCAGAGCAGTCTCTGATTGTCTGCCCTTTTTCCTTTGCGCCCTGTTCTCAGGAGCGTTGGGGTGTCTGCCACCACCAGTACAGGGGAGCTGCAAGAGGCCCTCGCTCCTAGGAACTCCAGCTGATTTATCGCCGGTGGCATCTCCTTGGTTCTGCTGGCGAAGAGCAAGAGCTCAAGGAGGGTTGGGCAGACCCCGCAGATCAATGCTTGGTTCTGCAGCAAGTGTTCTGGGCAAAGATTTGGCTTTTACAGTCACAAGACCCTCTTTGAGGGTTGAGGACTGCCTAGCTTTGTAAGTTTAGACCAAGGGCTTGAAAACAAATGGCCATTAAACTTTCAGCAACAAAAGTGAACCAAAGAGATTCCCTGTAGAGTTCAGGTGCTTTCAGTCTAAACTCTCTACTGCACATTTTGGGTGAGCGTTATGGTTTCTAAAGACAACCCAGAACTTTGATGTCAGGTTCCTGAATATTAGGCAGCTTTGACAGGTTGTGTCAGGTGTCTCTCCCTGCCCCTTTAGTACAGGATATTCCTTCATCCCCATCTGTTACAAGCAGCATATAGGGAAAACTGATTTTTCTGAGCTTGAGTTCTCAGTGATTCAATAAACATGGTGGTGTTTTCCGTGACTACATCCTTCCACCCTTGCTTCTGAGTTTGTACAGTGCACTGTATCACTAATTGTCCTATAAGGCCAGCAAAGCACTGAGATGAAACCATTGAAAAGTGGCCTTTAAAAAGTTGTGGTTATCTTAAAATCAGCAAAAGCCGTGAAAATACTGTTCACTTTCCTCTTTCGTTGATTTATCTTTGTGTTCTAGGGCTGGCAGGGAAAAGAAAGGCAGCCAAGCTGCCTCTAGCATGTCTCTTCTCATAAGTGTCAAAGCTAATAGAAACAGAGCTGGAGTTCCCCCTGGGCGTTTCAGTAGTCATCATCTGGAAATCTGCAGCGCTGGAGCTGCTGCCGCACAGCAGGGCTCACCAGCGTTTAAGGCTGTCAGTCACATTGCTGTCTCCACTTTGCAGTTTGCCGCCAGCCTGCTGTCTGGCATGTTCAATTTTACTGCTCCGGCACGTTGCTGCCACCTCTTAAATCTGTGTGGCAAATGGCGCTGGCAATAACCTCAGCAGCAAAAAATGCCGTTAAAAGAGGTACTGAACAGCCCTCTGCCTTGCCGCACATTTAGCAGCACAAATACAGGTGGGTGCAGAGCATTACCCCAACTCTCACTATACAGAAAATGCATTTAGGTGAAGAAAAATAATTGCTGCTGGCAGGTCAGATGGTTGTGGGAGCAGCTGTGGACTGGGAGCGCACCCTCCAGCAGCAGCGTGCGGGGTGACCGGTGCGCTGGGATGTGCCAGCCGGTGTGATGACTCCTGTCTCCAGACTTCAACCCTCTCACAATGCCGTGATTTCAAGAGCACAGAATAAGTCAGTTTTTTGCTTAAACTGAAGGACTGTATTGTAAGACATGGCAGTCCGCTCCATTTGGGTGTCCTTGTTTAATACCTGCACAAGTCAGAGCTGCGTTGACCCATTGGGGATGGGGGTGCTTTAGCTCTGCTGCTTGTATTGCCAGGGTGAAATAAACCAAACGTGACAGCAGTCAGTGGCAGCTGGAGTGCCCGTGATGAGAACAAGGTGCTGTGCCACTCCTCGCAGACGCAGTACTACGTGTTTTAGGAAGAAACAATTCAAGGACTGAGCAAAAATGCCTGTTCAGTGATGCTATGCTGCCCTCACGTGGGTATTTCAGAAATAGCCCACTCTTTAATCCCGACCTGCACTAAACTAATGTTTTAAAACACTCGGGTATCTCCTCCAAGAAAGCCCTTTGCAATCACAGTGATTTTTTTAAATCATTTTCACGGCCTGGGCAGCCTGTGAGGCCGGGGGGGCAAGAGGAGGTCCCGGCCTCGGCCGCAGCCTCCGCCAGCCGGGCGGGCAGCACCATCTCCACCCGGCACCGGCGCTGGCTCCTCTAAAGGCTCGTCAGGCTGTGACCCTCTCGGGACGGACTAGCTCCCGAGCCCGGCGGGGCGACCACCGGAGGCCGCGGCCAAAAGCCAAGACCCCCCCTCAGCGGCGGTGGGGGTGGGCGGGGCCTCGCCTCAGGGCGGGCGGCGGTGGGCGGGGCCTCATCTCAGGGCAGTGGGCGGGGTCTCGCCTCAGGGCCTGTTGCGCGGGGGGTGTAGGCGGGGCCTGGCACGAGCGCGCGGGCTCGTCACTTCCTCTGCGGAGAGCGCTGGCGCCGGGGACGGTCGGGTCGGCGCGGCGGTGGCGGGGAGCGGTGCGACGGGACGATGAGCGACAGCGGGGAGCAGAACTACGGCGAGCGGGTAATACACGGAGCCTGAGTGCGCTGCCCGGCCGCCCCCCCCCTCCCCGCCCCCTTTCTGGGCGGTGCGGCCTCCCCCGTGGCCGCGGCCCGGGCGGAGCGGGTGGCGGAGCCGCCACGGGAGGGGCCGCTGCGGCGCGGCGGGTGAGGAGGCCCCGGCGGACGCGCGTGAGCAGGCCCGACGGGACCGGGGCTTAGCGGGGGAAGATGGCGGCCGGCCTGGCCGGGAGGGCGGTAGGGGCGCGCGGCGGGGACGCTCTAGCTGCCCGCCCGCCGGCGCGCTCCATGGTGAGTCTGCCCGGCGCCATCTTGGGCTGGTGACCGGGCGCGCCGGAGAGGGACAAAATGGCCGAGGGTGGCGGGGCGGCGTGTCCCGGGCCCTGCCGCTGCGCCCCCGCCGGCGCGACTCTAATCGGCGGGGCTGCCGTGTACTTGCCCCGAGCGTAGTGGGTCACGGGCTGTGGCGGGGTCTCCCCCGGGCCTCCCGCGGCAGTGCTGGGGGTGCGCGGCCCTTCAGGCCCCTCCGAGCTCGCAGCTGGGCTGCGGCGGTCTCGCCTGGTGCCGTGGTGCCTCGTCCTCCATCCCCCAGCCCCGTTAGGTAACGTTTGGGTAGGGAAGGAAAATCCCGAGCTGATAGTAGTGTGTGAGCCTTTCTTATACTCCACCAAAGCTGCATTGCAGTTCACTTTCGGTGAATTACTTCATAAATTGAGCTCTGATTTCCTGCTCCTCTCACTCGATTTTAAAATACTAACTCTGCCTCTTGCTGTAGTTGCAGTCTTGCATCCAGGTGGCTTGGTCTCTCGTTTAATGTAAATATGATTGCAGTAGTCGAAGGGTTAAATCTCAGACTGAACGGGCTTAGTGCTAGGGCAGTTTTTTGAAACCTGCTGTAGACTGTGTTCTTTTAAGCTGCATAGCAACTTCGAGATGTTACTGTCTGGATGGAATTTTACCAATACCGCAGTAGATGACTTGCTACACTTTTCATTTTTCGTGTACATCTGCAATACAGATTACTTTCACTAAAGAAAAAACAGCTATGTATCAGTCTTGTTTTCCTTTGTGGTCTTTACTTTTTACTGCAACAAAGTGCAGTGCAGGGGTCAATACTGTGTTTTGGGGTTTTTTTTCCAGTATTAGTTCGTAACTTTTTAACTTACTGTGGCATCAAAGGGAGTTGTGGAGGTGATCAGTAGTTTAAACTTTAAACCTTTATTGGAAGTGGCAAAAAAAAAAAAAGAGAATGTAATGATTCTGAGCACAAAATTGCAGTGTCTGTCTTTGAATATGGTCCTTTCCTACTCAGATGCACTATAATAGGCTTTAATAGTATGAGTGTTTCTACATTAAGGTAGATTAGAAAAATTTCGTCTCCAGGAAGCTAAAAATACTAGATGGAAATGAATGCTGAAAGATAGGGATTAAAGAATAGACTTGTACCACCCCCAGTGTTATCTCTTCATTGGTGTCTTCATGTCACTCTTAAAACTGGTATAATTTTAGTGAGGGAGTATTACTTCTGACTTGCCTAAGGTGGGTTTACGTGTGTTAGTCTTTAAAAAGTTGATTTAATTGCTGTTGTGCCTATCAGACTGAAAACCAGTTAAAGATGGTAGCCTGACAAGAGTAAAGTTTGCCAGGGGATAACCTGCATTGTATTCTCAATCAAAATGAGTGGAAATGTTAAAACCTTTGTAGCCAAGTCTTTGAAACATAATTCAGGGTATGATAGGACAGCGAATGCTGTCCCACCTGCTTTTCCATTCTGTCTCTTCTATACTCATATTAAAAATTATATAAATTATGTGCAGGCAGTCTTCACAGCTTTTGTTGTGAGTTGTTTATAAGTTGTTTGCAGTTTACTTGTTTGTAAAATTAAAAGATAAAAACGATAGAGCTGCAAGCCTGCTATCTCAGACTAGATCAGGGAGTGCCTTTTCTAATGCTATTGCTAGTGTTATTTATGATATTTTTTGCTTACTTAAGGCTTATATTTTACTGAGTCAGTGGCTTTCTACTCTTTCAAGCTGGAAGTGCTAAGGTCTCTGCAGAGCAGAAACAGTGTTTGGATAAATAATGTAGGATATGAATTTACAACTGTCTGTTAAGCTGTTCCAGGTCCGTGCTGCCAACAAGAATTTTGCTCCTGAAAATGTGTTCCTGCTTTCTACCTTGTACTAGTGTTTGTATAGTCAGATCTGGGAATTAAATCAGATTTATTATTATTTTTTTATTTCTGATTCTGCTTCCAGCTGCATTGGTTTGCAGGCTTGACTCGATTGTGTAGCCACGAGTCCTAATGTCAGCCTTGGGGATGAAGAGGTACCAAGTGCTTTTTGCAAGTAATGGGACTTGGTATTTCATCAGCAACACAAACTTAATCTGGCTAATGTCACAGTTTAAGAAGAAAAAAAATCCCCAGTCATATTCTCTTTTACAGTTTATACTCCATTGTGGGATTAAACTCTGAAATATTTTTTTTAACTGAAGAGTCTACATGCAACCAATACTTCAGATACCGGAATATACTTCCAATACTGTCAGTATGTTGTAATTGCCACATTTTTTCAAGTCACTTTTGTTTTCTTTCATTGAAATTGTGCTCACTGAAGTGCCTGTGATTGAGGCATGGAAGGGTTGGAAAGAAGACTAGTGAAAGGAAGAAATAGTGAGTCTCATCCTGTGAATTAGTGCTGATAATGATTACTTGGTATGTGTCTCTGATCAGAAATTGTTTAACATGGTAGTCAGGCTTGTTTGTGTGGTTGTTTTTTTTTTTAATCAGAGCAACTTGAATGGTATAAATGCTCAATTTATAGGTCTACTTACAAGGTACTTAACACACATTCTTTTTTTCAATGCTGATTTTATTACGAACTTGTGGAAGACGTTTGAGAAGGTTAAAAGCAATCTGGGAGCTTGATGCCATGAAAATGATAGGTCATTCTCTGTGTCCTTCCTTCAGATGGCACTTGATCTAACAACTTGGTGGGCTGATTCAGTGTCCTAAGCTGTTAGAAAATAGTTGCTTTTTGCTGATGGGTTAGTTTCTTGCCAGCTTGGTGCAATGAATGAGCCCACAGGGTCAGCGCAAGTGGCAGAGGTGGTGGGAGGAAGCTGGGCTTCTATGCTCATGATCTGTCAGCTTGATTTTTTTTCAAAACACACGGGTTTTTTGGTGGAGAAACACATAATTCTATTTAGGATTTTAAAGTACTAATAATTTTATTTGGCTGTGTCTTACATTATGAAGCAACTGAAATCTGTAACTTGTATTCTCATGAGGAAGAACAGATCTCAGAAGTGCAAAGAACATGCAGTCCGCACTTAAATACGCTACAGCTGCTTCTGTCCATGGAAACCTGTTCTGTCTACTGCCCCCAAAATAATCCTGCTGTTGTGACTTTCCCTGTTTATAGAGTAGATGACTTGTTACGCATCTTCATAAATGTGCTCAGAGGTGTTAAGAAAACCGGCCCTACAGTATTACACATTGTTTTTAAGATGCTTAAAGTATGGAAAGAGTAACTTGGAAACCACAGGCATGGGCTTCGGGGATTCCACATGAATTCCAGTAATGCCTGATGAAGGGGAAGGGTTGTTGGTGAAGATCAAGGGATCTGGTAGTTCTTAAATTCACACTTCACAGAGTCAAGGTTAGGGGGAAAACATGGTTATTTCATAAGGAACACCAGTCTTTATCTGCTTACCAGCAGTGTTTGAATACAGGTAGGATATAGAAGGTTGTTGTTTCTTGTCTTTGTCTACCTGTCATGACAGGAGCCCACTTTGGCATTTTTTAAAGAAACTTACAAGTCACAAAGTGAAAGAGCAAAAAGTAGAAAAAGAAAATGTATTAAGAACAGAGGCAGATATTGGAAACTCCAATTTAAGTGAGCTGTGGGAGTGGCTTGTGTGAACCCTCAATGAGTGTCAGTGTAACTGGTTGTAAACTAAGTTTGGAGTTCTGCAGACTGCTAGTGCTTGAAACTGGGTAGGGAGGATTTCCTGGGGGATGGGGTGCGGAGGGTAACAACTTTGAAATTTTAGGGGTTATTACTAGTCTTAGTAAATATCCGTAATATGCAATTAATTCCTTTCAGGCTGTAAGTAATAAAGAAGTGGTATAATCCTATACAATGGGGTAGATTGAAGATAAAGGTTTTGAAGAAGGATGATCTGGAAACAAAATGTGGATGTTTAAAAACTAGAAAATGTTGTAAAGTCCAAAGGAGCTGGATGAAAATAAACCAGCTGTTTTAATTTTCTGATTTACATATACAGTTGTCTTAGGGTGTTTTTTTCCCAAGTTTCAGATCTTCTGTCCAGTTTCCACATCAATCTTAAAGCAAATCTTTAGCAAAGATTGTCCAAAAAAATGTATCTGATTAAGACTTCAGTCATTTCTTTATGTATGCTAATACCATTTCTCCACCAGTTTCTTCAAAGCTCATTGAGTTCTACAAACTCTACAAAGGGGGTATGGGCTATGTTTATGGGCAAGATCCTCCCTGATGCTTCCCTCCCATCCTGTGTTTGTGTCCTTTTCAATACTACACCACCTGTGTTTGAACATGGCTCCTTCTGTCAAGCATGAATCTGTCAAGAGATTTATGTTTTGTGATCAGAAGTATGCTTCCTCAAATGAAGTACAGTCTTAGTTCTGAGTTTTAGCCCTTCAATCTTGCTTTGTCCAACACTTGTGTTTTTAAAAGAGCTGAAGACTTCTTACGGCTAGATTAATACATTAACTCAGAACTCATGTTCATGGATCATTTGTTTTTGAAGGTAGCAATAGGTTGGGGTTAAATTCATTATTTGCAATTTAAATTAGTTCTCAACATTTGCACTGCCCTTTGCAGGGTTAGTATATGAGGTGGCTACAATTTAAAATACCTGCTTAAACATTTTGACAGAAGAGAATATGACCAACTTCGCATTGTTTCTGTTGTTTTTGGTATTAATTGAAAATGTGCTTTATCCTGCAAGTTGGGTTTCCCCCTGCCTGTGCAACCCCCCACCCTTCCCCAGTACTGTATGGGAGGCAACTGTAAATAGCTAAACTTTTAAGTTCTATGGATGCAGTTTAAGTACAGTTAAATTTTGGATTAGCAAATGCATTTCTGAATGCTTAGTATGGAATGCCCATTAAGTTGAGTGTTCAGGTTAAGAGATGTTACAAAGATAATTATTTTTTGAGAAAAATCTGGTGCTCTGGTGGTGTTAGTGAGTGTTCTTGATCAGAATTGATATAAAATTAGAATTGTTTTTAGAAAAAATAGAATTCTGAATTTTAAATTTTCTCTAGTATCTTCTAGTGTGTTCGAAGTGTTTAAGCTGTATGAATGAAGTTAAGCGTTACACTGGTTTAAAAAAAGTAAGTGCTAATTAGGTTGTGTCGTTACCAGAGAAGATTACAAGTAAAGAACAGAATAGCTGGGATATTATCCGGGAACAGTGTTAGAGTGCATTGCACAGAATTGCATTTTCAGTTGGTGGACAGTTATGATTTACTTGGAAGCATGAAGCCTGCATATGTAATCACACTTGTGCAGGCAGAGTAGGTGTGTGTGTGCTCATAAACCTTTGGATTAAGCCTTCAAAACTGCCAGAATGTCCCAAAAAGTAACATAATTGTAAGTCACTGAAGAAACAACTGCATTCAGAAAGCACATCAGTGAGTTGCTCTAGCTGCAGTAGGGACCTTACTTAAGTTACTTGTTGATTTTGTCTTGAGTACGTGGTAGACCGTGCAAAGTATTTTGAGTTTTCTAATGCTAGAATTCATTAGTAGATAATCAGTTGATCCACTGTGCATTTGCTATTAAATAAAGGCATAAATAGTGAATTCAGTTACTTAGTAATAAGTTAAACTGAATTAACGGAAACTGTTTATAAAATAGTAGGGCATTTGGTAGATTCAGTTCTTGAACTGCATATATATTAAAAGTCCACAAAACATTTTTTTTCTAGTTTCAGTTTTGGCACTAGATTTTATCCTGGAGTTTTTAAATATTCTTCATCCTGTTCTTTTTCTATTAAGGTTAATGTTGAAGAAGGAAAATGCGGAAGTCGCCATTTGACAAGTTTTATAAATGAGAATTATTTGAAGCTCAGGAATAAGTGAAGCTGAAATTTGAAAAAAAAGAAAGTGAATGCATGCTATTTATCAGACCAGAAGTCCCACTTGTAGAATATTGAGCAATTTGTGTGAAGTGGGGAAGATGAAAGAAGTCAGAATTTGAAACGGAAGAATGAAGAAAAGGAATAAAAATGAAGTTAAGATAAGAAGTAATCTGGAATCTGAAAGCACTACGCTAAGTAATTACTAGTCTGTTTATGTGTCCCTGTATATTTTGCTAAACATGCATGCATTATCTGTTTAATAGCAAAAGTATATGCAGGGTAAAGAAGTGTCTACCAGGGAAAAAAAAAAAAAAAAAAACCAAACCACAACTTCTTAAAAATCTAGGCAGTTCTAATGCCAACTGCCCGGACACATAGATATGAATTTTTACCATTTATTTCACTGGAGCTTGTTTACAGACCTTAGGTAAACGAGAAATTGTGTACAAATTAGGCTTTCAATATCTGCGTGCAGGAATCCCGTTCTGCTTCCAGAAGCGGAAGTGCTCATGGGTCTGGCAAGTCGGGGAGGCACACCCCTGCAAGATCTCGATCTAAGGAGGATTCCAGGCGTTCCAGGTCAAAATCTAGATCCAGGTCTGAATCCAGGTGAGTTTACTTCTTTTACCTCTTCCTCCTCTTCAAGTTGGATGGTTATGTTGGAGGTGAACTGAAGTCCAGTTTAGCCCATTTCTGTTTCCAGAGATAATTGGTGATCTGTGGGCATTGAATACAAAGGGGCATGTGTGGTTTCAGGATTGGAAAAGCTAAACTATCAATTCAGATCTCTTTGCAGCTTTTTCTAAGAGGTAGTCAGCTGTGTAGACTTGGATCTCTGCTGATCTCTTGAGTTCACAGGTGGCCAGCCTTTTAAGTCTTAGAATAATGGCTAGTTCCTGAGTTTGAAATGTTAGGGTTTCTTTTTCTGTGCATTAAAAGAAATGGGTGCATCAGCAGATTTTCAGTTTTAGGTCATATTAATGTATTACACTTTCTCACTGGAAGTGATGATGTTTCTGGAGTAGTTAATGGTGTATTCCCTGAAAAAGAAGCAGTAGAGGTAAATGTGAATTTCAACAGACATCTGTCTGACCTTTTAAATAACTTTCAAGTCGAATGGATACATAACAGTCTGGGAAGCTTCAAAGATTAGATAGCTTTCCAAGCTCTCAAAAGTTGTGGAGAAAGTAGCTTATTGTATTTGTTACATGTCAAGGCAAATGTATGCTATGAAAATGCCTTTTGCACACTATTACCTACCCTTATACTCTTGATAAAAAAGCTGTATGCAGTGACAGAATTCCTCTTAAAACTGTTATAAAAAGACATAAAAATATGCTGATAGTCTAGAAATAAGACTGTAAATGTCACTGCTAGCCACTTTACATTGGCTTTACCAGCTGTGTCGTGTAAGAGGTACATTTTAATGAAGAATGAATAGAGGCAACAAAACCTGTAAATGGGTGAATTATGTTATTTTCTAAAGAGTCTAGATAATTGAGTGCTGACTACAGAAATTAATGTGGTCGTAGTTTCTTTACTCATTCGTAAGCATTCCGGTTAAAAAATGTAGGGGTTAGCATGGGATTTCTAGTTGAGCTGTTCAGAATATACTTTATGTGTATAAGCAATGAATTAGACTTGACAAAGCGTGGGAGTCAGGCTGGAGGAAGGCTGACAAGACTGGAAGATAGTGTTTTCCCTCTATCAATGCTGTTTAGATCTCCTTGCAAGGTCAAAGTGATCAGTTTTGGAAGGCTTTTGTGAGAAGGAAGATACTTGGGAAACTTTGACAGCAGAGGAATGGTTTGGTTTTCTTTTGTGTACTTCAGACAGTGTCACAAGTGTCAAATCATGCACTTGCAGTCCCTGTAGTGCAAGAATAAATATGTCAAATTAAATGAATAAATACTTGGTAGAGTAAGACTGCTGTATAAAGTATGGAATTGCGTTAGTGAGGAATTCATAGCACGGCTCAGGAAGTGTCCAGACCAAAAAAAACCCAACCAAGCAAGTCAGGACCCAGCCCCACATATCCTTCTGCACTTTAATCCACAACTGCTAGGGATTTCATACTTCTTTAAAGCACCATGTTTCTCACTTGTGGAATAACTATAATACTGTGTAAGAATGCGACTGCAAATGGTATAAAATGCTGGAAGAAGCAAATACAGGATCTAGAATTTACAAGAGACCTGGCAAATCATTTACAAGAAATCTTATTCAATTAAATCATTACAAGAAATCAATTTAAATGATAAACTGGCAACTGAGTTTTTGATGAACAAAAATACAAGCCTAAGACTACCACGTCTTCCTGAGCATTTAACAGCTGTCTTGAAAATGCCTATGGCTGGAAATACTGGAAGCATATTGCAGAATAAAAGTGTGTGTGTTAGCAGATTTGGGCAGAATTGTGTCAAGGCACGTATTTAGAACCAACATACTTGTATCTCTTTTCAGTGCTGTCACACATTTGAATGTGATCACGAGCAGATCATCTAACTCTGGCTCTCAACAGAGAAATAACCTTGTGAGAACTTTCATAACTCTTAGTAGTTTCTGTTGCAAATGTATTTTTGAGTTACCAGCTTTATAAATTAAACTTTGATTTGGGAACAAATCTGTGTCCTGCGTATTTTATCAGTTGGGGTGTGGATACATGTGGTTTAATAATATGCTTTTATTGAAGTTCTCAGCAGCAGCGTAGCAAGCTTGTTATCTTTGGCTGACTCTGTGAAGTCTAAAGAATTCTTAATGAACAAATAGGATTTTCAGGTGTGGTGGCTTTGCAGCAAAGGAGAATAATGGTAGTACGATGTTTAAGGCAGCATATCAACAGTGCCTATTTAAAATAAGCCTCATTCTCCTGCATAATGGATTGCCTATTGTAGAAGTGTCCAGCTCTTCTTCAGTGTAATGGGTGCATTCTTTCACCTGGAACATTAGTCCTGTGTTTGCTTTTAATTTTTTTCCCTATGTCAGCAGTTGAAATGTAGCTGTATGCATGTGATGAACTTCTTTATTATTAGTAGTATTATTATTATTTTTCTTTCTTTACTGTCTTCCCTGCCTCAGGGAACTTCTCACTTTTTTTACTTTCTGTTGCCAAAAATAATTTATTCTTTCTAAATATGTAGTTAGAAGTGTTGTAATGGGACATGCTGAAGTAATTTCTCCTGGACATATATACATGTTTCAAGGTGAGGAAGACAGAACTTAGTTGGCTCACTTCTTAGGATGCTGAAGGCGTTTTTTTAAGGAGGCCTGTAATGTGCGGAGTATATACTGGTGCAGTTTGACCGTCTGGTGATACACCTAGTGAGAAATCCTGACTGTAGAAGAAGCTGTTAAATGCTCAGGAGTGAAAAACGGGTTCAGGTTAAGAGCTTCATTCATGCCAGCGTAGTGGTGGTGGCGGTACTGTGAAACACAGCTGTGCAATGATACTAGCTTGTGGTCTTGGTCAGTGCTTATCTGCCTTGGCTTCCACAAACTAGAGGAGGGACACTTTAAACACAAACAGGAGCCCAAAGATTAACAATTTATGACTTAAGAGCCTTTGAATATTGAACAGTGTATTGAATTTCTTAGCCTTGCAGTGATTTTTTTTGAGTAGAATTGTAGATTATTCAGTGACTGCAATCAGCAGGCCAAGTGCAGGCATAATATTCCAGTTTAAGTGGCTGCCCAGCTTTTCAGCTAAGATTGTCTGTGTTTGGAGGGCTGAGGGTTTAGTAGAAGGAATTGAAGTGTTTCAGAACATCATGTCCACAGACCTAGTGCTGTCAGAAAACATTTCTGGAACTGTTATGAGGCCTGGGCCGAATAGCGAGCAGTTACACCTTTGCCTAAATAAATTTGAAGTATGAACACGTGAACATTCATGAACAGCTAATGGTAAATAACTGTTAAAATACCAAAAGTTACATAAAGCCTACTAGAGCTTAATTTCTTCAGTTTTGTTAAGCTTTATTTCAAGGGTATTTGCCAGGTTTCTGTGTTTGTAATTAAGCACTGTATAAAAGGTGTATTTGCTTTTTAGTGTCGCTGAAAGCAGTGATAGAATAAGCAGAAGCGTGCATCTGTGCAGTCATGCATGCTTTATGTTAACAGGAGTAAATATGACTTAAGTCGTTAAAAGAAAGCCACCCCAGCTATTTTTACTTAAATGATACTGTAAATATTGTGAATAATCTAAGTAAATGCTGTGTCAAGACAGAATAGCCTTGTTATAGAAAGTTATAAGCTAACTAAAATGGAAGTTGAGTTCCTGTTCTGCAGTAGAAATGCTCTGAAAGCATCTGCAGTAATCTTTAGTACACAGTCCTTGAGTAGTGATAAATAACTGAATCATGTGATACTGCAGGTTTTTGGAAAACGGTTACTTGGGCTTTTTGTTTATGAATATCTTGAGATATTGTTGAAGGGTTAAAAAGCCCAAACAAACCCAACACTGTACCTTTTTCTTTTTTCTTTTTTTCCTCAGATCTAGATCAAGGAGGAGTTCCCGTAGACACTACACAAGATCACGCTCTCGTTCCCGCTCTCATAGGAGATCCAGAAGTAGGTCTTACAGTCGGGATTATCGGCGACGACACAGTCACAGCCATTCACCCATGTCTACTCGCAGACGTCATATTGGAAACAGGGTATGTCTTGTTACAGAACTAGATGGCTTGTACATAGTCCTGAATACATCCTGAAATCACTCCATTAGTTGAGGGTTTCCAGAAACACATTCTGCTTCCTGCTCAAGTTTGTTTAAAAGATAGTGTTGAGGTCAGTTGTCATTTGACTTTTGGTAAACCATGGATCTCTCAGGTTTGCTTAGGATTGTGGAGTGGGGGTGTCTTGTTCATCTGTCTTTAACAGACTCTTTTAGAAGTGCTACCAGTGCAAGCTGTTGTCACTACACCTGCTGTAACAAATGGTCGAATGTATGCAGCAAAGGATGGGGGTAGAATTAGGAGGGAAAAACATTTGTGCTTTTCTTGATTAGAAAGCCTGGGAAGCTAAAATGTTTAGCTAAAAGCTGTTTTGATGGTGCCCTTATTAAGGGAGCATGCAAACCTGTGTGCTTTTAGCTGCTTTACAGGCTCAGGTGGCTAAGTAAGCATGGTGTGGTTTGTGCTGAAGTGGGGAAACAGTGGTAACTAACACAAAGGAAGATATGATCCAGGTCTCTGTATGTATGTATCCCTCCACATTCAACAGTCATCAGTGAGCCTTTGGGGGGGAAACTTAAAATACTCAGTACCTATTATGTGCACTGAGTACCCTGAGGAATGCAAAGTATTCTTGTGAAAGGAGGCTTCTCTGTCTGTAGGTTTGATTGTAATAGTGTCTATTACCAAGTTAACCCAGCCTGAATCTCAGTTGTATCTTGCTTTGTTGTGAAGATCTGACAGTCACAACTTGTGAAATACTTTGCACTGCAAATACAAGCAATTTTATTCTGGTATCTGTTTGTCCCTTCCTTTAGGCAAATCCTGACCCAAATTGTTGTCTTGGTGTGTTTGGATTGAGTCTGTACACCACAGAAAGAGATCTGAGAGAAGTTTTCTCCAAGTATGGTCCAATTGCTGATGTTTCCATTGTGTATGATCAACAGTCTCGGCGTTCGAGAGGATTTGCATTTGTGTACTTCGAAAACGTTGAGGATGCTAAGGAAGTAGGTTGGGGTTCAGCAATGTATGTATGGCATGCTTGCTGTGTTTCAGTTGGTGGGATGTATGTTCTTTAACAGGATAGAGCCTGCGGAAACTCAGAGCCTAAGAAATATTTGGCACCTCATAATAAATGCCAGTCTTAGTTCAAAAGATACCCCCTGTGTACCACAGAGCGGAGAGGCATGAATGCTGGTCCCAGTGTGGGCTGAGTTGTATAATTCACAAAAGCAAACTTCAGGCTAGCACAGTGCAAGCGATGCCAACAAGAAGATAGAAGCACCAGCTCTCTGTTTAAATATGAGATGAGAATTCCTTCCTGAGTCCACATGTGATCTTACATTTAGTACAGGCATGTTCGGAGTGGGCCAGACAGCCATTTCAGAGCTCTGTAGGAGCACTAATGTGCATTCTGCTGACTAATGCTTCAGTCTGAAAGGGGCGTGGGGGGGGAAATCTTTTCTGAAAATAAAAGGCCAGGCTGTTTGTGGCTTCCTGGTGCCTGCAAGTGTTCTTGGGAAACACTGAGGGATTCAGTAAACTGAAGCGGTGTCAATACCATATAACAAATTATGGGATTTGTGCTTAGAAGTGCTATATAATGAACAGGGAATTCTGTACTCCAGGTATGGAATTCTACACACAGGCAAGCCCTTGGAGAGCATTATGCTTATGGACTCTAACTAGGCTTATATTCTGCATAAATTCCACTACTTCAAAGTCTATAGTGTCATCTTTTCCAAATTTGGCAGGAAGGCTTCCATGTTAGGTTGGAGCTTTGGACAACGGTCCTGCTACTTGATAGAAAAAAACCCATTGGTTTTGGGTCGGGGGTTTTCGGTTGTTTTTTTGGTTTTTTTTTTTTTCATATTTACTTGTGACTCAGATATTACTGTATTCAAGATCATGGTGGCTTTTGAGGATGTATGGGAGGGGAACAAAAAACTC
Organism: Falco punctatus; assembly: GCF_963210335.1. Taxonomy (NCBI): domain Eukaryota; kingdom Metazoa; phylum Chordata; class Aves; order Falconiformes; family Falconidae; genus Falco; species Falco punctatus. The sequence continues at coordinate 28,550,844 of NC_137593.1, forward strand.
CAATCAACATAAGTGTTCTTTTAAATTCTAAATATTTTGCTTCATGTTGTGTGTTGGAGTAGTTACAACTCCCTATGTAAGCATATTCAGAGGTTTCCCTTAATCATGTTAGAAACAGAGGCACTGAAAGAATTGTTAAATTATGTTCCTTCCAGGCCTTTTATGCAGTTTAAGTTACATTTCAAGTGGTTACTGAAGCTTATATCCAGCTGGCCTAGAATGTCTACAGTTTATGTTCAGTGTTACACATAAGGCATAAGTGAAACTTAGATGTGCATCCTGACTGAGCCATTTTAGGACTTCTCTTCATATTCGAAGCAGTGTTTAGAAACTTGTGTTGGTAGTAATGTTCATACCAATTGTATTTTATCACTCTGTTTAGGCAAAGGAACGTGCCAATGGAATGGAGCTGGATGGAAGAAGGATCCGGGTAGACTTCTCCATAACAAAAAGACCTCACACACCTACCCCTGGAATCTATATGGGAAGACCCACTTAGTAAGTGATCTGTGTGGGCTTTTTTCCAAACCAGGTTGTGATAGGATTGTCTTGTGTTCTGTTAAAAACTGTTCTGTATCCCCTCTAGGAGACCTGATTCTATGTGCTTTTCCTAGTTAATCAGGCTTTTGCATTAATGCGCTGTTCTGAAAGCTGTTTCCTTGCTTATGGCTTGGGTGCTGTACATTATGTAGCTGTTTCAGTACTAGGAAACTAAAACACAAAAATCACTGTTGATGCCTAATATTTTTTTTAAAAAAAGTCTCCTTAACAAGGGCTGTGCTAACACTGATGCGATTATCTGGCAAAGCTTCTGAAAACTAAAAAAAAAACCAAACTGATAAAGGAGGCTTTTCAGTATTTAAAAAAGGAACAACAAAACTACCTGTGGACAGCCATCAGTAATAATGCCTATCTCTTCAGCTCTTTAGATAGGTGGGATTAATTTATATAGCACCTGTTGGTGACTGATCTAGGGTTTGCTGAATTACAGTGAACAGAAACCCATATTCATTAGTTAATGCAGCCCAGGCATGAGCTATCTAAAAATCTACAATAAGATATATTTTTTTATGATTTCTAACTTATTTTAAGTTATTATCCTGTGCATGTTCAAATAGCAATGTCTTTTGCAAGCTCAAGTTTTCAAGAGTGGATTAACAAATACTAATTGAGCAGCTGTGTGGCGCAGTTTGAACTCTCTCCACAGAGTATACTTCTGACTTGAAGTTGCCAAGAATGTAAATTGTTTTCCCAAAGACTTCAGCTTATGGTATTGGTGGTTAGGTAGCTGTGTTGAGATTGCAGATTATTTTTTAAGCAGAAAGTTATTCCATAAAGAGCTTTCTGCAAGTTAAAAGTGGATGAAGAGTTGTCATAGAAGGGAATTCCTCATGTGCCTGTGATAGCAAAAGGTCAAGAGGTTTCAGACGAAGGAGGAAAAGTAGCTGCCTTTAATAATGAAATGCTTGAACTTTTAAGTAGTTCTGTTCCCATCTGCACAGATGGGAAAGTGGGAGTGTTCACAACCATTTCAGCTGCGAGGATGCGAGGTAATAATATACCCAGTTAAAATGCTGTATACTGAACTGGCTGTATGCCTACTGAAAGCACTGCAAAGGATACTAATGTTTTACGTTTTATTAAATGTAATTCTCTTTCACTCCTTGTAGTGGCAGCTCACGACGACGAGATTACTATGACAGAGGGTATGACAGAGGATATGATGATCGTGACTATTACAGCAGGTCATACAGGTGAGGCAGTATTTGTAATACTGGACTGCTTTTTAACCTGTGCTTTCTCATCTACATTTCTACCTATATGTGTTAAGGAATTAATCCTACATATATATGCCAAAATATTTTTGTGTTCACTGTCATTCTAAAATCTTACTATGAAATACTTACCAAAGTGACTGCTCAGTACAAGTCAGATCAGTCAAAGAAATGCTTTGTAATGTTTAATCTGTGGCATGAGTTAGTCCCTAATGATTTTTTTAATCTGCGTTAAGTTTTGGGGGAAAAAGTATGTTCTCTGTACTTTCATTTTAAAAGAATCTTTTGTTAGTTCATCTGCTGTCATTGAAGTGGTGGGAATACAGGTGCAAATCTAATACTTGAGTTGGTATTATAGTGCCAACCTACATTTTCAGCGTGGTGTAGTAGACAAAAAGTGGGAGATGTCAGTGGTAATCAGTGTCCTCTACTAACAGTCATGGCACCTCAGGTGTTGCCAGCAATAAGGGGACTGGAACACTACCTGTTCTGCATTGGACATGAGCATAAACCCAGCTTTTTTTAACCTACTCTTGGGTTGGATGTGTGTGTTTTACTTGAAGGACTCACACCACCTATTTCTGTGTGTCTTCAGTCTAAACTTCTGTGTTCGGTAGCATAGTAGTAGTTAGCTGAAAGAGGTGAATATTCAGGCAGCAATATACATTGTCAGAGGGCTAGGAGAGTGGATAGAAAATCTGTTGAAAACATGGTTGGTATGCAGTTGAGTTTGGTGATAAAGCAAGTTTGTTTTCTGCATTTTCCATCAAGACTGCCAACAAGGCTTGTCCCCTGGTGAAATCTTCAGTTTCTGGGACACACTAAGTTGGACACAGAACAAGAGTTCCTCTTTTTTTTTTTTTTTTTTTTTTTTTTTTTTTTTTTTCTGCGGTTACCCAAACATTCCTGTAGCTGCAGAATTCTATAGTAGTACTTCCTAAGGGGTTTACAAAGCTTAAATGCATCAGCAATGGGTGGATTTATGACTGTTCCCTGATGGCAACGATGTACTCATGGAAATACATTAATTCAAATTGCATTATCACATTATAACTCACAGACAAAGGAGATAATGACTTCTGTGATCTTAGCTTTAAGAGTAGTCTTCTGTTGCTTTTTGGGTATAGAAGAAAATACCATCTTTATACGTAGATTGATAGCTGTGTGGACGTTGTCAGTGGCTGAGGGCAGCTATCTCCCCCTTCCCCTCCTACTACTTTCAGATGCTTTTTCCCATGTTGTTGGCACTGCTTCCAGTCTGTTTGTTCCCTCCCTGCCTTGCTTCTAAAGTGCTTCAGTGCTGCTGGGGACAGGGAGGGGATCATGGAGCTCTACATCATCACAGGGAACACGGGAGACAAGTGTTCTGCTCACGTTTCTGGGAAGCTGTCATTAGGGTACTTCTCTGCCTCTAACAATCTGTCTTGTTGAAAACATCAGTGGTTTGAACATTTTGGAGAAGTATACAGTGACAATCTGAAGTCCATACTGGTTATACAAGAATGCAGATATGTTGGGTTTACTTTGCCAGCACTTGTAGGCTTTCATATGTGGTAGTTGCCTCTGACCAAACTTTGTTTCAGAGCACAAGGTACAAAAACTTATTTGGGATAGTTAATGTAGTCTAGTCTCATTTAACGTACTGAAAGTAATTAACTGAAATCTAGAGGGTTAATTAACTAAAGCAGCTTGTCAGAGTCTTGGGGAGCAGAAGAGACTTGCAGCATAGCCTGCTAAGCACTCTGATACAAAGTGGTGCTTCTAGCATGCTTCTCTCGCTTTCTGCCTTTTTTGTATGGGGTTCTGATGTAAACCAATCAAAATGGCAAAGGCACCAAAGGACCAGCAAAAGAATGTAGGGCTATGCGGTGTTTGGTGAGAGTTTATACCATCGGTCGATCTCCTTGAGGTTCTTCGTAGTACAGACTTCCTTACCCTTTCATAAAGGGTGAGGGTGTATCATTTGTCCTTGAAATCTGTTGTTAGTTGCTTGTGTGTTCTTAAAGTGTAATATATTCCTTGTTTAGATTGTAGCGTGACCCAAAGTCTTTAGTGCTTAAGTGTTACCTTTTTTATTCCTGATAGCAAACAGTGGCTCAGATGTTGGTAAAATGCTATTAGAAATTGGAATTGTGTCAGTTCTGGGTGTATGCTAGTGAGAGTAGTTGCAGATCATGTAGTGACAGAACATAAAGTACATGATTAGATGAGGAAGAGCAGGCTATTTAAGAAGTGATGTGAGAAGATGGACTGCTTTAGTTAGTGCGCTTGTCTGAGGGTAGCATATCAGAATTCATGGCCATGCTTCAGCCCAGCTGTTGGCAGTGGTCATGTGCTAGGCGACATTCTGACCCTACATGCTCTCCTGTCCTGTGTCTGTTGTGAACTAGGGCTTTGGGGTGGAAATACTTAGAATATTGACAGCTCCAGCAAGGGTGATTTCCATTTCCTATCTTTAAAAAAACAACAGCCGACACCCCAATGTTCTAAAGCTCACTGCAGAACCTTTCTAATATCTTCTCATAGCAGATAGTGAAAGAGTGAAAGTAAGCCACAAATGGTTTGTCTGTGGCTGCTTTAAAAATATCATGGTCTGCCCAGGTTAGATACCTGCTTTCTCATCCTGCAGATACTGATGATTTGAAGGAGAGAGAATAGTGTTGTGTATGTGGCAAGTACTTCCTTGAGGAAGGGAAAGTTAGAATTGTTCAAGATGCAGTAGAGCATTGCGTACTAGTACTCCACCCAAGAAAATCAATCTGTAAAACTGCTTTGTCTGCCTTGCCCTCTGTGCAGTGAAGCCATAAAGAAAGTACAGTGTCAGATGGGAATTGTCCTGTTAAAACTTCAGTTTCTCCTCATTGCTATTGAATGCTTAATCTTGTCTGGAAAAGTATCTGTAAGCTAAAGAGTAACCTTACAAAAACCAAGTAATTTGCATACTGCCTATGGACCAAATGGAGAAGACGAAAAAATAATAAAGGGAGACCTGCTGATTGAAAGTGTAGTGTTTGGTGGTTCTTATCCTTCATATGATTTACAGCCTTTTTGAGCTGCTGAGAGACATCTGTGGCAGTGAGTGTTCCATAATCCAAACTTTACTTAGTCTCTTCCTGGTAATGCTTTACTGTATCTAAATCTGTGGAGGTACCAGCCCAACCACTTTATATTGTTAAATATATATATTTTTAAGTTCTAGACAGCTTCTATATAAGGGGAAGCTGTACCATAGTTCTTAAATGCCCTTGTTTAAACGTGGCTGTGAAGTGTTAAAATGTAAGGGTGTGGGGTTTTTTCCCTGCCTCCACCTTGGAATCAACTTTTCCTTAGGGTGGTGAATTGATCTTGATGCTTTAAAAAAAAAAAAAGTTTGCCTCGAGTGGGTAAGCATCTGAGAATAGAATTTGTCTTAGAAGTGAAGGCTATGTGCCGATCTTAAACTGCTGCTTGTTGGACAGTATGACATTGTAAAATACAGTATTGGTCAGTTGGAACCTGAATCTTCTTCGGCTGTTCCTTGAAACCAAGTTTAGCCAACTCATTCCAGGAATACATAAAAATGAACATAATGAAGTAATTCAGCATTAACCAGTGTAGGAGCTAATGTTCTCTTGTCTTGATGTCATTTTCTTGTGCTTGATGATGATTTTTGCTTGTACAATGAATTTTTGGTTTGGTTTTGAGTTTTTCGAAAGTCATTCTGTTTTTGTATTCGCAGAGGAGGTGGTGGTGGCGGAGGAGGAGGATGGAGAGCTGTTCAAGATAGGGATCAGTTTTACAGGTATGATAGGAAAGCTTTCAGTGTCTGGTCATCAGCAGAAATATTCTTATACATGATACTTTTTGAGTACTTTGAGTCACGTCTAGGGTATCTTCAAACACATTAACACAAACTGGGTGGATGCTGAACACTTCCAGCTCTCAGTGAGCAGTGGAATTCATTTTGAAGGTTCCCTCATCGCTATGTAAAGGGATGAGGTTAGCAGAGATTCATAGAATGGTTTGGGTTGGAAGGTACCTGAAAATCACCTAGTTCCACCCCTCTGCCATGGGCAGAGTCACCTTTGACTACACCAGGGTGCTTCCAGCCTGGCCCTGGGCACTGCCAGGGATGAGGCAGCCTGTGCCGGCACCTCACCACCCTCACAGGAAAGAATTTCTTCCTAATATCTAATCTAAATCTCCCCTTTCAGTTGCAAAACATTCCCCCTTGTACTGTCACTACAGGCCCTGGTAAAAAGTCTGTCCCCCATCTTTCTTACAAGCCTGCTTTAGGTACTAGAAGGCTGCTGTAAGGTCTGCCTGGAGCCTTCTCTTCTCCGGGCTGGACAACCCCAGCACTCTCAGCCCATCTCCATAGGAGAGGGGCTCCAGCCCTCTGTCATCTTACTGTGCTCCTCTGGACCTGCTCCGGCAGGTCCATGCTCTTGTGCTGGGGGCCCCAGAGCTGGATGCAGCGCTGCAGGTGGGATCTCATGAGAGCAGAGTAGAGGGGTAATCACCTCCCTTAACCTGCTGGCCATGCTGCTGGTGATGCAGCCCAAGATACGGTTGGCTTTCTGGGATGCAAGTGCACATTGTCAGGCCATGTTGAGCTTTTCGTCCACCGAGACCCCCAAGCTCTTCTCCTCAGGGCTGCTCTCAACCTGTTCTCTGCCCAGATCCTGGCCCAGGTGCAGGACCTAGGGACAAATTAGTGCAGCTTTGCACAGGAAAAACTTGTGATTTATGCCAAGAAGTTAATGTCCAGCGTGTTGGGGAATGTGTTTTTTTATTAGGAGATTGGTAGAACTGGGCAAGAAAATGCAAAACTTGGGAGTGCCGGGATTGGAGGGGTTTGGGGTGGGGTTGGTTGTAGCAGTGGCTGCTAGTCAATTAAACTCTTAATCTTGGAACAAATCATTTAGATTTAATGTTAAGGTGTGATTTGGCTTACTCTGCTTGTTCGGGATGCTCCTGGCTTGAAACACTAAAATCACATGTAGTCAAATTGTGAATGCAAGAGAGCTTATATTTCTTCTATTAGTCCAAAGTAATAATACTCTGACTCAGTAATGGAGTATTAAGAAAAGTCAAATATTTGCTTTGTTATCCAGTAGAAATGTTGATGAACTGTTCATGTGCTCGTTACCAAGAGTGTGCTTGGGAAAGCTACCAGGATGGGGTTAGAGGTATCCACATAAAGCGGCTGCCGCTCAGCAGGCTGTAACAAAGGGATTGTTTCTGTTGCCCTTTCACAGGAGGAGATCACCATCCCCATATTACAGCCGAGGGGGCTACAGATCTCGATCCAGATCTCGATCCTATTCACCTCGTAAGTAGTTGTAAGAGTTCACATGTCAAAAGCGAGTTTCTGCTTTGCCCGGACAGCTTCTTTTGAGCTTTTGTGTCTGTAAAGACTATTTGACTTCTAATTTTTGAACCACAGTTCCCTTTAATGTGTCATTGAGCAACTGGCAACCTTGAGGACAGAGCAAATATTTAGTTTGCAGAAAAATAAACTAGATAATGCCACTTGTTAAAAAGTCTGAGGTACTGTTTCTTTCTACGAAAAAGTACGTCAACAGTTTGGTTACTCTAGGACAGCAAGGCCGAATTCCCAAGCCTCACACAGTCTTAACACTGAAACTAAATTTCCCAACATAACTTGTTAAAGAGGAGGTTAACTTCATCCAAGGTCCAAACAGTGCTGCCTTCTTTTTTTTTTTTTTTTTTTTCTGAATTGCGTATTTGCATGGAAGATGAAGCTGTGATTTGATGGCAGAAATTTAATAAAACACAATAGCATTCCTAGCATACTCCTTTGTAATGGAGACAGAGGGAATGAATAGGTTGTGTTCTCATGTTTACCCCTTGTGTCCAAATGAAAACAAGTGTAACTGCTTTTACTGGTACGTAGGGAGGCTGCCGCGGTGGAGTTCTCATTGTGCGCTGAGGCGGCAGCCCTGGGCATACAACAGGAATCGGGGGTTTTCCTGCACAAAGGGACTTGCTGGCAGATCTGCACTTTGTTACAGACAAATCATAAGGCGCTCGGGTCTGGTGCAGATTCGACGCGTGGCGGTGAATTCAGACAGAAATCTTGATCTGTCAATCCTTGGAAGCCTAATTGTGTGTATGTTTTGTTTTTTCTTTCAGGTCGCTATTAAAGCATGACACATAGAGGAATTTCTAGCTACAGCCTTTGAGTTGAAATTGCAACTTTGTGGACAATATTTTTATTGTCTCTTCTGTTTAAACAAAGTGAACAGTGCCTAGTGAATAGGTGACTTTTACACCTTTGATGAAGACTACTTCTGTGGTGTTAAATGCTGTTTCATTCTGCGTATTTGTGTAGTTTGGTGCTTTGTTTCAAGCTGTGTTTCAAAAGGGGTATGTTTTGCATGTATTTTTTTTAGTCTCAGTTTTGACTCCTGAAAGGTTTCTATTGTAAAGACAAACTGTTCAGTTAGTTTTTTCTACTGATTCCAAGGTATTCTGAAGATCAAAACCTGTGTAAAATGCTTTCAAAAAGTGAAAAATAAAAAGAAGTTTGTTTTTTCTTTTCCTACTTAATTTTGCCAAGTTGTGGGTTGAAAAGAGACTACAACACTTGCCTGTGTATTCTGAAATAATGTTTAAAGCCCAGAAGTAAACTTCACCCTAATTCTGTGTTGCTGGGTAGTTATTCTCTAAAAGCAGCACCTCTGGGGGTGTGAACCCAGTGTGTGGAGAAGTCCATGTGCACATTGTACAGCAGCAGGGGGAAGAGGTGTCACGCAGCAGCGCTGCACATGTGGAGCAAGCAGTGTCCTGAACTCCTGGTAACACTGTTGAGCTTTGAGGGGGGTAAGCTGTTAGCAGGTGGCCACCTGTGACATGTAGACCTTTAAATAAGCAGAGGGCTTTGGTGGAAGTGGGTAACCATATGCTTCAGAGGTGCCAATGAAATAACATAGAGACTACTTTGATTTTTCTTATTTCTTCACTGATGGGTGTCATCCTTTTTAAAGAGTACAGCCTTAGCTGCGTATGTGGCTAAAAAGCATCATTTGAGTTACGTTGCATTCCTGCCAGCGTGGTGCCATTTTGCCTACTCGGATTCATGAACTTCATACGCATCCAGGAAGGTTCTGTGCGAGATTAGAAAGTGCCTTTTTTGTCAAACAAGCACTTCCCTCAGCCTCGTACCGTAGCTCCAGCAGTGACTGTGCTTGAGGACCTAGGAAGTAAGAGCAGTGAGGTGCTAGGCTGCATCTGCCACTGTGCTCTCAGCTTTTGAAGTTACTCTACTATTTTTTCCTGTATGGCAATTCCCACCCTTTTTTCATGGACTAAAAGCAGTTACAGGACCCTGGGGAGCTGCAGCTCTTGCCCTTTATTTGATGATTTCCCCTGTTCCTGTATGGGAATGGAAGAGCCAGCTGCTCTCCTTGCATTTCTGTGCCATTTCTAACTGGTGGTCCCCATCATCTTGTCTCACTGTAGTTTCAGATCAAGTTGGATCTTTGTACAGAAGTTTTCAGTAACTTTCTCTGTTCTTTCAGAGGTGGGTCGGAGGAAGGACCGGGATGGCACCACGGTATTCCATGGGAACTGTGGGTTTAGATGTAAGGTGCCGATTTCTTTCTGAGCACCATCTCATGCTTGTCCCCATTTGGTTCTCTTGAGCAGAAGGTTTTCGGACAGTGACTCCCAAGAGCTTGCAGCAGACAATGAGCGATGGGCCTGCCCCTGCAGCCGTCTTTGTGTTAGAACAGACGTGGCTGTATGAGCTGCTGTGATGGCACTTGGCTCTAAAGAGAAGTGCCACCCAAGCCAGTGCAGGTTGGGATTTAAGTGGTAAACCTGTTTCACCCCCACTTTTTTTTTTATTTGGTGGGAACTACTGCAGTAGTCCAGTCAGCCCCACAAAAAGCTGGAGGTAATCCCAGGGCGAGTGCTTGCGTGCCCGCTTCTCAAGGAATAACCAGTTGGCTTGCTGTCCCGTGAAGGCTACATTGTGCTTAAGGTTCTTAATTAAATGCTTCTAAAGACTGTTTCTCATTTTTAAAATCGGTGCTGAATCGCTCCTTTTGGTATTCAGCAATTCTCTATTGGTTGTAAAATACCTTGGGCCGACACTATGTAGTCTCTGTCATATCATGTAGGAAATCTGTGATCTAATTTTTTATTTTTGTGTTGGAGGAGATGCAGAGTTTCCACATCGGTTTGCAGGGAGAATATTTTTTTTGTGTGTGTGTAGAAATAATGTCTACTCCTTTCCAGACTCAAAATTATGCTCTGTACCTATGTAGGGAAGAAAACGCTTCCCCCCTTTTGCTCTCAGAAGCAGTTTGACAAATTACATGCAATTGCACAAAGCAGGAGACTAAAGAAATAGGCCCTAACTGCCGCAGCTGCCGGCGCGGAAGGCAGCTAACAGCAGTGTGCCAGGCATCCTAGGAAGGTTTTTACAAAAACGTTTTTTAAATCCCTATTGCGCTTTACTGTCCAGATGGACAGCAGGATTTCAGCAGTAATTATTTTTAACTATCAGCAGTGAGGATCCCATCCAGGGCCGAGCTGGCGCCCCCGTTCACGCATCCCCTGGAGCGTGTAGTGCTGCTTCTGCGCTGAGCATCCCCAGTCCCTGTGCCAGCTCCCTGCTGGGTGTGAGGGTTTCAGGGCCACGGTTTGCACTGGTTTGCACTGGGGACACGTGCAGGAGCGCTCCCGGGGAAGGTGGGCTCCCGCCTGCTGGAGCTGCACTTTCTCCTTTGTAGTGCGGGCAGCCTCGTCCTTCTGACCACATTTTCTTAGTCACAGGCTTAGGCTTCCTTTGAATTGCTCGGCAGGAGTTGACAAACGTAGAGTCAGGAACATGTGTCCTTCGGTAAGCTGCTTTATGTTTTAGTAAAATTAGGATTTCGCAACTCGCGGTGCAGTTCCTGGCAGCTGAGTTCATCTGATGGCTTATTGCTGCCAGAAGAGCATCCTCCCACCCCTTCCCTGCACGGCGATGGTACCTGGTACTTCTGGTAAGGCTTGGAGCCACGGAGGAGCGCGAGCTTTTCCTCTGCAAAAGGTACAAAAGGGAAGAGGGGCGTTTTCAGTGGAGGCAGCGTGCCAGGCTGCCCCCTAAAAACCCAATTTAAAGCTGTTTCTAGGATTTGGGGGAGCGTTGGCTCTGGCAGGGTGGCCTCGCGTGGTGGGGAGAGCCTTTTGTCTGGGGGTTCCTGCCGCTGAATCACTCCCGCTGCCTGTCAGTCCAGAAAGAGCCCCTGGTCAGATGCTCCCCCGGCGTGTCATGTTGCCCTCTTACGCGGGAATGACAGATTGCTGTGGTATGTGATGTGCTTTGAAACCGCGTCTGAATCACTGCTGGATGGCCTGATGCTCTGCCAGCATGTAACGAATTCATTGCAGGGGACGGGGGAAGCGCACCCTGAACTTGGGCAGAAATCCTCCCGGCGGTCGGGGAGCATCCTCTGCCACCGCAGCGGCGAAGGCAACATCTGCTGGGGTGGATGCGAAATGCTGCGCCCTTCGCTGACCTGCTTTCCTGTTGAGAGTGGGACAAATAAAAAAGTTTTAAAAGCACTTTGCGGGCGGAGGGGGGGAAGGAAATTGGGCAGTGTTTGTGGTGGTGTGCCGCTGGTCTCTCACCACCGTGTGCAGGTGGAGTTTCCTCTGGGTCGGTTTGTGCCTCTCCCGCCACGAGAGATGCTCCAGTCCCATCACAGTGACCGCTGCAGTGTCTCCCCCCTCCCCGGGGCTAGAGGAGGGTCCCCCGGGGGCCGGTGTATACTTGGGGGAGCCGCTCAGCATGATATTGTTGGGGTAATCGTGGTTTTAGCATATTCAGAAAAACATTACTAAAATTAACTTGTAAGGTTGCTTACAAACATAAGTTAATTTGAAACTGGGTCTTAAGAGTGTCTGGGTCGCGTGTGGCACGGAGCGCTCGCTGTGACTGCTGGCGCCCTTTGCACAAGCAGCACAGCAGCTTTCAGCTCTCCAGCGAGTTTCATAAATTCCTAAAAATCCTATTTTCCCTAGCAACTCCTTAATTTAAAAACACGAGGGTTTCTCTCGTGCTCAGCCCCTGTACAAGTATAATTAACAGAGGCCTAGTTATTAATTCAATTACCCAGCCACGACAGATGCCTTGTACTGTGCCACCCCTGAGCTTTAAGGGCTGAGAGCCTGAAAGCTCCTGAAATTCTGTTAGTGCTGTCAGATTTTTCACTCGTGTGCTAGCAAACAGATTCCCCCGTGGCTTGAAAAGTACAGAAGCATTTTTCAACCAAATTCTGAATTACTTTCTCCACTACGCTGTTGGTGATGGATAATCTCGCCCTACCGAGGTAGGCTGCTGTAGCGACTGACTTCAGCCAATTTTGTGACGCTCTTCCCTCATCTCCGCAGCAGCTGCTCCCTTTTTTTGCTAGGAGGTTTCTAAAAGCCAAAAGACACTTTCCAGAAAGTTCATCAACGCTGTGTGAGATGTTGGTGATGACTGCTGGTGACAGTGGGGGATGGCTCACGGAGCACATCTCCCTAGGGATTATCCCCAAGTCCGCCTTGCTGCCAGCCCTGCCAAGCACAACACAGCTTCTGGAGCCCATCTACTGATGGAAATGTGATGGCTTCCCAGTATCCTTCACGCTGGCTCCAGGCAGGATCCTTTCTCCCTGCGCTGTCCCTTTCTCTGTCCTGTTTACCAGCACCCTGTGGGGATGGGTGCTCCGGCTGCAGGATCCAAGGAGGGATCCCAGCACAGATGCCCTGACACAGCACCCACCTGACAAGCATCTGTTAACAGGAGCCTGAACAGTCCCTGGCTGCAGGTCCCAGTCAGACCAGTCCGTCGGAAAAAGGGGTGGTGGTGGAATCTCATTGATCTTAACCTGCCTGCTCCAAGACAGGCTTACCAAAGGCTCAGGTTAAAATGGAAGTGCGGGCAAACCAGTTTATCCTGAGCTTGGAGGGCTCTGGGGGACCCCTCGGGCCACCCCCAGCACCAAGGTGGATGTGGTAGTCCCAGTGTTTGTCCTGTGTTTGTCCTGTCTCCTCCCAACACCTCCAGCCGAGGGACAGCACCACCTCCTTCTCTTCCCATGTCCCATCAACCAAACACTCGGGTTTTTTTCCTAATTTATCCTCTCTTTTCAAGGCAGCCCTTCACACATACAAGCCTGTTATCTTCTCCAGACTAAACAAACTCTCTTTCAACCTGCCTCTGCTCTCATGTGTTTTTTTTGCTCTTTTTATCAGTCTCGCCACCATCTCCCAAACTAGTTCCACATCAGCATCTTTTTAAGAGAGGACTGATCTCACTGCATGTCCCGTCCTGGGAGGGCAGCTTGCCTTTCCTCCTGGGTCCTGCACCACCTTTAGCACCATTTACACTGAGCTTTGGTGGTTGCTGCCCTGCCAGCTATTTTTTACTAGTGCTCTTAAATCCTCCTCCCCCAAGCACATACTTCCCTTGACCATCTCATCTGGACCACGACTGCTCCACTAAAACTCTGGAAAAGAGAGTACCAGCTCCACAGGGTTGGGAAAACTTCTGAAGAAGGTTGTTGAGCTCCTTCTGCAAAGCCAAAAATCAGGGGCAAGAGGGATGAGATCATGCAGGTAATTGCAAGAGGCTTCCTGTGTTACATCCAGTTCCTGCAGAAGACCTGAGCGAGGAGTCATAAATGAATATTGCAGCCTGTGGGCACTAATTACTCCAGCAGCCTCAGGTTTCTCCAGCTGCTTCCCAGTGGCAACGATGAAACAGCAGCTCCCTGCCCCGTTACTGTTGATAGCTCATTGCTGTGAATGAATTAATGACCTGATCGAGGGTAAGCTTTTTTAAAAAGGACATTATCAACGCATTTTGGCCTAACAGCACCTGAAAAAGGGGCTGAGGATGGAAGAGCCCCCAGACCCACTGGTACATGACAGCCCGGCAGGAGCTGGGCTGAAAGCAAAGACGAAGAAATTGGAGGAGAAAGGATTCTTCTCGCTTTGCATCATCGCAGTCCAACCACATCTATTTTTGCTATACACATGGCATCAAGCACCCGTCACTGCTATTCCTACTCCATCCAGCACCTCCACATGACAGGGGAAGAGTGGCAGCGGGATGCAGCGCGCCAGGAGGGAGCGTCGCTTTTAATTGTCCCGCCATGCAGTTTAAAATCTGCGGAATTAGATTACTGTCCATCATCCCCTCCGCAGTAAAGGACGACTGGCCGTAGGGCACAACACTCGGCTCCAAGGACACTTGTGTCTGTCCGCCCCTGTCAGCCAGTATTATTTCTGCACCTTATTTTAGTCTCCGGTCACAGCCCGGATGCCCTTCCGTAACGATTTGGCTTTGTATTCTCAGGAAAAGAGAGAAAATAGTCACCTAACCTGCAGCTTCCAGCCCTCAGCAGACGAGGCAGGTTGTGACACTGACTCTTGGTCACTTGAGGACATCCTTCAGCAGAGCCCCAGCCAGCCATGTGCCCCAGGAGCTCCGGCAGCGTCCACCACCGAGCTGAGAACATGCAAAACTCAGTGCACAGGTGGCAGAGCACAGCTCGCCATTTCGGGAAGCCTTTGGGATGCCGGGTGGGCACGCAGCGATGGCTGCTCGGACCTCGGCTGGGGCGGGTTTGTGCACCCGCACTTTCTAAAAAGGTGCATTTCATACAGACCAGTGTTTATTTACTGATTTTTGAACTTTGGTTTCTGAGCAGGACGCTTTCCCTCCCCTGAAGGAACTCCTCAAGTGCTTTTGGGCAAGGGCAGCGGGGCTGTGCCAGCAGGACACCTGTGTCGGGCAAGGAGTGGGAGCTGGGGGCGACGGGTTTAAGGGCTGGGGAGCTCGGGGGGTGTGTGTGTGTGTGACAGGTTTAAGGGCAGGGGAGCTGAGGGTGTGTGACAGGCTTAAGGGCTGGGAGCTGTGGGTTTAAGGGCAGGGGAGCTGGTGAGGGTGGTGGATTTAAGGGCAGGGGAGCTGGGGATCTTAGGGGGGTGCTAGGTTTAAAAGGGCTGGGGGGGTGATGGGCTTAAGGGCAGGTCAGGAATGTGTTTAAGGGCAGGGGGGTGATGGGTTTAAAGGCAGGGGAGCTTGGGGGTGGGGGGGCGATGGGTTTATGGGCCAGGGAGCTTTGGGGGGTGATGTCTTTAAAAAGGGCTGGGGGGGTGGTGTGTTTAAGGGCAGAGGAGCTGGGGGGTGACGGGTTTAGGGGCCGGGAAACTGGGAGGGGGCGATGGGTTTAAGGGCAAGGGAGCTGGGGGGGGTGGGGTGTCAGGTTTAGGGGCAGGGGAGCTGGGGGGGCGGCAGGTTTAGGGTTTGGGGAGCTGGGGGGGCGCGGGCTGCAGGCGGGGCCGGACCCTCCCGACCCACCACGAACCGACGTCCCAAGGTAGCGGGGAGCCGCTTCCGCCCGGACCAGCCGCCCCCGGGGGTCCTTCCCCCCCCCCCCCCCCCCCCCCCTGCGGCGGGGGTCGCGCTGCTCCACCTGCCGCCGAGCTCCGACCGACGGGGCGGCCGCAGGGCCGGGCGGGGGCGGGCTGGGCTCGGCACGGCTCCGCCCGCTGCCCGCCGCGCTCGCAGGCTCCTGCGGGGCTGGGGCTGGGGCAGGGCGGGTGGCGCAGAGCCGTACCCTCCCGTCCCCGCGTCTCCACCGGGCGCCGAGGGCGGGGAGGAGCCCGGGGGGCTCCCATGAAGCGGCGGAGGATGAACAAGCTCTACATCGGCAACCTCAGCCCCGCCGCCACCGCCGAGGACCTGAAGCAGCTCTTCGGGGAGAGGAAGCTGCCCCTGGCCGGCCAGGTCCTGCTCAAGTCGGGCTACGCCTTCGTGGATTACCCGGACCAAAACTGGGCCATCCGGGCCATCGAGACCCTCTCGGGTGAGCCAGGCGCCGCAGCCCCCCCCGCCCCCCCCCCGGGCATCCCCCCGCCTCGCCCCCCACTCCCCCCCCGCCGGGGCTCCCCCGTGTCGCGGCGCCCCCAGCCCCGGGCATCCCCCCCCCCCCCCCCCCCCCCCCACGCGCTCCTTCCCGCGGCCGCCCCGGCTCTTCCCCAACCCTCGGCGATTTTTCGCTGATTTTTTTCTTCGATTTTATTAAGAGGCGCCCGGGCGCGGACCCCCCCTACCCGCCGCCCCCCCGGCACCCGCTCCCCCTCGGGAACCATTTTACGAGGAGCCCTGCCCCAACTCACCGGGGGCGCGGAGCAAAGGGCGGCCGAAGGGGCGGCAGGGGGCCGGGGGCGGCGGGGCGCGGGCAGGGCAGCGGCGGCCCGGGGGCGGCCCGGCCGGGGGGGGCGGCCCGGGGAGGGGGGGGGGGGGGGGCGGCGGGCAGCGGCGGGGGGCTGAGAGGGGGGGAGCAGGGGGGGCCTGCCGCGGGGTGATGCTGAGCGCCCCGCTGTCTCCGCAGGGAAAGTGGAGCTGCACGGCAAAGTGATGGAAGTGGATTATTCCGTGCCCAAAAAGCTCAGGTAACCGCTCGCCATCCCCCCCCCGCACCCCCCGCCCCCACCACCCCCACCCCTGCCGGCCCACGGGGGTGGGGGGGCGAGGCGGGAGCCCCGCCGGGTTTTACTTTCGCTCTGGGGAGCGGAGGCGGGGGATGGGAAGGGATGGGAAGGGAAGGAGCGGAGCTCCTGGCCCACAGCAGCGCTCCGGCCGCCCCCCCTCACCCCTGGGTGTCCCGCAGCGCGGCCCCCCCGTACGCGGCGGGCGGGGCGGGCGGGCGCTTCCCGACGGGCCAGCAGCAAACAGCCGCTTGGCTTTTTGGGGGTGAAGAAAAACACCCCCTCCCCCTTCCCCAGCCCTCCGCTTTCTCCGGGGGGGTGGCCTGGGGGTCTCCCCGGGCGGGCGCCCAGCAGCTGGGCTGCCCGCGCTGCAGGAGGAGGTTGTTTTTAATGAGGAATTGAGCAATTAGTTCATTGCAAATGCTCCTCTCCCTCTGGCAGCCGGGGGTCCCCAACACTGAACGCTTGAGGGGCAGAGCCCACCCCCTTGGGGGTCAGGTGTGGGGCTGGGGACACGCTCACCCCGTAGAGCAGGTAAGCCCGCACCCCATCACCGCGCTCCCTCGTCACGACACAGTATTTTTGGTTTTTCACCCCCCCAGTATGTGTTGGGATAAAAGGTCTGTGCGCTGGGAAAAAGCCCGGGACCCCCCGGAGGGTCCTGCGGGATGGTTGGCTCGGTGTGGAGATCGGTGTCAGGACATTAATTTCGGAGTGACGGTGGGGGGACACGCTGTTGTGTAATTGAGGCTCAGTGGGGAACGGCTCGTGCCCGGCATCACGTGTGCCGGAGTGGGGTTTCTTCCTAGGCAGGGATCACACGCTCTTACCTTCAAAAATCTTGGAAAACAAACAAAAAAACCCCCAACCAACAACAACCGCCCCCCCCCCCCCCCCCCCCAAACGCCAGCTGTAGTATTTGTAGGCTGAAGCTCTGCAGCAGCCTCAAGCTGCTCTGTCAAGGACTCTGGAAGAGTGATGGAGCCAGAAATTGGGAGTTTGGAAAGGCAGCATGGACCCGGGGCTCGACCTTCGGGATGTAAGCAAGGAATTCCCCTTTACCTAAATTCTCCGTCGGGCTGGGGTGCTGCTACTTTTTTTTTCTTCTGTGTTTTGAAAGAAAAAAGGACGTGTAAACAGCCCAGAAATAAATGCCGATTTATTTTGCATCAGGCTGTTTTCAGCTGGCTCCAAGTTTTCTATGCCAGCTCGGCTCCCAAGTTTCCTCAGGTTATTGAGATCTAATTTAAAGCTGATATCTTTTTATCACAGCTAAAAAAATATATTCTGCTTTATACTAATATATCCAGCTACAGGGACCGTGCCTTTGCCTCGGTAGATTATAGATTTTATTTTTATAATGTGATTTTTGGCAGGGAGCAGAGCCTCACGTGGTCATGTTGTAGTTGTTGTCGTTGTCGTGTTGTGTGTGTGTGTGTGTCCTGTCCCCTGTCCTCCCCCCCAGGGCTTCAAATTTGTAGAAAATCCAATTTTTGTAGTTGTGGTTGAGCCCTAGAGATGCGCTGGGAATTCGGGGGGGGGACTCAGATGGTAAAATCCGCTGGTTATTTAAGTGAGTTTGTGTTTTAATTTGGCTTGGGGAACCCGAGCCCATCTTGGCTCTCGTCCCCCAGCGTTTCTGCGTCACGGCGCTGGGGACCGGGAGGTGCCGATGCCGCCGCTTCCCCGCGTCCACCTGGAGCCCTGTATTTTTATAACCCGATCTCACGGAGCTCTGATTTTACCGCTGTGTTTAGACGCCCATAAATACGGTTCGATAAGAAATGGGCTGGAAATCCCATTTTCTGACACCTCGTTGCCGTAGGTCGGGGAAGGGATTCCTCGAGGTGCGCCGGGAGCTGCTGGCAGGGGGTTGTTTCTGTTTCTCCGAAGGCAGGAATTAAACGTGACATCGGTGGGAAGGAGCGTGGATCCTGCCCGCTTTGCCGAGCCGCCTCTCACGAGTTAAAAATCAGCCATTCTGCTGCCAGCCAAATGGTTTCGGCTCCTATAGGAAGGATCCAACAGTATCTCGATTGTTTTGTTGGTTTTTTTTTTTGTCGTTCCCCTTGTATATGCTGTAATATGCCTTGGAGAATTAAAGAAAAAAAAATTCCCCTCTTCCCCCCCCCCCCCAACATTTTAGAATTGAAGATTAAATTTTGAATTGATTTTTAAACCCAGCAGGAGCCGGGAATGCTTTTATTTGCTTAAAGCAGGGCGATGCAATCACGCGTCAGGAGTATTCTGTATCTGGAGCGTGGCGGTGAGGGAGGCGGCATCATCTTTCCCCTTAAACATGGGTGGTACAGCTCTGAAATCTTTGAAAATCCTGTTCATGGGAAAGAAAGAGATAAAAAAAAATAATAATCAGGGTTGGTTGTGAAATACAGAAAATAAAACGCAGCCACCCCAATGCTGACTTTTATACAAGCGTTGGATACAAATGTGGAGTTTAATATGGAGCGAAGCCCTGTTTGGTGTCCCCAAACCGGTGACATTTTTGGGTTCCCAATTGCGAAGGTGCCTTTTAAATTCTGCTTCTGCCGTAATTTTCAGCGATTAGAAATAAAAGCACAAGGGACATCCATCTTAACAGCGTGGAGGGGGAGGCTGGACATCACTGTAATATTAAAAAAAAATATTTATTTTTTTTTTGCTAATCTAGTAAATGGCGAAACTTAAGGGGTTTTGCTGCGGGCAGAGGTTGCCAGGGGGGTGGTGATGGAACTGCCTGCCCAGGCAGCTTCGCTGGGGGTGATTTTGTGAGACGTGCAGGATTTTCTCCTGTTTCAAAAGGAATTAGCCTTAAATAATTTTTCCTCTCTTAAGCATCAATTCAATTCTTGTTTCTGTGTATTTTGGCTTTATTTAGTTGTTTATTTACTTGTTTTCCCCACCCCCTTGTTTTTAAACCTAAAATGCTGATAACATTAAGGCTCAGAATAAATGTACAAGCCCTTTTGTGTCCCCATGGGCAGCCCATCTTTTCTTTCCTTATTATTAATTGCTTGTCGTCAATGAGATGCTTAATTAGGGGAGAGGAAATCCTCGTGCAAACCATTTGCTCTGCCAGGAGAAGCCACCAGCATCTATTCGTGTGTGCATCTATAAATATACGTGGGGAGCAGAAAAAATACTCCCGTGGCTGTCTAGTTTTAATGTGTCTAATTTTTTTAAAAAAAAAATAATTAGAGAAACCTAAAGGGCAAGAAGAGATTTTTCTCGGGCCGCAGCGTGGGGAGGGTTTGCTTCGCTTTGCCAAGGGAATTAAACTTGCTGGGGATTTTCTTGTGTGTGGTGAGTGTTGGGTTACGCCAGGCTGGAGGGGGATGCGGAGTGCTGAAAGTGGGGCTGCTCGCCGTCCTGCTCCGGGTCTTAACTATAGCTGTTTAATGTATTTCAGGGTCTTTCATATTTATATAAAGTAATAATGTGTGGTTTAGTTTTTAAAGCATTTAGTATCTTTTATGTAAAAATAAAGATACTAAATATATATAAAGATACTACATATAAGATACTAATATGTGCTTTTAAAGGTATTTTAACATATAGGTAGTAAAAGTATATATGTATAAAAGATACTTTTCAATGTATGTTTATATATATTAAAACAATACTTTTTTTATATATATATATTTATATATGTGTGTATACACACACAAAAATGATATTGCCAGGGCGATGCTGGTGGCATCAGGCGTGGGGAACCCCCCTCGTGGTGCCTGCTGGGTGGGTGGCAGGGTTCCGTGGGTGCTGTTCCCTGTGGAGCTGGCCAGGAGAAGGCCCTGGGGGGGCTGCCCCTTTCCTAGGCTGACCCTGGTGCTTGTCACCGCTGGGTGTGATGCCGTTGCTGGTTTTATTCTGTCTGTTCAGGTGTGGGTCAGCTGGGCGCTGGTGGCAGCTGACTTGCTTTATTTTTCTTTAGCTGCCTTTTTGCTTGGTTCTTCGCTGCCGGCCAGGAGCTGGGGATGGGAGCCGGGTGCTGGCATCAGGGATGCGGGGACGGGAGCAGGATGGCATCAGGGATGCGGGGACAGAAGCAGGATGGCATCAGGGATGCGGGGACAGAAGCAGGATGGCATCAGGGATGGGAGCAGGATGGCATCAGGGATGCAGGGATGGGAGCGGGTTGCCGTCAGGGATGGGGGCAGGATGTCACTGGGGTTGCAGGGGCGGGAGCGGGGTGCCATCAGGGATGCAGGACAGTGTGTGGGTACAGATGATGCAAGAGGCTGACCGAGGCCATGCTGCAGCCTGCTGGGGCACTTCTTGGTACCGCCGTCAAGCCTGCCTGGGTGTGAAGGCACTAGGGAGAGGCCAGAGCCGAAAGGAAGATGATACGTGAATGTCATGAGTTACCTATTTTTATCAATGTATAGTTCCTCCAGTTGTGTGAACTTGCCTTTTTGCCCCGTTGGGTATCACATTGATGCCCTGCTTAGCCCAGCTCGCTGGCACTCCCCAGGGAGAGGTGGGTGCTGGGGCTGGGGGGGCTGGGGGGGTGGCTTTGGGTGGCAGGGGCTGGGAGCCTGGTGTGGTTGAGCCCCCCTTGCAGCAGCGCTGTGTGTGTCCCCCCTGCCCGGCACAGCGGGGCTGGCAGCCCTGCTCCCACACAGGGCTTGGTGTTCCCCTTCATCCCGATACTGAATGGGGGTGCGGGGGGTGTGTGTGTGTGTTATTTTTCCCCTCCTCTCCCTCTTATTTTCCTTTTCCCTCCCTCTTTTAAGTTTTCCCTCCCTCTTTTTTTCTTTTCTACCCTCCCTTCCCCCACTTTTTCTCCCCTCCCTTTTTTCTTTTTTTTTCCCTCCTCTTTTCCTTTTTTTCCCTCCTCTTCCCCCCCCACCCCCCCCTTAATCTTGAAAAGCTGTGACAGATGGGACGTTATTTCCCATTCATCCCTATTGTTAATACATCCCCGTGAGCTGGGGATGTATCAATCACGTGCTGTCCTTGCTGCCCCCCCGCTCCATCCCTCAGCAGGTTGTTTGTCCTGCAGAAGAGGACTGGGCTTTAACGTGAACGGATTTTAATTCCTTAAGAGTGTCAAGGCAAAGCCCCTGGGCTGGGAGGGGAACTGGAGCAGATGCATCTGCGATGCTCTTGGCAACTGGTTGAAACTGGGGCAGCTCTTTAATGCTTATCCAGCCCAGCGCTGACAGTGCCGTTGCTTGTTAAGATCCGCTGCTGGGTTGCGTTGGATGAGAGCAAAACTTGTTGAGGACAACCCTGATAGACCAAAAAAATATATGGAATAATTGAGAGACACAAACCCAACCACCGCCTTCTTCCCTGCCTGGTTCAGGGAGCATGTCAGTCTCAGGCTCTGGGTTGCTGGGTCTGAAAAATTCAGGTGGGGCTGAGTTTAGTCCCTACCTGATGACGAGCATCATGTTTTGTATGTTTTCTTGCCTGGGAAAAATATTTCGTGAAGCAGGCAGGGCTGCCGGGGAGATGGTTCGTTTCCAGCACGTTTCACCCCTGTTTTTTTCCCCCCCAGTTCTGTTGAAAACTGATTTTTATTGAAAGCAGGAGCTGCCAGACGTGTTTTCTCTGCCCTCAGTACTGATCCGAGGTGGAAGGTGATAAATTCCCTTTATGGCTTTATTATAGTGAGATATTGCAAAGCTGGACTAGAAAAAATCTTCATTTTTTAGGGCAAACAGTGGTGAAGCCACCCTTACATACCACTGTAAGGCTTGCATTGAAGCCAGGTCAGTGAAATTGATTTTATGGTTCCCCAGCGCCTCTGGGAGGGGAGGGCCCTCGGGGACAGGAGACCGGGGGCAGGGGGGACACGGGGGACCGGGGGGTGGTCCATGGAGCTGCAGCCTGATGGGGCAGGGGAGGCATGAGCAGATGCAGGGTGGGCTCGTGGAGGTTGAGCAGGGGGCCTGGTGGCTCGTTGTTTCCATTTCACAGCTCCATCACATTCTTATTTTTCTTGTTCTGCATCCCTGGATTTGGGGGGGGGGGGGGGGGGGGGCTGTTACGTGTTATTTCCTTGGGAGCTATGGGTGGCTACGGAGCCGTGCGAGTTCTGCTGCCTACCTGAACTGCTGGAAAGGGGAGAGATGTGCCAAAGAAAGCCAGTCCACCTGATTCTGGGGAATAAACTGCAAGTTTTAAGGCATCTTCCTGTTTTATTGGTTGATTTCAGCAAGTATGGGTAATCTGGCACGTGAAGCTCTCGTTTGTGGACATCAGCCGGTGATGCTGGTGGCTGTCGGTTTTCCATCCCCTTTCCCTGCAGGGTTGCGATGTTGGCCTTGCAATTTCGGTCTAATGGATGCACAAAATACAGCACAGCTCCGTCGTGGATTATTTCATGAACCCAGCTTGCAGCCTCGCTCGCTTAGAACGCCGGCCCCTTCGCCCTGCGTGCAGTGCCAGCCGGCATGTGGTACCCGAAACCCAGCTCTGGGGTGGAGGAGGTGGTTCTTCCTCGAGCCAGAGTAGCCGCTAGCAATCAGGACTGATTTTGATTGAATTTAGAAGGGCAAAAAAGCAGAGGAACCTATATAAGTCTGATTTCTTTAGCACTTGCAGGTGATGCTCAATTGCCACTGGGCATTTTGTCCTGGACTGGGCACCGAGATGGCTGGTGGGTGCAGGGGTAGGGAGGAGCAGGAGGGTGGTTGTCCCAGGGCAGCTTGCTACGGCTGCTTGTGCCACACAATGAAGTATTTTTTCACAAACGTTGTACCTGTAGTTACTGGTCATTGTGATTTATTATTTTTTTTCTTAAATTCCTACCAGCCTGCTGCAAAACAGGTTGGGTGAACCGTGGCTGCTGCCTTCATCATGCGGTCGTGCGCTGGGGGCTGTGTGCGCATGCTGAAATCGGTCCCCAGTCTCCCAGGTTTTGGGAGGAGTGAGGAAAATCAAAACAAAGGAGTTCTCTGCTCCAGAGTCCTCTCAGGAGTGGTGTTGGAGGAGGGTGGCCTTGAGCTCTGCTGCCCTGTCCCATGAGGACCACGCATGGTCCGTACCCCAGCCCTGGGAATAATAGATGATGGCCTTGGATACACATCCATCACTCCGTCAGCTATGACCACGCGTGGTCCAGCACGGCTTTGACCAGGTAGGGAATTACGAGAGCTATTAAAAATACACCCGGTAGGAGTAATAACCTTCTTTTAAATGCTGAGCAGTGATAATGAGCAACTGGGAGACCCGCCAGGTGGTGGGGGTGAAGCCTTGAGTGCTATTTGGGTAGCTTTAGGTGCTCTGTATCAGCCTGGATGGATGCTGGGAAGTGGGAATGTGCTGTAGTGTCCCCTGGGAGGTGGGGTTATACACCGCCTCGCTGTGGTCCTTCTCCTTGGGTGCGTCGGGAGGTGGGCGAGCGGCACGGAGGGGATGAGGCAGCTCCTCGGGGGACCGGGGCTGCCCTGGCATCTCCCTTGGCCGAGGTGCGGGAGGCGACAGCCCCGGTGCAGTTCAGTTCAAGGCAGAGGCGTTTCTAGAGCGGCTGCCAACACGCTGGCGAGGGGACCCCCACGCCTGGCCAGCGGGCCGCTTGTGCTTGGATGAGCTGCTTCAGAATGCCCCATGTCCCCCGTGCTGCTGGGCTTTGGGGATGGGCTGAGCCGAGCCGGGTGAACCCCAAAAGGAGAGTGGCTTCCGCGTGGTCCAGCCTGTGGCATCCCGTGGGCACAGGTGGTCGCCAGGCTGGGGGGGCGGATGGCTGGAGCCATGGCTTGCAGCTGAGCGCTGGCATCTCGGGATACGGCAGGTGACGGTGCCGCCCGCCCTGTTTTGGGGCTGGAAGGTGGCAGGACCAGCGGGGCAGCGTGTGGGGCGCTCTGCCAGCGGGAGCGGCCGGTCCTGGGCTTCGGTCGGGCTCATGCAGCTGGGAAGGGCTTTTCCCCGGGGAGCTTTCGGGTGCCTTTGCACCTTGCTGGCACCTGGGCTGGGGCTCGCTGGGGCAGCCTGGCAGCGTGTCACCGCTCGGCGCGGGGGCAGGATGCATCTCTTGGAGCAGGCGGGAGCAGTGTCCCAGGAGCTCAGCACCGCTCAGGAGTGGACTTGGGTGTCTTAATCACCCCTCTGGGAAATGTCAGTGTGTTTTTATAAATGAAACATTCCTGTTTTGTGGAGTGGGCCCTGCAGAGCGTTAGTACTGGGTGCGGCGTCAGCCCTGGGCAGGTGGCAGGGATGGGCAGGAGAGGGGTTTTGGCTGTTGGCAAGTAGTGCAGGATGGTCATTGCCATGGTCCCCCTTGGTCCCGGTCCTCCTCACCGCCTCATTTCTGGCCAGGGGTGGCGTTGGGTGGGATGGGATGAGTCTTCCTCCTTGCCTCGCAAGGATCTTACAGCTGCATGCACAGCCTTGAAATCCTGGGTGGCAGCTTGGGACATGAGCCGGTGGCTGCTGGAGGAGAGGGGTTTGGTAGCGCTGCAGGAGAGCACCATTTCCCCCAGCTCTGGCTTCCCCACTTTTTTGCAGTGACCGATTTCTTCTGACAGGCAGAGCCATCCCTGCAGCATGGGGCAGGCTGCGAGCCGGGCAGGGTGCTTGGCCACGGCGGAGAGGTGACCGGTCAGCAGGGATGGCCGGACGCAGGATCCCTGGATCCCTGGGGGAAGGTCTGTCAACCCCCTGCAGGGTTTTATTGAGGCCACCTCCTGGTCTGGGTGCGAGTGCAGGGTTTGTTGTCTGTCGCTGGTCGCACTGCTGGCCATACCTGTGTGAGCAGCACCACGAGATACGAGGCTCCTCGGTGGCTTCAGCTGCTTTGTGTGACCGTGGTCCTTCTCCTGGGCTGGGTGGTGGGTTTTCCCCACCCCCTTGTTTTTAAACCTAAAATGCTGATAACATTAAGGCTCAGAATAAATGTACAAGCCTTTTTGTGTCCCCATGGGCAGCCCATCTTTTCTTTCCTTATTATTAATTGCTTGTCGTCAATGAGATGCTTAATTAGGGGAGAGGAAATCCTGGTGCAAACCACTTGCTCTGCCAGGAGAAGCCACCAGCATCTATTCGTGTGTGCATCTATAAATATACGTGGGGAGCAGAAAAAATACTCCCGTGGCTGTCTAGTTTTAATGTGTCTAATTTTAAAATAAAATAATCCCCCACATCGCAGGGCACGTCCTTTCCCTGCTGCCCCTTTCTCGCTCGTGGGGGCAGGCGCCCCGGATCGCTGCACGTATCCACCAGCATCCTCAGAGCCACGCCGCTCGTGCTGCACCCCCAATTCCTGCTCCCCAAGGCAGACGGCTGCCCGTCCCAAGGTTCCCATTGCCCTGTGCTGTTAAACTGGGAGCAAGCGGAGTGTGCTGCCACTGTGGAGGCAGAAAGGTCGTGTCCGGAGCTCACCAGCCCCCAGCACTGCGATGCACGGCTCCCCCCAGCCCGGGCTGTGGTGGGCTCTGCGTGAAAGCCAGCCCGTCCTCTGGTTCTTGCCGTGCCCCACATTTCCTCCCAGTCCCCAGTGACTGGCCCCAAAAGACCTGAGAAACTTTTTATCTGCCAAAATTGTTTGCAGGGGCTTGGGGCGCACTCTGACGAGCAGAGGGTGCAGGGGCCATCCTCGCTGCTTGGGCCAAAGTTTGGAGCCATTTGCCAGCTGTTGGAAGGCTGCTGGTGGGACCAGGGTGTTGGGATGTTGATGGGTTGCAGGTGAGCAGAGCTCCTCTCGCCGCTCCTGTAGGATTTGGCCCAAAGCCCCTGGCTGTTGCTGGCCATCGGCTGGGGCTGCCGGTGGCTGCTTGCCTTCAGGCTGGTGGTGCCATGCCTGCCAGGTGTCCTCCCTGAGCTTGTCCCAAGGCAGGGCAAAGCTTCGCCGAGGTGGCTTCCAGCTGCCGGTCAGCTCCTGAAACCCGGCTGTGTGCGTGTGCCACGGGGTGGCTCGGTCACAAAACGTAGCCCTGGTGCTGGGAGAGGTGGTCTGGCCCTGCTCTGATGGAGCTTCGAGCTGGGCCAGGTGGGAGCAGGGCGCTGCTTTGGCTGGAGCTGAGGGACTACGGGCAGGGTTAGGGATGCTGATCTGGGTGGACAGTGCGTGAGTTCACGGCGTGGCTGGATTCTCCATGGACTTGGGTGTCTCCGAACACCCCACTTGCCCAAACACGTCATCTTGCAGCCAGGATGGGGAGGCACTTGGTGGCTGTTACCTCTTGGGAGGCCTCTGCAATGGTTCCTGTGCATCCGCGCCCGAGGCTGTGCCGTGGTGACATTGGGGGTGCAGCCAGGCAAGGTCGGGCGTGCTGGCCATCTCCAAGGGCAGGCCTCCCAGCATACGGTGTAGGTATCCCCGCGGAAAGCAGCCCCGCGTTGCTGGGAGGTGGTGGACATTGGCAGGATGCACTTTTTGAGAGCCCCCCTCAAGGCGTAGCAGGGCTGGGCATGGGGGCTCTTGGGGGTCCCGTCCCCACGCAGCCAGGTGGCCCGGGGCAGTGCGCTCAGTGCACGTGTCCCAGCCATCCCTGTGTGGCCGTGGCTCTGCAGAGGCTGTTTCAGGAGGTTTCCTTGGAAACTCAGCCGCCGGCGCGAGCATGGAGCGTTCTGGAGACAGCTTCGGCCTCGGTGCGTGGTGACCGGGCAAGGCTGGGAGAAGTGGCTTTCCCCAGGGCTGGGCTGCTCCAGGGGGGCGTGGGGGAGCAGGATGCTTTGGCAGGTTCTCCCCAGCACCGCCGGCTCCCCAGGAGGCCTTTCCCCTCCTGCGGCGGCGTGCCGGCAGGCCCTAACCCGGGCTTTGTCTTTGCAGGAGCAGGAAGATCCAGATCCGAAATATCCCCCCCCACCTGCAGTGGGAGGTAAGAAGCGGACGATCCCGAAGGCATCCCGTTCTCCTCCTCCTCCGTCAGCCCTGCCGAGCACCGCGAGCTGTGCCGCGGGAGCGTGCGCTCCGCATGCTGGCCACCATTTACCTTCCCCAGTAAAACCAGGAGGGAGGCTGAGCGTGAACTGGGCTCCATCTCCCCCCACCTGCTTGTGGGTTCCGGAGCTGGGGGGTGGGGGTGACGGGAGGCAGATGGGGGAAGGCATGTAAGCGGTTGGGTGACGCTGGCTCTTCGGAGGGTGTCTGCGGGTGCGGCAGGCTCTTCCCCGCCCCTCCGTGCCTGTCGGGCAGCCCCTCCTGCCTGCCTCACCTGCCCTCTTTGTGCTCTCCCCCCCAGGTGCTGGATGGCCTCTTAGCTCAGTATGGGACGGTGGAGAACGTAGAGCAAGGTGAGATGGTCCAGCATGGTCCTCATCTGTGTGAAAGCCCCAGCACTGTTCCCCAGCTCTCCCCACGCTGGACAACACCCACTGGGGTGAACCCTAGTTTTCCCAGTCTTCGGTACTGGGCTAAAGTGGTTTTCCCTATGGACACAAGCCCTGCTGGCAGTGATGGGGCCACCCGTCCGCTGGTGGGACGGCATGGGCCATCGGTCCTCCATCCCCTGGGGCTTCTGGTCGCCGGCAAATTAAAATCCAAATTCTCCGTGCAAGTGAAAACGAGCCGGGTGTTGTTTGGGGTCTGTTGGTGGATCGGTGATGTCCAGCCATGCGTCCCCCCTGGCAGGGGTGGCAGGGTCCAGCCTTGGCACCTCCCAGTCCTTTGCCAGCCCAGCCCACTCCTCGTGCTGGGGGAAAATACAGCGGTGCAAAAGTGTAGGTGGCAGTCGGGGCCACCCCCCACAGGACAGGTACTACCCTCCCACCGTACGGGGGGGCCGGGAGCAGCGGTGATGTCTCTCTCCTCCCTGCTCTAACTCTCCTTCTCTTGGTTTTCCCCCAGTCAACACAGACACAGAAACAGCTGTTGTCAACGTAACGTATGCAACTAAAGAAGAAGCAAAAGTGTAAGTGGGTTTTGCTTTGTTTTGTCCATAGTTTCACACCACCTGAACTTCTCCCGAGGAATCCCAGGTATCTTCCAGGCTTCTTTTTGTCTCCTCTCTGAGCCTCCTTGGCTTGTTTCGGAGCTCTTACAGTGTAAGCTTCAGGTGCCTTCAGGGCTGTCTGTGTATCTTCTCGAGGTACAGCAGGCAGGTATTAGGTTTGTCTTGAGCTGTGTCATCTTCCGTGTCTTCTGCCAGCAGTCTTCTCTTCATCCCACCACTGGGTGGTCTCCTGCCTTCTTCCTTCACGTGGGAGATGGTTTCTCATGGTGCCCCATCATACATGCACGGGCATGGCTGGACCAGCCTGGAGCCATCAGCCCTGTGGTTGTCTCCTCTTCCCCTGTGCCTTCTCTTGTCCCCAAGGGGCATTGTGATGTGCCATCTTGCCTTTGGACACTGTCCTTCCTACGAGGTTCTTTGCAGGGTCATGCTGGCCTTGTCTTGAGGGAGCAAAGCGCTCTAGGAAGCTGAGGGTTGGGTCAGATAAGCAGTGGGTCAAGGAGTCATCTTCCCAGGCTAGAAATCCAGACCTAAACTGGGAATGTACTGGACTAATCACCAGTCCAACCACCCAGCCCAAGCTGCTGGAGAGGTGGATTATGGTGAAGGAAGTAGGAGAGATGGTGAAGAAACTCTGTGGTGATGGGAGACTTGAGTACCCTCTGCCATGTGGGGGAGGTTCAAGTTGGAGACCAAAAAGCAGAGACTGTTGTCTCCTGCTTCCTGGAGTCAAGAGACACCATCTGGTCGACATGTAAAAGGCTGTCAGAGCGCGTCGGCCGTAGACAAGAGAGGGCCTTTGGGTGGCCGAATAACTAGTTAGAGGGTGAGAGGGAGCCGGGGGGTCCGTGGCCGGGCTCTGCAGGGGAGGGAGAGCAGCGGAGGGTAGGTCACCTGCACGTTGTGCAGAGGCACACATGAAGAAAAGCCACCTGTCAAGAAAAACTTGAAAAGGACGGAAGAACCCGATGAGCCTGTGCATCAGTGCAGTGGGGCTGTGTGAAGACATGGTTGAAGATTTATTGTAGCCAGCAGAGGAAAAAAACAAACAAACTGGGGGTTATTTCAGAAATGCAAGGGCTGTTTCAAGCTAAACGCTTTGTTACAGGCTTGTAGAGACTTTAGCCCTGTGCTGGACACCAGCCCTAAGTTAGCTGCGAGTAAGTGGTGAGCACTTCTCACACTTGGTGGCCAGGGTATTTTTGGTATGACCGAGAGCCAGGCAGACCCCACGCAAGGAAGACCCTTTGCCAAGAATCCGTTTGCTGATGGACTTTCCGGCAACTTTCCATCTGAGTTGACCCATCACCAGGTTGGCCTTGTGGTGACGGAGATGGGAAGAATGATCTGCTGGTCCAGGAGGCCAGAGGAGAGTCTTCCTTGGCCCTGTTGGGGTGGCCATGCTGGGTGTGCTCCAGCCTCGAAGGTGCCACGGACCACAGGTAAACGTGCCATGAGCTGCTGTGTCTTGGGATGGGTGGCAAGAAAGGAAGACGGAGTCTCACCGACACGGCAGTGCTTGACGCTCTGGGGTAGGAGGCTTCATGAAGAGAAGATGCTGTGATGGGTCGCATCCAGCTGGACTGATGCCTGTCTTGGGCGGTGCTCAGCAGCTTGGCACAGAAGCGAGTGATGGGAGGAAAGGCCAGGGTGGTTCGTGGGTCTGTGTGTGTGACTTAGAGCACGTTGCGTTGGGAACAGGTGAAGGGAAGACCTCGGCGGAGAGCTCAGCCAGCGGGGTGCTGTGCTGGTTTTGGAAGGGGACGGTGAAGCTGCAGAGGTCCTCGCTGGGTGCAGCTGCTGGCAGCGGCGGGGTCCTACACCTGCCTACGAACAGCCAGAGCGAGACGCGGTAGCGGAGGGAAGAAGCGTGGCTGATGCTGTCGCCACTCCCAGCAGTCCTGGCAGACTCATGGTTGAGCATCCCACTGCTGAGGAGGGGCTTGGGGTGACGGGAAGGTCCGGGTGGTGCATGCCCAGCCTCACCGAACTGGAAAGGGAGTTGGGGTTCCCGCTGGAAGGGTATCCTGTGCCACGTCCTTCTCCACGGAGTGCCAGCTCTTGCTCGGAGCCCCTCTCGTCACCTTTTCCATGTCCAAAAAGCCCACGAGGCTGTTTCCACGCTGTGTGATAGCTCCTGGCCAGCGCTTTCCCCAGGTGAAGGGGCAGATCCCCAGGCTGGCGTCCCACCTCTGCTGGGGGCACAAGCCATGTGCCAGCCCTGGCGCCGTCCCACCCGTGGGGTTTGCCCTGCACGGGGAAAGCGGGGGGATTTGGCTTCCCGCGGCCACCTTCTCCAGACTGGGGAGGGACCACGGTCTACAAGGGCAAGTGCTGGGGGGGCTGCCCGTCCCCGGAGAGCCCCTCCCCACCTTCCACATCTCCCTGCCTTGCAGAGCAATTGAGAAGCTGAGTGACCACCAGTTTGAGAACTATTCCTTCAAGATTTCCTACATCCCGGATGAAGAGGTGAGCTCCCCTCCGCCCCCGCAGCGATCCCGTCGTGGGGGCCACTCTTCCAGGGAGCGGGGCTCCTCCCCAGGGGGCTCCTCGCAGCCCAAACAGCTCGATTTCCCACTGCGGATGCTGGTGCCCACGCAGTTTGTTGGTGCGATCATAGGAAAGGAGGGCTTGACCATAAAGAACCTTACTAAGCAAACCCAGTCCAAGTAAGTACCTCGAATGGTTTTGTTTCCTTCCGTAGGGTGCTGTAGGTCCCTGGCATGGGTCCTCCATGCGCTCAGGGCTTCTGGGTGCCGGCCAGTGCTGTCTTCTTGGGGTGCAGTGCTGTTTTCTTGGGGTGCAGCCTTTGTGGGGTGGTGGCAGAGCCCATGTCCTGAACCGTTCCTGCTGGCCAGGCTGGTCTGGGTAGTGCCAAGAGGGGGATGCACGTTCCGAAAGGCCAGTAGTGAGTTTCTAAAGCCTAATCCCAAGGACGGCTGGGGACGAGGTTTTAGGGAGAAACGGCAAGTTTGGGGGTGCAGTGCTGAAGGGGGATCCGAGGTGCAGCGGTCGGTGCCCGGGCGGTCCTCGCGCTCGGGGTTCGCTCATCCTGCAGTGCCCTGTGTGGGCTGTCGGGGGGGAGAGGGGCACTGGGAGCGCTGCCCTGAGGAGGACGGGTTTTTGGTAACGGTTTGAAGCCTTTTGTTGCCTTCTAATACGTTTATTTTTGAAGAAAGAAAAAAAAAAAAACAAACCCAAAAAAAAAGGGGGGGGGGGGGACTGTCTTGCCAAAGTTTTCCATGTTTCTCTTGTCGATGTTCACATTGATTTCGCCTCTTGATTTTCTGCATGGTTCTCCTGCATGGTTTGCTCCTGCCTGGATTTGTTTGTGTTTAACCCAAAGCTGTCTTCTCCCATGCTCATCATCCTGAACCCAGTGATCCCACAGGACATAGGACTCCTTTACCAGAACGTCCTCCAGGGCATCCTAGTTCTCAGAGAAGCTTTTAGAGGCAAATGATTTGGTAATAGCGTGTCTGCTTGAGCAGGAGGTAGGAAGACGCGCCACTCCGCAGCCCAGCAAACCGAACCCCAGTACTGGGTTTGTGGGAAGAGGTTTGTACGGAAAGGGGGCAGGTGGTAGGGAGAGGAGCATTTTGAGCCTGGCTAGCCCTAGGATGTGGCCACCTAGTAGCTGTGAGCTGGTCCTGGTTGGCCAGAAGCCCTTCTTCACCAGGTGAGTCCCCTGGTGTGATGAGCAGCAGGTGTAGCTGTGTCCTTGCCACCCAAGGCTGGAAGGTGGCCCTTTGCCAGCCCTGAGCTTGGCAAGGCAGGTGGCCGGCACCAGCCGCCGGTTTCTTCTGACCACGAGGCCAAACGCTGCTGCCTGGGGCAGTTCCTGCCACTGAGCTGTCCCTCCTTGTGGGCTGTGTCCCTGAGCCTGCCCTGGAGACCTGGTGCTGTGGAGGAAGGCCATGCTCCATGCGCTCACTTCTCCTGCCCTGCCCAAGGAGGCCATGTGCCGTGGTGGGCCACCACCTCTGCTCCAGCCTTGGGCAAGGGGCACCTCATGCACCCGGCCTGGGCAGTCGCAGGAGACCATTGCCTTCAGTCTGGGGTGCCAGCCGGCTGCTCTGCCCCGGCTCGGGCCACGCTCACCCAGCGGTGTGACAGTCCTGGGGACGAGGGTGCTGGTGACATCCTGTTGCCCAGCCCCTGCTCCTGCTCAGAGCGACGCTGGGTCCTGGATTCCTCTGGTCACGTAGGACTTCGCCCCTCTCTTCCCCTAGAGAAGATGCTAGAAGTGCCTAGAGATGCTCCTGAGCTCCAGGGGACAAAACTGTCTCTAGGTTGAGCCATCTTCTTCCTTGGCTGAAGAGGTGTCCAGACCAAGAGCTCACCTCCCAGACAACCTTCCACAGCAGCCGCAGCCCTTGTAACTTGATAAGAAGAGGACCGTTGCTACCAAGCAGCCATGGAGCCAGGATAACCCTACATGCAGACCATAGTGTCCACCTTGAGAGGGCTGTCCCTCACGGCCACCGCTCTGAAGCGTTCCCAGCCCCCCATAAGGTGTTTTGGAGTTTTTTTCCTGCTGCACCAGGGGAAAACCTGCCCTGTCCCTGTTGTCTCCCCTGCCTGCAGCACCCCAGGGTCCCATGCACAGCTGCTGATGGGATGAGGGAGTTGAGGGTCTCCTTCTCCATCCTCCTGTTGGAATGGAGCTGTGCAGCAGTGGGACGTGCTGGAAAGCCCAAAGCTCTCCTCCGCCCTCCAGCTCTTCAGGGTGGAACCTGCCCAAGTGCAGCGGCCCCTTCCTGGCGCCCCGTCTGCTGCAAACTGAGCTTGCACCTACACGTCCAGGTTTGGGATGGGTTGGTGATCAGCCAGACACCTGGCCTGTGTTCCTCTCCTGGGCTTGTCCAGGGTACTCATCACATTGGTGCGTCCGTTCAGCCCATCCATGGCTCTTGGCCCTTCTTTGGTACAAAGTCTCAGCTGCATGCCTCATCTCCACCAGCCTCTACTGCTCCCGGGTTCAAGAAGCTACCTGACTCCTGTCTGTGGGATTTGTTGGGGCAGCCATGGATCCCTCATCGGTTCCCCCCAGCTGGGAGCTTCAATGCGGTGCGATGTTGTGGCACCGCTCTGGAGCATGGGCCTGTCATCGCCTCTCGTGGCATGTCGTGATGCGTTTACCTTCTCCCTGGTGGAGGGGGTGGCAGGGCAGCGGGTGTCCCTGCGTCTGCTGGGTGCTGCCTCTGAAGGAGCAGGTCCTCTAAGTCAAGCTGATGGAGCTCCACAGCTGGGAGCGCCTTGGAGGGCGTCACACAGCATGCAGCTGGGTCACGGTGCTGTAGACGTAACCAAAGGGCAGGGGGAGCTCGGCGGTGCCCATGCCTCCAGCACCTCATTGCACAGTCCAAGTAGGACCAGTCTCCTGCCTGAGCAGCTCTAGCTGAAGCCACAGGAGATCTGGAGAGAGGTGGCCTGCAAAAGGGATCAGACTCTGTCTTCATTCCACCTTCGGTGCTCAGATGAAGCCACCCTGAGGTCCCTTCTGAAGCTGGTTCAAGGGCTCCCGCCTTATCTCAGGGAAGGTTCACCCACGTGCTTCCCTTCTACCTGTAGATGAAGCGTCCTTGTTCCTACACGCTTTCTTGAGCTCCTGGAAGAGCTGAGCTGTGCAAACCCACCGTGACCCTGCAGCATCCAAATGTGCTGGTTAGGGGTGACTTTGCACCACGACCCTTGGCCTTGCATGCACAGCAGCACCCCTGAATGATCCCGGTCAGGATGGGGACCTCTTGTGAAAACAGAGTCGTGGCTGGAGGGCACCGTGTTGGAGCTGAGCACTGGTGGCATCCACTGAGTGGCTGAGCGGCCACTTCTGCATCTTCTCAGAAGATGTGGGCCAGCCTGGCCCTTGCTGAAGCAGTGATGGGGACACCAAGGGGGTGTCCAATGCCAGGACGGCTGCACGGCATCATCCTCCGGTGGGAAGAGCGCGCGGACTCGTGTGGAGAAGATAGAACGGTTGCTTACCCCTGTTCTCCAAGACGCGTGGTTGACGTGTGGGAGTCTCCTACCCTGCTTTCCTCTCTCCCTCTCTCTCAGGGCTTTGCCAGGTACGGTTGAGCGGTGAGGAGCGAGCTGGAGGCACGTGCCTCCTCCCCGCCATGAGCGGAGGGGAGGACCAGAGGAGCTAGAGCGCGGTCCCTGCCGGTGCGCAAGGGAGAGCTTTCTGGTCTCCCGCGGAAGGGCGTGAGTACGAGCGCTGTTGTTGACATGTGGCCCCGTGTCGTGACACACGCTGCCTATGGGTAAGTTGTCTCTCTGTCCCAAACAACACGCAATGGTTGTGGCAAGTTGCTGGGCAGCCTCGGGTGTTGTGCGGAGAGAGGTTGAGGTTGGAAGGGACCTCTGGAGACCTCTAATCCAGGCTCCTGCTCCAGGCAGGCTGGCATCAGAGATGACAGACAGGTGGCACAGGGCTTTGGCCAGTTGAGGATTGGTTCCGTCCCCTCTTGATGCATTGTTTGACGTTGCTTGAGATCCCTCAGCTCCTGGGCAGACTTCAGGTTGTAAAGGTGAACGTAGCTCAAATCTGATCTAAGCCAACCGAAGTGCGACACTGCCTGGGCTTGCATGAGACCCGGTGATGGTAGATGTCTGTCAGCAAGACCCAGGTCCCCCCCAGAGCTTGAGCAGGTGTTGAAATGAGCTTTTCTGCCAACAGCGGGCTCAGCTCCTGAGCTCTGGAAAGCCTTCGTGACATGCCAGACACATCTCAGGGGGCTCCTCTCTGCTGATTGTTTTGCTGTAGGGTTGACATCCATCGGAAGGAGAACGCTGGCGCCGCTGAAAAGCCCATCACCATCCATGCCACGCCAGAGGGGTGTTCCGAAGCCTGTCGCATGATCCTTGATATCATGCAGAAGGAGGCTGATGAAACGAAATCGTAAGTGCCCCTTGGCTCAGCAAAAAGGGCAGGTTTGGTGGACGAGAGGTAAATTCGGCCATCGGTGGAGAAGCAGCCGTCTTCTGTCACCTGCCACCCCCCGGGGGAGTGGCTGGCATTGGGAGTTTCAGGATGGAGTCATGGGTCAGTGAATGACTGAGAGCTTCGTGACTTCTCCGTGGTGGGGTTGACAGTGCTGTAGAGACCAGAAGCTCGGGTGGGGTCCAGAGAGCATGTAGGCAAACTTGGAGAACAAAAACCCCCGTGAAATACAGGTGTGCCCCTAGGCTGGGGAAGTCCCCGAGGACTTTTTTGTTCTCTCTATATGTTGTTCTATATATAGGGCTAGAGCCTGATATATCCTCGCTATGGATCTATATGAAGATGGGGAGATACAGTGGGGGAAACGGTGGTGGTTCTTCTGCTCCTTCCACCCCGTCGTTAGTGCCCGTTGCTGGAAATTGGTTTCTTGGCCAGGTGGAAATTTAGATTTTATTTTTTAATCCATTTTAGAGCAGAAGAGATTCCCTTGAAAATCCTAGCACACAACAGTTTGGTGGGGAGGTTGATCGGCAAGGAGGGCCGCAACCTCAAGAAGATCGAGCAGGACACAGGCACGAAGATCACCATCTCCCCGTAAGTCGTGGTGAACACCAAGCCATCCCCTTCTACCCAGCATGGTACGGGCAGCGGAGGAGCCAGAAAACAGCAGTTGCATCCTCTCATGCACGTTCCTCATCCCGGGTGGGTGTTCCTCATCCCGGGTGGATGGTGGGCTTGGGCAGGGAAGAGGGCGTGTGGTCCCCTGCTGTCTCTGGGAGAGTTTAGTTTTCCAGTGGTTTGTTTTTGTTTGTTTTTTTTTTCATTTTTTAACCGGGGGAAAAAAATGTAACCGTGCCTCTGGATGTATCTGTGGGGTAGCTTGCAGGATTTAACCATTTATAACCCTGAGCGGACCATCACGGTGAAGGGCAGCACGGAGGCGTGCTCCAATGCCGAAGTGGAAATCATGAAGAAGCTGCGCGAGGCCTACGAGAACGACGTGGTGGCCGTCAATGTAAGCTCCCAGCCCTCCCGCCTGGGATGCCGCCGCTTCGGAGCCGTGCTGAGGCGGCTGGGAGACAACTGGGGGGCAGCCGGTGTGTTAGGGCGAGGGCTGGCCGCAGGCCTTCACCCCCTGTGTCCACACCGCGGTGGGAACCCCGCTCCGCCTTTTACACGTTTCTCCACGTCTTTGCTTTCCCAGCAACAAGCCAACCTGATCCCAGGTCTGAACCTCAGTGCTTTGGGCATCTTCTCGACGGGGCTGTCCATGCTCCCATCCACCCCGGGCGCCCGAGGGGCTGCAGCAGCCACCCCGTGCCACCCGTTTGCAGTAAGTGCAAGAAGTTCTGGGGTGCAGGGGACGCGTTCTTGGGGGCAGAGTGGTCGCTGGACGCTGCTGCTGTAGCTCTTGAGTTTGGGTGGACACGGTGGCTGTAGGTGCCATCTCATGGGGAGCCTTGAACAAGAGCTCTGGCTCTTGGCCGTTTGGGGAAGATGCTCATTGCAGTAGCAAAGTGGAGAAGACAGTGAATGAGTGTGGCTCGTCGCTCCTTGGATTTAGCTCCCTGGGAAGATCAGCTGCATCCCCGTGGGCTGAGCTGGGTTTAACCTGTGTTTAAGGGCCGTCTGTGTCCCAAGGTTGCCGGTCTCTGAAGGTGGCTGGGGGCAATCTGTGCTGACGCCAGCATGGAAAACGCACACAGGTGGTCTTCAGTCCTGAGCCCAAAGCCACTGCTGGATTGGGATGGTGTGGACTGGGTTGTGCCCTGCGGGTCTGGTCTTGGTGGCCACCTGAACCCACCAGCATCGTCACAGGGCACGTGGAGTGTAGGGTGAAGGGGGATGAGCAGCCCACCCTGAGCAACCAGCGCCATCAGCGTTGATCCCTGCCCTATGCCCGAAGGGTTGTGGTTGTTGGGTGCCAGTCATCACCTGAGTTCGTAGGCAAGGGGTTTCCTCTTCCTCGGGATGCTGTGGCTGCGAGACCTGCGGCAAAGCAACCCTTAAAACTGGGAGGCAGTTTTAAAACCACTGAGGTCACACGCTGGCAGCATGGTCCAGTGTCAGGAAGACACGCCAGCCAGAGTGCTGAGGCAGAAGGTCCATCCCCAGCCTGCTGGCAGCTGGAGAACACCCTCAGGGTGACCAGGCTCTGTGGTCAGTCTCCGTTAGTCTCTAAATCCTCCTGCTGGGATGCTTTGGCTGCACGGCGACTGGCACGCGGGTTAATTTACTTGTGCTGTTTTCTTTTCCTGGCGACGCCAGCAGCAGAGCGGTCGGAGGAGAACGGTGAGTGCCAGGCTGGCGTTGCAGAGGGCTGGACGAGCGTGGTGGGTGCGATGGCTGCGGAGGCACCGAGGGCCCCTCGGTCTGCCTGCACTGCCAGCCTGGGGGGGGGGGGGGGGGGGGGCTGCTCCTGCATCCACCGCCCCATGAGCGCAGCCTTTGGGAAGGGTCTGCTGGAACGTTTGCTGGCGTGATGGAGTGGAGCCAGGCAGGTCTCCTCACGGGCAGCATCTGTGTGGCCTTTTTAAAGCCATCCTGGCGAGGCCAAGAGGAGCAGTTGCTTCTGCCATCGTTGTTTTTTTTATAGTAAACCGAGGAGCTGCCAAAAAAATACCTAACAGGAACCAGCCTGGCTCTATGGCAGCTCCTTCCCCTCAAGTACTTCGTGTTTCACACCTCAGAGTGGTCATTTCTGATCGTGTCCTCAGCAGGACCTGGGACCGGTGGCTGGAGCTTCAGCTCTTGGAGCTCTAGAGACCTGGCGAGGATGGAAGATGAGGAAGGAGCCTCACAGTGAACGGGGGGAGCTGGGGAGGTTCAGTGCCCACGCTGGCCGCAAGGACCAGCTGGGCAGGAGAGGACACGATGGTATAGGAGACGTGGAGCAGCCTGTGGCCAGGAGCAGAGGGTGGGCACAGGGAGCATGATCTCGGTGCGAGGGAGAGCGTAAACCTCAGCGCAGCAGGTGTAAGTAGAGGGCTGGGAGCAAGAGCCACGTCAGCTGTGGGCAGGGGAGCTGGGTCCTCTCCGCCCAAATAACCGTGGTTTGCAGGTAGCAACTGGTTGCGCTTGCATCCAGAGCGGGAGAGAGTTGTGTCTGCTGCCAGGAGAAACGTTGATGTATTTGAGACACTGAAGAGTTGAAGCGGAGTTGAGTTGGGTTGCTGGGATGCACCCCTTTGTGCCGTGGAGAGACCCACGGCTTTCTCCCTGTCCCCAGCCCCGGTCTTGGGAGAACATCTTCAGCCTTGGCTTTTTCTTCTCTTGGAACTGGAGAAGGGAAACGGTGGTGGAAATTGGAGCCAAACCAGACATTTCGCTTGGTTCTCGCCAAACCCCCACCTCCTCTGCAGGGTTTTGCAGCAGGGCTTTGGCTTTCCAGGGTTGTGGCTGCTCTGAAAGGCCGTAGGGGCCAGTTTTCTGCTGTAAACAGTAGTAGGACACAGCCAAAAAAATAGTAGCAGGGAGGGGCTGGGGGTAGCTGGGAGCCCCCATCCACCTCCCAGCCTCGCTGTGCTCACGCAGGAGCCGCGCTGCAGCTCGCCCCGATGTGCACCTGCGCTCCCCGGGGGGAGTTCCAGGGGGCTGAAGGGTTGTCCCCGTGTCCCTGCCAGGCTCATGGTGGCACGCTGCTCCATGTCAGGCTGGGGGCGGCCAGGAAGGGGCCTGGCACGTTGGGAATGTCACTGACCCTTGTTTTCTCTCCTGCCCTAGAGCTCTGCATACCTTTCGGGTCTGTACGGAGCCACCCCAGCTGGCGCCTTCCCCCATCAGCACCCCGTGAGTGCCCCGGCACCTCCCTCCGTGAGACCTTTGCTTGGGCACCGTGGGAGGGTGGGCATGTGGCCGGGGGGCAGCCGCTGCCCTGGGGTGCTGGCAGGGGGGGCAACCCCCACCCCAGTCCAGCTGGTCCCCTGACCGTCTCGCTCTTCTGTGCCCCTGCCAGCTGCCGGAGCAGGAGGTTGTGAACTTGTTCATCCCGACGCAGGCGGTGGGGGCCATCATCGGGAAGAAGGGGCAGCATATCAAGCAGCTGGCACGGTTTGCTGGTGCCTCCATCAAGGTGAGCAGGGTGCTGCGGGGCTGGCCCCAGGCTTTGCGCCTTGTTTCCCCTTCCTGCTGCTGAGGGCAGTGAACGGGAGCCATCGGGGAGCGATGCTGCTGCCCACATTAGTACAAACATGGTCCTGTGACACTCCGGTTATCACCCATGCTTGGGTGGGAGGGGATGCCCCTATGTAGGGGGATGCTCCTGCATGGGGGGACATCCAGCACGGGGGGAGGTCTTGCCACAGCGGGGCCCTGCTCACACTCCTCCTCCCCCATCCCCCCGCAGATCGCCCCAGCAGAAGGTCCCGATGCCAGCGAGCGGATGGTCATCATCACGGGGCCGCCCGAGGCTCAGTTCAAGGTGCGCTGGCCACGGGGTGGGGGTGGCTGAGGGACAATCGAGAGCATCCCTTTGGTCGCTGCTGTGCTGCCAGCCTGGCTCTGCCTCCCTCTGAGTGCTGGGGGGCTGTTTGCTCGTACCGTGGTTTTGATGCTGCCAGACATCGGTACATCATCACCCCTAGGGATGGAGGGCACAGAGGCACTGCTAGAACTGCTGCCCGATGGCTTCACTTCCCTTGTGTCTCGCTCTCCAGGCCCAGGGGCGAATATTTGGGAAGCTGAAAGAGGAAAACTTCTTTAACCCGAAAGAAGAAGTGAAGCTTGAAGCCCACATCAAGGTGCCTTCCTTCGCTGCCGGCCGCGTGATAGGCAAAGGTGGCAAGACGGTAGGTGGGGGGTGTGGGGATGCTCCCCTCTGCCCCAGGACTGCAGAGCTGGGCATCACCCATCGCCCCTGCCCGCCCTGGGGGGCAAAGCCCAGGTGCTCGGTGACTGCGGCAAGGTCTTGACCCCAGCCCCGTGTCCTGGTGGTGGCTCTCACTGGGCGGTGACTGTCCCAGGGAGGGGGACAGGGTGCGCCCCATGGCAGCCTGGTGCTGCGCGCGGGCTCGAAGCCAGGGCTGACACCAGCAGGGGAGGATTTTGGCTCTTCCACAACCAAACCTTGGGATCTGTCATTTGCTCCAGGTAAACGAACTGCAAAATTTAACCAGTGCAGAAGTGATTGTGCCGCGAGACCAAACCCCAGACGAGAACGAGGAGGTCATCGTTAAAATCATTGGGCATTTTTTTGCCAGTCAGGTAAGGTTTGGCTGTGGCCTTTCCAGTATTCCCAACCGGTTTAACCCACCAAGGAAAGCTGCCGAGCACTGCGCTGCCTGGGCATCCTGCAGCTCTGTTCCGCATGGCTCCTGTGCACCCGGGATGCACTAAGGGTTCTGGCAGCTCTTCCCAGCTGTGCAAGCATTAGATTTAAAGGCTGGCTTGATGGTGTCTTAGACGCCCGGGGTGTGAATCTGCTCCTCTCTGGCGTCAGTGCCAGCAGGAAGGTCCCGCATCCCTTCTTGAGGGTGCTTGAGCAGGGTGGCAGCACCCAAACCCCAGGCTCTGGAGGAGTGACAGAAGCAGCCCGTTAAAACCCGGCAGTGCTCCACTCGCAGCTGTGCGGGAGCAGAATGGCTCCTTCGTTAGCATATCCTTAATTACTGCATGCTTGTCCCCTAATATTAAAAGTTGGAGGGCGATGAGCGGCAGGGTGCTGTTGTGGCTGGGGGGAGCGGCTGCGCGCGGTGCCCACCCTGACGCCCGCTTCTCGATCCCACCGCAGACTGCACAGCGCAAGATCAGGGAAATCGTACAGCAGGTGAAGCAGCAGGAACAGAAACACTCTCAGGGAGCCCCAGCCTCGCAGCACAGCAAGTGAGGCTCCTGCCGTGCCGGCCAGCACCGCCCGATGAATGTAACCCCGCCGCTGCCGTCGCCGGACCCCCCAGCAGGTCAGGGGAGCAAACCAAAGACCCCCCCCGAGCCCCCCCACCCCGTGGCCAGGGCGCTGCGAGGATGTGCAGCGGAGGGGTACGGGGAGGGCTCTCTCCA
Source organism: Falco punctatus (assembly GCF_963210335.1). Lineage (NCBI taxonomy): Eukaryota > Metazoa > Chordata > Aves > Falconiformes > Falconidae > Falco > Falco punctatus. Next base: position 28,591,883 of record NC_137593.1, read on the forward strand.
TCCCGTAGCCTCCCCCTTACTCCGTCACTTCCTGACGCTATCCCTTTAGTTGGACTAACATAGGCAGAGAGAGATTTTTATTTTTAATTTCCTAAAAGCCACCTGTTTCATCCAGGCACGGCGAGGGGAGCTTGCCCGGCGTGGGGGGCTGCAGCGCACAGCGCTCCTCGATTTTTAGAATTAATATATCGATAATGAAACTAACGCTGATTTTTAAGTTTCGTAAGAATTTTTTTTTTTTTTTTTAATTCTTTTTTTAATTTCAAAGGGGTCGGGGGAGGGGGATGGTTGTTTTTAGCAAAAGCAGGCTTTTCTAGAGTTTTAAGGAAAGGAGCTAGTCCATTGGTTCTCTAATGCACAGTAGAGCAGAGATGTAGGATTGCCAGCAGGGGAAGAAAAAGAAAATATTAAATGAGTGTTCAAAAGTGATTTCTTAAGGGCTTTGAGAAGAGCAGTGCCTGTATGAGCCAACAGAAGGGATACCGTCTCCTAAAAGAGGAATCTCTTTCACACACCCTTTCCTCTTTGCTTCACAGAGTCCAGAGCTGGGGTTTGCATCCCTCCTGTCCCCCTCTCCGTCTGTCTGTCTGTCTGTCTGTCTGTCCGTACCCCCCCTCTCCCATCACCGCCCGCCCCGCCGCGCTTGGCACCCGCATCCCTGAGCAGGGAGCTCAGGGGACGGGTCCCCGCTGCAGGGAGAGGAGGGGACAATGGGGGGAGGGGGAGAACCCAGCAGATTGATGAGAGGTTATCAGCCCAGGGCTGGAAAAACTAGCAAAATTTAAAAAAAATAAAACAAAACACACATACCCCCATGACACACGCATACACACACACACAAAAACTACCTCAGGTTTTCGTACCTCAGCACCTTGCGCTTGTGTCTCCCTTTTAGAGATTTTGTATGCCTTGTAAAACTGATAGTTGGAGCATTTTTTTATTTTTTTAATAAAAAACAAGTTGGAAAACGATCTTGACCAAGTCAGCTGCGAGGCAGGAGAAGGAAACCATCCCACGTGTCCCAGAGCTCTTCTGTAGTCTCCTTCTGCTAGCTGAGAGCCAGTGGCCATTCCTTCAGAGAAAGCTTGAGAAATGTTTAAAAAAAAAAAAAAAAAAAAGAAAAAAAACCCAAAAAACCACAAAACCCACCCCCAAACATTAAAAAAAAAAAAAAAAAAAAAAAGGGTAGAAAGAAAAAGAAGCCCAATAACTGAAAGCGGTGAAACCTGACGGGCAAGAGGAGGGACAGAGCAGCGTGGCCCCGGCGTGTGCCGTGTGCTGGGTGAGGGGCCAGGGCCAGCGCCGGACCCCCGGGCTGCAACTTTTCCTCTACTGTGGAGTGTTCTGTGAAAAACCAACCCAGCAACAAAAACAGACGAAAAAAAGTGAAATATATCCAGCTAACGAGCCTGAGCTTGTTATCCGTTGCTTTCTTTCGAGTGCCTCGAGTTGGTCACAGCCAAGCTGAGTTTGGGGGTTGGGTTCCCCCCGGCCGCCCCCTCTCCCGGGGCAGCCAGAGCCGTGCTGGGGCTGGGGTGCAGGGCTGGATGGGGGGGGGCTTTTTCGCAGGGGATGGGGGGCAGGGCAGTGGTTGCGGGCCTTGCCAGGCGTAGCTGTACCAAACCACAGCCGCACCACTTGTCACGCCGACGTGTTTTGGAAAGGTGCAGGGCACAGGAAAAGGCCCGTCCCCACCTGTAGTGCAAGTGGTACAAAGAAAAGTATCAGGTTTTGTATTTGCTGCCCCCCGTAGCCCCGGGTGGTGGGAATGGCCGGGCTCCTGGCACTGGGAATGGGAATGGCTGGGCTCCTGGGAATGGGAGTGGCCGGGCTCCTGGCACTGGGAATGGGAATGGCTGGGTGCCTGGCACTGGGAATGGGAATGGCTGGGCTCCTGGCACTGGGAATGGGAATGGCTGGGTGCCTGGCACTGGGAATGGGAATGGCTGGGCTCCTGGCACTGGGAATGGCTGGGTGCCTGGCACTGGGAATGGGAATGGCTGGGCTCCTGGCACTGGGAATGGGAATGGCTGGGCTCCTGGCGCTGGGAATGGGAATGGCTGGGCTCCTGGTCCTGGCACTGGGAATGGGAATGGCTGGGCTTCTGGCACTGGGAATGGGAATGGCTGGGTGCCTGGCGCTGGGAATGGGAATGGCTGGGCTCCTGGCACTGGGAATGGGAATGGCTGGGCTCGTGGTGCTGGGAATGGGAATGGCTGGGCTCCTGGCACTGGGAATGGCTGGGTGCCTGGCACTGGGAATGGCTGGGCTCCTGGCACTGGGAATGGGAATGGCTGGGCTCCTGGCACTGGGAAAGGCAATGGCTGGGCTCCTGGTGCTGGCACTGGGAACGGCTGGGTGCCTGGCGCTGGGAATGGGAATGGCTGGGCTCCTGGTGCTGGGAATGGGAATGGCTGGGTGCCTGGCACTGGGAATGGCAATGGCTGGGTGCCTGGCACTGGGAATGGCTGGGCTCCTGGCACTGGGAATGGCAATGGCTGGGTGCCTGGCACTGGGAGTGGCAATGGCTGGGTGCCTGGCAGGGCTGGCGCAGCGGCAGGGCAGCCCCGCGGCACCGGCACCATAAGGCTGGGTCTGGCCCAGATGCGCTGTCTGGGCGCCCCCACCACCCCCCTCCTGCAAGGCCCACGTCACGGGTCACGGGGCAGACACACTGGAATGTACAAAGCTGGATGACGAGCATCCCCCTGCCGTGGGCAGCAGCCGGGGGACACGGCACCGCTCCCGCTGCACCCACGTTCTGCCATCAGCACGGGCCAGCACCAGCTCATCGCCCGCACAAGGCCACTGACCGAGGAGCGAGGCCCAGATCCCGCACGCAACAACGCACAAACGTTAACAGCCCATTTCTCTCCGTAGGGTGTCTCAGGACACGTAGGGGCACGAGGAACCGAGCCGCAGCTGAAGGGCCAGAGCCCACGAGATGACCTTGAGGGGACATTGACTGGTACGCGTACCATTGCCCCGCGACCTCAGCACCCACAGACACACAGGCACTTCTAGGCGACCGGCCGTGAGCAGCGCACACGGGGTTTACACCACCGAAGCGCTTTTGGGTTTGTGTAGAGGACAGGGGAGGCAGCGGCTGGCTGTGGGTCCAGGGAAGCTGCTCGCGGCAGCACCACCCTGCTCCTTCCACCCAACGGCCGAGCCCCCTCTGCTTAAGGGGCGCATTCCAGGAGGACCCGGAAAGCATCCCCACACCACTGGCCCCTCTGCAGGGGTTGCTTTGTTACTGTTTTTCCCCCCCCCAAAAGAGAAATTCTGGTTTTGTAACCAGCAGACTGCAGGGTCAGCCTCAAAGCTGCACCCCCAAAACAGTGAAAACGGAAGCAAAGGGGAAAGGATACCCAACGCGTTCAGCTATGGGGGCCTAGCGTTAACAAACGGCTAAAATCTTCCGAGTCCTCAGGGATCTAGGGAAGATTAAGTCATGTAAGAAATACACAACAAAAGATGACAGCTTGCCTTTGTAACAGTTGTCTCTGGAGAATCTCTGATTTTGTGACAGACTGAGCTAATCACTTTGAAAGCAAAGACTGATACAGCTGCTGACCTGCAGCGCAGATAAAGCACTTACCCGCTTTCCCAGGAGAGCAGATCTTCAGCCAAGGAGCAGCACGGTGAAGGCTGATCACACCCACAATGACAGTGGGGAACGTCCCCAAAATCACTGTATTTTCCCCCAGAGCTGAGGCGATACCATAATTTAAGGTGATTTCCAGTGACAAGATAACTATGCCATAACAGAAGCAACCTGACATTTACACAAGCATTCCAACACGTGGCTGCCAAACCAGCTATGGGGCAGTCTTTCCTCTGTGACGGTAAATGAAAGACCTGAAATCCTATTCCAGTTCTGGAGTATAACCTAAAGGGGAAAAAAAAAAAAAAATCCCAAGGGGAGAACACCCATGTTCAAACTAATCTATCTCAGTCTGACTGTAACAGTGAGGATTCAACACAAGCTCTTCATTTGGCAGACACACGGAGGCAGTGCCTGCAGCGGAGGGCAAAAGGCAGGAACGGGTTCCAGCAGCACCGCTGAACCTGGCAGGACACGCGGCCACAGCCCAGCACGTTTATTCCACTTCCACAGCAGAACACTGCGGAGACACCCGCGTTACCCTCAAACAGACCCCAGCACTGCGCAGCCCCTGCTCACCAAGCAGCACACACAGGCTTTGTTTGCCTTACCGAGAAGTCTAGTGAGTTACCCCAAAAAGAAATCCGCTTCGGTATTACCGGGACTGGGCTTGCTCGTCTCGCTGCTGTACCACATCCCAATTGCCCCTTCAGGATTTGGTGGCGATAGCCGAGGCTTTTATGCCCGCTATTCATCCTGACTAGGGTCTTCTTCCTCATAGATTGTAAGTGAAAAGTAAAAACCACACTGACACATCAAGGTTTTTTTCAATTAAAAAACATCACTATATTTAATTACCAGAGTTTCATTCAAGTAAGGCTCTTTATATAAGTTACATATTTATTTTAATAAAAAGAAATAAATACTTCTCTCTTCACATTAGATAACTCCCTGGAGACAGAAAAAACAAAAACAATAATGAAAACACAAACCAACCCCAACTACAGGGGTTTCACTATGGATTTGTTACAAATCAAAAGACGGTAAATGTTTGCTTTCTGTGGTCATCACAAATCCAGTTTTAGGAATCAAGTAGATCATAGATATTCTAGAAACAGAAGAAAACTCTCTTTGAGGAAACAGTAGCTCAGCACATTGTCCTTGGGAAGATAAGTTTGGGTAACACAATTGTTACCACCGCCACAGATGAGAGTCCCATTTGTCCATAATGTGGCCACGTGTGCTCAGAGGTACGAGCATCCATCTCTGTATCCGAGGTTCACAGCATCTGTTCTTGACCGTTCCCTTGGTGAGGTCACAGCAATCCTTCTGGCCTGCACTCAAGGCGCACTAGCTGATTTCAAAGAGAGTTACTGTCTCCAAAATTGGGGGGAGGGGGGAAAAAAAAAAAAACCAAAAAAAACCCCAAACCGCTACTTCATAGCCTAAAGAGGAAAATTTGTGTGCCTGTTGACTTTTCAAATAAGATACTAGAAAAGTAACTAAAATAATAGTTTAGTCACCCTAAGGTGATCACAGTGTTACTCAATAGTGCATGTTTCATATAAGTTGCTGATGGATTATTTCCCACACCATCTTCTTGCGGAAGTAAGGCATGTTATCCTGAAAAAGAAAGAAAAACCCATTAAATACAAAGCCACAGTAGAAAGAGACAGAAAATATGCATAAACAGTTAATTCTTTAATGTGAAGTTTCTTCTAAGAACTGTCAAACACTCGCCACTTGGATACAAAACGTGTTTCACCCGTGCAGCTCCTAAGAGGGTGGCACGACAACCCAACAAAGCCAGATGTACTCCACCACACAACAGCTTACAAGCACTTTAGTAAGAGACCACCGTGTTGGAAAATAACTGGTGTCTTAACCGGTCAAAGGGTGAAACCTGTTTTTCCAAAAGATACCAAGGCCAGGTATCACAAGCCCACTGGCTGCAAATTCCTGCCCAAAAGGAATCTCACTGATTCAACTAGGAAGGAGACACCAGACATAAGGATGGAGCACACAGTTCTGCCCTGCTCAGGCCACTTTCAAGTTCCAGCCCCAGAATCTACACACCAAAACCAGAGAAAGGTACAAAACCTCAGCCCCTGCCTCAGACACAGTTAAGAGCTGCTGTAACTCCCCTGGCTCTTCTATCTGCAGAAGCCTGGAACTGTTTATAACCTTCACTCACCTGTGTAAAGGTGATCGGCTTGTCTCTGGAAATACAATCTGCATATTGGCACATAAAAACCCCACAGTCGCTTCCATTCAATTGCTGAGGGATTTCCTAATGAATGCAAAGAAGATGGAAAATGTTAAGAAAGAAAAGCAATTTGACATAGCACACTACCCAAACCAGACACTCATGGACCTACTTGTAGAATCTACTTGCTGCTCCCAAGCACAAGGAACAGACCCAACTAACTGCACATCACCCCTCCCCCTCTGCTTCCTTTACTTCGATGTTACAAGCCAAATCCTTGGCAGGCTGATAAGGGATAGCAGCCTTCCTCCCTGCAAAGTGTCTTGAGTTTTACACAGCGTCGCGTTTCTCAAATCGAGTCTTTAGATACTGCTTTCTACTATTAACTCGTTGAGAAACATCAGCTCAACCCTTTGCTTTGTCACATGCCAGGATCTGTGCTCCAAACAAGAAGCCCACATTCTCTGGCAAGAGCTAAACAGATTTTTTAGATTTGACTTGTGAAATGGGGGCAAAGCCAGATTCACCTTCATGTGGCAGAGTAATTAAAAAAAAGAAAAATGAAAAAAGTATTCAGCCAGCAAGGAGAGGCACTGCTTAGAGATTTCATCCCAGCACAGTTTGCTGGTCCAACTTGCAGCCTGATGTGGTACCGTAAGAACACAAGATGCTCACGGCCGTGCTCTAAAGCCTTGGACTTATTAGAAACTGTTAAGATCTTTGTGATGAGTTATAGTTCACATTTCAAATCCACGTGGTGCTCACTTACATGTGATCCCATGCTGTAAAGAGTCCACTCTGAAAACGTCAGCTCCAGATTTCTTTTTTCCCGGCTTTCTTCTTGCAGGTATTGGCTGTTCAAAACAACAATAATAAAATCACTCTTCATAATTTAGGCCAACAAAAGAAAAAGCTGCTGAAGGATCACAAGATGATGAAGGGCAGGACAGTAAAATGTCAAGAGGATCCTCACAGCAGCTATTTAAGGCATTTGGAGGAAAAATCCAAAACTCAATTTTACAAACACAGTGTGAGGGTGTGAGCTAATGGTGTAGGAATGAGACCAGCAATACCAACAGAGGCTTCCACAAAAGTGTAAGCTCATTGCCTAGCAGAGGTCAAAACCCTCCAATCACATGTTATCTGAGGAGGAACAGAAAAATCAGGCGAGGAACCATAATGCCATAATTCCACTGTGTGCCTTAATCCCACATACCAAGTGCACCTCCAGAAGAACAAACCAAAAGCTTCTGGGCTAATATCTCTGGCTGAGGAAGGTCTCAGGCCACCAGCTGCTGAAAGAATACTCTTGAGGACAACATTTTATTCTATGCAAACCTGTTCTTATACCCTTTCCCAAGCATCTGCTGTTAACTGTTCAGGGGAGCACTGGACTAAAAGAACGCTTGGTTTGTCTCTGTGGAGCTGCTCTCCTGCTCTTGCTCTACAAAACTGTTGGTTTAAGGGGGTTTGCTACTTCTGCATCACTGGCAAAGACATCTACGGACGCTGGCTGGCACAATGTGATAAACCACAGCCGTTGTATTTGAGATGTATGCCATGCCAGCTGATACATCTGGAAAAGCTTGCCACAAGACATCTGTCTTGATTGAGAATGTCAGAAGTACAACTAACACCCAGTGAGGACACGAGGGCAGCCTGCTGGGGTAAGCTGGAGGGAAATATGGTGGGTTTGTTTAAAACAATGAACAGAAGTACCAAAAAACTGAGAAGGAGCATGTTACACAGTTCACTGCAACAGAAAGGATGAACATTACAAGTGTGTGTGTGTGGGAAGGTCTCAATACAAGAAAAGGATAAAAGAGCTAAGCAGTAAAGAGTAAAAGTATGTGTAGCTCATCACAAACAGGAGTGTATATACCCTAGGACCCCAACATTACTGAGCTGCAATCTAAAAGTTCTTAAAGGAGGAGTTAAAAAGCTCTTGGAAGACTGTAATCCTTTTACAGTCAGGTTGGTATTTTGAAACACTTCCCTGAAATTCTTCCCTCCCATCAGTAGCCCAGTTTCATTGATTACTAACAAAGTCAGCACGTGTGTTTCGTATCTACAAGAAATGCAAAAACTTGCAGTCGTATTTACAGGGACAAAATCCAAAAACCTTTTCATGTTTCACAACATAAAAGCATTGACTGAACAGTTACTTACAATAAACGTTCACAAATCGTGTCCCCTTTTTGTGCCATTGAGTCAAAATATCTGATGGTCTTCTTTCTGACATCTATGACCTGTTATTAAAAGGCAACTGTTAGGCAAAGCACAACCTCTGCACACACAGCAAGATCTAAATGACTTTTCTTGCTAGTTTTTTCTCCCCATCCAGTTCTAAATAAAAAGCCAGTGTCACTCACCACTAGGGCCCAGTGCACTCTCAGATGAATGGGCACTAAGATGAGGTCCTGCTTGAAGAGATCCACAGCTCTGGTCCACCTTCTTACTGCTTTGTAGCCCCCAGAAATTAGTTTGGGATAAAAGAAAGTACTAAAAGCATGGACTGCTGGATATCCTTCCTTCTTATTTCTTTCCATCAGAAGAGTCATGTAGAAATTAATGACCTGTACCATATAAAGTGCAGTTGAGATGTAAAATAATACACTAGCTTACCCAATTAAAAATACAGCAACATGTCCTTGCTGGCCACCCTTAAGTACGCAGCTGAGTGACCTCCAGCCTCAGTTATCAGCTTTTGTTCCAAGCATTTTGTACCTGGTTACTTCTGCAGTTCGATAAATACACCCACCACCCACTCCAATAACCTAGACACACTCCTGGAAACTGCATAATACAAGTAGTAAAGGAATTTCCTGACCCTTATTTCCAGACTAGACCCTTAAGTACCTAAAATAAGAACTGTACAGGTATTTGTAGGCTCTGCAGTGAAGGTCATGAAACAATTTCGAAAAGACTTCTGTACACAGCAAAGGAGTATTTTTAAATAAATGCTGAATTAGTGCTGCAGCTAGTTTTACCTCATCATTTAGCCAGTGAAGGTTCTTTAGTGTGTGGATATCTTCACGAGTGACCTTGAGTTTGAAGGCACTGCTCATGATCTCATCTGGCAGACCTTTGCCAAATGCAGCCATGACTTCTCTCTCCATAGCCTGAAATGAACAATTAAACAGGGAAGGACTTATGAAACAGAGAACTGAGCACACCGACCTTTCAGTTGAAACAAGGCCTGTAAATTAAGCTCAGGTGACAGAGCAACTGGCTTTGCCAGTTTTTTGCTAAGTTAGCAATAGCACTTTTTTGTTTGTTTCAGCATCCTAACTTGGAACTTTAGAGCCCAGGTTTGCTTCAATTTGTTTTCACAAAGGATGCTGGTATCAAACATCTGGACTAGCAAAACACACTAAAGCAGCTGGAAAATGGACAGAAATACAGCAAACACCTTTCGTGCGTGACACCGCAGCACTCGTAATACTGAGGTTTAAGCCAACCTCAGTAGGCATTCTCCATACCAAGGCAGGTGAGTCAGGAGCCTGAAAGAATTTGAAGGTGGGGGACTTCAAAGGGAACTGAAGTAACAGTAGAAGGGGGAAATGAGGCAGCTACACTGGAGTCAGGCAATAAGGAGTCCAGGTTGTGCGTGCAACTGATTGTAATATGGACATTTCCATCTACGTCTGCTTAAGGAATGCAAATAAATCACTAGGTCTGGTAGTACAAAATACTCTGATCTGGAACAGCATCTCCTTCTTGGTTGAATCTGGGCTAGCAAAATGAAAACCACACATGGTTTTCCTTGCACTGAGCATCACTCCACAGACTTTATAAACTCTGCATTTGCTAGCCTTTTCCAAGTCAGTCCACAATGGGCATAAAAAAGGCAATTATATCAGCACAATCACCATGCCGACGAATAAAAGCAGCCAAAATTTTTATATGTAGGGGAACCTGAACTCCCACTCGCTGCTGAACAGCATAGCTAAGTTAACTCCTGTGACCACTGTTACATGCAGTGCAACCACACCCAGTGTGCATACCTGACGGTGAGATCCTGAGGACATATACAAGATGCTCAGGTCCCCCACAAGCAATGCGTAGGACAAAAAAAAAAAAAAAATCCTGCGGATTAGCAAAAGCTTATTTTTCAGGTTCTGTCACCATGGTAGGACAGATTAAAAGGCAGATCCAATACAAACGTATGAAACAGGTTAGCACTGCTCTGGGAGACTGTTGTTAAATCTGGAATAACTCTTGTCCTGGTAGCAGAAGCCCCACAAAAACCCTTAGGTCAGCACAGCTGAAGGAGTGTGTGGAGCATATTAAATCCTAAAAAACCCAGCTTTATGGCTGACCCTTGCACTGTGAAGTCACAGCTGCAGACACTCAGTAACAGGTTAAATGCAAGTTCTTAAGATTTCAAAAAGCCTTAACAACCACCTATAATACAAGGAGTTCCTTGCAGCTGTTTCACAGCCTTCTGTTTTTTCTAATAGACTGTCAGTTATGGTACCTCTGTGAGTGCTGAGAAGTGTTCTACTGTTTTTTCTGAGCTTGGGAGTTTCTTCTCTTCCGCACCAAGGGCAGATGACCTTCTGGACGGAACAGGTGACAGATGCAACTGGAATAATGCCTCTTTCGAGATTTCAGTTCCATACTGTTTCTGTTAGACAGAAGGACATTAAGATAGCAAGAAAGCACAATTTGTTTGCTAAGAGATAGTGCAGAACATCATGTTTTTGTACACACGTCCAACCAGCAAAACTCCAAAGTTACTTTTTATTGATGACTGCATTCCAACTGTGCACCCATGTAGGGCTGCACTCAAAACTAAACAGAGGCAAGACAGGCAGAGAATTAGTTTGGCTTGGACTAGCATTAAGAATGCCCACAAAGCCTCCACATGTAGGTATCGAGTTGAGACTGAGACTAGTATTTCTGATTTCCATGATTAAAACTTTACTTTTTATCTCAATCCTGAACAGAGAAGAAAGTCAAAGAAATGTACTCCCTATCTCACAAAACAAGACTAAAGATACTGCAAGTCCAGCTTAGCAGGTCAGCTAAGTCCGTGCACTAAACATTTTGAACCTATACCAAACACATTAACAGGGAAGAATAAAAATAGTATAGTGTAGTGTGCTCATAACAGTCCAGAAACAAAACTAAGGGCAGCGGGAAATGCTTTTTGATAACATAGTCATCAAATACTACTCCCACTTTCCCTGGGAAAAACAACTGGGACAAATACATCACTTAAAGTATGTAAACGAAGAGTGCAAAAATTTCTGAACTAAACCAGCTATATTTTCCTTAAAAATGAAATAATTAATAAAACAACTTTACCACTACAACCGCTTGTTTCACGGGTCTTCCTTGCTCATGAAAGTTTTCTGCTGCTGTGTAGTACCTGCGAGAAGAGAGGGGGAGAGAGAAGTAAGCTGTATATCCATACTGTCCCATGCAGTTCTCAAGATTTCACCTCCCAGATAAGAAATGCTTTTTTCAAGGCTGATTCTGCCTAGAGCCTCAGTTGCACAGACAAACATGTGACAACATCGTCTCAGCTTTCAGCACCATTCTTGCATACCAGCAAGACTGGGACAGAATTGAAGAACTGGGAGCTTTGCAAACTTTCTTCCATCTCCACGTGCAAGACTCCTTTTCTTTTCTTTTTACCAGTTTCTTTATTTGGAAAACAAGGAAGCAACCAGCACTTCCTCTATCAAGTGCTTTGTGATCTACTGGTGACAAATACTGCATGCTAGGTGTTACACTGCAAGGTATAACATGAACATCTGCAACTATACTTGCAACCAAATATAGTTAGCTTACAGAAACTAAGACCAGCACATTGAATTAAAAATGGGACAGCTACAGGACGTTTACTTGCCTTCTATAGGCTAGTCAAGAAAGTGACTACCCCCGTTTGGAGAGGATTATCATTAAAACCACGCAGACTCTGAAGAGCAAACAAATACACAGACATTAAAGTTGTCCATATATATGTCCCTTCTTCAAAAACAAGAATTTGCATTGTCACCAAAGATCCCCTTTTTCCGGAGGGAGATCTACAACAGACTCTCATGGTATTTTACACTTATTGTGCTTTAAACGCTTTCAGTCCAGCACGGTAAGAGTAGATATTCCCAGGCCTCACCAAATGACTTCAGTTAGCAGCTAAATCTGAAGAAAAAGGCAAGAAAATGTTCCCTCTACTTGAACCCATCATACTCCGTTAGTTATTTTATTTCCCTCTCTCCCCTCGAGCGTAGGGGAACCAGTGACAATTTAAGCACAGGAACACTGCTGCACAGCTAAATATAGCGATCGTGTTTAAAGCGGGGAGAAGAATAGGGACAGAATTAGCTAAAAGACAGGACTGCCACAACTGAATCTCTCTCCGTTCCCATCCACGCTTTCTCCTCTCTCATTTAAGGGCAAGACACTGCAGAAGGAGGCATGCATCAGACTACCGTACAAAATCTCTCCCTGTAGCTGTACTTATTGCAACCAAAAGCCCATTTCCCTCAACACCACAAAGGCATCTGAACTCAGTAGTCCTGACAACTCAGCCAGCCAACACAAAAGAGTCCACTGGCCTCTCCAACAGGCAGACAACTTGACTGCATGCTTCCTTTTTGGTCTCACCTTCAAACCCAAGGCACTCTACGTCAAAAAAACTGCCTTGGTCCCACCAGGCTTTACAAGCTCTCTAATCCTTATGCTTAGGATCCTCGTTTCAAAGTGAAAGAAATTAAATGTCATCTCATTAACAGTTTGGCAGAAAGACACTCGCAAGCAAAAAATGGATTCTGCAAATCCAAGGACAACTTAGTATGGCCACCACTCTCATCCTCACTAGCTTTCTGAAACCACCACACCAGCACAACCCTGTTTGTCACACAGCATGGCTCAAGCACGGGAGCTGTACTTGAGATGCAAGTGGCTTGTAAGCAATTCCAGAGCCACAAGCTAGCTACTCCTCTTCCACAGCACTGAGACAATAAATACGATTTGTCTTCTTCTGGACACTACTGGAAGCTGAAAGAGACATGCACGAGCCAAACGAAACAAGAACCATGATTAAAAGAAACTCTACCTGATCGTATCGCTTCCCTGAGACCACTGCGGGCTGCAAACAACTCCCTGTTTGATACCTGCATAGAAAAAGCAGTAATATGAAAACAAGAAGTTGACTTTCAGTTAGCATCAGATGTACGCTCTGTTTCTGGGTGATAATACAAAAAACCTTTTAATGACAACTGTATGGTTAGGAAGTTTGAACTCTGACAAACAGCTTGAACTTTGAATACCATGTGTGAGTGTATGAGAGCTGAAGCAGGGCATTTATGAGGTTTTAACTCCAACCTAGATTGCACACTTGACTAAACAAGTGATTTTTGCAAGCCCAGATGCTCCTCCAGGCTCAGAAGAATAGTTTCTCATTCTCTATGACAAAACAAGCTTTCCCCAAATTTCAGCACCTGCTCAGAAATAATTTCAAAACCTGTATGATTGCATAATAAAGTCACAGATACGTAAAAAGAAGTATTGATGAAAAATTACTGAAGTAATGAACATGGAAAAATACCGGGACAATACTAAATGTATACAGATGAACAGATGGCATTATAATACACTGCTGGTATGAAAGAAAATAGGTTGTCAGCAAACCAGTAACTATCCCACACTCTGCAGAAGACAGCTAAGGTCACCTTCAGTAGTTACGTATCTTCAACTCACTGAAGATGAGCTACCAAAGAAGCTAACTTGATATAAACAGAGGTACTGTGCAATTAGCTTACTTGGTTTCGAAGCTCCACTACCACAGAAATAGTTATGTATAACATTAAAAAGGGATTAAAGGAGTAACACATAACCGCCACTCTGAGTTAAGTACCTACGAGTGTGCAGTAATGGGGTGCCCTCCCCATCTATCTATAGCCAGATACTACAACGTTCTCCTGCAAAGCGCAGTTAATGCCTGCAGCTACAAACACCACTGGTACAGTAATGTCTCTCAAGTACGATTTTAAACAAACTTTTCCACTTCAACAAAAACCTTACCAATCCATTTTCGCCAATAACTAACTACGGTTTGGTGGTGCTGGTGTTCCCCCTCTTTTTTACTTCCCCCTTTCCTTCCAGAGACATTTCATTCTAAGAGCTGACATCAGCTATAATAGCATAAACACACTGGCTGATTCAGATTTCCTTATACACACCGATTAATGAGACACTGGCACTGACAAATCTTCTTAGCATAACCTTTTTAGCATAACCTACACCCTTTGAGACATAAGGAAATGCCCTATTTTGATTTGAAGTGTATCTACAAAGTGGAACAGGTATGAATCATGGGGATACTCACCAGTCATTAGTGTCACACATGGATAGATATTTCCATATTTTTGTTCTTCCAGGTGACTCTCGGTCGTCACTGGTTCCTTGGAGTAGGCTTGAACACTTTGGTGCAACAAAAAAAAACAACAGAGAAGAATCACAATTTTTATACGTATGGTATTTTTTCTCAGTACATACTCATTCACTAGAAAGATTAATGTTTATTCATACACAACTGTCTACATTAGAGTTTGAAGCCATAGTAAAAGCAATAGAAATATTAAGGTAAAATGAGGCTGTTTAATCCCTTAATAGGAACATCCAGTCTCCTGCACTGGCTTCACGACAAAATGCAGAGGACATTTCCACAAAGAGGCAGTTTACACTCAGAAGCTTGGCTACTTTCAACTCTGGCATACTGAAGATACAGGATTCAAATTTTCTGTCTCCAGAATTTCAAGAGACTAATTAATCATGAAATTTTCTTCCTTTACCTTTTCACCAGCAAATCAGTGTCTTTCTTGTTATTTCTTTAGACAGAAAATGTATTCTTTGCACATCCTACAAGTATCTGAGGAGACCACTTTATCTTATGGGACAAGACAGCACTCGTTACAACCGCCCCTGGCCAATTCTCTTCAGTTTATTTATTAAAGATTACGCTGATACTGAGAATGCAATGTCCACAACATGCAAACTGCTGGGACATTTTACTTCAGACCTACTCTACTCTGACCTCAGGGACTACACGCTCATTCGCACTTGGAGTGCGTTAGACACATCCCACAGGAACACTTTCAAGTTTAGCTTCATCTGAAAGGGATCTGTTTCACATGCTCCAGGTCTGCTCAGATATGAGCCAAACCACAATAATCAATGACTGGCAGATTAGGTGCCAAAAGCAGAGTCTTGACCCACCCTAAAATGCTATTGCCAGTGCATCTAAAAATACACGAGATACTGTTTTCCATATCATTTTCATACACCAGAATGTTTAAACATGATATCCTGTTCTGAAGTCGTGTGTCCACATGTTTTCTAGCTGTAAACCACTAAGCAAAGATTGTGAAACAACCCAGGTTTCACAGCATTTAAAGGAAACTGCCAGAAAGCATGGCATTTCACACAGTCTTACTGTGTAGAAAGGCATGCTGGAACTTCAGCACCATCCTGGCATCACTGTTTTACAAGAATTAGGCCCCTTCTGCACAGCTTTGAAGTGTAATTACTCCACTAAAATAATGGCTTCTATTATATTTGAGTTTTTTACTTGTGTCGTTAACTTCATGCAATCTCTTGACACTGTTACATCAAATACACTCATCACTGGTAATATATGAATCAGAATCACACAAAAGTTCTCCTTTACAGGTTGCTTTAGGAACTGGAAATCTACACACAAGTGGGATTTAGTCAACTTGGTGTACTGCAAAAAGAAAACATCCTGTAACTTGTGTGAGAAGGACTGGGGGAGGTAGAAAGGAACAGAGAAAATTCTGGCATACCCTGTCCTTCCCTTATTTATATTTCACATTCTCAGATAAAACAGGACACCTGACCAAGGAAAAACTCATCAATTGTAAACAAGAGGAAGATAAATTATTTTTAATGGTGCTACAAGATAACCAGTCCTGCGGATTTTTATACTAGAAGTTACACTACCAGCACTACAATTAGATACTACCTTTCTTAACACAGACAGGAAAGGAGTATCAGAAAGAGAAACACATCCGTATCAACAAAGGAGTCGTCACCTTGAGAATATGCATTCAGATAATATTCATGCTTCATTGCAGAGAGCTGAAGGTGGGGTGTCAGTCTTTTAAAAATTAGTTTGCCCTAACACCTGCCTTGGCACATTATCCAGAACCCTGAGAGTAGGAAAGGTTAATTCCCCTCCACTTCCACCTACAACAGCCAAAAAGTTACTACCAAAAAGTTAATGGCTATTTTTCATATAATTACTTGCGGTTGCTTGTGGGCTGTGGGGTAGAGTGCCTTCTAGGATATTTTTCCTTTACTAGTTGCAAGAGCTGTTTGTATTTCTCCTTTTCTCCTCGCTGAACACCCTAGCAGAACGAAGGGAAAAAACCAAGCAGATTAGAACCACTGCATATGAAGCAAATGTTTGTAATCTGGACATAGTGCAGACTGCACAGGCTGTTCCCAAAATACTGGCACATAACTCAAGTTTGCTTTAGCAGGAATCCGCACACCTTCATTTAGTGTTAGCCCTGCTCTAAGAACTTGTGTCACACTATAAACCTCAAAATTCCTTCTGCAACTGTTTCCTCAAATGGGGGCCTCTTCTCTTTAGCTGTGGTCTGCACCTCTTGCATAATCATCCAGGCTAATATGCATTCCTGTCAATAAACATAATGATTGGGCGCTATGAGTCCCCAGGGTATCTTAATCATACTCCACAGCTTGCCATGGCCTGCTTCTCCAGTACTTCGGTGTGAGTTCCCCTCTCGTGTAAGCTAGCTTTATCAGGGATTTTCCAAGAGCTGCTTCAGATATGGGAAGGAAAAGGACAGGGGAAGGCCTCTCCAATAGTCCTGTAAGGAAGGATTATCACCAGCTGAGTGTTTTTTCCCCTGCTTTAATCCTTTTACAGTTGCTGTGTAAAGATCACAGCTGAGCTAGGTTCAGGACAAGAGTGAAACAACTCTGCACAGATCAACAGCAACAAGGCAGTACAGCCTCACTTACAAGTGCAACTGGCTGGACGGTTCTCCGCCAGTACCTTTTCCATGAAAATGGTTTAAAATTCAATCTTTTGGCAACAAAGCACTGCTCTGTTCCAAGACTTAGTGAATGTAAAGACAAATAAGATGCTATATGCCGATATTCCTGAAGCGTTCCTTTAACTTCAAGCTACACTCACTGTGCTGTCACGAACTGCCACTTCAGCATTTACGTACAGTTTTGTTATAACTGCTAAATTGTTCCATTTCAAATGACACCTTTCTCACCCAGCATACCTCTTCAGCAGTACAGAAAAGCCTCCCCATTTTGCTGCCTTCTGAAGTTGTGGATTCTGGCACAGCACACTCCCTGATGGGTGGCCTCAGCGTTAAGATGTCGCCTGGAGTGGGTTTGACGTGGTGCTTGCCATTCCTGCTTGGGCTAAAAACATCAACGGCAAAAGAAACAGTGTCAAGACAACATTCAAATACGCACCTCTTGATTCAAGCTCTACCACCAGCTATTTCATAAAGCATGTACACTGATGATGATGACGGAGAAAGACACAAAACACTTACGACTTTCAGATGAAGACCTGCTGTCTTCAACTGGCTAATGGGAAAGTACAAAGAAGTAGAAGTGACTATCAGAACTGCCTTCAACATACACCAGCATCTGGTCTGCACATCACAACTACACCCAGAGGCATGTTACGTCAGTGGCAGGCCAATCCCTGAGTAATATGAAGACTAAAGAACGAGGACAGTGTGTTATTCATACCATCCAACCCAGCTCTCCTAAAAGCCAGTGCCCTGGCACCAAAGCGTAGCTGTGGCTTTCCTCAGAGAATAATACAAGGGAGGTGAACCTGCCGCTCTGCTCTGCCCTGGTGAGGCTGCATCTGGAGTGCTGTGTCCAGTTCTGGGCTCCCCAACTCAAGAGGGACAGGGAGCTACAGGAAAGGGGCCAGCGGAGGGCTATGAAGATGACCAGGGGACTGGAGCATCTCCCTGATGAGGAAAGGCTGAGAGAGCTGGGCCTCTTTAGCCTGGAGAAGAGAACACCGAGAGGGGATCTTATCAATGACTACAAGTACCTTAAGGGCGAGCGTCAGGAGGACGGGGCCAGGCTCTGTTCAGTGGTGCCCAGGGACAGGACAAGACGCAACGGGCACAAACTGCAACACAGGAACTGCCATCTGAATACGAGGAAGAACTTCTTTACTGTGAGGGTGACAGAGCACGGGCACAGGCTGCCCAGAGAGGCTGTGGGGTCTCCTCTGGAGACACTCAACACCTGCCTGGACACGACCCTGTGCAACCTGCTCTAGAGGAACCAGCTTTAGCAGAGGGTGGGACTAGCTGATCTCCAGAGGTCCCTCCCAACCCCAACCACTCTGTGATTCTGGCACAGACCTCTGGAGATCATCTGGTCCAAATCCCTGCTCAAGCAGGATCATCCACAGCAGACTGCCCAAGACTGTGTCATCCAGTCAGGTTTTCAAACATCTCTGAGGACAGAGACTCTCCAGCCTTTCTAGGCGACCTGTGCCAGTATCTGACCACCCTCAGAGTAAAAAAGTGTTTCCTGATGTTCAGATGAAATTCTCTGGTTTCCAGTTTGCTCCCACTGCCTCTTGTCCTGTCAGTGGGCACCACTGAGAAGAGCCTGGCTCTCTCATCTTCATTTCCTCCCTTCAGATGTTTATACGCATCAACGAGATCCCTCTGAGACTTCTCTTCTCCAGGCTGAACAGTCCCAGTTCTCTCAGCCTCTCCTTGCATGAAAGATGCTTCACCTCCTTAATCATCTTCGTGGCTCTTTGCTCTAGTATGTCCACAGCTTCCTTGTGCGAGGGAGCCCAGCATTGGACACAGCACTCCAAAGGTGGCCTGAATAGAAAGGAAGGATGACCTTCCTCAACCAGCTAGCAACACTATTCCTAACGCAGCCCGGGGTGCTGCTGGTCTTTGCCACGAGGATGTATCACTGCTTCACGTCAGCCTATTGTCCGTCAGGACCTCCTCCTCTGCAGAGCTGCTTCCCAGCTGGTCAGCCCCCAGCACGTACTGCTGCATGCAGTTGTTCCTCCCCGCATGCAGGGCTTTGCACTTCTGCTTGTTGAACTTCAGCAACTGTTTACCCAGTTCTCTCCAGCCTGTCCAGGTCCCTCTGGATGGCAGCATGCCCACTGGGTGCATCAGCCACTCCTCCCAGCTTTGTATAACCTGTCAATTGGCTGAGGGTACACCCTGTCCCACCGTCCAGGTCATTAATACAGATCCTGAACAGTGTTAGGCCCAGTACTGATCCCTGGCGTACACCACTAGTGACTGGCCTCCAACTGGGCTTTGTAACTTTGTCACCACAGTACCTCCAAGCTGTGGTACGCACAGGACTACTAATCCAATTCCGAGACTGGAAGGTAAATCGTAACATCAAATTATGTCATGACCCATTCTCTCCTTCCAGCTATTTCTGACTCCGAGGTAAGCGTACAAACAGTGCCTCTGCATCCCCTAAACAATAACTCAAAACAAATGCAACGGAAAGGATAGTTCTTTGGTTTTTTTCCAAAATAACTACTTTTTTTTCTTTCTATGAAATTAACTATTTAGGACCTTTCAACAAATGATCCTGGTCTCAGCCTCTTCTCTAGTTCAACCCTTTCTTCTACCACAGACCTTTAATTTTTATCTGATCTCCTGTGTGTATGAAATATCTGGATTTAGAGAAAAAGTTTAAAGTGGGCTGGAAGGGAAAAAAAACCAACAAAAACAGCTGAAGACCTCCCTTAGTATAGCAGTCTGGAGGAGTTCCTGAATACCTTGGAAAAATATTGCTATGTGGACACAAATACAGGCAACATGGGAAGTTCAAGAATGAAAGTGAAAGACAGAAAACCGTTCAGAGAAGTTGTCAAAGAAAATGGAAGGATTTTTACCTCAAATGTGGAATCGTCTTGTAAGAAAGGGATAGTGTTTCCTTATTCAAGCAGGCATTGGTTCCACAAGGCATTTTATCTATGAGAGAAGAGCATAAGCCATCAGTAACTATAAAAGGAAAGTGAAGAGGTTTATGAGTTTACAGTAAAGAGCTTCACCAAAGATAATTTTTTTTCATTTTTTCTTTTACATTATAATATTATTTGTGTTATGTTACTTAAGAATATTTTCAAGATCTTCATATTGGCAACTACTGAAAGTTGCCAGCCTAAACCTGAAATAAAAAAGGCTTATCAGGATCTACTACCTAAAATTAGCATTTAAAACAATTTATGTCTGCTCTTAGCTTGCCAGAAGTATCAGAACTGAAGGATTGCAACCAAGGCAGCTCTTGTACAGAGCCTGGCCCCAATCCAGAAGCAATGCCAGGATGCAGGGAAGAAAGAGAGCTCACACTCAAGTATTCCTAATGCTACCTAGATATTGTGCCTTCCATAATCTGTACATAAGCCTAGGGGTAGAGTTGCACAGTACACAAGGTATGAAAGAAACAAGTTAACAATTGATGTCAGCCTTACCAATTTCCAGCATTTCTGTTTCTAGCGCAGAACCTGCTCGTCTTTCAGATGAAGGGTCAGAAGAAGCAGGCTGAGTCTTCAATAAAAAAAGAAAAAGTACCAACATGAACACAACCTGAATGTGAACCCAAGAAAACATAAACTTCCTGAAAATTAGTCAGCTCTATTATGACCTGGGGACTGTGACTTGCTGGTTCAGATTGCAGCAGAATGCAAGTCTTTTTGCAGGATCTCTGAAAAGTACGCTGTCATACATGCAGTGACTAAAACAATACAAGCTTATCTCTGAGTTCTCAGTCAGCTCCTAAACATTCCAGAGCATGATAGTTTAGCCCTTGAAAAATATATTTTGTATAAGTTAGAGTTAACGACTCTCTCAGGAACGAATAAATATTATTCCTCTTATCCTATGGGGCAATAAGAAAAATAACACTACACCTTTGAACCAAACTAGGGACTCAAGCAGTTCATGACTCATTTTTACAGAGCCAAAGTCCTACAGGAATCCTCTCCTGGACTGGTGGATAACAAACCTAGCAGAAAGAAGTTTATCTAAAGGAAGTATGCAGTTTTTCTTGTGCCGTAATGTATTTTGACTCATTAACTATGAGCTTGAGAAAGAGAGTAACAGTTTACAAACACACTAAAACTATAAACTTGAAGAATTTTAAAGTAACTGGAAGACAACTAACATTTAGCTCCTTCCTCAGTGGCAAGTGCTAGAGCACAGTATGGAAACCTGAGGAAGGCAAACCCAGCACACAAGAGCTGCTGGCTGCAAATGGGAAAGAACCACCTATTGCTGCACAGGCTCAGAGCAGGCCAAACTTGAAGATGCAGTAGGAAGAGCCGCTTCCTCTTTCATCCTGCACAGATAATCCTTACTAACCTCTTTGGCAGACTCTGTGATTGGAGCTGCATTGCTGACTGAAGCCTTCTGGCATTCACTTGTCGCCTCAGCTGGCAACTTCACCGCAGCAAAAACTTCTTCAATGTTCTCTTTAGGCTCAGAGGTGCCATAACCTAAAAAACAAAGACAGGCCATGTAACAACATGATTTAAAAAGGCATGCCAAAATTTTCAGATGCAGACTAAAGTGACTCTTCTGTTTTCAATTCAGCTTTTTTTCCCCAAACCCACTAGCTCACAGAAATACATCTTTTCTCTGCCTGTCCTCAGTTTAAAGTTACCTTCCTTCACATCCCAGATTCTAAGTGATTTCTCATAAGACATGCAAATATTTTGAACTGACAGAGGTACACTGCAAATACAGATGGGAGGGAGTACACAGCTTTGATTTAAAATACTCTTTCTGCCAACATGCACGTGCTCACTGCATACTTAACTCACACAGGGGTATCTCCTGCTGGCAGTAAAAGTATTGTGCTCTGCCACAGTCAACACAGATAACATCACACATAGGGCTGGGCCTAGGATGCACCCTCAAGCCACCGGCTACACAGATGGCCACAAGGAAAGAATGGTTTCGGTAACATTCAGTAACAATGCTGAAGTACAAAGGCCAGAGTTTTCTAACATACATGAAACCCAAGACAAATCAGGCATATTAAATATTTCTGTAATGTACAATACCTAGTTTTCTACGTTTTGCTTGAACCTTGTCACGATCTTCCGCAGGTAGCTGAACGCTGAGGAGAGAACACAGAACAACGGTTTGAAACCACAGGCAAGCTTTTAAAAGGCTGATTTCCCTTTGCAGGGCCCAAACTTCCAAAGTTAGTTTTCATATCCCAAAGGTTTCTCCTTCCAAGCACCCCAGGATCATCTCAGGCACACATACCCAACCGCCACTGCTGAGCATCTTGAGCATCTCACATCAAGAGCCCCCACCTCTCCCAGGCAATGGACCGCTCACAGACAGCTAATTATCCCACTAAACACATCAGGCCTCTTTTCCTCATTCTGTTAATGCTTCCTAATGTTTTACATTTGTTCCTATCACCAAAAAATTGCTTAAATTAATATGTAAAGTCTTCCTCAAGGAAAGAAGCATATCACAGATTACTGAGCCACCCAGGTTTGTCAGTCGCTATGCTGAGTTGCAAAGAAAAGTCTAAGTAGGACAGGAAATAAAAGGTGGGAAAGCAACTCATGCATACACCCACTTAAATAACTTACTGCTAAATCAGTGCTTGTGAGCTAGTTCTTGAAATAAGTCTTAGCTGCACCCTTTCTTACAAGGTGTTAAGTCTGAGTATTATCAGCCGATACAATGATAAAAGTCTAGCAAAAGTTTTTGCTTCCAGAAGAGTGCAAAGGTTGTTCATAATTTTTTTTCCCCCCCTCCAAAAATACCATGACAGATGGCAAGGGTTCTTTGAAGAATTCTTTGGTCTTTATTAAGCAAAATAATTTATTTTAAACTGTTATGCCCCTGAACCCTGCTGGTATCATTGCTTCTGGACTATCTTCCATCTGTTTTGGGAGCACAAAAAGTATCCAACAGCCTTAACTGAACCATAAAGAACACTTGCTATTACCAGGCTATTAAAGTCAGACAGAAAATACTGCAGGGTATCTGTTAAATGCAAATCTATTCCTGTAACAATGCATTCTTACCCAGCATATTTGGTATTCCAGAAGTAAAACTGAAAAAGGCAAAACATTTGTATCCTCCTGCTCAATTTTTAGCAAGAGCTAACTCATTTTGAGCTGCTCTTCCATGAAGGCTTTCCAGCATCAGTCTTCTGCAGGGATAAAGCACAACGCAACCTCCTCCAGGCTACGTTCTGAGATACACACAGTTTACATCCCTGACTGCAGTTACAATAACTGGTTTGGGCCAGCAATGCCTCTTTCTTTAGGTTTAGCAGAGTGAATGTTGTTTTGTCCTTTTTTACTTTACCAGCCACTTGGAGGTTTACAATCAGTTTGATTGCAAGAAAAGATTAATTCTCTCTTGATAATTCAGAAATAAATTGGGACACCATTGGTGTTCTGAAGGAGGCATGGCCAGGGAACATGGATGAGCAAAAGGCAAGGAAAAACCCAAATGTATGCTCAGCTACGAATACACAACCCCGTGAGAAGGTTAAGCTGTGTCACTGCAACTGGGTTTTGCCAAGTGCCTAGGAGAAACAGGTAAGTGCACAGGGTGTTGAGTAATATTATGACATGCTGAAAAAATGGCCCAGAAAATAAAAGCAATTTGAGAGACCACTCTCCATGTAAAGATGCATTTGTGTTGTTCTCTGCGTTCTAGAGAAGAGAGCACCTATTCATGCCCATTTTACTTGCCTCCTTAGCAACCACAGGAAAAAAATAAGGTATAAGGAAAACTCACTATCTTCGCAAACGCCTATACAAGTCAGGCCCTCTTCTTCTAAAAAAACTACTCCCCCACCCGTGCTGAGAACTGCTAATTAAGATTTATAATTCATATTTGTAAAAAATTCAAGTTTTCACAGGTTAACCCTCCCCCCCCCAAAATCACACACTGCGCTTCAGTGGTGCAGTACAAGAGTAGCTAACAGTTATCTGCTTTCCCCACCAGTTTCACCACCCATGCCCAGGATTTTTCCTCTTTCTATGATAGGAAAACCTCAAGTGGCAGAAATAACAACCACCCTGTGGTTTCGGTTTCCCTACAGAGACTCACACCGGGAACCTGGGAACCTCTTTGCTATTTTACAGTACATCTTGGTGAGCACCGTTTGAAAACTTATTTTCAACGGGACAGCTTCCAAAGCCACCTGACACAGATTCACCTGAATTTCATCCTGATTGCTTTGCTCATTATTTCCAGTGATCTCTTAACAAAACTGGGTCTCCTTGTCAGACCACGACACAAAAGCCTGCAGCATCTACAAAGGCACATTCTTCAGCTTGGGATTACACTCTGCACAGCAGCTGTGAACAGCTACTTGTGCAACAAGTGGCTCTTTCCAGAAGATAGTAACTTTTCCTATTCACTCTGGAATGCGACACTAAGCAGAGCTTGCTGGAGCAAGCTACTCCCAGAGGGACCAACCACACTCCCCGAAACACAGCATGTAATCCATACATTCCCTCTCTTCAGAGACAGAAGTGACAGGCACGGAGATGGCTTAGCCGTGCGTCACCGGCCGCTCTGGGGCACCAGCAATTGCTAACACCTGGGAAGGCATCCCCCTTTCTTCCACCCCACATACTTATCACACGCCCATGCCATGACTTTCCTCCATACCCTGTAAGCATACACACTGGTTTCCTACTCCGTATCCCCACCCCCTTTCTTCTTTCCAGCCCCCCGCTGTGCAGATGGAAAGCGAACGAGGGGGCGGGTTTGCCGAGACTTAAGGGGGAGCTCCCAGCCCCCGCAGCCAGCTCGGCGTCACACCCGCCCCGCCGTGCCCAGGGGCACAGGGGGGCCCGCGCCCCGCCGCCCCCCGCCGGGCCAGCAGGCAGCCCGCCCCGCGCCGCAGCGGGGATGGGCGGGGGGCAGCCCGGCTCTCCCCGGAGCCCATCGCTGCCCTCCCGCCACGGAGCGGGGCTCTGGGCGGGCAGAGGGGCCGAGCCCACCCAGGGGCGGGCAGCCGGAGCGACGGGAGCCCCAGGGCGAGGCAGCACGCTGCACCCGAGCCCACGCTGCAACAGAGCGACAGGCGCCTCGCCCTGAACACCTCAGGCCCCAGGGGAGGGGGGGGCGGATGCTGAGGCGCCGGGCAGGCCCCGCTCCCGGCAAGCGGGCCCCGGGGGTCCCGCAGGCCCCACCCCGGGAGGCCGCGAGGGCTGGTGACGGGGCGAGGCCCTCGGGCGGCCATAAGGCGGCGGGGCGGCTCGCTGACCTGGGGGGCGGCCTCTTGCGCGGCGGCGGGGCCGGGGGCGGCGCGGGGCGGCGGGCGGCGGCGAGGAGGGCGCCGAGGGCCCCCAGCAACCATTGGTACATAGGCCCCGGCCGCCCGCGGCGGAAGTGCGCCCATGCCGCACAACGCCCGCCCGCCCGCGCGCGCAGCACCGCCCTCCCATTGGCTCCCACCGCCCAAGGGGCGGGAAAGGGCGGGGTGGGGGGATTTAACCGTTTGCGCATGACCGTTGCGCCTTTCCCGCTACCTGAGGGGGGCGATGGCGCTCCGCCATATTTGTGTCCTAACCGCAGCCCGGCCCCAGCCCGCCCCAGCCCGCCCCATCCTCTGCCTCCCAGCCCATCCTGTCCTATCCTAGCCCAGCTCATCCTCTGCCTCCCAGCCCACCCTGTCATATCCTAGCCCGGCCCATCCTCTGCCTCCCAGCCCTCCTGTCCTATCCTAGCCCGGCCCATCCTCTGCCTCCCCGCCCGTCCTCTCTTATCTTAGCCCGGCCCATCCTCTGCCGCTAGCCTCACGGCGTCCTAGCCCGCCCCATCCCGTCCTAGCCCGGCCCCTGCTACTCTCCTGCGGCGGCGTGAGTGGTTTTGCCCCGGATGGATGGGCGGGTTTTCCCCCGGAAACCACGAGCGGAGCTCGGCCCGGAGGCGGGGAGCTGCACGGTCCTGGCCGGCTCCGCTGGTGGGGGAGTCCGTTACCTCCGCGGGGGAAAGGCCCTCTGCCCCCCGCACAGGTGCCTTCCGCGTCCCGAGGGACAACGGGCAGGTGAGACCGACGGCGGCGTGCGCCCGGCCGCCGCCTGCTGTTTCCTACCACCGCTGTGTTCAGGAGATGTGAATTCTGTGTTTCCCGAGCCCTGTCCCACCTAGGTCGCCGGCGGTTTGCCATCGGGACCCCGGGCGCACTCAGCACTGCAGCCGCCTGAGCCATGGCCGAAGCCCAACTGAAGCCGGTGGTCCCGGCGTTCTATTGGCAGGCCCGGTTGTGATGTAAGGGGCCCAACGGTCCGCGGGCCCGGCGGCCGGCGCGAGCTGCCTCCGGGCGCGCGCGGCGGGCCGGCCGGGCAGCCCCTCGTCCTGCCCCGCTAGTAAAGAAGCTGGTTTTTTTCAATGCTGCGTTTGTCGGTTGTTGCTCTGGGGTGGAAATTAGCGGGGGAAGCTGCGAGCGTTGACTCGGGGGGGGGGGGGAAATTAGCGGGGGAAGCTGCGGGTGTTGTCTCGGGAGGGAGAATTAGCGGGGGAAGCTGCGGGTGTTGACTCGGGGGGGGGAATTAGCGGGGGAAGCTGCGGGTGTTGCTGCAGGGGAGACGCTTCCTCGTGAAAGAAATGAAGTTTTCGCGTCTAAGGGAAGCGAAGGAGGGAGCTGTGGAGGAGAGCGGGCAGGTTCAATCACCCGGGGCAGCCCTTGTGGCCGGAGGGCTGCTGGCTTTTCACGCCCGCAGGGAGCCTGAGCGATGGTGTTTGGATTAATTAAAACTCCCTTCCTCGTTACTTCTGGAACTTAACTACGACTCCGCTTAGGCTTCGGGGCTTGGGCTGAGGAAGATGCCCGAGCCCTGCGGGCCGGCGGCAGGCCGGGCCGGCCGAGGAAGCAGCCCAGCAGAGGGCACGGCAGCCCCGTGCCCACCCAGCCCTGCGCCGGCTCGGGGCGCCGCAGCCGGCTTTCCACGCGTGCCTTCTCCGCGGTCCGTGTGGCCTACCTGAATCCTGGAACCGGGATCTGGAGGGGTTGCAGGGTGGCTGTTTGAATTCCTGCATAAAGGTGTGAGGTTTTTGACAGTTTACCTGTGCGAAGCCGAGACTTGTCTGCAACGCTCCTGCTGGTTTTGTCCACAACTAAATCTATGGGGAGGGAAAGCCAGAACGCTAAGCCCACCAAACAGTATCCTACAAACTAGGAAAGGAGTAAGGATGGTCTTTGGGGAAGGGGTCTTCCCTGCCCCTAAGGCAGACACTGCACATGAGGCTCGTACAGCTGCCCTGTCAGCGGGCACAGTGCTGGGAGCAGGGACAATGCTTGTCTCCTGCCCTGGGACCCCCACCCTGAGAGCAGGCGTGGAGCCAGGAGGTTCTGGACCTGTGGGGCTGGAAGATTTCTCTGAAAGCACAACCCCCCAGCTGTGGTTTCCTCTGTTGTGCAGTGTAGCCCACCTCAGGAGAAGCCTTAGGGTTCAAAAAAAAGATAACAGAAATTCTCTTGGGAATAGAGTTTGCTGTTTTAAGCAAGCTCCTCAGTGCCTCCTGGTAACACCACTTCCTTATCCTCACCAGGACAGTGTAAGGACAGTGATTTTAATGCTTTTAAAGGATTTTAAAACATCTGTAGGAATGGCTTTGCGTGTGCTTTGCTGTGCTGTGAGCGCAGGGTCAGCATGGCTGCAGTGCTCATCCGATGTCTGTATGACCTGTGCAGCCTGAAGGGTTTGTCCTAGACATAAAAGGACAGTTAACATGGAGTTACATGATCTGATTCTTCTGTAAGTCGTGGTAGTATGAAGACTATAGTGATCTCTAAAACATCAATAACCAGATATGTAAAGAAGTTAGAATTCTGTTAAATTAATGCCACCAGACTGGGCAATCTTTCCTCTTGTAGCTTTTTCTCCCCTTCTCTCTCATGTCTATAGCAAAATTTTCCTGTTTTGTTTTGGTTTTCTAAAAGAAAATATAGTAACAGCTAGATGTGCGAGAGGCTGTATGTCATAACTCCAGCATGTCTTTACAGTGCAGTTTTACATCGGTTACATTTCTCAATCCCTGTAATTTTTGCAGCTGATGGTTAACTTCATGACTTAATTCTTTACTATGCCTTTGAGCTTCTTGCTCAGTACGTTGATGTGTACTCAAAATGATGACATTTGGTGCATGTAAACCAGAATCCTGTTACCGGCCATTTAAATACACATGGATTACCTCTTTCCCATCTCCAACCCAATAGCAAACGCAGCTATTTTCAGAATCTAGCCTTATTAATTGTGTGTTACCTGACGTCTCTGCCTTTAGAGCAGCTTCAGCGTGAAAGCAATGTAGTTCACATACCTGGATGCTGAAGCAGCATATTTCAAATTAGTGACATAACAGTAATTCCGCAGAAAAATTAATTTGGGGGGCTAGAGGAGTGATTGGTAATTTTAGATCTACATCTAATTTTAGGTATATAAAGCATAATATATTTAATTTGTCATTTAAATCTCATTATTTTACATGTGTTCAGGACAATGTCTGGGTGGCACAGAGCCATTTGCAAAGGAGATGTTTCCCCATTCTCCCCACCGCACCCTGGGTCTAACACCAAGAGGGGCCAGGTTAGCTCAGAGCAGTTACAATCCCTGTCGTTGCATGGCTCTGGGCTCTGCACCCTAAAAAGCTGCTGCTGCTGCCTGTGCTTTCACTTAGTGCCTACAAATAGAGGCTTGGCCTGTGGGTTTGGAGCTTGGCGCTCCCAAACCAGCACTGCGAGTCTCGGCAGCACACGTTTGCTGATGCTTTCACGTTGCTCCCTCACCAGTCTTTGCCTGGGGTATCATCCCACTAAATATGATTCAGTTTGTCAACATAGCCGTGTTATGACTCGCGTGTGTTTAGCTGGTCAGCCCATTTTGTGCAGTCACTATCAAAGTGGGATCGCATGTGACAGCAGAAGCGGTTGGAAAAAATAGCTTCCATTTCACCCCAGGTAGCTCTGAGGCTGAAACTTGCTTGCTCTTTCCCACTGCCCTGGTTCAGCAAGGTTACGCATTATAATGCGGTGCCTGTAGTTAAGGTACATTTATAATACTAGTTCACATTGGTTGCATTTTTTGTTCCCTGTAATTTGCATAGCTGAAGGTTAAGTTCACAGCTTCGCTGGGTATTATCCCTTTCAGTTTCCTGCTTGGGATGGGAATAGCTCTAAGCACATCTCTGTCCAGCAGCCCGTTTATGCCCGTGTTTACGGTGCGTCGTAGCCGGTGGGGTGTATTTCACCCGAGCGCCTGCTGCTCCGGCGTGCCTGGCTGGGTAGCCTCGTGTATGTGGGAACGCAGCACCTCACAGCACATTGCAGGAGCAGAGATGACCTGCATTTCAGGACCTCACGGCTTGTCTCTGCTTTCTGCCCTAAAATGGCCCCTCCAGGAGACAGGCTCCTTCTCATACCCAAGCGTCGGTCTGGGCGGTCTTACTCAGGATGTAAAATCTCAGAGCATGAACTCACCTCCTGGCTGAACTGAGAAGGGCAGATCTGAATTCACCCCTCTCTTCTCACCTGCCCACTGACACCTCCCAGACATTCCTCCTTCCCCAGGGACTGTTGTGTTGTGGTGTCACTTGTCACTCTGCCCAGAAGGGACACCGCCATCTCCACCACTTTGTGGATGGAGGAGGACTTGAAGCGCAGGGCAGAGGGGTCCCTCAGCTTCCCAGCACCATTGCCATGGCAGGGGCTTGTGTGGAGATGGCACATCATCTCACCGGCCACCGGTGCGGTGTCTGATCTTGGCTCTGCGCCATCTGACCTGATCTTGGCTTTCCACTATCATCCTCCTGGCGTGAGGCAGCCTATAGCAGGGCAGGATTCACACTGCGAGATGCCGCCCTCCCACCCGAGCCCAGAGAGCCGGACTTGTGCCGCAGCGCCTGGGCCCATGCACCAGAAGAGGAGACTGGTGTGCCATCCCCAGCGTCCGCTCAACACACCTGGTGGTGTGGTGGCCACAGGAACTTCTCACCCCTGTCCTGCTGTACCTTCAGGGCAGCTGGGTCATCTTGCCTAAGGGAAGCAGAAGGGGAAGGCAAGAGATGGGAAGGGAAGGTGAGGTAAAGGAAAGTAAGGGAAAGCAAGTGATGAGATGGGAAGGCAAGGGATGGGAGGGCAAAACAGGGCAGAGAGCACCTGAAGCACTCTGGCTAGGTCTTCTAACCCCATTTTGATGTCAGGATGGGAAGTCCCACCTACCCTAATATTTCCCCACCTCCGACCCCATGTGCTCCCATCCAGGAAACAGGCCCTGGGTGGGCAGCAGTGATGCCCAGAGCAGGCAACTTGATGCTGGAGGCCCAGAGAGATGCTGAGAGCCCAGAGGTGTCTCCACTCTGAACCATGTTTGGAAAAGGGCTGCAAACTGACACCTTGGAAAGTCTTGGTTCAAAGACAGAGTGCTTAGCTGAGAGCTCCAGCCTGCCCAGCGGGTGACAGCAGTGGTCCTCCTGACGCTGTGTCTCCTGACCATGGTGCTCTGGGGCTTTATTCCTGACTCCCTCTTAGCACAAGCGAGTGGTTACACTTGGCCACTTTCTTCCTGGATCCAATACTCTTTATCACATTCCGTCAGCGGCTGCTGGATTCATGGACCCTCTGATCTCCGCGTGGTGCTGGCCTGAGTGGTGTGTGCACTGTGGCCATCTCCCTTGGGATGGCTCCTCGGCTGCACGGTGTGACTTTATTTACTTTTTCCTAACCAGATGGGGCTGCAACTAGTGGGCCAGGTGCTGCTGTCATGCGGCGAGCTTGTGTCATTCTTCTGTGGTGGAGGGCAAACAAAAATACCATGGCACAGAAAACAACACTGGAGATGGTGACTCATGCCCCTGCAATGCCACGTTAAGGTTCCTAGACACAGCCAGCCTGTTTTTTCTAAGCAGATGCTGAAATTTTCGGATATGAATTGCTAGGTTAGAACCCTCAGAGCACTTGCAAAAGGCCCGGAAAGGGAAGATGCTGGTAGGCACTGGGGAAGGGTTGCACGCTCAACACAGCCATGGCCACTTAGGAGGATCCTGCTGGGAAAGGTGACATGGAAGCAGGTTAAACTTGGTGCTAGATGGAAGGGCAGAGGTACTGACACTTACGATCACAGAAATGCAGAGCCACACATGAAAGCCAATCCTATTTACTGGGACAAAACCAGTCTCTGAAGGATGCATTCATGTGTCCCAACTGTGAGCTGGCTGTTGAAAGGTCTCCTGGACTTCTTTCTGCTGCACGGGGTGGTGATGAACAGAGGCAGAAAAGAAAAGGAAGAGCACAAGGAAGTTGCTTGCAGTAATGATACGATGTCCACAGGGAGCTCTGTGAAAGCTGGGGCTGCAGGAGGGGAGCTGGGGCAAGCCTTTGGGGCAGGCAGCCCCGCTCATGCTCCAGCACGGGCTGGGATTTGGGATAAACCCTCAGGGCAATCTGCATCATCTTAGTGCACAGCGGGTGGCTTGCTGAGTGTGTAAAGGAGGGATTGTATTCTAGGATAATTAGTGCATTCAGCTCTGGGGCCCCAAGCACAAGAGGTGGACCTGTTAGCGTGGATCTAGAGGAGGCCACAAAGATGATCCAAGGGCTGGAACACCTCTCCTGGGACCAAAGGCTGGGAGAGGTGGTGGTGTTCAGCCTGGAGAAGAGAAGGCTCCGGGGAGACCTTGCTGTGGCCTTTTGATATATAAAGGGGGGTTATAGAAAGATGGAGAGAGACTTTTTACCAGGGTCTGTAGTGACAGGACAAGGGGAATGGTTTGCAACTGTAAGAGGGGAGATTTAGATTAATATAAGGAAGAAATTAATTAATTACAACGAGGGCGGCGAGGCGCCGGCACAGGCTGCCCCGAGCAGCTGTGGGTGCCCCATCCCTGGCAGCGCCCAGGGCCAGGCTGGACGGGGCTGGGTGCACCCTGGTGCAGGGGAAGGTGACCCTGCCCGTGGCAGGGTTGATCTTTAAGGCCCCTTCTGACCTGAACCATGCTGTGATTCAATGATCTCAAGCACGTGCCTCCCTTTAACTCTTGCTTTCAGCAGATGACTTATTTCCTTGTCAGACCCCTCTGCCGCTCTTCCCAAAACCGTCTGGCTGTGAGTGGGAGCCGGAGCGTCCTGCCACTGGCAGCTGGATTTGGAGCAGAAGTGGACAACCCATATGTAACTAGGCAAGGTCGAATTCCACTTTTTGTTATGGTGTTTTACAGAAAGATGAAAAAGGAGCCTTTATGCGGCATCTCGTCCCTTCAGAAGAGCAAATATTTGTGGCTTAGGAAAATTTCTGAGCCTTCTTGCGTTCTTGTCCTGCAGGGCTTCTTCCTCTCCTTTACCTTGAGATTCTGAGCCTGATGTGGAGTTCAGATTATCCCTCGACACAGAGTCAGGACTAACTGCACAGGTGTGAATTCCTTGCACAGATAACTTGACAAACAGGAGCAAGTTCTGGGAAGTACAGCCAAAGAGTGAACTCCCTTGAAAAATGATTTCAAATTGAAAAAATGAAGTTCAAAAGAGCATCAGAGAAAGGGGAAGCATATCATTTGGACTGATTTTTTTTTTTAAAGAAACCAAAGTGCTGTTTCCTTCCTGCCTAGAAAAGCAGGTCCCTTGAAACCCCATAAATGAAAAATACTGCTGCTGTTTGTCAGACCGTGGCATCTGGGGACCGGCCAGGGAGTGAGAGGGTCAAGCAGCCCAGGAGACGGGTTATTCTGTAGAAACGGCTGAACCCACCGGTGGGACCAGACCTGCTTTAGCCTGCCAGTTTCTCTTCTCATTCAACACTGATGATGCTCGAGGAGTATTTCAGTGGGGGCAAGCAGTCGCGGGGGCATTGCTGCATCTGCTGGGTTGGTATTTGGGACCAGAGAGGATGGGAGTGTTCCCATTCACTTTCAGCGGGTTTTGTGGTAGGATGGGAGGTATGGGTGGGTATCAACTCCGCATGACAACTGCTGCTCTCCAGCCAGGGGGCTCGGCAGTTGGGGTCAGAACAGCGGCGCTCTCTGCTCCGGCGGGCTCAGATTTGGCATTGCATTGATTCAGTGCCCCCTGCCCGACGTGCTAAGGAGCAGGGCTGAGTGTTTCCAAAGGAAAACTCACATCAAACACTGCCAGAAGGCTCTGGTGACCATATGGAGCTGGGAGAGGGGTGGGGGCCAGCCCTGACCTTTATTGTACGGAGGGCATTGCTGCTGACCCTCTCCCTGCCCCTCCAGGGTGGCTGTTCCCATGCAGCTCAGGTTGTTCC
This sequence comes from Falco punctatus, assembly GCF_963210335.1. Classification (NCBI taxonomy): domain Eukaryota; kingdom Metazoa; phylum Chordata; class Aves; order Falconiformes; family Falconidae; genus Falco; species Falco punctatus. The sequence goes on from NC_137593.1 coordinate 28,624,997, forward strand.
ATGCAGTGCTCAGGGCTCTCTGCTAAATAAGACAACTAAATCCTTGAATCCAGGTTTTAGTGTTTCCATGTGCCGCCAAGTATCTTAATCTGGGCTGTTTGGGGAATTTTTATCCCGTGGATCCCTTGGTATGCCTGGAATGTTTGCTTTTCCTACTGTGTTCGTGTGTTTGAGGCACTCCTGTAAAAACAAGAGCTTCCTGCCTGCCTTGTAAATCTTTCCTTGATTGGCAGAGTTGCCTTCAGTGATTAATCAAGGGGCAGGCAAAGCTGACACCCTTGGGGAGCTTGCTCCTTGCAGATGCCCGGCACATGGGTGAGAGACCTGAGAGGGGGACCAGGAGAGCTGGCCGCGCTCCAGAGCCTGCCCAGGAGACACATGTGGCGACACCGGTTTTCGGTAAGAGCCTGGGAGAGGAAGAAATAAACGGAAATTCCAGCGAGCTAAGGAAATGCTCCAGAGGGCCGGGACTTCAGAGGCATTTTCTGTTGTATCATTGAGCACACAGCTAAAACATGTGGCTCCACTTGCAGGTCTTTGCTCGGTGGCCAGCGTAACCTTCCCACCTTGGCCGGGCTGGGGAAGGGTGAGGTTTAGCCGTGCACGGATGAAGACTCCTCTAGGACATGGGCCCAGGACAATGTAAAAGGGGATTCTGCTGAGAAGACCAGGACCATCTTGTCGGTGCACTTGGGCTTCATCTCCACATTCCCTTTGGAGGCTTCCAGGTGCCAGAGGCTCTGCCTGTATGTGATACAGGGTGCCGAGTTAGCTCTGAGGAACAGGTCACCTCCAGAACAACAAAAATAGGTCCAGCATCCTGGCCAGAGGAGCTCCAGTTTGCCCCAGCTAGTGCAGCTATTGCTCTTGTGACACTGAACTTGCGTGCCAGCACCGTCCTTGGCCAGAGCGGGCTGTGGGATTCCTGAACCAATGCTGTGTTGTGCAGGGCAGGCATGTGGACCTGTCCCCACGTCCCCATGTTCCCAGAGGAGGCTCAACTTGGCAAAAAAGCTGGCTCATAGAGCAGAGCTGCAGGCTGCCAGCCACAGGACCCGCCACAGACTCACTGCCATAAGCAAGACGACCTTCAGCATGGGAGTCTGGCAGAAACTTGTCACCAAAGACTCCCAGTACCCATCATTTTCAAGTCCTGGTCTTCCCACTCTTTTCTTTGCTTTTCTCCAATGCTAGAGGCAGCATCTGTGCTGTGTGCTGGTGGGGAACACTGCCAGGGTGAGAAGGTCCAGGAACAGAGCGCTCATGCATAGTGTCACAGCTGAGCAGGCAGCTGAGGAGGGTCTGTATGGCCACCAGCTGCACCACAGGAGGAGGGACAGGTAGCGACATGGGAGTGCTGGGGACACATGTCCCTGCCTGAGGCAGCCGGCGTGGCTGCTGGCGGCTCCCAGGAGCTGAAGTACAGAAAGAGCATTTCTGCCACGCGGAGCTGTAACAGTCTGGGCAGTGTCCTGCAGCGTCTCCCTGCTCTTGGACAAACTTGTCCTGAGGCCCTGACTCTGTTTATCCCTCTGGCTAATAACCAGGTGCTAGTTATGGGTCCTTCTGAGCCCATCTCTCCACACTCGTCCGTGTCCCCCTGACAGACGAGACCAGGGGCAATACGGCCTGTGGGTCTATCCCTGTCACACCTTTCTCAAGACAGTGTTGGGTTTGAAGCTGCTGCTGCTCCACCATCCGCCTTTACACCTGCTTTGCCTCAACTGTGTCTCCTCTGCACACTCGCTGGGCTGGAGGGAGCTATATAGAGAGATGGTCTTCGCTGTCCCCTTCCCACATCTGTCCTGATGCCACCCCAGCTTCTCTCACGACTACCATCACCATGTGCAACAGGAGAAGCTCAAAAATTCATGACAAGGGAGTCAAGGGATGTTTCCCAGCCACTTTGTGTCCACACAGGGTTTGCCTGCAGCCGCATCTGAGTAATGAGCCCCCGAGTAATCCAGCCATGTATTAGCAGTGACCAGCCTGGTGACACTCGCACTGTCATCATGCCAGGGGACGTTCGGTGCCATTAAGGTGTTACCTTCATGTCTGGCACACCGTTCACTTGTGTTTTCACCACAACCAGCTCGCAGGCATGGCTCAGGTGTTCGGATGCAGCTGGCACTGTTCCCAGTGGTGACACAGAGCTTGTCTCTCCCATGCCACATCGAATTTATTAATACAGAGTAACTGTATTAATTGGTACGAGACCAGGTGAACAGGAGGCAGCATGGTGGCAGAGTCCTCAGCCAGGGAAGTGCTGGAGGCTGCTCTCCTGCAGACCTCTGCCTCCTCCTCAGGTTGTCGAAGAGGTGCCATTTCTTACCAAGGGTTTTCCTGCCAACCTCCTGAAATCCTGCTGGATTTCAGCACCCAACAGCCTTCTCCTTGGCAAACTGGCAAGACACAGACTGGATGGGTGGTCCACGAGACAGGTAGGAAATTGGCTCACAGGCTGCACTCAGACGGTGGTGACCGATGGTTTTGACTCTGGCTGGCAGCCTGTCCACATGCAGGGTCCCCCAGGGATCGATTCTGGACCCCCCACTATTCCACATCTTCATAAATGATCTAGATGATGGGGTTTAAGGCGCCCTCACCTGCTGATGATACCATACTGGGTGGTGAGGTGGACATGCCAGAAGGGAGGGCCATCTTACAGGCTGGAAGAGTGGGCTAGCAAGAACGCAATGAAGCTTAATAAAGACAAGTGCAAAGTCCTGGGACAAGAGAACCCGAGCCCAGTACGGGCTGGGAAGCACCTGAAAGGGACCTGGGGGTCCTGGTGGACCTGGCTGAACAGGAGCCAGCTGGGAGCTGCTGCAGCGATGAAGGCAAGGCAGATCCCAGGCTGCATCTGCAGGGGCGTTACTAGCAGAGACAGAAAAGTGATCGTCCCACTCTACCCAGCGCTTGTCAGGCTGCACCTGCGGTGCTGGTCCCCTACATTTCGAAAAAGATGTGGACAGACTGGAGAGGATCCAGTCTGGGCCACATCAACCTGGAGGCACTCCAGAGCAGAGACAAGTGTGCAAACAGGTGACACTGTGTCACCCCAGGCTCCCACCCAGCGCTGGGGCAGGGGATGGAGCCGTCCCCTCCTCCCAGCAGTGCCGGAGCCATGGGGGGTTCCTCGCCAGCCCTCCTGTGGGAAGGAAATCACACCCGGTGCTGCGCATTTCTCAAGAAAGGGTGAATATGCCTCAAATGTGAGAACGTGGCCAAACAACAGCAAAGGGCTCTGCTATGGAAATGCCGAGCCGTGTCCCCTGGGGCTGGTGGCTCCTGGCATCTTGCTGGGCTGCGGTGGGTGGCCGCGCTCGACCTTTGTTGACTGAAACCAAAGCCCTGGGTCCCACCGCGCCGGGGCACGCAGCTCAGGAACAGTGAACCCCTTTCAGGAAACAGGAAAATAAAGGAAAGCAGTACAGGACAATTTAACATCCAGGAATGGAAATGACTCAGGGGGTTTAAAACACAGAAAAGAGGAGGAGGAGGGTCCCAGCCCCTTTCTGATGGCCACGTGGCTTTGTTACAGGTTTGCACATTGTCCCTTGCATTTCCTGCTTCAGGACAGGGTTTGGCCCGTGCTGCCTGTTTGGCGGGGCTGGGGGGCACAGGGACATCCAGCCTCACTGTCTCCTTGCTGGTGGCAGCTTCCCAAGGGCCAGGCAAGGCTTGGGGCTGTCCCTGCCACTGGGAATTGGTTCTGGTCCTGCTGAGTGGCTGCTGGAGCCAGAGCCAGCAGCGGGGATGGCAGGAGGGTGAAGCTGCGGCACTGCAGAAGAAGCGCGCACACCCAGGAGCGCATCCCTGACTGTCATGAATCTGTGTTATCCTGTGGCTGAACAGCAGTCCGGGGGGGGTGGGGGGTCCAGCCATGCTTTTCCCTGCCCCAAATTCCTGAGAAGGGGCTTTGTGAATGTGCGCGTGGCATCACCTCCCTGGGTGTCTGATTGATGGAGAACTGCGGCAAAAGTCCCCTGGGTTACCCAGGTGCTGGTTTTGGGACATCCCAGCTGCATGGCAGGTAGTCCTGCCCTGCCCCAGGGGGAGAGCATGCAGGACAAGGTGTGGAGAGGGAGCAGGAGCACTGCCAACCCTGTGTGACCCTCACCTGGGGTCAGACCCAGCATCCCCCCAAACAAGGGGGAGTCTCACTGCTCTGGCTCTGGGGCAGATGTGCACGGCATGGAGGCAGCTGGCTCTTTCCTGGAGTGATGGGGCAGGTAGAGGCAGTGCTGGAGCTGTGTCTCGGGGGATGGTTGCCTGTAGGGTTGTCCCCATCTGCCTTTTTGCAGCGGCATGGACCCTGTCCCCCACATTGCTTCAGCTGAGCCCTCCCCCCGCCCCCCCCCCCCCCCGGCTGTCTGGGCTTACCCCGGGCAGGAAGGGATCTTTCCTCTCCTTCCTCCACCAAGGAAGAGCTGTATCAGTCAACAGCTCATGAAGCAGCAACAAAAAAGAGTGAGGGGACTGGGCAAAAGCCAGGAGGACCCCATGCCCACCCCTGCCCTCCCCAGCCGGTTGAGGAGTGTTTCCCATCTGAGTTGCGGCACTGGGAAAAGCCATGGGAATGGGGTTCTCCCCATCGCACAGCAGCACCCCAGGCCACACATCCCCACGGGGGCAGAGCTGGGGCACCCCCAAAATGGTGTGACTCCCATTTCAAGCTGCTGGAGAGAAACCAGTATCAGAGGACAGGGAAGAGGAGTCGTGATCAGGCCTGGCATCTTGTGGGGGTGTCGCCAGGACTGGGGCGCCCAGCTGGGATGCTGGGTGGCAAGGAAGAGCCTGGGTGCTGCCTTTGCTCCCTGCCCGTGGGATTGCAGCATCCTGGTACCTTCAGGGGGTAGCCCAGGGGGTCTCCTGCCCTGCACCCAGCACGGACCCTGGCACTGGGAAGGAGTACAGGAAAGGTGCTTGTGTGATTCCCTGAAGTCCAGCTCTCCTTCCCACCTGGCTGCACTTTGAATCAGGAGCTTGGGAGAGAAGCAGGTACCTGGAGGGAGCTTTATAGGGCAAATCGCCACAGAGTGGTTTGGGGAGTTCAGCATCCTGCAGCCCACAGCAGGGCTTGGCAGCTGGGGGACACTTTCACCACCACAACCATCACCCCGGGGAACGTGCTGAGCCCAGCCTAAAGCTGGCTGCGCACCTCCTCTCCATTGCAGGCACCTTCAGCTGCCTGCAACGCCCGCCCGGTTATCCGGCACGGCCGAGGCATTTCGGGAGCTGTGAAGACAGCCGAGGTGATCTCATCCCGCGAGTATTTTCTTGGCTCATTCGTCTCGCTCCAACGCCTCGCCTATAAGGCTCGGCGGTGAGGTCAGTGGGAGGGTTTGGCATTGTGGAGCCATGTGTCACCCGGGGAGCCTGGGACAGCGGCACCTGCGCTCGCCTGCCGCTCCAGGGGACGATGGAGCTGCGAGTCGCAGCCCCACAGCAGGACCCCCGCCAGGCTGCCCACCCACACCCTCCCACATGGGCAGAGGGGTCCGTGTGGGCAGCCCCCGGCATGCCCTGCCGCTGCCTGCTGCCCACCAGGCCCGGCACAGGGCTGCCGGCTGCTATCTCGCCTCTTCCAGGGGAAAACAAAAAGGTTGAGGCTTTTCCTACCTCCAGCATTAGAAAGAAAAAGAGGAAACTCTTCAGATCACTTTCCAAAGGGGTGTTACCAGCCCAGGAGGGGTTTCCTGCTGCCAGAAATAGAGCGGCGTTCAGATAAGGAGGGAAGCAGGATGACGCAGACGTAGATAAGGCTGGTGGATGAGCCGGGAGAGGCGGCCTGGCTGCCGGGGGAGCTGGGCTGGCTCCCGGGGGGCTCAGGGTGGGTTGCCCCATCCCCTCGGGAAAAAGCAGGGCAGACACACAGCCTTCAGAGGTGCTGCTGCTGGGCTTGGGGTATCTTGGAACAGTGCATCTGTCCGTCCATCCATCTGCCCGTCCATCTATCCAGCTGCTGCTGGGCCTGGACTGGTGCTTGGTGACACAGGGACAAGAGCCATGCCCCCTTCTCATCCCCACAAGAGGGTAGACCCTCGCTGGGTTTTCAGGATCTCCCCCACACCCACGGGGCTGGGGCTGATTCCCACCTCCGAAACTCCAGCCAGGCAGGATTTGACTTGTGACTGGTAAAACTGGGCTGAAAAACTTGTTTCTTGAGCCCCGTTACTGTTTGATGAGCTTCCCGGTGCTGAGCACCTGCTCAGGACCTGCCTGGGTGGGGATGCTGTCAGGCTTCGTTAAGCCCGAATCCAGCATGACCACGCCACAGCCGTGTCCTTCATCTCTGCTCCTGTAACGCGGCGCTCTTCTTCCTCCAAGCACCTTCTCTGCACGCTCCCCTGCCTTGGAGTCTGTTACCTGCTACACGTCGGGGATTCATCCCCCCTGCTTCCCCCATTTTTTAGAAGAAAACCCAGCGTGAGAGAGCTGCGCCTGCAGCCCCTGGACTGCTAGCACATCCCATGGTGCTTGGGGTCTCCCCGGGGTGATGCCACCCGGAGCAGCGTTCACGCCAGCAGGAGCAGCAAGGCAAGGAGATGAGGGGAGACCACCGTGTCCGTCCCCCTCCCAGACCTGCCTCCGGATCTGCACCGGTTGGAAGATACCGGCTCCCCCTCACAAGAATAGGAGCTTAATGTGCCGGAGCTAATTAGCAATTTTCCCCTGCACCTGCCTCGCCGCCTGCCCTCGGCCATCTGCCACCTCGGGGCCTCGGTGCTGAGCTCCGCATGGGCAGCCCTGGGCGCGGGGGGCTTGCGGGGGGCTTGTGTCCTGTGCTTTGGGGTTGGGGGTCCTCCAAAGCTGAGCTGGGGCTCTTGAGTGCTGAAAGGAGAAAAGGAATTTGGCCCTATGGGCTCGTGCCCCTTCGTGTCCCCGGCGCGGCAGATGGCCAAGCAAGCCCCACGGCGGCCCCGCTGGGACGGCGTCTGCCCAAGAAGGGAAACTGAGGCCGGGAGAGGGGCAGGGGGCTGCCCGAAGGCGGTGACCCCCATGCTCCGCAGGCCAGAGCTGCCGGGGCGGCTGTGGCGAGGCGCCCCCCAGCCGGGGGAGGCGAGGGGGCTGCGGGCAGAGCAGATGGGCCAGGGGGGGGCGCGGGGCTGGCGGGGTGTTACGGACAATGGGGCGGCTCCGCCAGCAGCCGAGCGGGGGGGAAAGTGTCTGTGCTCCAGGACAGCTGGTGGGCAGAGCCCCCCCGCAGCTGCCAGCCCCCCCGCACGCCCGCGGCGCACATCGGCCCCCGCTCTGCCCGCGCTGCTGCCCCCCCCAGCCCCCAACCGCCCGTGGCCGCGCGTGGGGCCCCCCTGCAGCCCCCGAGCCGAGCGCCCCGGGCATCCCTGCTCGTCCCCGGGGCCGTGGGGGGACCCCCGGGGCTCGGCGTGCCGGGGGTCGCGGGAAGGCTCTGGGCGAGGGGGGGGACGGGGGAGCGGGGCTGCACGTCCCTCCCCTCCCGGGAGCGCGGGGGGTGCAGGCGCCGGCCCCAGGAGCTGCCCCGCGTCCCCCGCACGCCCCCTGCCGGCGGCCCCGCGGGGCGGGCGGGGAGGGGCGGGGCGGGCGGGGCGGGCGGGCCGGCCCCGCATTCCGGGCATAGCAGCGCCCGGGCCGGCCCCCGCTGCCGGCGGGACGCCCAGAGCCGCCGCCGCGCTCCCCGGGCAGCACCGCCGCCGCCCCGCTCCGCCATGCCCCGGTAAGTGCCGCCCGCCGGGGCCCCCACCGCCACCCGGCCGGGGGGGGGGCGTCCCGCCCGCCTCCCCTGGCCCCGGGGCAGCGCCGGTCGTCGCTCGGGCCGTGGGGAGCGGCCCCCCCCCGCCGTGGGTGTGATGGGGGCGGCAGCGCTCGGCCCCGCCGCGGGCTCCCGTCCCGCCGGCACGTCCCGGTGCTGGGCCCCGCTGCTGGAGGCAGCCCCTCGGCCCCAGGGCCTGCGCTGCCCCCCGCCCGCGCCGGGCCGCCCTTATCGCGCCTCTCCCCGCGCAGGTGCCTCGGCGTGGCCGGTCGCCGCTGAGCCCCCGCGGTGGGACCGTGGCGCTGCCCGCGATGCGGACGGCCGAGGAGTCCAACGGGACGGTCCTGCACCGCCTGATCCAGGAGCAGCTGCGCTACGGGAACCTGACGGAGAACCGCACGCTGCTGGCCATCCAGCAGCAGGCCCTGCGCGGCGGGGGGGGCCCCGGGGGGGCCGGCAGCCCCCGCTCCTCCCTGGAGAGCCTCAGCGCCGAGGAGAGCCAAATGGTGCAGCAGTCGGCGCGGCAGGAGCCGCAGGGCCAGGAGCATCACTCCGACCACGTCTACCTGGAGAGCAGCGTCCATCGGCTCTGCCAGCCCCTGCACAAGGGCGAGGAGCTGCCCACCTACGAGGAGGCCAAGGCGCACTCCCAGTACTACGCCTCGCAGCGGGGCGGGCAGCGGGGGGAAAATGGTCCGCGCGGGGCCGAGAGCGGCACCCGCCGCCCCGACGAGGGGCTGAAGGACCTGAAGCACGGCCACGTGCGGTCGCTGAGCGAGCGGCTGATGCGGATGTCGCTGGAGAGGAATGGGGCCAAAGCGCAGAGCCCCATCAGCGCCTCCCACAGCTACCCCCAGCTCTCCCGCCACCACCAGCTCGCTGCCCTGCGAGGGCAGCACCCAGAGGGGCCGGAGCCACGGGGACCACCCCCGGAGTATCCCTACGTCATCCCTTCCCAGGACGCTTACCTGGCCGAACCCCAACCGTGCTCCCGGGAAGGCCCTGGATATCAGCATCCCGAAATCAGGTAACGTGTAGCCCCTGGACCCGGCTTTTGGGGGGCCTGCTGGGGCCCTCCCAGCCGCAGTGCCCCAGGAGCAGCTGGGATGGATGCTCGGAAGATGCGGGATGCGGAGAGCAGTGGGGGACCTGGGGCAGCTGTTGCTGAACCTCTCATCCTCGCAGGGCCAGGTCCAGCTCAGCCCGAGGGGCTCTGTGCGGACCCTTCTGGTCCTCTCCTCTCCCCAGTTTCTCTTGGCACAGTTGGGTTTTTCCAACTGGTGGTAAACTTCCCGCTGCCTCTGCAGACCCTGCCCCCTTGCCATGCACTGGGAGGAATTTGGGGTTAATTTAGGAGCTGGAACCAGCTCAGGAAACTGCTAAATGTGGAACAGGCATGGGGCAGGGTGGAAGGCAAACGCGCTCCCCGCTCCATGGAAACCCACACCGTGCTCCTGAGCCGGTCCACGTAGCACTGGTTAGCTGCCGGTGCCGTGGGACTGCTGCTGAGCTGAGCCTGGGCTGGTGCCGGGGAGTTTGTGGAGGCGATGAGCAGTGCCGGGCAGCTCTGGCCCTTCCCTTTGGCAGCTTGACGCCTCTGGCAGAGCCCCAGGTTGCCTGTGAGAGGGCCACGGAGAGGTCTGGGAGGCCCGGAGGTCTGGGCATTGCCTGGCATTTGAGGAGGACTGGAAACAACTTCCTCCAGTGTGGAAAATGATGGGAAGAAGGGAACTGGAGGCTTGATGGGAGGGCGAACGCTGCTTCCAGACCTCCTGACCTATCCAGGCAGAGAGCGATAGCATCTCCAGCAGGAAAACCTTCTCCTTCCAGGGAACAAAGAGGGGAAGGGGAGCTGTGAGGAAGATGTATTTATTCTTCCTCGCTCCTATATCATCCCGCAGGAATGCAGGCCCTTGGCGGGCAGCCCGCAGCAGAGCAGGGCTGGGCTGTGCACAGCCACCCAGCTTGGGGTGCTCAAGGCGGCCGTGGGATGTCGAGGAACTCGGAGTGGGCACGCGAGGGGCGGCTGGGCTGGCCCTGCTCCTCCAAATATAGCGAGGACATATAAATAGTTTGGTGGTGAGGAGCCGTGCCAGGAGCCCTCGCTTTGCCCAGACACCAAGGATAAGGGGCTTCCAAGGTGCATCCTTTGCTGAGCTGTCATCGGTCTGCAGCATCCCCAGCAACAGGGTGGGTGTGGGCGGCTGGGAGCCCATCCTGGCCCACTGGCCAGGTCCTGGAGCTGTCAGGTGAAGGTATCCCTGCAAGACAGGGTTTATTTTGTGTTCCAGGGTGCTCAGATGAGCACCTCTTAGAAAGAAAATGCTATCCAGCTCTGAAAAGCAGGAGAGGTGCTTCCTGGATCCTTCCTCCTCCTTTGGGGTGACCTGGAGGCACTGATACCCCCTTGGCCCGTGGGTTTGGTGCGGTCAGTGAGATGCCGGAGATGCGGTCGGCTCTCCCTCCCCATGAAGCCCCCTTGAGCATCCTTCTCCCTCCCCGCAGGGTGCTGCCCACCCACGTCCCCACCGCTTTCCTGCCGCTGCCAGGCAGCCTTTGCCCGGGAGCCCTGGGTCCCGCCGGCGTGGAGGCACTGGTGAGCGCCCAGGCAGTCTCAGCTGGCAGCCGCCTGGCCCGGGCAGACGCGGTCCTGCGGGAGAACGAGAGGCTCCAGCGGGAGACCGAGAAGCTGCGGCGGGAGCTGGAGAGCTGCGCCGAGAAGGCAAGCCGCATCCAGAAGGTGAGCGAACGGCAGCAGCCCCTCAGCCGTGGCATTGTGTCCCCCCTGCCCGCGGAGATGCTCAACCAGCTGCTGTGAAAATTCGCCCCCTTTAGTGTTTTAATCCCTTCTCCTCCTCCCTCCGGCAGCTTGTTCCCCTCCGAGCAGCTGTGTTTCAGCGGCGCGGCAGCCGGGACTGGGGAGAAGGAGCCCATTCTCCAGTGCCCTCCTCCCTCCGCCTGTCCCCCCCATCCCCAGCCGCCACAGAAAGCCCTTTGTGCGGCTCTGTACAAGGGGCGGCTGTTCCCTGCCGGCCGGGCTATGGCAGAGCCAAAACCTGCAGAGGGACTCTTCTGCAAGAAGAAAGGCAGAAAAAATTCTTCCCCCTCCCCCCAAAACGTGCACTGGGGGTCAGCCACAGGGGGGGGGGGGTCCCATGGGTGTGCTGAGCTCCTCTGGCAGCTTGGGTTGGGCTGAGTGACCTGAGTGAGCTTTGGCCAGCATCTCCCTTTCCTCATTCCATGAATATCTAACCCTGGCCTGTCCCTTCCTCCGCCCCAGCTGGAGAGCGAGATCCAGCGCATCTCAGAGGATTACGAAAACCTCGTCAAGGCGTCTTCCAAGCGGGAAGCCTTGGAGAAAGCCATGAGGAACAAGAGAGATGGCGAGATGCGACGGCTCCAGGACTTCAACCGGGACCTGAAAGGTGAGGGACCCTCCGTGTCCCCATCCCCACGGGCACACTCTGTCCCCTGGCTTTTCCCCCCCGGCGGTGTTTCCAGGGTAAGCCAGGCTTCTCCCACTTCCTCCAGCTGAAATCTTGTATTTAAATCTTAATTGGGTTTAATTGCCTTTGGACCAGAGCGGTTGGAATCTGTGAACAAGCAGCTGGCCAGCAAGACCCAGGAAAGCCAGGAGAGCAACCAGGGCAGCGTGGCCAAACTCCTGGCGCAGAGTAAGTCCCGGGGGATGCCCGTCCTCGCCTGGCTCCCGGAGGCACCCGGACGGTGGGCTCAGCACGCGGTGGGCTCAGCACGCTCCCCTTCGGCGGAGGAGGAGGCGGGTGGCAGAGGAGGAGGCGGGTGGCAGAGGAGGAGGCGGGTGGCGGGCAGCAGCTCTTGCCTTCCCCGGGGAGGATGGAGCAGCTCTTGGCGCTGGACTCAAGCCATTAATCCTGGCCGGCCGGCCGGCGGCGTGACCCGCATTCTCTGCATTCTTGCCGCCCAGCCGGCTCTTCCAACACCGAGCCCGCACTCCCGCCCGCGCCAGCCGCCCTTCTCTCCCTCCCTCCTACACCTCGCAGCTGTGCAGGCCTGGGCTTTGTTTTGGGAAAATACACCTAAATCCGTTACTTTAGCAGAGATGCACGGTATTGGTGCTGTGTGGAAGGAATTGCATCCCATTCTCTTTAAGTGGCTGGATTCACGCCAGGCAGCTTTTACTCTTCACAAACTAAAATTTGGGCTGGAGTGGAGGCTTTCAGCCCTCTGCCTGGGTGGCTGGGATGCCACCAGCCCCCATATACCCTGCGTGCTTGGGGAGGGACGGCACGGCCACGTTCTGGGGAGCCAAGACCCCCCTCCGTGGGGCCTTGTGGACTGGCCTTAGGGCAGCAAAGCCTTTTCGGCTGAGGCTTGGGGTCTCTCTTGCAGGCTACGAGCACCAGCAGGAGAAGGAGAAGCTGGAGCGGGAGGTGTCCCTGCTGCGCAGCGCCAACGAGGACCAGCGGCGGCGGGCAGAGCTGCTGGAGCAGGCGCTGGGCAGTGCCCAGGCGCGGGCGGCCAAGGCGGAGGCCGAGCTGCGGAAGAAGCGCGCCTACGTGGAGAAGGTGGAGCGGCTGCAGGCAGCCCTGGGCCAGCTCCAGGCTGCCTGCGAGAAGCGGGAGCAGCTTGAGCTGCGGCTCCGTACCCGCCTGGAGCAGGAGCTGAAGATGCTGCGGGCTCAGCAGGTGGGTGCCGGCGAGACACAGTGGTGGGTGCCGGTGAGCCGCAGTGGGTGCTGCATCCTCCCAGCACCTCCTCATCCTCTCTTTTTGTTGGGTTTTTTTTACCACTGCAGAGACAGGCAGGTGCTGTGGGCGGGGGGATGCCGGAACTGAGTGCCCACACACTCTCCGAGCAGCTGAGGGAGAAGGAGGAGAAGATCCTGGCCCTGGAGGCCGACATGACCAAGTGGGAGCAGAAGTACCTGGAGGAGTGCACCATGCGGCAGTTTGCCATGGACGCTGCAGCCACTGCGGCCGCCCAGCGGGACACGACCCTCATCAGCCACTCCCCACGGCACTCCCCCAACAGCAGCTTCAACGAGGACCTCCTCCTGGCCAGCCACAAGCACCAGGAGATGGAGAACAGGTAGTCCCACCTTGCCAGAGGTGTTTTCCCAGACAAGCTTGTGCCGTGTTCTGGTTGGGCAGTGCCCGCATCCTCCTCTCCCCCTCCGGCTCCTCTCCCAACTTCTGCCTCTTCTTCTCTCCAGGTTAAAAGCCCTTCATGCCCAAATCCTGGAGAAGGATGCCGTCATCAAGGTCCTGCAGCAGCGCTCACGGAGGGATCCCAGCAAAGCCCTCCAGGGCTCCCTGCGGCCAGCGAAGTCTGTGCCCTCCATCTTCGCTGCCTCTGCCGCCCCGAGCTGGCCAGGGGCTGGCCAGAGTGACCGGCTGGCCGAGGGCAGCTCCCGGGGCATCGCAGGTAAGCACGGGCACCTGCCAGCTCCCTGCCTTTGCTCGGCAGCAATGATTTGCTTCCAATTTCCTCTGCGGTTTTGGAAGCAGAGAGTCTGGGGAGTGGGGATTTCTCTGGTGAGCCATAGGGACTGGCCGGAGGAGCTGGCGATCCCTAATGGCATCTCCTCCAGCAGGCAAAGCCACCGCCGAAGGGGCGGCAGCACCCGCTGCCCTTCCCCTGCCCTCCCACTCCAAGCATGGCAGCAAGGACGGCAGCACGCAGACGGATGGGGCGGCCGAGAGCAGCGAACAGGGCGAGGGCACCGAGCACCCAGCCGGTGCGCTGGGTGAGTCCCCCTGGGGAGGCATGGGGGAGAGCTGGGGGTGCTCCAGTGTGTGGGCTTAGCACCCAGGAGACGGGCTGTGCACAAGCTTCGGTCATTTTTATAAGGCATTTTAAAGGCCCCAGTTGAGTCTGGTGGGTTCAAGTCCCTGCAATCACTTGTCACTTTTTTAGGTGCAGAGCTTTTTTTGTGAACACCTTGGGGGACGCTGGCCCAGTGGCACACTTGCTGCTGCCCCTTCGGTGGGATGGGCGCCATGCTGATGCCCTTCACCTCTCCTCCAGCTCTCACCTTCTTTCTTTGCAGAGAGCTCAGCTGCTGCCAGAGCCCCGGACCTGTCCGACATGGTGGAGATCCTGATCTGAAGCACCCAGGGGCAGCATGCTGGCCCCTCCACCCTCCCTGCCTGCCGCACAGGCATTGCCGCCCTGCCTGGGACAGAGGAGCCTGCGGGAAGGAGGAATGAGCCTGGAGCTCAGCAGCATCCCCGCGGCCAGTTTCAGCAGGTGGCCCCCGCACGTGGAAGGGCCACCGTCCCCACTTGGCACCCACATGTGTCCCCAGCTGCGCGGGGCGCGCTGGAGCCCGGGGACCTCACCGTGGTGACAGGCCCTCGTGACTCCCCTGTAAATACACCCAGGTTTTGTATGACGGGAGCAAATGTATTTATCATTTCCGCCTCTCTGCCCTCCTGAGGCAGGGGGCTTCTTCCCATCTGCTCCATGGTTGGCTCCATCGTCAGCCCACCTCTGGGTCTGGCCATTTGCACCCACCCAGGTGCTTGACTTCCAACTGGAAAATCCCTCTCCGTTCGCCCAAACTCTACCCTCTGCGCGAGGGCAGAGCTGGGAAGGATCCTCCGTGGGTCCCATCGACTGCCCAGATCCACGTGGCCAAGCCAAGCGCTGGGAGCCCCAAACCTCCGTCACCTGCATCCCGCCTCTGGCCTTATCACAGACGGGCAAGCGGTTTGGGATGGAGCGGTGGTGGAGCAAAAGAGAAAATGATAATCAAGGGAATGAAAGGTGGAGGAGAACCCCCCCTCGAAACCGGAGGCGAAACGCTTGGAGCGAACCAAGGACAGCTGATGGAGGGGGTGGGACACACCACCCCTCTCCTGGCTTCATCCCACCATCGCAGCCCCCGGCTACTGGCAGCTGGCTTCTGCCCATAGCCCGCGCTGGCGTCTCGCTCCTCTGAGCTCAGACGCTTCCCGTCCTTGGCCTTTGTGTATATATTTTTTTTTTTCTTTCTTTCTTTCTTTCTTCTTTAAACGTGCATTTGCTGGACAACTGCATTTTTTATTTTTCTTTCCCAGACACGTAAAAAATGCGTTCGGTTCTCGTGCATTGTTTACAAAGTGGAAAATAAACAAACAAAAAATTATGAAAGAGGAAAAAAACCCCCACAACTTAATATATTTTATATTAATATTGGTATTTCTTTTTAAGTATTTTTTTTCGTGCTGTGAACTTTTTTTTTTCCTGCCAAAGATGATGAGTTCTTGTTTGTGCGTTTTAAGTTATCTTAAGTATTTAAATGTAAACCTGGCTGTTTCGTTATGCCGCCCTATACCGAGATTGCTGTAGCATTCCACTTGGTATAACAATATTTTAATAAAAAAACCCCAAATATTGACCCATGACTACTTTTTTTTTTTTTTCCCCCATGCGATGGGGCAAGGCAGAGGTGCTGCTGGGGGAAGGGGTCTAGGGGTGGTGATGCCTTGGCTGAAGTGCTGCCCTGCCCTTCACAGCTCCCCAGGCACCAATTTGAGGTGCAGCTGCATGGGAGAGGGGAAAAAAGTGCTCAAGAGCATCTATGTGTTCTTTGAAATCCCACTGGGATCTCATTTCCCCACGCTGATGGGGAAAAAGGATGAAGTTGCCTAGAAATGTCCATGTAGTTCCCTCCCTGCATGTAGTACTCTGGTTTCTCCATCCTGATGGGATCTTCCTCTTCCTCACAGGACCCATTCCTGCCCTCCTATGCCCCCACCATGGGGACTCCTTGATGGCCACATCCTCAAGCACAGCTGGACCTCATCCTCAAGCTCTCCCCTGGCTTTGTCAGCCACCTCCAAGCCCTTCCCACCCTTCCCGGCTCCTTGGTCTTCTGGAAGACCAGACGTTCTCCTAATGTTAGAGCTAGGGCTGCCTTAGGACTTCCGCAGCCCCATCGTGCTGCTCCCCAGCACCTCCCCTCTGAGCTCGGTGTTTGCTTATGTCACTTAGTTTTAATAGCTGTCACATTTATGCTTCCCAGGGAGCACCCCTGGGGACCCTGCTCTGGCTGCTTGGGTGCTGGCAGCCTGGCTGGAGCCATCACCAGCTAGGCTGGGGCTTTCCCTTTTATGCATCTCTTGGCATTTATTGGCAGCTCTTTTTTTTTTTTTTTTTTTTTTTTTTACTCTTGCTGTCCCTGGGGACCGGGAGATCGCGTGTGAGCCTCTGCAATGGGCTTTAGCTGGGATTATGCCGAACAATGGCATAAAAAACCAGCTTTGCTGCCAGCTCCTCCCTGGAAGGTGGCTCAGGACTCCGTTGAGGATCACAGGTCTTGGTGGGACTGTGATGCTGAACACCAGCTCAGCTCCACCCTTCCCACCCAGGAACCTGGAAGGAGCGTGGCTGAAAATACGAGGTTTCCTTTGTCCGTGGGACAGGTCTCCATCCCTGCAAGAGCAGGTTAGAGAGACTCGGAGCAATGGGAAGCCCGGAGCTGGGCTCCTCCTTCCACCCATGGCTTCTGGGTTTTGCAAGCAGGGAGCCAAGCTGCCCCCAGGCACAGGGCATGTCTGCAGGGGACATTCTGCCCTCCCTGAGACGGGACCAGCGACGGGGCGGGCTGGATGGGAAGCTCACAGGGAGTTGCTGCTGGAATATGTCAGGGGGTCCCGGCAGGGGCTGTACCTGCCCTGCCCCCCCAGCTCCTGCTGCCCCAGAGCTGCAGGCAGCCACCCGGGAAGGCTCACAGCATTCCTGGCATACCGCAGCTCTCCCGCCCCAGCTTTATTTACCCAAATCCGGATGCGGAGCGGCCTTGCGGCAGGTCGGGCTGTTTACAGGAGCTTTCCAGGTCTAGGGATTCAGACCCGGCCTCTGGTGAGAGCTTTGCCCACTGCCTGGCCATCCTCCATCCTGCCCATCGCTCCGTGGACCTCTGCCCCCAGGGCTTTCGCAGGAGCCAGGAAATGAAGGAGCAGAGCCCTGGACAAGTGGGAAGGGAGAGGAAAACCCCAAGGGCCACCTGTGAATGCGGGAATCAGGCTGTGGGGAAAAGCTGCCTGAGCCAGGCAGGTTGGGGCAGGAGGTCACGGCTCCTCCTGCTACACCCCCGAGGATGCGGCAGCGGCACCCGGCTTGTTTGTTTTGGTAGGGTTGCTTTTCAGTCAGAGCAACAGCCTGCTGGAGCTCCACACCTTGGCCAAGGAAGGCTGCTGTGGGGGTGTGTTACCACCTGCTTTATCGCTCTGTCATCGCAGGCATTTCCCTCCGCCCTTTCTGCACCATCTCACTGGGTTGCACCATCAGCATCGCTTGGACCTAGTCTTTTATCCCCCGTGGGTCCTGCTCAGGCCAGGACATGTCCCTGTCACCACAGCACAGCCGAAATACCATGTGGGACCCAAACATCCTGCTTCTGCTCCCATCCCAGTGTCTGTGGTCTCTGTGCCCTTGATCCTTGCATCCCTGTGTCCCCGCATCCCTGTGTCCTCAGCCCCTGTGTCCCTTCATCCCTGTGTCCTTGATCTCTGCATCCCTGCATCCCTGTGTCCTTGATCCCTGCACCCTTGTTGCCCCACATCCCTGTGTCCTCAATCCTTGCATCCCTGGGTCTCTATGCCCCGGGAGGGGATGGCTGGAGATGTTTGCTGAGCTGTTGGCTGGACTGGCACCTGGTTGTGACACCTTCTGTGTCCATCTTTCCATCTGGAGAGATGGAAAAGGGCCAGCAGGCTCTGCTTTGAATGCCACCACTGTCACACTGGTGGCTTTGAGTGAGACACCCGGTCCCAGGGCAGAAGCTTTCACTGGGGGAAAGGAAGACAGCTCATCTGGCCTGGGGGCTATTTGGGGAGGTATGGCCCCTCCGCACTCACAGTGGGCCAGGACAAGGCTGAGGATCTTGGGGCCCCATGGCTGTCCACTACGTCCCATTTCCAGACAGGAGCACCTCATTCCCCTGGTGCCACATCACAGCAGCATCTTTGCAGCTTTGATTCCTGCTTTTTCTTGTTCCTCCTTGGAGCCTGGAGGTTGGAGCTTGGTCTTTGGAGCATCCCTGAAGCTTGGCAGGTCCTTCATCAGCCCTGGTTCCTCCTTGTCCTCTCCTCATACATCTCCTCTCCTTTTCCATTTGTCAGATGTTAGAGCTGAATGGGGAAACACTAGCTCATCGCAGCTTCCTCATGATGGAAAATGGCTCTTTGAAAAGCTGAAAAATCCCCACCAGGGTTTGGAAGAAAGGGAATTTCACTCTCCTTCCAAACAATCCTGATCCTTGTAGGGGAAATTTGGCAACGCTGCGGGCCAGCCCTGCAGCCGGCTTCCCAGCAAACCAGTCGGGCAAACCGCAGCGCTTTCTTGCGCCTCAAGTCCCAGCTTGCTCGTTGGGTTGGCAGGAATGAAGCTCTCCCCGCCGGGCCTGCTGAACCCTTCCCTTCCCCCTTCCTCCCTCCCTCACCCCATCGCCTCCCCCGGGGGTCCCCCAAGCCCACAGGCTCCTGTCTGTGCCCAGGGGCTTGTTGGGGGGCTCTCCCCTGGCTTTGTTCTGTTGGGGGGGCAACACTTCCCTGGGCAAAGTCCTTGGGCCAGGCCTTGCATCCCGCTGGGTTGTGAGCACCCTCCGAGCTGTCCCCTCCCTGCAGAGCATCGGCGTGTAGCAGGCGCCGGAGCAGAGATGGGACTGGGGTGGGTGGTGTTATGGGGGAGATGCACAGCCCCGCCACCCATGGGGGTGGCCACCACTCCCCCCAGGATGCTCCATCCACTCAGCCACGGAGCAGCGTGAGCATCCTCCAGCACTGCGAGCTCCTTCTCCACCTTCCCCAGCCCCAGGTCCCTCCTGAAGCTGCTGGCAGGGACTGGCCGGGCACGGTGGCGGACCTGGCTCCCGGAGAGCTGCCTGGTGCTTTGCTGGGCTAAGCAGAAGCGGTGGGGCCGCGGTGCGAGCGTGGCGAATTCCTCATTCCTCTTCCCTGCGCTGTGCTGCCTGCCTGCCATCTTTGCATGCAAACAGTAAACAGGCTGTTATTATCCCGGATGCTTTGAATAACTGTGGCTATTTTTTCTCTTCCCAGTATTCTAAAAAGGCAAAAAATTCCCTGCGGTTTCTGAGTCAACTTTTTTTTTCTCGCTCTCTTTTCTTTCCTTCCCACCACCTCTGTGACCTTGAAAAACCAGGCAGATGAGCTCGCTGGCTCTCCTCACCCGCACCCGCTCCCCGGCTGTGCTCTGGCTGCCACCCTCGCTGCTCCCTGTGGCTGGCTGTGGGCAAATTTGGGGCCAAGCCTGGTGGTGGAGCAGCCCCGGGCTGGCAGCGGCAGGCAGGATCCAGCCCCCGGGCACCTTGCCCATTGATTGCCCTGGCCGAGGTGGCTGGGGATGCTCGAGGCAGCTGGGGATGCTGGAGGTGTCTGGGGATGCTCGAGGCAGCTGGGGACATTCCAGAGGATGCAACTTGCGCAGAGAGCTGGGGCAAGAGAGAAGGATGCTGCCCGTGCTCCTTGCATTTTGTCCCCCAGGGTTGGAAAATGTGGGTCTGGGGATGATGCAGGCAGCTGGGAGCCAAGAGGAGGATGACAGCAGCTCAGCCATTTGGCCTTTGCAGGCAGCAGTTTTTCCCTGGTTCACCCTGCAGGTCCTCTGGCAGGATTGGGACTCCTTCCTCCCCTTTTCTGCCTCCTCATCCTCCCACAGGTCAGCTCTATAAGCCTTTGCTTTTAGGTGTGATCCCCAAAAGCCTTCCCTGGACCCAGCACCGGGGTCTGGATCAGCACGTGGTGGGCAGTGGCCAGGCAGAGGATGGCCGTGGCCAAAAGCCCCTCTCTAGCCTGGGGTTTGGTGCCTGCAGCTCTCCAGGAGGCCAGAGCCGGTGGACAGAGGCAGGGGATGGGTCAGGGTTCCCATGCCCCCACCAGCTCCTCCAGCTCAACTGCAAAGGTTTGCTGGTGGGTGCAGGTTGGGGGTTTTATGGGTTTTCCCTCTCCTGGGTACGTTACTTCACACAAAAAATGCATGGGCGCTGGCCCGTGGGTCACGCAGCCTTGCGGGCAGGGGACACCCCCGCTCGCAGCTGCATCCCTGACTGCCGGAGGAGGAGGTGCCGGCAGGGTGAGCTCCACGTTTAGCCCCAGGTTGTTTCATCTCCGTAAAATTTTTGGGATGCTTCAAATGCTCCGGCAGCTGAGGAGCAATGGTGAACCTTGACAGACGGTCGGGCAGCGGGAGGCGAGGAAGAGGAGGTCAGTGCCAGCCGGGATGCGGAGGACAGGCAGACCTGGCGCTGTGCCTCTCACCTGTGTAACGCGCTCAGCAAGACAGGCGATGGCACGGCTGGGTCTCTGTACGGGTCTCCGGCTGCAGCTAGGGCTCAGCTCGATGGCAGCCGACACGGTTGACGAATAGCTGATGATTCAGCCTTGTGCAGCACCTCTGGGGGGAAGCCAGCGCTGGGCTTTTTTTTGGGGGGAGGCGGGGGATGCTGTCTGTGCTGGGAAGGCACCAGGGTGGGAGCTGGGGGATGGTGGGTCCCCAGGGCGGCTGGGGTCCGGACACCAGCTCTGTGATGGAGCAGCACCCCCGTGGGTTTGTTGAGGCGAGGGTCGGATGAAAGGCTTGGGGACCGACAGGTCCCCTGGGGTAATGAGAAGGAGCCAGCGAGTGGGACAGGGGATTTCAACGTCTGGAGAGCTCTGAGTGTGCGGGCTCACCTCTGGCTCTGAACGCTTCCCGGGAACAGGAGAGCAATAACCAGGCAAGAGGGTGGGAGCAAAGGGCTTTCCACTCAGCAGAGCTGGATGATGGGAAATCCCACCATTGCTGAGGCTGGCAGGGACCCCCGGAGACCCCAGGCTCCCTGCCTGGAGCAAAGTCAGCGCAGAAGACTCAGGACCTCATGAAGCAGAGCTGCCGTTGCCCGTGGGGGACCCTCAGCATCCAGGCAGACCCTGCTGGCTCGTCAGAGACACTCGCAGGATGCTGGCCACAACGGCACGGCCGAATGACAGCGGGGGGCTGAGCTGCCCGGAGGTGTGAACGGTGACAGCCAAGCACACAGCAATTTTCAGCTCCTGCCTAAGAGTGGGGGGCTCTGAAATCAGCTGGGGCTGGGGGACATGTCCCATGTGTCTGTCCCCTGCAGAGCTCATGCAATGCCATCTTTTGCTAAGCACGACACTACTCATGTGTGTACATTGAAGTGTTTCTTATCTTGTGGTGCCTGACCGCTATGGGCAGGTTTTGTTCTGTAGGCAGCGATGAGCAGCCTTGACGTCACGCAACATCGCCTGGGATCAGCAGTTCAGCGTGAGTGAAGCGGAGAGGCGCAAGAAACATTTCTGAGTAAAATCTTTTTTTTTTTAGCTGAACATTATTCACGTCACCCCCGTCCATATTTGAGCTGTTCATGGCCCAAGATGCCTTTTATTTCTTCATTTATTTGGACCAAAAAACCCCACCCCTAAGTGTTTCACCATGACATTTTGGAAGTGCAGCTTCCTGCCAGGCAGGGGCTGTTTTCCAGAGCTCTTCATTTTCAAACACGCCACTGAAAACGTTCAAGCAGAAATTGGAAAGAAAAGGAGCTGCGCATCCTGCGAGAGTGGTGCTGGGGGCGGGGGGCTGCTGCTCTTCGGGTTTTGCTGCAGCAGGGAAGGTTTGAGGTTGGTGGCAGGTCCCCAGGGCTGCAGGACGAGTCCAGCCGCAGGGCACTGCAGAGCGCTCTGGCCGAAGGAGCCAGGGATGGATCATTTTCCATCCTTCATTAACTGGATGGAGGCAAATCGTGGTGTTAGAAGTGTGTTTGGAAGTGGAGGGGCACGAGGCTCAGGACACTTCCCTGGCAGGACAGGCAAACGACCCCCGGCCACAGGGGATGGAGATGGTCGGGGCCATCCAGAAAACCTTTAAAAATCACCAACTTCATAGCCCAGGTCTTAACACCAGCGCTGCATCCCTGCACAGTAACTCTGCCCAGGGAATCTCAAGGGAAACATTTTCCCACAGCGAAATGGCTTGGTTTCTTTTTCTTTTTCTTTTTCTCTTTTTCTTTTTCTTTTTCTTTTTCTTTTTCTTTTTCTTTTTCTTTTTCTTTTTCTTTTTTTTTCTTTTTCTTTTTCTTTTTCTTTTTCCTTTTTTTCTTTCTTTTTTTTTTTTTTTTTTTTTTAATTTAAATAACTGGCTTCTTCCTTCCAGGAAAAACTGGATGTTTGGCCTTCCTGCCCGCTGTGGGGGAAACGTTTCAGTGTAATTTTGCTTCCCTCTTCACTTTAGAGCTAAAACTCTTCTTCTACAAAAAAAAAACAAACAAAAAAGTGTAGAAGGAATTGTGTTGGTTACTTGAAGAGAAGATGCCTATTTCTCACTGTTCTCATGCTTAGGAAAATCACAGAAATACTTAAATCTGGGGAAAACAAGTTGGCTTCAGGCCAACGGAAAGTTTTAACTCCCGGGGCTTGAAATTTTACACGTTCAAGGTTTCCTTGAAATTTTTCACTGGGTGGGGGGAGAGAATCACTTCCCATGAATTTCCTAATGCTCCAGCTGAGAAAGCCAAAGCGTGTTTCATCTCAAGCTGACACTCCAAAGCCAAACATCTCGCTTACATCCCCTGTGGTGCTTTTCTCCCCGGGTTTTTGCATGAAGCGATGACGGGATGCCACAGCCACCGTCAGAGCCGGGGCAGGAGGGATGCCTGGTCCCCACGGTGGGTGCTGGGGATGACCCACCACCCTGTGTGCCCCCTCCCTGGGTGCCCAGCTGCCCCGGCTGCCTGTCCTGCATGCTCCCTCCCATCGGTGCAGGCTTGAAGCTGCGGGGAGGGGGGTGGAAGGGCATTACAGAGCCTTAAAAAAAAAAAAAAAAGTTTCAGGGAGAAAAACACAAACAGCGAGAGGCAGAATGTGAATTTTGGCCTCGATGGAAAATGACACAGGCTGGAAAATATTCCCACCCGCATTTTTACAGCCTTAAAAAGCGATCCTTTTTTTTTTTTTTTCCCCCTCTTGCGTAGTGTCCAGCATGAAGTAACACTACGCTGGCAGAGCCCAGCCTTGAGGTCCCATGTCATGCCCCAGCAATTTGTAAGCAATGTCGTATTTGCCCAGTAAACAGGGGTCGGTACGGAGGGAAGGTCAGGGTTACGTGTGCCTGGACCCGCTGGAGAGCAGCCCCGGCCGCTTTCGGGAAGCGAGGACAAGCCTCTGCCACTGTGACTGGTTGTCCTGGAACTCCTGGCATGTCTTGGACCCACCAAAAGTTTAGAAACATGTTTCCAGGGCAACCAAAACATATTATTTTTTCCAGCTGTTCAGAAAAAAAAAAAAAAAAAGGTGGAATTAAAGAAAAAAAAAAAAAGAAACGGAACCAACAGAGGAAATTCTAAGAAAATGAAATCAGCTGGAAAAGTGGCAGGCGGGTCCCTCTCTCCCTGGCCCTCCCTGAAAAACATTGGCTGGAGATGGGCAGGGAAGATGATCGTGGTGCAGGCGAGGTTGGCTCCATGCAGGGAAGCACACCAGGGCTGCCCTCGTCAGCTGGGACTATTCCTGAGCTGCTGCCCTGTGCGCCAGAGCAGGGACGGCTCCATCCCGGAATAGAGCCATCACAGAGACGTTGCCTGTGGTGGCTATTTTGGGTTGTTCAATGTGTGTCTCTAGCAACCGGGAGGCTCCTGCTCTGGGGCCCAAACACATCTGCCTTCTGCCCATAAGTCTCTATATTTTCATCTTGGTCCTCGCTCCTCTTCCATTTGTTTTTTTCCCCATCTCGCTTGGCTTTATGGCATGTCTTTTTAAACGGCAACATTGCTTTTTCTTCCCACGTTTGGCTGGCTCTGAGGCTGAGCGGTGCGTGGAGACAACCCGGTTCAAGGAGGACCATGTGTCGGTGGGGAGGAAGGCTCAGCATCACCCAGTGCCCCAGCCTCCCTGTGCAGGGCTCACTGGCAGGTCAGGAAAACCAGATCGCACATTCCAGGCAATCTTTTTTTTGCACTCCACTTATTTGTTTATCACTGCTTGCAGGGCGTAATCCCTGCTGCCCTCCTCTTCTATGCCAGGCATTTGCTGGCAATGCTGCTGGGCGAGCTCCCAGCTGGCAGTGAGCCCCTGCCCTGTTGTGGAGCTGCAGCCAGCAGGGAGCAAGGGAAGCCAGGTAGTTAATACAGGGAGCCAACTTTGGCTTTTGCAAGGTCTGAGAGGACTTAAAGAGAGAAGACAAACCATGCAAGAGAGGGACACGTGTACCATGGCTGCAGCTGAGCTCAGGGAGGCAGCTGGTGGCTTTGTGGGCATTTGTGTTGCAGAGGAACAGGGGTGAGGGGGAATGGACACGGCTTTTGGGACTGCTGCGCCATGGGCAGCGGGAGGGCTTGCTTGAGAGGCTGAGGTTGCAGAAAGCATTGCTGTGTGGTAAAGCAAATAAGAATCACGTCACCCCCCTTGGCTTTTGCTTGCTTCCAGGCAGAAGAACCGGGCCCAACCTTCCAAACCATACGCTATTCATGCTCTACCAAACACCATCTCCATTCCACCGGCCATCTCCACTCCCACTGCTCCTTGGAGGCTGGTGCCCTGGCAGGCAGGGGAGCACTGAAAACGATACTGAATCTGGAGCAGCTCCAGCTCCACAACCTGTCCTGGCTCCAGCACCGGGGATCCTTGGCATGACCATGGCACAAATACTTAAGAACAGAATCATGAGCGTACAGGCTCCTGTTGTGCTGCAGATCCCTCTTGCTGCCTCCACACACAGCCTTGCATCGCACAGCCAGAGCACAGCTGTGCATCTCCCCGACTGTCACATCTCGCTTACAGGCCAGGGAACAAAATCCTGGGATGACAAAGCAGCAGCATGCCAGGGTGAGCTCTACCACCATAGAACAAACATGAGGCTTAACCCCTGAAAGCCAGCACGGGCACAGAACTCCCAAGCATCTCCACCTGGGACAGACTGTTCCCACTGTTGGTCCAAAACAAGCTCGGTCCCCTCCTTTGCTGGAAGAATGGGGGCAGAGGGCCTTTGTGGTGGGTCTGTTTTCTGGGCTTTTCCCTCCCTTGAAGCCATCATTTTGGGGTGAGGGATGTCTGCAGCTCAGCCCTGCTCTCCTCCTGTCCTAGGTGGCCAGGGACATGGGCCAACTCCTTCTGTGTTTGGACAGAAGGCTCAGACAACCGAAAGACATGGGCTTGATTGTGCTACCCACGGACACACCAAGGGCTCAGGAACAGTCAGCCTTCCCTCCAGCAGAGAAGAATTTGCCAGGTAACCCTGGATGCTCCCTGAGCTTGACTTTAAGAGCATGACTAGAAAGTGTTGGCTGGCTCCAACGTGCCGAGGCAAGCGCTGCTTCTTCCTTCAGGTTCTGCAACAAACCGCTGGTGCTTTGCTTTTGTGCAACACCTGGAGACCTTCCAGAAGCTGGGGCAGGTAGGGGAGGTATGGGAGCCTGCGCCATTCAGCCTCCCGGGAATACCAGGCCAGCCTTCGGTCCTGCACGGGGTGTTTGCTGCTCAGCTCCGTCCCTGCACAGCGGGTCGGGAGGGTCTTGCCGCACTCACCCCCTCCCTTGGCAGCAGAACAAAAAGTGGATTTTGCGATACTTTATTTAATTTTATCCTGTTCTCAAATCACAGTTTCCCAGGGGCTGGGTATAATCCTCCTCTGGTGTTCTGGTGTTAAAAAATGAGAATTCCGCAAATTCTTTCAAACCTCCCCAACTTTCTCAGCTTCCCTGCAATCTCAGGGCTTCACCATCCTTGAAAACTGCTGGAATGAGCAGCATTTCCCTGGTGTCGTAACGCTGACATAACAGGGTGGTGAATCAGTGGGGATCTTTCTGCCTGAACCATGTTGTATCATTGTTATTGCTGAAGTTTTGCTATTTTAAGCCACAAAGCCCCGTACAATCCAGTCTAAGTAAATGGCGAGTAACTCCGTCATATCCAGTTTCAAACCCCTGAACTGGTGAGAACTGTATTAATGCAAAACTATTCTGGTTCATGAGATCCTGCTCCAAACAAACTGGATGCCACACGGTAATCCAAGTGGTGTGTAATATTATAAAGTGTATAAATAGCCCTTGTCGGCGTTTGCCTGGGTGTGTCGGAGGGGCAGGGGAATTCTAACACCCATGTTTGCCTTAGAACGATGAGCTGCAAGCTAGCAGTGGGTTTACAGCTTGAATTTACATTCAGTTCTGGTTTCTGCAACAGTACAGCCACTACAGCAGGTCAGCTTTGCTTAATAGAAATCTCATGCGACCTTCAGCCTGCACTGCCTTTTTTGGGTCTTCACCTAACACTCATCAAACTGGGGTGCTCGGCTCCTAGATGCTGGTCCCCAATTTGCTGCCTGGGCACAGCATCACTGCTGCTGGACCACCGAGGATGGGTTTGCCTTCTCCACATTTAGAGCTGCCGGCTGCACTGAAACCAACTCACTCAGCAGCATCCAGTGTACCTCACGCTCTCCCAACTTTTCCAAGAAAAAGCTGACGTAGCTGCTGATTGAGGGGCAGAGGCCACGGAGCCACCAAAACAAGGACAAGCGATTCCCTGGATGCCTTGCTAGATATGGCTTTTGTGGGGATATCTTTTGAGTGCCTGGAGATGAAGGGGGAGTGCGTCAGCCCCCCACCTTAGAGCAGCCTTGCCACCGAGGGCTGAGTCCCATTCGGATCCTAGTGTCCCCCCCGCCGGGGGTGCGGGGTGAATGAACTCCCTCCAGTGCCCGAATTTGGAGCAGACACTATGTCCACATTCTTCAGCCCAGGGCCGGGAATGTCAGCTCCTGTCCCGACGCCAGGGGCTTGCATTCCTCCCTGATGCTGCTCCCAAAAAATGCCAGCCCAGAACGGTGCTAGAGAGAGGGGTGCCACTTGGTCCAGGGGGGAACAGGGAGGAGACATGCGAGGCCCGCAGAAATGCCTTTACCATGCTGGCGGGTGTGTGGCAGAGTTGGGCAGGGGTTAGCATGTGTGTGCTCACGTGTGTTTACTAAACACTGCTCTCTGCAAGAGGGAATGGTTGGAATTCACCCTCCTTGCTCCCCAGCAGACCCCAAGGACACGCGGGCGGACCCAGGGAATTCGTTCCTCCAGCCTGTTGCCATGGCTGCGTATTTAGAGACTCAAGCAGAAAAAAAAAAAAAAAAAGAAGAAAACCAAAACATTCTATTGGGAAGAAAAATAGCAGGGGGAAAAAAATGCAGAAGAGTAATGAGAAGGACTAGTGAGTCCAAGAAATGTATTAGATCATGCTTAAAAACTGGTGTCTGAGGAGTTCTCCATAGCACAGGCTATTCTAATATTTATTGTGTGTTATTTAAACCATGACTCCTGGCACCATCCGGGGCTCAACAGCACGGCGTGCTGCTCAGAAACATTATCAAAAGCTACTCCTGGGCTCCTGGGCCATTTGAGAGGTGCTGGAAGAAACCCATCCACGCTGGGTGCAGATGGCAGTCCGCTTTCAGCGGAGCTGCTGGCAGGATGGCAGCAGGGGTGTATCTAGGAAGCAGGACCTGGTGCAGAGCTGGCAAGTGGAGTAGTGTGGGTTATAACCTACAAGCAAGATAAAATCCTTGGAGAGGCTAAGTAAGGACAGGCTGGTGGCTGGCTCCAGCGTGAGAACGCAGCCGAGCCGGGGCAGGACTCGCTGACACGCTTTACCGTCATCAATCAAGCACAGGTGAGCCGCAAACCTGCAGGCAGGCGGGTATCCCTAGTTCCTCTGATACTGAAGGGACTCGTTTATATCGCTGCAGCGGGTATTTAAAATCGCTCCATGGGCAGTGGTTACCAGCAGGCCTCGGCCGGCGCAGCACGAGGCACCGCTCCCCACACGTCGTGTGTGCGAGGCTCCGGCGAAGGGGCTGGCACGGGAGCGCCAGGCGTGCCGGGACCCGGCTGGTTTAACACCCCGCAGCGGTAGGGCGCCCTTGGATCTCGCACCTCCCGGGAGGGCTCCAGCCCTGCAGCCGTGTGTGCTCCCCGTGGGAGCGCCGGGGCCGCCCGACCCGCACTGTGGCCTCTGCGGGGCCGGCTGCGCGCGGCAGCGTTTTCCCTGGGGATGAGATGGGAGGAAGGCCGGCCCGGCCGGGCTGAGGGCCGAGCTGCGGAGCCCGGCACCCCGACAGCAACCGACAGCGGGCGGGGGGGCCCGGGCCCGCGCTGGCGGGGAAGCGCGGCGCTGCCCCTGGCCCGGCTCCGCAGGCAGCCTGCCTGAGGGGACGGGCCGCCCGCCCCGGCGGGAAGGGCAGTCCCAGCACCACGCCGCTCCTGTGGGCGAGGGGAAGCAGCGGGGGGCCGGCGGCAGGTGCCTCCCCGGGGTGCCACCCCCCGCAGCGGGCACACACGGGCGCCGGGGCCGGGCCGGGCCCTGGTGGGGGCCGTTCCCCGCCTCCGCTCCGGGCCCGCTCGGGGGCCGCTGCGGTGTGGCCAGGCCGGGCGGGCAGCGCCCCCTAGCGCCCCGGCTAAGCGCGGCCGCCCTGCGGCAGCCCCCGAAAGCGCGCCGGGGAGGGGGAGCGGCAGCCGGGGGCCGGGGGCTGGGTGGCGGCGGAGCAGCCGGCCCTTGCTGGGGCTCAGCCCCCCGCGCCGAGACCCCTCAGCCTTTGCCAGGCCCGCAGCGCTTGGCTGCCCGGCCGGTTACAGCGCTGGGTGCAGGGGACCTCTGCCTCCGGGGGCTTAACCCCCCGGGAATGTTCCCCTCCCGCCGCTCCCCGCGCTGCGGATACAAGAGCGGGGGTCGGGGGGGTGGGTGCTGCAGAGCTCGCCGCGGCCGTCCAGCACCGAAACAGCGCTTGGAAGGTGGGGACAGACTTTTTTCCAGGGTCTGTAGTGACAGGACAAGGGGAATGGTTTGCAACTGTAAGAGGGGAGATTTAGATTAATATAAGGAAGAAATTAATTAATTACAACGAGGGCGGCGAGGCGCCGGCACAGGCTGCCCCGAGCAGCTGTGGGTGCCCCATCCCTGGCGGCGCCCAGGGCCAGGCTGGACGGGGCTGGGTGCACCCTGGTGCAGGGGAAGGTGACCCTGCCCGTGGCAGGGGGTGGAACTTTAAGCTCCCTTCCAAGCCCAACCATTCTATGAGTCTATGATTAATTAGATGCCAAGAGGGCTCTTCAAAAATTGCGTTTGAGTCAATGATTTCCCACGTCCCAGTGTGGCAATGATGGTTTCCAGCTGAGGGCTTTTTCGCATTTTTTAATGAATCATATTAAGGAGCGTTTCTCCCTGTCTGGTTTCA
This sequence comes from Falco punctatus, assembly GCF_963210335.1. Classification (NCBI taxonomy): domain Eukaryota; kingdom Metazoa; phylum Chordata; class Aves; order Falconiformes; family Falconidae; genus Falco; species Falco punctatus. Next base: position 28,653,930 of record NC_137593.1, read on the forward strand.
TTCTGTGCACAATGACGGGTCTTTAACGCGGGTCTCGCTGCTCCTGCCTGCACGTGTGAGACAAAGCTTGTAAATTAGAGATAGGAAATCTGTTGCCCTCTCCAGGAGGGATTGTTAATATGAGCTGTGAGATGCCAATGTCACTGAAATAAAAGCAGTCTTGAAACTCAACTGCATGACTGTAAACTTTCTGTGTGGCTTTCACCCCATAAAAATGCCTGTAGATGGTATTCCAAAAGCAGCCTTTCACTTGTAGTGATGTTCAAGGGATGTTAAGCATCGCAGCCACAGCAGAAAGCTTGCTTCCACCTGACCTAGCCCTCACCCTGGCCCGCGTGGAGATGCCTCTAGTAGCAAACGGGAGGTAGAATTCATTTCTGAGATCCATCACCGGACGCTGTGTCCAGTCCTGTCAGCCACAGCTCAATAAAAAAGCCCAATAAATGGAAAATGCTGGAATAAGACCAGTGGAAGCCATTCAAGGTCAGGCTTCACCTTATGGGGAAAGGCCAAGGAAAAATGGCTTATTTTGCTTATGCAAGAGAAATGACTTGTCACGGTGATCGCAAAGCAAGAACGTTCCCAGCGGCCAGTGATTTTTGAGGACAATGAAAGCTGGCGGCAGGGGAAGCTGAGGCACAGTGCGGCAGAGGCAGGGGCTGCTCTGCTCCGGCTGGGAGAGCCCACAGCTGCCCGACTCTGCGCCCTGCAGGACACGGTCCCTTCAGGACCCCTCCTCTTTCTCCTTTTTCCAATAAATCACCACCTGACTTTCAAGGGTAAATGCTGGACCAGGAGTGGAAATAACCTCTGAGCCATGCAGCTGGCGATGATTCACAGCTGGACTAAAATCCAGCCTGCAAGGAGAATGGAGGCACCCAGCAGGAGAAGCTCTCCCCATCTCTGCAGTCCATTAGGCTGGTCGCTTGCTGCTGAATCCACCTTGCCTAGAAAATGCCTGGCTTAGGATTTTTGACACAACAGTGACAAAATCTTAATCAGTGGAGGAACCAGCTGGTGAAAATGTGCGAGGATCCTGCCACTGCCGTCCAAGCCTGGGTGAGACCCAGCCCAAGCAAGCGCCTGCTTACAGGATCCCTCCTCGCTGACTCTGGGGCTGTAAAACGTTTTTCAGCACCGAAATCTATGTGGGAATACTGGATATTTTATGAAAAGCATATAAAATGTTTTGGATTTTTTTGTTTTATTGAAAGTAGGAGTTTTCATTGAATGTGGTTTATACATGACTTCGTGTTGTGTGAGCTGCTGGAGAATGAACGGTCTGTCAGGGACTCTGAAAACACCCAGGAACAGTTGGATGGGAGGAGGCCAGGATGTCTTTCCACAGGCTTTTTCCTGACCCTTACCTCATTTTCAGGATAAGGATCTATGGAAACACAGCAGCCCTGAAAGAACAGAATACAGTCAAAAGCACACAGCATTTTAATGAGGCAAAACATCCTGCTAAGTATTTTGGTTTATTGGTGTTGAGTACGCTCCAACCCAAAGAAAAGGACTTAGAAATAATCTATTAAAATAGTTGGCTTATGGGATCTGCAATATACGCATGATTAAAATGGAGCTATTTTTACCTATGTCAGAATATATCAGCTACAGGAATCTGTTTTTCAGAAGTAAAATGTATCTGCCTTCAATAAACGGTGTGCGGTTGAGCTTGGAGTGTAGCAGTGCTGCCCGGTGTGGGGAAGAGGAGCAGATACCTCTTTGGCCATGACAGTGGTGACTCAGACCCTGTGTGCAGCTGAGGAAATTGATACCAGCACTCTCCTTCATTCCTGTGGTCAGGTTCTGGTGGGTTTGAACACCTTCTGCTCTGGTTCAGAGACCACTAGAAGCCACGGGAAGATTCCTGTTGCTCACAATGCGTTTGTTAGTATTATTCTAGTATATTCAGTTGCACCAATGAATTAACTGCTGCTAAATCTGCAGGATCTAGCCATAGGTGCCTAGTCTGCAGACCAGAGCTGGAGCCCAGGCACGTCTCTGGCATGTGTGCAGGGGCAAGAAGTCTCCCAAGTATCCCTCCTGCTGAGTAGGAGTCACCTAGGACTTGCTTATTTGGAGTGTGCAGAAGAGTGTGGGCATCTGAACTGGGATCACTGGCAAAAGATTTCATCCGTGCAGGATCCAGAGTCCGAAACACTTGCTAGCAAAAGGGTCTGTTCATTCCCCGCATGCAAGGAGTGAGCAGGGTTCACTCCCAGCCACCTGGTCGGCTGGTGCTGGTGACATTGCAAGAATTGTAAGGCTGCTTGGCTAGAACATGGAAGACAAGAGGTAGATCTCTGCAGCTTAAAGAAATTCAGGCTTGCGGCTCCCCAGAACAATCTAAACTCTGAGAGGAGGTGAGAGGCATGCTCTCTTGTGATTCCTGCTTTCATGGATCCAGGGGCTCCACAACATCTTCTGTAGAGGGTTCAGTGAACTGGGTGAGTTGGTCAGTACTTCTTTCTGATTCTCATGTACAGTAACTTTTAATCTAGTGAAAATGGGAATCTTAATACTTTCTGAGAAAGGAAGTCACTTCCTGGGCAAATGCTGCAATTGTGCTTTTGTAAAAAAAGGATGGGATACAGTGACTCCTACAACTAATTATCTCCATTCCTATATCGTGTGTGGGCTCTGAAAATCCCTGGTAAGCCATAAAATAGCTCAAACTGCCAGAGCACAGGGGAAAAATTACATAAGTGATCTGTAAAACATGACCACATAAGATTGCAACTGCCCTTCAGTTGACTTCCCAAGGGAAAAGGGAAAGGCACAGAGAGGACTGAGCCCTCTGAGGATGGGTGCTGACTTTGGGGTCATGTGCTGAACTACAGTGCAAGGTCTTTTGTTTCAGCAGCGATGGAAGAAAGCCCCTGAAGACAAATTTGGAAGGTTCATCTGCACTGAAAAGCCAAGAAAAGACCAAAGAGGAGCCAGAAACTCAGGAGCACTAGGCTGCCCCGGAGGCAGTTCTCCGGGGTGCAGCACCATTGAGCTGGGTCTTGGGTGACTTGGGATTCTGCCACCGAGTGATTCTCAGGATGTTTGTGCCAAGGTGCTTTAAACACCAGGGGTGCTCAGGGGTTGGTTTTAACACCAACAGCCCTTTGGTGAGCTAGAAAAAAAACAGTGTTTTTCAGGTTTGTCCAGAGCATGCTGGATCTGACAGCTTGCACCAGCCACAGATCCAGACAAAGCCATGCTAAGAAAAACCCTTTGACCCAAGGTGAGATGGGGCATTTAGTGACATGGGAAGTGTTCCCACTGAGCTGGGGCTGGCAGTACCCATTGCCAGCTCCCGAGATCCAGCATCCTTCTGCCAGGAGGGAGGACCCAGGTTTGGGTGCCTGCTTGCTAGCAATTCTCTCTGCTCCCTCCAGCAGACATCTTTCCAATTTTCTCTCAATTTTGTCATCAAAATGGTTTTATTTGTCATTTTCTGGCCTATCCTGATACCAACTCCCAACTGAGCATTAAGCTCCGATTGTCTGAGTGCAGAACAAAATGTACAAGCCTTGTTGTGCAATCCGTGCTTTAAAATGGCCCAAACCCCTGGCATCTATTGGCAAAGAAAATGCTTCAAATGACACAGACCCCAGCCAGCATCCCACGGGAATCCTGGGGACAGGAGAGGTGAGACCACCAGCCCCCAAATGCAAACAATTTATTTCATATTTAGCAGTATCATAGCATGCAACACTCCCCTTTTAAGGCAAAGGAATGGCATGTGCCTTAACAACCACACACTGAAATCGTGTTCTGATGCTTTGCTTTCCTTCAGCCTCTCTGCTTGCTTAATGCCATAGTAGTTCTCAGTTAGCTTAATGTTACCAGGATGTTTTTTACAATAAATGCTACATTTCCAGGAACTTGTATATGGCATTTCCTGCTGCCGCTGTGTGAGTGACTTTTCCTCTCTTTATATATTCAAGCCTAAGTGGTCTGGCTCTGCAGTGACATCAGCTAGCCCTTCCTTCTCAAGAGCAGCTTTATGGACCTGTGTGCACAATTAGAAATTAAAAAAAAGAAAAAAGTAGAAGTCTGTTACAAAGGGGAGCAGGCTGGAAGTCTGAGGCTTTTTATTTTTGCCTCAGTGCTGGGTCTCTGCTATTGCAGAAACAGGGGACACCAGCGTTCGCAGCCAGTGCTTCCTGTTTATGGTTGATGAGATGGGATGGAAAGAATTGGTGTGTGTGGGGGTGTGGGTGTGGAGTAGGGGAATCTGTACGTTTTCAATTTTAAAGTTGACATGGAAGACTTCATGGGTGACTGCTGACCCGAGTGAAGCCATCTGTCTGTTTATATGATTCAACATATAGTCCATTCCCTCATTCTTGGTTCTCCTCCTTGGGTGGTGGGAAAAGGAACAGCAAATTTGGAGATGGAGAAAAAAAGCAGTAAGTCCCCAGTCTGTCCCACCCAGATGATGGAGGAGAACTGGAAACCCTGGGACACCTTGCTCCCTGAAATACAGAAGCGGGGCACCCCTCAGGGAACGGCAGCATGCAAAGCAGAGTAAATGAGTGGGTTTTATCCCTACTCAGAAGCATGCTCACGTCCTCCTTGCCCATGGAAAGGGGTCCTTGCTGCCATTACAGAGCCCTTTAGGAGTTGCCTGAGAAGATAAATACTGAAGAGCTTAGGAAGCCTAGTGCTTACACAGGCTCAGCTGTGATGTCTTTTCCATGGTCTCCTAAATCTGAAATCCCTTTTGCCCATTTCTAATGACTGTCCATGAGCAAAGCCAAAGCTCCACAGCACTTCTGTGGAGAAGCCTAGCTGGCCTCTGCCTTTGTGCAAGCAATGAGGTGAAGGCTTGTGCACCATGTAACCAATGTGCAGTTTTGTTGGAAGCCATCCAGGTGCTGAGGTCACCCGGTACTTGCAAAAAAGAGAAACTGTTTGAAGGCAAAAATGTTGGAAGACTGATTGAAAGAGGCAGAAGGACTTCATTCCTGTGTCTACGTGAAGGGGCCGGTTCTCCTCTAAAGGGAACGTTACACAGTCATTTACAATTGTAAAAAGGAGGTGGGAAAAGCCACCCTTTATTGCAGCAGCATGTGCAAGCAAGTCTGGACATGGAGCAGTCATTACCAAAGCCCTCTCTCCCATCTTCCAGCACCCACGTAAATATCCCTGTATCGTATGTCTTCCATGAGATCCTAATGTATCAAATTCTCATCAGTGCCATTAATTGTCAGCTATTTGCTTTTGCAGATTTGTTTTACATCCAGAAATGAATACCAGCTCTTCCGTGCCTCTTGGGACACAGTGGTGGTAAACGCTGATACAGTCATGCTCAGAGCACAAGCAATGATGCATCCCACTGCCTAGCCAAGCAAAACTTTTCCATACGAGTGCTGTGAATTCACAGCTATTGCTAGCAGCTTTCCATGGAGAGACTCTGTGTATCTCTTGCAATATAATCTTACCCAGAATGGTTGTGAAAGACCATGAACTCGATCCTGCCAAAAATAGTCTGTGCAGCCAAAAAAATCAACAGAAGATCTTTAGCATTTAAGCTGGCCTGTGAGTTGCATTTTTCACCTTTTTCAAACAATGTGTTTCTTGATGTCCGTGAAACCTCCTATTTGGCTTCTAATACCCCCAATTATTCTTCTAAGTGTAGCAGACTGCATTTTAATTATAACTTCAGGGCTCAGCAAGCAATCAGCTTCACAGGCATAACAGACCAGACACACCAGCAATGACTTTAGCCCTAAAAGTGTCTGTGTGCAGGCTGGCAGATGCATCCTAAGAATGTGTTTATTTGCATTTGGTTTATGTGGTTTTGGTGACCTTTTGTTAAAATCCGCCAGTGACTTCCAGGAGGCAAGTTACATACTCACTAAAAAGAAATGCAGCAAAATGATCTAGCATGGGTCCTTCTGCTGAATATTACATTTCTGCTGAATCCATGTGTCCAAGGCAGGGATGACCGAGGTTAAGGTTAAAGTAATGTTATCAGTGGACAGGATGGCTGTACAGATCTTGTCCCCTTGTTCCTAATGAAGAATGGCAGTCCAGAAATGGGTTATGGGGGGAACTGGGGCACCGCCACCATGTGGGGCTTCCTATGGGTGCTGTCACTGTTACAGGCTGTTTTATAGCCTGTGTTTTCCTGTCTCTTCTGTCATGTCTTTGACAAGCCCGTGGAAAAATAGAGCTGTTTGCATGGTGCCTGCACCACATTTTTCAGTCTCTCTGGGCTCATTCTACCTCCAGAGAGCAGCAGCAATCTCTTGCTGTTCCCTCATTTGCACCAAAAAGACAGTGAGTGAAGCAGGGCCTTCTCAAAGTGATAAATCCTCAGCTACACTCAGGTGGCTTTGGCAGCATCTCAGCATGTAGGCTGCCTGCTAACTTCACTGGAGAAGGCTACTAATATTTTGCTTGGTCTCCAGGCAAGCCTGTCAGGGGGCACACTGTTGAAACCCAGGTGAGTGTGGCTCTGGCCGAGAACACACCGCAAGTGCAGAGTAACACTGCACTAGTTATCTTTCAGTGATACACTATTAGGATGTTAACAGCCTTCTGTTCTCACGTTCTCACAACTTGAAGCATGGTTAGTTATTGCTGCTGTGAACAGAGTCTTTTGTTTCAGAGACTAAATGAGGACTGTTGCTGAAACAATTTTGTTTTGTATTCTGATTTTGTATTCTCCGCATTTCTCAAACAGAGCTTGGTGCAAATTCATGCTTCTTTAGTGCATTAGTTTTGTGAATGCTTTTGCAATGACTTTATCAAGCAGCTCAGGAACCCTAAGCCAAAGATGAGCCTCGGTTTTGGTTTTGATCACATCAGACACCGCAAGTTGCCTGTCTGTCTATGAGTCTCTAAGTGAGGTGCATTAGAAAATACCCAGAGTCTGAAGTTTAGACTATGTCTGAACAGCAAATAAACACACATGCCCAGCCTCTGGGTTTAGAGGCTGAGGAAATGGTCTGTGGAGAACCTGTGGTATGGAGGGCTTGCCCTCAGTAACCAGCGCTGTTCAGGCTGGTCCACATCCACACAATTAAAGACTCGCATGTAATTTGCAACTCCATTTTCAGTTTGCCATTTTATTTTTTTCAGTTTGCTGTTCTATTTTTTTTATGCCTCGTATTGCTAAGTAAGTGATGCTTATTGTGGGGAGGTGTGCGAGCAATTTCTCTTTCACCACAGTGATTTGAAGAGCAGAACCTCCTATGCGCTTTCTCTTACGGTTACGAGCTGAAAGACTCACTGATTAAAACCCCTCCGTGGCCAATTAGCCTGCACTATCCTCCTGTCATGGTCACCCACGTAGGTACTAAATTCCCCCTGGCAGGTCGGAAGAGAGTGTATTATTCAAAGCTATTAACTGATTTAATGGTCATAACTGAGTATTGTGACACATCTGCTGAAGATCTCAATCAAGCAGGCAGCTGCCAGCGATGAATTTGCAAAGACTGACACGGTTACTGCTCTTTGGGGAGTCCAGAGGAGCTGGAAAGCAGCCAGACCCGAAAGCAGGTAGGAAGGTGACGATGGAGGCGGCTCTTCCATCATCAGCCCGGAGGGGTGAGGGACCGGGCGCATTTAGGTGAAATGTCAGTTCAGAAAAACAAGATCCACTTGCCGAGCTGATAGCACCAGAGGTTTTGCGTTTCAGGGGAAAGGTGGACATCTTGGAACGGGGTTTTGTGCCAGACTGCAACGGAAACACATACTTCTGAAATTCTGTGCAGAAAAGGATTTCGGGAAAAGGTCAGGGATGTTTGTATAGTTGATTCAAAGTCTTATGTTGGAATTTAACATTGCTTTCATCGTTTGACTTGATTATCATAGCGTTCTTACAAAATACATCAGCTGCCATGCAGCGCCGCTGCTGGCACTTGGTACGGCACAGCAGACGTGTTTACAGTTTGGGTTTTACTCTGGGACCCCTGCAGCAGCAGGGGCTTGGCGGGGAGGCCATACCCATCCCTGGCGGACCCAGGGCCCTCCTCCGGCACAGCCCTCGGCAACGCTGCTGCTGCCCGAGCGCCCAAAGACAAGCAAAAAGCAATTAGAGCATTAAACACAACATCGCTACACTGAGCCTTAAAAACAATCACCAAAAAAGGAAATTTTCTTAAAGCGCTGGTATTCCGGAGGTATTTCCAGCTGGGTAACTTTCCGGTCAGTGACTTCAGGAGATCTTCCGCCGGGATGTTTTGGCCGAGCGCTCCCCGCCGTGTGGAGGAGCCGCCCGGGCCCAGCCGGCAGGTGGCCAGGCAGGCCGGGGGGCTGGAGGGCAGGGCCCGAGGAGCCGGCAGCCCAGGCGGAGCAGGCGGAGGAGGCGGAGGGCGCGCTGCCGGGCCGCGGCGCTCCCCCCGCTCGCCCCCTCCCCTCAGGAGGCCGCGGGGCTGCCGGTGGCCGCGCCGTGCGCGTGCGCGGGGGCGGGGCGCGCGCGGCGCCAGCGGCGGCGTCGGGCGCGCGCAGCCATGAGCGGCGGGGCGGGGGCTGGCGGCCGCGGCGTGTGAGGGGTTCGGCGGGGCGGGGGGGTCCCCTCCCGGCCTTCCCCCCCCCCACCGCCGGCCCTGCCTGCCTGCCTGCCTGCCTCCCCGCGGAGCGATGGTGCCGGGGCGCCGGGGCGGGGGCCGCCGGCGGCGGGGCCGGCCCCTTTCGGCGCCGGGGGAGGCGGGCGCGGGGAGGCGGCGGCGGCGGCCGCCGTCGTCGTGGTGGTGCCGGGTGCGGGGCCAGCGCCGCCATCTCCTCCGCCTGCTGCCGCTGCTGCTGCTGCTGCCCGCCGGCGCCGAGGGCCAGGCCGGCCCCAGCTCCGGCCCGCACGCCGCGGGGCCCCCGGACTGGCCCCCCGCCGGCCCCGGGCCCAGCCTCAGCCTCTACCTGAGCGAGGAGGAGGTGCGCCGGCTGATCGGTGAGTGCGGGCCGGGGCCGCGGCCGCGCCGGGCCCGGCGGGAAGGTGGGCTGGGGCCGGCGGCGGGGCCGTCTGCGGGGTGGGGGCCGCGGGGGCGGCCTGTGGAGCCAGGGGCTTGCGGGGCTGTCTGTGGGGCTGAGGTGCTGTTGCGGGTCGGGGTGCCCAGAAGGCGATGAGGGGAGTGCTGTGGAGTTTGGGGGTCTGGAAGGGGATGGGGGCTCTGGGGATGGGTGGTGTTGGGGGTCAGGGCGCTCAGGAGGCGATGAGGGAAGTTCTGTGGGGTTTGGGGGTCTGGAAGGGGATGGGGGGTCTGGAAGGGAATGGGGGGTCTGTGGGGCTGTGGTGGGGATGGCTTGGGGCCGGTGGGAGTGGAGGGTAGGGGTGGTGGCTGTGGCGTTCCAAGAGGAATGGGGATGTCTGTGGGACTGTCGCAAGGGCAGGTCTGGGGTGCAGGGGACGATGGAGAGGGCTGTGAGTGGGGATGAAGGCCCTGGGGTTCAGGAGAGGATGGGGGGCCGCGGGACTGGAGTGGGGTTGGGTGAATCTGGGGATCCAGGTGGGATTCTGTAGGGCTGGGGGAGCAGAGGGCCGTGGGGAGAATGGAGGGGTCTGAGGGCTCAGGAAAGCTTCTGTGCTGCCTTGTGTGTGTGTGGTTGGGGGGAGAAAAGAGCCCTGGGCTTTACCCTGATGGTGGGGGGTTCCCTAGGTTCAAGTGACTGGGGATGGTGCCCCGTGGGAGCAGGGTAAGCCCTGGAAGAGGTGAGTTCAGGCCTGTGATTTAATTAGCGAGGCAAGTGACACTCAGAGGGCAGAGAGGAGACTTGGCAATAATTCGGGGTGTGTGTGTGAAAGGAATCTTAATTTCTAGGCAGGCTGACAATTGCTGCGCAAGTACTTGGAGGCAGTTCATGAAGTCCCCCATCTGGCCCGCTGCAGAAGGCTTTCGCAGTAGTTTTGTGCTTGGAGAGTCTCTGATTTTAAAGAAAGATTTGTTTTCTGTAGGCTTTGGCTTGGTTAGGCTCTTATTTAGAGTTGGTGACTGGAGTCTCAAAACAAATATATTGGTATCTCCAGTGATTTGTTTTTCAGCAAGTGTCCTGTGTTTCCATAAACTGAAAAATGAGCAGTGAAAGACTTTATTTGCATCAAATAGACAAAAATATCACCAGTTAAGTTGAACTCTGTAAGCACGTAGCTGACCAAAGTCAGGGGACCTAGGGATTTAATAACACCGTAAACATTCTTTCCCTTATGGCTTGCTCTGGTGATTAGCGTTCTGCTGCCGTCATTTTTACATTGCATGTGCTTGCTGCCAGATGCTCTGTTACAGATAGAGGATAAAAATATCAGGCTTGCTGTTTAGGCGATTTTCTAAACAAGTATTTCATCTTGAATGTAGTGAATGGTAAAGTTTGAGCTATCCTGACTCTAGCACCTGAAATCTGTGTTAGTTGGATTTGCTCAGACTTCCATGATCCACTAGCATAATTATTCATCATGAAGTAACAATTGAGGAGGGAAGATCTGTTGTTACTATTACTTTTGAAGTTAAATTACATCCCGTGACCTCCCTTATGGGTGTCTATTGCCAGTGTGGGTTGAAGTAATTTATTATTCAAGCTGTCTGGAGCTGTTTTATATTGCTTTTAAGTATCTGATGCTTAATGATCTGTTCTTGCTTCTGTGACTCCAAAGGCTTGTGGATAAACTGGAGTCTAATGTGGAGATAAACTGGCATTTTTTTTTCAGTTGGTGGGATTCAGATCACTACCAGTATGTTGTAAACTAAACTTTTAGGATCCACCTTGCGTCATTGGCATGAAATTGAATTTTAGGGGTATTTACACATACTAGCTGTTGTGGGTAAGGTGTAGTTTGGCAAGGCATCTAGGCACAGGCAATCAGATCTCAGCTTGCTTTATGTATTCCTCTGGCAGAAGAAAGTCCAAAGGGACAGACAGGTTTATTCCAGTTCTTCACAGTTCTGAAAACAAAACAAGCTATTTTAAAATGTTCAGTTTTGTAGTATCTGAACTGTGTTTATGTATGAGCAAGTTTATGGTTTAAGTGATCCTATAGGTGTGTGTGAACTTTTGAAGAGCAGGGAGATGATTCAGCTTCTCTAACTCATTTGAAAAAAGCCATGGTTCAGGGGATGCTAGGGTAGACATTCACAGCAGATAGGAAAATGACGTTGCTTGTGAAGCCAACTGTTAGGTTCAGCGAAGCTGCTAATATAAACATAGAAGCTCATTTCTTTCACTGCTACTGTCTTGCTGTGGTTGAACAGAAAATACTTAAGACTTTCTGAAGTGCTTGGAAACCCAAATGTTACATGGAGTTACTACAGCCTGTGGTGTGTCTTTCTGCTTCTTAATATTGTCCCCATACATCTTTAGGTCACAAATTTGATTTGGAACAAATGTAAGTGCACAATGGTGAGTCTGCTGAATTGGCCATAGACAGTGATGCAGTGGTGTTCTCCATGCAAAACTGGAGCATCCACAGGGTCTGGGGCAGGGTCTGCAGGGCTGTACCCACGTGTGGTCTCTCCACCAGTGAGGCTGAACCAGTTCAGTGGAGCATAGCAGTACTGCTTTCCTCAAAACCAGAGTTCAGTGTCTTATGGAACCATGGTCTGTGTTTTTAATTAGGTTGTGGCTCTTGTAAATGAAATAGTGACTTGTTTAAGATTATTTGTGGCTGCTGTTGTTTCTGTGGCATGGAGGCAGGACAGATACTATGATTTATAGTGAAAACTGCCCGCTGCTTTTCTGTATGCTTATGCCAAGCTTCCACCGTTAGGCTATGTGATTCTGACCATGTGTCTGCCTTAGGAGGAATTGTTTTGAAACCTTCAGAACTTTACAGAGAAGAAAACTAGAGTAAACTGGCTTGTCTTGTTGTGTGAGATGGATTTGTATCTTGAAAAGCTACAGAGTTCTCATGGTCTGAAAGCAGGACTTGCTATATGGCAGGCAGATAGTGTCTCCGTCAGCAGTATCTCTTGCTGTTCCTGTGGAAAATGTTCACAGCCATCCAAACTATAAGCCTTTGGGGGGAAAAATAATTGTGGCTTTCACATACTTGAATGTGTTAGATTCCACTTGCACCAGGCAGGTTTCAGCGATAGAAGGGATGGAGGTAGAAAGAGAGGAGTTAGTCAAGGGGACTTGGTTGAAATGACTTCAGCGATGGTAGCAGGAGCCAGAGGTGCTTGAGTGAGAGTAGAGGTGAGGTACAGAGTGATGGAGAGTCGGGGAGGAGGAAGGTTACCTTGCTGGGGAGAGACATCCCGAGCACTGCAACCCGTTTTAGGGGTGTCTGTAAACACAGCGCTGCAATCCATAGCTTTTTGGAGCTGGTTCATATGGAGAATCTCTTTTGGGCCTGCACATAAACGTGAAGAAAGTAGTGTTGGTCTTACAGAGTCACTAACTATATAGACATGATAAAGCTACCTGTGATCGTATCATGGTTTTCCAGTGACCTTCCTGTGATGCTAAGCATGCAGGGGAGGTGGTGTTAAATTGGTGATGAATTACTTAGTAGAAGGTCTGTACTTGATTTAGTGATTTCCATTTAGATTTTCCTGTGAAATCAGAACATGGTGTTTGTCTATAATGTTGAAATGCTCCACTGAGTGGCTTTTCACAGGATCCTGTGATATAAAGGCATGTGTATCCCTGCTTTGCAGGTAATGAGTTAAGGTTTGGAGAAAAAAGTAAAAAATAGCCATTAATATTAGGTAGCTAGCTTTTAATAATTAAGGATTTGATCTGGTCTATTTAAAGTACATAGCATTATTTAGCACTTCATGCATTCACGGTGTATCTCCTAGACCTTCAGCTGTGAGTTGCCGGCCGTTCTGCAGCTTAGCCTCACAGGAAGACCTGGGTTATACCCTCTGAGTACAAGGACCAGAATCAACAGCTGCATGGGAAAACTTGGCTTAAACAGGTTTTTCTTGCATTGCAGGCAGTTCTGTTGTAGCATTCAAGAGATAGCACATAATTGTTTACAGCAGCAACAAGATGCTTAAGCAGCAAGGACAATCCTTTCTGTTCTTGCAAGGCTTTTTTTTTTTTCCTTGGACTACATACCTTTCAGGTGTGAAATTGGTCTTGTGGATAGCCTTCCTCATCATGTGGCTCTGGCTCTTTTTAGAGACAGGTCTAGCTTGAATGCTAAATGAGACTTTGGTCCCATGGGGGAAAAGATACCATGTTAACATGTAACAAAGGGCTGTCATAATGCATACATATTGGGATGGTGGTGGGTGGGGTAAATTAGTATTGTGGGAGAGTCAGAAGTCCTAGGATGTTTGCATTGAGTTTGCAAACTTAGTATTCTTTGGCCTAGTTTCTTCTGAGTAAACGTATTGAATGCTGTCTTCTGTTGGTTTTATATTTGCATCTTGCTTAATTACAGATTTAACATTTATGTGACAACTTCTTAGGTGTCCTAGAATTTCACTTGAAGCCAGTGTGCAGCTTACTAAAATGAGTTGTCTGATTGTAAGATGTGAACCTGATGCAAAACCTATTATAACAGAGGATTGGGGTTTTGTTTTTAAATTGTACTGCTGACTTACAGAATGGTTGGGGCTGGCAGGGACCTCTGGAGGTCCTCTGGCCTAACCCCCTGCTCAAGCAGGACCACCTACAGCTGGTTGTCTAGCACTGTGTCTAGAAGCTTTTGAAGATCTCCAAGGATGGAGACTCCACCACCTCAGCGGGCAACCTGAGCTAGTGCTTGGTCACCCTCACAGTATGAGTTTTTCCTGATGTTCAGACAGACCCTCCTGTGTTCCAGTTTGTAGCCTGTCACTGGTCTTGTCACTGGGCACTGCTGAGAAGAGCCTGGATTTGTCATCTTTGTATACACACCTTCAGGTATTTATATGCATTGATGAGATCCCCCTGAGCCATCTCTTCTTCAGGCTGAACAGCCTCAGCTTTCTGAGCCTCTTCTCATAGGAGAGATGCTCCAGTCCCTTTAGTAGTCTTTGTGGTCCTTTGCTGGATTCTCCCCAGTAGTTCCATGTCTCTTGTATTGGAAAACGCAGCACTGGAGCCAGTACTCCAGGTGTGCTTTCAGAAGGACTGAGCAGAGCCTTGGTGGATTACAGGCAAAATGCAGTTTTGGATATTTTAGATGGAGGCTAAAGGTCTACTTACTGCAGCAGTTGATCTTAATTAGGATGTTTTCAGTTTACACTGTGAAACAGCTTTCTTAATATCACTATTTTGAGGAGTTATCAACAGGAGTTCACGTCAAAAGTGCTTTATGGTACTTGCACTGAGTTTATAGTGACTGGAAATCCTCTTTTTCCTTTGTCTGTTGCATGGTTAGTTGTCCCTGTTATGAAGGGGAGCTGAAAATCAGTTTGCAGGGGTGAGCTTGGTGTTCAAATTATTGAAAGGTTGAAGTATTTCTTTCTTCTGATTCTTGAAATGCTTCAGAGCCATGTTAAAAGCCTACTCATGTCTGTCTTTGAGAGCATCACAATGCAGAGCACCATCAGTGAGCTAGTGCTGTGTTCCAAGCGAGTTTTGTTAGCAGCACCCAAGATAAATTTCCACATGAGATGAGTAAGTTACAGGGGGTTGTACATGGTGCCTCTTTAGGCCAGAAAAAATACAGCAGAGAGCCTCTGTGTAATTGCAGGAAGATGAATGTCCACTAAGAAGCAGATGTTTGTGTACCCTAAGGTCTTGAAGCAAGTGTCTGTGTGGTATGTGACTGACAGTTCAGAATCTGGTTCTGTTGTATACGTGTTCTTAAATACTGATTTTCTAGCTTTTAAGTGCTTGACTCTGAAGAACAGTAGCTGTTGGCATGTTGTATGCAAAAATAAGCATTATGGTCCACACGCCTGTCTTTGCAGAAATGCAAAACCCTGCATGTTGATGCTTCATTTTACCATTTGAAAGGGACTTAAAATTAAAGCATACCATAGGCGTGCAATGCTGGATGGAAAGCAAGCTTCTAATTTTGACAGATGCCATGCACTGTAACAGAACTGAATTTCTGATGATGGCCTGAAAATACTCTGATTTGTTCCACTTAAGTGGAAGTGCTCTTTTTAGGATAGTTATTTTATTACCTTGCCCTGTAAAGCCCTTTAGCCTAATGATTGTCCATGACTGATGGTTTTTAGATGGGCTTTTTAGTATTGCAGGCGAGTGTCCCTTAAGTTTGCTTTGGAGGAATAGAAGCATTTGGAGGGCGCATGCAGCAACATCTGGCTGCTTGCTAGCTGCAGCACTTTGTGACAAGTTCTTTGCATCATGTTGTTGAGCAATCTGTTTTTGTTTTGGAGCTTTTCAGGATGCTTGGATGCTTGTCCGTCTGGTTTAGAGTACCATGGTTCATGTCAATATTGTTTTGAGGTTTATGAGAACAAGCTGCATTTGGGGTTCCTCTGCCCTTTTCCATTCTATGACCTCACTTTTAATTTTCAAAGTTCAAATGGCATGTGGATAGCTGTTCTTTTGGAGATGGGTGCAGACATACAAACCCACTGCAATATTTGTAATGCTTGCAAACTGGCAGAAGAACATGCTTCTAGAAGTTTGAAACAGCCTGTGGAAGGCCATTGGGAGTGATACCAGTGGAGGCAGCTTCTAGCCTGGGTTAGGATTGCTTTCAAATAACTTCTGTGTGACTGCCATTGAGAGGGAAGTCTGGGAAATACTTTAGTCCTTGTGTGTGTTGATCTGCTCAGCATTGCTGAGATGGGTAGTTGATTTCTGTGGCTGTTCTGTCACACCAGTTTGTGTTGGGATTTGAAAATGCTGGGGGCTCTGTCTGAACCCTACCCAGAGAAAACAGTTTGCTTCTGCAGATTGGCGGTTCAGGAGGGACTGCATGGGCAGCAGGCAGCTTGGCTTCCTCTTGCAGCTCTCTGCGCTCAGGCCTGGGAGGAAGCAGCCATTTCGGCTCCCGAGAGGCCAAGGTCTGTCTGGCGATAAATGTTTGTGGCTCTTGTAACATTTGTGTGTCAGGAACTTGGAAGAAATCTGACCTGTGAGACTAGAGGCTGCCCTGATGGAGAGGAGGGGAATCCCAAAGCTGCATTTCTCATTGCTGTGATTTTACACCTGTGTACCTGTGTTCTGTTTGGTGGCATCTTATTTATCACTGTCGATTGTTTGGCCTCTCTGAATACATGCTCTTTCCCCCTCCAGTGCATGGACAGAATAGGAACAAGAGAGAGGAAATGGAGGTACAGAGCTCCCTGCATGCA
This sequence comes from Falco punctatus, assembly GCF_963210335.1. NCBI lineage: Eukaryota > Metazoa > Chordata > Aves > Falconiformes > Falconidae > Falco > Falco punctatus. The sequence continues at coordinate 28,670,075 of NC_137593.1, forward strand.
TGAAAAAAGCCAGCAAGAGAAGGCTCACCAGTACTGGGAGGAAGGCAGGGTCTGAAACTGCTCCTAAGCACTACCTGGGCTGAGGGAAACACGAGAGATAAGGATCATGCTCACAGGCATGAAAAATCCCAGGGTGGAGTTTTCCTTGGAGTGGGGGCTGTGGCGGCAGCAATACTGTACACTCTGCTGCGTGGGTACTTTAAAAGGTGAAGTATGTGGGGGAAGTTTTGTGTTTTTCTCCTCCCCTTCTGCTATTCAGTGTTTGGATACTGAAGAAGCTGAATTAATTAGACAAATTCCAAATGTATTGTGGTTCACAGTTGTTCTGAGCTCTAGCAAGATGGGATTGCTTGATGACCAATTCCTACACAAAACTATCCAGACTCAAAAGATCGCTGAGGCTCCTACTTTTCTTGCAGCGGAAGGGTCTTTAGTTAGAGGCTGTTCCTACAGTAACTTAGTGTGCAGTATTAAAATTGTACTTGAGGCCTCAACTGTGAAAGCAGGGAGTGTGTAAAGGGTGAAGTGCATTTAATGAGTTGTGCCTGATGAATTGAGGTTTTTTTCCTTCCCCCACCCCCTCCGAATGGCAGCAGCGCCAGCAGATCCCATGTAAGAATGAATGCTAACACTCTCCGAAAATGCCTTGTGGCGGTACAAAGGGCGTGATGGTAGAGGCTTCAAACGCATTATTTCTCTTCCATCTCTGCCTTTGTCCTTCTTTCAAGCGGATAACTCACATATTTGCACTGACTGCTTTGGAGATCTGGGAGCAGAAGCAACAGCATGAAACTAATGTGATGCTTTAGAATTTCAATGCCACTTACCGAGTCTTGAATAGCCGTAATTAAATTAACCAGTATATTGATTTCACCATGTTGCTTGGGAAAGATAAGAGCAGTAATGTAAGCATTGGAGCTGCTGCTTAGTAGGCTTGAAAAGCTGCAGCCGCTCAGAATACATAATGCCAGTGGTACCAGTGAAGCTGAGCAGGTTGATAAAGATGGTTATCCTCTCAAAACTGTTTTAGCCTTTATGAAGTTAATTGATGGCCTTGTAGAATACTTCCTAATAAAAGAAAAATATTAAGCTTTGTGGCTTTACTGTGTAAAGAGATTGCCATAGAAGTGAACAAACCTATTTTAGTTTGTGTGGAACTTGGTTTTGCATTAAACAATTAGTTTCACTAATTGTTTGCACCAAAGTGTCTCAACAGATGCGAAGGGTGCATTATCCCTTCAGCAGTCCCGTCGGTCACAGAACTGGAATCATGAGTTTCGAGACTGAGAGGTCTGGTACATTGAGGGAGTGTCGCGTGCCGGTCCAAGACCTGAGCGAGGTTTTGCTTGTGTTCTTGGGAACGGAATTAGACTCAAAATGGAGTCAAGCGCCAGGGAACTTTATTTGCCTGACAACAGGTTTGCAAATGCAAAGGAGAAAGCAAGACACAAAGAGAAAAAGGAAGGAAAAAAAGAGGCAAGAATGAAGAAGTTCACAGCAATAGCTACCACCCTGGAGGTGCAGCATCCCGACAGTCTGATTCATTTCCACGTCTGGTGGGGGAATGTTCCATCTGATGTTGGTTGATTCCGTTCTTTTATAGGGTTGTCCCAAGCTGTTCTGCTTAACCACACCTTCCACCTGGCTGTGGTGTGCATGCCCAGTACCTCAGGTGGTCCTCGGGGGGTCTCCAAGCCCCTTGTCTGGGTGCATGTGCAAGCATTTGATTAAATTTCTCATTATGAGCTCCACCAGTTGCTCTGTGGTCAGTCGGTGGGTTTCCTGCCATAACATTGTTGAGATAAACCTCTGCTATGGCAGTGGTGTTGGCTTCCTGCTGTAACAATGCTGAGATAAACATCTGCTGTGTCAGTGGTGGTTCTCGAAGGTGGGCAGTCTCTTACAGGGAGGAGGTGTGTGTCTTTTTTAAAAGCTTTTGTTTTTTTAATTTGTACTCAGTTGGGTACTTGTTACAGAAATAGTCATGGCCATTGGCAGGGACACCGTTCTAAAAGTGACTTAGGCTGTTGTACCTTATCGTCTTGCTGACAGGGATAACTGAATCTACGCGTGGGTGCTTTACTATAACTGGGGGGAAAAAAAGAAATTAAAGAAAATGAAGTGGCACAACTTCTGCGAGTGGGTGACACTAAAATACAGCAAATGCATATTATTCACGAGTCCAAATGAGGTTTGATGCCTTTGTTAGGTGATTGAGTTTTGGCTGGGAAGATTACAGTAGTTCAGTTCAAAACCTTTGTGAGGTTTTGGTCTGAAGTTATTTTGAGATGTGTGCTCCTGGGCAACTGCTGTTCGTGTGGATGGAACTTTTCTTTTTGCTTTGTATTCTCAGTGTTTACTTTCATTCTAATTCAAAAGATGCATCAAACTTTGTTACAATAATTGAGACATTTGCATTACTGGTAAGTTAAATTTACCATTATTCATAAATTAAATTTTCATTTCATAAATATTCTGTGTGCTAAGAATAAAGTTGTTTAATTTGGTCATTATAGTTAGTTTTATTTCGTTTTATTTTTTTATATTATAGATTTCCCTCTCAGTTGCCTCCAATACTGTATTTGCACCATTCCTATCCCATCTGTCCCATTTCCCCTTGCTTGCTGTTCAGGTCACTGGCACTAATTTTCTTCTACCTTCATGTATGCCTTGTGCATCTCTGCTGCATCCTTCCGTTGGCATCAGCTCTTCAAGTAACTTACATGCATTTTTCTGGCTATTAATAGCAAAGTGACTGCTGGTTTTGTTGGGAAGTTTTACGAGGGTTTTTTTGGTGTGATTTTTTTTTTTGTTGTTTTTTGTTTCAAATGGGCAAATTTCAGTTAGAAGGTGTTCTCAGGAGCAGAGTTTACTTGTATTCTGCTTTGAGGTAAGATTTGTGGTTTGGTTTTTGTTTTAATCCCCATTAAGGAGAGTATAATCTTCTAAGCATTTTCACAGTGGTCTTTATAACCTATCGGAAAAGTGAAGATTATTTCTGTAGGTGAAGGAGAGAAGAATAAGCAGGCAGACTGTTGAAATGTAATTGTTGCTGCTGTTCAGAGACAAACAAAAGGGTAAGCAGTTGCATCCTCATAATGACTGTTGTCTATTTAGTATGGATTGAGTTAAATATTGCAGAGTTCCTTATGCTTTCACTTCAGCGAGTGCAGTCTCCTGGGGGAAGCCTCTTCCTTTAGAAAGGAAGAAGTCTGCTCTGTGACTTTCAGAAACGCCTTTGAGTGAGAAAATCCTGTTTGCCTGTGGTATTGTACTTGCAAATTGTATTTAACAGTATCAGTAAGGTGAATTGTGGGTGATCTGTCAGTGAAGATTGATGAGGATATAATGAGAGCTCTCAGCCAAGTTTTTAGTCTTGTTTGCTAGACATTGGGAAGCTTCCTACTAAGATTTCCTGCTAGGGAGTCTTGGTTGGCTTTCAAGGACAAAGTCATTGCCTTGAAGTTATGTTGAGTATTTCCTCAAATTGAATGCCTTGTGTATTGCATTCCATCTCCAGCTTGTGAAAAGTTAACTCTGCACAGGTAACAAAGCCATTTGTGTAAATAACCGCAGTCCATATGCTCCCTGCTACTGCTGGGTAGAGTTAGGTGAGTTAACAAAGCAACTGTGCTATTAGCAATGAGGCATCAGTCTCTGGCGGGAGAGGTTTCCGTGGAGGTGAGAGTGGATTTGATTCTGGAGTGTTGCCAATCAGTATGTGTTACGTTAACAAGCTAATGCTGGTGGAATTGCACTAAGAGTTTGTGTGTTTCTGTATGCTTTGGTCATGTGTCAAGCTGTGATTTTTATTTCTCGTCAGTTTTCCATGCGCTCGATGATGTGGCTTTTCTTTTCAAGGTTTATGGTACTGTGTTATAAGATGCTTCTTTCTAGCAAAGCATAGACTGAAGTTTAGGGAAGTGGATTGGAGAGTGCTCTGGTGAGAGAGACGCGTGTAGGCAATGAAGAACTTCATATGTAGAGGTAGGAAGTTGCCCCCCAAAATGGAAGAATCTTTTGTCTTTGTGTTGTGGTTTGTTTTTTTTTTTCCCCCTCCCCTAAGTGTGAGGTGGGTGGTGAGCAGAGGGACTGTTCAACATCAGGGAGGAGATGTTTCCAAGGAGAAGGGAATAGGTGTATTAGTGAGTATTGATGGATTTGTGCCTTCTGTTTTGGCTTTCAAGCTTGACACTGAGCAACATCCTTTGACATGTGTTATGAGAGTGAAAAGCTGTTTCTTCATCATCTCTGTGTTACTCAAGATTTAACTTTTTTTCCTGTGCTATTTTTCATCAGTTGCCTTTTTGAGAGACTTGTGGCTTGTAATATATTTAAGAGCAAATATTTCAGCCCAAATTCCTGACCCAGCAGCTCTAACTAGCAGGCTGGAGTGTTGTGGAAAACTTAAGTAAAAATGGAAGTAGAAGGCTCTAATCTGTTACTTGTTTGATTAAAGGAAAGTTCAATTCCATTGTCATATATACTGGATATGTACAAACAGGATAGAAAGTCTTTTGTGTGTGTATATATACGGAGATGTTTAGTATTACATTTCCAATAGTTTTCTGTTTTCTAAATGAAATTGATCCATGTGGGTCAGTTTGTATTTGATTTCCTCATTTAACTCATCACAGTTGTAGTTTCAGCCCTGTGTAAGCTGATTGTTGAAGTGAACTGATTAAATCTAGTCAAACTAAGGTGGCTTGCTCTGGGAAGGTGGTCTCTTTACCCTGAAGAAAAGTTGCAGTAGTCAAGAGCTGATTTTTAATTCTTCAGCCATGTTTCCTTGTGCTTAGACTGATGGTATGAAAATAGAATTTTTGCAGCGCGTGCTTGCAGATTCTGTTGCAAAAATTAGGAAAGCTTAGGATTTAGTCAGTATTTCAGATTTATGGTGCGCTTTCTTTGACATGGTAAATAGTCCTGTGCTGGGAGAATCTGGTGTGTTTGTGGGGTAGATTGCTCAGACTTGGGAAGTAGATGGTGGTGAAGATTTTGAAGCTTGAGGTTCATACTCTTTCACGTGGATGGTCACACTGGAGTGGAAGCTTCTGGTCTGGCCAGAGAGCTAACCCCAGATGAGGAGTGGAGGCATCATTCTCTGGAGCACATAAACTTCTTTATATAAATATTTTATTTGTTCAGAAAATGACTTGTTTAACTGTGTACCTCTGAAATTATTTCAGTGGCTGTGAGTCAGCAGGAGTGTCTTGCTGTGTGAGGGCTGTAGTGGTTTGAATTTGCACTGCAGAGATTTCTCGGCTGCCTGTGAAGAAACTCTTTCAAATTGCACACTATTAAGAAACCAGGCATTAATTTCAGTCATTCCTGTACACAGACAGGAATCTACCAGAGGGTTGGGTAGGAGCTGGGACAGTCCATTATGTCAGCTATCGTTACCAGACTGCTCTTAATGAAATACTAATTTTTGTAATACAAATATTAGCCCTAGCCTAATAGTGATCTCATCTGACTCTTACGTTGCACATTCATTTTCTGTCTCTTGATTTTAGACAAAATCTGCCAGAATGATGATTTGAAGTAATTAAGTAATGATGTGTAACTCCAGGTAACAGACTTCTCAACACTGTCATTGTCTTTAAGAAGAATGTATTATTACGAGTGCATGTTGTAGGATAGAATTGCTTCATAAGAATAATTTTTCCCATGCTGGTAGAGGCAAGTTTCTTTTGTATGTTGTGCTTAGGAAGGGGGGAAAAAAAAAGTTGAAGCTAGACTGCATTTGAACAAGGACATTTGAAAAGAAGTGTTTTGTTAGGCTGGTAGACTGACATGATTCAATTTTGTCATGAACACAAGGGCTGCCCACCATCTTTTGCATTTGAGAATGAACATTAGCCTTTCTCCTTCCTTTCTGAGCTTCTTCAGATGTTTTGTTATGTTAAACAGTGCAAAGAATGACAGACTTTCTCTGTGGTGCTGCTTAAATTTACCTTTTTGTTTGTGTTCAACTTTAATTTATTCTTTGAAGTTTATGCCCAATGGTGGGAGATACAAAGATGTGGAAGTTAATAATGAGATTTAGGGACTGCTTGGGTAAAGGGGTGGCGGTTTTGCCTTGAAATCAAAGCAAAGCGTTGGTCTTACTGTTTTCGCACGGGTTGGTGTAGGTTAGTCAAGTCCAAGTAATGAGAAACTAGATCCTTTAGCGTTACGCATTGTCTGCATATGGATTTGTTTAAGGAGGCTTGCCAAAGCAAAACTGCAGCCGGTGTTTTAAAACTGTTCATCGTTGATCGCCAATATACTGCTTAAACCAACAGAAGCATTTCTGAAGAACTTCTTTTCCTCCTTTATAGTTTATGTAACACATCAGGGTTTCCATATTTCTGTGTAAGGTTCTCTGCCCCTTTCTTTGTTTTATTGCTTTGCCTCAAAAATGGCTATTGAAGAGCTGCCTATTCTCTCTAGCTGTTTGTAATGCATTGGTGTTTTTCTTCTTGAGCCCCCTGTTTTCTGCTTTGATCATTCCATATATGACATAAAACATTACATACTAATTTGGGTTTGTTCCAGGATGGTGGTGTATTTGCCCAACTTAAAGTGTGACGTGGCAAAAGTGTTCAACACCTTAGGAGGAACCCAACATCTTGCAGAATTACATTCTCCCCCCCCAGTCAGGTTTTAGTATAGTAGTTTAGTAGTTTACTATGCATTCCTGAAATCTGAAACAACGGGGAAAACTAACCTTGTTTCTTACCTTCTTTTCCTCAGCAACCTGTGACATAGGCTAGCTACATGTTACGCTGCTACTGTCTTTGAAAGACATTTACATGTTTAAAAAAAGGTAAAAAAAAAAAAGAGGTTGCTGGTTTAGGCTGTTTATTGACAGCAACTTGCTTAATTTGATACCATCTTGCAAAGCCACCTATGCCCAAAGCACGCTTTGAATTAAAGCCTAGACTATTTGGATATGGTAACAGTACTATTTTAGTATAAGCTTCATTTAAGTTAGTGCTGCTGCAGTCTTGCCCTCCATGTGGGGTGTTCCACATCATCCTCACTGATTCAGGGAGTTAAACTGAGGAGTGTTCCCCTGCTTTTTTTTTCCCCTGCGTAGTGCCAGCTTGACTTCTTGAACTTGGCTTGCTGAAGGTTTAAATAAGGAATGCTGCAAAGCAGGTATAAGTACGCATGTCTGAGGAAAATGCATAGTGAATGCAGAATTAAAGCAATTTTGAGTTTGACTTAAACTGTCATGGTAATGAAGCCTATAGTGTTTTCTGAAAACTCCCTAACCACTTCTAATGTCTACTCTGGAGAGAGCTAATAATAGCACTTAACCAGTCTGGAAATTGAAGCAGGAGGCACAGCTTCATTGTGTGTGTGTTGTTTTTTTTTTTTGGTTTTTTTTTTTTTTTTTTTTTTTAAAGTGTGTAGATAACAAGGAACAAAATACCTGATTGAATAGAGGTAGGTCACAGCCAGTCCTCAGAGAACATAACTGAACCTGTTTGACAGTGAATGTAACTGAGCATGTTTGATGTTTCACTGAGGTTGATTGTCGTCCTCTTGATCCGAACTTGTGGGAACAGGGGTGCTGGATGTGATCTGCCTGGCATGTTTGCAGTGGTATCTTTGTCCTCTGTCCTCAGCAGTGCAGGGGTGCTGGAGCCTGGCCGGCTGTGCCATGGTTTTTGTTGCTGAGAATTTAACCTGTGCAACCCATATGGCATTGAAAAAAGCATACCTGATCTCGGCTAAAACCTGCTAACTGTGGAAGTCTGAAGTCCATCCGCTGTGGAGCTCTGGAGTGCGCATGGTGCTGCAGTATTGCCCAGGCAGTTTCTGTGGGTATAGGGAAATCTTCTCTTCCTCTAAGCAGAAGACTTACAAAACGGAAGAAGCCCAGGAATGGAGTGAGTAAAGCACTAGCAGCCTGCATCAAGAATACTCTGATCACGCAGCTGAGTGAGCGAGCTATGGCTCTGGCTTCCACCACTGTTTGCCACAGTGCCCTGTGTGATTTGCCTACCTGTACGTACCTTCCTGGTGCCCACCCTTGTGGCTGGGACATGGTGCAGCTCCCAGCATCGTTGGCAGTTGGCACCTGGGCTCCTTTGTGTCAGGCAGAACACATCATCCTGCCTGCCTGCCTGCCTGCCTGGAGCACAGGCAAGGTGCTTTTTTTGACTGGCAGGTTCAACTGCAATTTTGGTGTCTTTTGCTGGCCTCATCGAGATAAATTATATAGGCAAAGTGCTTCAGGAATTCAAGGTTGAAGTAGGGGAGGCAGTGAGGGGCTGCAAAATTAGGGATGGAAGGATGATCTGGAAGCAAACCCATACTGCAATGAATTGGAGATAGGGAGATGGGAGCTTGCTTGTCTAATGTGGACAGAGGTTCTTAGCTGTGCATGGCACATCAAATTTTGTCTGTAGTTCACAGATGGGAAAAGATGTGCTACAGAGGAAGTATTTTAACTGTTGATAAACTTACATGAAAAAAAATACCAGGCAGTATTGAAATGCTGACATTTCCCAAATACGTGTCTATTGGATTCAAGGGTTTGAGAAAGCATTTGTCCAATTTCATAGAAGAAAAAAATCTAGTGAGAAGCTGTTGGAAGATGCTGCCCATTTCTGTATCACAAGCTTCTTAAACTAGCACTAGAAGCACATGGGATCTACTGGTAAAGTGTCACTGTGTATTTACTTTGGTTTTATATTCTTCCCTGAGTGTTTTCTGTAGACCTCTAGTAGAAACAGGGTACTAAGCCTGGCAATTCTGCCTTTTTTATGAGTTAAGAGGTACAAAACCTCTTAAATTATTTTTATATGCCAGTCTTTTAGTTAGAGCATAATTTTTTAAGCAATAAAACTTGACATTGATTCTCATGCTGCTTTACCATGATGCTATTGAAATTCATATAATTAGTATCGCCTGTTAATGTGTAGTTTTTTATGACAGTACAGGCATTAAAACGTTAGTGGTCTATATAATCAAATTGCTCAGTGTTGTAACACTGTTAAAACTTAAAGATTTGACTGATCTTCTGTAGGGTAATTGGATTTTGTACACCTTGAGATGGTATTTTACACCAAGATATTTATGCTTGACAACTTGAATTAAGATTGCATTTTACGTGACTTTTATAAAGGCCAGTTTTTATAACAGGCAGTTTTATTGCTGTGTACCCATTTGATTTCTATGACTAGTTTCTTTGCAAAGTTTATAGTAAATCAAGGGTTATCACCTTGAAAATCTCATGGTGTTACAAGTTCTGAAATGTTGCTTTTGTCAACCTCTAATCACTGGTGTGACCATTTATCAGCAAGACAAGTTTTTATTTATTCCAAAAGCAGTTCCCTTGCTACACTTTCATTGTTTTACCTGCAAATCCTTTTGTCCTCCTGATTTTTTTTTTTAGTAATTTGTACTTCCTGGGTTTGATTTCAATACTTTGTTCAGTAAGTTTATGCCCATCTTCTTGGTTGGATCTAATGGTAATTGTCTGATGGTTGTGAGCTCTTCTCCATGTTCCTTCCATGTTTTCTGAGATAGATTTCATGTATAAGCAAGCCAAAATTATCTAGGCAAGCTATTCTGGATGTTTGCGGTTTTATGTATTTTTTAAAGTTTGATTTTGTTTCAAGGTGTGTGTGCGTGTGCTTCCTCCTTCCTATTTTGCTGGTGGATACGCTTTTGCATTTGCCACCTATTGAGTGGAAACAGACAAATTGGAGTAGAAAGGTTTAACTTTTTTATATATACTGTCTCAGGCTGATTACATTCAGCACTTAAGGCATCACCTGTGTCTTTTTCTATTTCAAGATCTTGTTTGAGAGCATTTGTTCCTGGGATTACTCCGTTCTGTTGATTCCTTTTATGCATCCAGTCTCTAGGGTTCTCCCACTTGCCACTCCCCAGTATCTGTGGTTATATACTCTTGCGTTGTGATTAAGTTTCAGGACACTAATGAGCCAGTGGGAAGTAAAAGTGGTTAACAGCCACAACAGTGAAGAGAAATGTCTTGACTGCATTTCAATATCTTGTGAAAACAAGGTGGATTAAATCACGTTGTGGAATAAGAGAACACTTGTCACTTTGCAAAAACTGGGCACAGATCAGCGCACCGAACAGGAGGAATTATTTCTCTCAAGTTAATTCTCCCTTCAAATGCAGATTGTCCAGACAGTTCAATAGTTATCTTTTGATATTTTTTGTCTCTTTCTTAAAAAAAACCCAAACCAATAAACTTTCATGATTCCCTAGATTCTTGGAATAACTTCAGCATGCCTTAAATACTGTCATCTTGGAGTCCTACCTGTCCAGTTTTCTTGACTTTCTAGCCATAATAAAAATAGCTCCAGTATTTCCATTCCCAGTTGTACTGTGAATACTTTAATTGGACTCAGTTCCCTCTGTGTAGCTTTTGCTTGGAGTGTGCACATGTGTCTGTCCTCTTAGTGTGTTGCTGTATTGCTGAGCCTGGATAACATTTAACTGGGAGCAACGGAGGAAAAGTTGTATGAAACAAGAAATAATGGTACTGATTACAAATACAGTACAGTTTTGTCCTGAGGATACAGAGTTGGGATTAATTTTATAGGAAGGGGGTTAACTTGTAGTGCTTACTTTACCACTAATTGCTGATGACACCCAGTGCCACCCTTAGGGTCCTACCCTGCATTTAGTGTGATGTTGGAATGTGTGCTGCAAAAGATAATGGCAGCTTTAGTATTTGTTATATTAGAGTATGTCTTGCAAAAATGCACCTAAGTGCTCTGTAATAAATGTTTTTGTGGGTCTTTCAATTCTCTTAAGTTTATTAAAATGTTTAGAAGGCAAAGGGTAGACACAAAATATTGGTGTACAAATGTCATTCCTTCTCTCACTGCGTGCTTTTTGTTTGATCTATATTACCTTGAAGTCAATTCCATAAAGTTTATGTGACTCAGGCTCCAAAGTGAGCTATTCCAAGAAGAATTACCTGCAATTAACAAGCTTAGATAATCCTAAGCAATTTGTTTAGACTGTACACAGTTGTAAATAAGACCAAAACTAGACCTGTTGATGCCCAGCAGCAGACAGGGGTGCATTCAGGAGGGTCGGTAATGATTCTTCTGGAGAACTGCATGAAAAGTCATATTTCCTTCCATTACATTCCAGGTTTTACCTGTTTGTTAGGTTGTGGCATCTCTCTGAAATTGTTGCTTTCTAAGAACTTGAAGCACTTTGCTTAATGCTGATGCGCATGAGCCTTGATTTCCAAACCTGCGATTGAATTTATGAACTTGAGGAAGTATTTGCTTAAACATTCAAATGTGAGTGAAGCTGGTGGCACTGAGAGTTGTTTCTTCCAGTGTGTTACTGCTGGTCCTGTTCTTCCTCATCTTACTCTTTTCTTTCTCATTGCAGGTCTTGATGCAGAGTTGTCTTATGTGAGGAATGACGTGGTTAATCACTATGCATTGTCCTTCAATCTTTTAATACCCAGTGAGACCAATAATCTTCACTTCAGCTGGCATGCTAAATCCAAGGTAAGCAGGTATAACTTCTGTGTTTGAGTACTTGATGCATGATCTGTATTGCTTAGTGAATACTCACTATTGTAACGTAATGGCTTTTTTCTTTGCAAAATTAGCATATGCTAGGTGCTAAAGAATTATTTATATATGGTTGCAGGCAATAAGTCAAGATGATATATATCCAAACTGTTCCTTTCTTGTTTTAGAAAGGTTAAGCACTACTTTTGGAGTATTTTATACTTGCTTCTGGCAAGCTACATGTATATACAAACAAGCTACTGGCAGTGGAATCACTTCTGGTGGTGCGTTGAACACACAGGAGGGGCAACTATGAATTGAAGCCTCTGGAAATGAAATGTAGAGCTATCATGTTTCAGAGTTTTCTAGAAACATATGTCTGGAGACGAGAAGAACCTATAAAAGTAGTGTGTAGTATGTTATTACCGAGCCCCGGTTAAATGGGAAGGGATTTTTATTTCACTTAATCGCCATGGCTGGAGCATGCAGCAACAGCTGTCATAAAGATTGCGTATGCTCTTACATTTTGAAGGATTTCCAGTTGCTTAACAATTTATTTTTGTATATGAACCGATGTGTTTAGTCTCTGGCAGATATTATTTAAAAAAAAAAAAAAGTAGTTGAGGGATGGTTATTCTTTTGTTTTTAGGTAGGGAAGACTGCAGTAGGAACAGTAATATTTAACAACCCCACCAATGCAATTTCTGAAGATCCCTTCTACCAGTGTTCTTTTTGAGGTATAACTTCTTACAAGAGGTGAATTTTGGCCTGCAGAGACATTGGGTAGAGTGCAAGCCAGCCCTTTCTACTTGACACTGTATTCTTCCTTCACAGGCAGTTCAGTCACTTGCCATTTGAGTAAGAACTTTGAAGGATTTTCCTTGTTACAACTTCAGCCATGAACTACCTGCATCACTGTCCTTATCCTGAGTTTCCTTTGGCCTGCCTGTGAATTTTGAATAGGAATTTTTGAGCTTGTAGTCCCGATTCCATTATTGTGATTGCACTGTTTGACATTGTGCTAACTTTGTAGGATGGGTGTAGTGCAGTTTATAGGAGCTCAGAAACTGGGTTATATTTCTGCCCTTGGGATCTTGACTGAAGAATAAATTGATAACATAACTGTATCCTATTATGTGTTGGAGGGGTGGCGGAGAAACTAATGGGGCAAAGAAAGTCCAACCAAATTCCTTTAACTGAGTGTGGAGGGATAGTATGAATTTCCAACAGGAGCTTATGACAATAGATCCTGTACTTTTCTTGAATGAATATTTGCAGAATCAGCTTCTTAAGTGGAAACAAAATCTTGACTATAGTTGAATAAACTTTGTAAGAATTTTGTCTGTGTAGTTTATAAAACTGACTAGAGGATGAGATTTTTTTTTTTAATTCCTATGGTTTTCACAAACTGCCTTTCAAACAAGTAAGTTTAAAGCAAGTGAGGTTTGTGGTGTGTGGGTTTGGGTTTTTTTTTTTTTTTTAATACAGCACTTTAAATTCTGCCCCAAATTTTCAAGAATGATTTCAAGACTGGCTTCTATTTTGGATTTCTTAAACTGAACTGTCACAGAAGTCTGATATTTAGACTTTATACAAGAAACTTTGGATATGGACACCTAAAATTACCAGCATTCTTTGAAAATAAGATACAGGTTTTTTCTTTAATTTCAAGAGGAATTATGAAAAGGTATGCAGCATTTCTTTTTACTACTGTAGAGATTTCTTACGTGTTTTCTGTCTCCCAACTGTCGTTACAGGTTGAGTATAAACTGGGATTTCAGGTAGATAATCCCATGGCTATGGCTATGCCCCAGGCCAACATTTCTCTACAAGGAGAAGTTCCTCGCAGCCTTTCAGGTAAAGTCCCCACCCTCCAAAAGTGCACAGCTAGTGCTGATACTAATACTGATTTCTGGTGGTACTTTGTTTTTTCCAGGATGTGTGTAGTGCTGTGTAAGAGCATAATTTTTCTCTAGTAAACATAATATGTTTACAGGCCTTCTGCAACAGTTACGACATTGCTAAAAGGGTATTCTACAGTGAGACGACTAGTCTGAGATAATAATTTTTTCCCCTTGTTTATTGGAGCACAGAAATTTTCCTGGAAGGGAAACATGATTTTTGATGTGTAAGTGCACACACAAGGTTCCCATTCTCTTTTCAACAATAATAAACAACAATTGCATGGATTTTAAAATCCACACCTTTTAATTTCTCTAGCTTATAAAGATGACATTTCAGGATGTGTGGGAGTTAATACATTAAAGTGTTTATGGTAAGTTTAAGACTGAGAAAACTATTTTGTGTCTATGCCAGCTCCTCCATAGAATTTATACTGGATACAGTTGCATCTTTTTCAGAAAATGTGCAAATGATCATCATTCATGCTTGTTCAAGTGTGATTCCTCACTGTCTTGTGCTCTTTTAGATACTCAAGGGGCAATAAAATATATTGATGTTTTGGTTGTGTACCACTTCTTTGTGAAAGTAGGCACTGGGGAATTAGGCTTGTTATGTCTGCTCTGTTGGCATAAATAGTACTGGTATATAAACTGGAAACTAAATAATGTCATATTAGTTTTAAGTGTTGATTCCAGTCAGATTTGCACAGACCAAAATATTTAAACCCAGTGGTTGTGAAGAAAGTTAATCTTCATAGCACTTGAAAAAGCAATGAGTAAAACTGCAAAACTAAATTTTCTGGTTTTCTGTGATAACTGAGGTTTCTCTTGTGACGGCACTCTAACTAATGGATGACTGCCAGTCATTTATCCACAATTACAGTTTTAGTAATCTGTAAACTTTTAATATAACTCATATTAATTTAAACTATGTGCCCTTTAATGCTTGTCTGAAATGACAAGGCATTGAAGACTAGAATAGCATTTCTTAATAGCAGGTTCTTAAAAAATGTACATTATAAACATAATTTGAAAAGACTCTTATTGTTTAAATGTTATTTCACCACAATGTCTGAAAAGTGCTTGAAGTTAATTGTAATGCTGATATGTTCTCTGTTTGCAGTGTTCCGTGTTGAACTCTCCTGCACTGGCAGACTTGACTCTGAGGTCACAATACTAATGCAGCTCAACTTGACAATTAATTCATCAAAAAACATCACAGTTTTAAATTTCAAACGAAGGAAAATGTGCTACAAAAGTAAGACATTGTTTCAAATACTAAAAAGCTTTTACTGTTCAAGTATCTTAGGAAAAAGGAGTGTTAAGGTATATGATCCAGGACAGGAGTAACAGTTCCTGAGAGTAAATGTCGGAAAGGATGGGAAGAAACCAGGTAACATTTTGCCTTTCAGAGATGAATGGGGCCGTTTGGTAAAAGCAGAAGCTGATGGATGAAGCAATTCCCCAAGCATTCTGCTGCATTGACTGACCTTTTGACATATGTAGCAAAAAGCATTTTCCCTGTTGTGCTTGGAAGGAACTAGTTTACTCAAAACTGCAGCACTCTCATGAATATTGAAATTGATCTAAGAATTACCATCAAAATCTACTTAGTTTATAAAGTGTGATAAACTAAAAATTGGCTATTAGTAAATGTAAGCAGGTGTTCGTCTTTCAGACTTGGAGTACAAAGTGATCCTCATACCTAATGCAGACTTCGAGAAAGCCCCGATGGACTCTTCTGTGTTTTGCCTTGGGAATCTGCAAGCCCAACTTATTCTTGGATTGTTGCTATCTCCTGTTGCTGCTTCCTAGAAGTATTTTCGTAGGCATCAGAAGAAAATTATTTTGGAGAATGCCAAGAACTGTACCCTCCTTAAAAATGGCTGTGGTGTTCTGTTCTCAGGCAGCATTTGAGGATGGCCACCTTTCTATTTACATGCTTCTCCTGGCTCTATTCAGTTTACTTGGAGCATTTGAGGACAGTAGTTGGCTTTTTGGAGGCAGGTTTGTCACTGCTCTGAGGTATGGAAGTCTAAGGATGAACTTCTGCAAGGTGTGAGTGAAAGAGCTAGCCTGGCTGTTTTAGCACATGTGATAATCATGTTTCATGCATGGATGGTACAGGAAGACCAGTCTTAATTTGAAGTCTATCTCTAGTGAAAATGGAGGTCTTGCTGCTAATGTTGACATTTTTACCGTCATGTTTTCCTAGGTACTTTTTAAAATGTTCTAAGTGGGGGAAATCGGCACTGCTTATGCATTCATACCTTATTGTGCTGCTGAATGTGCGGAAGAGGTTTCCTTAGGCACCGCACAGTTATCTGGGTGTGTGAGTGAACCACTTCCTAAATTATGCAGAAGTGATTCTTACAAAGACCATGTTTGTGTGGGTTCATAAAAATGTCAATGACTTTTTTTGATGTGTGTTGATTGGTATAGAGCATCTGAGGATTTCTGATTTCATTTAATGCATAAGTTAACAGTATGCAGGAACTTGCTAGCGGTTTTGCTTAAGGCATTCTTAATAGTTCCTCTTAAAGTTTAAAAAAGGGGAAAATAAGGAGGAAAAACCCAGATACTTTTTTTTCCCTCCCTTCCGCCAGATTACTTTTTTCACAAGTTTATCAGGCTGAATGGGTGTACTAAGGAGTTGGAAGAGGCTGTGCTGGGGAGGAAGCAGTTCTTCATAGCTGGAAGCAAGAAGGGGGCTGTGCAAGTGGGTCTGCGCCTTCACAGCCACGGAAGTCCACTGCGGTGCCTCAGCTGTGTGTGAACCTCAGTGAGATTCATGTGAAGTAACCTCCACAGCCTGCGTTCCCACTGCTCCTTTTGGGTTGTGATGAGTCTGGTCACTTTAGAAGGGGGATAAATCTTCCTTAAGGACTACTTTCACACAGGAACCTGAGTATTTTCCTCATGCCTTTTGTTCATTATTTATGGGTATTTAAATAGGCATTACCTTTTTCATCCTTCACTTTCAAAAGACTCATAACTGTAGCATCAGTTGAGAAGGAAGAGTGCCCATGGCAGCACTCTAACTTCTTCCTAGGATAAGTTCTGGAGCCAGAATTTCTTCCAAAAGGTCAGGGTAGTATTGACTGAACATTCAAGAAGTTATTTTCTATACTGTAGTAAGTGATTCTGTGAGGTCTTTGTTGTTTAGTGTCTTAGCATACACTCACATACCCTGCATCTCCTCTTTTTGCTGTCTGCTGCTTTGGGCTTTGGTGGATGAGCTGGAGGGTTTTTTGAGGTAGGTGGATTCGGTAGGTTCAAGCACGGCCTCAATGGACATGTCTGTCAGTGGTGAAATATATCTGACCCATGTGTCTTAAGTGTGATTTTATTATACAGCGGTTAGGTATTCAAAACGGAAATCTAGAGATAACTATAGTCTTTAAGTCAGCTCACCTATTTGGAAAAGCAGACTTGTTTTTCCATAAATAAGGCAATTGACTTCCTGTGAAGGGCTACAGTAATAAATGTATACCAGACTTAATGGTTTTCTCTCATCTGTTTAGAGCTTGAACCAGAAGCAAAATCTCCGACATCTGATAAAAACAGCAGCAAGGCTATCTGTAAGTAATTCCGAGTGTACAGCTTTGGGTATAAAAATGAAAAACTTCCGATGTTCTTTCGGTTTCCACAGCTTTCCCTATGAAAATGTTCCCCAGGTAGTCTGTACTATACCCAGTATTTTAGTGGAGTTGTTTGTAATTAATTCTTTTAACTGGGTATATATACTATTGAAGGGGAAAAAGCCCTATTCCAAGTCTCCTAACAACTTTTTTTTTTTTAATCACATCTTAGGTAGGTGCTCTGGTTTCTGTACATGACTGTGATCTATTTTCTTGACTTTAGGACCTGTCCAATTTGCTGCTTTAAAATTGCCAGTATTGAATGAATAGGATGAGGTAGTTCCTTTTAGTCATTCCTTCTCTAGCTGAAAATACTACCGACTGTGCTCTGCCTCTGCAGTACTCCAAAATGTAAACGTTTTTGCCAGGACGCTTTTGGAAAGCAGTGGAGCGCATTGCTGTTTTCTCTCTACCACCTGCTGTCTCTTCCAGGGCAATTGTTCTCCACGGTGCATGATTTAAAATTGGGGCTGGCTGGGGCTACTGCCTCTTCCTGCCTCCAGTCCCGCTGCGCACGCTGCTGGTTAGCACCAGCTCAGGGCTAGTGCAGCAGGCAGCCCTCTGCTGCCCAGCTGCAACTGCAGAATTCTGCCCTAAAATGCGCTGCAGTTGAGATTTCTTTTTCAAAAAAGGAGGATTAACTGCCCTGTTAACACTGCTGCATTACAATTCAGGTCAGGGGGCTGTAATCCACCCATCATACCCTAAAATCAGGAGGGGAAGCTGATGTTGTGTGCTCTGGTACATTCAGTCAGTGACTAAGCACACTATCACACTCCATCTAGGTATTAATCTCATTTTATTTACTGTATCGGTGTGTGTCCTGGAGTGCAGGTGACTCCTGCTCTTCCAGCCCCAACAAGCAAGTCTGTGCCACTTGCTGCGCTGGGGCTCAGCTGAGCTGGAGGCAAGGTTTGTCCGTGCTCCTACTGTGTTTGCAGCACGGGAGCCATGGAGGAGGGTTGAGGGGTTGTGCGAGGTAGAACTGGCAGGACTAACAAGTCCCTTTTAGAGCATTTTAGGAGGGTCCTGGCTGGCTTTTATCCTTCAGTAGGAACCTTCCCTTTGTCTCAGTGAATAAATGGAGGCATAGGGTGGCTTGCTGGGCCTTGCCCTCCTTTGCTGCAGCAGGAGCTGTGGTGGCCACTCTTCTGGGGTCACTTCTGCCGGCCAGCTGCTGTTCCCTGCTCTGCCAGACCTGGGTGGCAGACACCAGGGGCAAGTCTGGGGACAGCAGCACTGCCCTCCTGACATGTCAGCCTGCTGGGAACTAGCAAAATGTTGTTTGTTTTGTGGTTTGTTTGGGGTTTTTTGTTTTCTTTTTTTTTTGATTTGGATTTTTTCTGAGAAAAGTTCATTAACTTTTCACCTCTCTATTTCAGTTGATCCTGTCAATGCCGCTCCCACCACTTCTACCCGTGTGTTTTATATCAGTGTAGGTGTATGCTGTGCTGTTATATTCCTGGTGGCCATAATACTAGCTGTCTTGCATCTCCACAGCATGAAAAGGATAGAGTTGGATGACAGGTATGTATTCAAGCATTTCAAGTGCATTTCTGGAACATGTTTACTCAGATTTGTAGGAGTTCTGGTCGCAAAATGAGCATTCTGTAGTATTTGCTCTTTTGATGTCAAGCTGTAGCAATTACTACCATTGTAGAGTTGTGGTAAGCGCTATAGTGCAGAAAGGCAGCAGTCGCAGGTGCTCTGCGATTTGTGGGGTGGGAGGGTTGTGGCTGTTGGGTTTTTGCCAGAATAGTTGTGTGGAGGACACACAGTGAAGAAATTTGGGCAGAATCAGATCTACAGGGATTGTCAGGACTGAAGAAAGATTTGATAGATGCCTGGCCTCACTGAAAGTATTTGTTTATTACTGACTTCTACAAGAGATAGAATTTCAGTCTTCTCTATTTTGACTGATTTACCAGTATTTGGCCTTAGGGTTAAGTCTGGGGATTACCACTGGTTGGCTATAAAGCAGAAAATGCGGTGTTCTTCCAAATGTATTTTCAATCCAGGCAAACCAAGTTGGCACGTGCTTGTGAAGAGGACTTGTAAGATGAACCCAAGGGCAGTGTGGTCAGCTGAGTGGGGATTAAACACCAAGGTGGAAGGGAGGCAGAAAACGCAGGTGGAGGCTCCGCTGAGGCTGTGCGAACAGGCTGTGTCAGATGCAACTGTTCAGAAACAGCCAGTTTTGAAACTGAATACTTTGGAAAACAGTCCTGTGGGTGGTCACCTGTGTTGAAAGCATATTTCGAACCATTTCTGTTCCTGCCTGCAGTCTCTCAGAGTACCTCTATCTTTTAACTTCCCCTCTATCCATTCATCTGTTTTGTTTCTTTCTGTTTTTCTTTCTGCCGTTCACTCCTCTGGTGTCCCCAGACCACTTGGTTTTTGGGGGATGTCGGTGTACTAAGTAGTAAGGCCTTCTCAAGGCCTGGTGATCTAACCAAATGACTTGCCAGCTTTCCTCAATTCACTTGTGCCTGTCTACTAAGGGTTTTTAATAAATAGGTGTTAAGAGATGTGCAGCTTGCTTTAATTCAGAAAGGAAAAGCATTATGTTTATAGAGTGTGTGAATAGCGTCATCTATGAGTTTTTGAGAGACTCTTAGCCTAGCAGTGTGATCAAATGTCCCTTCATCCACTCCACTGTACTTGATTTCTGAGGAGATACAAGCTAAAAATTAATCTGATGTTAATACTTTGTGGTTTGCAGGTATTAAAGACTTTGCTCTAAATCGGTATATGGCCGCCTGATAATTTTTGTGGTATTTGTGCAGATTTAGTTCTTCAGAGAGCAATGGGATGACTTGGTTTTTTGAGCCCAAAGGTGCCTGACCTGGCAAAGCCTTGGACGGGCTCCTGGGTAAGAGCTGTAGTCAACTAGTATGGTAGCAAAGGTGTAACAGAGGCAAAATGTGCCTGAAAATCAGGATCTGTGGAGTTTTGTTTTCCAAACGGGTGGTGTGCACAGGAGCCAACGAAGAGACTGCGAGGTGATGTTTCCTGCTTGGTTGAGAAACTGGTTCAGAATTTAACCTCAGTGTTAGGCACTAGCATTACATATGATCAGTGACTGCTTGTTGTAGCATCTAGTCAAGACATTCGTGAGAGAAGAAACAACTTTTGATTTGGTTTTGAATAACAAGCTCCAAAACGTTGATCTAAAGGGGTTCTGAATCGAAGATAACATCATTAGGGTTAACGACCTCCCAGGAGCAACAGAGGCTGAAAAACCCACTGCTGTTGCTCTTAATTTCAAAAACCAGAACTAAATAAAAATTAGGAAGGCTGTTAAATAGAAACTGAAGCCAGGCAGCTGAGTTTACAGGCTGCACATGGACTATTTAAGAACGTTGTATTCAAAGTTCAGAGCGAATGCTTGCATGCCTCCTATCAAAGGCGCTTGAAAAAGTGCCAAAGAAAGTTGGCATGGCTTGACAGTGGGGTAATGGAGGTTATTAAAAGCAAGGAGGCACCATTCAAAAAGCTGACATAGTATGCAAGTGAGAAAACTAAGAAAGCTCATAAACATGAGCAAGTTAAACCTAAAAAATGGAATGAAGCCAACCAAAAAGGTAGTTTGTCAAACTTGCAACAGGCATAAAAGGAATAATTCCTTTTTCAAACTTGCCTGCAGCAGGAAGCCAGCCAAAGAAATCTGTAGGGCTAGTAGGTGATCAAGTTACAAAAGGAGTTTGCAGCCATAGCAGGGAAATGAAATGCAAGTTCCGCATGAGTGTTTAATGCAGTGACCATGCCAGGACGCTTCTTTCTGGGGAACTCACTGAGGAGTGGATCGTATTGAAGCAGCTTGTAGATGCAATAGTGTGAACAGTTAAAGGAAGCAGTAGTAAGTTGCAGGTACCAGAGAATATTCATTCAAAAACTCTGAAGGAATTTAAAGTGGAGTAGTTAGGCCACCAACTGCAGCTTTTAATTGCATGCTAAAAACTGTGCTGGAACCCTACACCTGGAAGAGAGTGAATGTGGGAAGAACTTTAGAAAAGGTTTCCAGAGAGAGATTGAGGCCAGCTATAAATCAGTAAGCCTGACATTTGTGTTATGAGAATTAGTAGATTCTGTTCTAAAGAAAAAATTCAGCAGGTGCACCTGTGATTATGGTACAGTGTGGAAGAGCTGACTTGGCTTTCTTTTCTTTTAAATGAAGTCTTGCTTCAGAGCTATCAGTGGTCCTTAAGGGCATCGCCAAGCATGTCTAAAAATGCTACAAGGTTGGCTAGTACTGCTTGGTCAGTGCTCAATAGCAGCCCAAGAAGCAAATGGAATGTTGATCATTTGCCAAGGCAGAGGGTTATACCCAAACCCAATCTCTTCTTTGTTCTCCCAATGCAGTCAGCAGTAGTGGAGAAGCTTTTGAGTTCCAAAGAAGGCGGGGATGATTGTGTGTGTTTGGGAGGGACATCAAAAAAAGCTTTTCCTGGCCTTGCCATCTGAGGTAGTGACAAATAACTGCCTTGCCTGCACTTTCTCACCTGTTTTTAGGCTGTTACAGCTACAACTACTTTTTTGTAGGATTCTGTCTGAGGATAAGATAAAACATCCTGCTGTGGTTTAAGCTATGGTTTCCCCGTCTCTTGAATACTATGTGCAGCTATGGTCCTTCTACTCAAACAAAATATCTCAAAAGCACATTGTAAGTGGCCCTGGAAGGAGCAACAGGTATTCTTAGAGGGAGGAATGACAAAGTAGGCTAAGGCAGTTTGGTCTGTAACAGAGAGCTGAGAGAGGTACAGTGGTACAGGGCAAACGGCCGTTTGCAACAGTGAACTAGGGAATACCTTTTTGATATTTGCACCAGCACAGGAGCTAAAGGGCAGCAGATGGAGCTAGCAGTTGGCATGCCCAGAGCAAGCAAGAGGAGATCACTCTGGCTGAAAAACCTGGTTAAGCTTTGCGGAGTGTTACAGGTGCCTCTCGGTTTGGCTGAGACTACTGCTTTCAAACTGTTGTAGTCATTGATTCTCAACAGGATGTTAGTACCATGAAATAAATGCATATAAGTCTTCCCTGGGACATAACAGGTTTTTTGCTTCTGGTATGACAGAGTGGTTCTTGCCATAAATGTTTTGTCACCTTGATTTTTCAAATGTGGGGGAGAAGCACTGGCAAATGGAGCAAATTCTGCAAAGCAAATAGGAGGAAGTTGTTCATGCTTAAATAACAGAAGTGCCAAGATTTTTGAGTTAACCTGAAATACGTTTTAATGTGTGAGAGACTTCAAAAATGCCATTCTTTCAAAATCTAGCTTGGAAAATGTTCTGGTTTTAACTTTGATTATTTAACTTTGAATTCATTACAGTGACAAGCAGTCATGTCTGTGTCCAATTTTCTTTTAAAACAGCATTAGTGACAGCAGTAGCTCACAAGGGTTATCCCAGCCTTCCACACAGACGACACAGTACTTGCGCGCTGACACACCGAATAATGCAACGCCAGTAACCAGTAAGTGTTAATCTAATTACGGACCTTTGCAACAGACACTCTTGGACACAGCTGGAGTATTTGTTGATAGGGGTCACACCAATTCAGTATCAAGTAGAAGAGAATAAATAATCTGGCTCTGTCAGTTTGCACCTCGAGTTAATGTGCTGTGTGGTTTTATCCAGCCATGCCATAGTCAAGATTGAAGCCTCCTTAAGTTCTGGGGCCCAGCAGTCATCATATGAGCATGATACTGCGTTTTATCTGACAGGGTATTCTCCCTACACACAGATCAGTCAGGCAGAAAGGCTTCACCAGTATCTGTGCAGCATCTGTTTGCTTAACACTGGAAAGAAGCTGCCTTATGGTGTCCAAGCAGAGGGTGGTATAGAACTGGAAGAGATAACAGCAAGTGGAAGTGTCCACCTAGCCCTAGGATCAGTTCCTGAGTGGACAACAAAGCAAGTGATGTCATCATATGTATTACTGATGATTGTGTTATTCTTTTCATCTCATTGCTGCAATGTGCAATGGAAATGAATGGGCAAAAAAGCTTTACAAGGATGATACATTCATTATATCATTTTATTTACAGTTTGCTTCAAAGAACATGAAATAGTAAAAAAGAGAGTGAATTAAAAGGAAGGGTGGCAGTGGTTTATATACTCTGATAGACTGATCTGGTACCAGATACTAGCTGTGTTCAGTGTTAATTCTGTAACTGCTGAAGGTATTTATTATGTGTGGAATGTTTGCTCCTCTAATTATTGTCTGTCTGCTCTAGCATCGCTCCAGGGAAGGGACTGTTCAGACTGTAGGGAAGCCAGGCAGCGCAGGGAGACACTTGGGTTGCCCAGTTCCTTGACAGTTGAGTCTCATTGGACTGACCATGAGCCTTTCTTTTCTGCTGAACCAGGCAAAAACTGACTTCTTTTGTAGAGTGATGGGTTTTTGGTAGACTCGGGTCTCTGAACTGGCTTGTAGCCTAACTGTATGAGCACCAAGGTTGGTGCTTGGGAGGGTACAGGTCTACATGGCTGAGCAATGGAGGAGGGTAGGACTTAGCCCAAACTCAACTGGCTTGAGTAGCTGCTGGAGAGCCTGCGTTAAAAGATCTGAAGTGAGGTAAGGGTTTATGTTACAGAGTGAGAAAAACGGGGAAGCCCAGCCAGAGGAACAAACTATCTCTCTGTTAAGTTCAAATTGCTGTTTTTCTCAGGGTGGGAACTACCAGACTGGAATACTAGTACCCTGGCACTCCTGACCTTGTCAGAAGTACAAATTAAATGATTCCTGTTTTCATCTGCTGCCACCAGTGATTTTTCTGTTCTGTAATGCTCAACAGAATCATAGAATCATAGAATCATTTAGGTTGGAAAAGACCTTTAAGATCATTGAGTTTTGCATTAATTAGCTGAAGTGACTTTGTTCAGCAATCTAATGAGTAGAAAACCCAAGATAGATCTGTTATTTTGAGCTAGATAAATGCAATGATTAAATCCTTCTTTTTTTTTTTTTTTTTTTTTTTTTTGCTAAAAAGCAGCCAATAAGACCCAAAAATCTCTCCCATTGTCTTCTGCTTGCACTTAGTAGTGGTACTGATGATCCCAATTCCTGAGGCAGCACTGCAGAAATGTCATGATTACTGTTCATCCCTGCTGTGTTTTCCTGTTTTCTTCCCAGGCATGGAAGCAGGTGTTAGCCTAAGAATGGACTGTAACTTTGGGAAAGTTTTGCCTGCCTTCTAAGCTGTACAATATCCCCTGAAAAAAAAAAATAGATCTTTTTTGTCATTAGTTCATTTTTTCCCTTTCAAAGAGCTGCCTTTAAAATTTATTTAGTAGAAGGATTAATATAAATATATATCTGTATATACATATATAAATATTAAAAAATGTATACACACATATATATATAAATAAGAACACTTCCACAGAGTTTGGAAGAGACCTACCTTAGCATGCAACTGATTTTTGAGCTGGTTTTCCCTCTTGACACCTGAAGTCATCCCCCAGCTTTTTTATTTTCCATCTCTTATCCCAGATCATGTTGTGCTGCTGATGTCCTGTCAACCTCGGGTTTTTGGGTTTGCCCTCTAAGTGACCGCCATTTGATTAATTTGAATATGATCCCTGGAAACTCCTTAGCTGAGCCTCTGACAAAAGGGGAGAAGACCAAGCCCATAGTGATGATTAAACCCTCCTCACCCTGACAAGAGTGGTAACCACTATGCCACATGGCACCTGTTTGCTGTGTTCAGTCCTCATTGTTTCAGAGTGTCTCTTACCTTTTTTTGGGACACCCCTGTTGCAGAGGAAATGGTGAAAACAAATAGAAGAAGAAAAAAGGTTGGATGCATAAAATAAACTTGAAGAGCATTCTTAGTCCTTCCACAGTCATATTAACTTTGTTTTCAGTGATTTTGTTTTCCTCCTTAATTTAAATATTATGACAGTAATTCTCAAGATTTCTCTAATAATTCTTAAACTTGCACAAAAATATTCAGGCTTTTCTGACTACATTAGGGTCTCTAGATATCGAGAAGTACCAGAAGAGGGCACTGGTAGTTTTGGTTATGTCCTGCTGCGGTAAGGCATCCTCCTCACTCCAAGTCTTCTGGCAGTCTCTGACCGAGGTCTTCATTTCCTTGTTAAGGGCAGTGCAGCGTTGTGTTAATTGGCTTCAGTACGTAAGGAGTTTTGTTAACTTGTTGTTAATAATGAGTCTTGATTGTGCGACACTCCACAGAATTCCTGCGTGATTTTTTTTTTCCCCTGCAGATAATTATGTTCACACTTGACTTCTCTTGTGTTTTCTGTTGTTAAATACTATAATCTTTTTAAGATTAATACATAATCTTTTAAAGTACATGCTGCTTGCATGTCTTTATACCTGTAGGTGGTGCTGAGGTGAGGCAATGTGCTTGTGTTCTCATTATAAGGGTATTTATATTGGTTTGTTTGGCTCTGCTGGCTCCTCAGGTTATCCTACATTACGGATAGAGAAGAATGATCTTAAAAGCGTCACTCTAATGGAAGCAAAAGCCAAAGTGAAGGACATAGCCATCTCCAGGGAGAGGATAACTCTAAAAGATGTGCTCCAAGAAGGTATTTACAAGACTCAGCCACTTGCTGCTGTAACGTGGTGTATATATATATATAGTTATAGTTACAGCTAGGTTTTTCTGAAACTAATCGTGGATGACGTTTCTGATCTTCATAGCTTTGGAGGAGAATGATGAATGATGTTTGCGTTTGGGGTGTGTGGGGGTGGGGAAAGCAGGTTCCAGAATTCATTAGAACGGGGGAGCGACTAATTGTGTTCAGTAAATCATTCAGCTTGTCTGTCGTAATAATCTGGTCTTTTAAATAAAGGAAAGGGTTAGATGGCTAAGGAATGAGGTAATCAGTTAGGGCTTTAAGTGGCAAAGTAACTTACTTGGGTGAGTTACTGCAGGAGAGCTTCACTGTACCAAAAAAAAACCCAAAAAACAATCAAATTAAACAAAACCACAAAGCCCAGAAAAACCTCAGCTGTCTAAACTCATAATCACAATTTGATCGCTTCTTTGGAAATCTAATTAGCAGATGCAATATTTACAGCTCTGATATGAAAAATTCAGAGATTACCTGATACTTTTGTCTTGTTTAATGTTTACTTTGGAAATGTTCATGCACAACATTCATTGTGCGTGTTGATGCACAATTTGCATCCTGTTGATGCTGAATTTGGGAAATGAGCTTAAATATTTTGGGGTGTTTGTCATTAATCTTTACTGCTGAACTTCAAGTCTGTGTTCCCTGAGCCTCATGAGAAATCAAAATTTCCATAGCTGGAGATCAGAGATACTCATCCTTTGGAGGTAGAGCTGCTAAATGCTTTGCGTTACTGTCTGTAGAACAATGGGAGGATACTAACACTCCCCATTTAATGTATGTCTCTAAATCTCTAAGGAGGTAGCTTTGTGCTCAGCTCCAATGTTGGTTCTGCAAAAAGCTTCCTTTGCACGCTGGATACGCATTGTGTTCCTTTGTGCTGTCTGCTGCCTGTAGCTGTGATGTTAGGAGTCATCCGATGACTAGAAGTGACTCAGTGCCACAGCTATACTTCAGCCATTTAGCACTGAGTGCTGGAGCTGCCCTGTTGTGTGAAATGCGGCTTAAACAGCTGTCAAATGCATTGTGGACCCAGTTAATAATGGGATCTTGTTTCTTGGCCTCAGCTATTTTTTGAGTCTGTTGGAATCTTTAGAAGTTAGTCAGAGGACTAGAAGACAGAGCCTGATGAACAGTCATCAGTTTTAGTTCATGATCATAGCAGAGTTGAGCCTCTGTCATCTAAGGACAAAAGAGTTTCAGAGAGGAAGAAGCAACTAATAGAAATGTCTGCATAAAATCTTCGGCAGTACCAAAGTGCTGCCAATGGATCTTAAACAGTTTGTAGATTTTGGTCAGAGGGTCATTATAAACTTCAAGTATAAACTTTCCATAATGTAGCTAGCTTATTTAACATTTTAATAATTTAGGAGATTTTGGTTCCGCTGTGGTGTAACCAGCTGGAAAATGCAAAGCACCAGGTGTGAGAGTGTGCAAAGGAAGAGGGATCTGTAGGGGCCTTTTGTGCAAGCCCAGCAATACAGCATGTGATTCTGAACCTGCTTCAAGCTCATGCTGTAACAGATGTAAGGCAAAAATGTAGGTGTCAAAGAAAAAAAGGGTTCTAATGGAATAGCTATGGTTTAGCAAATGGAACAGATGTTAACAGTAAATGGACCTTTACTGTTTTCTAGTGAAACAGGGAAATAGCTTAAATGTCCAGTCTGGAATACAAACAGCTTAATTTGCAAAAAAGCTCAGTGGAGAGCAAGGCAGAAGTAGCATGTTCATGGTACTGTGTCTGAAAGTTATAGCACACCAGTGACGTACACTTCCTGCTAAGGTGGGAGTCTTTCAGGGTGCTGTTTAAAAAACACAAAAACAAACCCCAAAACAACAAAACCACAAAAACCCAACCAACCCAACAAAAAAACCCACACAGCCCTGAAAACAAAACGCCAAATGGTGGACCATACAGACACGCTATGTTACAGTCTTGGTATGTTGAGATAATGGATCGTGTAAAATTACGTTCTAGCCATACCTGCTGTTACATGCTTCCACATTCTCTTTAATTCCAGCGCTTACAAATGGGTAGCTTGATACCCTAACATGTTTCAGTACAAGATGCTATCTTCCCTTTGATTTTTATGTCTATCTCTATACTGGAAACAGGTATTTAAGGCACTTTTTTGATGTCTTCAAGAGCCAAGATGGGGGGGGGGGGGGGGGTGTTAGTTTACTGTGAAATAATTCATGCTGTATATTTATGGTTGCCTTGCAGTCTCCTTGGTTAAATTCCTGCTTAGTGAGATTACAATTTGAAGACCCCAGCCTTGCAGGGTTTACTTGCAGTCCTAGGATAGGTGATATAAGTGTTGTACTGTCCCTGCTAAGTATTTAAAACCATAATGAGACCCGCACTGCATGCCAGAAGATGCACGACCAGGCTAAGGCAATCCTATCAAAGATCTTTCAACCTAATCAGACAGGACAAATCAACGGGAAAGGGATGTAACATGCGAATAGACTGCATGAAGATGAGGCACACAATTGGTGCCATGGTAATAGTGTGACAGAAAAGCGTTGTCAACCTGACTTTTATAAAAAGTGTGTGTTGCCATACTGCAATCATTCTTACTCCAGCTGTTAATGTAGCTCCTCCTCCTGCAAACAGCATCGTTAAAATTTTGTGAATGGAAAAATGCTGGAGACAAAAAGACCCCGAACAAACCCAACACCTTCCAACTGAGGTGAAATAATTGAACAATGTGATACTGTTTATTTCAAACTGCTCCATATGTACTGGTTGGCTGAAACCAGTATTTCCTCCTGACCATTGCAAAAAAAATTCATCTTTGTGAGAAATGTTTTGACTGGAGAATTCCAGACTGGCTGGATGAGAAGAGGATGGAGCTAGAGTGTTTAGTGCAGACAGCTGACAAAGACTGAACTGCCACAAATAGACCCCTCATCAGTATTGATGCTTAATTTAACTGGTTTCTGCTGCTGTCACTAGTTCACTCTCTCACAGTTGCCCCTCTAAGTTCTAGTTACCTAAACCTTTCAGCGTTTACTGCATATAGTTGTGAGTCCATCTCATGCTGAACAGGTGGTTAGGTTATATATTGTTGCATTAATAGGGCATTCAGGACTTCTGCTTTAACTGCCGTTGTTCCTAACTTTCTGCTGTGGCTGATAGGTTTTAAGGTGGTGTTTTCTTAATAGATAGGAAATTCTGATAATGTTACCAGTGTGTTTTAACCACATAATACATACTAATTGTATGTTCTCTTAATAGGCACATTTGGGCGCATTTTCCATGGGATTCTTATAGAAGAAAAAGACCCCAGTAAAGAGAAGCAAGTTTTTGTCAAAACTGTTAAAGGTATGTTTACATAAAGTAGTGGTTTTATATCCCGTTGTGTGGATTGTGGTGCATGCTGAGTGTATCAAAACTATCTTTAAAAACAAACCCCTCCCTCTCCAAAATATGAAAATGGCTACTTCTTAAAAAGCAAAAACAATTTGGATGTGCCTTCAGCCAGAGAGAACGGAAATCTTATATGGAAGAAAAATGCATGTGTTCTCCACCAGTGCCTTCAATTGGTGTGTCTGGAATACTTTAGCTTATTCTTATAAGTAAAAATTATATTTGGCTTTTTTTTTTTCCTCTAGCATGTCATTATTCTTTCCATCCACAGCCCTTTCCCCTGTGAGTTGCTGAAAAAGGCACCTGCAAAACTCTTCTTAAAAATCTAAAAACATGCTGGCTGTACAAAAAATAAGGCATAGTTTCTGCCATTTTTAGACTTTGCTACTGAGGCATGAGAATTATCACTTAGAACTTAATTTATACAAATACACCAGCTTTGCGGAAGAAACATGTTGTTGAAGCGATTTAAATCATGGCTGGTAGACTTAAGAAACAACAAGGTAATTATAGATGAAAACCATATTACATATATCCCTTCTCCTACACTCATAATTGTAAGTTTTCTAGTAGTTCACAACAGTTCTGCTAAATTCCCTGTACAGTAGTTGCTTCAGTAGTTATTTTTGTCATTTCAATTGGGTGTATTATTGCCTTTGTTTTTTCATTCTACAACTTTTAATTCTTCCTTAAAAAAATAGGTTCTATAAGAATTTCAACTTGTTTTAATGTTTCTTTGCTTGGCTAGTAATTCTTAAATATACTCATTTTAAAGAAGGTGGGAATTAGTGAAGCTGCTATATTTTGTTGTTGTTGAATTTATTCTGCTACCTATTTATTCTGTGCCATTTTTAAGAAAAACATATTGCTTTAAGAAAGCAAGCTTTTATTATTCTTGGTATGTTTCTTTGTGGAAAGCCACTTAGGAGATGATTCACGTTCACTTCAAGGGAAGGAATTTCTTAGACAACCTGGTTTGGAGTAAAAATAGCTGAAAAAAAAGGAGTCCCTATTTCTTGAAACAGTCTGGAGTGGCAGTTTGGGGTGGATGCTGTTGCATACTTTAGCTGCACGTTGTTCTTGATGCAGGCTTAGCAGGATGGCGTGCTTTGGCTGTAAAGACAGGTCAGTGCCTGATACGATACCTGCCACTCCAACAAAATATGTTGAGTTTAAAAGGTCCAGCTTCTACTATGAGCCAGGTCCCAGCTGTGTGTAATCAACATAGGCAGTGTGAAATTAGCCTCCTTTGCTGCCTAACAAATCCTTACCTCCTAATCTGTCTGGCATGGCTGAACTCTTAACGTGGAGGGGTATGACAGTGACCTGTGCTCTGGGCAGCAGCAGGGTAACCTGTCTGGGCATCGAGTCGGCCAGCAGAGCGTGATCTGGGCTCTGGAACAGCTGTTTGTGTTTCTGCTAACGTGATTCACGGAGGGCTGAACAATGAGGATTTGCTGCTCTCACTTTTCCTGCACTTTTCTCTTGCACATCCTCGTGGGCATTCCTAGATTCAGAGGGACAGTTAACTCTTGTAGTCACAAGACACTTGCATTATTTCTTCAGGAGTGCCTCTGAGATGGCGCGCTTTCATTCTGTAGCACTTCTCCCTGTTGAGTCCAGGGGGGGACTTGTGAAAAGTAGATATGCTGTCCCCTTTGGAAGATGTTGGTAGCTAACATTTAGCATGGTAGTAGTAGAACAGTGTCTGCAGAAGTAGTCACAGCCTTAACGAAAGTAATGGTCCCCTTATATAAAGGCAAGTATTTTCCTGTAGTGACTCCTAGCAAGAAGCAAAGGAGAGTCCTCTATTAAAAAAAAAAAACCACCACCCCAAAAAGTATGCTAAGTATGCTTCTTCCCATTATTTTGCCAACTTGTCTGAATTCTGTCCTTCTCTGTTGCTCCTCCTTGCTTAACAGCTCTGTCATTTTGATTTTATTGACAGTTCCCCAAAGACTTATCCCTTATCATGTGAGCCTGGTGCTCCTGATGAGGCAGTCTAACCTGGGCATTGTTCACCAGTATTACCTTAATCTGTGCTCCCCTTCACTGTGATATTTGGTGGTTCTCTGCCCCAATTCAGAGTCAACGAATGCTAGAGCTCTTGTGAGCCCCAAAATGATCGTGAGCTAGGGCAATTTGACATCCGTCCAGCACTACTCAAGCATGCTTGCTTTTTATAGCACTGGATTAAATGACAAGATAACATTTGTGAAAACAGATCTTAATTTAGCTGCTTCCCATCACCATTTATCTAACTGCTTTACCAGAGTGGGGTTTTCACTCCACTCTTAAAGCTGCATTTCTCCCTTGCAGTGGCTTTTATCTTTGACACAGTGCATGTCTTGATTTCTCTAGCCTTCCCTTTGCAAGGGAAGGATTTTCTGGCTGCAGTGGAACTGGAGGATGGTCTTAAGGGAGTAATGGTATTCATGTAATTGTTGTCTGTAGGGAATTTTTCAGCTTTAAAAAGGATCTATATGGACAAAGCTTATAATAGATTTTGCGGGACACTTGCCTGTGAAATAATACTGGTTTGGGCTGCAGAACGTTGCTAGGAAAATAACTGTAAACATCCCCACTTCTTAGAGCGTTTCATTTGCAGTGCTAATATTAAGCAGCCTGATCTTCATACCCTGGCTGTGATAGCTGTGTGTGCAGCTGGGTCATGTAATAAGTTGGGAATCTAATCTGCTTGGGAAAAAAACCCACAACCCTGCAAAAATTCTCTTAACCAGACTTTTTCCTTGATCTTGTTCATTTTGTGACCACACACACTGCTGCTTTGGCACAAACATAGGAGTAGGGCAGGACCACAAAAGTGAGATGGATATGAGAACTATTAAACTGACTTAAGTATCTCTGTTGCTGAAGGCAAGAAAGGAGCTGAGGGCCATGGAAGGGAGAAACAAGGTAAAAAGGCTTTGTCTGTATAGCCAAGTTATCCCCTCCTCCCCCCAAATTAAAAAAAAAAAAAAAAAAAAAGAGCTGCTCCAGAACTGTCTTGTACACTCTGAAATTAATAAAATAAAGTCCAGTGGTACCCTGAATGACAGAAAATCATGGGGAAGGAGTGTGGGTTGTTTCAGATAATGTGAACTAAAATTATTTCGGCAGATGCTGTGAAGAAGAATAACCTTCTTGAGTGGAAAACCACCTCTTTCTTACCAGGATCAGAGCCTGAGAAACTTGTGATGTTGTTCTGACATTAGGGTGGTTGCTGTGGCTTTAAAGCTGGTATTGCCAATAGAAGAAACCCTTTGGAAGGAGAACACTTAGACATGGCAAATATGATCAGTACACTTGTGCCCAAACTAGAATTTCATATTAGAATCATAATCACTTGGGTTGGAAGGGACCTTTAAAGACCATGGAGTCCAACTGCCTTGCCATGGGTAGGGACATCTTTCACTAGATATGGTTCCTGAAAGCTCCATCCAACCTGACCTTGAACACTTCCAGTGATGGGGCATCCACAGTTTCCCCGGGCAACCTGTGCCAGTGCCTCACCACCCTCATCTTAAAAAAACAAACAAAAAACCCCAAACAAAACCAACCCAATGCCCCCCAACGGAAACAACCCAAACCCTTCCTTAAGTCCAATCTAAATCTGCCCTCTTTCAGTTTAAAGCTGTTACCCCTTGTCTTGTTACTACAGGCCATGATAAAAAAAAAAGTCTCTCTCAGTCTTTGTTGTAAGCCCCCCTTTCCCTTTCAGTATTGAAAGGCTGCTGTACGGTCTCTTTGGAGTGTTTTCTTCACTAGGCTGAACAACCTGAGCGCTCTCAGCGTTTCTCCATACCAGAGGTGTTCCCAGCCCTCGGCTCACTCTCACAGCCCTCCTCTTGACCAGCTCTAACAGGTCCGTGTTTTTCTCGTGCTAGGGACCCCAGAGCTGGGTGCAGTACTCCAGGTGGGGTCTCATGAGGGCAGAATAGAGGTGGAGAATCCCCTCCCCTCAACCTGGGAGCTTTGTCTAGACATGACCTTGGTGCTATTGTCTACTGTGTCACCAGATCAATGCCTTCACCCCTGCAGCATAACACCGGTGTACTGGCATGCAAGTGGCTTTGTGTTGGGTGTTACCATTGCAAGCTGCTGATCATGGCGGGGTTGCATTGTGCAGGGTGGTGAAGCTAGTGGGGTAATGTTTATCCACGGGACGTGCCTCAGAAGGCCCAACAAGTAGTATACATGGCACTGGAAGGCTTCCTTGTGCCATGGGCAGCACATGTATGCTGGCTCTTAGATGACCTTTGCTTGTACTGGGAAAGGTGTCAAGGGTTATTGTGCCATTCAAGTAATGGTTTCTGAATTTGATGAATTCAGAGAGATAAATGAGAGAAAAATCGCTCATTGGGAAAATCTGTGAAGAAAGGTCATGCCATAGATAAAACAGCAGGTGCCTATCATAATGAGTCTCTTCTTTCTTGTGTTCCTCCTTCAGTTGCTAATGTATTATAGGATCCATAACCTTTCAGGATGGGTTATGTCAGTTCTCCCATTTCGTATTCTGGAGAAGATGGAAGTTGTGGCTGACAGGCTTATCAGACAATAGTTAGGTGTGTGAGTATTTCCCACCCTGAGAGGAGTGTGTTTGTAGCCTTCTCAGTTTGCTCCTTTCCTATCTAGTTACCTCCCGCTGGGGTTGATCCTTTTCCCTAGAGGATCAAAAAGCAAAGATGGTTGACTGGTTATGGCAGTAAGTGCAGCATCCCTTCCCACTTTCCTTCCCTGACATTTTCTAGCCCTTTGGTAAGGTGTTGAGCATTACTATAAACACAGAAGAGTGCTAACTGAAATCAAGAAGCCTTGATTTTTCTGGACTTAATACTTATTCTCCCTTCTGAAGTGATCTGCTATTAAAGGAATTGGTAATAGGTAAGAACTGAGAAAGTCTGGACCTGCTTACCTTTGTCCAGAGAAACTCTTTTAAGTGAAAGAGGCCATTCAGAGAGTGTGAGATTAGTTTCTGGGAATGTATTGTATTTCCCATTTTCTCAAGCTGGGATTGACCTGTTAGGTCAGACTCTCAAAGAGCGAGTTTGATCCTAATAAAGCAACATCATTGCAGGAGGCAAATAGATTGGAAGTTGCTAGTTTAGCATTATTTGACTAGTTTCTCCTATGCCACAGAATTGTTTGGGATCTTTCATCTGAACTGTTCCTGAGTCATTCAAGTACTTTTCAACTGATTCCGTGATTACTTGTTCCATAGCTTGTAAACTGATATGACTGAAAAGTTGGAGATGCTTCTGTTGAAATCTGAGCACCACATCTTCTATAAAGATACAGTGTGAAGGCAGAATTCATCCCAGCGTGCCAGAAGTTCGCTCCAGATCCCTGGAAGAGTTTTTTTCTTTCACCTAACTGTAGTGCACTCCAGAGGAAAGTTGTAACATGCCCTGGGTAGTGACAAAGCTTCTACCTGCATGTTCATGAAATACATTAATTTATACTGTTGGTTTTTTTTTTTTAATGCTATATCATCTAACACTTCAGAGTGCTTCTGGATGCCTGAGTCTTCCATTACGTGTGGTGCTCTGTGCCAAAGAGGAGAGCTTAAAAGGAAAAAGTGGGTATCAGTTGGCAAAATTAGAAGTAGCTTTCTGGAAGGTCTAATAACTTTGAGAGTACAAAGATCATAAGCCTTGGGTAAAAGATGGCACTTGTTCATACTTCCTGTAGATCCTTTATGTTGGTTATCTAGTTGTTCTTCTCTGTTTGCAGTTTAGTTTCTCTGTGTTAATTTGCTAGTCATCATCGTAAGTTTTACCTTCTTTCACATTTAGACTTTGCTGTGGATAATTTGCCTTTGTTCTTGCTTTAAGTGGACGTTCATGAAGATAAGGATGTATGTCTCATTAGCAGTAGGAACAAAAATGTGTGTACTGTATTCGGGATATTGGACTCTGTGATCAACACAACCTGAATTAAGTTCTTTGTTAGAAAGTTGAGAGACTTAGCTGGCATTTGCTTTCTCCATTGTGTTTCTTGCTCTATGGTAGAACTGTTTTATTTAGTTATAATGTTTCACATTCCTTTCCAGTAGGAGGTTTCCAATCACCTTCAACTTTGGGAAGTGTCTGGGTTGGCATGTTTCTCAAAGCTGGTGTTGTGTATCTTGCCAGTGATTGATAGATCTCTTCTGCCTTTATATGGTGTGAAGCAGACTTCCCTGTGAATCTTTTAGATCCTCTTATGGTAGAAGAGGAAGAAAACACACCATTTTCACGTTTGATTTAAAGAACACGTTGTGTAATGGTGCTTTTCCTGTGAAGGAGAAAATTATTTGCAGAACAAATGGAATTGTGTTATTCCAGGAACATACGCGGTGAGTTTGAGCTGTGCAGAGCCCTGACTCATTTAGTATGGTCTGGCCAAGGTATGTTTTTGTTAAAAACAACTAATGGTGCTGTTCAGGATAATCTGACTGCTTCCATTTAATTTTGTAACCACTTAAGATTTTTTTTTCTTACATACAAGAAAAGAGTGTTTAAAAACAAACCACCCATGAAAAGCACTGGAAACAAAGTCATAATGTGAGGGAAGATTAACTCTTAAGAGTTCATCATTTTACCAACTTTAACAAAGCTTTGAGTTTTGTTCATGTCATCGTAAGTCACTAAAGAACTCTTTCAGCATTCTTGGCTACCTGTAACTTATACTTTTAAAAAATTTTATTTATTGTTAATCTAGTTAAGAGGAGATGCTCAAAGTACACCCACATAGACTATAGATCATGGTGCTGTAATGAAAGCTTGGGAGAAGGACCTTACCATGAATTCATCTGGTACATCTCAGGACTGCAGCTGCCCTCAGAGTATTTGTAGTACACAGGACTTTTCTACTGTGAGCCAAAACATGCACTTTGCAGTGTGGGTTTGTGCTGAGTTGTAGATATGAGGAAGCCTAGTTGATGTTAAATGTTTGTTAAAACAAGTGAGACTTATCTGTCCATAGTGTGCAGACCTGTTACTGCCTTCATTCATGTGGTGTCTGTTTTCGCCAGCTTAAGAACCAGGCCAAGTGCAAGCTGGTGACCCCTGAGGACTTCAGCACAGTTAGGAGGTGTAAGAGCAGAGATCCTGAGAACTTTAGCTTTCCCCTGCTTTGCAAAGCCTTAGGCATTCTTAGGTGACTGAAGTGTGTATAATAAGCTTTGTGTTAACCTAGTTGAAGGGCTTCTTGTTTGTGTTAGAAATACAGAATACCACAACCTGGAGTATACACTGTTGTTCCCAAGGTACCAGTTTAAATTGCATTGAATTTATTATTCTGGGCAGCTCATTCTTAAAAGCGCTGCCTTGTGAAAATATTTATAAGTTTTAAGTTCATGACTTAAATGTACAGTATTGTAAGTTAATTGTTAAAAGTATTTAACCTTCCACTATCAAGAGTACAGGATCCTGGTTCTGTAGAAGAAGGTTGATGACAAAAAAAGTTTTCAAGAAAAGAGCTGCTTCAATTCTCAGCTAAATTCTTAAGTGTCTTCATAAAGGAAGATACTTAAATGTAAAGAATTAGGGTAAAGTAGCACATTTCTGAATACCAGCTTAGAGATGCATTGTATTTGTCAGTCATGGCTCATGAAGAAAATACCCTGAGACACCTAAAATAGTACCTTATACATCAAAAAAATTATTGTGTAGCAGCTTTCAGAGGTTGGTGTCCATAATTTAAAGATACACTATTCCTTATGCTTTTGCAGGAGGAAAAACTAATCTACAGTACGCTTCCATTTACTTAATTAAAATCACTACCTGTATTTCAATTTTACTAGCTGCTGCCCTTTAGATAGACTTAGAAACGTTAAATCAGCAATTTCTCTCTTCCCCAGTTTCACTTGACATTTACCTGTGCTTCTGGCTTTGTTTTAAGTTAAATGGATTACTAAGCAAAGAGCCTTATACTTGTTGCTATTCACTGCCGCTACTTAGATTCTGGTGGTATTGTTATGTAGGGAAATAGTAGTATTCCCAAACCATGCTTCTCTCTGCCCTTCTCTGTGATTTAAAATTGCGTGTGCATTTGTAATGTAGGAAAACCTGAACAGCATTCCCTGTTTTAGCAATGTCATGTTGAATCAGTTACCAAATTTAGGCTTTGATTTGAACTGCCTTGCTGTGGAAAATAAGCTTTTGCGATTGTGGTGTGGAAACAAACATTTCATTATAAATAGCCTTGATATTAAGATTGGAGGAGAAATCCTGCTCTATTGAAATTTTAACAAGACTGAGCATAGTGTCTTATGTTGTAAACCTTACGTTGTTATTTATGTTATGTAACTCTTGACATATAGGAGATCTGAATTTCGTAGGATGCATGGATGCCTTGTAAAGAGATAGCGGTTAATGTATGAAAGTATAGCTATTACCCAAATGCCTCTGCATCTATCTAGACTTGCATATGCAGTAGAGCTGCCAAACAGGAGCAAGGTGGTTTTCCTTTGCTTCTGTGGTAGGCAGATGCGCTACTGGCTTCCACAGTAACTTTTCACTGTCTAACTGTTGGGGCTTCTTGAAGTTTTAAAGCATAAATATTTTTGTATATTTACTTTACTTTCTAATTATGAAAAAGCAGACTGGATTGTGGCTACTTGCATTCCGTAAGCAGTTCGTCCTTGTATTGAAGGAAAGTTCTGAAGAATGGCTGCTAGCAGCGTTAAAAATGTCATACACAACAGGCATGAACTGGGGGTAGTCTTTAAGGGTTGAATTTCTTCCAAAAAACCCAAAGACTGTGTAGAAGGGTTAAAGCAGTATTCAGGCATGTATTCTCTTTGAACTGGGATTGAATTCTGCCTCGGGAGGAATTGTATGTAATTAATTGCTGTGCTGAAGTAGCTGTAATTAAAAAGGATGTGTTGGTACTAGGAGCATTTCTTACCTGAAGCGGAACATTTAGGGTAGTTGTAGTACTACACCTCAGTTCCTGTGGACACAGTCTGTGACCATTGTGCCTGCCTCTGTGCTTTTCACCCTTCAATAACTTGAGCTTGTGGACTTTGTCACAGCGTATTTGGCAAAGCTCATAGGTCTGAAAGATAATAAGGGTAATACAAGCTTCGTGAAAACAGGTAGCCATATAGAAAATGGATTGTATAAATATTCTGATGTTAGGGCATATTAGCTTGTAATGTGAGATGGAAGGAAGTTTGCGTGGGAACAAGATGTTACAAATGGTCCAAAGGTGAGAAGGTTCTGGGTAAAACAGCTTTTTGAATGTTTCTATTGGGAAATGTGTTTGTTGGAAGCCTTAGACTTCCTAGCTATAGTGTTTGTGGAGCTGCTTCTGATAGGAGTGCTGAAAGAAATTGCTGTGTGTTACTGCCCATAGTAGGCTGTGAAAGGGCTCTGGAACGACTCCAGTGTTGAAACTTTTGGTTATATTGCTTTTAAGATTCTGCTTTGTCTTCTGTCTGAAGAAACAGATTTCAGTGACTGTGCTACAATCTAAAGTCTTTAAGTGCTGTGCTTTGCTATTTTGAGATTCTAGGAGGTCTGACTTAAAATGTTATTCTTGAAAGCCATCCAACTAATCGGTAACCCACTGCAATATCCAGGTAATTGCTGCTTTTCATCTCTGGTAAGTAATTTGAGAGGTGGAGTGACTCTTTTCTGATAAACTACCACCTAGTGAACGTAGAACATGATGCTCTGCAGTTGTTATGAGTGCCCAGTCTTGGAGCAATCATATTGCTGCAATGTTAGTGTCATAGCAAAACATCTTAAGAGATTTTTTTTTTCACGGTAGTGTTGCAGTGATTCATGTGACTGGTGAGTTTTGATGAGGAAGGACTGTAAAATGCAGTTTTGTAGATGGACTTTGAGAAGTTGGAAAGAATCGAATAGGTGCTCTTTCTTCCCATGAACCAGGAAGGGCCTCAGCACATGTAACACTTGCCAGAATTATATAAAAGCTAATCTCTCCACATAAAAATAGTAGTGCCAAGAGCCCCATTGTGCCTCGCTATATACAAATAACATAATATCATGAGATAAACTTGCAGCAGTATCAAGGCTTCTTGAAATCCTAGCTTGTTCTTCTCTGTGCCTTAGGGTAGACTTTCACAGCCAGGTTCTTGGCACAGAAAGGGTAAAACCAGTGCTTTAAAAGCATCTTCCTAGTTCTGGAATGAGTTTACATCCATCTCAAGTAGTTTTGTTTTTAAGCACTTGCTGAAAGTTGGACCTTTTTTAGTCCTAGTTGAACATCTAGAAATACTACTGGGTATTAAATCCTTCTCTTCGCTCATGTGACCTCAAGTCTTTGCTGTTCAGGTACTCAGCTGTTGGTGTGTGATAGCCTTGTGAAAAATATATGACAGTTTTTCAGGGCTAAGTAGTACTGACCTGGTTACACCTCATGATCATCAGGCTGCAGCTGTGTGAGTTGTTCTCCACTGATGTATTCTTAATCACAAATAGTGTTGGTATCTCAGAGGGAAGTTTAGCTTTTTTAGGGCTTTGAAAAAGTTGTGCAACAAGTCCTTGTTACCTTGCTCTGGAGTGTTTGACTTAAACTTGGGCTTGTTTTTCTGATTTAATATGTGGGAGACTATGACCTCCTCTGTCATGGCTTCAAGGTGCTGCTCTCATTGAAGAGGTTTCTGGCTCTGTGGGAGGCTTTCTCCCTATTCCCCCCTATTCCCCCCTCATTAGCTGTGTGGCTGTGTTCGTATCAAATGACTTCATGGATCCAGTACAGAAAAAATGAACCACAAAAGCCTGTGGGCCTTCTTGTGTGTTTGACAAGATCATTCCTCAGGTCTCGTTTTGTGTGGCTATACAAACAATTCTGTGAATAAAGTGCCCACGTGTGTGTGCTTATGTGTAATGCTTAGAGATTGATATATGGTGTCAGCACAGGATTACACTTTGGCCCAGGCAGGAAAATGAAATTTGTGGGATTCACCTTAATATGTCCTTGGAAAAAGTCTCACCGAGCTGGAATTGCTGGGTCATGGCTGTCACTGGCTTTGCTCTGGGACTGCCTGTTTGTGATATCGAAGCCAGAAATGCTGTGGTTTTTCTGGATTGCTTTTAAGGGTTTTCAGTGCAGGATGGTCAGATTCCTCAGTTTTTTATTTAAAATTAATTAAATAATAATAATTTTAAAAAAATTATTTAAAAATAAAAATATTACCAAAGTCACAGTCTTCCTAATCTATGAAAACCTGTCTGTTGGATGTTTGAAAAGTGGTTATAATGTACCAAATGTGACATAGTTTGTTTACATGTACTTTTTGATGTGTAACTAAATAAAATGGCCTTAAAAGGAAGTCTGATTGCAGTGGGGACTGTTGCCGTAGCATTATTTTGATGCCTTTTTTACCCACTTTTGACTAAATTACTCAAAGTGGTGATTTATATTCTGTTTTGAATTATATCTAGTACAGAAGCACAATAATCAGATTGTGTGGTGGTTCTAAATTGGCACTGGTCTAAGT
Organism: Falco punctatus; assembly: GCF_963210335.1. Classification (NCBI taxonomy): domain Eukaryota; kingdom Metazoa; phylum Chordata; class Aves; order Falconiformes; family Falconidae; genus Falco; species Falco punctatus. Next base: position 28,710,564 of record NC_137593.1, read on the forward strand.
TAGAGGAAGATTAGCCTTGTACTGCTATTGTTTGTTCTGAATATGTTGAATTTGTTGGTGTTGTGTAAGTTTTTTCCATACAGAAAACAAGGAAATAATATTGATAAGAAAACACAATACGGATGCTGGGACTGTTTCACAAGATAAGATTTTGATTTCCGTATATACTTGAATGGGAGTCAATCATGCTTTTGGGTGCTCAACAACTACAGTGTAGTGTCTCTGAGCTGAAAAAAATAATAATGAAACGTAACAGTGACTTGCTGAAAAACACTCTGTGTGATGGAAAGGGAAAGGCAACAGCAGAAGAGTGTAATCTCTCCCAGTGTTAGCGTGAAGGGATGAATAGGTGCATTGTCCAAACCAGGTTAACTTGTTCCGTAGATTTTAAAGCCAGTCTTAAATAATCTTTGATTTAGAGCTTCAAATTATTGCATGGTGGCTCTTATAACTAAAAGCAAACCAGTTACGCGAGCACAGGGCCAAAGAGCTTAAACTCAGATCTACTAATCTGTTTCCTCCCTTCATTATGTGCTGGGTTGAAGAGCTTGTGGACTTTCAGTTCTAGTAGTCAATGTATTTAAACCTGAAGCCGTGTACTAGTAGCCTGCTGGCAGTTCTTCTAACTTCTTATAATATGTTTTTACACCCCTATTTTTAATGCTTCTTGCCCTTTATAAGTTGGATGCTTCAGCCATTCATGCCTATATAACTTCATTTTAATACAGTATCTTGTTTCTTGTTTACAAGCTTTTTGAAGTCTCTCCTATGTATCAAATTCATCAAATATGAAACACTCGAGTGCTATTGCTGCACAGTAGGTAGGACCTGCTGTTTCTCATGCCTCTGTTGGAGTGCAAACTAGAGGCTTCAGCTAACCATTACTTAAGTGCCTCCTGCACTGCAAGAACCTGTTCGTACCCTCCCCCCCCCCCCCCCCCATATGTACTTGTTATCAAATACAAGGAAATGCACTGTTTTGATGCATTGCATAATATATTGCAGCCATAATTGCCACTAATATAGTGGCACCTCTCTGTCTGGACTTCTGTAGAGCACCGTGTTTTGGCTTTTGGTGGTCTCTGTCCTTCCAGCTTGTACAGGGTCTAGGCAGCGATGCTTCTTAGGGGTTTCCAAGCATGCTCAGGGTTCAGTGCCTCTGGCTGGGACCTGTTTCTGCATTTATAACTGCTATTTCCCAATCTCCTCCTTTTTTAGTGCGTGTATGCATTCAGGAAGGCATGCCGCCTCCTTAATTTCTCTTGAGCCAGGGTGGTAAGCAGCCTTTGGAGTAGTTTGCCTTGGGATATCATTCCTTTCTCTGGTTAAGGGGAACCTTCTCAATCCATCTGATGAAGCTCACAGTTTCTTGAGTTGCGTGATTTCTTTTGATGAACCCTCCTCAGGCAGGACCTGCGTGCCTGAAGCTGTCTTCACTTCCAGCAGATCTGGAAAGCTAAATGCCAGTTTGTGTAGTATGGTTAGAGCTTGCCATTGCCATGGTGGGGAGACCATGCTCTCCCTCTGGCCTTTGTGCTTTCTTTCCCCACCTTGTGCTCACCTGCGCTGACCACATTGGCTCTTAACTCAGTCAAAATTCATATTTTCTTTTGCAGGGTTAAAGTTCGGTTAGGAAAGGGTGGCAGAGCTGGTATAGGGAGGAGGGTAAGACCGTGAAGAAGCGAAAAGAGCAAATGAGTTCTCTTCTTCCTCCCAGGGCAGTAAAACGTTGGTGTGATTTGTCTATTATACGTAAATTCATCCTAATGCAGCAAGGAAAGCTGATGGGCCTTTGCTGGGCTCTCTCCTGTGAGGCAGTTTGCTGCCTAGGCACACCGGTACTAGTTCTAGCACAAAGGAAGGATGGAAAATGCACCCAGATATGAGGAGGGTGGGATTGTGAGGGCTCTGATTCACCTTGCATTAAGCTTCACTGTTCCTTCTTGCCACCAGAGGCAGGGAGCCAAACAAAATTCCTTGTGAGGAAGGGGTTACAGGCAACACTTGTGCCCAGTAGATGTTGTGATTGCTGTGGGTTACTGGAGTCACCACAGATGCTTGAATTTTAGCTGCAGCAGTGATTCTACTTTTCTTTTGAAAGGTGGGGAAGAGAACAGCAAACAATTTTAAGGCTGCCAAGTGTCAAGTGGAGAACAAGTAAATAAGTAAATCTAGAAATAAATGGTCTCCATCTATGTAGAAGTAAACTGCAGAAGCCTATACTGGTAATTCAGGAACAAACCGGCATCTTCTGAGCACATCTGCACTGTTGGGAAATGCATGGCATGCTCCCCTTCTTCCAGGAGCACTGGCCCTGTGTCAGGATGTGGTCCATGCTGCAGCGCAGGCAGTTCGTGCCTGCCCAGAAGCTGTCAGGAGGTAGCAGAAGTTCAAGTCTGTCAGCACCTGTAGTGTGTTTTATTTCCTTTTTTGGCTTCACCTGATTTGTTTAAGCAGAAATATGCCCTAGAACTTGGCTTACTCATTTGGGGTTTTTTAAATTCCATTTTAGAAAAGTAGGCAAACAAGTTCTGTTTGTGCTCAAATGAACCTAACTGACTTGGAAATCTGGACCAAATTTTAATTAATATGTTGATTTGTTTCCAAAGTTATATCTGCAGTTTCTTTCTTTCTTTTTTTTTTTTTTTAATTAGATCAAGCCTCAGAGGTACAGGTGACAATGATGCTGACTGAAAGCTGTAAACTCAGAGGGCTTCATCACAGGTAAGCTAAGCAGTGTTTATAGACAGAACTGTATCTGTGTGAGCTGAAATAATTGTCCTTAAAGCTCCCTAGGGGGAAAGGAAACAATTGTTTCAGAATTCAACATTTTGTATGTTTGAAATCTTTTTTTAAGCCATAAAGAGCTGAAACAATTTTTGTGCAACTTTAATACAGAATTCTTTATATGCTTCTTATTGCAAAGAGTGCTTGTAAGCTTTTTTCCTAGCTACGCAGTCTGTAAAATCTAATGGTGGGAGTGTGTGGGGAAAATGGGGAAAGTCTTTGGTGTTCCAGTCCTCACAGTGAAATGTGGGTAGATATTTCTTCTGTATGTTCTTAGTTGTTACAGAAAAAGGTGCTACAGTTATGTACTGGTTTATGCTGGTTCTAGCACAGGCTAGTTCTTAAGTGTGGTGGGGTCTTAGTGATGACGAGAGTAAGTATGTATGCAGGTTCATTGTCAGTTTAGCTAACTTACCAGTCTGTTTTGTTCATAACTTTCTACATGACACAAGTATGGTGATTAGGTACTGTGCTACATGAACACAAGGAAATGCTTTTTAGGACTCTTGCGCACGTATTGTCTTGATATGGCATCATAACATCACTGATGGGATTTATTCCTTAAGAATTAATGGCATGGGTTTTTTTGGGTGATGGCTTAAATTTTTTAAGTTGATGCCCTAAGCAGCTTGAGGTAGTGGCAGTTTTGCAGCTTGGATTAAAGGCTGAAACTTCTTCGTTACTGGCAAGGATGCAAGTAAGGAGAAACCTGTGCTCATCAACTCCCTGGACTGGTAAATGATCTTTTTTTACTGGTAATGTGAAGGAAGTGAAAACAGTTCAAGCAGAATTATTAGTTATACAGTGCCTTGCTTTTTTAAGAGTAGTTATGATTAAGGTAAGGCCTAAAATACATCATTGTATTAGAAGGACTAGCAGGTTCTTAGGGAAACATACTTCAAATCAAAACAAAACGAAACAGCCCCCCCTCCTGTCATTCAAAATAAGCTGTTAATCCTCCCTTTTACAAGTCAAACTCCTTAAATAGTCCAAAAAGCTTTTCTTTTGCACACTGCCTGTAAAGCTGGGACCTTTATGTTGGTCAAAGGTAGAGCTCATGGATGTGACACCTGACTGTTGAATGTCTTCAGGTAAGAACAGGAAATTTCAAAGTTCCCTTTTAAAAATCATTATAACTCATTGGAGACTACTAATAGGTTTTCAATAGAAGGATAAACTTTTTTTAAAAAAGTTGCATATAGTTTCAATTTTCCATGAAACTTCTTTCAAGCTTCTACAAATATATATGGTGATATTATAGTAAGATGTTTAGCAGCTCTACTGTATGGGGGTTATTCTGAGCCTTAAGGAGGGTTGGAAGGGACCTTTAAAGTGGTTCAGTGGTGGAGTTGACAGTTATAGGCTTATAGTTGGACTTGGTGATCTTAAAGGTCTTTTCCAACCTAAATGATCTGTGATTCTAAAAGACCTATGATAAAACTCCTGAGATACTTTTGTGCTTTGAGTGCAATTTAATGTTTAGTTGATTCAAACCTAAAATTTTCTGCTCTGTCATTTTGAAGTAAATCAAACATGATGTTTTGCCTTTTTTAAAAAAACTGTAATGGGGCTATATATTTTGTACCTATAGTTGCATTTAGAATGATACACTTTCAAGTTGAGGATATATAAATGATTATATATATGTGGTTAATATAAATGATAACCTGTATTCACAGAAACTTTTATACCAAGCAGCAAAGTTTGGAGCATTCTTCCTAACAGGAGAGTGCTCAAATATCTGACCTTAAAAAAAAAAAAATAAAAAATAAAAAATAAAAAAAATTCTAGGGCTTCAGTTGTTTGGAGACCTTGTGCTCTGCAGCTCATAATGCAAGAGTAAATGCTTTTCCTCAGTGCTGAATTACTTTTACTTGCTATGTTTGGGGATCTAGAAGATTCTTAAGAAATATCAGTTTCGTAAAATCGGGAATTGCCCTCCTTGTCTTCCAGGAATCTGCTACCTATCACTCACGTCTGTATAGAAGAGGGAGAGAAACCAATGGTGCTGCTGCCATACATGAACTGGGGGAATCTTAAACTATTCTTGCGACAGTGCAAGCTGGTAGAGGCCAACAATCCTCAGGTACACTCAGAAATCTGTGACTTCTTGCCCATTAAACTTAGACTTGGTTTGTCATCTGTGTATGTGCCTTAAAATAAATAGTTGTGCTATTCAGCTGTTGTGACAATGAGAGAATTGGCAAGCAGGTTCCCTAGCAAGTGTTTGTCTTGACTCGTACAAGGAAAACATTCTTGGCTGTATTTATCACACATGTTCAGAGGGCATGAAGCTGAGTTAAACTCTGATTACAATAGTATGGTACGTCACTACATCTTAAAAAAATATTGGAGAAAATAGTTTATGATTGTGGATTTAAGTTAGAATATACGGAGGAAAACTATGGAGAAATTTCAGATTTACTGATGGTTATTTTTGGTATAGTTAATAGATTATCTCTTTACTGTAGTTTTTAATTTTTATAGTAAGCATAAAGCACTTGTGTTAAACTTTTAATGTCCTGCTGTAAATTTGCTATGAAGTAAAATAACTGGATTTATTTAACTGTTTTACTTTTTACTGCTGTGGGTGCTCTTTAGCATGCATAGCTTTACTGTGTTTAAATGGAACCTGTTGAATATATTTCATGAAGTGAGAAAGAAAATATTCCTAGATGAGAACATACTTTGCTTACTTTTAAAAATCTGAATACGTGTTTAGTGATGGATGTATATATGTAGTAAAAGTATCCCTCTTACTGGGATTACCTTGTCTTTTCTTCAGCTTCACCTTCTTTTGACTTCTGTCTCTAGACAAAATGAAATCTTGTTTCCTGAGGTCAGCATTTGTCCCTTATTCATGTTATGTACCAGATTTCAAACTGGCAAGAGCCACTTACCTCTGTTAATTTACAAGTTCTGATAAGATGCTAGGATCTTTCAACTTGTTTTGCTGCTTAATCTGAGTTATAAATATCTTTGCATCGCACCAATATCCCTTTCCAAGAATTTAGGTGGAAACACTATTTATAATCTGTATCACATAACACAGGAGTTGCCTCTTAGTAACTAGGTACGAGTGTATTTAGCTACCAAAAAATGGGACATTTGGTGTCCTAGATACTACTTCTAAGATGGAACTTTTCTACAAACACCTAAAGCAAACTCTCAAGTTTTCTGAAATAACACCTGGCTATTGTTCTTAATAACAACCTGTTAATGAAGAAACCAGTTAATTACTGTTTTAATTGGTTTCTTTTAATCCCAGTCTTGAAGCTTCAGTGTGTCCACCTGCATACTGATGTTTCTGAAACACTGTAGAAATGGAAGAGGGAACCCAAGGTATAGATGCAAGGGTTTAGTTTGTATAGGACTGTGAAGTTGTAAAAGTAGATGGAGCAACAGCCTTTGATACTAGTTTTCAGCAGTAGACAGCAACAAGAATTTTGACTGCTGTTTGTGCTCTGCTGCCTGAAAATGAGTTGGTTCCCAGGGAAACAAACTGAAAAAATGTGATAAGGAGGATAAAATTGACCGGTTTTGCCTATGTTCACCGCTAATCAAAGGAAAAGCTGTGTAGCAGTGAGGCAGTTGTACATTGGAAAAATTTGCCACTAGTATGTAAAAAAAAAAATTTAGAATAAAGAGACTTCATAAGTTTTCAACAGGTGCTAGTGTCTGTAGCTACTAGAAAGCATCAGCTGCTGAAGGTGAGGGGAGAGGGTAGTAGGATACAATGAAAACACTAACCTTGCAGGTGCTGGGCTGGCAGTTTTGCAGTGATTGTTCTGTGCTCTTGCAGGCAATTTCCCAGCAGGATCTTGTACATATGGCTATTCAGATTGCCTGTGGAATGAGTTATTTGGCCAGACGGGAGGTCATTCACAAAGACCTGGCTGCTAGAAACTGTGTGTAAGTATTCTGTTTTCCTCTAAAAATAAGGTGAACCGGAAAGCATGGTTTTCAAGGAAGCAGAACATCCTCATTCTAAATACTTCTGTTAGGTTTTGCCTGTCACTCTTTCAAAGGCTTGAAAAATATTAAAGCTTCCCTTAAGCTTTAATAAAAACATGGATTATCTTTGGCATTTTATCAGTGGTTAGATTTTTGTATGAAGTTGTTTTTCTTAATTTTTTCTTAAAAAATGGCTTAATGACTTTGTTCGTTGGTAGCTTTCTTAGTGGTCAAATGATGGCTAGATATGAATGCACTTTGTAACGGTAGGAATGCCAAAGTAGGGTTTGAGATCATCTTCTGACTGATGTACACCCTCAAAATGTAGGGACTGATGCGTTCGGTGGCTTTCTATAAACTAAATCACTTGGAGACCACCAGCTGTGCTCATTCTCCATCTGCTTTAATACCTAATAAGGGGAACCAGAAAATACAGCCTTCTGCTTAAACTTAACTAAACATGTGAAAATATCAAAAGGGGCAGTTAGTCCTGAGTAGTTCTATGGTATCTGCAGATAACATCATAATTTGAGTAAGTTAGTTTTTAGAATTCAAGGCCATGCTTGAAGCCTTGAATTCAAGTTCCTCGTTTGGAGAGACACTTCTTCTGTGCCACCACCCAAGGACGTGCACCAGTTTGTTACTGAACTAGCAATGAAAGAAAAGCAGAAAGAAGCAACCTCTGGGTTATACCCTAGAGCTGTGTAGTACAAGTACCTTCTAATGAAGTAACTGAACTACTGATAAAGTCTTTAACCTGAAATTGACTAATATTAGAGGTGATGTTGAGATTTGATAAGCTCTGCTTTGTCATGAAAAATTTCATTTATGAAACAGTGCATCGTCATTGTATCACGTGGAATGAATGCATGTCTTGCATTCCTTCAGTTATGATGCTTCATTTATTTTTTGGGGAGAAAATAAAGTGCCTCATGGTCTAGTTATCTGCTCAATTCTTCTTGTCTGTTTTATGAAAATATTATTAACTATTTCATTTCTCATACTTGCTGCCTGCATCTTCTTGATGACCTTGGGGCATGTGATCTGAGAGGATTTTTCCCTTAGCAGCACCTGTGGGGTTTTCTCAGGTCCTGTCTTTTGCCAGAGCAAGGGTGTAAAGACTGGAGCACGCTCCCGAACCTTCAGGTTCCCCAGTTGCCTGGGAAGGAGTGAGTGGATTACTGTCTCAGTTCCTGTTCTTTGGCTTCCATCTCTTTCAACTTTTTGCCACCTTTGTGAATGTGTTTTTCCTTATTTGCCTCCGTATTTCCTTGGGAATGACTCCTAGGAGCCTGAAGGCTTCAGTTCCTCCAGTATCTTCAAGGCATGGCTGTTGAACCTGTTTTTGACGGGGGTTTGCTTTGGTTCTTCCCACATAGTCCTTGAAGTGGAAGCCCAGTTTCTATCCCTGCACTTTTCATGGACAGCACACACTTCTAGTTTATGGTCCGCCTTGGGGCCATGCTGCTGGTGTCTGTTAGAGCTCTGCATGTCTGGCTCAGCAGTTAACAGGAAAATGAGTCACGTTTCCCACACCAGGATAGATTCTGCTCCTGACTTCCCTGCCAAGCCCTTCAGGGCTGTCAGGAGTTGGTACTGCTGCAACTTCTGTCCCTTGTGTTTCTGTCTACAAAGACACTCTATCCTCTGAGGTGCAGCCTTTGGGCCAGTTCTTCAAAGATCCCAGCCAGGGCCAGCAAAGCTCCTGATGCTGCAGCTGGGAGGCGAAGAGAAAAAAGCTGGGAGACACTTAAGCACTCATGCAGTACCGCACCTGTTACACTGGCACTGCTGGCACCAGGCACTGGCGGTGTAGCAAAGCTGGGACAGAGGGAGCACTGAGATCCACACTGAAGCCGTCCCTTGTGCTTCTGAACAAGATGGTCCAGCAGAATCTTTCCTGGCTCTTGCACTACATAGAGTGCTCAGTTTGACAGTTTCTGAGAGACACTCTCCCCAGTTCCTATTTCTTTTCCTCTCTGGTGGACATGTTGATGAAGAAGTGGTACTGCAGGAGACAAAGATCTTACAGTGCTCCAGGGAAATTACCTTGCGACAGGCTCTCATTTCTGTGCAGCAAATCAATAGCCTAGTGCCCTTGCTGTGCAAAGGGTCGGCAGTCCAGACTGCCTGAGTCCTTGCCTTCCTGTGGCAAAGTTCAGCTTTCAATTTATTGCCATACATGTGATCTGGAGTACTAGCAATAAAAATCAATTCATAGTGCACCAGGTGCTCCTTCTCCGTGGGAAATGCAGGCAGGAGCTGTGCATCTGCTCATCTGTGCTGCAGTACAAGAAATCCTGGGCAAGCATTAGGTTTATCAAGAGAAAGGGGGTGTCAGTAGCCAGGATCCCTTGAAGGGCTTTGGTTCATCTGCACCCCTTTGTTCCCCAGGTCTGTTCCTGTGAGGTGAAAGGCTGGAAGGAATTGATATCAAGTGTGTCAGACCTATGCACCTGTGCCCTAATTTTGGGAAGAGAGCCAGGATTGCAGTGGTCTTAGCAGGCTTGTTATGGGAGGAAATAGTTTGGGTCTCATGTGCCCGTGGCACACTGGGAAATTACCCTTTGTATTGTATTCATTTATAGACTGGTCTAGGAATTTCTCTGAACTCTGAAGAGTGATTAGATATGGAAATTTCCTGGTCTATAAATTTTGAGTCCAATGAACTGTCCTGAAAATGCATAGAAATGGGATAAATAAGAAGGTACTTGAGATAGTGAAGCAGAAAACACACAAACTGAGCATTTCTATTTTTTCTCATCAAAATAAATAATTGACAAGATGAAAAGGCAGCAAATGGCATTTTGTTACAGTTCCATTGACCCAAATATTTGGGGTTTTGTCATAAGATGTTAAAGCCTGCATCTTACCCATATTTTTGAAGTCAGCTGTTTATGAGAATATTGAACTTTATTACACACTTAAGTTCAGTAGAATATGAATTAACATCACAGAGGGGAGAAAAATGAGTAGGCTCCGTGTGCTTTTTTTGAGTCATCTTTTGTTGACTAAAACTAAGTTTCCCTTAGCCAGTATCCTGTTTCTGACAACAGTCAGAATGAATCATGTTGAGGAGAATAAATAGTATCTTACCAGACTGCTTGATTAGAGACAAGCTTTTAGGCCACAAATAATATTGGTTGCTTTAACAAGATATTACTAGATCTTGTTTTGCTTAAATCTTTGGTTCATTATTGCCACACAGATATTACAGCTAAAATTTGTTTAATTGACCTGATAGGAGAACTTCAAGGGAGCAGAAATAATTTAAGTGAGTTTGTTTGCTTTAACTGTATTTTTTTTGCACTTGTAAATGTTTGATTTTATTTAATTTAAGAATGGTTTTTCTAGCGCTTGTCTGTTAACACCAAATAAATACGTTCTTTGATAATATTTGATAATCACAGAGTAAGCGTGTCTTCCATCTGTAAGAACGCTAGTCCTTTGAAATGTTGATAGTGTGATTAGCATTCCCCAATTAAATTCTGAGTCTGAAACTTCAGGTTGAGTATAAATATTTTCTGTAAAATGTAATGCCAAGTTTGCTAAATACTTCTGTTCTTTGAAATTAGCATTGACGATGCACTTCAGGTTAAGATTACAGACAACGCGCTATCTCGAGACCTGTTTCCTATGGACTACCATTGCCTGGGAGATAATGAAAACAGACCAGTTAGATGGATGGCTCTGGAAAGCCTGGTTAATAACGAATTTTCCAGTGCTAGTGACGTGGTAAGTTGGTTTTGGGTTTTTTTCCCCTCTTACACTTTGTAAATTGTATTTTGTTGATTCCTCACCATCCCCCCACTCGCCTCCCTGCCCTTTTTTTCAGCTATTGGGGAATCATGGCACTGACTAGATAACAGTGATTTGTCCAGAACAGCATCTATACATCTGATTCCCTCATTTGCTGCTTGTGGCAGATAGTTCAAAGCTCAAGCAGGCCCTTCTTGCATGGCAAAATTGTCTGTTGCACCCTGTTCTCCTCAGTAGTGTTAGCAGAAAAGGCAGTTAAATTCAGTGGGTGATCTCTACTGGGACATGTCCGCTATTGGAATCAGCGTGATCCAGAGTCTACAACAGAGTATTTCAGTTGCAGTCTCACAGATAAAGAGGGAAGGAATTTCTTGCCTTGACCTGCTGACTACACACATGCTAATACAACCTGGAATGCAGGTGGCTTTTTTGCTTCAAGGGCATGCTGCTGCTGTGTTCAACTTTGTCTCCCAGGACCCCCAGGTCCTTTTCTGCAAAGCCCTTTTGTAGGTGGTCAGCCCCAGCCAGGCCTGGTGCGTGGAGCTATGCCGTCCCAGATGCAGGGCTTTGCATTTGCTTTCCTTGAACTTAGAGGTTCCTGTCAGCCCATTTCTACAGCTTCTTGAGGTCTTTCTGCAGAATGCTGTCTTCCAGCCTGTCAGCCACTTTGCCCAGGTTGGTGTCATCCATGAACTTCCTGAGAGCCCAGGTTGTTGCTGAAGATAAAACAGTATTGATTCCTGAGCCATGCGATTAGTAACTGGCTGCTAGTTGGATGACTACTGCTGGTAACAGCAATTTGAGTACAGCATTTAATGCCAACATCTCACTAATTTGGCTGTAAGGATGCTTATGAAAGATGATGTTAAGGGCCTTGCTGAAGTCAGGGTGAACATCTGTTGCTCACCTTGTGTCCACTAAGTCTGTCTTCTCAAAGAACTAGTTGGGTTAGTCAGGCACAGTTTCCTCTCGATAAATCTACTTTGGCTCTTCCTGGACACCTTTGTGCTCTGTATGCATGGAGGTGACTTCCAGGATGATGTGCTCCCTGACGCGAGCAGGAGCTGATGGTAGACTACCTGGCCCGTAGTTCCCTGGAGCCCATCTCTTCAATAGAGTGCCTTTTTTCCGGTTGTCAGGAACCTCCACCAGCTGTGGTACCCTTTCAAAGATGATGAAAGCAGTGTTGCAATGACTTCAGCCTGCTCCCTCAGCATTCTTGGATGCATCCCATCTGATAGGCTTGGCTTTAGTGCAGCCTAAATGTTTTCCTCCTATGGGCTTTTCTTGGTAGTTTAACTCCGAGCTTTGGTTTTCCAGACTCCATCCCTGCATGCTGATGGATTCTTACTGTATTCTTGGAGTAGCCTTCTCCTGGTTCCACCCTCCCTTTCCTGCCTTGGTGTGTCTGAGCGTAGTCAGTGCACCTTCTGCCATGCTTGCTCAGCTTCCTACACATCGGAATGGACTGTTCTTGTGCTTACAAGAGCTTGTCCTTTAAAATCAACCGGTGGCAATTAGAGCGCTAATTAATGGTAAACCACTTGCACTTATCTGTGTCTTCCTGCGAAGGGGGTATTTTCTGGTAATGATACTTTCCTTAACATGGTTACATCCAGAGATTGTAATCTGCACCCTAAAATGTGCTAGTTTAGAAAATCTCTTGAGAGTCCTTGTTGGTTTTTTTTCCTCATTGCTGTGGTCTCTGTACTAGTGCTCAAGCCACATTAAAAAAAAAAAAAAAAAAAAAAAAAAGGAAGATGGGAAAGGAGTCAGCTTTGCTCCAGAAATACTTCTGTACTCACTGGAAAATGTGTAGAGTTCTGTGTTACACCAAACTTGAACATAGAACAGGAAATAGAAGTTGCCTGTAAAATCATGTTTTATAGTACTAAATGAGGTCACATAAATGTTGATTTTCTTATTCTTACTTGCGCTCTCTTTTTTATTTTTTAAATTGAGAACCCAAAAGTGTTCCCTATTTGTAATACTGAACTTGGAAATGAAAACTTACATAACGCTGGCAGTGAAATGCAGACTTTTATTAAGATAAAGGAACCTCAGCATCATAACAGTTTCAGAAAACTCTAGTGTGCTTCAACTTACATTTCTCATGATTTTAACACAGAACTCCTTTTTGCATTATATAGGGATAAATGCAACTCAGCTTCCAATACATAGCTACATATGCGAAATTAAGAACTGTATGAGTTTTGCAGTGTGCAAAAACAGACTGTGTTTTTGGATGTGGAAAATACTATCCTTGTCTTTGCATTTACCAGGATACTTTTCACAAATGTGATGTAATATGTTTTTGTCTGCTTGCTAGGACCAAATCTAGTTATCAATTGCACGTAACTTATCGGTGATAAAAATCTGTTAAAAACAATTTAGGTGGTGTCTGTTAAGATGCAACTGGCATGTGTTCTAGGCTTGCTTTTTGGATGCATTTCTTTAAAGTGGTTTTGCTGGCTTGAAACTTTCCTAATGTGCCTTTCCTCTGCCAATACTTACCAGTCAGCCAAAGCGTAGAAAAACAAAACAGGATTCCTGTTGAATTTTAATTCTTTTTTCCCCTCTGTTGGACATGAAGCTCTGCATCTCCTTATGTAGTGTTCATGCAGCTACTTATGGCAGTCGCAATAGCTATATTCTCAAAGTAGTTTTGCTTGAATTGCCCTTCGTTCTCATGTTCTAGGTGCACCACCACTTGTCCCTCGGCATTTTTCTTAACTGCAAATAAAAAGGATGTCCTCCCCTTAGCACCACACTGCTGATAGATGGCTGTTCAGAGTGGGGCTGCATCTGGGCTCCTGCAGTTCTCCAGCTCTGAGCTTCCCATCGGTGGCCACTGGCAGCATCCCTTAAGGCTCGTGGCGGGGAGGGGGGCAGGGGCCAGGGGCCAGGGGCCAGGATTTCTTTTGTTTAAAACCAAGAATCTTTCGAGGCTTGCTGAATTCTGCCCCTTTGTAATAAATCATTATGTTTGCAGCGTTTGTAACTTCAGCAGTGACTCATCAGTGTGCAGTATCACCACCATCTATGTTTTCTCTCTTGGGCCTCTTGATACCAGCTAGTAAATCACTGTACTTGTACGTTGCTTGCGTGTGAATTCATTGATTTACTTTTTTCATCATCTTAAGCTCCTTTTGGCAAGTATTGCCGGCTGAATGTGTTAAATGCTGGTCCAGCTGTCAGATTTATTTAGATGAAATCTTTATTTTTCCCCTGAGTCCTACTTGTGAGCAAAATATAATTCTGACTCAAAATTTACAGATTACTTTGATTTAAAAAAGATGGTTTCATTCAATCTACTCTTCTGAAGCTTTGAATCTCACAGACCTTTTTTGAGGAATTTGGTGTAGTAGTAGAAGAGGTAAAATGCAATATAAAATTGTTAATTTTTTTAGAACAGTGGTTTAGTGCTTAATATTCCTTAGATGCAAGTGTTTTGAAATGTCATACTAGAAAAATGCAGTAAACACATGATTTTTTTTTTAAATTTAAATCTTAGTGCACAGAGTTTAATTTTAGTTCAACACAACACCTGTTCTGTGATTCTTAATTGTCTCTATTCAAAGACAAAGCGTTGTCATGTTGAACTTGGATATATATAGCATTTATGTAAAGCTTTCTTTCTCTGTGTAGTCTTATTTATGACTGATTCTGTGGAACTCCTGAAGGAGTGCTCAAAATTCAGCATGTTGTTTTAATGCTGCATGCTCTGTCTTTTTAGTGGGCCTTTGGAGTAACGCTGTGGGAGCTGATGACTTTAGGACAGACTCCGTATGTCGATATCGACCCCTTTGAGATGGCCGCTTATTTAAAGGATGGCTATCGAATAGCTCAGCCAATCAACTGCCCTGATGAACTGTAAGTGCATGTTTTTGGAGAGCAGATAAAATACCTGTTTTGTAATCAGCATGTTAGCCAGCCTTATCCTGACCCAGCTCTTCTCCTATGTGCCAAAATAAGGAAATGGGGTTGATAATGGGAGGAGGGAGGCAAAGGGGCCGGAGGTTTTCAGCTTGGTGTTTGTGGGGCTGCAGTGTCGGAAGCCATGAGGTTTGTAGGCAGAGGGAATCTCCATTCTCTCAGCAAGAATATGGAGAAGTGTAGTGGAGTTAAATGGTAGGGCTTGAGGTGTTTATTCATAATCCTCATGGTATAGGAGGATGCAAGTGCACAGGTGCTACTTACTGCCTCGCATGTTCTTCCACATCCCCTTCCCATAAACCTACGGCAGAAACACACTGAACTGTACTTTTACAATAGTTGAGCAATTTCTGATGAACTATGTGTTGCTTCCTCCGGGGTTGGCTCTGACTTGTATATTAAATCAAACCAGCACTTCCAATCACAGCACATTATTGATCATCCCAGGTATCTGCCTTCTGGAGGAGTCGTACAGCATAGCGAATCAGAAGATACAGGCTTCCTTTTCTCTCTCTCCAGTCAGCAGTTTTTCTAGTGGCAAATCCTAGAGTCATTTAGGTTGGAAAAGACCTTTAAGATCATCAAGTCCGACTGTTAACCCAGGACTGCCAAGTCCACCACTAAACCATGTCCCTAAGCACCACATCTGTGTGTTCGTTAAACATTACCAGGGATGGTGATTCTACCATGTCCCTGGGCAACGTGTTCTGATGCTTGACCACCCTTTCAGTGAAGACTTTTTCCCCGGTATCCGATCTAAACCTTCCCTGGTGAAGCTTGAGGCCATTTCCTCTTCTCCTGTCACTTCTTATCTGGGAGAAGAGACCAACCTCACCTGCCTACAACCTCCTCCTAGTAGTTGTAGAGAGCGATAAGGTCTCCCCTGAGCATCTTCCTTGCCAGACTAAACCTCCCCAGCTCCCTCAGCCGCCCCTCACAGCGCTTGTGCTCTGGACCCTTCCCCAGCCCCGTTCCCGTCTCCGGACACGCTCCAGCCCCTCCATGTCCCTCTGGCCGTGAGGGGCCCAACCCTGAGCCCAGGAGTCGAGGGGCGGCCGCACCGGTGCCGAGCGCAGGGGGACGGGCACTGCCCCGGCCCTGCTGGCCACACTGCCTGGGACACGAGCCAGGCCGCTGCTGGCCGCCTTGGCCACCTGGGCACACGGGGGGCTCCCGCCCAGCCAGCCCCCCCAGGCCCTGTCCCGCTGGGCCCTTCCCAGCCCCCTGCCCCAGCCTGTAGCGCTGCCGGGGGCCGCTGTGCCCCACGGGCAGGGCCCGGTGCTGAGCCCTGCCGACCCTCACCCGCTGGCCTCGGCCCCTCGGCCCGGCCTGCCCAGCCCCCCTGCAGAGCCCCCCGCCCCCCAGCAGCTCAGCTCCCCCCAGCTGGGTGCCCCCTGCCCTGACTGAGGGGGCACTCGCTCCCCTCGCCCAGCCCGGCGGTGCAGACACGCAGCAGGACGGGCCCCGGCGCTGAGCCCTGGGGAACCCCCCGTGTGCCCGGCGCCAGCGGGATGTGACTCCATGCCCCACCGCTCTTTGGGAATGCTGTTTTTCG
Source organism: Falco punctatus (assembly GCF_963210335.1). Classification (NCBI taxonomy): domain Eukaryota; kingdom Metazoa; phylum Chordata; class Aves; order Falconiformes; family Falconidae; genus Falco; species Falco punctatus. The sequence continues at coordinate 28,726,555 of NC_137593.1, forward strand.
CTTGCAGGTTGGGACTGTGGTCTCCTAGCTTACCTTCCCATGTCTTCCAGGTTTGCTGTGATGGCCTGCTGTTGGGCCCTAGATCCTGAAGAAAGACCCAAGTTTCAGCAGCTGGTGCAATGTCTAACTGAATTTCATGCAGCATTGGGAGCCTACGTCTGAAACTGCAGAAGATTTAATTCCCTGATTGGGAGGAGGCACGGCATACGTCTGCAGCTCCATGCATCACTTGGACTCACACACGTGATGTGTATAAAGCAACACCAAAGGGAGAAAGCACTTCTTCCAAAAACTGTGCCTTAGAATGCCTTAGTAGTCTGAAGTTTTTTGTAAGACCTCTTGATGTTGAATATTTTCTAGATATCACTTTTGCTAAGTTAAATTGAGACCTTTTTATTTGCCATCAGGATTTTTAAAGTGTAGTGATAGTGAACTTAAAACACAAGATTTGGATGGACTTTGCACTCTTACAACAGACACATGATTCTTTTGAAGGGTATATGGAACTGGTAGAAAAGTGAGGATAGGGGAAATTAATGCAGAAGCCACACTGCAGAAAAATTTCCCTGCTTTTTAAAATGTTGAAACTGAATATTTCTGACCAGCTCTAGTGTTTGTACTTGTGTGTATCTGGAATAGCTTTTTAGTATCAACTTCTTCTATTTTGAGACAACAGCACATTGTGGTTAGATCCACAAGCGGCATCTTACTTTTTTAACCCATTCACAAATGTTTTCTGGAAAAGCTGGTCTTCAGGATACAATATCTCCTTTTCAAAGCAGTAAGTGATTATGTAAAAGTGATTCCAGTTTACCTCATACAGAGAGTAGAAAAGGTGGGGTAAAAATGGTGCCCCTCCTTTCAGATAAAAGGCTGATGTGATTTTTAAGATGGTTTTATGTGCTAATAGAGGCCTTCAGAGAAGCGCCAAAGCAGCCCTTGTGTGGGAGTCTTTCACCTCAGACTTCTGGATCGCAGTTTCTCTTGTTCAAAAAGGTACTGGTTGTTTTTTATGGGCTTTTATGGCCTGAAATGGGCTTAAATATATAAATATATATTTGTAAAGACACTTGCAGAGTAAAGAATGTTTTTCTATTACATCTAATGTGAAAGCTTGGTCCCTCACGTTGCCCAGTGTATTGAACGTGCAGATTGGTGGTGGTGGTGGTTGGGCTGGAGTTGACATGAAGACAAGGTGGATTGCGGGCCTCCCTCCCTGCAGAACTAGTGCCTGAGACTTGTTATATTGTCCTGCTGCCACCTTTAACACAAGCATCCATTCCACCCCAGCTTATTTTGAGTTGAACATTGCTGAAGAGGACTGAACAAGGTATTTCAGGAAGATGTGTGGTGATCCATTGATTCAGCCTCAGTAACTTTCATATTCTGTATATAGCAAAGTTTTCTTGTAGAGTAACTTCCAGTTCTCCAAGTGAACTGTAGGTTATGTCCTCTATGTGGTGGCTCCGTGAGGTGGGTTGCACTTCAGCACAGCGTGAAATGTGAAAAATTGCTTTTTGTCTCATGCCATCTTTGGAGTAAAGCATGTGTAGCCTCAAGTGTTTGTGCAACTGCGTGCTTGGGATCCTTGCCCTGACAGGCTCTGTAGCGATCGCAGCATTTTAGAAGACTCTGGTCTGCAAGTACGAGCAGCTGGATTTGGCTGTGTTGTCTGCCTGGATTTGGCTGTCATGCGGATGTGCAGCTTTTGTTCTTTCCAGAGTTCTGAACCTTGCTGAAGACTTTTAATTCTGATCAGTATCATGTGAAGCAGAACTTTGTGCGGTCTGTTTACAGTCTTGCAGGCTGCCCCTTTGCATTGCTGAGCTAAAATGGAGTGTCCCTCAAAGTGCAGGAGCTTTCCTGTCTGTATTTCAGCTTTAGTTATCTGTGGCTAGTGAACCAAGTCTTGCTTTATCCTCGAAGGAAATTTTCCTTCTGCCTCAAGTTTGGGCATGTTTTGATGGGCTGTGTTTGCTTGAATGAACTGAAACCGGTTTCATTTGGTTGGCTCTGGAGTCACTGAGTTTGAGGGTAGCAGCAAGGCTGGTTGTGTGGACTTCTGTGGTCGCTTTCCTTTCTGACCCAGGGGAACTACCCAACGTCAGTACTTGTCTACGATGACTTGGTTGTTAAAGCTATCAGTGGCAGTGTTATGTCATATCTAGGTCAGTGTTATAACGGGATCTACAAAGGTCATAGCTGTAAGATGTACTTGAGATTGGAAAACAGCCCAGGGTGAAAATGGTATTTGTATGTGCTTCACAGGGTAGAGCCATGTGCATACAAGGTGTGTATCTTGCAAAATCCGTTCACATCTGATAGGTATCTGAAGTGACATCTAACCACTACGGTCTTAAGGTGGGTTAGGGATGTACTGCAATTCGGGGTGAGCTGTGGGAATGGTAGACTCCATCAGCTTTCCCTTCGATAGTCTTTCTCGTCTGCTCCCAGATGAGTGTATGCATCAGTGGAAACTGAGAAGTGGTTTAGTGTGGCGTTCAAAGTATAAAGCTATCCGTTTGGGAAATTCTGCTGTCATTTGAACATGCTTCACCCACAGGGGTTAAAGCTAAGACGGGCATTTTGCCGATAGCAGAGCTACCTCAAGTAGATGCCTTGCCAATAATTTATCGTACCTAAGATTGCAAATAGCTTTCATGCTGGCATTTTTCTTTGCTTTGCTGCTGCATGTGGTATATCTTAGCTCCATGGCCTTTTAGGAAAGCTCTTGAGCCGGTCATTTGAGTAGAAGATTGAAAATACAGACTTTATGGAAGGAGGATATTATCAGTAGCTTCTTCTCTTAAACTACAGAGAAAAATTTCAGTGTTGGAGTTTGGTTTGATTGGTACCTGCTGCCTGAATACAAATAAACACTCATGGCACTCTTTCATGCTGGAGAGGCATCAAGGGCACGTTGATGATAGTCCTCAGGCTTATAAGCCCCACTGGCAGACTAGGGTGGAGGTGTGTTTTGTGTTGACAAGAAAAGGGTGAAAGAAGAGTGGCTGTTTTGGCCATACTAAACATATCAAATAGTCTTTCTTCGATCTTTTTTTCCACATGTCTGACTTCGAATAGGAGGTAACAGGCGCTGGTGGAGAGGTACAGCCTTGGACCTGACGTATAGAAAAGATGTTTTGTATGTGGGAGAGCCAGGAAACAGGAGTTAAAGGGGAAAAAACCAGCTGAGAAAGCCCTAATCATACTTCTGGGGAAAATAACAGGCTGAGGATATATCAGTCCTCTCTGTTCCCAGCCCTCTGGAGCGTGATAGCTCCTTGCTGTGAATTCTCTGTAAAATAATGTCACTGGAGACTTCTGCAAGAGCCATTTCAGTTGGAGTGTCAATGTTGAAAGTGAATGGGAGGTGTTGTGCAGAGGGCTGGGGAAGCAGCTGTCGGTAGCTGTCTTTGGTGGGCTTAAAGACAAAAATGAGCAAACCGTGTGTGCTAAAGGTGGGTTTTGGAAATTATACTGCTCCTGTATTAAGGAAAAGCCAGAGGAGACCAGTAAAGGAGGCTGTGTGGGAGTGACCACTGGGAGAGCCAGGTGGAGCTCGAATGGTAGGCAAGTCAAGAACAGAAAGCTGTGGTTACAGGAAGGAGAGAAAACGGGGAAGATTGTGGGTCCCCGTTTTTTTTTTTTTTTCTTGGGAGAGTGATGCTGGGAGAAAAAAGTAGACAGGAAGAGGTGAAAGGCAAGAGGTGTTGAACATTAAGTTGGGTGGCTTACTGAGAAGATTGCTGAAGTGCAGGGTGTCATGGGACTCCCTTCGAAGGCAGAGGTCAGAGTTGGTTGGAAGGGCTTCTGATGCAGTGGGGCTCCGGAGTGAAGGAGGGGATCAAATCATGGAGAGAAAAAATGGTAAGAGAGAAGCCTGAGAGCAGGCAATGAACTCCTCAGCAGTGGTGAGTTGAGAGCTGTGGGGGTGCTGAATTAGGGGTGTGAATGGCACCTGGAAAGCAATGCTGAGGGAATGGCTGCTCCATGGGCAATTTTTCCGTGTAACTCAAGAGATGTCTTGGAGGATCAAAGCGCTCTTCTTGGCTTTCTTGGCCAGCCTTCATGTTCAGGTTGTCCTTCTGTTTCCCGCTGTAATTGATACCGTTTTCAGCAAAGGGTGAGACTGGCATGGCAAAATGAGCATGTGAAGATGGTGCCATTTGTTTCTACTAGAGGTGACCTTGTTTTATTGAAGTTTAATTATTATTTTTTTTCCCTGGAGTTTGGCATTAAAACTTGGCACCCCACCCCAAAGTGTTTGACAGCCTTTGGGCTAGGATTTGTGAGAAGGCTTTCAACTGTTTGCTCTGGAAAGACACGCATGTGGTGTGCTCTAAACTGCAAATATGGAAAGGGCTTGAGTCAGCTGGTGCTTTTCAGAAGAAAGTGGAAATATTGCCGAGACTGTGGAATTTCTGTAATGGTATTGAGTTTTGAGCATTTTTGTGGTAGCTGATGGATATGAATAATTTTGAAGAAAAGGAGGATTAGAAACACAAAAAAAGAAAAAAAAAAAAAGTAGTCCTCTGTGAAAGGAGTGGTATGAGTGCATCAACCTCACATTGCATGAGTACATTCCTTGCAGGTAAATCTGCGTACTTGGGGCCAGGTGTAAATTTGGCTGTCTTCTCCATTTCAGTCCTCAAGTCCCGTGATGCCAGCTCTGAAATGCTTACCTTTGAAAGCAGCCAGATACACACGCCACACACAAACCCAAATGCCAGTGTTAAAAACCCGCTCACTTGACACACAGGAAAATGAACGTGCGTGATGGGTGTTTGTGCGAGCCTTGCTGTAGTGTTCTGGGAAGCAGCCCAGAAGTTGGTGTGTTTTCTGGCTAACACATGCTGTATTTTTTCAGCATGGTATGTGACTTGTAGTGCAAATGATCTGTGACCCAAGGACCCTGTGTGTTCAAGGCTGTGTGAACTTAGCATAAGAAATCTCTGTTTGTCAAGTGAACTCTTAGTGTTGACGAGTTGTTATCGCAGGATGCGAGGTGAGTCCAGCAGTGGCCTTTGATCTCAGCACAGGCATTTTAGTGAGAAACCATTTGAAGAAATAGAAGGAATTCTATGATTCTATGAAATCTGATTAAAATATGAAAAAGGGCGGGCTGCTTCCTGAGGCTAGCAGCCTGCTGAGAACCGATAGGAATGAGGTTTGATGCAAATAGCTTACCAGAGCCACAGAGTGCCGGATAAGGAGCGGATCTGGCAGCTGAAATCTGCAGTGCTGCTGCTGGGGGAGTGAGGCTTTGCCACCCTTGCGCATCCAGGTTCTTACAACCAGATAAGGACATCCCTGCAGCCATTTGTGTGCTCCACATGGTGATGCTTTTGGTAATTGCTGCTTCCTCCCTGGTAAGGATGTGGGGAATGTACCTTCTCTGTGGGGTGCCGCCTTGCAAATATTAGATTGAAATGGCATTACAGGGAGGGAATATTTTGGGGGTGGAGGGAACGTGCTTTATTCTGATGGCTCATCTCATTCCTGTAAGGAGTGAACCTTGCCTGTCCTGATCTCTAACTGTATCTTGCCTTGGAGCAACATGTCCAGTATAGTGCTGCTGTCAGTTATTGCCAGTTTTATAAAAAGAGGCGGCTTGTGTTGCTGTGCAGTAGCTCTGTAGCAGAAGGCGAGGTTTGGTTGTGAGATTCAGTGGGTTTTGGGGTCAGTTATTGGCCTGGTTGGGGCTGAGTATACTAGGTTTAGGACCTGAGAAAGCTTGGTATGTGCTCTCTCGTGCTGGCTTATCTTGGTGTCCTCCAGCGCCACCAGAACTGCAGCAGCTGAGGGCTCCCTTGATTGCACTGTCTCCCTTTATAAACCATTTGCTGTCATGCTTCCCTTGGCTGGAAAAGGCAATAGCGTTAGCTCTGTCTCGTTCCTTTCATGGCACAGAAACTGTTCTCAGTTGCATAAACAAGTGTGGCTCACCAACTCAAGGACCAGCTCTCACTCAGACTCTGATGCTCCAGATAGCAGATCCTCTTTTCAGGGCTGCACAGCAGCTGAAGCAGCCAGACATGTCAGCTTTTACAAAAGCTTCAAATCAAAACATTTTTCCACTAAGAAACACAAGAAATATGCAGAGTTAAACAAAATAATTACCCCAAGTGTATTTCTGATTCAGCTGTCGGCTTCTGTGCATTCCTAGGGTGGGAGAGGCTGGATGCATCAAATAACCCTGTCTCCTTCTCTCCTTCCCTCCTGCGCCCCAGCCTTTTCTTCAGCTCAGTCTCATCTGTAGACTCAGCTTCCACCTTTTTTTCTCCCACTGAAATGAGATGCACTTCATTTTAGTTCATTCTAGTTCTTTTGCGTAATAAGTTTTAGATCAGCCTCTTTTCTTGCCTCCTGTTGTGTTACTGTCCCCATAGCTTTTGGCCCGACAAGCTGGGTTTTCTCTGGGTTTAACCCTCCAGGATGCAGGAACTCTTTCTATGCCTTGCATCCCTGTGGAGCCAAAACACTGAGCAAGCAACCAGAAACCCTGGCGCTGGCTGCGAGCGATCCCCCCACCCGAGAGCTTGGGCTCCTTAGTGAGACAAGATTAATCTTGTGGAAACCGTAGTTTGTAAGGGAAGTACTGAAGCGGATGAGTTCATTTAATCCTCCAGATAACAGAAATGCCTTGGACCTGTGTCCTGATGTATGCGAAAACCTATGTCCAGAGACATACTGCAGCTGTTGTGAGGATGTGTCTCCCTGTCACCTTGCCTGATGGAAGTCACTTGGTGTGCAGCCATGTCCCCTGTATCCATCCTGTCCTCCAGCTGGAAGGCTTGCTTCTGATGGAATCCTTCTTGCCTGCAGACACAGGAATGGGCTCCCCTTCCTCCTCAGATCCCCTCTTTAGATGGTGGTGAAAGCCCCCTTGCGTTTCGGTAGCCCCCTGGCACGCAGGTCGGGGCTGTCTCTGACCTGGCAGGCTGAAAGCTGCAGAAGTTGTGGCATCGTGCAGCTGGAGGGGGAGAGACCTGTAGCAGAGTCTGACCGCTCGGGGATCATCTCGGAGCTGTCCAACACCTTCCAAAGATGCATTTTCAGTATTTTAATGCTTTTTTTAAAAGCCACTTTCTGTGCAGGCCCCAGGCTTGCTTGCCCAGCCAACGCTGATTACTCTAAGCATGAGGGTTAGGGATGAAGGTTATGGGGTGCCCTCAATATGTCTGTGGTGCTTCAGCCTCTGGAATAGACTCAGAGAAGTGGTGGGAAGGTGAAGCCCCAGGTGCTGAGTGCATTTCTGCTGCAAAACCCAGGCGAAAGCAAGTAGGAATCTTTTCTGGACATGCTTGAGATGTGATAGCCTGTGGAGAATGCAAGTCAAATGCTGTGGCTAACATGTAAAAGCTGTCTTCAAGCTTACCTGGTCCTAGAGGCCCTGCTTAGGGCTGTTCAGCCGCATGCCCAGACCCTGTGTCCTGCACCTCTGGCCTGGCAGCCTTGGTCTGACGCTTCCGTGGGCACTTCTTGGTTCTTCAAACCCCCCTTGCCTGCAGAGAAGCAGGCTGCCCCTCGGTGATGGCCTTCCTCTTGATCAAAATGGAGCTGAGCTGTGAGACTTACATAAAACTGCCCTCCAAGCTTTGTTTTTGAGCTAAGAGAAACCCACAGACAGGAAAAGTGCCGTGCTGGGGGTGATTCATGCTCTGGGAGGAAAAAGAAATTGAATTGTCTGTCCTTAGTGAGGCAGATGGGACAGATGTTGGCAACGCCTCCCTGGGAAGCGCTGAAGAACAGACTGAATGATAGTGTTTGACTGAAAAAGGGCTAAAAGGAATAGGAAAGTGGACCGACTACCCTTGTCTTTGCAGAAATGTCAGAACATTTAGGAGTAAGCCTGGAGGTGAGGAGACAGCATGCGGGCTTTGGGAGAGAATATTGATCTGCTGGGCATGGTGAGTGAAGGATGATGATACAAGCAGCAGTGAGATAGTCAAGTTTCAGGGGAGAACAGGTCTGTTGGTGTGACAGGAGGCTTCAGTCTGTTGTGTTGGGTAAATATCACGTGTGGAGTTTCTCTTTTGATGCATAAGCTGCTGTTTTCATGGAGCAGCTGGACAGGACACCCCCCAGAAAGAAACCAGTTCATCTTGGTCCTGGACACGCATAGGACCAGCTGTGAAATTCCTGGGGAGCTGCTGTGTACCAGCCACCAAACGGCGCTTGTGTCTGGAGCCCTCGCTGGTACGAAAGAGCAAAGGCCCGGGGGTGGGGAACAAGCAGTAGAAAAATCCCACAACTGAAAACCCAAACTGAACTGGCGGTTAAGTTTGAAAAGCGGAACTGCGTAAAAACAAAAGCAATTTAATGAAAAAGGGACTGTCAAGAAGGTAACATGCCCCGAGGTTCTGTTTGCAGGACTCCGTGCCTGGCTGAGGGCTGGCCAGAGGGCTAAAATCCAGGCCCTGCAGGCCCGGTTCAGCTGGCAGGGGTTTGCCGTCAACAGGTGAAGGCAGGTCGGGGTATTCCTGACGTTCGGGGGCACATCACACTCCCGCGTGGGTATCGCTGCTTCCACGAGAGTGGAAGCCTTCGGTGGTGCTGCGGTGGGGCCACAGCGGTGGGCACTGGGAGCAGCAGGGGCACTGGGAGCAGCAGGGGCACTGGGAGCAAGCAGCAGGGTGCCCTTCCCCGAACTGGGAGCATCTGCAGCCGGGAGGTGCGGGCAGGGGGGAGGCAGGGCTGCCGCTGCCCGGGAGGAGAGCAGCACCCCTCCGGCCCCGCTCGTGACGCACGTGTTGTGTGCTTCATTGTGCTCAGACTGGTGGTGTCTGCTTCCTGAGCCCTGAGGCAGGGTTTCAGGCAGAGTAGCGCTGGTTTTAGTTTCGCTAGCTTTAAACCTTCAGTTTTCTTTGAAGAGGAGGATTTTGAGAAGGAACAAAGTGCTGGCAGCTGATGGACAAGCCGTGTTCCCTGTGTTGCAATATTCAGGCTCCCAAGAAGCATCAGTCACTAAGGGCAAGGTTGTGTAAAAATTATTTCATTTTACATAATAAAGAAACGTGTGGTTGAGGCTGCCTTGCTGAAGGGTTATAAGAGCAGGGGGGGATGGTGGGGTATCAAGGCAGCCTGGACGGTACAGCCAACGTCTAAGGGTAGAGCTGACATAGCAAAGGGCATCAGCAATGAAATTGCTACTCAGGGATGGGAAACAGTAGAAATCAGTGTCTGCCTTCGGCAAAAGGGCAGAGGGGAGAAAAATGACAGAACACGTGGTTTAGACACCTAGATTCATTTAACTGCTCTGTTCCACACTTCTGCCACATTAAAGAGCTCCCTCAAACTCCTGAGACCTTGGTTTCCCCTTCAGAAAGCACCAGCCTGTGTCACAGGGGTGTTGTGCAAAGGAAAAAAAGAAGAAAACCAGTAGTTGCTCCCAGCTTCTAGTCAGGGTTACTAGTTAATTGGTAATGGCACAGGGGCGAAAAAAATGTGAAGAGGGAATTGCTGATGGCTTCTTTGGGAGTAGCTGGAGGGGGAAACCTGTACTGCATCTCCAAGTGGCCCTTCCATAGGGTGCCATCGTAAATTAACTACCAAATTTTGCTTCCAAAACAAAGGAGCGGGTTATTAGAGGGACTCGAGATGACAGACAGTTGCCCTTGAGCTTGTTATAACAACACACTGGGATGATGAAAACCTGTTGACAAACTTGCTAGTAAAACTATTTTCATCTGAGTTGGTCCTCTCTCCAGGCAGGATGACGCTGGCAGCTGAGTTACGGGTCCAGCTGGTCTCAGAAAATGCCGTTTGCAGAGGGGGATTGCAGCAGCTCGGTGTGAATCACAGCCATCTCCATCAGAAGAGGCGCTCAGGGTCAGTCTGTCCAGCAGCAATCTCAGCTGCTTGTAGCTGTTGTTCTTGGGGCACAGGTTAAATGTCAGGCTACTTCAGGTCAGTCACCTTTCCTTCTCCGATGTTGTTTTAAACAGGGATATCTTGGTCCTCTCTGCAGAGACTGTTCCTAGCTTTGTTTTGGCAGTGTTGGAATATGACAACGTGGGTTCTGGAAAAAGCTGTTAATTCCAGCTCTGCTCAGCATTTGGGGAAAACAGTTTTATTGTATGTCAGAGCCAATTTTGGGTTTCTGCAGGGAGTTCTTGTGCCTCGGGGAATCTGTGGTGATGTGTGCTTGCCTCCTCTGCACTGATGCAGCTTGGGATGCTGTTGGCTGCTGCCCAGTCTCTCTCTCCGCAGTGCCAGCTTTGCAGAACATCTGACTGTGCACGCAGCTTGGGCCTTGGCTTTTTGGTTGTGCTCTCCAAAGACTCAGCCAGAAGGGCGTACTTGGGAGCAACGTGAGCACTTCTTCCTAGAAACACAGGGCTTCCCTGGGTCAGAACAAACTGCCCTCACATTGATGTCACAAACCTTAAGACGTGTGCTCACTTAGGCTAGGACCGTCTCTGTAGCAGACTGTTTCTTCCAGTTGTGACAGTGGACCCCCAGCGTGATTCGTGGACCTGCAGAGGAGATGCTTAGTGTTGTATTTGCTGCATGAATTTGCATTTTAATTCAGTGATGGTGCTGGTGGGGCCGTGTCTTTTCCACCCTCCCAGTGGGGGTTGTGCCAGCTCACCTCTTCAGATGCTTTGATGCTTTCCTTGGAACATCTTCTTTTTATTGTTTGGCTTTAGTAAACAAATCTATCAACCCTGCCAGGCTGTGCACGGAGTCTTGGCAAAAGGCTGATTCTTTTGGGAGAACTCAGTGATAAAAATTCACCTTTCCACTCTGACCTGTTAACAGTTTTGGTATTTGTCTCGGGCAAATGTTGAAGTTAAGGCTGTTGTTCTGTTCCTTGTAGGAAGTTAAGGAATACAGTCCCATTCCCTTGTATGTTAAAAATTACCGCCCCAGTTAGAGATTTCAGAACAGCCATACTGGGGCAGATCAAGGGTCCTGGTTTTCTCCCCAACCCTGGTCAAAGCAGATGTATGGAGAGGAGGAAGAGCAGGGCAGGCTTGTGCAACACATCCTTTTGAGACCTCTTGCAGCATCCAGCCCTTTCCAGCTTGCATGATTTTTCCAAGCCAAATGACACTTCTGTTTACTAAGACATTAATTTCTCTTGTCCAATCTTCTCTTGAAACCCTGTGTGTGTTTAACATCCCCAACATTCTGGAGCGAGGAGCTCTGCAGCTCAGCTATTGAGTGAAGAATTATCTTTTTCTGTTGGGTTTTTTTGTTTTGTTCTTTTTTGCTCTGAACTTGCCTTCTAATTTCCTTTGCCCTGGAGCAGCTGTAGCATAGGAGGCTGTGAGCATGGCCCCCTCTTGAGTGCGAAGAGCTCTGGATATCTAAGTTGCCCATTTTGCAAGGGCTGGGGGCCGTAGATGTGCACACAGTTCCTGGTGCGGTTGAACTGGAGATTTACCTAGCAGGGTAAGCAAATGTGATGCCTTTCCCCCTCCCCCCACCCCCCACCCCCCGCCCCCGATCCTTTCTGCACAACACCTCACACTGTTTCCTGCTGAGGAGTGGCCTGATGTTTTCGTGGAGCACTGGAAGTACACGACGTCTTTGGGGATAAACTAAAACGCTGTTTCTAACACCTGGTTGCAGAGCTGCGTTAGGATTGCCCTTTTTCCTTGTGTAACACTCATGTAATGAGTGCATCTCATCATGAACAATTATCTGTATTGGAAAGCTTAAGTATGACTCCCAAACAAGTTAAAAACAAAACAAAACACTTTCAACAATAATAAAAAGCTTAATGACCTTGGTTGTACATGCAGAGCTCTAAGTTTTGAAACAAGAAGGGACTTGTGGATATTGTCTCTGAGTCTATAGAAACACATAACTCTTTCAAAGGTCCTTTGTTCCTTTGGATAGCGAGAGCCACTCTGGGTGTGTTTCTCTAATCTTGAAATCTGTGAGCTTTAAGAAAAAAATTAAGTTAATTAAAACAATTTTTACATTTATTCTTAGGCGCTTCTGAGTGTGGTACCAGACTACATGGTTGCCTATAGAACCTCTGATTTCTGTCCTTACATAGTGATCACTAAAAAAGCAGTAATGTTTTTACCACTATCCCCTCCCTAAACCTCTGCTTGCTTTGGAACAGACCAGTTTGGTGTTTCAGTTTTAGTGGATTATATCGTATTTCTCAACATGTCTGCGCAATAGACGCTGAATCCCAGCAGGGGAATTTGGAACCATAGGAAAGAGAGGTGGGTGGAGGGCGCGTTAGGCAGTCATCCCTCCCATGAATATATTTCCTCTTTGCAAGTCGTTGATGAGATGCTGTGTAGCTGCAGGAAGCTTGAGTGCTGCCACTTCTGTTTTATCTTGTTCCTGCATCCTGGCAAAGTTCATCTGACTTTAACTGGTGATGGGCTCACATTTTCTTCAGCTCCCTGGAGCAGAAACCGTTCGTCCCCTTGCTCTGCTGGCATCGGTGAAGATGTGCCTCCAGCTGGGTGCAGCAGGAGCCCTGGTGGTTGGACCCCCGTAGTCAGCAGTGGTGTGGAGCAGCTGTATGTTGTCCTGTGCTGGTGCAGGCCCCGGGCTCCCCAGCTGTCCGGCCAAAAGCCTGTGGCTGGGCTGTGCCCAAAGCTGGTATCTGGCTGGTGTGTGCACAGCACCTCGTCCGTGTTCATCCTGCTGTGCCGGCCCGGGCAGAAACCCACTGCTTGCTCCTCAGCCAGGAGCAGCATCTCTTTTTACTGCTTTAAAAGTGAATTTGGGCTGCTTTCATCTGACGGGGATGCCTAGCAGGTCTCTAAGGCTCAGAAGCCTGAGGGTTTCCTGGCTCTCCTGTCCCTGCACGGCCAGGTTGCTCCAGGGACAAGAGCCCACATTTGGTGAACTGGTGTTACTGCCCATGACAGCCCAGCACAGCGTCCCTGTGAGCTCTGCAAGAGCAGAGGGGAAGCTACAAAGCATAAAACTGCCAAATTACCATTCTTAGCATTTCTTCAAATCCTGCTTTCTTTAAAATCCCAAGGTTTGGAGTCCTGTCCTTACGTGAACATATCTCAAGGTACTGCAGCAGGTTTCTAGCCCTGAAGAACTGAAAATTGGAAAGCAAATGGGCTCTAACAGGGGAGATGTCTTATTTTCACCCTGGCATAAAAAGTCTTTAATTTTTTTTTTCCATGTTGGAGGAAAAGTGTTTTCAGTCACACGTGGAGTAGATACCAGTAACACGTAAATCCTTCAGCTTCGCCCCAGTTGCTTGGACAGCACTAGTACAGGAAATCAGGAAATTGTTGCTGCTCAGTGTTCAACTGCAAAAATACTGTAATCTTTTGATACCATTTGGTGGAGGAAGTGGTTTTAAGTGTTGATTAATTGCTTGGACTTGAGGTGTTGTGTTTTTTTTTTTGTCTTGAATGTTTTAATTTCCCAATCTCAAATTTTCATTCTTTCCCCGTGCAAGACACTTGCTCAGGCCACCCACTTCGTTCAGCTGGTGTGTCTGTCTGTTGTTGCAAAACCCTACAGCCTTTCCAGGAGCTGCAAGGTGTAACTCAAAAGCCACAGGAGGAGAAGCATCTGTGTGTCTCCTTGCTAGCAGCAGATGATGCTTATCCTTGGGGATTACATGTCCTGGGAGGGGGGTGGTTTGTCCTGAAGCTCTCCCCTCAGGGGATTTCTGCTGTCAGGCCGCGTTTGGAGCTGCTTCAGGAGTTCCTCCTTTGGGAAATCCACCCCTAGGATGCTTCAGGCTTGCTGTGCTGCTGCCAGTGGTGAGGGCTGAGCTGAGCACGTGCCATGGGAAAGGGATGCCCTGCAGCATCCCTGTGCCTTGTAAAGCAAAGCCCTTGTTCCCCAGCTGTGCCTGTAGGCAGGTGATGCTCCAAGTGGTCCCTAAAGGTGAAGGAGGGGGAGAAAAGGCTGGACAGGGTTCCCCCTTCTCCCACCCCTCTGTGAACACACGTTACCCAGCAAGGGGTACAGCAGGGAGCTGATGTGTGAATCCTGCAGGGCTGATGGGAGGTGCTGTAGAGCAATGTCTTTTCCTTGTCTTTTTCTCTGTGACTCTGTGAATCCTTTGCAAGATTTGGCTGTGGGCATCCCACCCCATGATTTGCTTCATTAGGGATCTTTTGGGATAAATTATTTTGTAATTGAGCCACGCAAATATGTCAAATAAGCTGTAAATGCTTTTTGCTTGTGTGGGCCCTTAGCGTCATGTGTCATTCCCCTGCCAAGAGATCTAAAATTTTTGAAGCCCTTTGGCTTTCTTTGGGGAGGGCAGCAGGCAGGAGCAAGGGATACCCAGGTCCTTGTGTACCTTGTGCCCTGTGCTGCCCTGGGGCCACGCAGGGCACTTTTGTCCTGCTGGGCTTCATCCTGGTCCTGCTGCAGAGGGATTAGTGCCACCAAAGGCAAATGAACTTGCTTGATATCTTCAGCACTTGCTTCCCCTTTGCAGTTTCTGCCAAGCAGCTGTCCCTTTGGGAGGCACATGGCAGCCTGGCAGGCTCCAGCCCTGCAAAGCCGCGTTACCTTGCTTGTTTAAACAAAGGCAGGTGGCTAACATGGTCAGAGAAGGAAGCGCTAGTGATGCTCAGAGGTCGGCCTAAAGAAAATAAAGGGATGGGAGCTGTAACCTGTATGGTAAGGGCCTCCTAAACAAAACAGCTTGCTCACCAGTCTGAATCTTGGGCAGGTCTTGGAGAGAGGTGGGAGCAGCTGGTATACCTTCAGTGGCCCACAGGGAAGTTCCATCGGTCGTGGAGAATGGTGCCACATGCCCTGGCCAAACAAAGCACCACCTGGGTGGCAGCATCTGAGGTAACAGCAGGTAAGAGGGTTTACTGGTTGAAGGCACCTGGTTTCTGAGCTCCCAGGACTGTCACGACCTGGAGTGAAACTTGTTTTATGTTACCCTCTGCCCCTGGCACAGATGTGAGAGTCCCCAGAGATGGTTTTGCTTCCGTAATGTCCCCCAGGCTTCCAGCACAGCACTGGGTAACCTGTCCTCGCTGCTGCATCCAGGGCCGCTCCAGGACCATCAGGAGCAGAGCAGTGAGGATGCAGCAGCACCTTCTGCATGTTGGGTCCTGGACCATTTTGTGCTTCTCGTGCTGGGTGCAGTCCCCTGTGCTGTGAACACAACCCAAGAAACATCTGCGAGAGCGGTGGGGCTGGTGGGGCAGTCTGCAAGGAGGCAGCACGGTGGTCCCCACTCCGCAAGGAGTGTGGGAAACGTGGTCCCCTCCTAGCATCTCTCTGAGCTGCCCCCGCCATGCAGAGAGGCCATCAGCTTTCCCTCGGGCAGAGGGATGCTCCCACCTAGCAGCGCTGAGACTGGTCAGATCTGGGCTGGGAAGAGCTGGCAGATGTCAACGGCATCGCCAGTCCGGGCCCGGGGGACCTCCCTGCTGTGACCCTGGAGAGGCGCACGCTGTGCCAGATGCCGTGTTCTCCCGGTGTCCCAGCGGGAGGGAGATGGGGCTCATGTCAGCGGGATGGTTTCGCTCTGTGCTCAGGGATAAGGGAGAGCTGCAGAACATCCTCCATGGTAAATTGTTTGGCAACAGTTCCATTATTTGCTGACAAAGATAAGGCTAGCATGAGCTCACAGCGCGGAGACATTGCTGTGCACGGGGGCTTTATACAGCTACAGAGGCATCACTCTTGCGCAAGTCCCAGCTGAATGAAAACAAACTGTATTGCTTCCTCTTTCCTTCATCTCTCCCTGTACATTTAGTGGAAATGCTGATTTTTTTAAAGTTTTTTTTTAATGGGCTGAAGTCAGTGTTACCACAGATTTTGGTTAAGCTTTTTCCTGGAAAGCTGTGCCCTTAGAGAAGGAGGGTCTAGCGAAGGCTTGGGCTCTGCACAGGTGCTTCAGAGGAGGTGGCGCTGGTATGGCCTGGCAAGGGCTGAAATTGGTCCATCTCCTGGGGCCAGCAGGAGAACTTCAGTCGAGAAGTTGGAGGAAAACTTGGGTGAGCACAAAACACTTGTTGATGTACACTTGATGTATTTTTTTAAAGATGGCAAACCCCGTGGGCAACATGAGGGAAGCATGGAGTTGGATCTGGGGAAATTCAGATAGCACCGAGGACACACAGGGAGGGCTGGGGAGCCGCAAAGGTCCCGGCCCAAGTGACACAGCCCCGGGGTTTCGGTGGCTGGCTGCCACCTGTCTGCACCGCGCCCCGGGATGGAGCCTGGTGTTTACTGAACGGCTGTGTAAGGGTCTGGTCCCTCCCTGTACTGTCTTCACACAGGGAGGGATCCCCATCCAGGGAGCTGTGCGGGCACAGAAAGGCCTCTCTCGGCATCAGTGGTGGGGCGGGTGCTCTGCGGGGGTGCTGAGGACCTTGCAGTGACCCAAAGCCCAGCCAGGAGGACAGAGCTGGGCTTTGCATAGTGGTGCAGTGGGTCTTACTTGCAGCTCTGCCTCGGCGAGGGGCTGGCCCGTTCACTGCATCTTGCTTTGGAAAATTTTGCCCTGGGCTTTTGGTGGCAGCTGCTGCTCTTCCCTGCACTAGAGGTGTCATGGTCTGCAGGCCTGGTGGTCCCACACCTTTTATTTTTTTATTCCCCGCCCCCCCCCCCCCCCCCCCCCCCATTATGTAGCTGTTGTTGGGAACCCCCCCTTACAGCCCTGATGAGTTTTCTCACTTGTGGCCAATTCTGGCAGCTGCCCACCTTGCCGTGCTGCTGGCGATGGTGTCCTTGTACATCTTATCGGTGGGTCATCTGCTACTCTGCTGGTGGACTAGTACCTCCGCAGCAGATGCCTGGTGTTCCTTTGCACTACTTCTGTGGCTGGGCGAGGAGCTGGCAGCTGTAGCTGTGTTAGCAGCTCTGCTCTTCTGCTGTTGTCCTCCCCCCGCCCTACGCTTCGGAGGCCAGCAGCCCTAGTGACGTTCCTGCAGAGAGGAGGGCCTGGCTGTTGACTCATGACATTGTCCATCCCTGTTGCCATCCCACCCTCCTGGGGGGAACCTGGTGGGAGAGATCAGCTCTGACGCAGTAACGCTGGTGGGACTGGCGCCCTGGGAGAGGAGCAGCACGCCACCAGGCACTTACAGAAGCTGGGGCTGAATACGGACACTTCAAATGGGTTCTCAGCAAAGCCCTGGGGCTGTTCCTGGTATGGGTTGGGAGCATCTTGACTGAGAAGCACAGGACAAAGGTCTGCGGTGTCAAAACTGCCAGCTTAACGCTCTGCAGAGCAATCTGGCGCGGTGGTGACAGCGCGGTGGGGGAGCGGAGCTGGCTGGGGTTTGGCTGCCTGCCTGCCTGCGCACGCTGCGGTGCCAGGGGCCGCCGCCTGCGGGGTGGCAGAGGCAGCCTGGCCTGTGGGTGCACACGAGGCTGAGGTGTCTGGGGCACAGCAGAGCTGCTCGCAAGGCCGCCCGTGTGTGAGTCACTGCAGCACCATCTCCGCCGGCACAGGCAGAACCGTGACCGCTGGTGAGCGGTCTGCCGGGATGGGTCGCAGAGGGCAGAGACGGGGGGGTTAGGGGGGGTTTGGTTTTGTTTGGTGTGTGTGTGTGGGTTCCTCTTGGTGGAGGTGGTGCAGAGCATTTAGGGTTATCCCATCAGCCGCGGGCAGATACTCCATGCAGGCGGGCGAGTTGTGGTTGTCCTGACTTTGGGTTGCTTCTTCCATCTGAGCCTCCGGTCAGACCTTTCTCCTTGAGTGTTGCCTTCAGTGCAGCCCCTCCTAACGCAAGTCGTGCTAGATGCCCTTGCTTGATGAAAATAGAACGGTGACCTCAAGGGTTTTCCTTTGAGTGTGTCTTGAGGGAGAACAAATGGGAAGGACTTGAACAGGCCATCTGCTCCCCTCCCATCCGGCCATGCTGGGCCAGGCCCTGTGATAACGTTGGGTGAAAGGCAAAGCGTGCCAGGAGGTCTGGCTTGAAGGGCATGAGAAGGTGCAGCATCGCAGGGTAGGGGCCTCTCAAATCCCACCAGACCAGGGACTGGTCTTGGGGAGCAGAAGTCAACAGAGCCCATGAGATACTGCTGTCCCTCCCAGCCTGCTGGCCCTGGAGCAGCTCCTGCCCTGGGCACCTCTGCCTTCTGCTCTCGGCAGATCTCCTGGAGCCCACCTCAGCGGGGCTGTAGGGCGGGGACCCCAGCAAACATGGCCCGTCTGGATTGGGTCTGACCTCTCCACACCTGTCCCGGGCCCTGGAGCTGGGGAAGGCAAGCGTGGGAGTGGTGTGCATCCCCCGAGACCCACAGATCAGCTTAGCCGGCTCACGGAGAGCAGCGAGCCACTGACCGGTGGCTCCTCCAAGCTGTGTGCCTCCTTAAACCCTGAGGGGGGAGGGTGCCGTAGCGTTCAGGGCTGCTTCTTCAAGGCCATGTCCTCCTTCCTCAGAGCTTTTGGGGGCTTTGGGGCAGGATGCTCTGGATTTGGTCCAGCTGAGCTGCCCTGGGTTCTGCCCCACTGCCCTCCCCTCCTCCTCCTCCCTGGGGAAGCATGGGCCAGCCTGTGTCACTCCGCAGTGTCACCATCGTTAGTGGCAGGACCTCATCAAAGGATGTTCCCTTGGGCAGCCTGAGTTATGGGAGCCCTGGCCAGTGCAAGCAAGGGGACACTGCAGCCTGGCTGTCCTGCCGCTGCCCCAGGGGTCTGGGGGTTCCCAGCCTGGGGGAGGGGGCAGGATCTGGACACTGTGCTCTTGTCCCCAGGCAGCGATGTTGGTCTTGCCTGGATGAGCCAGATGCTTTCCTCGTGCATCTGGCGAGACTCAGCTCGTCAGCGGGCTCCTGGTGCAGGAGCGGGCACACCTCCTGTGCTGCAGACACACCAGGCTGGGAGATCTTCCCAGCAAGCAGGGCACGAGCCCAGCAGGATTTGTAGTTCATGCTGGAACTGTCAAATCCTGGTGTGTTCATATCTCTGGGCATGGTAGATGGTGTTCCTTCAACCTCAGGTGCCCTCCTGGGTTTGCTTGTTTGGTTGGGAGGAAGGCTGGTGCTCTGCTTTTCAGTTTGGGCTCAGCTCTGGTTACGGGGATGTTTCTGCCTGTCTGCTGAGGGCTCCCAGCCCCAGCTGTGTCCAGGTCGAGCCCAGCCTGGGAGCCGAGTGGTGAGGAAGGGAGTTACCGTAGGCAGTGCTGGGTGACCTCTGTGTTTGCGGTCCTCTTGCCTTTGTTTTGGCAAAAGGCAGGTCCTGGCAGCTCTGCTGGCAGCGAGGCACCGTGTGCCAGTGGCCAGACCGGGAGGGTTAGCGTGTAAAGCTGGGACCATGGGATGGTCAAGCATGACAACTAGGAGCAGCTCCCATCCCATTCCCAAGGTCCAGCTGCTCCCCAAAGCCGGTGCCAGCCTGGCTGTGTCCCATGCCCTCCCTGATGCCCAGGCTCTTGCCGCGGGTCAGGACCGTGTGTCCTGCAGATCTCCGTCTGCCCCAGGAGAAGCCCCCGTCTAACCCTGGGGCTGAACCTCTCGAGGTTTCTGTGGAGCGAGGACTTGGCTTGGGCTGAGCCACACCTCGGCAAGAGGCAGCATGTCATCGCCTCCGTCCCTGCCCTGGGCAGAACAGGGAGGGATCGTGCCCCGGGCCTGTTCCTGGCACTGTGCATCTCTTGGCATGCAGGCTAACCTTCTACGTGGGCTGGAGCCACGAGCCACCAGCGCCAGGGCTCTGCTGCTTCCCAGCCCTGCGCGGGGCAAGGGGTGCCCTCGCCCTGGGGGCGTCCTGCTGGGCACACACGGGGGGTCCGCCGAGCCCCATCGGCTGCCTGGGCATGACTTGGCCCCCGCTGAAGCTCAGGTTAGGTCTTGTGTCCAGGTGCAGGCAGCTGGGTTGATGCAATGTGCCTGTTCCTGCTCGGCGGGGAATGTTGCTCACCTGCCCGGGGAGGCACACGTGCTCGCGTGGCTGGGTGCTGCCTGCCAAGCCTTAATCTCCATTGTTTGACAGCTGGCGCTCGGCTGACGTCAATCCCATGGCTCTGGGGGCTTTTTGGGGAGGAATGGGCAAGTCTCCGCATACGTGTGCTTGCAGGCTTAGCAGAAAAACATCGCGCTGAAACCACAGAGGGAGAGGGGGGAGAAGAAGAATAAATGCAGAGGGGGGGGACACAGCTCTGAGGGATGCCGCCCGTCGGCAGTATGGCCCAGCCTTGGGAGCTGCTGCCTGACTCACACCCAGGTCTGCCTGGTTGGGCAACATCCCTGATGGGGGGCAAAAATGCCACCTTCCACGTTCAGCTTGCAGGGAAGCGCTCCTTGGTTCCCTTCTCCTGCCCGTGCTGAGGGTCCGTATGTGCCCTGTAAGCATCTCGCCTGCCCCTCTGGTCCCCTCCCGCCAGCTGAGACTGCTGGCACGGGCAGCTGCACGTTGTCTCTACTGCTGCTCTGCTCTTGTTCTTGTCTCAAGGCCTAGAGCAGAGGTCTGGTTTTGTCCCGTCCTTTATAATCTCATTAAAGAAGCTGTTCAGCCCTGTCCAGGTTGTGCCAGCTGTGGGACATTGCTGTCCTGCCTCAGGGGGGCATTTCAGGGTACTCCCTGGGAGCTGTGCCCAAGTTGCTTTTGGCATTGGCCATCTTATGCTCAGCCCTGTT
This sequence comes from Falco punctatus, assembly GCF_963210335.1. Classification (NCBI taxonomy): domain Eukaryota; kingdom Metazoa; phylum Chordata; class Aves; order Falconiformes; family Falconidae; genus Falco; species Falco punctatus. Next base: position 28,747,072 of record NC_137593.1, read on the forward strand.
GTGTTTCTCCTGGAGAATAAGTTTGAGCAACACCCTCGGTCTGCTATGGACTGATCCTTCCTCCATGCATCAGCAGATATAAAGGGTGACCACACTGCCCATGCCGCTCTGGGGAAGGCTGAGCACCCGTTGTTGCTGCTTGCAGGAACAGTCTGGGTCCAGCTCCTGTGTGTCTGTCTTGCAAAGCCTTGCTTAGCTTTGGAGCCTGGAAAAGGCTCTCTGGGGAGTCTTGGCATGGAGACCACGGCTCCTAGGCTGAGCTGCTGACGCTTCTGCTTCCACTTGTGACCTTAAGAACACATCCTGATGGCAATTGTTCTCTGAGCTGGAAATCCTGTCCGCTCTGCCGCGGCACTTGTGCTCCCAAGCAGCTTGAGGTCTTCGGTCAATGCAGTCAACCCTTCCCGCAAGGGAAATTACTCTCGCCCCGCTGCTCGGTGGCAGGCACCTCTCTGGCACAAGCTGCTCTGCTCCCTGGGCTTGGCTGCTTGGCAGAACTAGTTTAATGCCCTTCGATGTTTTTCACTAAAAAAAATAAAAACAAACTGGGGAGTGAGGAGACAAAAGAGAAGGAAGCCAGGGGTTACCATAAGTAGCTTTGAAGGGATTTTTTTTTTTTCTTTCCTGGCTTAGAAAGCAACTTGGTGGAAATTGTCCTGAAGCTTAACCTGGGTCATACCTGGGATGTGGAAACCCTGAAAGCCGTTTTGGGTCTGTGCATAGAGCTGAAAGCCCATGGCCAGGAGGGCCAAAGGACTCTGTAATTTGCTGCTTTGACTTCTCAAACCAAGTTGTTTTCTTTCCTTTTGCCCCACACCCCTAGATAGTGTGAAAGCATGTAAGTAGCCATTGGAGCGGATTACTTAATGACTTGACTTAGGTTGCCTTTTCGTTATGTTTGCACCACTGGCGTGGGTCTGTGTTCCTTCCTGACTATGTATTTGTGAGGCTTTGGAAACTGAAAGTTGGATGATATCCACCAGGCAAGAGTTTTAGCAAAGCATTTGAGTTTTCAGATCTCCAGAGAAATATATTGACTATTCCTTGGGAGGGAAAATAACGGTGATTGTGCCATAGTGCGTTTTTTTGTAGAAAGCTGGATTCCTCGATGTGATTAGTCAAATCCTGTGATTCAGCCCTCCCCCAACAAATGAGACATCCAGAAGTATGCATGGAGTTTCTCTTGCTTGAGTTTCTGGTCCAGAGGGTACGTTCAGACTGCATAACTCCAAGTTTTTCTTCATAGACCTAAAAACTGCGCTTGACCACCAAAAAACCTCCTTTTGATCACTTTTCTTAAAAAAAGGAAACATCAAGAAGAACAGCATGTGAGTTCATAGCCCTAAGAAAGACAGCACGAGGCCATGGCAGCCTCTGGTGTGTCACCTTCTCTTGCCCAGCCCTGTGCCTCACCCGGCACCCTGGGGGTCAGTGGCACTCCCAACATTTTCTAGCTAATAACCCAGCGATACCTTCTGGCTAACGTGCCCGCCGAGGCTTCATGCGTGCACGTTTCTGTAGCCGGGGGATGAATGCTGGATGTAGGACACGCTCCAGCTGCCCAGCCTGCTTTGGAGACCCATGACCAGTTCTGACCGTTCAGCAAACAGTTTGATGAATATCTTGGCATAATTAACAAATAGGAGGAAATTACCGTAAGTGTGCAAGAAGCTTCCCTAGAAACCAAGCTGGGAAGACGTATGGGAAGTTACATGCACACCTTTAGCAAGACAAGGCTTAAGAGAAGAGGAGAGGTGATGTTTTGTTTAGAAATATTAATAAAAGATGTTGCTTGCTTCTATGGACCTGGTCCCACTGCTCTGATGATGTTGGTAAGTGCTGTGGTTTATCCATGACTTAAGCAATCTGTGCTCATCTGAAGCATCAGGGAAGATGATACAGGGAACTGAGTGATCATGTTGGAAAGGTGCAACCAGGAGTGCACAGGAGAGGAGGGTGGCAATGGGATCAGATAGGTGTTTTCACATGCAAGCAAGGGATCAGTTGGTCTGGTTTGTTTTGTTTTTGTTTTTTTTTTTACATCCTTTCTCCTGGATTTTAGGGGCAAGGTTGTGGTATTTGCACACTTGGTCTTGGCATGGGAATGACAGCTAATGCCTCTTTTCCTGGCTGCAACCTCGTGAGACCACCACGTTACTCACAGGGGAAGTGTGGAAGGTCAACCCAGGTCCTCCTGCCTGTCCCACCTTATCCTACGCTCCCTTCCAAGACATTCTTCACAGACCATGGTGTTCTTCCCCAGCTGCAAAGCTGTGGCAATTACCTCTTCCTCTGTGAATTTGTATAGTCTTCTCTTGAATCCCTGTGAGCCCATTACGAAGTGGGATCTGTGCTTCAGGTTTTCTTTTTGGCTCATTTTTTGGGACCCCCTTGAACGCTGCAGAGGGTAACTTGCTGCTGGTGCAGGCAGGGTTGCGGAGGCTGAAGGGGTTCTGGAGCGTTCCCTTTCCAAAACAGCCCCCAGCCTGGGTCAGGGCTGAGCCTGCGCCTGCCCCAGGAGGGCTGCCAGGCTTGGCGTGGCGCTCACACGGGAGGGAGGATGGCTGAATCGCTTCCGCTGTTGAACACCCGGGTCTTATCAGGATCTGGCTTTCTCTCTGAGTCACGGTGGCAGATGCCATCTCCCTGGTGGCTGGTGGGGACCGGTGGTCCTAAACCCCTCTGTGAAATGCTGTCTGCCCGAAAGCTCTGAGATGCCCTCGACTGCTCACTAAGGAGCTCCCATTGCTTTGCTGGCCCCAGGAGACAGGAGGTGTCGAGAGTGGGTGGGTGGCTGGGATGGAGGGCACAGGCACGGAGGGTGCTTGCCAGGGCAGGCAACACGTGGTGGCTGGCCAAGCCCCACCTGCCCTCGGAGAGATTTCCTCAGCAGGTGGGTGGCCGGTGCTGGGCAGCACCGCTGATGGAGGGCCCACGGTGAGGACCTGGTGCGTGCAGCTCAGAAGAGATGCTGGGCTGGGTGCGCGGTGGGAGCCGGGTCCCTGTTTGTCGATCCTGTCCTGGTTCGGAGAGCTTCTTCCTAACGGCTGAGGTGTGGTGGAAAAAGGATGTTCTGCTTTGCCAGCCACTAGCAACTGCCCGGTTGGCCATGAGGGCCAGCACCCCCAGATTGCGGGGTACCTGGTGCAGGTCTGTACTGGGAATAAGATGCCAGTTTTGCTTAAGGGCTGCTTGTTGCCCAGAGGTGATGGGCAGAGCCCAGGAGGAGGTTTGGCTTGGCTGTTCCCTCAGGAGCTCCCTCACCTTTCAAGGATACTGCGGCCAGACTGGAGAAGGGACTGAAAGCCTTTGACAGCCAGATTGGAAGTTGTTATCTTTTGTAATAGAGTTAGAAACCTGATTATTTTTGGTTATTTTACCTAGTTTTAATAGGGCTTCATCAGAAGCAAGCCTGCGTGAAGTCTTGCGTAAGCTCATCCAGCAGCCAATAAGGGAGTCAGGGCGGCTGAAAGCCTTCGGAGCAGCAACTGGGGAGGGAGAGCAGCTGGGAGAGGGGAGAGGGGTGCCCGGGCTGGAGCATCGGCTCCTTCCCTCCGCAGGCAGCGGTACCTCTTTGCTCTAAGCAATGGCCAAGGAAGACGAGGCTTCACACGTGCGTGGTGGTTGTGAAGTCTCTGGGAACAGAGAAGGAGGGAACTGAGGGCATCAGCCATGGTTTGCCTGGCTTCTGTTGCCCTGAGAGGGGGTCTGTGCCTGGGGTGAGAGGGGACGGGCGGGGGGAGGCAGTGGCTGCAAGGACTGTGGGATGGGGTGTAGGTGGCCTTGGGGAGAAGGGGACTGGTGTGGCCGGAGATCTCTACGGAAGGTGGGGCTGCAGCAGGTCCTGTCCCAAACCAGCCCCGCATGTCGGAGGGGTGGCGACCTGGAGGTTTGTTTTTTTTTTTTTTTCATTAAAAATTGTATTTTTTTCCACGGAGGGTGGACTGTGCAGAGCCTGAGATCTGAGGGTCCGTGCGTTTTGGCTTCACTGTTGTTCACACCGGTCCCAGGCGTCTTGCTAGGCAAAGCCTGCCCAAGGCCGGGGTGCTCACTGGTGTGCTCTGCCTGCGTGCCTCAGTCCTTCTGCAACATGCAATTCCTTCTTCTTGTTGTTTCAGTTCTGGAAAGAGCACAGCTGGCACTGAGAACCCAGCCCAGCCTTTCTGCTCATGGCTCCCCCCGTTTTGGGCAGCCCCAGGGCGTGCGCAGGCAGTTTCCCCTCTCTTCTGCCGGAGCTGCCAGGCTGGCCAGCACTGACCCCAGCGTGCCACGCTTGCCCTGCCCGTCTGGAACGCGGGATGCCAAGAGATCCCCTTGATCGAGTTGCAGAGGGTTCAGGGATGATTCAGCTCCCCGAAACAGAGCGACTGAGCAGATGGAAGAGATGCAGAAGCATCCCAAGGAGAGAGGGGTGAGGAGGATCTCCCCATCGTTTGCTGCCTGGGCCACCAAGTATTGCTGGTGGCATGCTGCCGTGTCCCTGCTGTCACAACGGGGATTGCAGGGAAACAGAGGCAGAGCTGTGGGATGCAGAGGAGGAAAGTAATGTATATAAGTGCGAATTCACTGCAAACCAAGCTGCTTAATCCTCCTAATAACTAATAGCTTACCTCAGCGCTCATCCATTTCTCCAGGCCAGGGGCCGACATCTCCCTTGCCGTTTGCTTCTGAGAAATGGCCTTCCCTATAAACTGAGATCATCTGATAAGACTTACCGACTTAGTCAAAATTACTCCATTGCATTGTTTGTATGCCTGCCTGGCTTTGGAGTTTTTTCTAGCAGAGAATGCATTTTGGGAGCAACCAATTTACCCTAAAACAGCCCTCCTCCACCCCCAAATCCAGCAGCTTTCAGGGAAAAAACAAAAGGTGGGGGACAACAAAAGGTGCACCCCTCACTCACCTGCCTGCCTGTTTCCTAAAACTGTAAAACTGGGTGCTGAAGGGAGGTCCGTACCCCCAGAAATTCAAGGCTCAGGTTGGTTGTACAGACTCTTTGCCAACCTGATTTCTCTAAGGGACAACACACAAAAAGCCTCGGTGAGAAGCTCTGGCCATCAGGGTAACCAACGTGAAAACCTGGTTTGGAAAAAGTTCTTTCTTCCTGCCTTTTAATAGTCAACTGCAGGGTGTTCCTGGTGGAGCACAAATATTTTCAACCGGCTAAATAATTATGTTTAATTAGTTCTCATTAAGGTGATGCCAATCCGCTTGTCTATTTGGAAATTTGCTTAGCTTCTAAAATGGCTTGAAAACAATGAAGCAGGGAAAATATCCTACTCGCACCGCACTCGTTTCCATCTGCCACAGAAAAGAAAGGACCACCAGACCCTCTGGGCTACACAGTGACTTTCCAGACTTGGCAAGAGAGGCTGGAGTGAGTTTAAAATAGCCCGTCTCCATGATGTGTTTTCATTTTTCCTCCCAAAGCAAAAAATAATGCTGGGATTTCTTCCAGTCCCTCACTTCCTAGAGGCGGCAGCATCTCAGCCCCGGTCCTTTGGGGATGCCAGATTCCTATGGTGACCCGTGGCTGCTGGGGCCACTGCTGGTGGCAGAGGCAAGCTTGCAGCAGCAGCAGGGGAGTCTGCATCTCCGCCCCTGCTAACGGCGTGCAGGCGTTTCTTATCGCATCCCTGTGCGTCTTCCCGGCCCTGACCTGTTCGGTAAGCGGAGGAAGGATGGGGAGGGGAGGTGATTTGCCTGCGGTCTGTGATAGTGGCAGCACAGATAACCGCCTGGCGTTAGTGGGATTTCTGCTCTGGCAGGCAAAGCTCAAGACACGCGTGAAATGAACATTTCAAACAGCGAGGCATGATAATTGCCCAGTGCGCAATGCTTAACCGAAAACACGGTGACATCCCTATCGCTCCATCTCTACGTCAGGAGCGCACGCCCTTGTGCACCCCCTGTGCGTTCTCTGTTTGCCTGGAGTCGGACCAGCTGGGTAGGATACAGGCAGCGTCAGGCCAAACCGGGTCCAGGATCATGTTTCTGGATGAGGCCACCACCGGCCACCACTGGGAGGCAGGACCAGAAAGTGCTGGAGCCCCACTGCACGTAGGCATGGGAGGTGCCCACCCTGGTTGTGGAAACCCATGGGATGTCCTGCTGGGGGACAGATGGGATTTCCCCTCTGGTGTCTGTTACACTGTCTGCACCGTCAGGCTGGCATGAACGTGGCTGTAGTGGTAGATCTTTGGTTCTCACTTGCTGTGCTACTGGGTCACTGGTTTCCATTTCCATCCCTCTCTTTGCATCTGTGGCACTTGTTTCCAAGATGTGTGTACTCACACTGTGTTCCTTAAGTTCTGCCTGGTTTTTGGTCTCATTTCTGCTATTTTCCATTGTGCTGGAGCCCAGCGCATTCCCATTTAATTGGGGAGTTAAATTTGGTGGCAAAACGATGCCTCTTTGGACCCGCTTTTACCTGGGTGCGTGCTTGGTTTGGGTCTCTGCTGCAGTCACTGATTTCCATCACGAGTGCTGAATCCTCACCGAGGACCACCCTTCTCACGAGTGTTTATTGTACACACGTATTGGTGGGAGTAAATAAAACCCAGCACCCAGATGTATACTTCCAGCTGTGTTAACCAACCTGGCAGCGTACAGCCACCTCTTCATCTGGTCCTGGTCCAAACCCTGTCAGCGATAAGGGGAAATTCCCCCGTCAGACAAACAGAGGAAACCATACCAGCATTCCAGTCATCCTTTCCAAAGACATTTTTGATGAAGGGCACACACCCTCTGTTTGAGCCTGACGAGTGTCCTGTTTACCTTTCTTCTTGGACTCCGCAGGCTGCAGGAGATGGTGAGAGATGTCCCAGTGTCACCTGGCCCAAGAAAAAGGGGAGTTACTCTGGGGAGGCTTGAAGTAAGACCCTGACCTGGCACCTGGAGTGGAGAAATGCCAGCAGTACAGGTGAGGCTTCCTGGGGTGGAGGTTGCGAAAGAGGGTAAGAAACATCTGAGACTTGGCACTGCGCGGTGGGGAAGGCTCTGCTGCAATGAGCTACTGCGCTTCTTTCCATCTTCTCACCCTGTATATGTCAGGTTTTCTCTGTGCCATAAGAAGATGCTGCTTCTGTGAAGTTGTGTTGTCTCGTAGATGGAAAGGGACCGTGTGCTGCAGGGGGAAACGCTGTCACGGAAACCCACCGGAGAGGTCTTGTGCTCCTGGCCAGTATGGCAGGAGCAGGAGAGGGGCTGGATTTACCAGGGTACATTGTTGTGCAATGAATGACAAATTGCTTGTAGAAGGATCTTATCAAGCATATTAAATCAAACCCCAGATAAGACTCCAGGTCTTTATGTCCCCGCTGTTGACATGCGACACCCAGCAGTGCTTGCAAGATCAAGCTGGCAACCAAGGCACAGCATCCCCAACCCACCCGCGGGGCCCCAGGCAGCTGCAGCTGCACCATACCCTCCCTGTTAAGCATCTTTAAACTGTTCCAGAGGCTGTTGGAACAGCCTACGCTCAGTGCGACCCCAGCCCAGCACCTGCCTGCAAGATTGTCCTTTACCTGCAGGAGAGCTCAGCCATACCCAGAAGCACCCAGGGAGGTGGCCACGGGCTCCTGGAGGGGAACAACCTACAGGGACACAGGTGGGAGAAGTGCAGCCCCCCAGCTCTCGCGGCTGGTGCCAGGGTGATGCCTTTCTCACCACAGGCATGTTAGGGGGTATGACCCGCTGCCCTCCCGAAGGGATTTGGGTGCTGAAGATGAGGTTCCCATGGCTGGTTCTTCCAGGAGAGACGTTGGCTGTTGCTCAGCGCTCTGCGAGTGGCTGAGCCTCTTATCTCTGGCGATGGAGGTCTGCGCTGCGGAACGAGGAGTCCCGGGCCAGCTTCCAGCTGGGGATGCAAACAGCAGGCTGTTTACAGAATGATTTCTCCCGTTTCAGTGCTGGCGGGCTCTCTTGTGAAACATCCTGGCTGAACCAAGCCTGCGCTGATGCAGTGCGGGCTGTGTCTGGGGGTGCGGGCTGGAGGAGGCAGGAGACGGCCGTGGGGTCCTTGCCTGGGGAGCCAAGTCCTCCGTGAGAAGGGGAGGGCAGCTCGAACCCCTGCCCCTTTCAACACCTCTTGTGTTGAAGACCTGTGAGGAGGATGCTCGGTTTCTTGTATCAGGGATATAACACTTACTTTCCCAAACATCTGTTTTTTGACCGTTACACGGCAGGCCAGGGCACCCCACCGCAGGGAAGGCCAGCTGCTTTGTCCGTCTGGATGGCACCACCTGCAGCGCAGGCAAGCTGCTGCCTGTACCCATCGCAGGTGCTTATTCAATGGGTTGTGTTCACACCAGGCTGTAAGATTTCCCCCTCTTTCCTCCAGATTTAATTAACTGTTAAGGCCCGTTTGGTTTCTACTTATGCCCAGCTTTGTATCGCACCCTTGGTGTCTCCTCTGAGAGTTCCTGGCTGACAGGACAAGTCAGCATTAGACTGGAAGGTGTGCCTGTCCTTGGGTCTTCCCCCACTTCTTGGAGGGGCAGCACTGTTCAAGGCAGGGCACTGAATCCGAACGAAAAACGGTGCCTCCCAGCCTGGGTCAAGCTTTGAGCCACAGCTCTTCAGTCCTTCTGTATCCCGCAGCTCTTTGCACTGTGCCAGCAGCACCTGCCACTGCTTGGGGTGTCTCCCAGCCCTGAAGGCCATTGCTCTTCTGCTGGGTGGGATTAGGACCTTGTGCTGAGCGTCACAGGGACAAAGGCAGGCACAGCGGACCAGCCGTGCGCTCCTCTGAAAGGCGTGGGTTTTGAAGCAGCCCAGGAGTGGGTCAGGATTAGTGCTGACTGTCTGGCTCCATCGCTGCCCTGAAAAACCGCAGAGCGCCTTTGACAGGCGGTGGGGATGAGGAGGCTGGAGGGGAGCTGCTGGTTTTCAATGGCACTGTGTGTTCTGGCCCCGAGCTCGCCTGCACAGCCCCGCTGTCCTCCCTGGCGGGCAGGAATGGAGCAGAAGTGGGTGACTGGGGCTGGGCTGGAGCTCAGCACACACCAGGGCTGGCACCGGGCATGCGGTGGCCGGCTGATGCTCCATGGACCAGAAACAGCGGACACTTTCCCCTGCTCTTTCAACTGGGATGTTAATCTGAGTGTATGCTCCTGGCCAGCAGTCAGTGCCAGCCACCTCTGCGAGAGTTAGTTTTTCTTCATTTGGATGAGTTATGAACCTGCTTGCTGCTGCTTGGATGGACCAAGTGACATCTCCACCCAGTTGCTGTTTGTGGGCGTAGAGGGGGGCTGCCTTAGTCTTAATTCCTTGCGGCATCTTCCCCTCCCACCGCTGTTGCTTCTTTTGTGCCCAGACTGAGTCAGCGTTGGTCACCTGGGAGCAAATCTCCTGGTGGGACTGGAAAAGGAGATGTGTCTCCAGGTGCCTTTGATCTTCTCTTGGCATCAGGAGCCATCAGAGGGCAGCTGGGGTCCCTGGAAGATCCCAAATGCAAGGGCCCCTGGGGGTGGGAGGAGGTAGCCTTACAGCCTGAGTCATGCGAGAGGAACAGTTACTGGGCTCCACCTATCCCAGCTATGCTGCAGCCCCTGCCTCGCTTGGTCTAGCAGGGGAGAAGTCCCAAGCCCAGAGATACCGCCTATGAGCGATGAGTCAGTCATTGTCTGGAGAGTCTCCATGGGACAGACATCATCATCTCTTCTTTCCTTGGCTATCTTCTCAGCAACCTACAGCTGCCCTTGGCTGCTTCTCCTGTTTTGTTTGCTTCCTCCTGGCCATGGAGCGCTGTTGCTGGAAGGGGAAGTGTTGATGGTGCCTCTCGGTCTATTCTAAACTTTAAACCACTACTTTTGTCTTTGAAGTCTTATTGTGTCCTGTTTAAAATTTGGAATAAAAAGTCACACGAGGAACACTGTTGTCCGCTCTTTGGTGCTGTGGTGAGACGAGCATCATGTGATGACCGCATGCAGAACAACCCCATCCCACCACTGGTCATCCTGTCTGCGAGGGGCAGGGTTCTGTTTACTCCAGTGGTTCCCCAAAGGAGCAGGGAGGAGGCAGGAGTGGGATGGGATGACCCGTTTCTCTTCCCAGTTGAATGTTTCCAGTCAAGAGGCCATTTCAGAAGCGTGCCGGTGCAAGATAATGCGGGGAGCTGTGTTTCGGGAAGCGGTTCCCAGAACCGGTTTGACATTTCTCACTGGTGTGACCTGGACCAACGGCTGCCCTTGCAAAAGAAAGAACAGCGAAGCCAGGGGTCAAACAACAGGAACAGGCATTGAGGAAATGATCCCTCACTGTGAAATTGGTGAGCTCTCAAGGACAGCACGCCGTTTGGTGTGAGTCAGGGCTTTTCCTTTCATGGGGCCGAGGGGAGCACAAGGGTGCGGGGTTTCTGGTGTCTCTTGGGCATCACGGAGGAAGGGGCGTCTGGGCTGAGTGGACTTCAGTGGTTCCTCACCGGCAGGAGGACAGCCCTCAGGAAGGGATGGCTTGACAGCCCCCACTGACATCGTCCCAAAGGCTGTCTGTGGAGGGCTCAGCAGCTGGCCCCCAGAGCACGTTGGTGTCCATGTGTATTTCCGTCGTCCTTGACAGGCATTGACCAACCTGTCAGATGAAGCTACTCTTCCTTAACACCAGGTCCATGAGGAGCTCTGAAGAAAGAAGGGAACTGCAGAAGGACTGTGCAATCCTGAATGCTGACCACCCACCCCAGCGCAAGCGTTGGCCTCTGCCATCCCACCCATACAGCGGTGGTGCATGGTCCTCCCTTCAGGTGAGGAGCTCAAGAGAGTTTCTTCTCTAAAGAAGAAAATTTCTTCTCCTCCTCCTCCTGTACCTCTCCTTTTGTTCAGGGTGCAGGGAAACTATATAAAATGCCACTTCCAAGGGAAACAACAAAAAAAAAGTAGCTTGCTCCCTGAGCTGCCAGCTCACTCTTGAAGTGGTTGACTTTGGGTGATCTTCACTGGACCACAGTTGACCACATCCTTTTTACGTTGAAGCTTGCCTCCCCTTACAGTTCCTCAAGTTCCCAGCTCTGTGTTGGGATGACAAAGAAGGCTGGAGCAGGTTCTTTCTGCAGCCAACCAGTACAGCTCCTACCAGTGAGATCTCAGCCATGCCTTTTGCTCTGGGATTGAAACCTCATGGCAGGTCCTCTACCTGACGTCCAGGTACAGCTGTCAGGTACAGGAACACAATGTTCCTGATTCAAAACAAGTGATTTCTAAGGCGAGAAAATTCAGCCCTATCAGGAACATGGTATCTGTCTTGGTCAAAGGAGCTCTTTCATGTAGGAGTGTTCCATCACGGCTGTCAGAACAATTTACTGTAAAAAATAGCCCTGTAAAAAAATAAATACTTGTCTTGTTTTCTAGGGTGAAGTTAAGCAGCTATGGCGGAGGCATACCTGGCTGAGAAATCAATCAGGCATCTGACAGGGTGGCTCTGAAACAAGCACCAGCCACACGTGAAGGCATGCTGCAGGGATCGCCAGAGCTGACAGCTCTTCACCAGATGTGTTTATTTCTTGATGCTCTGCTCTCCTGGTTGTATGTCAATCAATGATCGTAACTTTCCTCGGAGCAGCTATAAATAGCCAGGTTTCTCTGCTGACGTTAAATCTAAGCTGGCCTCGTAGTGCTGAATCCTGTGAGGTGGAGGACTGCGTTGGCTGGACTTGGTCCAAGGATGCGGTGGGTGAGTCACTCCTGTTTCAGCAGAGACAGCGGTCCACGAGTCACGAGGTGGTCTGGGAGCAAAAGCGCATTCTCCATCAGGCTGTTCTGGGAGGGATGTCGGAGCCTGACCGTACTCATTGTGGACAGCATAGTTTTCGGGGAAGACTCACGGCACTTTCTTCTTAGGGGTACTGAGAACTTCAGATGCTGGCCAAAACCTTGGTCACGCGGTTAGAACCTGAAAACGAAAGCAGGAAAATGAGCCCTGCTGCCTCACGTCTCTGGTTCGCCATGAGCACGCTGGGGGCTGCAGCACACTAAGGCTCAGGTCCACCACTCCTGCAACCCCAGCTCTGACCCTCTCTCCCTGGGGTCACACGTGCTCAGAGGGCTGTATCAGAGGGATGCTCGCTCAGAGCATCCAAGTGGGGAGAAGTGGTGGCTAAAGGCAGGGGAGCGCAGGCTGCGTGACCAGGCTGGTTTTGAACTTGTTGCAAATAGACCCCGAGCATCTCCCCAGCTTGGTGTCCTCACCCAATAAAGGACAACAGGAAAGAAAGGATCCTGTTTCCAACCTGTTTGGCTATTAAAAAAAAAAAAGAAAAAAAAAGGCACGTTTTGTTTCAAACCCAAAACTTTTCACGTTAATTTAGAATGTGGAAAAAAAAAAGTTTCAGTCATCAACCCATTGTTGAAAGGAAACAGTGGCAGATTACTTCGCTCTGAAATGATTGTTTAGGAATGTGAGCTAATCCCATAGTACTAGAAAAGCCATGATCTAAAGGAAATGTTTTGAAATTGTGAAAGGGAAATGTTGCAGCCAATCTGAGACTGGAACTTTCTTCTGTGGAGGAAGCTTTTCAAGAATAGGGCTTTTTGGCTATTTGAGATGGGAGATTTGAGATGGGAGAGATCTGAGGTTCCTCGGGCTCTCCAGGTATGAGAAACTGAGACTACAACAAAGCAGCACTCAGATTTTCGAATTACTCTCTTTTAATTCCCCTGTGCCCCCACTTCTTTATGGAAAACTGACAGGATTCTTGACTCCTTTCCAGTGCTCCTCTGGTACCTGCACAAAAATGAAGCCAAGGATCTCCCCACCTTCAGCAGCCTCCCACCAGGGCCCCTGGGCACAGCGCTCACAGGGACCTGCTGCTGCCCTCGCCACCTCTGGCAGCCTGTGGAGGAGATGCAAAGGGGCAGTGTCCTCCCATCAGGTAGAAATCAAGAGCTTTAAAAATTATTCCCAGGTCTGCTCTCCACCTGTTTTATGAATTGAGATGTCTTGTTGCATTTTAGTGCGTAGGTTTTCTTGCTCATAGCCCATTTAGATTATAAGTGAATAATTTATCTGTTTGCGTTCCCTCAAGGTCTTATGGCCCTCATAATTTGCTCATGTGGACCAAAACGGATCTCACTGGATGTCTCACCCCTCCATTTTCCTCGTTAAAAAGGGTGTTTTCATGGGCTGTGCCCATGGTGACTGCTTGGATTGCTGTCTGTCACCTTGGACGTGATGGCTGGATGAGCTCTCCATCACTCTCGGTCTGTGCCGTGGGTGTGTTCGGTGACTCCTTGGGTCCCTCCTGCTGAAGCAGGAGTGGCTGGCGGAGGATGGAAACTGTAATGGGATGGTTCCCATGTGCATCAGCAGAAACAAAATGTCATTTCCATTGGAAAATATTTCTAGGTGTTTCAGCCTTTCAAGATGAAACAAAATCTTTCCTTGCAAAGTGTCAGTTCCAGCCATTGTTCCAGTTCAACCTGCCTGTTCCAAGGAAAACAAATACATTTTGACTTGAAATGGTTGACGCTGATACCAGCTCAAAATCAGCCCTTCCCTACCGCACATTCAGAGCTAGGAGAGGATCTTGTCATGATCAAAAACCTTGTCGCTGTTTTTATTCCAGCTTCTCCAAACAGAGAGTCCCCAGCGCTTTTTGTACAACGGACATTGCAGCTTTCCACCCTGCCCTGGCTGACGCCTGGGTCATCTTCTGCAACCTGGGATGGGGCCAGAGCTGCCAGCAGCAAGGTACGGCCAAGCCTTCACCTTGACTTTGGGCTTCTAGCCGCTAAATATCGATGCCGGTGGGAAGAGGCACCCTGCAAAGGTATTTTGCGTGGGGACGTCAGGAGTGTGAGGCAGTGGTCTTGTCTGGGAAAGCCTCTGTGGAGGAGGAGGAGGGGAATGGAGAGATCTGAACTGCTTTGGGCATGCAAAAATGCATCTGTCAAAACCAATTTCCAGTAGAGCTCTACAAAACACATGTCAGCGGGGGCCGGTGGCTGCCAAATCTCAGCATCTTACTCACAGCCGCCTCTGCCTCACGCCGAATGTGAGAAGAACAGGTTTTATTGGTTTGTTTTTGGTTTGCTGCTTATTGAAATTCAGGCTGTTTTATTTAGTGGGCCGCCTCTTACGCAGCGAAGCCAAACCACACGCACACGCTCGCACAGTATCGGGGAAATCTGGAAGATTTCAAACCAAACAAGGAGTTTTTATGAAACTTAGAAGTAGCTGGAAAAAAAATATCGGATGATTATGCAACTGTGTTGGCACTCTTGTTGCCATAGTCATTAAATGAATCAATATATAGTATAATAAAAATATTTTGCTGCATATTAGTGGAGACTGAACCATGTTCCTTGCAAACACATAACTCTCACTCCACATTTAAGAGTCCCCAGAGCTTCAGGACTTGCAGGGTAATGAGTACAGTGTTGTGGCCAGATATTAAGAATGAGATGTGCTGAACTCACTCTCTTTTATCCTCTTTTAATTTAATTTAACCTTTTTTTCCAGAGGGAAGTGGACAAGCATCCAAACTTTGTGGTTTAACTGTCCTTACCACAACTTCAGGAGGGATCAAACCAGAGCTATGACCACCGCACAATGTTTGGACTAGCTCCTTTCATGTAGTAGAGTAATATTCATAAAAGCTTTTGTGTACTTAAGTGTTGGGGTTTTTTTAATTTCCATTTGAATGGTGGCTGCCAGAACACTCTGATGTCCTTTAGAGGTCAAAGAACAGCTAAATAAAATCATTTCCAAGGTAAAAGGTCAATATATCTGACAAGCATCAGCTCTTTGAGGAGGTGAAGGTTTCTGGTGGGATGTGACAGATGTGGGTACATGGGTCTCCCCATCTCTGAAACCATGAAAGCCACCTCAGCCCTTCCACCCCGTCCTGGGGCTTTTGTGGGGACTCTCATCATGTTGATCTGTCAAAGAGCAGAGACTCGTCACCAGGAGTGAACAAGATCAGAGGGTGCCGCGTTGCTCACGGTTGGACCTTCACAACAGCAGGAGGAGGCTGAAACACGGGCTGTCCCTTGGCGCTCTTGCTGGGGAGGCCAGCGCTTCCAGCTTGCACCCAGCGGAGAGCAGCTGTTGGGGTAAGCGATGCTGAGATGTCACCACCTTCTCCCCTGTGCTGGGATGTGCCACCTGCCAGCAGCCAGGGAGTGGGATGTCCTGCCGGACAGGAGCCTCCTTGAGCTGCTCAAGGTCTGATTCAGTCACATATCTGACCCTTACCCTTTGGGACAACACCTTTGCAGACCTGCAGCCAGGGATTTAACAACATCCCTACAAGCAGCGGCAGGTTTTGGTGCTGCTGGATGCAACCTTTTTGGTGTAAAATAACAGATTTGCCCTGCAACCAATATCAAGGCACAGGAGAAGCCTGGAAAAGTCTGTCTCTCCTGGGTATGTAGGCCCATGGAGTAATCAGGGTTAAGGATTTTTACAAAAAATATTTGACACTCTGCCTTTTCAGGCTGCACAAGCCTTGCTTAGGGGCACCATTCCTAAAATATTTACCAACTGTAAAGTATATTGGCGGTGGGCAGAGTTAAATTAGACTGTCTCATGATCACTTGAAGCAATTTCAAGGAAATACATTTCTGCTTTGAATGGCACAGTCAGATCCTTGTCTGCCTCATTTAATTGCTTTTACTACAGGATACTGATGCTTTAGATTGCAAATCCTTCGAGGCAAGGACTGTCTTTGTTCTGGGCTTGTGGAACACATCCTGCAGCGAAGGCCAGGGCTCTGGCCCAACTACAAACATCTGGTTACTTTGAATACTGTACCCGGGGAGTGCCAGGAAGGCTTTACGGGGGTGGCTGGAGGGTGTGAGGGTTGCAGGGTCCTTGCTGGCACAGCCCTGCTGGGTGCTGACCCCTGCTATTCACAGCACCCACGTTGCAGTGAGTGATGCACATCACCTGCCATGCCTGCGATTGCTCTTGTTTATGGTGGGGCAGCATTTATTGTGCATGCAAATGTCATGCAAATGACTAGCTGGGGAGGGGCTGGAATAAATAATCTTAATTCCAATCTCCCACCTCCTGCTTTTACCAACTGTCAGAGTTTCTTCTCTGCAACCTGCTGAGCAAAAGGCCCCAGATGTGACCTGGGGGCTGGCATCTCCAAGAGATGTTATAGAGAAGTGGAAAAGGCATGATGGAGAAAGGAAAGCTGGCTGGTTCCACCCAAACCGAGTCATCTCCAGCTTAACCAAAGAGCCTTTGGTATAAAAAGGATTTAAATTTAAAAAGGGATTCAGTTGATGGCAAGACTCAAGTGGCCTCATAACAAACAAGACTTACTTAGAACCGAAAAGGCCGAGGGAAAGAAGGTGGCTGTTTAAGAGAAGTGACATAAAGTAGCACCAGGGCTCGTTTAAAAGCATTTCCTTCGCTACCCTGTTCACTTATAGCACTCTTGAAAGCTCCCGTGATTTTTGCTTTACTCTCCGCTCTTTTTGAAGACTCAGCCCACCAAAATCACAGACTCGTAGTTCCCAGGCTCTGCAACAGCCCTGTGGCGCAGCGGCCGCCCGCATCGCTTGCCCTTGCCTCCCCACTTATTCCCCCAGAACGCGCCTTTCTCCTGCCATTGCCCGGCAGGAGGTTTGATTGACTGGGTTTGCGTAGGGGATGAAGAGCACAACAGAGTTGCTTAATGTATTTATTAGTCACCAGCGCAAATACCCTCTGCAAGTTGGCTGGTTGTGGGCAGCCAACCATGGGAGGGATGGTTTAATGCTGACACACACCTCTGCCATCATCTTCAATATAAATTACCTGCTCTCCCATCCTGCCTTGACCTCACTCCTAATCTCTGGGTGCGGCTTGCTTCCCCGCAGGGCTGGTGGTGGCCTTGGCTGGACGGTAAGTGGTGTCATGTCCCGTGCTGGTGCTCAAGTGTTGCTCATCCCAAAAGCTCCTATGTACATGTCGCTCTACCGTGGTGACCTCGATGCCCCTTCCCCGCGGGCTGGACCACCTCTGTGGGTGAGGGCAAAGCACCTTGCCCTCGCTCTCCATCCCCAGAGCAGGCTGGGCTGTGAGCCAGCCAAGCCTGTTCTTCAGGTATGGCTGTGTACCTTCCTCTGACCAGTATTTCTGCTCCAGATCAAATATATGTTGCTGGTAAATTAAATCCAGCCTGTCATGGTCTGTAATTTCCTTTGCAACCACAGGCATTTGCAGGAACCGCTGGTGCGTGCTGCCACCCCATCCCCTTTGGTCCTTGTCCCCCATGGTGCCAAACCACCAGCCCTGTGGAGAATAAATGGGGTTTCTGGGGGAGGGTTAGGCGTGCTGGTCTGCAACCCCAGGGACTGGCTCTAGTAATGCGGCAGGGAACGTGGGTGTTTTTAATCTGCATTCCCAGAGCAACGCTTGTACTTGCAAGTCTGAAACCCTCCAGGAGCCTGGGGGCTTTGTGCTTGCTTCTGCAGAGGCTTGTGCTGTCCTGGTGCTGGTGAAAATTGGGGACTTGTGTGGCTCCAGGAAGTTTGTTTTTAAGGTGCGTGAGGTCCCCAAGTAAATACAAGGATCACCTTTCGCTCCCTTCCTAATCCTGCTTGCGACAGCACCACCCACAAAGCAGGAGACCCAGCACATCTCGGGCAATAATCTCTAGGGCTTTTCGTTTTATGAGCTGTATGTAGGGCTCTGACCCTGCTTCTGTCCCTTCCTCTGTCTTGCAGAGCCTCCTCAGGTCTTCCCAAGGTCATGTGTCTCTCGAAGTGTCTGTCCATCCTCACATCTCTTCCCATGGCTGATGGTGGTGGTAGGATCTTCATTGCTGCTATGTCTGAAAAGACCAGAAGTTTGCTTGGATCACATCTCGCTCCCTTCTTCTGCTGAGCCAGGTGGTCCTGAGGTCCAGTCTCTTCTCCAGCTTCTACTTTTATCCAATGTAGAGGATTTCCCGAACTGGGGAGACATACAGGCTTGCTGCTGTGGGCTTCCCTGCTATTGCTGGATCACATGAAGCCACCAAAGAGTTTGGAAAGAAGCTGAGTCTTCTGGATCCACACCTTTGAATCTGGGGAAATAACATCTGACCTCGCAGGAACCAGGTTCCTTGAGATGTCTGACCACACAGTTTACATTTGGCCAGCTCCAAGACAGGAACGTGAGTTCCATGGCCCATCATTCCCTAGGGACCGGGGCTGACTGGCTCCACACCATGGATGATGCTTCAAGCAGGTCTGTGTGAAATGAAATACTGACTGGAGCAGTCCAAGTCTCAGTCCTGAGTCACTGATAGGGAGGCTGCTGGGAAGGAAGTACCTTCTTTTAAGAAAGATCTGCTCATCCAGCTTCAAACGTAACAGGGACTCCCCTCCTGTGTGTGCACTGCACACCGGGAAACCATCTTCCATGCTGGGATGCAGTGTCTCTTCATCTAGTCTTCCCAGGGACCAGGAAGACCGTCCCAGTTGAGTCTCAGTTGGACTTGATGATCCTTATGTGTCCCTTCCAACTCGAGATATTCTATGATTCAACGCTGGTGGGTACACAGCACCTGTTAAAGCCCAGCAGGCAAGGAATCCTTGAAAAGAATTGGTTGGGGATACCATGGAGGAAAACTGAGATGCCAGATTGGAGCCAGGTGGTAAGCAGAGCTAGTCTGGTCCTTGCCCCATGAAAGCATCAACCCACTGATTGCTAGAAAGGAGTAAGGAGCAGGATGTGAGGAAAGAGAAGAGCTGTGGTCATGTTGAAAGAATTTGACCCACTCTCCTCCCCAGCATATGAAAAGCAGCTTTTGAGGGTTCTGATGTTCTGCAAACGAGGTGAGCATCCCCTGGCAGCAAAAAGGGACCTGCCTCAGTTCCTGCATAGCTACACCGGTGCAAGTTTGGTCTGCCCACGGGGAACTCACCTGGTGGGCAGGCTTCAACTGATGGCTTGTTGTGGATGAGGGAAGATGGTGGGGTAGAGGATGGGACTGGTGGTGTACATAGAGAGCTGCGGGCCTGATTCAGCTTTGCTGGTTGAAGTAGCTGGTTCCTGCTCAGCAGCAGCAAGGTCTTCTCCTTCCAGCTGATGTCTTGGCCAGGAGAGCATGACTGCTGTAGGAGGAGCTCATTTCAAAGCTGAAAAAGACATGCAGCCCCAGGAGCTGTGTAAAACAAACCAAACAAACCCTGTCAACGTGTGATCTCTCCTGCCAGGCACTTAACATCAACCGTATTGCCCTGACAAAGCACGATGAGAAAAATTTGAAACCCAACTCTCCTCTCCTTGTCAGCACCACCATAAATCATTTTCCTCCTGTGCACTCATCTGCAGGCCAAACCGTTCCTTGCCAAGGCTGTTACCCTCTGGGAATGAAAACGCATCAGAGAATCCTCAAGAAGAGGCAGAGTCCCCTGTTTTCTCATGTGCATCTCATTTTGTTACTGCTGTTGGACAATCTGTTGTCTAAGGTCTGTAATTTTTTAAAAGTGATGTTGGTGTAAGGAAGCTAGAGCTGAATTTGTGTCCAAAGGCTGGAACTTCTCTTCCAGTGGGATAAAAGCTTGGGAGATGTCAGTAGTGCTCTCTGATGGTCCCATCTAGGTGGCCAGAGCCTGCTCAGGACAGCCCTTTGCTTCTGCTGTGAGACAAAGCACCTGCGCTGGCCACAGGGAACCTCGTGGAGCTGCTGCAGCACACCAGGTACTGGATGCATCCTTAAATTGTGCCTGCCTTTAATAACTGAAACCACCACGACTTGACTTTTAAATTCAGATTTGTCAGCCTTTCTTGTACTATTTACTATAGCTAGATAAGCTGCCAAGGCTTGGGCAATGCTCCCTGCTTGGGAAAAATGTTCACTGGAAGCTTGTTCATGGGAGTGTAGACCAAGACGCTGCATGGCGTGGGTAAGCAAGGTGTGCAGCCCTGCAGGGACGTCCCCAGCGCTGTTGCAAGAGCTGCAGATTGAGAAATACAACAGCAGCATGGGTTGCTAGCATGACTTCTTCCTGCCCTCCAGCAAATCAGCCCCTCTGCGGCATCCGTCCGTGTCCAAGATCTAGCGGGAGCTGGCTGGGGGGTGGCCAGACCTGGGGAGCACCATGCTGCTGGGGACCCAGGTCCTTTGGTTTGGAGAACGTGGGAGGCTGCCCTAGCCTCTGTCCCTTCCTTGGCCAGCCGGGACTTGTGGCGAGTTCCCAGCAAGGACCCACATCCCCGTGGGATGGTGACAGCGCAGCCCGTGGGGGCGTTTACCAGAAGCTGCGTGCAGGGCGCCCTGATGCCCTTTCGTCTCGCTGCAGCCGTTTGCTTCCCCTTGGGGGGGTCATCAGCTGGGGGTTAGGAGGTTTCCAACCCCATCCAGGATGTGGGGCATTGGGGCAGGGGCATTTCTGCCTGCGGCCAGGCAGGGCAAGGGCTTGTCGGGCACCCCGGTGCATTTTGCTGCATGGAGAGAAATGTGTAGGGCAAAGCCGAAGTTAGCGGCTGAAACAGCTGCTGCTGCGTGGAGGTGGTTGTTACAACAAAGTGAGCGTCACGGGTCTCTGCAGAATAAACTGAAAAGACAGGGCTGTTAGCAAGCAGGTTAGGCATTGCCTGAAAAATGAGCTCAGCAGCATGTCAGGCTCATGGGGAGGATGGGAGAGGAGCAGAGCTGGCTCACTTCGGCTTTTCTGTTGGTGAGGCTGAAACTCTCTTTTGCCATTGAGTAGCGGATAAAAGGGCTCAGCTGTCTCTGTCAGGGGAAAAGGGTCTCCTCACACTGTGCCCAGATCTAGCAAATCTGGGGATGGGAGTGGAAAAAGGGAGAAGGGAAAAGGGGATGCTTTTTTTTTTTGCCACCAGTGATACCCACCTGTCCTGGCAAGCGGTGCTCCTGGGAACGGCTTAGGAAACTGGGAAGCTGACAGCCCAAACCAGCTCTCCTTGTCTTAGCAACGCTATTTTCCCCACTGCTTTCAAGCCTTACATCTGGTCAGACTGGCACCGGACCCCAAAGGTCCTGACCTGGGGGTCCTCTGGCGGGACGCGGGATGAGGTGGGGGCAGGGAGCGCCCAGGGAGCCTCTCCCACGGGCACAATGCACCCTCTCGTGGCGAGCGGCCACGGTGGGTGCCCGGGCAGGCTGTGGGTGCTGGTGGGTGCCCACAGAACGGGGCTTGGCACCTTGGCGTCATACTGGGGCATATATAAGGACCCGCCAGCCCCCCTATAGGGAAACCATTCAAGGAGCTGGGATTTGGTTTCTCCAGGCTCAGGGCACCCCAAGGTGGGCTCCGCTGTTTCTGGCGGGGTCCTCCCACCTCTCTCCCTGCCCTGATTTATGCAGGGAAAAGCAATAGCTTTGACAAAATCCCTGAAGCTGGTTTCCCCTCAGCCAGGCTCAACCTGCCCTTCTCCCTCTGACACTTTTCCTCCCTGTGAGGAGCCTGCAAAATAAATCAGTGCTCTGCATAAACAAAGCCCTGGAGAGGTGCTGGTAAAAAAACAGTGCTGAAGAGCTTCACAAATGCCGTTTTTTCCATGAGAGAAAAGCAGGAGATTTTTTTTCCTCTGTAACCCCATAACTCGGAGGGATTGCTCCATCTGGCCACTCAATTTCCTCCCCTCCCACCACCTGGGAGCCAAATCTCAGTTTGCTGAGGTGCTTCCCCCTCCTCTCACCCCTCCGGGGGGACTGGATTAACACCCCAGTGGTTTTCCCTGCGGGAAAGCTGCTTTGCCGGTGCCTGTGCCTTGCTCAGCTGCGTCCTGCAGCCTCGGGTGTGAGTGCAGCAGAGGGGAGCCGCTGCCGGGACGAGCTGGTCGGGATGCTGCGTGTCTCCCATGGGTGGGCGAGCATCGTGACACCGCCGCAGTCCCCATGCCCAAACTGGCCGGGGCTCGGCGAGCCCTCACGCCCACCTGCTCCCCGCACGCCGCGTTAGCTTCCTGTGACTTTAAAGTTCCCTCGGTGCACAAAGCAAAAGAGGGAGGAGAAATGGTTTCATCATCGTGCCGGAGAGCAGACTTATAAAAACTTCGCGCTCACGCTGCCTTGCTCACTTGCGGGCTTGGAGGGTTTTCAGCACAGACCAGCAGCGGGAGAGGCTGGAGAGGGACAGGAGCCCACACGCAGCCCAGCTGTTTGGGGCTCCCCAGAAAGCCCCCACGATGGGAGTCCACCCTGAAGCCAGCAAATCCCCAGTTGACATCCCCAAAAGCTCTGGCACCTGCTCCCGGAGTATCTTCTGCAACATCAAGGTAAGGAGCGGTGCCGGGCAGGGATGTGCCGCTTCCCCAGTGGGGAGGGAGGAGGATGCTTGCACGGAGAGTGACCCCAACCCATCCCGCAGGTCCCCACAAACCGCCAGTAAAATGAAGGGTGTTTGCTAAGATGCAGAATTTGAAAGTCCACTCCTCGGGCAGTTCTGGATTAGACCGCTGAGGTCCATCCTGCTCGGCACGTGGGAAGGTCTGGGGAACTCGGTGGGTTTCGGGGTGGTACCCCGCAGGGCGCGTGGGTGTTAACCCCGTGGAAGCGTTGTGTGGGCAGCTCTCCGTGAGCTGCGGGGCTTACCCACGGTGTCCAGTACACAGTGTGCTGCTGCCTGGGGAATGATTAACCACATCCTGGTGTGAAAAAAAACCACCACTGCCCTATAATAACACTGACTTGCTTTAAAAACCTTGATGAGCAGGGCATTTGGAGTGACAGAAGCAAAATCTCAGCAGGTTGAAGTGGGTTTTCTGGTGTTGGCTGCCCAGTTACTCACCTGCCCCTATTAGCAAGGTGAGAGCTGTCATCTTAAAGCCAGTCCCTGCCTGAGCTTCAGGCTCTTGAGGTCACTGCCTGCGTGAGAAAACACCATCCACCCTGGCCACCTCTCACGTTTTAAACCCTGCTAACCATCGTGCTTTTACACCACCCCTCGCCCTGTCTTTTTTTCCCTGTGTGGCACATTTTGGCCCATTTTTGGATGGGCACCGAGGCTGCTGCGCACGCTGGTTCCTGTCCCTGGGACACCTGCCTGCGTCGGCCAGGATTTTGCTGGGTGGGGGGGATTTTCATGCCTCGCTTGGCAGCACCTCCACACATTGGCACCCGAAGCAGCCAGCTGCAGTTTTGGGGAATGGTGGCTCCCAACAGCACCTGCCCACAGCAGAGCCGCTTTGGGCACGTGAAAAGGGCCACCAGCTGTCAGGACCCCCTTGTGCTGGTGCTGCTGGTCGTGCTTAGGGCTGGGGTGTGATCTCCCACTAGTGTTACTGAAGAAGAGCGTGTGTTTGCTGCGAGGAAGGGTTTGTCAGCACTTTCCAGCTGAGCGTGTTTTCAGGAGTGTGCAGCCATGGGTAGGGCACCGCTGTCCGGGATGGGTTTGGGTTTTATTTGCCATCCAGCTTTCCTCACCATGTGTGAAGGATGGGGCTGCCTGGTCCCCTTTGGGCTGTGCTCGCTTGCAGCTGGTTTCTGGGCAGCAAAAGTGTCACCAAATCATGGGGCGCCATGGGGATGCTGAAGGGTGCCATGGGGCTGTTCCCAACAGGGTGCTCTTTCCCCCGGAGGATCCCAGGGCTGGAGGCATCATCCCAGATGATGTCTTCCAGTCCTACATCCCTGAAGGTCCCCACTGCCCAGGCTGGGCTATTCCAGCAGGTGACTTAATGGCCTCTTTTGGCTGTGAGCTTCGGGAGGGAGAGTCTGAGATTACCCTGGGTAATTGAAGGCTGCCTCTGGGCTACTCTGGCATGCCTCTGGAGGGGGCTGGTGACCTGACCCCTCCTCTTCTGGAGGTGCTAAGGGTCCCTAACCCCCTCCGGGCTGGTTCAGTAATGACTATGGTGTGGGTTGAGTAAAGTTACCAGAAAACAGCCAAGAACAGAGCCCTCCTTGCAGTTCATGCTCTTTCATGGAAATATGCACAGCTCCCTTCAGCTGCACACTTACAGGGCAGCATGTGAAAATATCCTGGAACTGGAAAAAAAAATGCCAAATGCTGTGCCTTTTGCAGGATGTAAGACTTTAGGGTTAAAAAAAACCCACCCACCAAATAAATAAATGTTAAACCGTTTCTTCATCCCATAGACAGCTGCGGGCTGTGGGTGCCACAGGAGTTGGGCTGGGTGCTCAGCACCCCACATGCCCCAGGGCACATGGTCAGGGCTGTGCCCAGGACCTCCTGGGGCATTTGGCCACGGAAGATGACATGGGGGTGTCACTTTGCTGGCGGCAGGAGCTTTGGCTGTCCCAAGAGGTACCTGGCTCCTGCCTGCACCCACCAGCTCCAGCTCGAAATGCCCAATGTCTGGTGCCTGCTGGGGTTCCAGCCACACCTTCACAATCGGGCCAGGAGCCTGGAGCTCCCCAGTCTGTCCAGGCACCCACTGCTGAGCCCACCTGGGGGTCCTTGGAGGTGTTTTTTGGGGGAGAGGTGGTGCAGCCCTGTGTGGGAACACATGCAAAGTGATTCCTGGAGATGCCAGCAGAGACCTCCCACCTCCTGCTTGCCCTGGCTGGTGCAAGTTCAGCTGTGCTAAGGGAAAACCAACGCGTGAAAAGAAGCATTTCTGTTTAAAAAAGTCAACGGCCCAACACCAGCACCGTGCAAACGCCTTAAGGAACAGTTTGAGCTCTATAAAAACATGCGTGTTGGCATCAGATGGATGATGTGTAACACCCAGAATGGTGGGGAGTCAGGACATCCATCCCTTGGAGCTAAGTTCTTGTTTCTAACAGCAAATATATATAAATTAGCAGGCAATGACACCCCCCACCCTTTCCTGACCTGTTCAGCCTTCCTGTGCTGTCGCATTTGTGTCAAATATATATTACACTAAAAAAATAAATGCTTCAAGGTAGGAAAGCACTAGCCTGTGTGCAGTTGTCAATCCTCTCAGCCCCCCAAAATTAGTAGAAAATCAAAGTGCCACAACCGAATTTCCAGGTTTGGGACGCTGTTTTGTTGTGAACGGCTCAGCAGAGGGCAAGGCGTAAGCAAGCAGCTGGGTTTATATGGCTTTTTAGCTCTCGTTTGTGCAAGAAGCCATGGGTGCTGCAAATAATGCATTAGATAAAGTCTTCACCCAGCACCTAATTGTGTGGCAAGCTGCTGGCATCATCCCACACGGAGACAGGTACTCTAAAGGGGTTTAAATTAGACACAGCGCCCTTGTATAAACTATGGCAGTTTCTGACAGGGACAGTATTTCCAACACAACAAAATCCCCAAGCTGCAGCAGGCTCCAAGTCTTAATCACGAAGCTCATATTTAATCCATAAAGCTCACAGGCCCGGATCGTTTTCAGAGTGCCTTTTGCAGGGCTGGGGCTAAAAATAACAAATTATTTTCCTGTGTAAGTGGTCTCGCTCCTCCACGTTCCCTGCGACGGAGCCCACCATCTCCTTGCACTGGTTCCCATCGCTCTCGGGATGTTCTTCACCCTGATGCTGCTGAGGTTCGGAGGTGCGGGGGTATGGTGGTGCCAGGGATGTGCATCAGAGAGGGAAAGACCCTGGTGGAAAGCAGTGGTTCTAATGGTTCTGCAGAGATCTGAAGAGCGGGACAGGGAGGATGGTGTGGACTCTGGGGATGGGTGGTGTGGAGGTGCTGCTGGGGGACCGGTGCCGAAGCAGGCGCTCAGGGCAGCAGTGAGTGCCCTTGGATGTGGCTACTGGCTTGTACCCGTGCTCTGACACAGCAGGCGTTTACAGCTGATCTCTGTACCCTGCGGGAACGTGGTTGGTGACAGTTCCTTGTTGCCGCTGTGGAAGTTACTCCCTGTTACACGTGGGTATTAACAACTGAAGCTAACAAAGCAATTACACCGAATGGCACCAAGGCTCGGTCTACACTGATATTTAAGGGCACCGCCTGGCTTGGCCAACAGTCTGTTTGCTGTCTGCACTGTATCTTGTGGCTGGAATAAACCTGCTCGTTGTGCTGAGGATTTTGAGTGCCCTCTCAGATGTGACGGGGTTGCTCGACCCCTCTAGAAGCTGGCTGTGTGGCTTGAATCACCTTGAAGAGAGAAAGAAGAATGCAAAAGGCCTTTGGGCCAGTTTTTGGGGCTGGGAGGTTGCTGCTGAGCACTGTCCCCCACGAGAAGCCTAGAGCATCTCGGTAAGCCCGCAGCGGGGGTGAGGATAGGTGATGGTGAGCAAGGACAGCCCCCTGCTTTGAAGTTCACCAGAGCTTCCAGGGTTGTGCCGACTGGCACTGGAGTTTTGAGGGGTTGCGGTGGTGCTGCTTGGCAAATGGGAGATGAAGCCAACCTTCAGGTGGGTGCTAGCACCCGGTGGCACTGGGGACACCGAGGACCTCACAGCCTAAGGGAACAAAACGGGTCTGAAAGGTGGAGGAGAAGTGGATGATTATTCTTTTTGATTCCCACGCATGTCCATGGACCCCACTGATGTCCCCTGGTCCAGAGTCCTAACTGCTGTCTCCATTCATCACATCCACACCCATCTTGCCCTTCCAGACACCCACTGACAAAGGATTATTTCAGAGGCATTAACTATTTGCAGTGCCTCAGATCTTTTTGGCTTCTTCACCTTTATTGTCTCTTTCGTGGGTTTGTGCTATTTTAATTGATAGCTAATTGCTTGTTTGGGATCCCCAGAAACATGACAATGAGGAGAGCATTGTAAATGTCCTGTTACTTAGCTGAGCTGGACGGGTTACAGCTGGAAGCCAGTTAGTTGGAGAGCTCGGGGGAGCAGTGTGAGATAGTTGGGAGCACATGCAGGGGGAGGCTTTTACCCTGCAGACTGCCTGGCACACAAAAGGCAGCAGGAGGATAACAGAGAGTTACTGTCACTGATGTCAGTGGGAGGGAGCCCCGGGGGAGATTCAAAAGCCTTGGGGCAGATTTATTTGGGTGCTGTACTGGAGCAGGGGGAGGGATGGTGTGGGAGGGCGGACAGCGAGGTCGGGAGGGGAGGCTGTAGGCTCTCAGTGTGATAAGGCTTTAAAGCATCCCAGGGTGAAGATACTGGGGCGTGCGGGGTGCAGTGGCTGGGAGCGGGGAGCTCTCCCCACCCTGGGGAGGCTGAATGCCTTCTGCAGAAGAAATGGGAGCCTTGCCTTGGGATCTGACACCCCAACAGCATCGGAGCAAGTGTTTTATCCCTTCCTTTATAAGGGGCTTCAGGAATTTGCTGAGAGGAGTGTATTTCAGAAGCCTGGAGGTGTAACAGTTGTGCTCTCATATCCTGTTGGAAAAGATTATGAATTGCTTTATTTAGCTGTGGGCAAGAATAGAAGGTTCATCAAGTCACTGGTCTGAAGGCAGCATGGCTGTAGGTTTGGAGAGGGAAGCAGCGAGAGAAGAAAGTCACTGTTGATGAGGGCCATTGGTTAAAGCAAGAAAACCAAAGGCTATTCCAACCCTGGGCACTGTGCAAGGAGAGCCGGTGAGCTGGGTGGGTGTTCGGAGCAAAGAGGCAGGCAGGGTCCTTAGGACAAGTGGGGTGGCATGGGGAGAAGGACCCGCTGTGGCTGGGGTCTTCCAGCATTGGCAGCGGTGCTGCTGGTATCAGAAAGCAAAGGCTAGGTCTGGATGGATCTGACACCGTGTTTATGTCTGGTTTTGGTGGTTTCGAAAGGGAGAGGCCACCTGGCCTTCACCAGTAACACCAGCAGCAGGGTAAGGAAAAAGATGGGCAAGAGCTAGACAGCAAAATGGGTTGGAAAGTTTAGTGGGATCAAGGTCTAGGAGACATGAAACAAGATAATTTTATGAGGGGCAAGGTGATTCAGTGCCCAAACACAAGAAGGAGTGGTCAGCGTAGATAAGATTACCATGAGCAAAACGGGAGAGGAGTGTCGCTGATAGGGAGCATGAGGCACGGCCAGGGCTGCGAGCATGCGGGAGGGTGTTTACATACACTTGCGGGTCAGGGAAAATGAAGCCAGGCTGAAGCAGCCTTCAAAGAAATCACGGTCGGATCCTGATGCACTGTAAAGAAGAGCGACCTTTGCAAAAAGGAACGAGCAAAGACCCAAGCACACAGCCTACCCGCAGCTCGGTCTGGCCTCAAGGAGCAAGAAGGCTGCCTAACCATATGCATCGTCTTTTGCAGGAGGGAGTATTTTCTCAGCAGCAGCTTGGGAAGCAGCAAACCCTCGCACCTCACACACTGAGGGTCTGCTCTCAGCGATCCTCCGCAGCCAAAACCCTCCTTTCCTTCTGACATCTGCAGTGGGCACCTGTGTGTTGAGGCAGGGGCATATTTTTATGTCCCCTGGATGCTCCCTCAACAGCAACTGAGCAAAGCAGGGGATGCACAGACCGTGCAAGGGCACTGCGGTATGTGCAGGGAAATCCCATTGTACATTTGTCGCAAAAAGAGCGAACACGTCTTTCTACTTGATAATCGGGAGTTGAAAAGCGTGGATTACTGGGCAGCAGACAGTCATCATTGTGACTAATCTGGGCAGTGGCGTGCTTCAGACAACCCCTAACCACTTTTTTTTTTTTTTATTTGTTTATTTTTTTGCAGTAGACATAAAATTTAGGAGCCAGCTTCTACCAGTGGCCATGCTCCAGGCTCCAAGGCTTGTGTTAAGGGATGGTGGGGATTTGTGCTGTGTGGCAGGATACTTGGTTCTTTTTGTGGAAATGTTGGTTGCTTTTTTCCGTCTTGCATGGTGCTTTTTGATCTATAAGTCTAGGCAGCTGCATGTAGGAAAGAGATACCAAGGAGAGACTTACTTCCCCACACATGCCCATATACTTTTCATTTCCAGCTGATATATTTCTTTTGGACTGAGCAATCTCGGCCATCCTACTGCAGGAGGGTCTCATAGTGTAGTGACTGCTGAGCATATTCAAGCTCTAAAAGAAACAGCCTGTCTTCTCCATGGCTATTTAAAATTTTGAGGATATTCTTGTTACTTTCTAAAGTTCCGCCCTCCCCTTTCTTGTTTCCCCTTGGAAGCTCAGGAGAGTGAAGTGGAAGAAGCTTTCAGAGGTGGGCAGGTTGGGGTCTCCCACTTTGGGCCATGACTTTCCTCTAAGATCAAACACTTTTACTTTGGCCCTCCAGAGCCCAAAATGTAGCTCCAACAGTACTATGCAGAGGGAAGGAGCTAGCAGAGCATCCTTACTCCTGTCCTTCCCAAACGTTTACTCCAGCCAGAATCATTTTGTGCCTTCCCGCAACGACTGCTTTTGGCCAAGTCCTACCTCGGTGTCCCCCGTCAGCTGGGAGCAGCTGGATAGGTTCTGCAAGAATCCACGCTCCTCTTGGCAGCTCCCCAGGCAGCTCTTGCATCCATCTAACAAATTAAGCCCTGGCTCTTTCCACCCATGTGGCAGCAGTGGGCTTGGAGGTCAGCACCGGAGTGTGCTTGTGAGAGCCGCAGTCGGGAGCTGCCAGTGCTTTCTCCTCACAGACTGAGCTGCACCGTCAACATTTCCACCTTCTCTATCTCCAGACAGGGCTGCCAAGCTGAAGACACTGAGAAATGAGGTGAGGGATGACTTTGGACATGAGTGCCGCAACCACAGCGTGAAGATGTGGAAACGGAGCAAGGAATTAACCCTTTATCTGCTTTTCCAGGTGGCAGAGAGGAGGGAGCAGTGGTTGTGCCACAGGTACCAGCATCTTCCCAAACCCCTGGTCCCTGCTAAGCAGAGCCAGGCTCCCACCTGGAGGAATCTCCTGGATGCTGGAGGCTCCATAGAGGCAGTTCACTCCTCTGAAAGCAAAAGAAACCTGAATTTTTTTTTTTACCTGACCTTGACTCTGAGCCATGCCCAACACATGCATGCTGGGATTATCAAGCACTTCAGGTTAGGTTGTGGGGTTTTTTTCTTATTTAACCTCACTTGCCCAGCACTGTATTGTCTGCCTTGGTGACCTGTCAGCCTGGTTCCCAAAAAACCTCTTACAAAACAGTTCACCTTTCATAATAGGTGTTTTAAAGTCCAGTCTGTGTGGGCTTGTTTGCTAAGGCCAGTGACAGTGATGACAGTGTCCTATCTTGCATAAGGAATTTGGAAAGAGAGAGCCACGAGGGAAGGGCACACAGCTTCACTGGTGCGTGACATGGGGCAGTGGTGTAAGCACCTGCTGCCCGCACCCAGCCCCCAGGGCACCAACCTCCCTCTGACCCCAAAAGCTTCTAACCCCAAGAACAGCCACCTCAGGGATGGGTTTACCCCCTTGGCTCTGGCTTCCTCATCCTTATGGGTTCAGCACAAGGCTGGGAGACCCCCTCGATCCTCCCAGGGCCTTATTTTAGTCCTGGTATGCTTCAGGGAAGTGGAGAGGGTGCAAGTGGGTCCTCTGAGGTGGCTGCAAGGGCTGAAACACCAACTTGGGCATCTCCTGGGAGTGCACGAGCCACTGGGGCCATAGCTGGCATCTGACAGGGACATATCGGTGCCAGGATAGGATCTCAGCCTTGCTGCTGTGTCCTCATGCCTGGGGGGTGCCTGCAGCCCAGCCTGCCCCCCACCAGCCCGTCGGGTCAAGTATGTGTTGAACACGTCTCCTCTGAAGGAGCTTTGGGTTGGGACGGACCAGATAGCTGCCAGCTCTCCGCCTTGGACCTGAGAAGTGTTGTCAGGCCATGGAGGGACCAGTCCCCTCTCCCCTGCAGCAGGGTGGGTTTCTCTTCCTTTTGAAAAAGCATTGCCAGGGGGGTGCTGGTCCCCACGAGCGGGGTTGGGGGGGAGCAGTGTGTCTGCGAGGGACCTTCCCCCAGGCATTTGCCTCCCTTTTAAATCAGGTGGGTCTTGGAACGGAGTCAAGTGGTTTGCATAAACAGCCTGGAGTCAGGATTGCTGGGGCGCTCTGAAGGAAGCGTGGGGGTGATTAAGAGGGGATTTGGTGGGTGTGTGCGGGTGCGTGTGGGCGCATGCCTTCAGCCTCTCTGCGCTGCTCCCTGCTTGCCTGCAGCTCCAAAAATACAACAGGCTCCGATGGGAGCATCAGCTCCGGAGGGTCAGCGCTTTGTATTCGTGGGAGTGTCCCCGACTCCTTAACCTCCCATCACGCCTTCGCCTTCAGTGCCGTTGTGTCAGCTTTGCGTCAGAAAAACTCCCTTCAAATGAGTTTGGCTTTTCTTTAAAAACCCTTTCTTCATTAAGTGTTAGGGAAGATGGATGACAGCAGCTCCATCGCCTCCCGGGGTTGCTTGGCAGGTGCCAGCACAGCACATCTGGTGCTCTCTGCAGCTGGAAGGGAGCAGGTCAGCGCTGGTTTCCATTGACCAGCAGGCTGCAGGTGGTCAACATGAACATGTGGGGATGGGGACACGTGGGGAGAGGGACGGGGATAGGAGAGACCCGTGAGGACCTGCAAGGGGACATGGGAGAGTGGTGCCCTACATCTCCACCAGCCCCAGAGGTCTGCTTTTCCCAACTGGAGCATCTTGGCCAGTGCCAAGGTCAGGTGGTGCCCAGGTTCCTTTTGGGGAGCCCTCCAGGTAAGCCCCTCTCCCAACTATTGGCACTCGGAGCTTTCAGTGTTTGGGCTGTTGTTATTTTAATAAGAATTGAGTTTGCTGAATGCAGGAGAAGTCTTAAATCAGGCACATCTCTCACCTCCAGACAGCCGAAGTGCGTCTAGAAGAGCAGAGCTCCAGCTGCACAAGTCCTGGAGCAAAGGCTGTTTTTCTTTGCTCCAACTGTTTTGGGTGGCAGCTTCTTCCCAAACAAACAAACAAAAAACAACAAAAAAATCTCCTCTGCCCTTCGCCTCCCATCGTCCAGGCTCTCCGCATCCAGGGGCTGAGGGTGCTGTGTGGTCTCAGTGCCAGAAGCAGTGCAGGGTGGGATCGGGTGCCCTGAGCATCCCCCCTGGCTCCTCTGCTTCCCTGCTAACCCTGCTCGCAGGAGCCAGATTAGGAGGACTCGTGGTCAGGAGGGGAGCCGTCACACCCCAACGCCAATCTTCTTCTCCCCTTGTCGGTGCTCTCCAGCTGCATTTCTCCCACCTTGCCTTCCCTCAGGGCAGGCAGCCCCAGCTTGCTCCCAGGCATCTCGGGATCTGTGGCCCCATTTCGTGCATCCCCAGGTTATCACCATCGCATAAACCCATCTCAGGCCATCCTGCCACCTCTACCTCTCCCTGCCTGCCCGCTCTGAGTGCAGCTTGTCCCTCCCATCTCCTGCCTTCCATCCTCCCGTGAAGCACAGCCAGTGCTGGCTCCCCGTGGTCCTTCCATGCCTCTGCCTTCTTCCCATGCCCTGCCAACCCCAGCATTCCGGGGAGTCAGGCAGCCTCTCCTGCCCATCTTCCCTCCCCACCAGCATCCTCTCTCTCCTTCTCATCTCCCTGTCTGTCCTGGGATTAGGCTGACATTTGCTGCGCTAAATTCAGCCTTGGTGATCCACCCTCTTCCCTCCCCGGTGGTAAACAGCTTCTCTAGCTAACGCCTCACACCGGGAGAGCTCTCCCTCCAGCTGCTCTGCATCTCGGGCGGTCCCGGCCCTCCACTGTTTAACCAGTGCTTCCTTATCCGCATGACTTCAATAGGGTCTGGCCAGAGCTTCAGGAATAAAAATTAATGTTCTCTGGCCACAAGATCCCCTCTCCATTTCTCATCCGTGCAGAAGTCACCTCTCTGCTCCAGACCAGCCTGGCTGGACTACTTACACCGTCATCCCAGGTCAGGATTGGGTGAAGATGAAGGTGGTGGATCCACCTTTCACCTGCAGGACCATGTGCTGGGATGGGGCTTTGACTGTAGGACTTGCTGACTGGAGGGTGTAGAGCTTGTTCTGCTTCAAGGGTTTACTTTGAGATGTTTCACTTCCACTTTGTCCCTGTCTGGGAGGGTTTCCCGTGTTACACCCCATGTCATTGCTCTCTGGCTTTTTGTCAGCACAAAGTTCCAGCCTGGGACTTTGTCCTCTCCTGTTGGGCTGCCGTGGTGGCAGATACCTTCTTGGTGCTAGCCTGTCTGCTGACACCCCTTCAGGATGTGGCTGGAGAGCTCATGCTGGTCCCTGTGACCCTTCTTCCCTCTTTTTTGGTGTTTGCCTTTCTCCTTCTGCTTTTCTGTGGTCTCCAGGTTGTTCCACACCTGCCCTTGCACTGTCAGGGCTCAATTTTCTCCTCCTTCACCTCCAGCCTCTTCTCTTCTGCTGTTTGCCAGCATCTCTCCCATCTCTTAGGCTTTTAGATACCTAGCTGTGTCTTCTGACTGGTGCTATCCTCCCTCGCAGGAGAAGCTTCCCAAGAAGCCATCCTCTTCTTCTACCTAAATTCTCTTGCAATGGATAGACCTGGCTCTGTGTCCTCCTCTACTCCACAAAAAGTGCTCCACCCCCCTACACCATGTGCATCCTCTGTGTCGGGTGGACAATTTTCATTCTTTTTCTGCTTTGTGGGTGTTTTTTTTTTTTCTTTCCACACAATGGGTCAGGGCTTTGGGTGCTACCACCATTTCAAATAAATGTTAATAATGAGTGTTGCTGCTCTCCTAGCCAAGGACATAAGGAATTTGTCAGCCCTGCAGTACCTTTGATCCCCCATTCATCATCTTGGTCTTCCCACCGTTATCTTTGTGGGACATGCTTCCGGTATTGAGCAAATATTTGATTTCCTGTGGATTTAAATGAAAAGACCTTCCCCCCCTTCCCTCCCTCCCCCCCCCCTTTTTTTTTTTTTTAATGATTTTAAAATACTTTTGGCACCATGTGGATGCATTCCATTCCAAGAAAAATAAAGGAAAACTTTTCTGACTAAATATAGATCAAACGACACTTGTGAGCTGCCTCTTGCATCCCCGGCTGAGAGCACTTTCCTCTCCCAGGCCACCCGGGCTCTTTTGACCACGCTTCTGCCCTGCCCTGCAAACTCTCCGTGTTCCCCCCTCCGCTCCAGGCAAGCGCTGCCTCCGTTGGTTGCTGGCTCAGCTCACAGCCTGGCTCAAGGGGAAGATGCTGTTTTTAGAATACCACAGAGGTGTTCCAGTAGTGAGACTACATTGTGCATATTTCATCCTTACCCTCTGGGGCTTTTAAAGCCTTTTTTAAACTTTTTCTTGCAACACCCCTTGGAGCAGGTTCTGTTAATTGACTTTACAGCTGAGCGTATCCAAGGGGCCGGCTGGAAATAGCTGGGTCTCAGGTAGCCTAAGCCAGCACGGCTCCCTTTCAGCTGGTTGGCTCTAACATGGTCTCAGGAGCGTCCACCCAGTCTATGCAAAGTCAAGGCTGTCTCATCCATCACTGTACGACTCCCAGCGCAATGGGTCCTCCTCAGGTTGGAGGGGTAACCTTGAGGACCACGCAAGGGTTGTCACAGGGCAAATACCAATGAATCTTAATAACAGTAAAGCAGAGAAAAGAAACAAACAGTGCTCCTTGTCCTCTCTTCTGGACGCTGCATTGTTCATTTTGCAAAGCTGAGTTCATCATGGATCCAGGGCTGAGCCCTTCAGCAGATCTGTTGCATATCAGAGGTGCAGCCGTGTTGGCCAACTTGAGTCCACGTGCGTACGACTCTCCAATCCCTCGCACGGGGCAGGCCACCAGCAGTTACACATCAGCAGGGCACTCAGCAGGTACTAACCGGGATGGCACTTGTTTTGCCTGCAGGTGTTTGTGCTGTGCCATGGGCTTCTCCAGCTCTCCCAGCTCCTCTACAGCGCCAACTTCAAGAGCAGCCTCACTACCATTGAGAAGCGCTTTGGGCTCTCCAGTCTCTCTTCAGGTTTCATCTCCAGCTTGCACGAGGTAACTGGTGAGAAGCTTGTGCAGGGGCCCCACGGGGTGGCCAGAATGTGGGGGGGACCTTCCCAGAATAGGGTCTCAGGGTTGTTCACATCCAGGGCTTCCTTGGTCATTCCTATACGTGCTAGGTGAAGCAGATGTTGCTCTGCACTTGGAAACCTCTTCATACCTCATTTTTGCTGTACCATACACCAGGAGGTTGAACGTAGGGTATGTGGTGGGGACGTGGCCTCGGAGGGCAGCTGCAGAAGGCAGGTTGTTTCGGAGGAGTCCACTCCACCTTTGGATGCCATGCACATCCAGCAGAGACATGACTGGGAGACAGAAAACATGCAGTGTGGTTCCTCTCCACTGATCGCAGTTAACAGCTGTTGTGAAGAAGAGCTTTTTATTACGAGTAGTATCCACACAACTACATCTCTGTGAGCAATTTCCAGTAGAAGTATCTATTTTCGTAGGTTTCTCACTGGCTTTGGGAAAGAGCCTGGCCTGAATCATTCCAAACTTTCTCTAAAAGGAGACCCTGGCCAGCTGTCTCTCCAAGATCTAGTCCTTTTCTACAGTGGTCTCAGCTCCTCATGGCCCTGCAGCAAAGTAGTGACTTTCACTGACATATTGCTGACCTGGCTGAGGATTTTCCCACAAACACTTTCTAATCACTTGTCTCTGGAGTAAGTTTTCTAGTTTACCTTGTCATGAATTGTATCCTTCCTGGTAGCTCTTCAAGGCCAGCTAGGAAAAGACCTGCTGGCAGAGACTTCCTTTTGGTGGCACAGACCAGGAAGTGCTTGGTGGCAACCCACCACCATGCCCACAGCTGGTCTTGCATGGGATCCACCGAGAGGCTGGGCACTGGGGATCCTCCTGGGTCCTTGGGGAAGTAGATGCCCAGGTCTTACCTCAACCAGCACCTACATCTGGCATTAAAAAGACTGGCTCAAAGTCCACTGAGACCAGTGAAGGACTTCCCACTGATTGTGGCTAGGTCCAAGCCATGCAAAGAAAGGGACTCGGTATGGACAGTACAACATTGGTAATAATGAACTGGTATAATTAAGCCCTGTGGAGTGTCTCAGAGCTGTAACCCACATGCTCCTGACCCACCAGAGAACTTAGGCTGATGAGAATTAATGCCTGGAGAAGTGATACCAAAGCAAACGTCATGCAGGGCTGTTACTGCAGGAATATAAAGGGGAAAAGGACGGGAGCAGGATGTCTGCCATGCTGTTAAGGAGTAGCAGCTTGTAGACAACAGATACAGCTTTATTCCTCTGCTTTCCGAGAGAACTTTCTGTGCTTTACTCCAACTCTGTTTGAGCTGCCCGGTCTGTCCCACCTTTTTGCACTGATGGCTGCAGCAATTCCAAGAACAAAAACCACAAAGAGACAAACGAAGGAGCCCATGTAAACATAAATAAAAAGAATTCTTAGCCACACATGCTGAGGTTAAAATAATGTTTAGCTGGTCCCAAGCTGACAAAGCCAATGTAATGGTAATTTTATGGTGTTCGTCCACTTGCCTGAGAAAGCTGCGTGTTTTCCCAGCTTTTGAACCGATCATACCTGCAGCTGCAAATGCCCAGAGTCACAAACATTTGCAATAAGCTGGACTTTGGGTCTGTTTAGAGTCAGGGGAATGGAGGCATCACGCTTCATTTCTTGCTGCTTTTGGGGGAAATATTAGTTTATGCCATATCCTGTGGGGTGGGGGGCAGGTGTGGGTGCTGGAAAAAGCCCCAGCCAGGTCACAGGAGGTTGTGAAGTCACCCGTGACAGCAAGGGATGCACATGGGTGATGGACACCCAGGAGCTGTCCCGCTGGCTTTCGATGGGGAGGGACCACTGACTTGCTGTGAATATGCAGGGTGAAGGGCTGTCCCATTCCTGCTTTTGGGGGGGTCAAACACCACCTGAGGGAGCTCTCCACCCACCCAGACACAGCCACTGGGGACCAGTTATAGGGTCTTGACTTCCTCCGTGATGTCTTCTGACATTCCCATTTTGCTGTGCCCTTTCCAGATCGGCAACGTGGTCCTCATCATCTTTGTCAGCTACTTCGGCAGCCGAGTTCACCGCCCACGGGTGATCGGCATGGGGGGGCTGCTGCTGGCGCTGGGGGCGTTCCTGGTTACCCTGCCCCACTTCCTATCAGACCCCTACGAATACACCGCGCTGAGCACCGGTAAGCACCTCCATCCTCCCCACCATGAGCCGTCCCAGCACAAATCCTTCTCCCGTTGCTCTGGGCTGGGTTACCTGTGCCCACCCAAAAAAGACAGGCTGTATCCAGCACGCGCACAATTTAAATGCAGCGTTTGGAGGGAAAAACTAAAGGTAGAGATTTGCTCTTTTAAGCTGGACTTCAGTATAGCTTTGCAACCCCTGCTGAACGCAACAACTGCATGTGGGATCCTTCTGCCTCTTCTGGGCATGTCGTGCCTGCTGCAGTTTCAGGTGCCAAGTGCTGCGGTCATGCTGAAGTACCTAAATTCCCCATGGATGCTCTGGGAGGCCTTCAAAGGGAGCAGTCTGTGCCTCAAGTTCAGCAGGAAGGATCTCCTCTCCAAGCTGCCCAGACACCTCTCCCTCCCACCAGTGCCCAAGGAGCTTGCTGTAGGGCTGGGACCCCTGAGAGGGCCATCACCCCACATGGGCACGCCAACCCAGGAACATTTGTGAGGAGGTTCCACATTCAGTGGAAGAGCACAT
Organism: Falco punctatus; assembly: GCF_963210335.1. NCBI lineage: Eukaryota > Metazoa > Chordata > Aves > Falconiformes > Falconidae > Falco > Falco punctatus. The sequence continues at coordinate 28,784,374 of NC_137593.1, forward strand.
CCTTCCACGTGGATACTACAAAATATACCTGAAAACTAATCGTGTAATTAGCTTAATCTGTTATTTTAAATATGCTTCTCTCCTGGCTGTGCCCCCCCGTGTCTCTTCAGACAGCGAGGCACACAGTGTCCCTGCTCTCCGCACAGGTGGTGTGTCCCTCCAACCTGCTCCTGGGCACCCTGGCAATAGGTTTGCTCTCTGTAGCATCAAAAGGGCCCCAGCTGCAGCTCTAACACTGTGATGACAGCATTGTTATCAACAACGGCGTGTCATTTAGTGGTCCAAAAAGCCAGCCAGGGAGAGAATGTGAAACCAGCTGCGAGCAGAGCGTGCTGCTGGAGGGGCAGCAAACGGGGGCAGAAGCCCTGGGGTGCAGGAGATGCTGGTTCTGCTGCTGCTGCCCCGTGTGACTGTGGGCAAAGCGGTTCACTTCTGGCTTTTTTGGGGCACTGGTGCATTTACGGAGGGGAGTCAATGGCTCCACGGTACTTGCTACTGAGGCTTTGTACTTTTCTGAGCGCTGAGCTTGATTCATGCCAGAACAGCTCTTGCTGTATCGGCCTCGTTCGGATGGCACCAGCGAGGTGCCGACCTTCTTCGCCTCTCCCCTGGCTTCTGTGCTTGACAAAAGACGTCGCTCGGTCCTGCTGCCAAGAGCTGTGCAGCACAGGGGAGAAGAGTGGCGCGCAGTCCTGCTGAGCACCCAGGCTGGGCGCAGTCCAGCTGGTGGCCACCTGCAGCCCGAAGCCTTTTGGAAAGGGAAGGAGCATCCTCGTTACTGGAGTCACAGAGGCATTGCAGCGTGAGAAGTGAGGCTGTTTCCCTGCTGCTGAGCATGTGGGTGATGCAGCAGAGTTAAGGTCTCCTGTCCCCAGGGCCTGTTTTGCTCTAGCCACTGAGCCGTACGACCCATGCTAAGGGGGGCTACTGGTTTAACTGGGCGGGCTTTGGGAACAAGCTAGTACAGCTCCAGGTTCTGTGCTGAATGCAGGTATGCAGCAGAGTCTGCATCACACAACAAGGCTGGATTTGGTCTTCCCAAAGTGACCTCAGGCCCTAAATCCTCGGGATGCCAATGAGCCTTAGCGCCCCTGGGGACTGGTCCCTCTGAAAACCCCAGGTCACCTCAGCTCTGTGCCAGGTCGCTCCCCCTGCGCCTGTGCCACCGAGGGGGATGGCAGCGGCCGCAGCAGTGCCAGCCTGGGAAAGCCTTCCACTTGGAGTTAGAAGGTGCTTTCTCCTGGAAAGGCTCAGAGCCCCGTGCATGGCATCGCAGCCTGATCCTCTCGGCTCAGGGAGCCTTGGCTGTGCCGGAGAGCTGCTGGGTGGCCTTAGGCAAGTTGCTGCCTTTAGTTGGGTCCTGTCTTCACTGCAGCTCGATAGGATGCAAAGCCCAGATGGGGAGCAAAGCACAGCAAGGGCAGAGATGCTCAAGAGGTGCCTGACAGTCACTGCTCCCACCAAAGGGTTAGAGATCCTCTGGCTTTGCTCTACCACATCAGTTCTGGGAAATCTGGCACTGCCATTGTTGATCTGCAAGCCCAGACCCCACTAACCATTATTAAAAATGATGGCCCAGTGTGGGGCTGAGTGTGCCAGTGCTCATGCAGGAATAAGAAGACTGACTCTCCGCTGGCTTGCAGCTGCCTCGCTGCTATGCAGCCTCAAGTGTCTTTGTGCTTTTCAAGTCAGATGGTTTGGAGAGTGGGTCAGCCATTAGATGCCAGGTTTTCTGAGAGCTTACAGTCCTGCTTCAGGCTGTGAACTGGTCTGGACCCAGGACAGGGGCTGCTATCACTGCAAAGGAAACAAGTCAAAGGAGCAGGTATCATCCTGCTCCCTGCATGGAGCTGTGCGTGTCGTGTCCTGGTATTTCCAGCCCATGAAGATACTCCAGTCCTGTCTGGAGTTTGCATGGCAGTCTTGAGCAGGGTGAAGACCTCTCCTTGTCCAGATGGTGTGAAGAAGTAGGGTCCTTGCTTTGGGAGGTGGTGGGCTGCTCCTGAGCAGGGTTGGCAACAGAGATTCAGGGGCAGGGTGTCCTGCTCAGGGCAGCCAGGTCACCCCAGAGAGCATCACTCCCTGTTACTGGCTGGGTACCACAAGGGAGCAAAGACCATTGATAACAAAAAGCCAGCCATGGGCTGGGTTTACCCTCGTTGAACCGAGAGCAGCCTCGCTCCATGGCATGCCATCTGGCATGGGAGGTTTCTGTGGCTTTTGTTTTTGCTGTGGTAAGATCTTTATTAGAAAAGGAGGCTCCTTCTATCTGGCAACGTGGACTCTGTAGACAACGTGCCTTCAAATGGACTTACATAAGGATTTTTGTGGTGACCTACTATTAGGAATGTGCTGCCGCGCTATGCCAATGAAAACCCCGTATCACCTGATAAATATTTGGTTTTGGTTTGTGTCTGTTTGCTCAGAAGTGTAGAAAATCCAGAGTTATTGCATTAACAAGAAAGAGGTGATAGGAATGTTGAACCAATTACAAATAATGGGGGGGAAAAAAAAAAAAGAAAAAACAAAAGCTGGAGTGGGAAGAGCTAGCAAGGAAAGGCCAGGACGCTCTGTTTGCTCTGTAACCCCTTCATTTTGCATGAAAGCCAGCTTTTTCCACCTGTGAATATTTAGGGTTTTCCACTGGCTTTGGCACCATCTGTCCAAAGACTTTTGTGGGTCGGCTGGTCCCAGCGCTGCCGCAGCTTGGCAGGAGAGCTTTTTATCCTCTGCGGGCAGCTGGAATGCAGCTCGCGGGAGCTGGGCTGCAGGCTGGCCCTTCACAGGAGAAACTAATGTGCTTCCTTCCTCTCTGGCCAGCTTGTCTTTAAAAGTATGATAAAACCCACGGCCTCGTCATTTGCTACGCTGACCTCAGTATAATACCCCAAAGGAAGGGAAAGATGATGAGAACTGCTAAATAAAACGAGCAATCCATCTGAAATCCAGCAGTGAGTGCCTACTCAGCAAACCTGGGTGATTTCCCAGGTTTGGTGTGGGAGGAGGCAGGGGACATGCCCAGCGTTGTAACATTCATTATTTTTCCCTTTCAGGTAACAAAAGCCAGGTCCAGGCTGAACTCTGCTATGCAGAGAATAAGTTTGTGTGCCCGAACACCACCCAGGATCCCCAGAAGGAGGCCAGCAGCATATGGGCAATGATGGTCATTGCCCAGCTGCTGGCTGGAATTGGGACAGTTCCCATCCAGCCCTTTGGAATATCCTACGTAGACGACTTTGCAGAAGCAAACAATTCCCCGCTGTATGTTGGTAAGTGGGACCATCGCTGGATGTTGTTGTGTATCCTCTGGACCTTAGAGGTGAGGTGTAGAGGTGCTCATCTGGAGAGGATGATCTGTGGACATGGGCTGAGTGGCCAGCGTGACTCAGATGCGATCCTTCCCCATTAAAAGGCTGGGCTGTCTCTCCCCTTGACGGTCAGCTCTTCTCTGTAGGGTCATATGGAAGCTGTGGGTCGTAGGAAGCCAAAGAATCAGGGAAAGGAGGTCAGATGGATGGGCTGGGTCTTCTCCCTTGCGTCTGTGAGAGCTTATGCCATCCATGGGGGGAAACAGCAGTAAGGAAACCTTCTCAGAGGCTGCCTCCTGCTCTTATCGAGCATCAGTTGATCACAGTTCAACCAGAGGTGTGACAGCCTGCAGGAGCCAATTAACACAGGGTTTGGATCAAGGGTTCAAGATTGGCATGTCTCCCATGAGATCAGCCCGTGCCCGGTGGGGGCTCCCAGGCTCGGGAGGACTGCTTCATTGCAAAGAGGTAGGAGCTGGCTGCCATGTTACAAGATATTTTTGTCCTCTGGATGGCAATCCCCATCTGGCACTGGCCTGCCTACGTGAGCTTCAAGCTCAGCCCATAAGCTATTTACAAACTCAATTCCTCCTGGTGACGAACAATGTCTTTAAAGCAGCCAAAGGCATCAGCGTGATTTAAGAGGCCAAAGCGGATGTTCCAAAATAAGGTAAGCCCTAATGGAGAAGGAAAGCCTTCAGAGTTAGACTCCCAAGGACAGGCTTTGGACAAACACCGGAGTGCTTGGCAGGGTCTCCAGACCCACCCAGGTGTGCTTTGCTCCAGGCTCCTGCTGGGAAGGGCTGCTGCACCACCAACGTTTCCTGTGCGGCCAGTACTCGCTCTTCTCAGCTCAGGTACAATGGTCTGGACTGGCAGAAGGAGGGACAGGGCACCCTGGGCTTCCCCGCATGATGAGGGATCACCGTTCCCAGGACCTCTGAGTGCCCTTTGGAGCCCCAAGTTGGCAGGTCCTGAAGATGAAGGAAAATGGGACTGGCTTGTTCTTTATACTATGGGGGGGTCACTTTAGGGCCATGGAATGTCCGTGTCAAGGGGGATGGCTACTGGGAGCCTGGATTGCCTCAATACAACGTAAATACCATTGCCCTTCGAGTCTTGTTTCATTTTAGGTCTCAGCATCTTCCTGTGAAAAGGAACATTACTGTCTGTGCATGAGGTTAAATATTCCTTCTCTAAAGACCCTGCCCTTCAATACTTCGGTTTATATTACAGAAACAAAAGCACTGCCTTGCTTAATAAAAAAAAAAAAAAAAAAAAGTGTTTTTAAAATAGTTGCACAGCTGAGGCATAGCAGTGGTCAGGCACTTTCATACCCAGTGTGCTCAAACGCTCCAGATCAGCAAAATGCACAGAAATGGTCACTGCAGCTCAAGCAAACTGTCTCCCTTTCAGCATCTCAAGAAGGTTGTGCAAAGAGTTTCTTTCAGGGAGGGAACCTGAATCCTTTCATTCTAAAGGAGCCAAAGGGAAACATTTTGACCTTACGGGTTAGGTCCAAGTTATCTGGTTTTTGAACAAGGATAGTTCAGCTGAACCAAGTGTGATCTGTTGGCCTTTTTGCTGTCAGCATCGTTCACCTCCCCTGGTTTGCACCAAATGTTTTCACTTGGATGTAAGGCTTTTAAGGTCTCCATCACCTGAAGGAGTCCAGGGTGCCACTGCCCTGCTGCTTTCTCCCTTCATCACCGTGAATCAGGGATGTTGACAGTGTAGCTGACAACTTTTAGTGCATCAGCAAAGCTGTGATGGCAGCAGAGCAGATGGATTTTTTTCTGCAGGCAGCTGCTTGCCTTCCTCATAATGCTGTTAGCTAAACACCACGCTCAGCACCTGAGCAATGGGGATCTTACCATCTGCTGCTTGATAAAAGATGTTTTTTTGCTCTGCACGTTGTAACACCATTCCTGCCTGACACAGGAAGACAAAAGCCAGATCTGCATTGAAGCTACCATTCCCTGCTCACACCGGCACTCTCTGCTCCCTTTTTTCAGCAATCCTCTTCGCCATTGCTGTGTTTGGCCCTGCTTTTGGATACTTGTTGGGATCCGTGGTGCTGCAGCTCTTTGTGGATATTGGAAGAGTTGATATTGGTGAGTATTTCTCAAGTAGCGATGGTCCTCCTAAAAGCCTTATGTGAGTCAGAAGCACACTCTGAGATGACTGGTGGCAGAAGCCACCAGTCCCATGACCCACAAAACCCACTCCTCTGGAAAGACCTGAACCTGGAATAGCACCCCCAGCACATTCCTTCACTCTGTCTCCCTGTGAGGAAGGCTACGGATAGTCCTGGAGCCACTACGGAAGCAGAGCCCTGTGGTAGGGACATTTCAATGTCCTACTCATGGTGCTGCACGGAAGCACTGGTGGTCACTGCTGGGGTCTGCCCACTGCTGCCATGCTGAGGAAGTAGCACACTACCCCGGCACAGTGGTGGAGAGGAGCAGGGGCATCTGAAGCATCCAGGGATGAAGACAACCACAGGGCAACCACTGTCCGATGGGTGCACGGGAAGGCTTGATTCTGCCCGTCGTCCTCCCCACCACCCTTCACCAGCATCTGCAGAGGGGGACCGAGCCAGTGCCAGCACGGGGCTTATTTTCTTTATCTGGTGCATGCTTATTATTTCTGGTAACTTAATCACTGAAGAATTCTCCACAGCTTCATCATTAATGTGGCTTTTCCTGAGTTTCCTTAGAGAGATCAGAGCTCGCCTGACATTTTTGTCCGGTGCCTGATAAGAATAATAAATGAAACTGGGGCAGGAAATGGCAAAAAGCCTTGGCTTGCTCCCCACGGCGGCAGACGGATTTAGCAGTCTCTGCCCAGTCGCTCCATGATGACGTTCAAGCTCCAGAGTGGAGTGGTCCTGTTTGGGGAAGTGGGGCGATTGTTTCAGTGGGGTGTGGGCTCCTCTCCTGCCGCACCCTGGCACGGGGCTCCCACCCGGAGACTGCTGCTGGTTCCTTTCCCAGCCACCATGTCCCGGCAATGGGGAGATGCGGTCCCCATGCCAAGCCAAGCAATCTGTCAACCTCCCGTGAGCATCGCTTGGCCCAGCCGAAGGATGTCTGTACTGGAGACGGAGTGGCTCTCACCTTCTCCTCCTTTTTCCGGAGAAGGCGCCCAGAGTTTCTTCCACTCGGAAACCAGGCTCATTAGCAGCACTCTTCTGCCAGCACGGGTCCTTCCCTTGGTCTCTGCAAGCAGAGAGTGACCAAGCCAGGAACAATGGGAGAGCAGTTTTTTCCAGGAAAGGGGCTGTGGCATTTCCCAGTCCCTTTCTCAATTCAGCATCCCTGGCAGGCGGCGCGGTCCAAGCCCACCGTACACCCCAGGCAGAGGAGGATGGAGTTGGGTCCCCACAACTGCCACCTTACTGGCTGGCTCGACAGGGAAGAGTTGAACCTGGGCCATCAACATACTTCGAAGCTGACTAAATCCATCCTACGGTCATCTGGGAGGCTCAGCACAGTTTGGATGGGGAGTGGCGGTGCAGGTTCCTGGCCAAAGGAAGGGAGGTCAAACACTGTCAGGGCTGGTCTTGCTACCAGTGCTGGTGGGACCTCCCATCTCCAGACATTTGCTCTTCCACGCTGGTGAAGAGTCCCTTGGAGTGTGCCCACACGGACCCTTTGTGCTCCACCAGTCCGTGTTTGCACAGGTGTTTGCCCTTTTCACCCTCAGGCGTGCAGAAGCAGAGCTCTTACGATGGGTCCTTGTGTCTTGCAGCTACAGTGGCCCTGACGCCGAGGGACCAGCGGTGGATCGGAGCCTGGTGGCTGGGACTGCTGATCTCCTCAGGCTGCTTGGTGCTCACATCCATTCCTTATTTCTTTTTCCCTCGGTACATGCTGAAAGGAGAGGTGAGACCTCATCTCCAGAGGGCCAGAACATTTCGGTGGCAGGGCTGCGCTCGGGGAGGGAATACCTGTCTCCGGAGGAGAGGGGTGGGAGGAAGGAAGGGAGCCCAGCAACCCTCCTCAGGTGTGGTTACAACTCCTCACAAGTTTTCTGGGCGAGCTTTGTGCCTCTAACACACGAAGGACGAGACCTTTTACTTCTTGACCATTAGCTGGAAAGCCAGAACCACCACAACTCAGCGGACCAAACCCAGACTTCACATCCTTCCCGCTAGCTGCATTGGCAGCATCTCTTGGGAAGGCTTTGGGTAGACCTGTGCCTTCCCTGGAGCAGTGGGAGGGCTGGGTGGCTTCTTGGGGCTCCTGCATGCTGTCCTCCTTGGTAAGGGGTCTGTCCGTGGGGATTTGACACCCCCGGGGTGTCTGACCCAGTTCTGCTGGTGATGGCTGTATCTTAATGCCCCATTGCAACACCCTCTGCAAGGACCTCCTCCCCTGACGCCGGCAGCAGCAGCAGCGGTGGCAACCCCCGCTCGGAGCCGAGCGTCCCCAAGGAACAGCACTGGGATAAAGCTGGGCAGAAGACTTTGATAAATGGGCTTTTGTTTGGGGGAAAAATTGCGGAAAAGGGACAAGTTTCCCATTAAAACAAATTTTAAAAGATGCAAAATTATTATTCAGTGTTTTCAAAGCAAAGCCCCACTGGGTTAGTTTCAAAAGTAGTTTCATTTTGTTTTGTTTTGAAATAGTTTAATCATTGATTCTTTAAAGGTCAAAATCAACCCCTAAATATTTCATTATTATAGCAGGAGGACTCATCATTGAGCCGACCTGTCTCCAACTTCCATTGTCAGACTTTTTGCAGGATTAAAGAAGAGGTGCCTTGCCAGGGTTCAGGCAAGGAAAGCTTCCCAAGTTCTCAAAACCCTCCCGAGCAGGACAAGCGTTTGTCTTGCAGCTCTGCTCAAGGGCAGCTGTGACTTTGGAGATAATCCACCCCCTCGCTGTAATGGGAAGGGAAACTCTCAGGCTTGGCTGGGGGTCAAAGGCATCTGGGACAGACCCTGCTCCTCCGGAGCTCGCTGCCTGCCGGGACGGTGCCAGCCACGCACGGGTGCTGCCCTCACCGCAGGCTGCTCTTCTCTCCCTCCCCAGGACCCGAACGCGGAGGCTGGCATGCTCAGGAAGATGGAGAAGGGGGTAGCTGACGAAACCTCTCTGCTGGAGTTTATAAAAAGTAAAGGGCTGGCACTTAAAGGCGAGGGTGATGGGGGACACCGGGCCACGCTGGGTGGGTGGAGGCCACCACGCCAGCACTGCCCCGCTGAGGGGCTTCGTGGGAGCCGTGGGGTCTGGCCACCACGCTGCGGGCGATGCCAGGGCCAGAAGCACCTCCAGGGCTGTAGCACACCCTTCCCTAAGGATGTGGGGGAGGCGGACGCAGCCTCCCCTTGCTGTGGAGCAGAGGTCTGTGGGGCCTGAATTGTTTCTGAAGGTTGGTTTGAGGATTGTAAATGGCGTGAGCGTGCTGGGTGGTGTAACACAGCTCCGGGAGAGGCCACCGAGTGCTGGCGCCAGTGGCCGCCGCTTTGGGAAGGTCACCACACTGCAGCTTCTGCGGGTTTGTGTGTGTGTAGCTGAAACTGGCTTGAGTAGGGGGGTCACTGGTGAGAGAGACCAGTTTAATGACTTCTTCCAGCTCCTAGGATGACTTCTTTCCAGCTAAAGACCCTCTCTCCTTCCCTCTCCGTCCAGCACAGCCATAACCTGGCACTGCCAGCTCCCACTTCTCTCTCTCACTGGGCTTTGAGGAATGATGCCGGGTCTGTGGGGCACTCTGCTAGAAGGGGCAAGCTAATTAGAGACCAAATAAGCAGGCTGCTCCCGAGGAGCCTGGAGTCAGCCTGCCTCTGCTGAAAGGGCAGGGAGGACGCGATGTCCCATGGCGCTCATCAGCTGCAGGAGCGGCTCTGGTCACACCGCCCGAGGGTACAGGCCCTGCTCCAGGAGGACAAATGCACCGGGGCTGCGAAGTGCTCCTTGTGAGTCCAGGAAGGGGGAGAGGAAGGGTAGTGGGCAGAGCCGGCCCTCCACCTCGCTTCTCACAGTGCTTTGGCCACGGTCCTGCCAGCTGCCGGGCCAGATCAGGGTGCCTCCCCTTTCATTTTCCGTGCCCTTGGACATCCCCTGCACTAACTCCCAGGGAACAGCCTAAGGGTGGGGGGTTTCACGGTACAGATTGCTGACGTGAGGAACCCAGGGATAAAATACGTTTTTTCCTGCTGTTTCCCTGTAGGATTCCCAAAGATATTCCTCAGGCTGCTCCTCAACCCCCTCTTCATCCTCCTGGTGCTGGCTCAGTGCAGCTTCTCCTCCGTCATTGCGGGTCTGGCCACCTTCCTCAACAAGTTCCTGGAGAAGCAGTACGGTGCCTCCTCCTCCTACGCCAACTTCCTCATAGGTGAGTGCAGCCAGGCAGCAGCAGCCATAGGGTGAAAAATACCCATCCGACACCAAAAAATCAGAGACAAAACTCTGTCATACTCATTTTTCAGTTTTCGAAAGCAGGCATTCTTTATTTTCAGTGCCAGATGCATGGGGGAGAAGTTCCGCTTGACGTGCATATCGACTTTGTTCACCGTTTATCTTTATATAGCCAGCCTATACATATTAATGACATTTCTGAGAAATTATTAACATATTCATTACAATTCCAAAACTACTTGTCATACCTACATGCTTACTATGCACGTGTGGTCTAATGGGTCGGTGGTCCTCTGGTGGTCATTTGGGACATCTTCATCATTTCTTCATCCTCTTCCTCATCATCTTCCTCTTCTTCTTCTTCTCTTCCTTTTCGTGACCTTCTCTTCTCCTGGCCCTGTTTCGAGCACTCTTGGGTCATGTCTTGGTTTCGGACCGGTTCTTTTCTACTGGTAGCTAAACTACACAATGCAGCGTTGTACAGCTCAGCAACGTCATGGGTACATTAGTTGCAACATTTACAATTAAGCACAACTGGTAAAATTCCTCCAGTGTCACATTGGCCAGGAGCCACCTGCCCATATTCCCCAGTTTTTAGAAATCCTTCAGGAGGAAGTAATGGGAAACTGATATTCGGATGACCCCCAGGGATCACCTTAAGATGGGTGATGACTTCCCTGACCTGAGACGCCTGCGGGCCAGGACTCTGCTGTCTACATTTGTTCACTCTCTCTCGTGGGCCAGCAACCACTCTCATTGAAAACTTGCAGCCCCACCACGTGGGTGAAGCGGGTCTGGACCACTCGGATGCTTGGTCTTGCATCTCTCTAAGCCAGATTTCCGAGGCTTAGGTTTCTCATAGGTGCCAGCTGCCTTGGGTTTTGGCCTGTCTTGGGTAACAGTGGGGTCTCTGGGTTCTCCCAGTCACCATGAGGTCAAATCCACTACCTCCAACCCCTGTCCACAGGGAGGTGACTGGCAGGCAGGATCCCCAGCTAATGCCGTCGTTCTTCTGCAGGAGCTGTGAACCTGCCAGCAGCAGCACTTGGGATGCTCTTAGGAGGAATCATCATGAAACGTTTTGTCTTCTCCCTCCGGGCCATCCCCCGGTTTGCTGTGGTGGTGCTCGTTTTCTCCATTCTCATCTGCTTGCCCATTTTCTTCATGGGCTGCTCCACAGGGCGCATCGATGGGATCTACCCCCCCAGGTAACGCAGGCACTTGCGTTGTTTTCAGCTCCTTGTTCCTCCAGCTCTTGGCACAATTACCCATGGGGTGGGATACATGCAGGTGGAGGGCAAGAGGCAGTAGACATCACCATGCTACTGCTTGCTGCTTGGTCCCACTGCCTGGGGGAGATCTAAGCGCTATACAGCACAGAAAGCTTGGGAGGGCGTTTATTCGTGATTTTCTGTACCAAACCAGCAGGGTGTATTTTGCGCTCTGGATTTCTAGGGGGAAATTAGTAACGTTAGTGCCCACGTCCACATCAACCCTACACATGGGCACCTCGTGTGCTCCCTTTGTTCCAGCTGGACATCACCTTGTTCCTCATCTGGCTGGAAACTTTTGGCTCTTCTTGCCATGTCTTTTTAAGGTGAAAATGACATTTAGACTCCACCCCAGGCTTGCTGTCAAGTACATCGTGCTCATTTCCCAACGCACTGCCAGCAAGGGGCTTTCGTACAGATGTTTCCCATTGCTCACCAGCAATAAGCCTCCTGTCCTAGGGGTATGGTGGAGGGGTGAGGGACGGGGCAGTCCCTGTGCTTCACCCACTTAAATAGCCATGGTGAAGGAAAGCAACAGCACGCTGCCAATCCATGTGTGGGTGACATGTTTATATTTTGCTCTGAGCTCCGTACAGCATGCACCGCGCACTCAGGGGCATATGGAAGCCCGCTGAGGCGCTGGCATCTCAAGCTTTCTGCATGAGAGCAAGGCTTCAGACGTGAGGAGACCCCTCAGCTCAAGATCAGGTGCTGCAAGTGCTAAATTTTGAGCAGCACCTTGGCCTCTCAGCATTCACACAAGTTGACTGCCTGACTTGGCTCCAGTCTTGATGGGCTTTGCTGGGGGAGCTAGGAGCTGCTGGGGGGACTTGCATGGGAAAGGAGGCTCTTGCCTTATACTGTTTTGGAAACCTGCCCCCCTGCAATGGCAGCAGCGCATGAAGGCCTTTTGCCTGGGTCCCCAGGTAGCTGTGGGCTACGTGGATGGGTGAACCGGAGCCCAGCCCCATCCCACTGTGCCCAAAGGCAGGTCGGTCCCCGGTGCCAGCTTCCCGTAGGAGACGGACTGCGCTGCTCCAGCAGGTGAACTCCCTTGGGTAGCAAGGCAAGACAGGACAGATAATTTGATTTGTCCTCTTGACTTTCACACTGTCATCAGGCTTGTTTGGAAACGAGCCCGCTTCCAATTTCTGTCTGAATGGTGTTTCCAGCTGGGGCTGTTCGCACATCTGTTTGCGCAGCTCTGGATGGAGCCCAGATATGTTTCTCCAGGCATTTGGCCGATTAGTTTTCAGCTGGGGCACTGTTTGGGGCTGGGGTGTGTGTGTGTGTGTGTGTGTGTGTGTGTGGAGTGTGTGAGTACTTGTTTGCAGACATAACATAATTACTGCTACATTCACTGTACACTTGCAAAGGTACCTGCAGGGGATCAGGGTCTGGCAGAAGGCCAGCTTGCTGCTGGCGCCATCCCAGCACGAATAGGAATGGGGAAACTGGTCAACTAATCAGAGGGATTTTTCTTCCTCCTGTCCTAGTTCTTTATTTTTTTTTAAATTTTTTTTTCTCCTCCTTTTTGGCAGTACATTGAGTTCCCAGCAGCAGGTTAAGATGCCAAGTGGGTGCCACTGCTCTGAGCACATCTTTCACCCAGTGTGTGGAGAAAACAACGTGGAGTACATCTCCCCCTGCTTCGCTGGCTGCACAAACAGCACCGCTAATTCTTCCACTCCTGAAAAAACAGTGAGTAAACCAAGGGGTTTGCAAAGCAGAGCGCACCTTGCTCACTGGTGACGGTGGAGCTAATGATGCTGTAGGAACCTGAGAAATGCAGTAACGGGGCAGAGCCTTTTTGACGCAGTAAGCGGGGAGGACTACTGGAGATGAAGTCCTGAGGTGTGAGGGAGAATTGCTGCAATGCCCTGGGAGTCTGCTTGGAGAAATGGGGATGGCAGCACATCCCATTGCAGGATCCCACGGTCGTGCCTTAAAATAGGAGCTGATGCTCTTGTCAGTCTTCTGCAAAGTGATGTGGTCTGGTGCGTCACTAAAAACCCTGCTCTTGGCTTTGGGAGCTTTACATTTGTTTCTTCCAAATGTTTCCAACAGATCTACAAGAACTGTTCCCTGATCCCTGCTGGGAACGGTCTGTCCTTCGCCAAGACAGGCTCCTGTCCACTCAGCTGCTCCCACATGCTCCTTCCTGCCGTATTCCTCATCTCCTTTGCTGCCCTGGTAGCCTGCCTGTCCCACAACCCCCTCTACATGATGGTTTTACGGTGAGCAGTGGGCAGGGGCAGGTCGTAAGGCACTGGGGGAAGCATGATATGATGGGTTCCCCATGCTGGGGGTCAATGGAGCCTCTCAAATGTGCAACCAGGCCAAGGTGCTTGGCCAAATGCAGAGCCACCAGTGGCAGCTCTGACCACCCCCCACCCCCCATGGCTTCTCCCCTGCAGGGTGGTGAACCAGGATGAGAAGTCATTTGCCATTGGAGTCCAGTTCTTACTAATGAGGCTGCTGGGTGAGTGTCCATCTCCCAGTGAGGCTGGGGGAAGGCAGCAGGGTGCTCAGAGGCTTGCCCAAGCCCCAGGAGGTGTTGAACCTCCTCAGGGACAGCAAGCAAAGCATCCAGGCAGGGCAGGGTGGGCAGCCTGACTCCATCCTCTCTTCTCCAAAGCCTGGCTGCCAGCCCCGGCCATGTTTGGTGCCCTCATCGATTCCTCCTGCATCTACTGGCAAAAGCAGTGTACCCAGCGCCGGTTCTGCGCCTACTACAACAATGACTTCCTCCGCAACAGGTACCCTTGCTGTGTGTCCCCCTGTCCCCCCTCGGTGGGGACAACCATGGGGATGGTCCCCGGCGCAGCCTGGTGCTGGCTGGAGGTGCCATCTCCAGACAAAGCATCTCCCCACTCTTCTGACAGATACCTGGGGCTGCAGGTGGGCTACAAGGTGGTGGGCACCATCCTCCTCGCCCTCATCAGCTGGAAGGTGAAGAGGAGTAAGGAGTACAACGTGCAGGAGAAGGCAGCGGGGCTGGTGTAGCCCACCCAAGGACTGACTCCACACCCCCCGTTACCCACTGCCAGTACTTTGTCTTTTTTGGGTTTGTTTTTCCTCCTAAGGGAGCGAGTTCACCATAGCAGCTCTGAGCTCCCCTCCTGCAGCCGTGCTCCTGGCGAGGGATGCTCCATGCCAGCCCCATCCTGGCACCGGCTTCTCCCAGGCTCTCCAGCGGCACCTTGTCCATCACTTTGGGGAGGGGTAGCCCCCACCAGCTGGAGCAGGAGGCAGATGGGGGCTGGAGCGCAGCCCCATCCCACCAACCCAGAGAAGTGCCTGCTGTGGGCAATGGTCCCTGCTCCGGCGTGACGTCTCCAGCCAGGCAATGCCTGCCCAGCTGGGACAGGAGCAGGGGAAACGGCTGCCAACCCTGTGGGGCTGCCCTGTGCCCCCCCGCCTGCCCCCCCCTCACAGAGGTCAGCGTGGACACTGCACACATGTTGTGAAAAGCTGTAACTAGGGGTTTATTGCAGAACATGTCAGGGTTTGTTGCTTTTTTTATTATAATTAAATAAAGGTCACTTTTCCAACTGTGGTGCTTTGCTGGTCTCCCCCCGCCCCAAGCTGGGGGATGCCTGCAGGTTGCATCCTGGCAGATGCTGAGTGCACCCCTTGCTAGCAAAGGTGAAGAAATGATGGCACGCAGGGCACGCACTCCTCCTGCAGCTCCACCAGTGATGAGGGGCTGTGCCGAGCAGGCAGGCTGTGCCAGCTCACGGGCCAGGCAGCCCAGGGGCAGCCCTCTGCACGCTGCCTACAGCACCCAAAAGGTGTCTGCACAATTCAGCACAGAGCAGGCAGGGTGCTACATGCATGGGGCTGATGGCAGGGAGCCACAGGCAAGGTACAGCGGGCATCAGGCATGGGGATGGAGGCAGCAGGCAAGAGGCTGTGGGCAGGGGGCTTCAGGCAGGGAGCTGGGACCTGCTTTCAGCAGGATGCAGGCAGCTGAGGGCACGGGCTGGAGGCAGGAGTTGTGAGCAGGGGTGGGCCTGGTGTTGAAGGCATAGTGCAGGGGGCTGGAGGCATGCAGACAGCTGCAGGCACAGTGCAGGTGGGTGCAGGCAGGGGCTGGGGTCAGGGGGCTGCAGGCAGGGGCTGTAGGCAGGGTTGTGCAGCACATATCCCTGGCAGCGGTGCATCTGAAGGGAGAAACAGCAGCTCCAGGGCCTCCCGGATCTGCTCCGCAGAGATTCACCTGCCCTGCTGCACCGCCTTTCCTGGCAGGATGAAGGCAGCCTGCTAGAACAGAAACAGCAGCAGTGGGACCTGGAGATGCACCCGCTGATAATGATGGCCTGCTGTCACCTGGAGAGGGTGACATGGCAACACCACTTGACCGGTATCACAGGAATTGTTCCACGAGCTTCTCTGAAGATCCCGGCGCTGTGCAAAGGGCACAACATTCATCGCGCCAGGCCCGTGGTGCTGGAGGGGCAAAGGGCTCGAGGTGAACGCACTGCATCTGAGGAGGCCACATCTCTTCCGCGGCTCCTGTAGGAGGGGCGGCTGCTGAAGCACATTTGACACCCAGAGAGGACCGCAGCAGACGCAGCAATACTATCCACAGGGATGAGACAGCAAAAGATGCTGGAATGTCAGTTGGGTCAGGATCAGTGAGGTCCCCGGCCAGGCACAGACACAGCCGTGGCTGAGCTGGAGATCACTACCCCCCCACCCCCCCCCCAGCTCAGGGAGGGACTGAGGGGCAGGGCAGGGGCTCCAGGGCCCATGGGCAAGGAGCATGGGCCAGACAGGGCACCACACCTTCCTCCTCCCTTACACAGCAGCTGTATCCCCTCCTGGGCAGCATCACAGCCTGAGAGGTGACCTGGATGGGATGGGGAGGAACAGGAGGGGAGCAGAAGAGTTGTCTTGGGTGAACGTATTCAGCCCCTGCTGTCCTGACCCCACCGTTGTGCAGGGCACAGCATGACTTTTCCCCATGCTCTTGGCCAATGAGCCTGCTGCACCCATGCTCACAGCACACAGCTAAGTTCCGTTGCATTTGCCTTTGCTGGGAAAGGCAATAGTTATTCTAGTTGTTTTGCTTCCAAGACAGGAATATCAAATGTCTCTCTCACCTCACCAAGAGGAGAAAATCACCCCCAATATGGTTAAGGTGCACCCCTTTTTACAGAGCAGTGTGACAACCTTGCGATTTGAACAGAATTTTTTTTTTTTGGCTGCTACCTTCTGGGGGTTTTGTTTGGTTTTGGTTTTTTTTTCCCTTTACTGTGGTTTATATTTGTCAATGTCAGTTGGTCCACCTGGGATACGGACAGCTGAAACCGTGTGAAGACTCACCTCTCTGGAAGGAGTACAAGGACTCTTAGAGCAATCATGAATGTGCAGTTGAAGACACAGCTCACCACCCGAAGGTGGCTTGGTTGAATAAATAGTGAATGGAGTACTAGTTGCATGTTTACAACCCTTACAATTATGGAGGCCTTGTCATCAATCATCTTAGGGAGTGTGATTCAAATTAGCAGCTATGATCAAATTAACCTGGCTGTCAGGCAAAGCGGTCACAGAGGGAGTAAAGGGAAAGGAGAGTAGAGGCAGGAGAGGACAGCAGGGGAGCTGCCTTGGATGTGCTCTGGATCAGCAAGTCTATGAAAACAAGGTTTGTCCTGGCTGTTCCCATTCCCACTCCCCCTCCACCTGGCAGGTTTTCCCTTAACACCCACATGACCTTCCTTAACTCTGCTTTCTCCACCTCCATCCCATCAGGGGTAACATCAAGCTGGACAAGCCCCAGGAGGTGTCATCCAGCAAAAGCGTATGAGGTGGCCCAAATGGGGCCAGCACAGAACCTTCTGGCCCCAAAGGTGTCACGGTGACTGGGGCTAGTCAATGGCTCTATGCACAGGAAAGGTCACGGCTGCAACACCTGGTTTTGGGAGCCTTGGAAACCACCACTGGGGTGCCAGTGTTCAGGCACCACACTATTTTTGCTTTTCTTTGCCTTTCAGCAATCTCTCCTCCACTTTCATGTGGCTCCCTCTATCCTGGATCTCACTGTGCTTATCAATCCACTCCAAAAGCACCCTTCATTTCCAGGGGAACAATTCACAAGCGATGCACAGCCCATAGCAAAAAACATCCATCAAAAAAGCTCTAAAGGAGAAGGAAAGCCTCAATCCCTGCAGACATGTAAATGCAGCAGGGTGACTGACTCTGGGTCAGGCAGCTGGAGCAGAAGGAACTGAGTTTATCACATCCCGCTGCCTCACCACAGCCATCCAAACACACTGGCTGCCAAGCCTCAGGAGCAGCTTGCCAGGACAGCACAAAGCCACAGGCTGGGAACAAGGTTTATAAGTAAAAGCAAGAAGCAAAGCACAAAGCTGACTGGGGGGGGGGGGGAACCCAACATTCAGATTTTCCAGTTCTGCCCTTTTCCCTGAGCAACTGGGGAAAACCAGCCCCAAATATTTAACAGGCAAGTCATGGAGCGCAGCCCAAAACCCACACGCAGCTCTGCAACAACCCAATGCACACGCCGTCCTCTGGCACGAGTGGCACTGGGTGCAGCCCCAGCTCAGCCACGCTGCCCTACACACCATGCTCAGGCAGGGAGAGCTGGTGTCTCCATCCAGCTACAGGGTGCCACTGCCACCCCCCCGGCAGGGCGAGTGCTCTGTGACTTCAACCCCAACAGCTGTGCACAGCGCACTGCAGCTGGCCCAAGCTCTCCAGTGCATTTGAGCAAAGTACTTTTTTATTTTTTTTTTTTCCTCTCCAGGTTTTTGGTCACTGGTTTGGGGGGGGGTTGCTACGTGGTTATCAAGCCTCAAATATCCACACTAAGGCGGTAAATGCACACCAAATAAAAAAAACACCAACCGCCAACACCCCAAAGCCCTGTATGTGGAGAAGACTGTTTTTTGACAACACAGACCTGGCCACCAAGCAGGAAGGCCGATCTCCAACGTCATGTTGAGCAGCAGCAGAGCCCCAGTACACGTGGATTTGACGCCACTGAGAAGAGTCAAGGCAAATGCAGACAGACTAAAGTGAGACTTGAGAACAAACATTTAAGCAAAAAAAAATTATTTAAGGAATACTTTTACTAAGAATAACTTAAAACCAACCATAGCCTCATGCTACCTTCCCCTCTTATCTCAGCAGAGGCTGGTGCCGCCTCTGCTTTTCAAGGAGACAGGCCTTTGCAAGCAGAATAACCACCCAAAGAAACAGCAATATTCCCACTTCAACATTATGGATTCAAAGCAGGCAGCCTAGGAAGGATCTCCAGCTAAAGGAGTTCAAGGCATGACAAACATTTTCTAGCAATATTCTGGCTGCAGGAAAAAAAGAGAATATAACATACTTTGTAAACAGAACCCTCCCCACCTCCTGCAGGGATAGCAGAAGAGCCGTTGGGCTCACAGGACTAGAAACATAAGGCCCGGCTTCATTACGAGCACAAGCCTTTGCTGAAGACTGTTCTCACTCTTCCCAACACTAACACTTGGCAATGCTACACAGGGAGGCAGAGAATGCCCCCGACAGAAAGGAAAAGGACACAACAGATCAGTTGAACAATGAAGGAAACATCAAACCAGAGAGGAGAGGAGCCAGCAAAAGACAAAAAAAAAGCTCTAACAGGAGCCAGCTACTGCCTCCTACCCTAAAACAAAAGGGGAAGCAACAAAAAGGAAAAAATTATATGGCGTAGGACTTCCCAATATGCAGCATGGAGAGCAATCATCCTCATGGAGGTGCTGCACAGAAATTACACCCCACCAGAGCACAGAGCTCTATTAAGCTGCTGGCCAGGGCGACTGTGTTTTAAGGCAGCTGAGGAAGGGGAAGCTGAACCCCCAGCACAGCTGCTGCCTCCCACCTGATCAACACCAACGTTGCTGGAAGATCTCCCTTCGTGTAACCAGTGCTCCTGGCCAGACACAGGGAGGAGAGCCTAGTCCCTTGAACAACTCAGACACATGCTGAAGCAGAGCCCTCCAACACTCCAAGCAGCCTCGAGCCACTGAAATAGCTACCGACAGGCATCCCCTGAACCTTTAACAAGATTAATGGTTGAGATCACGCACAGAAGAGCAACTTCAGCTTTGAACACCACAGACAAATAAGAACTGGGAAATATCACCTTTATTCCCCCTCTTCATTGAGCATCTTCCTCAGGAGGAGGAATCACACAAATGTGCTAGCACTCCTTGGCTTTCCCTCTCGCTCTGCCACAACAGCTGACCAACTGCACACAGAAAAAGATCTTGCTGCAGTCACTGGAGCAGGAGACAGGCAGGGGACTGCACAGTGAAAGCCAGTCGTGCCAGATCTCACGTGTAATATAGGTATGAATCTAAAAACATAACCAACTCATAGTTTCGAGCTAAGACCCTACTACAACTCTGCCACTTGGCAAGTGTATACATGTCTGCAGAAGAGCCTGAAGTATGGGAAGGAGAAGCAGAATGAAACAAGCTTTCAGGACATAACCCTCAGTCAAAGAAAGACTCCCAAGAACTGTCCAACAGTGGAAATCACCCAAAGACACGGGTGCCGCAGCTGGAGTGACAAAGGCAGAACAGCCAGCCCGGTTTTGGCATTTAATACACCACTCCACTAACACAAAAATGGGACTGTGCCAGATTGGAAGAACAGGAAAGTAGGAGACACGAAGGTTTTTTATACTCTCAATGACTGCCCAAGAGAGAGTGTCTGTGCACTTTGCAGAGGTGTGCTCCCAAGCAGCGAGAGGCTGGAGAAAGAAGTGCGAATCAGGAGGTGACCAGTACCTCCAAGAGGCAACAGGGTTACAATGCTAAACCAAGGCAGAAGACAACATGCAGACGCCAATCTCTAAAATTCACCTGGCAGTGCACTCCTTCCTAATTTGCTTGGCATCTACCAAATGAAAAGCCTAAAGATTAAGGAAACACAAGCCCAGAGGGTCAGCATCCCAGAGGAAGACAAAGGAACAGGTGAGAGGAAAAAAAGTGTTGCAGTGTGAACAGTCAGAGGAAATCACACCAGCAATCGTGTCATGTTGCTCCCAAGCCCACAAGCAGCAGAGGAAGGTACCACAATGCTGATTTCCAGCTTAAGTTTCTTCTTTCTACAGCAAGATGAGATTTGAGTGCTTCAGACCATCTTTTTCCTTTCAGTCCCCAAGTCTCTCCCTCCAGTCCTGCCCTTCTCCGTTCAGGCGACCTTGGCCAGCCATTTCTCAAGGCCCTCGAAGTCAGCATCTCCATCCTCTCCCTTGCTGCCCCGAGCACTGCACTCCACAAATTCCACCTTCATGGGCAGCTGGGAGAAGTCGAAGTCCTTGCCCTTCTTCCCCAGCTGGGCAGGGCCCCCAGTGGCTGAGCCATCCAGACTGGTAGGGGCTGCGGAGCGGGTCACTCGTAAGGTGTTGCTGCAGACAGAGAAGAGAAAGGGTCCAGAACTGTCAGCCAGGGGAATACCACCTACACCACGGCTACCGAGATGTTTTGAAGCCAGCAGTGTCAGCAGGATGCCAGCTACACCAAGGATAGAAGGTCCCATAGCTCTGCCCAGGGAGACATAGGCGCTTTGGCCACTTCCACATACCCGCTGGAAGGCACAAGTGCAGAGAGGCTCAAGAGAGCAAGACAGACAGAAGACCACTCAAGGAGAGGGTGCCTAAACAGGTTTTGTTTTGTAATAAACAACAGCAAGAGTCAGGCAATGATGTCCTCACCTGAATTTCCCCAATATCCCCATGGCAGATGCCAGTCACCAGCAATTACGCGATTTAGTGCTCAAGATCTGCACTAGTTTAACAGATTAACTGGAAGAGAGAGGCACCTGTGATACCAGGGATCACACAGGCACTCACCCCACTGCAGCATGTGAAATACCTCTAGGGATTGAGAGGGGGATTGAGTCTCCCCACTGCTCCCCACAAGGAGTGCCTGCCCAAGGGCCGGGCTGCAACGTCACCACTACTCCTGCCCTTCAGCTTGCTGCAGCATCTCAGCTCCATGCCACATGTGGAGAGGAAGGATGGACCTCCCTGCCCACATGCACCAGCATCCAAGGCAGAGGCAGCACAGAGGGGTAGAACGGCCCTGCAGATGCAGAGGGGTTGTGATTTGCCTGCCGCTGAGATACCCCCAAAAGCGAGGTGAGGGAAGTCAAGGGGCTGCATCAGGCACAGATGCAATCAGCAACCCCTTCCCGGCTCTTTGACCGCCTAGTAGAGCCTCACGGATGGAGTGCTGCATCTCCTTCAGAGATAGAAAAGCCTGGCAGTGCCTGCTCTCAGACAACCCCAGCTACTCCTTATTCACAGAAAGGAGCTAAATTAATGGGGCATCGGGAAAGAACACCACTGCCCAGAGGTGCAAGTTCAGGAGTAAGAGAGCAGACACTTCCTTGGGTTCTCCACATCAGGAGATCCAAGTATGGCAGTGCAGGGAGGAGGATGGCAGCCACCTGCTAGCCTGCAGGGAGAACGCTGCCTAAGAGGGAGCGTACGACCTACCTGGAAATCCAACTTCTACACACAGATAACCAGCAAATGCCCAACACTGGAACCAAGGAATGCTTATTTTCCTGGAGAGTTAGAAACCAATTCCTCCCTTAAAAATGGAAAGGTCAGGTATGCAGCCTGGAAGAGGCAACAGCACAAATAACACTGCTGCCGTCTACTGGCCAAGGAGATCACAGAATCATTTAGGTTGGAAAATACCCTTCAGATCAGAGAGTCCAACTGTTAAACTAACACTGCCAAGTTGTCCTGGTTTTGGCCGACATAAAATTAATTTTCATCTTAGTAGCTGGTAGAGTGCTGGTTTTTTGCATTTAATATGAGAATAATGTTGGTAACACACTGATGTTTTAGTTGTTGCTAAGTAGTGCCTAGTTTAACTCAAGGACTTTTCAAGTTCCCCATGCTGTGCCAGCAAGCAAGTGCACAAGCAGCTGGGAGGGAGCAGAGCCAGGGCAGCTGACCTGAACTAGCCAAAGGGATATTCCATACCACAGAACATCACGCTCAGTACATAAACTGGCGGGAGTTGACTAGGAGTCACCAGTCGCTGCTTGAGGACTGGCTGGGCTTTGGTCAGCAGGTGGTGAGCAACGGTATTGTGCATCACTTGTTTTTTTTCCCCTTGAGTTTTATTCCTCTCTCCTCTTCATTACACTTATTATTGGGGTTTTGGTTTTAGTTTGTTTTTTTAACTTCATTTCAATTATTAAACTGTTCTTATTTCCACCCCCCAAGTTTTACCTTTTCCCAGTTCTCCCTCTCATCGCACTGCGGGGGAAGAGGGAGCAAATGAGCAGCTATGTGACACTTAGTTGCTAGCTGGGGTTAAACCACGTCACAAGTTACCACTTGGCAACAAGATGGTCATATTCCACAAACGTGTATTTGTTTGCGAGACCAAAGAGCTACACTCCTGCTACTGCTCACAAGACTGCCTTGCTGCTAACTGCAAACCAGCAAACAGGACCCACAGGCAACAGGAGGGCAAAACATCCAGTTCTGAGTGTGCGTGGAAGGAAAAATCTCTCCTAGATGCTGGAAGAGAAGGCCACTGCAACACAAGAGCTGCAGAGGTCTCTCCCAGAGAAGATTTGATCCAACTACAAGACTCACAGGCAGAATCTTTGTGCACCCAGCTTTAAATAAATCATCTACTTGCCCCTTCCCTCCCTAGATGGACTTGCCAGCCATTGATGCTGCAGCTCATTCAGCTGGCGGCTTACACTGTAGAAGTCTACAACCCACTTTCTCCTCCTTCCACTTGCTCTTACAACTTAAAATTAGTAACAGATCATACATATTTGTCTTCCCAGGTTAATGTTCTTCCTAGTATGAGATACAGAGCCAACACGGGGTCACAAACAGGCTCCTGCCATGCCTGTTAGCAGACCAGGAAAACTAGACACTCCCTTCCCAGCTGTGAAGGTTTGCATGCCAAGCCCTTCTGCATCTGAGCAGCCCTGCAAAAAAACCTGCCCCAGTACAACTGAGCAGAGCTATTGAGATCTTCACACCACTTGCAGAAAGTCTGACATTCGAAAGCCAACCCTGCCTGTACCTGAGAGAGGACAGTGTCCTGGGAGGTACTGCTTAGCTTAGGGAAGGCTGCTTTTAGGAAAGGATTGGGATGTTGTTTTCCAACCCACAGCTTCCAGGAGGCATTACACTGTTTGTGCCTACTGCTTTTTTGCATGCTTTTACAAGGACCAATCTTTTCTCATCTTGGTTACATCTACACAGACAAAACAGGCCGCTCCCCTTCTACAATGAACTTGGATGTGGCTCAAGGGAACTCACTGAGCGCTACGGTCAGAGATAGGAAGTAGAAGAGAGAGAGAAGCTCAGAGGGTTTAAGATCCAATTTCATACTTACAGCTCTTTCTCCAGCTGCTGTTGAATAAGTTTTGCTGATTTTGCCATTGTGACATCTACAGAGAGAAAAGGAAGAAAGCCCTTTGGTTTTATGGCAGAATTCAAAACTTGGTTCCTCCTCCTAAAGGTACAGCAAGGCCCGCTCATACTGTTCAGCCTTAAGAGATACTGGGACAAAGACAGCTGTGCCTGCACCAGGGTAAGAGATGCTGGAGCTTTGGGTTTGCAGGTGTGAATGGGAGCAAGCAACCCAAAGTCTGATATAAAGTAGGGAATTAATTTCTTCTTGCTGGGCAGTGAGTTGCTTCAGAGGACTCCCACCCACAAGGCCCAGCCCTCTCACCTGTCCGGGCATTATAGATCTCAACACAGCACTTTTTAACCTATGGCACATGGAGCTATGAAGGCCTTAGGCAGCTCCAGTAGTAGAGCACAAAATAATTAAGAAACCCAAATCTAATACTGCCCAAAAGCTTCAGACAGTTATACATGGATCCACACCTTCACTTTATAAGTTGTAGGTATCTGAAAATCTAGTTCTTTCCAGTAACTGGATGCTCCTGCTAGTCCAACCAAGAGAAACCATGTAAACATGGCAGCTAAATGGCTGTCCGATTTTAACACTGAGGCTACCAAGTGTGTACGGGCAGTTAATTACACTCAAGCTGATCGTATTTTCTGCTGCCTGCAGATTCAGGCAGACAGTTCTGCCCAAGCAGAAAGCCACCTGTCTTACTTAAACCTGTCTAAAAAGCTGTAGCTCTCCCAAGTGGTGCTTCTCTGCAAAGCTATTAAGACATACCTGACCTAAGAATTCTTCCAACAGCTGCCAGAAACATTCCTGCTGAGTAGTCAGAGTTTGAAACCAAGTTCCAGCCTTCAGTTTGCTGAAATCCCAACTCCTAAGCAATTCAGCATCCACGGCATGAACCCCTATCACTCCAGGACTGAATCCAATGTCCAGCCCACAGGGCAGCACACAATACCTTGCTTATTGCAAGCAATCAGCAGCGCAGGCGCATTTTTGAGCACAGTGTTGTCGACCAGGACCTGGTACAGGAACTCTGCCACATCCTTCACCTCCCGCTGGAAGGCCACACTGTCCACCACAAACACGATGGCTCTGGAGGGAAGAACACGGGCTGGGCCTGAAGCTCTGGAACCATCTTCCCCCCAAGTATTCCAGCCTGGGCTAACATATTTGTTTCCAAATCTGATCTCACCCAACCCAAGAGCAGGTTAGCATGTGCTGGCTGAATTACACCCCATGTCCAGCCCCAGCAGGAAATCTTTCCCACTCCGCCCCAGGGATACACCACATCCCCTACCCTCCCCGCTGCAGCTGCTTTGCCTCGTGATGCACTGCACAGACAGGTAAGGGGGAAAGCAGAACAATAATGAATGCCCACAACCCCATGGCAGAGCTCCGACTCTCAGGGCACCACCCCACAGCAAATCCAGCCCAACTCACGGCATTCCCAGCACCATCATTTGGTTTATCTCTTTGCAAAACAACACCTGCCCCCTCATACCCTGCCAATCTCCTCCAAGTTACCTGGCTGCAGCCTTGAACCTCTCCAAGAACTGGAGCCGCAAACTCTCGTGGCCTGGAAGGTCGATTAAGGTCACGTTAGCACTCTAGGAACAGAAGCAAGAAGGTATTATTAAACCTGATCTAGGGTTACCTGTGATTGTGGGCTGGGGAAAACCAGTCTGGTAGTGGTTTCCAGTTAGCCTGGTGTTAAAGCAGCAGTGGGTGAGTGAATCCCCACACCAGACAGAGGCACATAACTCCCCAAGGTGCAGCCTCTCCACCAGCCCAAACAATTGACAGTCAAAAGAAATGCTGAGGAATGACATTCATGGCTAGGACTCAGTAAGGAGGGTGCCAACACCAGCAAACCACCCGCCAGAGCCAAGAGGACAGCGCATGACCAGAGAAAAGAGAACGTTCAACCCACTTCTCACCCACAATACCCAACCTACAACTACCACACGCACAGTGCAAGTAGCAAAGCTCATCAGTCACCCCTCTCGGTGCACCAGAAGATTCACATGGTCCCTGACAGCAAGTGGATCTCTGCACAGCAAAACAACAAACTCCTGTCCTGCAAGTCCCTGATACAGAATACTCATCCTACAGTCTCTGCATCAAGTTACCTATTCATGCGTGCAATCTACCCTACTGCAAGTCTACCTAAATACACAAACTTTGCTGGGAATAACACAAAAATACCCTTGCAAGAAACTTTTTTAATTAAAAACTGTAAATGTTTCCCTTTCCGCAGCCTCCAGCCAAAGCAATGATGTTTCAAAGAGAACGAATGCCTCTCACATGCTCCTAATCAAGACAGGGCCAGGTAGGGCCAGGTCACTGCTCTCAAGAAGAACACTTGCTCTCAAGAGGGAAGAGAACACTACACAAGACCCTACCTACCCACTGCTCTTGGATTTTAATGGAAACCTCATCTACAATTTTAAAAAATGAAAAATAACCAGAAAAGCAGCAGTCTGCCTTGCAGCATTCCAGTATCTCTTCCCCTACAAATAGTTATCTGCTCAATCTTAGACACAGAAAAGTACAAAACAAGTCCTGCACTTCTCTTTACTAAGTTTTTAATCTCTTATCACTATTGTCACTGAAGATTGCCACAGAGAAACCATAAAAATCACCCTCTGCTTTTACAACCCACCAGCATGTAATGTGCTGCCAGTTTCCTGCTTTCACGGCCACACATGCACTCAGCATGAGAAAAACACTTCTGAAATGAGAGAGATTGCCATAAATTGAAAATAACTCTATCTGTGGCAGTCCAGGAGCTGAAAGTAACAAAACCCTTTTTAAGACCATATGAAGTTCAGCTAGAGACCCTTTTTAAGCCTGCTTAAGCTTTTAATTTTGGATTTCCTTGGGAGAAACAGAAATTACTGTCAAGCAAATAAACCAAACAACAGAACCACAAACCTCCTGCTCTGAACCACACCACTGTCCCCCACAGCACTGTGGGGTTTACTCCACTAATAAAAGAAGTTCCTTTTCCTCTTCTATATGAAAAAAAATACCACACACCTTTCAAGGCATGATACGCAAACATGGTTTTCAGTCAAAAAGGTTTCGTAATTTGACAAGCAATGAAAAAACAACCTGCCAAGACGAGAATTCCCTAATACCTCCCAGTATTTTCCTACTTTCTCATTGTACACTGCCTAGAAAAATCCTATCCTACACTTGGACCAAACTAGGGATTGATTTCAAGCTGGGAAGACCGAGCAGTACAAAAGGCATCAAGCCATGTTTAGCACAGGGAGTAGAAAAACAAAGGCACCAGCTGGCTATAAGAACCACGCACAAGTCAGAGCCAAAAGCTTGTCCACTCACCTTGTCGTTGCTGACTCTATAAACTGCAGAGCTGTCGGTTATTGAAGTCTGGGTATCACGGTATTTGCCTGTCAACAGCTGTGAAAAACAAAAGTAATTTTCAGAAAAAGGAGGCTGGAGGAACATGGACATAGTGTTTCATCCACTCAGAAACGCAAATGGTCTGTAAGAAGTAACAGACTTCAGATATCCGATTTCAATTTACATGCACAAAACAGTTTCAGGTTTTTTTCCCCCCCCTAAAGAATTTTAAAAAACACTCATTAAGAAAAAAAAATCCATGTATATACTGAATCTCCGCATCGCTACAGCAAGAAGGATGGCAGTGTGCCTGCAAGCCCTCTGGCGTGCCTTCACCTCCGCGGGAGGAGGCCGGAGGGGTGGCAGGGCGGCGGGCAGCTCCCCGGCCTGGGGCTCCTCTCGCGGCCGCCCCGAGCCCCCCTCACCCTGGCTCCCGGCTCACCCGCGCGAACAGCAGCGTCTTCCCCGCGTCGCAAAGGCCCAGCAGCAGCACCGCCCTCCGGCCGCTCCTCCTGCCCTGCACGAACCTCCAGATCACTGCGGGGGAGAGCCGGGGCTCAGCGGGCGGCCCCGAGGCTCAGCGGGCGGCCCCGGCGGCCCCTCAGCGGGCGCGACCCGGCGGCCGGTGCCCCCGACAGACCCCAGGGCGCGACCGGAGAGGTGGGGGGGGCGGGGGGGGGATCCCGCGGGCCGCAACTCACGAAGCGTGATGGCGACGACGAGCAGCGCCAGGAGGACGGAGAGCACGGCGGGGTCAGACACCCGCAGCTCCCGCTGCAGCGCCTCCAGGTGCGGCTCCAGCCTGCCCGCCATGCCGGCCCGCCGCACACGTCGCCGTTCCCCGCACTTCCGCTTCCGGCCCCGCGGCCTGCCGGGAGGGGCTGGCGGGGCGCGCAAGGGCTGCCGGGCGGCGGGGCGCGCAAGGGCTGCCGGGAGCCGTAGTTCCCGCAGTGCCGGGGGGGCGGGGGCCGGGCCCCGGGCGGGGGGGCGCGTTGTCGCTGCCGCGGAGGGCGGGGGGGGGCAGTGCACGGCAAGGCGCCGCGGGGCGGAGGGACCTGTGGAGCCCGGGAGGTGGTTGCTCTCCGCGCTCAGCACCAGGCCCTCGGTTTGAGGCGCAACATCTGGGGGTGATTAAACGTCTGGGGGTGATTGGCGGCCTCTAGGTGCTGCGGCTGGTTTTGGGACCCCCGGTTCAAGCAAGGCATCCGTGAACGATAGCAAGCTCCACAGAGAACCACCGGGGTGGGCTGGGGGAGGTGGCAGGGACGGCCACATCTGTGCCGGGCATCAGGGAGACGGAGCCAGGCTTCTCACAGCGGTGCAGGACGAGGAGCAATGGGAACACACTGAAACGAGAGAGGTTCGGAGTGGGCACGAGAGAAACTTCTTCCCCTTGAGGGCTGTCAGGCAGTGGGACGGGTTGTCCAGGGAGGTCATGGAGTTGCCATCATTGGAGGTTCTCGGTACCTGACTGGGTCAAGCCCTAAGCAACCTGATTGACCCCTTTCTTTGAGCAGAAGACCCTTTGGACAGGAGACCCTCCAGAGGTCCCTTCCCACTGGAGTTATTCTGTGATCCTCTAGCGAGGTTCCTGTTTTCCATGCCTTCTACTTGTGGGACAAGGGCTTACACCTGATACAGAGTACAGATGACGCAGCTTTGCTTGGGGAACGTTTTCTAACTGTAGCCGCAGGCAGTTGTAGAAGCAGGCTCTTAGAGGCACTGTCTCTCTTTCTTTGCTAGTTTTTAAGAACAGGTTAAAAAAGCCCTCTGTCCAGTATACTTCATCCTACATAAACATGAAGAACTGAATTTCATTGTTTCCTGTCACACTCTACATTTCTGTCTTCCAACGTGATCTTCAGTCAGGCTAGCGAACTTCTCACAACACATACCGTATGCATCCAAAAATCATGAGTGTGAGCCCATCAAAATATTCATTCCCTCAAAGCCAGAAGATCTTAACATCCTTCTGCCCTCAGCAGCTCCTGCATGCCTGCCTTGACAGCAGGGTTGGGACCTGCTGGGTTACCCGAGGCTCCGTTCCTCTGAAGCAGAGTGCCTCAGCAGGCCTTTTTCTCTTGCCTTTTTATTTTCACCGTGGATCAGAGTCAGGCTGCCCACCTACATGTTTGTTCTCAGGCCAGCAGCACATTGAACAGACTACCAAAACACACACGTTTCTAAGTAAGTCCTAGGTTTTTTTCAGACAGGAAGCCTACGCCTGGACTCTTCCCATCAATATACTTACGTGTTTTAAGAATACTGCCTGGTGGAAATGACTCAAATCCAGTCAGCTGATATATGAGGTGGGGTGGTTTCTGTTCACACCTTCCATCTTACAACCACTGTATTTTTTTAGTTCAGTTTGTGTTTTTTTTTCCTTCTCCGCCCTTCACCTTCCCTGACATAAACATTCCCCCTCTTCCTGTGTCCTAATCACACCGGGCAACTGTTATCTGCTGGGGACATAATGGGATAACTTGGGCGAAGCAAAAGCACAGATGGTACAACACATTTGTTAATTACACTTTAGGGCATATTTAATTCATTTTGCTTTGGCAAACGTTGAAACAAATTTCTCTAATGGGCAGCAATAGCCTTAAGTGGCAATAGCCACATTGATATCTGGCACTGTCCTACGGCAAGAGGTTTGGAGGAAGAAATGGGCTTAAGGACCATTTTGAAAAATCTCAGGACACCCATTTAGATTTGAGATTTTATTTCTTGCTGTGATGGCAGCAGAGATTGGTAAAGTCTCAAACAGCCACTTTCAGAGTGAGGAGGAAAGGCAGAGAAAGAAGCGAAGGCACAGGGCCCTCTGCACGTGGGTGTTCGGTGCTGAGGGCATGAGGGGAGTCATGGCCCGATGCTTCCTCCCCCTCCAGCAAGGGTCCTTCCCATCTCACTACTTGTCCTCAAGGAAGGTGCACACCTGAAGGAGATCTGAAAAGGGAAAGGACAGGGGTAAGTTCAGATCCTGCCTTTGAACACTCCTGTCCCACCAGCACACACCCAGCCATGCCAACAATGTCATCACGTGGAAAATACATTCAGTGCACCACAAAAAAATGTCTTAATCACAGATCACACTGAACACACACTGACGGGATGGAGGCATTCCTTTTACCATTTCCCCAAGTGCATATTTTCTAAAGGTGAGTAAAAATCTTCGATTCCCATTGATGCCAGACTTCAGTTCATCCAAGGAACTTTTAGAGAAGTATACTGGCATCTTCATGAGTTATCCTCATTTTGCTTTAAAGAAGTGAAACGGACAGCTGCAGAAGAAACTGTCTGTGCCTGCAGAGCTAAGAAATGCGATTCACAGACTTCTTCCTGGGGCCGGTATAGTTACCTGATGGATTGCAGGTATTGAGGCTGGCAACTGAAGCATAGTATTGATCCCCAAGGAATTCCTTGTACGTTATTCCATCACGGAGTTTGACCAGGCACTTAGTCATGTCTTTAAACAGAAGGTCTTTGGTTTGAGACTCAAACATACTGAACCTGTCCTTCTCCATTCCTTTTGGTCCAAACAGGTTCTGAAATAAAGCCACAAAGAGGTTAGTGTATGGAAAAAGTAGAACGCTGGCAAGATTCAGCTCGTACAAGCCTAGCTCTTAGTCCT
Organism: Falco punctatus; assembly: GCF_963210335.1. NCBI lineage: Eukaryota > Metazoa > Chordata > Aves > Falconiformes > Falconidae > Falco > Falco punctatus. The sequence goes on from NC_137593.1 coordinate 28,814,737, forward strand.
AGCTCTTCACCATCACCCTGGGGAGCCCCCAGCCCAGCTCCAGAAATTTAGGATTGCATCTTCCACCCTGTGGTTAGATGAGGGATTTCTCAGCAGGAGGCACAGTTGTGGCACAACTGTCAAAACAGCTCTTTTCCATTTTAACATGTCACTACATGCAGCACCCATCGGCAGATGCTGCCAGCAAGTCCTATGCCGCTACCACGAGTTGCAAGCAAAAGGAGCGGACTTCCCAAGCACCTTCCAGCAGACCCTGGCGGTGGAGCAAATATTAATGTTTTCAGTGTAAAATCAAACAGAGCTGGTTTAACCTGGTTACGTTTACACCAGTAGCTGTAAGACTGTGCGTGCAGGGGGTCTTCCCAGGGCTGTGCCCGACCCAGCTGGATTACGGACCAGGTACCCCAGGGGAGTTTCTGAAACGTGCCTGCAAGAGCATAGCCCAAGGAGGAGGTGATAATCTCATGTCACACAAGTATAGCGTTGACAATGGCAACCGCTACGATCTGGCTGTTACCTAAAGGTGCGCTTGCTAAGGTGGCAGAGGAAAAAGAGCAGTTTGGAAGGGATGGAGGAAGGGGGAGGCTAAGGGACAAGGCTGCCACCTCATATCAGTAAGTTAAAATCTGCCACGTAGTGCTAATTCTGGAAAACTCGGAGCATCATTGCTTTAAAATGCTAACATGTTGCATAGAAACAATCCCAGAACATTTCTTCCACTGTCAGCACTACTGACCTCTTGTCTCTCCAGCAGCTCGCGGACTCTTTTTGCTTTCTCAGGACGTGTGATCACAGCATGGGTAGGAACTTTGGCCAAGTGGCAGTCCCTGTAAGCCATGATATTTGCCCGTCGCCCATCAGTGCACAGCAACTCAAATTGGTCCATTTTCAGATTTTTGGCCCATTCTTCTTTATTTTTGCCTTTAAAGAGAATTGGTTTGGAGCTTCAGAGGCCTTGTGCAGAAGAACATTAGCCTCACAACACCTAAGAAAGGCATTTGTTGCAGCCTGCATGGGCACTGGCACTTCGAGACTTGACATGTACAAAGGAGGCTGTAAGTAAAACTCAGGAAAAGTCAGTGGGATTAATCAGCTTCTTAGAGGAGGCTGGGAGATTTAGTTATGTCTCCTTCCTTGCATTTTTTCCCAAATGCTTGGAAAACTTCAACCACTGCTTTCAGAAATGTGAACGAAACTTTTAACTTTCAGGTGTGTGGGGAGCTAGGGTGCCGTGCAAAGGTGTCGAGGCAGGAGTCTGTAGTTAAGGGACAGCCTGAATAATTGTGCAGCTGAAATCAAATGATAGCGGGGAAGTGTCTCCGCAGAAATGCAAGGGAAGAGCCACCCTGGGCAGACAGCATGTGCTGATGCTTGAATTCTGCTCCTCCTGTAGGAGGGGTGAGATTGACAAGGTGGGCAGGTAAAGCTTGCTATTACACTCTGCTCTGGGAACAAAAATAGTGCAGAAAGGGGCAGGCAGCCCTGCCAGGACCCGTGCAACAGGATAACCACATACCATCAGTGTTTTCCTCGACAATCGAATGCTTAATAAAAGCCACGTCCCCCTGCTCGACCAGGCACCTGGGAAGTACAAAGAAAGGCAAGTGATGTGATCTGCCTTTCCCCGCAGCTCTGTTTCTGAACTATGTCTTATTTTGTAAAATTAATCTCTGAGGACAGCCAAGTCTAGAAGCCCTGCCGTGAATATTTTAAGGTTATGTGAGAGACAGTCTTTTAACACATTCTGGAAAAAAACCATCCTTCTCACATCTCACTGATTTGTTTTATTGTCAGAAAGAAACAGTTTGGCTAGGTTTAGAATTCACTTTGCTTTCTGCAATGCCTGCCTGCGTGTGTTAAAAGCTTTGTAGAAACCCTATCTTGCACTGAAAGGACCGCAAACCCTGAAGCAGGGTCTCTTTGCCATTAGATGTAAATGAAACAAGATTCATTCTCTTTTTAAATTCACCCCAGTACGAATTACTCAGATTTGAGCTGATATTGAGTGGGTGCAGAGGAGATGGCGCTGGGGCTGACCCCTACTGTCTGCGCTTTTAAGAGAACAGCTCATTTTAACTAAGGCAAGCAGCAGGGTTAACGAGGAGCATCCAGTGGCAGCCTTGTTTGCAGCTCCCCAACTTTTAACACTCCTCATTTGTGTTACAAGTGTAGCACCGCTGGCACGGGCCTGGCCAAAACTCTCCAGGTTTTCCTGGAGGCACCAGGACACCAGTTTTACAAAATGAGAGCATGTTACACCGTTTTGCAGAAAGCTGCATAGCGTGTGTATGATATTACAGAGACATATACCTTCAGCTGTGTGATGGAGAAAAAGAGAAGGTCAGCACTGACGTGAGGCTGTACGCAGTATGTGATCTACCCATAACCTCTGGGATTAGCCCCAGGGCACTTCAGAGGAGCTCGGGTGTTTCCACCACCTACCGGAAAGCTCCCGTATATCCGTAGTATTTCTCGTGGCTGCTGGCGACGCATTTCTCCTGATGGACGCGCCCAGAGCCCTGGCACAGTCGGCAGAGGCGGGAGTTGATGGGAGCCCCGGGAGCACAGCCCTCGCTGAAGTATTCATCTGGAGATGGGAATAGGAAAAACTCACTTTTTCCTGCACTGAAAAGTTAGGTTTTCTTTCAATAATACGTTGTGGCACTGAATTTGTATTCTGTGGTCACCGGGGGCTGGAAACAGGCTGTGAGGAGGAGCCCGATTCAGTGCACAGCAGATCGCATGCATCCAGTTTCCACTGTGAAACTCGTGTCTTGTTATTATTCGTAATGAAGCGGGGCCCAGGGCTCAGTTGCAATTGGCACTGTCTCGGCATAAGAAGCAGAAGGTTTCCACTGCAAACCACTCCAGCTCGGCCAGCGCCAGCCCTTGCAGCCTTTGTGGGTCAGCAGAGCTGCACTGGGCAGTGATGCCAGAGCTCGGGGGCAAAAAGGGACAGCAGGAAAGGCAGGCAGGAGGGTGGAGGGGCTGGGGCTGAAATTACTAACACTGGTATCCTGTTGAGGTTAGAGATTTCCTTTTAACAATTATATCCGTAATTTGCCTTGGTCAATAATATTTCCAAATTATTTTTGTTGGACTGTGGTTCTCAGCAATTGAAAGTTGGATCTTCTGAACAGTCTGGAACACCCCAGAGCCAGTGCAGGCTTTTACCCCCCTGTTCTCAGGCAGTCAGGTCAGTCCCTTTAAGTTTCTTGAATGAAGATCAGCCCCTGTCCCCTGTTCGGCGCCCTTCCCCTCCCTTCCGAGATTCATAAACCCATCCTTTACCCACACCCCACACCCTGCACAAGCCCCAGGCCCCCTACACCTGGGGCAGCCTGTATTCCCCTTTTGGGAATACTTTTGTGGCTGCTGCAAAGGGAAAGGGAGAGACATGAAAGGAAAGCAAAGCCCCTCAAAGCAGCTGACGTGACATGTCTTACTCTGAAGCAATCAGCAACAGCTTTGCAAAACTTTGCTTCAGTGAAACCTTGAATAACAGTGTCTTCTCCATTTCCCACCACCAAGGGGGAATCTCTGAGGCACAAGAAACTGAAGATCAGATGAAGGATGGGAAAACATTTTTTGCAAGCTGATTCCCAGCCTGAAGAAAGGGAAGCAAAACTCAACTCACCGAAGTTGCAGCTCCCTGTCTTGTTGTGAATCAAGCCCATGGGGATGTTCCAGCCAGCAGTTCTCCCGACAGCAGTGTGGCACGACTTCTTACCCTGCAGATTGTTCCATGTGATATCGCTACCAGTTTTCTTCACAACAGCCACAGCAAAGTAGGATGCTTTCGGAAGAAAAAATAGAGGAGAATTAAGGACCCCACCGTGCTCCCTTAGGAGAGCATCAGCTCCACTTAAGAGGGGGCACCTATGAACAGCGTAGCAGAAATACTTTGCACTTATAAATGATTTGCCAGGCAGTGGCAAAGGAAGAGTTTGCAGATGTGCTGCATCCACTCCCACCATGCTCCTGGGAAATTATTTCCCTGCTCCCCCCAAACTGTGATGCTTGACTATGCGTGAGAACACTACAGCAAGACATAGATGATCATTTCTTATCCCCACCTGATTTCTTATCCCCTTTTTAGCAAAGGACAAAAACATTCCCTCCTGTCCCTCTTCCCATTTCTACAAAGAACAATTTCCGAACGCTACAAGCCAGCACCTTCTGTGCTGTGTGCAGCCCTGGCACCATTATGGTGTGACTGTGCTCCAGACAGCATGTATCTCTGCCCCTACCACATGCTTTGCCTTGGTATCTGCTTGCAGACCCAGACTTCCCCTCTGTCAACCAAATTTGCCTCCCAGATTTTTAACATCTACATTGGACACAGTGGCTCTTTGTGCAGAGACTGGCCATGGATTCTCCTCTCACGACTGCATGTATATTTTTCTACTTATAGACATCTGGGCTGTTTTCTGTCCCTCTGTTGGCAGAAATTACCTGGTTCTCCTTCCGCTTTGCTGCATTGACTGTCATCTGAGTGAGGGAAAAAGAAGAAGGTATTAGATAAAAGATAGGGCAAATCTAAAAAAGGATCAAGCTCACTAATTTCTGGAGAAACTTCATTCTAGAAGTGACTATTTCAGGTATCAATTTGTGCATCAACAGAACAAAGCACAGCCTCTATCTGCTCCTCTGAGTTAAAACGAGTAGTTTTACTGAGGCCAGTGCCAAAGGACAGGGACATCATGATTAAAATGAAGAAGACAGGACCTGACTGTCGATGCCCACTCTCCCAGGGCTGTTCCACTCTTGTGGAAGGAAGAGGCGTGCAGCGCTGAGCAGAGCTGCCTCAGAGCACCATGTGTTTTCTGCAGGAGGTAGCGCTGAGGCTGCTTTCTAGATTTCAGAATGCAACTAGTGCTTTTGCACCAGCCTGTCCCCCACCACCTGGAGCTGGAGGGGCAGCCCAGGCTGTGCTTACCCTCATAGCTTTCTCCCATCACTGGCACCAAGCCACACACACCAGCAGTGTAGACAAAACCTCCGTCTAAGCTGATAGCATCTGCTTCGCCTTTCTGCAATGAAAACGGCACAGCAGTGAAATGATGCTGTATGTCCCCAGACCAGAGCTTTTCAGAAATCAGATTGTAAAAGAAGCGCTTGATGTAAGGGAGGAGGGCTTGGGGCTAAGCAGACATGAGAGGCCACCCCTTAGCATACGGACAGACGAGGTCTTGCTGGTGCAAACAGAGGGAGTTTGGAAATTATCGCTTCTGTGCACTTGTAACCACCTCCAGCAGCAGCAGCTCTCCTCCCCAGACACTCGCAGGCTCAGGCATGTGTCTCTCCTAGCCTGCTTCCCTGCCAACAGATTTCCTTCTCCCACCTGTCCTTTCAGGTTGTGCAGTCTTCATGGTACCGACCCAACCACCCGAGCTGCCACCAGCATGCTCATCTAGGCTATGGAGTCACTCCACTTCTAAACAGGCAACTGTTTTTCTCTGCATTTTACGAAATCTGTGTTTTGCCTTCCTTTTCCAAGTAAAAAGTTACCTCATGCCATAAAATTGCTTTTTATTTAGGAAACCTCAAAAAAGAACGCTGTCCAATAAAATTATTTTTTTAAACATTTCATCAGTGAAAAACTAGTCAAGACTTTTCCCTGTGATGAGGTTGATTTCTGCCCACAGGTGTTTCCCACAAAGCTGCCAGTATTGTATTTTAAAATCTATCCCCCCTCCACCCCGTCTAGTCCCAGGCTGAAAGAAGCAACACTGCTCTCCATCAGAAAGGTTCACAGGGAGAAGAAAAGGAAAAAAACGTACCATGATCTTAATAATGCAGTCCTTGGTGTTGTCTGCCACAGTGCACTCCACATCCCCGTTGCTCACCACACTCCAGAGGTCACACTTGCTCTTCTCATTCTTGCCTACCGCACACCACCGTGTCTTGTTTTCTCTGCGGTTGGAGTTCAACTGATCTGTAAAACCAGAAGAGGAAAAACCAGGGTAAGCCCGGAGCCCTGCTAACAACACGGCTACTGACAGGCTGCTTTCTGCGTGCGTGGGACTCAGCCGTGAAACCACCTGTACACACCAACCTGCTGCTGCTCGGTGCAAGACGTTCTTGTTTAATAAGCCCTGAGCTGGTGTGAATAGAAGGGATGATTCTCAAGCTGAAGGATGCTCAAAAATCAATTTATAGGTCAGAAGGGAGAATTTCTGCATAGCAAGCCATTCACCCATATTTGTGTTAGCTAAAACATTGCAACCACTAAACCACCCTGTGTTAATAGTACTTGGTATTGCTGCCTGTAACATATTCCGCATTCCTCCAGACCTCACAGCCCACACAACCATGAGACTAAGACCAGACCCAGCTGGAAAAATACAACCTAGTTACGTTTCTGTAACTGTATTCTGTAATAAAGTGGGGTTTGAATAACCTGTTTTGACAACATGGAGTCCATGCATCCCCTTCCATACATGCCATAGCCGCTGAGCCTACCACAGAGATCTCTGAGCAACGATACATTTTAAGTGGGTTTCAGAAGTCATTTGTGGGGTGATTGACTCTCAGAAAGCCAGCTGGGACGTTGGTAAATGCCTGGTGACTCTAGATGGAAATAAAGGGCACCATTTCCCTCCAGTGGCCAATACTGGACTTGGTGCCCCAGGATGTTCCTTCCTCTTACATCCCAGAAATGGGGTTTATTAGCAGCAGTTTTGACCGTGCCCAATCTCTGCTGCCAGCTGAATAGCCACGGGCAATTTTTGTTGTAATCATGGTGAAGGGACATGGGGTAGAGTGTGTGTAAATTATGTACTTTTGTTGGTGTGATGATGATGTTATTTGACTTTAGAATCAACAGGTTCCTTCTGTTGATGTGAGTTTTGTGAAGATTGTGTGATTTTAATAATACCTTTCACAGGAAATATTTTGCAGAGGATGCTGTCTGTGTTTGAAAAAATCATGTTCCTTTTGCCCAGACAAATCCATTGATCCCATCATCTCTTCAATGCAGGTCACACTGACGCAACGTTAGTGTTTCCTGGCTGCCTACCTTTCTGAAGGCTCTGGATGGCACTGTAATACTCAAAGCCCAGGTAGAGCTGAGAATCCATCAGCAATGGGATACGCTTCAGCTGTATAGCAGAGTCTTTGAAAAGCAGGTCTTTGAGGCTTGGGTCCTTCTTGCCAGGTGGCCCAAAGAGATGGAAGGTGCTGGTTGTACCCACGCCAAATTTTTCCTGCCACAAATGAAAAATAATCAGCAACTACCAAAGCTCTTGGAAAGCTGGAGAGAGCAAGCGAAACCAGAGGGCTGAAGAGGGGATGCTAGGGGAAGGAGAGCTTGACGATACCTGTGCTTTTGAGAGAAAGCTCCAGATATCATCAACCTTGCTATCATCTCGAGCCACAACAGCATGAGCAGGTACCCTGGCCCAGTGACAGTCTTTGTAGTTGTCTACAGGCTGACGGCTGCCATCCAGACACAGGAGCTCATAATCATCCTTCTCGCCCGGGGCATTTTCTGGAGGAAGGGAAGAACCACGAGTTGCGTCACCACAAAGACAGCACAAAAAAAGCCAGCTTGGGGCAGCTGGAATTTATTTTTTCTGAGGCTCAGGGGAGAACTCTTTGCAGAAGATAGGTTGCATGCAATGGCAGTGGGGTCACTGTGGTCATACGAAGGGAATGCGGAAAGGATACATGTGCCTCTGCCTCTGTCATAACTAACCCAGCAGTCAGAGGATTTATGTGGCAGCAGTGCCTAGACATCCAGACAGGTACAAACGCATACAAATACAAACAGATACACAAACAGCATGCAAATGAATTGAGCAGGTCAGGAGCCGCGCATGGTCTGTGAAGGCTGGTAGGTAGCCAATGTCAAGGCTGAAAATAGAACCCAGGTCCAAGATCAGAGGGTTACAGGAGAATTCAGGTGGGAAGGGACCTCTGAAGATCTCTGGCCCAAGCCCATACTCAAAGCAGGGGCAAACCGGATTGCTCCAGGTGGATCTTGAAAACCCTGAAGGACGGAGTGTGCCCAGCTGTTGTGAGCAACCTGTGCCACTACTTGCATGTCCTTAAGAGGAAAAAATTTCCCCTTGTATCTGGTCCAGACCTCTCTTGTGTCAACTTATGATTATAGTTTCTCATCTTTCCACTGTCCATCTCTGCAAAGATCTTGGCTCCACCTTGCTAGCCTCCTGGTAGGTACAGGCAGGCTGCTCTGAGGTCCCCCCCAAAGCCATCTCTTCCCCAGGCTGATCAAGCCCACCCCACTGAGCATCTCCTTGCAGGACAAGTGTCCCTGCCCCATGACCATCTTGGTGGCTTCCACTGAGCTCACTGCAGATCCTAGGCATGCCAAGCCATCTTCCATCTCCAAGAAGTGCAGAGTTAATGAACTCTTGTTGTGGGCTGAATTCCATCCCAAATCCCTCCTAGAGGAATGGGTGAGTGTAATTATCTACACAGTTGATCGCCCTGTGTTTGTTGGCTCTGCGATTACATTACAGCTGGCTCTTGAGATACAGCACCAATGATAATACCACTGAACTTAAATCAAGCAGGTTTTCCTTCTTCAAAGAAGAACCTCAAAGAAGAAAAAGTGGACCCCACCATAATCATATTTCTCAGTAACAAGGATGAATCAGTCCACAGTGTGCAAAACATGTTTCTAGAGATGAAAGAAGAGGTTTGGGGCAAACCTGGAGAGGAATGAAAGCCTGCACAGGGCAGACTAATTGCAGGATGGAATGGCAGTGAGAGGTTGGACTAGAAAGGAGACAAACAAATGATCTTGCAGGCCTACCTTGAACAGTTGTGTGTTTCACGAAAGCCACGTCTCCTTTTCCATCTTTCAGACAGCTGCAGGTGGGAGGAACAGAAGAGATGTTAAATAAACAGACATTGTGGCTCCCTGTCTCCTGTTTCAGCCGATTACTTCAGCACAAATTGCAACTGTTGAGCAGTGGTCTTCCCCCCAGAAAAGCTATGCTGGCAGGGAAGGAAATGTCATGACAGAGAAGTAACGCTCAAGAAGCCCCGTTAGACTTAGCACAATGTTAATGATGTGTCTTCTTAAGTCTGGTCAAAACCACACAGCCCATTTGCCTCTCTCATCTCCCGCTAGCTGCCTGTGAGTTATTACTAATCAGATCTTTAATTAGCAGCACTCCCAGTTGTTCTATAAATTCAGTCTCCTCAGGACACCTGATTGCAACACAGCCTTCCCTGGTATAACAAAAATGTGCATGTGTCAGGGCTAGAACATTTCCCCAAAGGAAAAATAACGTTCACTCACTGAAAAGCTCCAGAATAACCAGAATAAGGCGCTGTGCGGGAGCATTTGGTTTTGGAGTCCCCCTTGCACTGACGGCACAGTTTTTGTTCAGTGGTGGCACCAGGCACACAGCTGGCAGAGAAAAAATTGGCCACAGCTATGGATAAGAAAGAAGCAATAGTTAGTCTAAAATTCACTTTTACAAACACCTGGAAGGGAGGGGATGCACAAAGACTGTCAATGACTTGACTGCTCTGCAAGCCACCTCTGGACCTCCACAGGAGATCGGGTAACCACGCTTTCAGCGTTCCACCACCCCAGCTTCACTTCAACTCATTGATCTCACTGTTTCCCACCTCACCTTGCTCAATGGAGCCGGAGTCTTTGCCATCCCACTTGATGTCTCCCCGGTGGAGGAGTGTCCCAATCGGGATGTTCCAGCCAGCGGACCTGCCCAGGCCCGTGTGGCAGGAGGTCTTGCCCTGCAGGTCATTTATCGTGAAGCCTGTTCCTTTCTTCACGACAGCCACAGCGTAGTAGCTGGTTGTGGAGCCTGCAGTGCAGGAGAAAGAAGGACTCAGGAACATTTCAAATCCTGACAACCCCCCAGTTTCGGAGAATAAAGTGCTGCACTTCCAAATAATTAGCAAGTTTGCTTGAACACTCATGATCTTCCCATTTTCTTAAGGGTGAGCTACACTGCCAATATCGAACCAACGCTGAGTGCTACAATTTGGAATGGTAAGTGACCTGAAAATACAATCACATGCAAAATGCTTTGCCCCTGGGCAGACATTAGACATGCCTGTAGTTTTGTAAGGTTGCTTCAGCAAGCCTTTTTGGCAAGTCTTTTCTTAAATGTCATTGCCCGCTGAAGCATACATGTAAGCCTTGTGAGACTGAAATTCCACATTTAGTCTTTAAAATTATATCTAGTCCATCACATGCTATGTATGAATAAATGACTGAGTTTTAAGGGCAGTAGAGACCACAGCCTTCCATTTATTATCTGGGTGGTCTTAGCTACCATGCTGAGAATGACTCCACGGTGTTGCTTTGATCCTGAATATTGTGTACAAACAGGCTGAACTCCAGGGAATAGGTCAAAAGAGATTGGGAGCTTTGGACGTGGTGGGATTGTGTGAGGCGAGACAGATGCAAACAGGGAAATAGCATCTGTCTGGCTCCCAAGAGAAAGATAGGAGAGACGAAGGAAGGTACAGAGAGTGAGCAGAGGTGGGGCAACGGAGCTAACTCTTATCAGAAAGGATTGCTGCAGAGCTCTTTTTATGCTTCTCTTCTTTTTGCTGTGCATTGCCTGCACCTCTTAGCTCAGTAATCTCGATTGTGTGTTCCTCCACAACCACTAATTGCATTGCTGTTGCCTCTTCCGCCTTTTTTTGCCTTGATGACTGCGCAGGAAGATACACAGGTTCTCTGTGCTCAGTGTTTTATCTGTGTAGTTCAAGGTCACTGAAAGCAGAAGATCTCTGGGACCAGCACAATTTTTATGCCGTGCTTCATGAGAACCATGTTTTCTGCTCATGGTGCTCTCCTCCCATGGCCACTTCATCATCACAGGATCAGTGACTTTCATTGCAGCTAACGTCATAACTGGGGGTCTGGCTCTGCCCCTTGCCACTGCAGTGACTCTGTGGCCATGGGTGATGGTTCACATATTGGTGTAACTGCCCCCCCCCCCTTCCCCTCTGGGACCTGGAAGCCAGGGGCACTATTTCAGACAGAAGATTGTTGGGATCTTCTGGGGACAAAAGACCCAACAGAAATAATGTGGCAGCTCTGTGTGGAAAGGGTGGCCTTTGCACTATCAGTTTGTCACCACCACTTGGCTTAAAAATATTGCGTGAAAATGTACCTCCATTTTGTTCATAGACCTCAGCAACAATGGGCTTCAGCTTGTAGGGGGCAAGGCCTGCCTCAAAAACTTGACCACCATCCAAGCTGATGGCATCTGCTTCATTATTCTAAACAGCAAAGAGACTTCAGTCAATAAACAAAGAGCAGGAACACATGAGAAATAATACTTCCCCAAGTCCCTCCTGCATCCCTGTGGGTGAGTCCTTCTCTACAGGGGGACCACAGGTAACAACCAGTGACCCAAAGGAAACTCCAACCTTCCCCAGGTGTAATGAGCTGCCGAAACCTCCTCAGTGCCCAGCACAGATATTTTCTGCCCACTCACCGAAATGGCTTTTATGCAGTCGAGGTACGTTGCTTTCTGCAGGCAGCTCAATGCAATACTCTCTTGTTGCATGTGGTCCCTTAGGCTGTGGCATTTGTTTGTTTCTGCTGAGGATATTGTGCACCATTTGATGCTTGCCTTGGGGGGAGCAGCAAAACACAGAGCTGTAGAAAGAAGCAGAAATAAATAGTTTCAGAGAGGTAGAAATGCATCAATCGGAGAGAAACAGCATCTCTGTGAATAAAAGATCTCCGGTTCCGTGCAGTCATGTGGTATGGAGAAATAGTGTGAAATGGGGACAACGGACATCGATCGTGATTGTATATGTCTGCTCAAGGAATGGGGGTATGGTGACTGGTCATGGGTGCGGTGTCTGGTCACATAGGCACACAGCCTTGAGGAGACAACTACAGTTTTGAGGAGACGCCTGCCCCTCTTCCTCTAACAAAAGGGGAGACGGGGAGACGCCTGCCCTTCTTTCTCTAACAAAGGGGCTATTTAAAAGAGAATGAGAAAAAGATGAGAGACATTCAAATGCTATCTAGAGGGAGGGAGTGCTGGATGGTCACAAGAACATGAATCACCTACAAACCTGCAAGACCACCACATTCCAGGCAAAGGACTGATAAGCTAATTAACATACCGAGGCGAGAGTAAGCGGGTTTAGGTAATGAATATGTATAGGCGTTAATTGAATATTCATTTGTTTTATTGTATAAATGTGAGATGGTTTGTCGCTTCGGGCATGCACGCTTGTGGAGGGGCGATCCCCCATGCATCTGCGCGCAATAAACATACCTACTTTATAACTTTCGAGTTATAGAGTCTAATTCCGCACGTCACATGGCCTCGGGTGATGGCCAGGTGCAGGACCTCTGTTGCACATCTCCTAAGTCATGCAGGAAGGTAATTTCTTTCTAGCCTGGCATGTGCCCCTGCAGGAACGCCCGGGAGGATCATTCCTGTCCCTGGGTAACGGATGCCCTGCACAACATTGTGGATCAAGCAGCCTAAGCTCACAGCAACACCCACAGGAGTAGGAGAACAAATCCACATGCTTCAACAGAAATCAGACTCAAAACTGCAAAAACGGACAGAAAAGGCGGTCCACTGAAGCAGCGCCTTTGCAAATAACCCCCAGGAGAGCAGCTCTGACCTGGCCAGACTATATTCAGTACATTGCCACACATGACCTCCTTGGCAGCTGAATGATTTGATATATTTAACTGCCTCTTTATATCTCACCTCTTCCAACTACACCCAGTAACAAGAGATGTCATACCAGCACCACAGTCCTCTCTTCTAAGAGTCCCCCAACCAGTAAATGCAGCTGACTGACTGCTCTGGGAGACAGGAGCAAAACAAAGACCTCCGGTGGACACAGACTCAAAGAAAGACCTCAGGTGGACACCAACTCATGCCTCCTTCAGCAACCTGAACACCAGAAATACTGGAAACTCGCAGTTACGGTACCTGGCCAGCCTGTGCTGGCCACCTCCCCCGAGCTCTGCCCCTTCCTGGCAAGACTGCGCAGACCAAGAGGCTGGATGCACAGCTTGCTCCCTCCAAACCCTTGATGGCACACTTCATTCAAACATCTCCAGATTAAGCTGTGCCATTTCCATTTTGTCTTTCACCTCTGAAATATTCTGTAAAGAGAATTTTGATTTTTGAGCCATAACTCTGCCAGCAGACGCCTCCCTTCCTCCCCGTGAAGGGGCTGAATTTGGCCACAGGCAGAATCCTTAGCCTTAATTGCTACTGCTATCATCTACCTTTTTCAAGTCTTGGCTGCACAAAGCCATGGTTACCTTAATCTACTGCTGGCAACCATCCTGCCCTGGGGAGTGGCTGGATGGGGACCTCCTGAGGGAGTCAGCCCAGCTGCACCAGTAAACACTTGGAAGGCAATGGGAGCCCAAGTGCCACGGCCTCTGCTGCAGAGCTTTTGGGCAACCTCTTGGCTTCTTCCGTGCAGGGGAGGAGGAGGGACTCTTCACCGTTCATAAGACATCATTATGTTCTCAAGGTGCTCAAAGACATTCCAGTGCCAGTGACACAGGGAGCATTTCCCACCAGAGGACATTAATCACCACCACACTCGATGGGGGGGTCAGGACACACCTGCTGCTTACCCCAAGCAGGGCACCCCTCTTTCCCTTTCCAGGCAGCTGCCCCCAGGTCAGGTGTAGACGGCAGCAAGCTCCTTGCCGTGGCTACCTGCCCATTGCCTGCCAAAACTGTGAGCAGGGAGAGAGGAGAGAAATAATCGCTTCAAGCAGAGACAGCTCTGCTGCAGCACAATTTAGGCATAAAATACACAGGAGCCCGAGCAAAGTGCAGCTGCAGCAGCAGGACAGAGCAGTACAGGAGCAGAGGGGGGAGCGTGTGGATCCTGTCGTTATTTAAGCTCTTTTTTATTGTCACTGCCTTCAAGTTTAGCCCAACACACATGCAGGCTTGGCAGGCAGCTCTTGCTCTAGTTTCTCCCTCCTGGCTGAACGCTTGCTCCTCTCCCTGCACAGCAGATGCCTGCAGGATGATTTTTCCCTTTGCCCCACAACAGCAGGAGTGCGGAGCCTCTCCCCAGCAGTCCGCTCCGGAGGTGGGTGCTGAGCATCCCGTCTCCTTGCCAGCCGGGTGCTCAGAGGCTTGCTGTGGGCAGCTGTAGACCTCCCTTCAGCCTCCACGGGCTGGCCCAAGGAAAAACCTGCTGTCATTAATGCTCAAAACACCATGCTTGTTGACAGAGATCCTCAGCTGCCAAAGCAAGCATCGCGTTCTGTCCTGGCTTCTACTTAACAGCTGCCCGGGTCTGGCACATGCTGCATCTAAACCAGCCTTGTCTAGGGGGAACGCCTGGGGTCCTGGGAGGCTTTGACTCTTCCTTTCCCCCAAAACTGCTTTCAGCAGACACTTACCCACTATCCCAAAGGAGAGCACAGTGGAGAGTATGAGTTTCATACTTGAGCAGGGAGTCAGGTGCCGAGGAGGGGGTGCAGCAGCCTTGGTCACAGACTGTCCCCTCCAGGTCTGTGATGGCTCTGGGACTGCTTTCTCTCTCTTTTATAGAGGAACAGCCCTGGCGGTGTTTGCAGAAGCAATGACCTAACACTGTTTGTCCTTCCTTGTTTCTCAATAGCTCCTAAATCGCCCCCCTCTCAGGGTCAGCCCATTTTTAGGAAGCCTTTCACTTTGGCACTGAACCCCTCTGCAGGTAGGAGTCAGAGCAGGGCAAGGTGCTTTTCATTTTACAAGGGGCTTCAAATGGAAAATTCCCAAGTTGTGACATTTGAATTCCCCTGCGGGCTGAAACACCACAGGAGAGGCTGTTTTCTTTGTGCTAGACACCCCCTGCCTTGCCCAGCCTAATCTCAGAAAGTCCCTGCTGGATCCAGCCCTGAGTTTTGCACATTTGCCAGTAACTGCTGCTCTCATGCCCATCGCCCTTTGGCTTGCAGCGCCCTGAGTGCCTGTCCACTCCCTCGCGCTCTCTTGGCAATGGCAATGGGGTTGAAAGGCAGTTAATGATCCTTACACATGATCTGGCAAGCTCTTTGCACAGGCAAAGAAACTCAATGACAGTGACCAGACAGCTCGGTAAGTGCCCTGCAGCCTGAAGGAAACATCACGCTGCATCTTTGCCAAGTTCTTGGGATGAACCTGGGAAGAAATGCTGAAATTAGCAGTCACCCTCCTCCCCCTTCCTCTCTAAAACCTCTCCATCCAATTGTATCACTCCTGATTTATCTCCCTGCAGCCAGGACAACTGGGGCAAGGCTCAATTTATGAAGATTTGCCTTCATGATGCTGTCCCTGGCTCAGTGTCCCAACTTTTGCTGCAGGCTACAAGACCAGCTTCAGGTTGACTTTGGTATGTGCACACTAAATGAGAGCCCCTGCACCACATCGGCTAGCCCACTAGACCTAGCAGCATCCCTAGACAGCAGGGACGCCCACCATGTCTGCCTGACACAAGCTACAAGAGTGCTGTAGGAAGCCCAGCAGCGAGGTCCAGCTCCCAGGCTTGCCCTCAAGAACACCAGCCTCCCTGTGTGATCTGGGTGCCCTGCCCAGGTCCTTCCTCCCCTGTCGCCTGCAGCCCCCGCACGGCAGTGCCGCGGGTTTGCCCACAGCACGGTCCTGGCGGAGGTTGGCTGGAGGCTCCCTGGGCTGGCTCTTCTCCATCCTCCCAGCAGTCTCAGGGCAAGGCAGCAACATGCAGCGCGGGTGGGGGTGGCCAGAGTGACTTCAGTGCAGGTGGGAGCCCAGTGTCAGGTGAAGGGTATGGCTCTACAAAGTGACCCAGGGAAGGGGGCTGCTGGCCTTCTACAGTGACCACCTCCACTGTGGCACCTGCCCTACCTGTGACTGGCTGCTGGAGGTCCCTGCAGGCTGAGTGAGAGGCACTCACGGCCGTGCTGGTTATAAAAAATCACCTTTAGCAGTTCCTTCAGCACAGCTTGTTCCTCTTCCTCATCCCTTCATCCCCTGCTTTCCCAGAAGAGCAGCACTCGTGGTGTCCAGAGCATCTCCAAACACACTGCAACTGCGGGGGGACTGACTTGCTCCTACCACAAGCCTTCCTTCCCTTTTAAAAGATCTCCCATTCGTATTTACTCCAGCAAACTGTAACCCTCCAAGGTCTTCCTCCACCGAGACATTAGATGCCACTGAAATCCATCCCCAGCTCCCCATGGGTCTTCCCAATCCTTACATTGCTCAGAGTAGCCTTAGCAATGTCCCCATCCATGGGAAGAAGAGGCACAAGGGCTCACAGGAGGCTGTCCCACACACTCCTTCCATAGCTTTTTACTGATTTGTTAAAAAATGTGGCTTCTAATAGATAACCTCAGAGAGCCTAGAAATTGCAGTGCCACTGAAACACCAAAGACGTATGAGCACATAAATAATGGTGAAAGTATCTGGACATCTTAACTCCACAAATGAAGTAGCTACAATGCTATCCAGAGCAGATGAAGGTATTTTTGCCACATGACAGATGAAGGGGAAAGGCTCAGAAGAAAGTTTGGAAAACATAAAGGATCTGTCCAAGCAACAGAAGAGCAGTTGCTGGAAGAGCCCGATGCTACCTTGCCTTCTGCACATGGTTCCCAGCCTTTTTCACATGGACCACCCACTGCTCCTTTCTCTTCCCTCAAGTCACACCTGCATCCCCAATGCACTCTCTGTATCTGCCAAGGGGATGTCTGTGACATGATGGGTAGTTTTCACTCCACACCTCTTTCCCTTGTCCTCCCAGATGGCATCAGGGCAAATCCAGGGGTGAAGGAAGAGGCTTGGATTGCAATAGGTTTTACTGCTTACCTCTTGTCCCCCAGCCGTTACCAGTAACCTCCTGGATTTCCAGATGTCCAGCCGCTAGTCATCTGGAACGTCACCAGCTACATACAGACCAGCTTCTATACATCCTTTTGATGCTATCAAATTCTACCTTTCTCCGTGATGGATTTCCATTCATCTCCTGGTATGTGTCCATCTCATGGCTGCTCCTTCAGTAGCTCTGCCTCCTGCAGCCATGATCTGCTGTTCCACCCTGCCGCAGAGCAGCGCTGGGGAGAGGAAACTCTTCCAACACACAGCTTGGCTTGGAGGTACCCAATGGCAGAAGCACAGCAGATTGGTGATGTGTCCTCTAAGCCACCTGGGCTTGAAGGTCCAGCCCTCGATCTCCAAAGGACCCAACAGGTCTCCTTTCTGAGGAGTGCATCCCATCAAGGGAAGCCTTGGATAGAAAAAACCAGACTATTCTGGGTGGCCTCCAGCTGCAAAATGCCTTCCTTTTGGAGTCCAGGAAGGAGAAACTTATTGGTGCAACCAAATTCTTCCCCTGAATGTCTATCAGACAGCTACTTTTCCAAATTTTGCGTTAGAGAATGCACACCTCTTCACTCATTGGGTCCTCTCTCTCACATGCACATGCTTCTACAAGTTCTAATTAGATCCATACCGCACTGCCTGGGTGCACGTTTTCGAGCAAAAAGAGGGCTCCTCCCATGCCCAAACGCATGTATCTGGCTGACTAAGCTGAGATTGAACCACGAAGGCCAGTTCCTACCAACAATGGAATTTTTTGTTGTCTGTCGAGGTAAGAGGTCAATGCTCTGGCTCATGCAGGCAGGGGCAGCTTTGCCTAGAAAGGACAGAGCTAAACCAGTGCCTCTCAGACTTTGTCCTTTATCCAGAAAGAAGCATCAAGCCTTCTATAGTGTGTGTACATCTTCACGAAATGAGCTGAATTATTATTACACATCACAAGTTCGTTGTATTGCAACACTACAGATCATGGCTGTTCTGTTTTCAGAAGAGGATGCTGCTAAAAATTAAGTAAATGATGAAGAAATACAAATTAGCACACCCTCTGACCAACCACGGGTCACTGGTGATGCATAAACACATCTGAAGCCCAAGGAAAGAACAGGGCTCGGCCCCACTCTAAGTAAAATTGAGGTTAAAATAATATTGCTTATTTTTAAATCTCCCTAATTACTGCAACCCTATATGTGTACGCTGTGGTTTGTGGCTGAGGTGAGGCTGGACTGGAGCATCGGTTGTGGCCTAAGGAAAGGACGTTTGTTGTAATTGGGCTAGGATAAAGTTAGAACTGGCACGGCTGTGCGGGCTCGGCTTTATCGCAGTGCTGGCTGCTCGTCACGGCAGAGCGTGTCCTGCAGCCAACGCAGCTGAGCGGCGGCTGGAGCCAAGCTCTGGCTGTGCGTCCGTGTGGGGAAACATTAACCAGGGAGAGGGAAAGCTGCAGTCAAGGCACCGTACCGATGCAGGCATCTCACTCACCTCTTCGGAGCAGTTACTTCTGTAGAGGTGCTCCTACCCAGCAGCAGAGGCCTTTGGAGCTAATGCTGTTCCCAGGGGTCACCAGGCTGGAAACTGTGATGAGGACCCAGATCACCTTGAGATATTAAGGAGAAAAAGCACTGAAAAAGAAAGGAAAAGGAAAAAAAGGAATCAATAGAACCTCTAGGAGGGATGGGGTGAGGGCAGAGGGCAATATACACCCACCAGGACTTTGGGTTTGTCCAGAGACTTGGCTTGTTTTCCTCTAGAAATGGGAATTTCTAGTTTGCGGCTGGGAGAAGGCTGGAGTCTGCCCACAACAAGGATGTCGGCGTGGTCAGCCACAAAAGCTGGGCTCAGGTTCTTGTCCTGGCCTGGCCCACAGGTCACGCTGCAGCAGGTGAAGGCAAGAAGAGCAGCCTAATGGGAACCCATTTCCCAGACCATCTCCCCTGCTCCTCTATCGATAGCCCGGGGTGGACGCCAGACCGATGCTGGCCCTCAGCTGGCAGCGGTGTTCATCTCGGGAGACGGGAGAGGATGCTGCTGGGTGGTGAATGGATGTAGAGCAGCCCTGCGGAGAAGGACTTGGGGATGCTGGTGGCTGACAAACTGGACATGAACTTGCACTGTGCAATCGCAGCCCAGAGAGCCAACTGTATCCTGGGCTGCATCCAAAGCAGCGTGGCCAGCGGCCGAGGGAGGGGATTCTGCCCCTCTGCTCCCCTCTGGTGAGACTGCCCAGGGGTGCTTCATCCAGCTCTGGGGTCCCCAGGAAAAGACAGGCATGGACTTGTTACAGCCAGTTCAGAGGGGCACAAAGATCATCAGAGGGCTCAACGCCACTGCTATGGAGACAGGCTGGAAGCGGTGGTGGTGTTCAGCCTGGAGAAGAGAAGGCTCCGGGGACACCTTGCTGTGGCCTTTTGGTATATAAAGGGGGGTTATAGAAAGATGGAGAGAGACTTTTTACCAGGGTCTGTAGTGACAGGACAAGGGGAATGGTTTGCAACTGTAAGAGAGGAGATTTAGATTAATATAAGGAAGAAATTAATTAATTACAACGAGGGCGGCGAGGCGCCGGCACAGGCTGCCCCGAGCAGCTGTGGGTGCCCCATCCCTGGTGGCGCCCAGGGCCAGGCTGGACGGGGCTGGGAGCAGCCTGGGCTGGTGGGGGGAGTCCCTGCCCGTGGCAGGGGCCATGGACTAGATGGTCTTTAAAGGTCCTTTCCAACCCAAACCTTCTGTGACTTAGTTCAGGAGGGGCAGGGACAGATCAGGGGGCTTCTGCAGGGATGGCTTACCTGGCACCTGGGGGAACCCCAGCCTCCTGCCTGATGCCAGGTCTCTCCTGGAAGAGGGGATCGCTCATCCCTTGGTGCCTGGCTCAGCATGGGGCTGGCAGCAGCTGTAAGCTGCACCCTGGCAGTGCCAGCCCTGTGACCCTGTCTGTGGATGATGGTGGACCGGGACCAGCTTGGCATTCCCTGCGGCTCCCAAGGTCTGACAGATACCTGGATAGCTGTGACAGTCTTTCCAGAAACATGCTTTCAACCCCTGTTTGGACCTACGGGTCAAATTTGAGGCTGTGCTCCAACTCCAGAGTCATTGTGGCTAGTTTATTTTTCAGGAAATGCCACAAACCAGTTTCCCCCCTCGTTAGGAGAAATATTTAGTGTCGGGTTTTGACTGTGTTGCAATATGCTGTTTTCTACCTGGAATGAGCTGAACTGGCCACTGGAAAGTGGGAGCTAGTGTTGTTTGAACCAATATTTGCTTCGAAGTATTGCATAATTTCTAAACCGCACACAGCAAACAAAGAGCTCTCTGTTAGTTTTAAGCTGCTCTTCCCAGCTCAGAGCACTAAGCCCAGCTGCAGACTGTAGCCTCTTGTCCGGAGCTGCTTACCGTGCCATGCCATTACAGGTTTGCATTTTTAGGTTGGAAAATAATGTCAGCTTGACAGCCAGGTACCAGCAGTTTGACCCTTTGTGCCTTGTACAGCAGCTCCGCAGGACAATGCCGCTGCCCTGCATCCTCCCTGTCCACATCCCCCCTCCAGCAAATGCCAACTGGTCCAGCATCGATGAGGAAACAGGTTTTCTTGACATCCTCTCTCAAGCAAGCCAGCACTAACTCCCCACCCGCCTTGTTGAAGTCAGCAGTGGTTTCTGCTCTGCCAGCCAACGGTCCACGCAAAACTTACCCTCTCAGATATGTAATTAGTGCTGTTCCTCCTAACGAAGGATTCCAGCTTGCTTAATTAACCCAAAGGTTAACAGGATTACCAGCAACTCTGTGCAATCTTGGGAGCTGTGATATTCCTGAAGGGCTTTTGGAAGAGAAGCCAGAAAATCATTGCTGCTGCAGACAAGCTGCAAATAGAGCAGCTGGGGCCTGATAACATTCGTCCCTGCTTCCCGTGTGTTTTGCAAAGATCTGTGGGAACAAACCAGCAAATACCAATAACTGGGAAAGAAAGAGCAGGAGTGCCAGCTGCCCTCTCTGGCCACTGTGCCCTTGGCTCCTCTCCCAGAGGACCCCCAGGTCCCATGCCAGGACATGCACCAGGTAGTTGTACAACTCCGCTGTCCACAAAATGGTTGTGTCCAGCTCCGTGGGATGTGCCAGACAGTTTCCACGGGGGCATGTGCCCACAACGAGATGCTGGACCACCCCAGAGGATGTGGCTGGGTGAGGGCTTATTTCCAGGAGAGGAGGGGGCTGTGGCTCACATGAGCCCCAGTGCACAGGTCCAGGGACAAGGGAGTAGGGGTGCGAGTGGGGATGTTCTCCTGCAGTCACAGAGCCCAGGTCACCAGAGAGGGGATAGAGTCAAGACAAAACAGTGTCAGAGCTGGTCAAGAAGACCCCACAGTAAGTGGGGAGCAAGAGTGGGAAGCACGAGGTGCACCTGGAGGTGAGCCACAGCCACCCCACCCCACCACCCAAAGGGACACCCAGCTGTGTCTTACACTTTTGGCTGCCAAAGGAGCAGGGGGACATCAAGAAAGCAAGAAAGCTCCTGGCAGATGCAGCCAGCCTTGCTCAGGGAGCTGCCCTGCGTGTGTTGCAGAGGGATGCTGGTGGTTTGGGTGGACTAAGAGTGACTTTGCAGGAGCTGTGGGCACAGAGCTGCTGGTGAGAGCAGGCAGCAGAGGCCAGCAGCCAGGACACAAATGGAGAAAGCAAGGGGAGACACCAAGAAGAGAAGACATGTGGTGAGGCTTTGTGGAGCAGCGCTGTCAGCACGAGCCCTGGGACGAGCAATGCTGGCTGGCTGCTGCAGCAGCTCTTGCTTCTGGATCTGGCCCAAGGAGCAGGGACTGAACCTCTTATCACCTCTGCAGCCCACAGGCAGCCTGGCTGGGCTGCCACGGCCACCCACCACTGAGCCCAGGCATTGTGTTCGGCTGTTGGATAGCCGCTCCAGACAGAAACAAGATTTCAGCATTAAATAGACAGGAAAAGGGTCAGCTCACCAGTGGGTCAACCTGAACTCTACCACTTGCTGTTCAGCTCCTTTCCAGTTAGTTAACTCATGGTAATCATTAATGCCAAGCCTCTGTCCATCTATGGAGCCTCACAATAGCTAATTTTTAAACTGTCACCACCGCTACATGCTGTTACATATGTCCTGGTTGAAGCCACCTTCGTGTTTAAACACTCTTACGGCCATTACATTTCCTCGCTGATTAATAGTGGTTGTTTTGAAACCACCAAAAAAATCTGTTGGCCAGCATTCCCTTCCACTTCGCAATTTTAAAGCAGCATTAAACAGAATTAATGGAAATCAGGCTTCAGAATAACAGCAAGGCTTAGTCTTTATTGGACACCCTTTGAACTCTAGTTAAATTAATTTTCCTTCTGCTCTTGAGATTTTCAAAGACAGATCTGGCAGTTCAGCAGTCATGAGCCATGCAAACATCTCACCCTTTGGAGATCAGTAGCTAAGTACAACATCAGTGACTAAATACTGGACCCTGGACCAGGGAGGGCATCTCTTCCCTGCCACTGTTGGTGACCACCATACCATCGTGAGAGACCTCCCCTGCCCAGGGATCTCCAAGGTCCCCACAAGCAGCCTTGACCTTTCAACCCCTGCCAGTGCTGGTGACCACCATGCCATCGTGAGAGACCTCCCCTGCCCAGGGATCTCCAAGGTCCCCACAAGCAGCCTTGACCTTTCAACCCCTGCCAGTGCTGGTGACCACCATGCCATCAGTGAAAGACCTCCCCTGCCCATGGGATCTCTGAGGACCCAGCCGGCAGGCTTAACCTTTCAGTTCCCCCTCTCCCTCCCAAGCGGCAGAGGAATTTGTTTCCTGGTTGTTCCTCAAGATGTTCTCATCAAGATAAAATCCGAGGGGAATGGCTCCTCCAGTCCTCACTGCTCCACTCCCCGGTCACCCCGGGGCTGGCACAGCCCCGAAGGCACCGCTGGACCCTGGCTCTCAAACCACCTTGTCCTTTCCAGTAATTACTGTTTTGCAACGTGGAAAATAATAAAAGTCTTGGGACTATTAAGATCTCTGGGAGGAGCAGAGAGGGGGGAAGCAAAAAGCCAAGCTGAGCAGATTTCAAACCCCCTCCTGAGGGCTTTTAGACTCCCATGGCATTTTAATCCTCTCAGCATTTCCAGCTGTAGGGATAAAGGAGCAGAAATACTAGGCGGAGGTGTGGGGGCCTCAGGGCACGTGTCTCCGGCTGGGGCTGGTCCCAGCGGGGGAGCTCTGGGGTGGGTGGTCAGCAGGACGCAGCAGCCCTCTCCCAGAGCCCCCGCAGCAGCAGCCGGCGGCCCCTTGCCCACACGCTCTGCTCACGCAGGTGCCCCAGCGGGTGGTAAAGCCCAGCTAAAGCATGACGTGGCCCTAACAGCTCCCTGTTGCAAGAATAAGGAAGGAACCAGAAAAACATCTTGCTTCAGATGCTTTGCTAGAAGTTGCCTAAGGTGGGGGCAGGCGGCAGTGCTCTGTAGGTGTAATGCTCAGCTGTGTTACAGACAAAGTGTGCGGTATGGGGAGAAACGGCTTGGTGCCACCGACCTTCCAATCGCAGTGGAAAAGGAAAACAAACTCCTCTCGGGGCGTCTGGTCACTGGCAGTGACTGAGGCTCTCAGCATGGCTGTATCCGTAGCCCAGCAAGACCCAAGCTGAGATCTGTTGTTCCCCCCTCCACCAGAGGCTTTGCCCTTCGACACGCACCCAGATGAGGACCACCAGCACCCTCCTCCCATCCTCTGCATCTGCCAGTGGTGCCCACCACAGGCAGAAAGCCCTGCCACGCTTCTGCCACGCGACACCTGGATGGACACCACAGCCAGAGTGCACCGAGAGCACGTGCCGAGGGCAGAAAGAGAGAGCAAGCCTTGGAGAAACACCAGCCATCTGTGCAGCGCTGCAAAAGGCATCCCTTACCAAAAGGCATCGCTAGCTCTTACAGCCCCATCCTCCCTCATTTTCAGCCTCACAGAGGGCCTCCAGTGACCAGCCTCCGGGAGCCCGTTCATGCTCAGCCCATCAGTCCCTGCCTGAGCAGCACTGGAGGAGCGCCGGTCCCCAACTCAACCACAGCTCTTACCCTACCTGGCCACGGCCCCGCTGGTCCAGACCCCAGACCCCAGGCAGACTTCTCAGCCTTGGACCTGCCTGGTGGTCCCCAGGCTGTGTCTGACCCTACTACTGTCCCCAGACCCGATTCCAACCCCAGACCTGCTTCATCACCACCAGCTTCCCAGGAGATCTGGACTCTGGCCTGACCCCAGCTGCTATCCCGTTCATCATGCATGGAGACAGTGATGGACAGGTCCCCTGCCCTCCTGGCTGTGCCACCACGCTAGGGTCCCCATCCATTTGGGAACAGTCAGCCCTTGCAGTACCCTGGTGCATAGGAGAGAACGCATAATTATCTCCTGGTTAGACCAGGACACAGCAAACACAGCTCCAACTCTCTTGTAGAGCTTTGATCCCACACTTCAGTCTATTTACATCCCGCTTTATCCTGAGCAATTATTTTTGGTAGGCAGCAGTAAAGTTTTTCCCCTTGAACCAAACGTCTCTACTGAGTGCTGGCTCTCGAAGGAGTCCCACAGCCCCGAGATGACATCAACTCCGTCTTCTACAAACATGCCATGAAGAAATAACATGAACAAACATCAGGAAAGGCTTTATGAAGATCCTATTACAAACAAGTTATTTGTTTCTCTCACACATTCCCCTTGAGGTGGGAAATCCCCGTGAAAAGACCAGGCTGGCCTTTAGTCAAGGACATCAGACTTGTGTAATGATGATGGGCTGAGGGAAGCTGAAACTACCAGCCCATGTCTCCTTTCTTGTCTGCCATGAGGGATGCTAGCACAGGTTTTAAGAGCACAGCAGCAAACAGCTTCTCAAGGAGAAGCCAAAAGAGCAATTAGCTTTTTACTCATTAGCATATTTTTATTAGTAACACTTGCAGGCTCTGTTTGTGACAGAGGACTTAATAAATTGGAGAAGCCAAAAGAAGGGACGTTCTCGCTCTGCCTTACCCCTCTAAAAGTTAAATCTAGGCTGCCTCTGTTATCCCAGGGCGTAGACATCTTCAGAGGCCAAGCCACCCCACTCTAGCAGAGGTAGCACAAAGTGTCTCATGGACAGTGGTAGAGGACACAGATGTGGCTCAGACAGGGCACCCACTCGCCCAGTGGCTAGGGGAGGTTATTCCCACCTTCAGCAATCAAAGCTGAATTAAAGGATTAACCGATTGCAAGACAAGCTGTCCTGATTTTAAGGAGAGACATAGGCAGTTCAGGGTTAAATCTACGGTACTCAGAAATGCTGAAGTACAGGTTGCTCATTTATCCAGCAGCCACGGTGAAATTTCTTCTGGTCACAGGTGACCGCTTAAAAATAAAAGAGGTGGGGGAGGGAAACGCAGAGGATGTGCCACAGCCGGACTCTCGTGGCAGGGACATTCCCCCCGGCCGGGACACCTTGATGGAGATCTCAGAACTGGGCCAGCTCCTGTCCCAGCCCATGCACGGCTAGCACGTAGGGTCTTGGCTTGAGGGGACGACCCAGAGGGCAGTATCCTAACCCAAACCTGGGGCATAATCATCTCCTGAAGGTTTTCAGCAGGGTGTTGAGTCTACTCAACTCACTTTTCTGCATCTGCAATCTTCAGCAGCAGGGTGCTGAGCCAAGAAGCAAACTTCAGCATCTTGGGCACAAGACACAGCCCTCGTCTCCAGGAACAGCAGCTCTGTCTCCTTGTATGGCTTGACCTGGGACTGCACATTGAGCTCTAACACATGGCAAGATGGGTTCCCAGTTTGAGGAAGGATCCCACTTTTCTTTTTTTTTTTCTTTTTTTTTCTTTAACTCAGCCCTTACCCAGTTCACAGTTGTCAAACTCTCATTTCATGTGTCTCTTTTTCAGAGACTTACATCTGTAAGATCATGGGCTGTAAGATTAGCTAAGGTTAAGGAGCAATGTAAAGATGGAGAAAGGCCTTATTCGCTATCTGCTGGTGTTGGTCTGTTCAAAGGAAAATAATGCTCCCAGGCTGGCTGGGGAACATCTGGAAAGAGACACATCCTGCAACAACGATGCCCCAAAGGTCTCTGAACACCCATATCCATTCCCTGGGGCACGGGAGCTGTTGCAGAGGGGCATCATGCCAGCTCCTCCCTGGAGCTACCACACATGGGAGCACGCAGATCACCTCCAGAGCTGGTCTTCAGACTCTCCAAGGCTGGTGGAAACTGCTGCAGCTGCACAGACACCAGCAGAGCTCTTCCATTCCTTGGGTTCTGACCTCATGTCTGTAATTTGTCCTAGGCCACTTTACGCCATATGTATGTGTATGGCTTCTCCCTTTGCTCCTTTTGATGCCAAACAGCCTGAAGTGCCTCTTTCCTGGGGCTCAGTTCCTCATCTCTTACCTTCTTCCCAACCTGGACTTGCATTCTCCTTATTCAGAAATTGCTTCTTTGAAGAGAGGTCAGCAGACATGAAGAGGGGATGGCTCCTCCTGGGAGGTGGCGTCCCACTAGACTGTTTGCGGCGCTTTCCATTCCATTCTTCCCTGCTTCCCAGCTGGTTGAACTGCTGAGCCTCACGGGGCGAGCGTCTCCCCTTGGTTCCCTTCAACACAGATCTTCTCTCCAACAGGGGAAAGATGTCTAGAGCCCACTCTGCTGCACGACCAGTACCAACAGTGGTAATAAGTACCCTGTGCCTGCCTGCTTCTCGCTGTGACCAACACTGCATGGCACCTGCATTTCCCTCAGCCTTGTTTTGCAGAGAATTACTTGTTTTCCTAAATATCAGCTCTCACCTCCTTACGGCATCCAGGGAGAGGCACCAAAGCATGCGTTGACCCTGCCCAGCTTTGTGTCTGGTGGGACAGGAGCCCCTCCAAGGTGTCCTGCCAGCTGCCCTGGGTCAGCGTATTGCAGAAGATATAGAGGATAAACATGACGAAGAAACATAAAGCAGCAAAGATAGAAATAAACGGCCCAGAGCAAGGTCATTCCCTTGGCCCGTGGCAGAGAAAGGGATCCAAAGCCAAGGCAGCAGCGGAGGTGAGGGGGGCACAAGCTGTAATACGTGATCGCCAGAACAAAGTTCAACCAGACTGTAGCCTGATGAATCCCCTCTGTGCAAACAGCGGCTGCTTGCTCAGCAAACACCCCTACCCCACCCCAGCCTCTGCCAGGGCTTTTGGAGGAGGGGATGTTTTAACATCTGCAGAGAACTGGTATTTGGAGCGGTTTAGGCAGCTTTTGCGTGGCGGGGGGGTGTGCCTTCGCATGCACCCACAGTGTACCCCATCCCCCTCACTGAGCCACCATCATCTTCAGAGGTGCAACCGGGAGTACCCTTGCTCTGCTGGATCCAGGAGAGTCCACCAACGGGATGTGGTAGAACACCCATGTCCAAACCCATGGCACGCAAGGAGATCCATCCCCACCTTCCTCAGCTTTCTGCAGGGCTGCATTTGCGCAGCAGTTGTGCACTTGCTCCCTCTGGAACAAACACACCCTCAGACCCTGTGGGAAGGGAGCGAGCCCTCCAGGCCCAGGGGCAAGATGAGAAAGGACACCAGAGACATCAGGGCAGGAGGAAGGAAGGAAGGCAGGCAGCCAAGGAGATGGTGCAGGGGCAGAGCGCCTGTGCTCCAGCGTGCAGGAAGGAAACAAGTGGATCGTGCTCCTTTTCCTCACTGCTGCATCCACCTCAGTCTTCTCCTCCTGCCCCGCAGGTCCACACGGAGCACCCGCTCTGGCTCTTGAGACCAAAGCACGATGCTCTCCATCCCCAGACCCCATCGCCTCTCTGATGGGTCACAGCTCTCCTCACACGTACGTAGACTCTGGACCCAGATCTGTCCCTCTGAACCTCCAACCTGCCGCTGCCAACAAGAAACGGCAGCGGCAGCCGTGGCCTGGCACACGGTGCTGTTTGCACAGCCCGTGCTCAAACACAATGGCCGGAGCTGGCCCTGCGGGGGTGGCAGCTCCCCACCAGTACCACCGCCGCCTGCCCCCCACCCTGACCCGCTGCCGTGGCAGGATTACAATGCCGCATTGTGCGCCTCCGTCTCTGCTCCAGCGCCTGCAGCAGCTTGCGGGCAGGTGGCCACGGGTCAGCTGCAGAGGATGAAGGTTCACACTCCCTCCGCGACTCGCCTCGTTGCTCCTCAACTCACCTGCTGTGTCTCAGAGGGCACTGGCATGTGAATTAGCTTAATTATTGTGCTTGCATATGGTAATCAAGCATAAACTTCTGACAGTGTTGTACAGTGGGGCTTTTTTGGTCTTGGAGACAAGAAGAGTGGCTTGGCCACTGTTCAAGCCCTGGTTACCTGCTGTGTCAACACTGTCCTGAAGGTGAGAAGTGATGGGAGTGTCGTCTACAGCCTGGATACCAGCTGAGCTGTGGCAGAACCAGACAAAGAGCTTGAGAGCCCCAGCAGGAGCCTGACTTACAGCTGTCTCTCTAAGCAGACGTTCCCCACGTAAGCTATGAACCCCCACCAAAGCGTCACCACCGCATGCAAAAGCAGTGAAAATAAATAAATAAATAAATAAATAAATAAATAAATAAATAGATCCGTCAGCAGGCACTGGGCCTCCAAAAGGAGCAACTCCCCTTGTAGGAAAGCTTCAAGTTCAGAGTCCTCATGGCCAAAGGAGGAAGCAGCAGAGCCCCCACCTTTGTGTGCAACGGGGCAGGTTGTAGGCACAGGGCATCAGCTTTTCATACATCAAAGGTGTCACACACTCCCTTGTGGAAGCTCCAGGGACCAGCCCAAGAAGCTGGTGGGCCCAGCACAAACACCTGAAAGCCTTTCTGTGGGGTTTCAATTTCAAAAGTCCTCCCTTCCTTCTTGGGGTGAAGAGGTTGGTGGCAAAGGAGCCAGGCCAGAACAGACCAGCATGTGCTGGTGGCAACCAGAGGGGCAAATGAACTTCCTCAGCATCTCTGCAGCCTTCCAAGGCCTGAAAATTATTTTTCTTGCCCTGAAAACATTCTGGACATGTCAACAAATTCCTCCCTTACAACCAGGGATAGAAAATGCAGACCTCAGGGGCTTTTTTCCTATGAAAAGTAGCTCTGATCAGGAAATACTCTACTGTGCCTGTTCTTTGGGCAGCTACTCGTGATTTCCACGCTGCTTTGATGACCCCTGCAGGGGCAAGCAGTAAAAAGTCCTGAGTTTTTAATCCCTTCCTCACCTAGAATAGCTGTGGTGTGGACATGAGCGCTGTGGGTTTTGTAGCTGACAGCTGTCAAGGCCGGCCAGACTCTCCTCTCAGGGGGGAAGCAAAGATTTGACACTAGCAGGAAGCTCCTGGAGTGTGAGGTCCTTGTGCAGGGAAGGACGGCTGCTCTCAGCAGCATCCAGCTGTG
The DNA here is from genome assembly GCF_963210335.1 of Falco punctatus. Taxonomy (NCBI): domain Eukaryota; kingdom Metazoa; phylum Chordata; class Aves; order Falconiformes; family Falconidae; genus Falco; species Falco punctatus. The sequence goes on from NC_137593.1 coordinate 28,843,906, forward strand.
GCTGGGTGTGAATGGAGGAAGCAGATACAGCTTCTGATGCATGGAAATCACCGCAGAAGAGCCAAAAATATGAATGCATGGACATTGCTGACAGCACGGCGTGGTGCTGGCCATGTCTAAGGAGATCTGCTGATGTTTTCCGTCTTTCCCTTGCCTTTGACATACAGAGGTCCTCCATCCCACCCAGAACTCCCAGATCTCTAGATAGCTGTTTTGAAGTTCATCCCTCTGCATAGCCACATAGCCACTGCTTTTTCCTTTTCCCTGTCGGGCACTCTGTCTTCTCCAAGGCCTTGAAGGACACTAGCGCTAGTTTTCCTCCTTGCTGATGGGACTCCATGATCAAATTCCCACCCAACAGAGCCTCACCCAAGGACTAACGCTCTCGGTGTATGAGGAGGCAGCTCTGCTGTCATGATCTACAGGAAAATACAACCGCAAACCCAGGACTTCAGCATCCTTCCTCCTACTGAACTGAGATTTGCTTGTGCGTGGCTAAGACTTGGAGAGAGCAGAGCGAACTTTCAAATCCCACCTCCCAGACACGAAGAGAAGATAGAAAGATCTGATCTAACTGCAGACACCTCCTCCAACACCAGCTGACCATGACCCACACAGTGATGACATTTCATCATGGCCACGGGTATCTCTAATGTGAACTGAACCAATGTTTTAGGAGATCTCAGACAAAAGGCTGTTAAATTCATATCAAATGGCACACACCCTGCTCTGATGCCCTCCTTGCAGGGTGCTGATGGGAACGCTTTGCAATATCTCTCCATGCACCCTCCACCACTGCCAGCATTTTCCTTCTGATCTCGTTGTCAGGGGCAGAAGGCAGGACACTCTTTGTGGCATGACCCTGCAAAGACATCTCAGTCAGCAGGGCAGGTATGCAAGGGATACTCCCCTTGGAGACCCAGCAGAGTAGCCTGTCCTGGCTATCATCTTCAGATGATGAGCCTCAGCTTCCTTCCATAACCCAGGGAATACTGCTCGGTGAGAGGTGAGGCCAGGGTAACTTGCACATCTCCGCCTTTAGGGCAGCCGTTTCGTACTCACATGTCAATGCTGTAGCTTTCCTAGAAACCATAAAATCTCTCCTAGATTTCACTCTGTTTTGTTTTTTTTTTTTTGCCAGGTGAGGCATTGACATTTATCTGGGCACCCTGTCCTGCTTTCCATAAATAGGAGGTAGCATCAGACCCTGAGGTCCCCACCCTGTTTGCCTGCTGATTTGTTTCAAAAGGCAGTTGCTCTGTAAACACCTGCTCCACCTGGCTTCTCTCCGTCAACATTGCTTTTCTAGCCAGGCTTCATATGAAACCCACAGTTTTGTTGCAGGCACCGGGTGCCTGCAGAGCCTGCACTTAGCCACTCCTGCAGGTCAGATGCAGATGCACAGGACTCCTAGGAGAGTCCTAGAAACATCTCTGGCCATCCCCAGGTCAAACACTGCTTCGCAAGCTCCAGCAGCCCCATTTCCCGCTCTGCTCGGTACTGGTGAGGCCACATCTGCAGTGCTGGGTCCAGCTCTGGGCTCCCCAGTGCAAGAGAGGGATGCACTTATCTCTCTGTCCCGTCCAGTGCAAGGCCATGAAGGCGATGAAGGGTCTGAAGCATCCTTCATACGAGGAGAGGCTGAGAGAGCTGGGGCTGCTCAGCCCAGAGTAGTCTCAGAGGGACCTCATAGATGTCTATAAACATCTGATGGGTGGGAATGAAGAGGAGGGAGCCAGACTCTTCCCAGTGGTGTCTGTTGACGGGACAAGAGGCAATGGGAGCAAACTAAAATGCATGGAATTCCCCCCCGGGGGCTGCCCCTCTCTCCACTTCTGCTGAGGAGAGCCCATGCACCTCACAGCTGGGATGCCCACTTTCGTTTCTGCTTCCAAACACCTACAGAGGGACCGGCAAGTCCTCCCAGTAACTTGTAACCTGGTGTCTTTGCTTGGAAAAGATGACACGGACAACCATCGGGAATTGTTCGGACTTTCCTGGATCCTACAAGGCCTTGAGGGATCTGGACTAATGCCAAAGCCACCCTAACATGCACCAGTCTCTCAGCACCTGAGCGCTGCTGATGCTGCCGACTTCAGAGGCTTCGACAAAGCCCAGGTCTGTAAGGGGTCACTCTAATCTCTCGGAGGTCTCTGGCATGGAAACAAAACCAACCGACAAGAAACGGCAAAGCCTGTTCCCAAGGTGAGTGGAGATGTGTTTGGTTGTTCAAAGGCTCCTGATAAGGTGTCTGAGATTAAAGAACAAATAAGTGCATGGCTTGGGCCAAAGTCCCAGCGCAAGCCGAAAAGCATACAGCCGGAGGCAGCGGCGCGCCTCTCACCTAAACCCAAGCACATCCAGCTGTTCTGCAGCCTTCAGGCCCAGGAGGAGCTCTGCCTGGCACTGCCACAGGCTCGGCCATGTCCCCTCTGGGACAAAGTCCCCGTGCCAGTGGGGATTCCATACAGCCCAGCAGCATCAGCATGTCAGCACCAGTCCTGAGCTTGGCTCTCTCCACGCTTTGCTCCTGACTCCCCAGCTGGACGCACTTGCTCCCGTTGGCCCTGAGCATCCTTTCGGGGGAGCTGGTGTCCATGGGCATGTCACCATGGAGCGGACTTCAGTGTCCTGGGAGAGCTGCTGAGGGACTCTAATATGAATTGAACCAATGGTTTAGATCTAAGACAACAGGCTGTTAAATGTTAAACAGAAACTAATTAAATGAGCATGCCTCACTCACTCTGCAAAATGTAAAATTAAATAAATACCCACTTAGGTATGCGCTAATGGACTGGCGGCTGCCCAGCAGTGGAAGGGCAGGTCTGGTGTGTGATAGATTTCAAAACAACACGGAAATCAAACTTGAACTTAGCTGATAGCGTGGTGCGCTGGATCCCCCAGAGAACGTAATCTAGAAATTATCGTTGGGTCGTTTCATGAACAGGTCTGTCTGGAAACCGGTCTGAAAAGCAAACAGAAAGCACAAAGAGTTTGTTGGGGGTCAGGGGAAAGCTCACCCCTCTCTGAAGTTTTTCTCCATTGGGGTTTTGTGGAACGACCTAGGAAACTGGGATGTCCCAGACCCTGATTTCCCCAATCCGCCACTGCATCTGGGGCTGACTCGCTGCTGAGGAGACACACACAAACCTCTTGCCATTTCATCTGCCTGCGAGATCCAGCGAGCTCCAGGCTGCCAGGGTACAAATGGCACGGCCAGACTGACCACGTCTAGGCAGAAAATGATGAAGATAAATCCTTGCTTAAGCAAAGTGCGCGCACACACACACAAACAAACAAAAAAAAAAAAAAAAAGGGAGGAAATAAAGACAGAGGGAAAAACATTGCTGAAGGGATGTGGGCAGGGACACACTGCCAGGCTTCGCAGCACACAGCGCTGTGCTCCTCTCTTGCCGGGGTCAGAACGATGAGCTGTGGCATGGCTCAAAGGTTCAGTTCCGTGTGCCAGCTCAGGTCGTACTGCTGTGCTGCGAAGCACTGAGGAGCAGCCTCAGCCACAGCACGTCTGCTTCTTGCAGGGTGGGAGGAGGCAGCAGCACCGGGTGACCTTAGGGCTGAGGACCCAAACCAAGAGGCAGGGGGGCTTAGGGGTTTCCTGGTGGGATGCTGTGAGCATGCGACGAGAGTTGGGCCAGTGGAGCCTGGGCAGGCAGCATGGGCAGCACAGGCACAGTGGGGACCAGACAGTAAGAGACAGGACTTTGTGGTCATCCCGTGAGGAACGTGACCCAGTCCAACATCGGACGTGCCTTCCCTGGTTTATCCCAGTGGCAACAACCTCCTTCCAGGTCCTCAGTCCAGCTACCTGCCTGAGGCAAAGGGACAACAGTCTCAGGCCGGGAGACTCTGGCTTCAGGTACCTGGACTCCCCCCACAGATGCAGCCAGTGCCACCTCCAGCCCTCCCCTGTGGAAGGGCTCCTTGGCCCCTCTCACCAGCTGGGCTTCTTTGGAGGTCTGCCCCACCATCACAGCACTTCCATGAGGTCTTCCAGGCTCCTCTAATATGAGAGCAGTAGTACTTTTACTCCTGGCCCTTCCCAGGATAATTTTAATCCTGGATATGGCTTTTCTGTAGCAGTCTGGTTTCCACCCTGCAGCTAATGGCTTCACCTGGAATTTAAGGAGCATTGACTGCTTCCATTAGACACAAAAAGATTTTAATTTGTTTTGCAGATGTTCTGCTTTGGCTTTAAAAGCTAAGGAGCCATTTCCAGCAGGAGCTCCATCCCTCTCCATTCCCTGCTAAGAAAACCTCTGGGGGCCACTCCCATCCCAGGAGATCCCCAGGGGCTGGTCCAACCTCTGTTGGCAAAGCCCAGAAGCAGTTTCCTCATCCGCCCCAGAACCCTCATCTTTGCTTTCTGCAAAGACACCTCCCTGGCTGCCTGTACCCTCCAGGCTACAGCTGCCTCCCTCTTGCCAACACACACAGGGACATCATTCCCCACCTCGTTAGCCAAGGAAAACACGGTCCCAGAGAGCAGCGGTGGCCTTTCTCCCACACTGGCTATTGCAGCACTGTCTTAGCATCACTGGCTCTTGCAGGAGAGCACAGCTTGGCTGCTCCTGCCTGTAAAGCCCTTGCTGGATCGTCAGCTTTGCAAGGAGATCTGTCATGCCGCCCATCTGAAGGCGGCTGTTCATGCCTTGGGGCTCAGCAAGGAGCATTGTTGATGGCAAACATCTGTCTTTAGCAGGATCAAACAAAACCCCACACACAGCTGTCTGCTGGGTTATTTTGGTACTGGAGTAGTTCCCACCTAGCAGGAAAAGGAATAAGGTGCGGAGGAAGGGAGGCAGACAGCTTGTTGTGTTACAGCGAGGGTCAACCCCTTGCAAACCCCTTTGCTCCAGCAATCGGTCCAGCTCCCAGGGTTGGAAATCTGGATCACAGGCCTCCTCTGCTCCTCACCAGAGAGGCAGTCTACACCTCAGCCACGATTACAGGCTTGCAAGTGGACCAGAGGTGCAGGTGCAGCTTGTCCAGCAATGCTGTGAAAAACCCACCAGCAGCCCCTCCAAGCCACAGACAATCCAAGTAGAAAAGCCGTTGCATGAGAATGGCAAGGTTCTGGGTGTCTTGAGGCAAGCTGAGGTCTCCTTGCTCATCATCTTAAGCAGGAGTGGGAGTACAGGGATGGGGGACAGGAAGGAACTGGAGCCTTTGGCGCTCTTCATCTGCCTCCTGCTGAGATCAGCCCATCGCCAGGTAACCAATGTGCACCCAGCTGGGACGGTGCACACACCATCATAGCATGATGGCCCTATGAGGATCATGCTCAGCAGCCAGCAGCTGGGGCAGCCCTGCACCATCAGGACGGTCCTCACACCTACACAAAAGTTACGAGCCTGTTAGGTCACCCCAGCAGGACACAGCTGCCTGTTGAGCAGAGACAGATCCTGCAAGGGCACTTTTTCCTTCTCAAGAGGGCAAAAGACAAGTGCCTGCAAAAGACACATTTGCGTGCTTGTACCTTGACCCCTGCTCCAGCATCTGCAGGAGAGTGTGACTACCGGGTGTGATCTCAGACGACTGCCATCTCCACCAAGGCCCTCAGGTGCTGGTCCACAACAGTAGCCCAATCCCACCCAGGTCAAGCTCCAAACCAGCCTCTCTGGGATGCAGCTGCACGGTAACAGAAGCAGCCAAGAGAGCTGTGGGGGCCTGGCAGATGCGGCCCCCGGCTCCAGAAGCGTGCAGGCAGATGAGAGCACGTGCAGTGCTTCGCGTCACTGTATCCCAGCAGGAGCAGACAACTCTGCCTTTTGAGTTTCTCGTCCACAGATGCGTCAAGTCATGCCCAAGAAAGAGGCTGCCAGGCAGCAAACAGGAATACAGGAGATCCCGACCAGGATTACGTACCGGAATGGGACTCCCATGAGGCCTCCATGGACAAACAGGCTTGTCCTTAGGGAAACAAGTGAGCTGAGCGGTGGCAAATCCCACAAGTGACAATCAAGCAAGAGGAAACAACCAAAGAGGAGCAAGGACCAGCCTGTTGGGCACCCCCACATGGATGAGCTTCGGGATGCTCCCAGGTGCCCCATGCCCTGCAGCTACAGTGTGTCCCCCAGGGTTCTGGCAGGGGGATGCTCACAGACCCCTCAGCCACCTACCCCACATCGCCATGGCACCTCATGCAGGCGTATCCATCTCAGATTGCATGGGGCATGGTGTGGCAGAGGGAAGGAGCGGGGAGAAACACCAGCCCTCAGTCCCAACAGCACAAAGGGGTTTGATCCCTGCAAACAGCGAGCTCACCCATGGCTCTCACCCAGCCCCAGGCCCCCAGATAAGCTGCCAGCCCAGGTAGATAGCCAGTGCGCAGGATGGGTGGAGAACTCAACAGCCCCACAGTAAACTTGTGGTTTTGATGAGGTGGACGGGGAGAGGCAGCACCTGCCTGTGCCAGGGCGCGGGGAACGGCTGCCTGCCCGCCTGCGCCTGGGAAGGGGCGAAGATGGGTCCCTTTGTCCCTTGGGAAAGCCAAGGTCTGGGCTGGAAGTCACTTACCTGCCTGGTAGGCATTTCCTGAGACCCATGGGCATGGGTGAAGGCAAGGTGCACGTTGCCAGGGGCCTCCCCACCGGTGCCAGGAGGCACATGGGAGCCTGGTCCAGCCCGAGCCACTGGTCCTCATGGCACACATCACAGCCATTCAGCCTCCACCCCAGCCCAAAGGGTCTGCTGCCCAAATACGAGAAGCATGTGGTCCTGCTGCCTCGGCTTAGGGCCCCTGCTCACGCAGAGCCATCCATGGCTGTGTCTTGCTGATGCTGGGATGAGCCTCAAAGCAGAATGACGTGGAGGAAAAGCTACAGAAGAGGGACAAAATCATCATCCTGGCACAGCACAGTCCCAGCATAGCAGGGTGAGGACTTTGCTGGCTCGGGGGAACATGGGAGGCCAGTTTGCAGATGGCAAATGCAAGACATCGATGCGTTAAGCAATAGCTGCAGATGGTTAAAGGCTGTGCCTGGAGCAGCGAGCACAGTGAGAGGAAGCAAAGGAGGGAGCTGGGGATTGTCATGGCCCCAGCCCAGGGCGGATGGAGCCAGGCTGCACTGGAGGGGATTAGCGCCGTGCCATGCAGGTGTGACCCAGCCTGCACAGGCTCTCAGCAGCCCAGACCTAAAGGCTGTACCAGCGTGGGGATTATCAAGAGCTAAACACTCGTGACCAAACCATCTCTGTCCTCAGGTTTGTCAAGAATTAAAAGCAGGACACAAGAAGGGACAAACACAAAGAGCAGAGCAGGAGGATATGGGGGGTCAAAGAGGAACATCAACAGGCACGGCCACCCCCCACAGTGGCCACAAGCACCCGGACAGCCTGCCCACCACTCTGCATGACATGGCAGTGGTCTGAGAAGGCAGCTTGCTGCCAGCAGCCCTCAAGGCCATGGCCGCGTAAACGTGCCACTCACCGGAGCAGAGCTGGTCACTCCCTGGGGCAGGAGCTGGAGAGCAGGGCACGGGTGGGAAGGTCCGTGGCAGGCTCGCCGTCCCAGGCGCTCCCCCTGGGGAGGGGCCACCGGCCACAGGCACACAAGTCAGGCTCCGGGTGTTTGCTTTCCATTCTCCCAGTCCGACGATAACCACCTACTCCCCAGCCAAGGCACTCCAGCTCACCATGCTGAAATTCAGGAGGCATCTGATCACGTAAGTGGATTTCTTGATTTATTTATTCAAGTAAAATACTACTTCCTTCAGTGAAATTCTGTTCCCATCCTACTCAGAGGTCATGTCCTTGTAGGTCACTCTGTGTTGAGAAATGGTTGGAGATTGAAGTGATGATGGGAATGGGCAGAGGAGCGCTTCTGCTCCACGTAAACATGGGGAGGTCTGGGTCGATGGGGCGATCTCTTTTCCAGTGAAGCCCCAAGGGCAGCTGCTCCCTGCATGCCAGCCAGGAAAACCGCATCTTTTGTAAGGCCTGACACCGCAAAGGAAGAAGAGTGGCAAAGACCTTGGTGGAGCACGTAGGATGCTGATCCCTCCTGCCTCATCCCAGGCGAGGGCTCACCACTCTCAACTCTGCACACTCCCCTGTGGAGTAGAAACGTGTCGCCGTGCAAGTCTTCTCCATGGCCAACCCAATGAATGCTCGTTCCACAGCCTCTGTTTTGGAGAAGATGGACGAGGAGCAGAGAAGGGCAAGGTCTGACTTTGCAGCGGTGCTCTTTTGCTGGGGGAGAGCATTTTGGGGCAGAACATCCCTTCCACATGTGCCTGCAGTATCTGGGGTGTTGCACACCCTGCTGCCACACAGCAAGCTGCAGCGCTGGGGGCTCGGGGTCTTTCCTAACCCCGCGGTCGCAAGGGTAGGCACAGGCAGGCAGCGTGCGCTACCTTATCTTCTCCTGAGCGCCCTGTGGACCGCTGTGCCCATTTTCTCTTTTTTACTGCAATGCAATGGTCAGAGGAAGCAGGCTACCGCTGGCGTACGTATCACATGAAACCCCCGTGCAACACTGCTCGCTGCCTGGAGCACATCTAGCCACAGCAAATCAATAAAGTCATTTTCTGCCGCCCAGCTGCCCGGTGAGCTCAGCCTCGGCACCGCCGGCAGCACCCGGCAGGCGGCTGAGACCCTGCAGGGCTCCGCAAGTGCCAGCACCCCCAGACCCATCCCACCGCCGCATTCATTTTTGTGCTGGATGGGGAAGGGGCACAGGTCAGAGTCGTCCTCTCCGCCTCAGGCAGGGGGGAAAAAATGGAAGGGACATCTGCAGCACCGCTGCAATCAAGCAGCACCTGCTTCCGAGCTGCACCCCAGGCACCCCCTCCCCTGCCAGGAGCAGGCGGTGAGACAGCTGTGGGCATCATCCCTTGCAAATAAATGACCAACATTTATGGGTTTGATTACATCCATGAGCCAGCACAGCAGGGTTCAGCTGCTGTGGCTCTGCTGCTGAGCCCTCGCAGTCAAAGCCATCTTTGGGGTGCTGCATCCATCTTTGCACCCTGCTTTGTCGCTTTTGTAGGTGACAGCACACAGGCTCTGATCTGCGGGGACTCTTCAGGAGGCTTTTCCAAAGACTCTGTGGGTTGCTCTTGCAGCCCCACCCGCCCTACAGGGCAGCGTTGACTCCCGCCAGCTCTGACTGCATCTTGGACATCTTCCCGGTGCTTTGATCTCAAGTATTTAAAACTCTGCACCAAGACACCCACACCCATGATCTCACCCTGGCATGTTAAACTGCGAGAAGGCTGTGAAGGAGGCACCCATGGAAAGCAGTCAAGCCTTTTGAAGGCTCCTTGTCCAGCTACAAATCATCCAGCTGCTCCAGCCTCCAAGACAAAGTCTTCTCATGCTGCATTTGTCCTGATTTTTTTCTGCCTTCGGTGCAACTTCTTGGCATCTCCAGTGCAAACCCCCAGTGCTGCCACAGCTCTCCCTCTCTCAGTGCACCCACCTTGAGGCACGTGTGTCCCACCAGAGCCAGCTGGGACCAAGGGCTCTGGTTTTACACTAGCAGACCCAAGCAGCCAGCAACACATTGCGTGTTCTCCAACTAGGTGTTCAACCAACACAACAGCAATCTCAAAAGAGGCAGCCTGCTATCAGCAAAAGGATCTGAATCTTCCACAGGTCCTCTACAGGCTGAAAGTTGAGTACTGACCGGGGAGATCTGTGGAAGCGAGTCCAGAATTACGCCTGCGGATTTGATAGGTAAAGAAGAAGCCGCACACGCAAGCAAAGCGAAGCAAGGAATTCATTCCCCACTTCCCATCGGCAGACAGGTGCTCAGCCATCGCCAGGACAGCTGGGCTCCATCACGCGTAACAGTTACTCATTAACAAATACAAAATACAGGTACCAGAGTAGCTTAGGGCGCTGCCTACCTCAGCGCCGCTCGCCAGGGAAGCGCTGCATCGTTCTGCCTTTGCTACTGGTGCTCATGCAGATCTCCCCAAAGAGAGAGTTTGGGTATATCACTAATCACCACAATTAGTTGGCTCTTCATTCCCTTCTTGCCTCTTTTCTTAGGCTGGCCAGGCAGACAAACTTATCATCAGCTGTGCCTTGAGGGATGGAGGAGTTGGATCAAGTCTCCAACGAGCTCTGTCCGGCAACATCACTTCATCCTGAAGCAACTCCTCCTTCACTGCCATCTCCCCTCTTTGGTCTCCCTGGCCATCAGTGATCTTCCACATGGGTATTTCAACAAACCATGCCTTGCAGCAGCTCTGCAGCAGCCTGGAATCTCCACTTCAACCCTTTCCCTTTAATACATCTTGGCATTTTAAGCACTGCTTCAGCATTTGGCATTTTTCTGATCCGTTGCTCGTCCTACCCATCATTCTTTGACAGCAGGAGGTTCTCCTGGCGTGCTTGCGTGGCCAGGCAGTGAGCCGTGCGTGCGTTCGCCAGCCGCCTGTCTCTCCTCTGAGCTTGGCAGTCTGCTCCTCAGGTGGAAAATGAGCATGGATACCCCCAGGCTGCCGTCAGGTTTTGGGGGTGCAGTGCCGCTGACGACTAGCTTGCTCACCGTGCAAGTGATTAATGTGCCTTTTGAACCCTCAGTAGCGCTGCTGTGACCAAAGACCCCCCAGCCTTCACAGTCCCAAGTACTTTAGACATTAAAAATCTCCCAGGAGGAGCTTAAGCGTTTCAGCTCAGTTAAGTGACATTTCTGAGCACAGGGCAGAACTGTACCCGCGAGTGTCCCCGCTGATGCACAGCCACTGGAAGTGGTGCTGTAATAAGCAAACTACAGTTAGTTGTAACAGTTGACACTTTTTCTGTTCCTGTTGAAAATCCAGTTTTTCAACAGCAAACCCAGACTCCCGACCAGTACCGGTGGGATGCACGTGATCGCTTCCAACAGCCCGTATTTGCACCATTGCTAGCTCTTCAGGCCGGGTCTTCTCCCACGTGTCACACGGCTGCTGAGAGTAGGAGGTAAAGAGGGAGATGAAGACGCCCCGGGATGAGCAGGTCTGTGCGCTCCCAGGCTCAGCCTCTTGGTCCAAGGCAGGAGGCTAAAGGAAGGGGGCAATGCCGACACAGATCAATCAGCTGTCTGTGGCTTCCAAGAAAGCTCTGGCCAAATCTCTGCTTCCATTAAATCCTCCTATCCGGAACCCTCCGTTTCGTGCTCAGCAAAGCAGCCTGTGCCTCTCCCTGCCTCTGAGAGGGGGAGAGCAGACACCTGGGGCTCGCAGGCTGGACCCCCACCCAAGGAGGAGCCCACAACAGGAGATCTAACCAGGTTCTCGGTACAAATCATCTCCTGTTAAGCAACAGTAGGTTCCCTGGGTAGAAACCAGCAGAAATGAAATGCAAACTAATCCTTATTTCCAGGGAGCTTAGCTGCCCAGCTGCTCCACTTAATCTTAAGGCTACAGTCAAGCTCCACCAGGAGTTTGCTGCAAGCCCTACAACCATAAAGTCTTGTGGCGATGTTTTTCATGGCCTGAACGTCCCCGCACACCACCCAAAACCCCAGAGCGTAGTGCTGAGGACTTGAAGAAATCACGCTGCTGTTGTAGACTTGGCTAAAACCAGACCGAACGCCAGGTCAGGCGCCGGAGAGGCACGGCTGGGGCCACCGCGGTGGCATCGCATCCAGCCCCAGCTGGAGCCTGCGCAGGTGGCCGTCACCTCCAACAGTAGGCATTGAGAGGAGGGGAAAGCAGGGAAAACAGTTTGTTGCCTTTGTTTATAAAGATGGGGTCCTGATGTTTCTAGACGGGGCAAGGCAGGAAAAACGCCAGCAGTGCCTGCTCCTGCTGCTCGGGGAGCCACCACGGGAGCTCAGGTGGTGCCGGTGAGGCGTCCCCGCGCAGCCAAGGGACTTGGCAGTTATCGCTGTTTACCTTTCGGTGCGATATTTGTATCCCAGCTGGAAATTTCCACTAGGCTGAGCACAGCCTCTGAGTTTCGTCGGTTATCGCTGCCTCTGCACCTCTTCCACCTGTGAAAGCGTGACCTTAAAAAAAAAAAAAATTTTTTTTGAAGTTTCAAGGCATCTGTCCCTTCTGCCTCACACACACATTTCCTCTGTCTACTAACGGTCTGAAATGTCTGCTTCCTTGCAGGAATCTGAAAGCAATATACAGGTGCCAGACAGCTCGGCTCTGGATCTTCTTCAGCCTCCTCATCCTCCTCTTGATCATGCTTCAAGTCATGGAGAAGCTGCAGCCTGCCAGGTAGGTCCCAAACAGGACTGCAAACCTGCATCTTGTCCTCCAACCTTTCGCTGACCACTGAGGTGGGCTCAAAACTGCCCTCCTGAAGACCACCCAACAGTTTCTTCTGTAGACAGGAAGGAAAATCCAGGTGGGAGAGGACCCCTCTGGGGCTCTCACATCCAACCCCTACGCCCTGGCCAGAGCTGAACCCACCCTGGGTTCAGACCAGGCTGCTCTGGGCTTTGACCTGGTTGGCCTCAAAACCCCACAGCCCTTGAGCATCCTCCCAGCCTGGGGTCATCTGCAAACTTCCCCCCGGCTTCTCCAAGCCACCCGCCCTTCTGTCTCCTTGCCTCCTCTTCCTTTGCCCCTTTCCACCAGCCCACCATGCTGCAGTGGGACAGGGGCATTAGCACGTCACTGCTGACCTCTCCTTCTCTTCTCGCACCCACCCCAACCTCCCGGGGCAGCGGTCCAGTCCTTCACCCACCCCAAGAAAGACAGGGGAACATGTCCTGGGGTGCCTGCAGGGCGGGGGTCTGGGCTGCAGAGGAGCTGCCCTCTTTGCATGCTCCGTCCATCCTCTGCAGCTGAGCCTCGCGTCCTCCCTGTTACAGAAACTGCCAGCACGAGCTGGAGCGTGCCCTGCAGCGGACCATGGACCGTCACCAGAAGCAGCTCAGCTATGCCCTCCAGACCCCCAGCCTGCTGTGGGAGGACGATTTGCTGCACTGGCAGAGGGAAGCTGTGCCAGACCCCACTTCGACAGAGAGTGCGCAGGATGTTTTTCAGATGCAGCTGTACTTCAGCCAGGAGACTCCACTGGAAAGCAGCCCAGGCAGCCAAGAGGAGCACTGGACGGGGCAGCCTGTGAAGAGCAGCAAGAAGGTGAAAGCCCATCTTTCATCCGTGAGGCCGAAATCCCAACTTCCCGGCCTGAGAAAAGCAAACAGAGAGGGTCCTTCTCCAAGGCTTCCTGGGAGGATCTCTACAGTTTCGGGAGATGCTGATGCTGTTACCAGCAAGTTCATGGCCTTTGCAAACAGGATGATCGCAGAGGAGCCCAGGAGAACGTCACCACCAGGAACGATGCAGGTGGTGGTACGGAGCCAGTATCAGCTTCCAGCCACAGGTTCCCCCCACCACCAGTGGGGCAACTTGCTTAAACGTGCTGCGCCAAATTCAGCTCAACGTCCACAAACAGAGGACTTCTACAAGACAGACCCGGCAAGGGGATTTTTCCCAAGGTGGACAGAAGTCTCTAAGGTTGGGGAGGTGACACTTGGAGAAGGCCAGAAGGCTGTAGGGCTCTTCTCCCAAGGAAAGACGTGTAAGCCCAAGACTGACATTGTTTTCCTGAAAGTCCACAAGAGCGCCAGTAGCACCGTCATGAACATCCTCTTCCGCTTCGGTGAGATGCACAACCTCACCTTTGCCTTCCCCACTGGGGGTGGCAACCAGCTCTTCTACCCGCACCACTTCTTGGCGAAGTTCGTGCAGGGCTTCTCCCCCAGGAGCCCTCGGCAGTTCAACATCCTCTGCCACCATATGCGATTCCTGCAGCCAGAGGTACAGGCAAAGCCACAACGCCTTGGGAGGGGCAAGCGGCAGGAGGGAGAGAGGGGGCTTGTGGGGAGCAAAGCGGGACACCTGCAGAGCATATAAACCCTTCAGGGATGAAGCTCAGGAGAGACAGGATTGCCCCTGGGTACCCTGCGTGCTATGGGCATTTCCTAAGAGCTTCTGTAACCGGGTTTGGTAAATCATTCTGCTGTGACCCAAGACAAGCCAGGAGACATCACCTGTAGCAGTCAGCAGCTATCATCTCGTTCTTGCCTGGTGGGCCCTTGGAGATGTCTTGCTCCCTGGACAGGCCCAGAGGGTACCAGCTGCAAGAGGAGAACACCTTAAGCACATTAGATCAGCTCAGTTGTGCCCAGCATGTACCCTTCTGGATGCCAGGGCTGGCGGATCTGGGGAAAGGCAAGGGGACAAGACCTGTCTCAAGCCTGGACAGGCCACCCAGCTGTGACAGCATGTCACAGGGAGCTTTGGTCACTGCTCTCCCTGTGTCCCCACAGCTGGCACAAGTGCTCCTTTGACCAGCTGCACCCTGAAATGCTCCCCAGCACCCACCATCTCCAAACCCAGCGGGCGTTGCTGCTTCCCAGCGGAACGCAGGGCTGTGCGCAGGTCCCTTCTCCCAGCCTCACCCTCAAACCTTCTTTCTCTCCTCCGCAGGTGCAGAAAGTGGTGTCCAGCTCAGCCGTCTACTTCTCCATCCTGAGGAACCCTGTGCAGCTCATGGAGTCCTCCTTTGTGTACTACAAGGGCGCGTCGGCTTTCTCCCGCGTTCACAGCCTGGAGGAGTTCCTCAGCCAGCCCCACCACTACTACAACCCCACAAAAACTGACAGTCACTATGCCAGGAACCTCATGACGTTCGACTTTGGCTTCAACCCCAATGGAGAGGTCTCTGCTGAGCGGGTGCAACTCATGATAAAGGCCATTGAGGCGTCCTTCGACTTGGTCCTCATCACAGAGTACTTTGATGAGTCCATGGTGCTGCTGAAGGAGATGCTCTGCTGGGACCTGGACAGCGTCGTCTTCTTCCCACTCAACAGCAGGGACAGCAGCACCAAGTCCCCTCTCCCAGACACCATTGTGGAGAAGATAAAGGACTGGAACAGGCTGGACTGGGAAATCTACACTCACTTCAACAGGACCTTCTGGGAAAGGATCGACAAAGACATTGGCAGGGAGCGCATGCGGCGGGAAGTAAAGGCGCTTCGGGAGAGGCAGGCAGAGCTGGCAAGGGTCTGCCTGCAAGGGATGGGCAGCGTGGCCCCGAAGGACATCAAGGACTCTTCCCTGCAGCCACTGCAGCACGGCAGCGCAAAGATCTTGGGCTACAACCTCAAGCAGGGCTTGGATAAGGAGATGGAGCACATGTGCCGGCGGCTGGTGACACCGGAGCTGCAGTACAGCAGGGCTCTCTATGAGAAGCAGTTTCCCCAGAAGCCCCCCCCAACCCACCCCCCCACCCCCTCTCAGCACGGCAATGCCATGCGTCAGAGGCTGGCGGGCACCCAAAACTGAGGCTCCTTGTCTCCTCCAGGCATCGTTCTCCAGCTGCCCTCGCTGAGGATAGTGAGGCACCCGCCTCCTGGGCTCGGGGGCTGCTCGTGCCCCGGGAGGGACAGGCAGGCAGGGACCGTGCTGCCCCCGAGAGCCCCCGGTCACCTCTGCCTGTGCAGGACTGCGCGCATGTTGGGTGCTACAAGCTGCTGCTGCTGCGGA
Organism: Falco punctatus; assembly: GCF_963210335.1. Classification (NCBI taxonomy): domain Eukaryota; kingdom Metazoa; phylum Chordata; class Aves; order Falconiformes; family Falconidae; genus Falco; species Falco punctatus. The sequence continues at coordinate 28,859,370 of NC_137593.1, forward strand.
GCGGGGCGGGCTGCCACGGGGGTCCCAGGGGCTCGATGCAACACGACTCTTCCAGGGTCATGAGCAAACAGGGCAAAACCCCTGAGCAGGGGCCAAAGCCATGGACGAGGCCACCCGGGGCTTTGTGCTGCGTGGCACCGACTCCAGCCGCAAGGGCAGAACCAGGACGGCAGCCCCAGTCCTCGGCCCTGTGCCGAAGGCCATGACGGTGCAGGGCAAAGCCATAAATCAGAGCCACAACGCTTGATTTACAGCTTAGGAACAAGTCAGTCTGTCCAGCTGCAGCTCTCCTCCACTACGCCCTAATGCTGCTGGAAAAGCAGCTTCTTAATTAAAAATAACGATATTCACCGTCACTCCCATTAAGTTCCACTTAATTACATCAATCTGCCCTGTAGACGATCTCCCCAGCAGCCCAAGAAACAGACCTCAAACGTCTGAGGATGTTCTAAAAAAAATTAAAAAAAATAAAATCAGTGTTTTTTTGCCCTGCCTCTGTGGTTATACACTGCCTTCGGATCCTGCGCTCGTACGCTGCATTTGTAGGACCAGCACCCTACCCCAGCGCTGGTGCCGACGCCACGGTGTCAGGCTGCAAGTTAAATACCCACGTGTCTGGGAGACATCTCATGAGCATCTCTGCAGCCATGCGTCCTGGCCCACCACTTGGAGCGGGTAGGAATACCCTACGCACTGCCTGGGGAAAAATACCCCAAGAACAGGCTGTGGTGGGCCAGCCAACCTCACTTTTCACATCCTACGCTTATCCTCAAATCAAAAGCAGAGCCAGCAAATCAGTCTGGATAAACAAAGGCCCCATCTCAGGATTTCCAGTATGATTTCCAAACTAAAACGGGTTCAGAAAAAATTGCCAGGGGATCCGAGCACCCCAGGCTCTCCCTTGGCCAGCCACGTGGAGCCTCAAAGGTGCTGGTCTCCACCCGAGGGTGCCCTGTCTCTGGCTCACGGTTTAACCAGGATAAAAGCCCGAGGGACCAGCAGTGCCGAGCACCCAGCCGGGCACCATGCGGGCCTTGGTTCTGAGACATTTGCTGCGCAGGTTTTGGGGCGTTGTTTGTTCCATAAAGTTTCACTTCTGAGGCTTGTCCATGTACTTGGTCCCTTCTCTCGCTTCTCCTGTTGGGATGCAGTGCGGCCACATGGCTTGCAGAGGTGCAGCTCTTCCCTGGGCGGGCTGCAGTTCGCCCCAGAGGGCAATCCCACAGGTGAGCCACAGTCATCCCCCCAAAACCCACAGGGGACATCGCAGGGGTGCAGGGAGGAGCAGGGCTGGCACCCAGCTACCAAACCAAAATCTGAGCTGGGTACCACTTCCTTACTCACTGCTTGCACCTTAGTAAACAGGAGCAGAACTTCCCCGCCCGAGCTCCTGCCAAGGTGACCCAGGGCAGGGACACTCGTACACCCCGAGCATCGCACCCCCCCATGCCCACTCGCATGTAAAGCACAGCCCGCCCCACACACGCACCCCGCACCGGCTCCGAAAAGCCGTGGTGCATCAAGGACGTATTCAGCTCAGGACTGTCCTGCCCAGAGAGGTGCTGCAAAACTGACTGTTTTCTGCGAAATGGGGGAACTGGCCTTCTGCGGCACGGCAGGGGCGGGGGGGACCTCGGGCAGCAGCTCGGTATCCAGCCTGCCCCAGGGATGCTGCACATGGGACCACCCCAGCTCCTGCTCTTCCCCTTGGAGAGACCCCCAGGGTGCAGCACCCACGGGGTGCCCTCCCCCAGCACTGCCTGGGGGGAACCCCGTTTACCCAGCAGGTGTCTCCGCCCAGATCATCCCTCTTTCAGAGCAAGCAGCAGGCAGGGCAGGCAGTTCGGACATCTCCACCGTGTCTCCCGTTTTCAGGGATCAGATGGGGCTGATAGCCCTCTGCAGAGCTTGCAGGAATGACATCACTCACCCAAATGCCAATCACAACATTTATTTTCATCATCATCATTACTATTATTGCCACAAACCATAATTTTATCTTTAGGAACATTTCATGTAGACACAGAGAGGAGCCCAGGGATGCACTTGCTCACCCACACTGGCTGCGCGCCAGCTGCCTGGGTCTCATTTTTTAACCGCAGACACTGCGCGCTGTGTCCTGATTGATGCTTTACAGCACACAAAACCCAGACTAAGCACCACATCCACAATGGGGCAGGGGCTTCTGTGGCCAGTGAACCCCCTTGCCCTGGAGCATTATTAATTCCTCTCCAAGAACTGACAGGTTCAGCCTACGCAATTCAAGGAGCTTAGTTTAACTCAAAGAACACCAATTTTTGACCAACATACATTTAGTAACTCGAAAGTTCAAAGCCTGCTTCCTCCTCACCCTAAGTTTCCAAGGTGGTTTCTGATTTATGCTTTGGTTTTATGGCTGCAGGAGACCCAGCCAAGGTGTTTCAAGCGTTGCATCGTGCAATACCCTGGGAGTTGCTCAAGCCTACCCATGCCACGGTCCTGACTTTCTGTAAGCTCCTGGTAATATAAGACAACCACCAATTTAGGCAAAAGTGTTAGGTTCCCCCCCGCCCCTGCCCCAAGCTAGCGATGCAGGCTTGAAACATTTAGGGCTCTCCAGGGAGACTTCCAAAGCTACTCCCTAAGGAGCGCAGGGATTCAGACATCCTGCAAGGTCAGATTGGCTGATTCCTTTGCAATGCTTAAAAAAAATAATCTCACCCTGCAGGTGGGACTGAACAGGCAGGACAGATGCTGGGTGGGACGAGCAGCAAAATCCTCTGGGCCGGGAAACCCAGGAGAGGGGCTGCGGGGGCCTCCTCAGCCCCGACCATGGCTCAGGCACGAGGCTCAGAGTTGCTCTTCTCCCCTTTTCTCTTGCGCTGCGGCTCGTCACCCTCTGTGTGCACTGCCACCCTTGCCTTGGGTATCTTGTATTTGCTCTTCTGACTGTAAAGGAGGTTTTTCTGGAAGAGTCGTGGGATGTTGCCTTGGTACAGGAAGAGGGCAGCGAGCATCCCTGCAATGAAAGCACCGACCCCTTCCGCATGCTGCATCCAGCAGCTCCCCATGGCTCAGCAGTGATTTTCAGGTCCTTGCCACAACCTCCATCACGACTGAAAAGTAGCTCCAGCACCACCAAGGTCCCCACCAACACCTAAAGACCCTTGTTATATTACTTCAAGGAGGGTTTAACCATTGTGTCTGTAATGTAATAAGCAAGGTGTGTTTTGGCCCAAGAGGGTCATAAACCACGCCAGCAGCCTCCTGTCCCCCCTCCCTGCGTCCAGGGCAGCACGTACCCAGCTCCTCGCGGTCACCTTGAGGCTGTGGACAACCTCAACAGCACAGCTCAGCCTATCGCTGCCCTAAAACACCTTTGCTTCACCCCCCCCACCCCCAAACTTTGGCCTCGTGGAGAGTTTTGCCTGTGCCCCGCATAGAAACTGAATCAAAAAAAACCAGACAGCAAAGCGTTGACTCAAGTGACAGGGAAGCAGGACAGAAAAGGACCCTTGCCACTGGCGAGGCCCAAGTTCAGCCCCTTCCCAGGAGGTCTGTGCTCCACCCGGCATTTCTGCCCTGCACATTGCCCCCAGCCCCCGCCCGCCGGTACCCCCCGGGCAGCCCCTACCTGCGAGGGGCCCCAGCCAGTACACCCAGACGTAGTCCCAGAAGCTGCTCCCCGAGCAGTGGAAAGTGGTGGCTGTGGCCAGGGCAGGGTTGAAGAAGGCCCCCGTGAACGGCCCGGCTGCATGGGAGGAGAAGCGTGGACATCAGTCTCACTTGCACCCTTTGAAAGGCCGATAAAGCTGGGTCCTCCTGCCGCCCCTCCTGCTGCCAGCGGCGCCTCTGGTGCATCGGCAGCTGCATCCCTTGGCCTGCGCACGGCAGCAGGTGGGGGAATAATCCCCCCCTTGCCGCTCGGAGCTTTGCAGGAAGCAGAAGAGCTCGGTGTGGGACCAAGGGGTTGCGTCAGGAGACGTTCAAGGAGCGGTCCCAGTTTTGGGGCAAGCGATGGCTTCCCACGTGCTGACATTCCACCTGCTGCCTAGATATCCTGAACTGCTGTCTTCATCCTCAGATGACTATTCTCCAAAATAACTGGAAAATAAATGGCTTTGTAATCGTTACCTATGAAGTCCTGGAAGATGAAAAAGGGACCGTTACTCCCCCACAAATTAGGTATTTTTCTAAATGGCTTAGAAAAAGAAAGGCAAGTGCTGCTCACCTGTGTAGGTCAGGAAGGTGACAGTCGCTGCCAGCACAGGGACCTGGTACATCGGGTGACTCTGCCGCAACTTGAGAAGGACAAGGTGGAAAAAGAAAGAGCAGATGCCTTCCACAAAGGCAGCGTGGTGCAGAGACGTGTGGATAGAGGAGCTGCACTCTGACGCTATCAGGTTCTGGATGAGGTGGAAACGTGTCAGCTCCCAGGACCAGTAGAGCTTGGTGACAGCCCAGCCCGCCCCCGTGCCCGCGCCCTGGGCCAGCAGCTTGGTGGCCGTTGCTGCGAGGCTGGACTCGAGGAGCAGGAACTCCTGGAGAGACACGGTCGGGTTGGCGGATGCTCCATCGAAAGAGACACCATGAACAGCGAAGAGGAGGAAGAGCAGGGTCAGGACCACATCTGGGCCAAAGCCACCACCCCACGGGCCGATCTCCATCAGCATCTTCAGCTCAAGGCAGCTCGCGCACAACTGTAACGAGCCAGCAAGTTCTCTGGCAAGGCAGCCATACGCTCCAGGAGACAGAAGCCTCTTGGAAAGCTGCCTGAGCGCCTGGCACACCCCAGCCACCAGGAAAAAAAAAGCAATGGAGACATTCAGGCCAGCCATAGCAAAGGCTGCGCTGGGGAAGAGACTGGACCAAACCCCAGGAAGGAGCAGCGAGAGCCTCTGCGCCTCCCCTTTATAGAGCTGCGTGCAAGGAAACGTGGCGCAGCCCGGCAGGCTTGGGAAACACCGCACGTGCTGCCCCCTCCTTCGCAGGGCCATGCCTGCTGCCACGGGGCGCTGATGCGCTCACCCACCTGGACCCGCCAGCAAGGTGTTTGTCCAGCACGCAGGTCCTGGCGTTATCTCAGCACGCGGTCGCTGAGCCTCCAGCTCCCAGCAGTCACATCCAAGAACCCGCAGTAGCTCCCCGGAGCTGCTCAGGTCTTCCAGAAGCAGCAAAAACCTTCATTTTGTTTCTGCTTTGCACCAAAAATCTCGACCTACTGCCCCGGTCCCCAAGCCTGGGAGGCAGGGGACCCTCAGAAAGCCAGCAGCCTGGGCAAGGAGCCCATGTTTCTCCGGGGCAGGGCCACCTTCAGCCACAGCAAAGTCCCTCTTCAGCCAGTCTGAAAGCCCAGCTTGCTTACTGCTTCCTATCCTTGTCTTGATGAAGACCTCGCCTCGTTTGTTGGTAGCACTAATTGCATGTGCCGTTGGTCTGCAGGTGGCATTTTAGTGACAGTGACATTTCAACTCCTCCTGCTGGTAACACACATATCAGGGACAGGATCTTTCCCAGCTCCACCAAAACCACCCCATGGTGTTGTTGCTACCAAACTTGTGAAACCCACACCATCTAAACACCTACACACATCAGGTTACGCCTCCGAATACACAACAGGGCCATCAGCAGCTACAAGTGGCAAAATACACCGTGTTTGCTCCACCGGTCACAGGCTCTGCACCAGCTCCGGCAGGTCACTGGGGACCCCCAGGATCCCACATGGCTGGGGTCTGCGGGAAGAAAGGGGACATGGAGTGATGGGAAACGCAGGAGCGGCACAGGCCATGGCAGGAAGGGTGGGATGGGGTGGATAATGCCGCGTTATCGGGAACTCATGGTTAACAGAGCATAAACAATTCTTCATGTGTCTTCTGGGTCACTTCCCTGCTCCACGGCAGCAGTTACCCCACCCTGAGCCCACAATTCCTCTCCCTACAGGGAGAACGGCATTTCCTTCATCACCGGCTCCGCTGCCATGGGAACAAGTGATGGGACAAACTGTGAAACAGCTGCCGGGCACTGGGACCACCACGCTGGGTACACCATGCCCGGGGCAAAGCCTGGTCCTGCACCCTTGCACAGGTGGGTGACACAGGCTCCCTTCATCACCCCACCACATGCAAGGAGCCAACAGCTTTTATTAACGCTATTTTATCCCTCTCCAGTCATTTATAGAAGACATTGCCAGGAGAGAGGTTTGAAGCACACTTGAGTCGGGGATGAGACATTTAATACAGCTCAAGCCGGCTATGGCAATGCAGAGCGGCCCGTGAGAACCCGGAGCGTACACTTGGAAGGCACTGGAGATGCTCAGCCTCTTACGGTCCTTGCTGCAGCGGAACAGAAACACGCTGGTTCAACAGGGCCTTTTGGAGCTGTCTGGAAAGGTCACAGCCAGCCTCAGCATCTCCTCCTGCAACACTCTCCCTCCTTTCATCTTCGTTCCCACAGTCATTTCTATCACCTAGTGCCCACCCGAGGGCGGCTTTAGGAAGGTACCACATCCCCAGCGATCGCCACAAGCAGCACTTGCTTTGGAAGTCTTGGGAAACGTGAGTGAGGAGAGGAACCACGCTGCAAACAGCCCATTGTCCAAGCCCTCCCCTCCTTCCCACCAGAACTGCCCTGGCTTTGGTTGACCTGCCTCAAAACATAGCATGATTTTACCATTTTTAACCCGTTTCCCTCTCCAGAAGACAGGCTATGTGTGCATCTTTCGCCTCAAATGAGCAACCAACCTTGCCCAAATAAAGGAAGATGACACATGCTTTAAGAGACTCATAAAATTAGTATTTTTGGCCTCATGAAAATTCACTTCTGGTAGCATCAAAGTGCTGGTCAGATCAAGCTATATGGCACTGCAGAACACACCACTAAAAAAAACCTAACATCACAATCCAATTAGTTTGTGTCTCCCCTACTTCTGTGTTTCTCAAAAGCAGATAAACTATTTCAGTTTTATCTTCAGAAACAAAGCTGTTCGGGGACTTGCATTGGGCTGATGCCCCTGGATCCTTGGAAGAGAACCACTGGCTCACGGGACGCAGGAGACAGACGGGCAGTTTGCACAGAGGAACACCACGGCTGCCCCCACGCCACAGCTCAACCGCTCCCATAAGCAGCTGAACCGAGCAGACCAGAGCCTTCTTCCAGCTCCCCTCTGGAGAGCATCTCCAGAGCTTCCCTGTGGAGAACACCTCAGCCACTGAGCAGGGTTCATGCAGATCAGCAAAAAATGGGGATAACAAACATCCCCGACGCCAATGTTTCTAGTTACTCTTAACAGGGGAAAGCTGCCACGCACCAATGCCCAAGGAGCAAGTGCATTCGCATCCCCTCCCTCCCAACACAGCTGTGACAGGGAAAACACTGTGACACCCATGGTAAAACGGGAAAAAATCCAACATCTCTTCCTTCCCGCAGGAACCGACTTTTCCCTTCTTTTCAAGTGTTTGAATTGGGCCTTCGGAAGTAAATGTTCAGAGATCTTTAAAACCGATTTCCCATCCATCGCCTGTAATTATGCCCATGGCACATCCTGTAATTGTGGGACGCTTAACCCCGGCTGGAGAGAGGAACTGCAAGCTGTTGCTTACGAGGATAATTATGGGATTAAATAACACCAGTGGCAGAGGCCAAGCAGCTGGTGGCAGGCAGGGCGCACTGGACATTCCATGTTGGAGCAAACCTTCACCCCCTGCAACAGCAAAACACCTCCATGAGCCCATGCAGCTTCGCACGGCTGCTCTTCTGGAAACAAGACTAAAAATTCAGATACTCCCACTGAAAACCACTTTTCTGTGGCTGAAATACTGGGTTGTCTTCTAAACCAAATTTCTTTCAGGGCTGCTTAAAATGCAGGTATTTAAAATGTTTTGGGTTTTTTGCTTTTTTCTCTTTTTTTTTAAGCCATGGGATAGGAACAAGCTGGCATCTCCAGTTAAGTAAAACATGCATTACTCTCCTAAGCCACCCAAGGGTAACAAAAGCTGAGCAGAACCTCCCCGGCTGCCCCCCACCGTGCTATTTTCACCCACAGGAGGTACTAGCCAGCGCCCAGTACAGCTGTAAGGTTATTTAAGGCGAGTTTTACTGGGCAGGGAGGTGGGCTGAGAGCTTCCCAGGAGCAGCCACCGGTCACCAGCTGCTGCACAAGGCAGCAGAAACCCAGCACCAGCCTCAAGTTAATTGTGCTTTGTGAAAAGACCTGAATCCTTACAACAAGCATTCGCTGTGAGGAAAAAATAACAAAAATGGGTTATCCCTGGCTCTGTAAACCTTGAACTCAGGGGAGACATCTGTCCCTAGAAAGGTCACTCTATACCCAGTATGGGAAAAGAGCATCTATCTGTTGTCCCCTCCCCCGGCCCAGAGCAGCCTGGGGAGATGCCCTGGGTCACATCAGCATCTTCTCCACTGATGTGCAGTTACACCAAGCCAGATTCATCATTCACAAGCCCTTCAGAAAACACCAGAAATTGGAGTCTGTGCATTGAGACACATCTGTGCATTGAGACATACTGTCTGCTATGCCAGCCCCATTCTCCTCTACTGACTCAACACATCTTCTCCAAAGCAGAAGTCTGGTGGCCTTTCAGTGTCCTGAAGAGAATGAGCAATCATTAACTTCCCAGTGGGAAAATCCCATTAAAAAAAAAAAAAAAATCATATCAGCCCCTACACACAGTTTCAATAATCAGGTCAATCTGTAAATGGGATCTGAAATGACATTACGCTGTGCTGGAAGATATTCCCCCTGCAGACCCCGACCGACAAACAGAACGGGAAAACGCAGCATCACCATTGCAGTAAGGGAGCGAGCGTGAAAAGCTGCATCGGCACTGCCCACTTCCCTCAAAACAAGACTGCAGGTAGAGACATTAGTCAGAAACTCATTGTTCTCACTTGTATTTCCCCCCGCTCAAGGGAAAAAAAAAATAAAAAATCCTTCTTAAGGCTGGAGTTCAAAGTAGGGAAAAAAGCTCTCAGAAGAACCTGCTTCCTCCACGCATCTGGAGGGCAACATCAATAATTTTGCTGAGCTCAGCACACTTTCACATACCTCTCTGACTGAAGATGGCTATTTTTATTAAAAACAATCTTCACAGCAAAATACAAGTTATAAAAATAGGGAAACAAACCAGCTGGGAGCAGGCGTTTGCAGACCACTGCTGTGCTTGCACACAAGCCATGAACTGTGCTGACACCCAATGCTTTTCTTCAGGCACCGCTGTGAAAACACTAATTAGAAATAAAGATGCTCAGTTTTCAGCCATCCTGTTTTTAACCAGCGCATTGCTGGCGAAGTCCAAATAATTGTGCTCAGCTCTGCAGTAAACTCACTGCAAGCAAACAGCAGGCCCGAAAGGGAGAAATCGCTGCCCCCGACTTAACTATCTTGAGTACGTTTTAATGCCCAATCTTGAATAAACAGATCCAAAAAGATGGAGCTGCTCTTGGTTCTAGTCTAGGCCAAGTATACGCAAGGGATGAGCAAGTTTACACAAGACTTAGTAGGATTTATCAAGCGAAGACTAGCAACTTTCAACTTGTGCAAGCCATACTCAGCCAAACCCCTGCTCTCCTTCCAGCAGCACAAGTACCAACACCTAGCTAACTACGGAGTTCCGCTAAGCACCTTCTTCCTCCTCTTGTCAACTTCCCCACACACCCCCCGCCCCATAAATTAAATGCAAAATCACTTAAATGCAGTGTTAGAGAACATCAGTTTAAATGCATAAAGGGTCAATTATATATAAAGACAAAAGATACTACAACAAATTCATTAACCTGAAGAGACAGTGCTTTGTGCAAAACAACATTCTCATGTCTGGTTGGAAAGGCTTCTGAAGACGAGTGGTTTCTTCATTTCCCTTGTCAGTGGTATGAGCAAAGCTTGTACAACATGCAAGAAAGGGGAAGAGAATTTCCCAATAACACACGGGAAACGCACGACATGGTGAGTCCTCGACATTCGCAACCAAGACGGAAACTTGACCCGGATCTTAACTGAACCGCTCTCAACCCCAGAGTAATTTCATGTAGACGTCCGTTCCTGTAGCTAGACTGCCACGCCAGCACGCCACAGCATTTTTACTGTTGCAATGACAAACACAAGCGACTCTCTGCAGCCAGCCAGCGGGCACCAGCAGTCTCGTCCCAAGGCCCAGGCGAGCTACATCCTTGACCCTTCAGCTCTGCTGGTTCAGCGCTGATGAGCGGAGGCAGGGCAGAGCCAAGAGCCATGCCTTTGCAGTGGGCATCGGGACAGGTCATTCCCCACGTAGCCTGTGCAGACACACGTTTGTATGTAGAATGCTGGATGATATTCACAGTGCAATAGAGCAGTCTTGTTTGGAACAGTTACCGGAACATCATCACATTGCCACGATGGCAGTTTACTGGCCCATCAGTCCCACCCCAGGCACTACCAAAAGGCGAACGGGTGGTGGAAGATGTGACCGTGATGAACTAGGCTGGTCTTTGCTCTGCTCCCTTCGCAAGAAAGGTGAGGATCCTTGCTTCCACGTTGGGTGAAAAGGGTGTTTCAGAGCTGCTCTCCTCCCGTCGGTGACCTGGAGCTCTGCAGGAGGCACAGCCACCCACCAGCAGCGCGTGGCAGCAAGGAAAGCCTGCAGCTACCACGAGGCTGGTACAGACACCGATGAGTAGTAAAAATTTATAAAGAAACAGGACAGGCTAGTATAGCATAAAATTATATCCATCGTAATTAAAGCATTCATAAGCTTAATTACAAACAAATACATTCTGTTAATCTCATTAAGACATCTAAACATGTACTCTTTTCAGCTAGTCTTGTCTTAGAAGGTATAAACTCATGATGGGGAACGGGGGGAAAAAACCCAAATGTTTTTTAAAAGTTTATTTCTAGCCCTGAAAGAACAGTTATTAAACAAAGTCAACAAATACAGTAGTTAATATTGCAGTAACAATTAAATAACATAATGGGATTAAATTACACAAAAGGCAACATTAAAATCTGAAGACAGTTAAAAAAATAAAAAGAAAGCTTGCACCTACTTCCATCTCCATTGACAGCGTGAGGAACAGAGGGAAGAACAGACCAGAGACATTTAATTATTTAACCCCAGCTGGAGACCCTTAACAACCTTCTTGCCTCCTCCCCAGCCCACCCACCACCCCTCCAACCAAGGGACCCAGCCTCTCCCATCTGCTCCAGCTACACTTTTGCACCTCCCTGCACTGGAGAGCCAGGATGAAGCCTACAATTAGTCTCATTAACACCTAAGGCAGGTCAAAGTGCACGTTCCCAGCGCCACGGTTGCTTTTAATGAGAAGCCCAGTTTATTCTACACCACCAAGCAAAGCCCAGGAGTCACATGTTCCCCGCACACTTGTGTCTCTGCCACAAGATGCCCAGCTGCACACACACCCAGCCGAGCACGCCACGCATGGTGCGCTTCATACCACCCCACGCATCTTGGATCCTGACTCAGGATCTCATGCTGGCACATGAAAGTGAGACACACAGGAATCCCAGCACCTTCCGATGCAATCCTTCCCTTGTCATCTACACAAACTCCGGCTGGTCTCTGTCTGCCCGCCCTAGTGACACAGCAGTCGAACAGCCCTGCAGCAAGTCGTAAGGACACTGATCTGCTCCCATCAGGGGAAAAAAACCAAACACGGCTTGCATTTTTTATTCCTGCAGACACATGCAGCTGACATCACTGGAAAACCAATGCCCGCCACACTGCGAGACAAAAGCACGGCACAGCAACCTCCTCACGGCTCTCCTCTTCTGCCAGCTCCATCTCTGACCCCGATTCCTGGCAGTGGGGAGAGGAACCTCACCGTCCAACAACAAAGCTGCTGGGGGAGCGGTGGGCATGTCTCAGCCTCAGAGCTAAGCACCTTCCAGGTCACCCGGCCAGGCACTGGGGTATGTTTTTGGTAACCTCTGGCCTGGGCCAAGTTTTGTGTGCCAAGACAGTTGAAAGTCTGGAAATCATCTCCAAAGTAGACTAAATCGGACAAATTTTGTAACATGTTTTAAACCGTTCTCATTCACCAAGAAAAGTGAACTAATAAGTTAAAATTACTTAAGATTTCTTGGCTTTCTATTTAAAAACAATTAAATTTATTGCAAGGTATCTTACTGCCTAGATTGCGCCATAAAAAAATAAGGGAAAAAAAAAAAAAAAGAAGAAAGAAAGAAAGAAAAGCTCCCAGTTTAACTCTGGCACAAGGAGTTTCACAAAGTCCACTGCCAGCAATGGACGAAGAGGGAATCGTTGGTATGACAGTTCTATTTTCTCGGCCAAGCTTCCTCGCTACTTCATTTGGTCAGGGAGCCAGACGCGCCCAACCCGGGGCATTGCCATTACAGCGTGTACAGTGTCCGTGGCTCGTAATACATTTTGCCTGGGAAATGCATCTAGGTTTCCTTGCCTGGAATGAGACACTTCCTTGAATTTAAAACTGTAACTATTCTTACACTTAGAGCTAGAGGGATTTATTCCTGTGATGGAGCAGCTAACATAATTTACCCAACATTAATTTTTACTACCACGCAAGAGTAGCATACAAGCTGTACTGCGCTACTGTAGTGCCCTGCACAAGGCATCGTGTTGGTACCACACCAATTCCCAGTAGCTAGTGAGCCGCAGCAGCGGATGCTGCAAGACCCCAGCCCCAACTCCCCCTCCACCATCGGCACAAACAACCCCCACTGTTCTGGCCAGCTGCTCTCAACTGGAAGTTGGTTTTGTCATACCTTGGCTACCAGTCTCCAAAACATAGTTACCTCTATCACTATACAAATACTGAAATTATCTGAAAATGTCTTCTATCTTCTGCCAGCAACGTTTGTAAAAGTGTGCAAAAAAAAATTTATTCAGGGTCCTCTGTCCATATGCAGCCATAACCCTACCTGTCCCAGGTCCTGCCCCACTGGGAGTGCGGTAAAATCCCACTAAAGTAATGGTTGTTCTTTCACAGAATCATTTGGCACATTGTCACCACAGTCGGCTCTTCGTTAAACTGTTGGGGAAGTTGAAATGCATAGACTGTAGCACTAGAAGAAGCCGCAGCGCAGGCTCTTCTACACTTGCCCCTGGTAACACCCCAAGAACTCAACTGCTCAAGTTGCTCACTGTCCTTCAGAGGGAGGCACTTTTTCTTGCATTGCATGTTTGACTTCAGCCATTCTAGTTGGTACAATGTCTTTAGTGAGAAAGGATCAGCGTGACACATCATGTCTCCTCAACCTTGAATGAGCCAGTCAAATAAGCCCCACGAATGTCTGACAGCGCTGTTCTCCCCCCTCAGCTTTCGTCTTCTCAGAACAGCGCTCTGGCATTTCCAGGTGTTCATAATCTTCTTTTTGAATCATATTTAAAATCTCATGTATCTTCAGTGTCCTCAGATCCGATTATTCGTTCTTCTGATTTCATTAGTACAAACGGAGCACATACAAAACTGGAAAAAATAGCTCTAATACTTAAACTGACAACTCCATAGGTTGATGCATTATTTGCTTGGGGAAAAAAAATACAACATATACAAAAATGTATTTGATACAAAGAAGGGAAATGTAAAATAAAAAAGTCAAAGGCACCAGCATAACTTCCAAAGCCCAAATCAGAGCACAGATACAATACATGTTTTTGAACCACCCACCGCACCAAGCACGTTATCCCTCAAGCTTCTGGCCAGCAAGTCTAACAGGGAAAAAATACAGAGCAGACAGGAAGACAGCTGGAATTTTTTCTTGCCCTGACTAATAGCTGATCATTTGATCATAAATAAAGTATCTGACCCCTACCTACATATCGATAAACCAACATCCAAAGACTCGATCCATCATTAAGTTTCCACAGAGGCCACACCTTTGATTAAAAGTCCCCAGAGCACAGGCATATGAGAAACAGCTGAATACTTCTCTTCCCTCCTCTCCATATTCATCTTAAAAAGTGAAAAACATCTCAACACATTACGATTTCTTAAGTAGCCAGGTTATCAATTCTACAGTACAGCGACAGCTAATCTGTAAAGGAAATGAGGGGCAAGATGTACCTTCACATTGTCACACTTGCCGTGAATCTAGTCATATGGGAGCTTACTAGAGTGATTTGAAACTAGACAGGTAAAGGGGAGGAAGAGGAGAGTGAAAGAGACCAGCAGGCAAAATTAGTACTGCTCTCTGAAAGCTTGAATCTGTCATTCAAGTATTGAAAGTACCCAGAAGGGTACAATGAATGGGAGTTGTTACAGTGAAGTCATTAAAAACCCTTAAAACCCTGGGCACAGTAAGTGGCATTTCTGGGCTGTGTGGAAAAAAAGGAAAAAAAAAAAAAAAATGTCCTCAGTTCCTTCTGGACCCCAGACAGGGATCACTAGAGTCACCACAATTCATTTTGGGTGTCTTCTGGATGACAGTTTCTTCCCTTTTGCAGACGTTTCCCCCCCACCAAAATCCCTTCCCACCCCCCGAGGTGTAACAATGTCATATATTATAAAGATTTGTAAAATACAAACAAACAAAAAAAGGATGAAGGCTGTGGCAGTAATGTTAGCGGTTACTCTTCATTGCTTCTTTGGCTGCCAAGATCAGTGGTGTCAAGCTAGACAGAGGTTTGGCCAGTTTCAAGAAGGGATGCTGCCAGGAAGAGAGAAATACAGTAAATTAGTGAAAGGCGGTTTAAAAAGCCAGCAAAAGCCATATACCTATCCAGCCCTTTTCTTTCCAAGGTATGAAAAGCAATGCAAATGCTGTCAGTGCCCAGCTCCTGAAGGGACAACTCCAGAGCACCTCAAGCCCAGTAATCATTCCTCCTCACCCCAGAAGAGCCTAGGCCTTTTTGCAATAATTCATTACAAAGAGGTTTCCTGCTCAAACATCTCTCAGTCGCGTTCTGCTCACTTCGATGTCCCTATTACAGTCAGTTTGTAAACTGCTGGATGCTTTAGCAGCAGCAGAACAAAGGCACGGTTCTTTGTTACTGAGGGAAAGACTTCAGAGTACGTACTACAATCTTTGATGACTGTAGTTCCTACCAACTCCTCCCCACTAGACTCCAGAGAAAACACAAAAAAGGGTGCAGCCTACGCTATGGTTTATCACAGGCTGACCTTACTCAAGGCTTCTCTGTCTGTCTGTGAGAAGAAGGTGACTCTCACCTGTAGCAATTCTTTGGCTGATCCTCTTTTCTCTACATCCATCTCCAAACATCGGTTCAAGAAATCCCGGAATATTGGGGACAGTTTCTCAGGGTTCTGTAGCTCTGGTGTGCCATTAGTTGCTATCAAATATAAAGCCTGTAAAATGAGGAATATTGTATAACCAAGCCAAATCTTTGAAAGATACCAAACTGACCTGCCTAGCGGTAATCCCTTAGTCTAGATGAGAAAGGGCTCTGCAGTCCACTTCTCTCCCTAGCGAGACAAAAAACTGTAAAAACGCCACAATTATAGACAGTCATGACCTATTCTGGCTAGTAGCAAAATAACCTTCAAAAATCTTTTGGCAACAGATACTTACCTTGGCAAAGAAAATACCAGATTCTGACACAAGCAGCATTTTTTGTAATGTAATGGATTTACTTTCCCTAAACCATCACAGAAGACTTGACTACAAAGTCCAATGTTTTAGTTACAAGCAGGTATGAATCTTCCAAACAGAAAACTTCAGGGTAGGGCTGACTGCAAATTCAAGACTGCTATCTCCCTTTGGAGGAATTTCCTTGCACTACTGACGCTCATTGGGGTTTTTGTTTCATTTTCTTTTTAACGTGTACACTATTAATGAACAATTACTGAAAACGTTCATATAGTAAACACGCGCAAACAGTTCTAGCAACATCTGGACTTCTTACCCTCAGGGGGTTTTCGTTGAGGTACGGGGGTTCTCCTTCCACCATCTCGATGGCCATGATGCCCAGTGACCAGATATCCACTTTAGGGCCGTACGCTTTCCGTGTGACCACCTCGGGGGCCATCCAGTAGGGAGTTCCAACCATAGTGCTGCGCTTGCTCTGCTCTGGGGTGATCTGAGCACAGAAACCAAAGTCGGCTGTAGGATAACAGAATTTTAAAATGTTAAATTGGTGCACCCCAAGTAAGTGGGCTTCCTAGAAGACTTCTCTATTACTACACATATATTCTACTCCTCTACACTTGAGAGAGGCTTGGGGGGGTTTCTCCTCCCCCTCCCCCCACTACATTCTCTATACTACAAAATCCAATGTGCAAGATAGATACAAAACCTGAAGGTGTTTAAGCAGGGCAGAATTCCATGGAATGAAGATAAGGCTTTTTGTCCTCTGGAAAACGGGCAAAAGTATTACCCTGTAGAAGAACTGTATTTTGTCCAGTCCTTCCTTCATGAATCCCAGACTGGTAACAGCTAAAAAAAATTAATCAAGCAGAACACAGAAGGCAAGTGTTCTACACATGGTATGTTATACAGTCTGAACTAAAAAAAAAACACCACCAAAACCCACCAAAAAATCCCCAACAAATCCACAAACCATGGCTTCTGCCCTGCTAAACAGATTTGTGCAGCTATCGAATTCAACATTTCACGCAATTTGGCTATCAAATACATGTACTACAGCTGACAGAGACAGGGAAACGAGGCTTCAGATACATGCTACCCCACTCAGCAGAAGGAGCCTAGACAAACAAACCTTTCCACAAGGTAACTACCAAAGAGAACAACCACACGCAAGAAAACAAGAAAAGTCACCTATTCCTATAGCCTTCAGGTGCAGCAGCAATGCATGTTCCATCATGTTACTTTATCCAGCTGCAGCACTCTCACTTCCCAGGCATGTAAAGCATCAATAAGAACACAGTTAAGGCAGGAGACAGATATTACCTTATCATTGACACTAAGTTTAAGAGAGAGAGAAAGAGAAAGAAAGAGAGAGAGAGAAAGAATTTAAAAATTTTGAGTTGATTTTGAAAGTGTTATGCCAAGCGCTGCTAACAAAAGAGCCACAGTCATGGAAGCGTGAAGTTGTACCAAGAGGACACGTTAACAAAGAACTACCCCCACCCTGCTTGCCGAAACACTGCAAACCAAAACAAAACCAACCAACCAACCAAAAAAAAAAATATCAAACCTACAGGAGTCACCGAGTTGCTCATCAGCACTTCCTGGCCTTTACCAAGGTGTCATACTCAAAGCACAGCTCATTCCAAAAGCAGCACCAATGCACGTCTCCTGACCTCCCAACAAGGCCGTCAGCACCGTGCCACCAGCAAGGAGAGAAAAGACAGGCAAGATGCAGAACCCAGCTCCACCAGCCAGTAGCGTGTGTAGGTGCGTAGTGGTGACAGGCAGACCGGTACCTCTTCCCTCTCCTGTCACCTGTGTCCCTCAGGCCAGAGCCTCCCACAGAAGGGGAAGAGCGTGAAAAGAAGGTGCAACTTCTTCCAACCTCCATCCTAAAGGACTGCTAGAAGCTCTATAATCACAGCCAAAGAAGAGCTTATCTCAACACTGATTACAATACCATTCATTACAACTGACTCCTGTTTTCTCCTCTCTCCCCCTCCTCCTCATCCTCCCCCAGCGTCCTGGGGAGGATGGTTCTTTACACAGGCTGCTAACCCTGTCCTTTTGACACTCTGCTTTGCTTCGACAGCTCTTACTTTTTTGAGCCTTCTCCAGCTAACTCTTCTCAGCCACATCCTTCTACTGTAACTATTCACTTGTCTTTAGCCTCTGAATTCACACAGTTTGTCCACAAACACATCACACCCTCAAAAAATAAAACCTCCTATGCAAGCAAGAAGTGCCTCCAACAATGCTGGTAAGCAAATCAAGGTGCTTATAATCTTTCTTCCCACTCAATCTCATAAACAACATGAGACTGCAAACCATCTACACTAAGGAATATTGCCGAGACACATTTTCATGGCATTTCAAATTCCTATCCAACTGTAAAGTCACCATCCCTTAACTCTTTGGTCACTTCACGCTCTGCACATTCCTACATACTAAGAAGTCAGACAGACAATGCAGCTCTCAACAGTCCTGACAGCTTCTTCAAGTGGTTTCACATGTTTTTTTTTATTCCCACAAGTTTACACACACCAGAAACTGACTTACTGTACACAAGTCCATGCATGCATAACAATTACCTGAAAAGCAAGTAGTTTCTTTTGTCATTTCATGATTGTATTAATGAAAGTGTGTTACACTGTCAGTCCAAGAAAAGGAGACCCAGTACAGGCATAGCATAAGACTAGACAGCAATACAAATGGTTAATAATGTATAATTTTCTTGTTAGTGACCTTCTAATGAAAAAGGGAAAACGTCAAAAGCAAAGGCATGACAACCTGAAGAGACTAACAAAGCAACTGCAGTTAGCTGCAACTTTTCTCTTGCAATCATTTACATCTTTGCTTCATTGTACGGTGCCAGTTAGTTCATATTTAGCAACGTATTCATGTGGCAACAGGTTTGCTTCAACATCCTTCTAGTCTAACACGTTCACAGCCTCAGTCTTAGGGTCCTCAGAATTTCATACCTGCCACCTGCGAGTTATACATTTCATAAGACAGAACGAATTTCTGTTACTCACAGTCTATCAAAATACACCTCAGCTTTCCCTGCCAACTCTCCTTCTACCAAGTTACACTCTCAAGTCAAAGTTTACTGGGACAAGGAAAACAGAACATTGAAATAATTGTCTGGTACTCACTTAGTTTAACGGATCCATCCATTCCTAACAGCACATTGTCACTCTTAATGTCTCGGTGGATGACCTGGTTGGCATGTAGGAACTCAAGTGCTTGCAAGCACTGGATGGGAGAGGAAAAAAAAACACCAAACAACAATTCAGCATATGGAAATAGAATTTGTGCATGTGAACACAAATGCAAAAGCAATGCTTACACCCTCATCCAATGCTGACTGCAAAAATATAACAGGTATTATTTAAAATAACCAGCAGAGGAAGCTCTTGTGCTAAAAAATACACTCCAGATCTCACGAGGTCAAAAACCTTTTAACCATGGAGTAAGTTTCTCTGCTATCCCCTAAATCAAACTCCTCACATCTCCCAGTTGTCACCCAGTATGCTCCCAAAAATTCTAAGATGTTAGTTTTGGTACATCCCACAAATTCTACAGAAGAATTAAGTGAGAGATTTTTAGCCTGAAGTCTCACCAGAAGGAATTGGTGAGACTTTCTTCTCAACACACACACAGAACTCCTACAGAAAAGGCTGCAAAACATCTTACAAAAGTCACTAATACTGTTTTTGTTTTGTTTTTAAGATTAAAACCTTTCACACTAAGTTTCTGCCTAAAAACATACTGAAATTTACTTTTGCTATTTGAGAATAAAAGGGGAAAAAACCCAGAAGGTTCTTCTCTTTCAGTATCAGCAGAACATTTACCATTTGCAACTTGGCATGGCTGTAGTCCCCAGTGAGGTTTTTATGTCTTCATTTGCTTTAGCAAAGTGGCACCGATTTACCAAACGAAGCGTATCTAATATACTGGGCAGCAGAGTTTTGATGAAGTACAATAGTTCAGTGTTAGACTTTTTCCTGAGAAGTTAAATACTGTTACAGTAAATAGCTCCTTTGGGTTCTCTGCTTCCAGCTCCAGTTTCTCTGGAAACCATTACCTGTCCATACACGTTAATGTACAAGTTTGCTTCCCATCCCCTCCCTTTGGGTGAGTCATCAAAAGCAGATGGCAGGTTGATGTAGCCCAACGGGGGGGTTAAGAGCCTAAGTTTCTCCTGCACAGCAGAAATACAATTACTTCTTCTGCCGTAAGAAACCAAGTCTGAGCTGGACACCAGCATTCTGACTCAGGGCAGAAACTACTGGTAAGTCGTGACATTTTTAACTCTCCCATTTGAAATCTTACTGCAATCTCAAAATTATTCCAACTACAGTCTTCTGCAGAATTATTTCTCTGAGAAATCCATAAAGAAAGCTTAACTGTCACAGAACTATAGATTTCACACAGAACGAAAACTACTAAAATGAGAAAGGGACAGTCTGCGCCAAGTTCATCTTTGTTTTAGTACATGTTTCTTAAACCATTCGTGTTTCATCAGATCCACTTCCACTCTTTAATCAAACACAGTTCCTCTTCCACCTTCTAGAAAACACTCATAAGCTTTCAGGATGCTTTCCTTTTTTTTTTTTTTTTTTTAAATATGATTACATCTCTACTTTCTATGTTACCTATATATGAACACTCAAGTTTTCTTTTTGGTGCCTTTGAATAGTCTTCATTAGTCAAAATTAAAAAGACATTCTTCCCAGCTGCTAAATTTCTTCATTGCTTTTCCCTGAACTTGAGTTCACGTTATTAATATCTTTCTGTTAGGACTGTCAGCAAGACTAGGTAACCCAGGCACCAAAGCCAAAAATCTTTATTTGCTCCATCACCCAACACTCCCCAACACCCAGCTCAAAAACTACTGTAGCTCTCTTGTGTTACAACTTGCAAATCCCCCAATTTTCTGAGTTAAACTAATTTTATTTTCTGCAATTTTAAGATTGATTTCTGCTCTCAGTGTCATTCATTCTTCCTAAGCCCATGTCTCCAACAGCAATTGTTGCAATTACTCCTAACCTAAGTGTACCACAAAACCTAGGGGAATGGAGTGCACCTTCATTCCTGTACCCACCAACTGTAATACTCACCTCTCTGCAAACAGCAGCAATCTGTGCTTCATCCATACACGTTTCTGTGACCACATCTGTTAGAGAGCCTCCAGCTAGATACTCCATCACCACAAACAACTCATCTCCTACGAGGTAACTACAAACAGAAAATGAAAAGCATGCCCATTTGCCATCAAGGGATCGAGAACTGAAAAGGGACTGTTAAGAGCTGATCAATGAAACAATTCATAAGCATTTCAAGACAAACAGTAATGAAAGTTATCTCTGGAAAGTAGCCTGAAATGTAAATGCTGACAGGAAAAGCTGTGTGCTTCTTACTACCTAAACGGGCAGCGTAACACCCTACATCTCTCATGCACAACACAAGCACTGTCCCAACTGTGCTCGTGCACCGCTGATCCCCAAAATGACACGTAGCACTGCATTCACGACAGAAGATGCCTTCTTACCGATTCATCAAGACCATTCCCTAGTTGACTTTTTTTCTTCCCCCCCCCCCCCCCCCCCCCCATTTTTCTGTTTTCTTTTTCTTAGATGACAGTCTAAATACAGATTTATTTGCTTGTAAGACCTTTAGGTACAGGAAGTGTATGTCTGTGTAAGTATATCAAATTATAACCTCTTGAAAACCTTGGGGATTAAGGAATCAGCCAGATGTCTGCATTTACCTGTCCAGGAAGTTGACTATGTTGGGGTTCTTTAGCTCCTTCATTACCAAGATCTCATTAATAATCAACTCCTTCTTGGGCTGTTTCTGCAGGTTTATCTGTTTAATAGCAACCTGAATAGGACAAAATAAAACAGCAATCACTCAAACTTGAGTATCAAAACCTTTTGGTCATTCTTAACACAGTGAAAAGTTAGAAGAAATTCTGTAACAGGATTAAAGGAGTTTAGTACAGCTTGCGGCTGTATTTTTTATTTATTTATTAGCATACAACTTAAATTAATATTTATTTATTAGCATACAACTTAAAAGAACGCAACTTGATGAGCATAAACTCGCACCCACAGCCAACATCATCCTCTTGCAGCTGAAAAGATCCACAAAAAAATAACAAAGGCCAGAACAGGCAGCAACGGAAACATTCAGGAGATAAAAAGATACTTGCCCAATCTCCTATCAACAGGCCTAAAGCAGAAGAGAATTGTGTAGCAACTAAGAGACAAAGCATAGGACTTCCAATGCAAGGCATGGCAATTTGTTTTTCTATTTTCTGACTGAATTAGTATTTGGGTGTAACGAACGCAGGCAGGCAAAAGGAATTCCTCTCTAAGCAATTAAGCCAATGATTACCCCAGAGAGAGAAGGGAAGAGAAAGACCTATCTTGTCCAGGAAAATAAGCTAAGCAGGACAAGTATTCCAGACTTTAAAATTGAGAATAATTGTGCCAGTTACGTTAGCTGCAACACTTTAAGGAGGCAGTTCGGAGTTTTACAAAATAACCTACCCACAAGTCCAAGACCAAACAGAAGAACCAATATAATCTTGTAGAAATTATCATTATCATGTGGCCAAAGGCATTAAAAGAAGAGAACCTGTGGCACAGAATCACAAAATAACAGATTGGAGGGGACCTCTGAAGGCCATCCTGCCCAATCCCTTGCTTAAAGTACAGCCAACATGGAGCAGGTTGCTGAGGGTCTTGTGCAACTGAGTTTTGCATGGAGATCTCAGCAAGTACAATTCCACCACCTCTCTGGGCTCCCGTCCCATGTTCAATCATCCTGACTCTGAGGGAAAAAAAATTCGAATATCTAACCAGAATTTCCCTTATGGCAGTTTTTATCTGTTAACTTCTGTCACCGCATAGCTCTAGAGGAGTCTAGTACCATGTTCTCTACATCCTCCCATTAGAGCGCGGAAAACAGCAATAAAATCCTCCTTTGTCCATCTCTTCTTACCACGGAGCAGACCCAGTTCTACCCTCTGACATGAAGCACTGCGGAAGCCAGAGGAGTACCGCGTCCATGTAATGCATGAAGGCTGCAAGCCACCAGCTGCCAGCCCACCTGCCTGACAAGATGCAGAGGAGGTCTAAGAAAGGAACTGGACTGTGACATTGACTCTGCAGTCAGGAAGAGGACGTGAAGTCCTGCGCTATGTAGAAAGCAATTTAAGAGACGACGTACTGAGATGACTGAAAGGCTTGCGTTTTATCAAGACGTGGTGCTCCACTGCAGTACTGGTGAATGTGGTTACTGTCGAAAGGGCAATTACTTATCAGTGACCTAAGGGATGGCTACTTGTGGATATTTAAAGGAAAATTAAGGAAACCTGAATTCCAAGAATAGCAAATAATTGCTGAAATTTTAGTGCCAGGAAGCAGAGATGACCACCGGATGACAAGCGTGCAGAGTACTGCCAATGTCATCAGTTTCACCGCGTGGGTTTGGAGACACCAAGGAGTAAAAGCAAAGAGCAGGATGTGGAGCAGGCATTCTAAATACATCAAAGAATAACACGGGGCAAGCTGCTTCCATACAGATAGGCACGTCCATCACCTTTACTGAGACCGGACTAGAGAACAAGTGTACAAAGACAAAACAAACTTTTATTTCTGAAAATGCCAGACACCATTGCCTACAATTCTTGAAGGATAAACTGTTTTCAAAACCCATTTCTGGAACACCTCACTCCCTCTGCTTTTCACTGGAAAGACAAAACTATTTTTAGCTTTTATCATCCGATTACTACAGAACAAGGCACACACTGTTACAAATGACTATGATAAACATTCTTCTGAGAGATGATAGCAGAGATGGGAGCCACAGAAAGAAATCTAGTCAAACCATTTCAGCCACCTACAGAAGAACATTTATACAAAGAAAGCGTTTTCATTACAATGAACATAGAAAGCTTACCTCCTGCCCGGTTGCCACATCAATAGCTGTGAAAACTGTACCTGAAGCCCTGTGAAGAAAAACGTTACAGCAAGTTGCACCTCTCTGTAAAAAACATGCACATGAACAAACAAGCCACAAACACAAAATTGTGTCAGATGTTGATGTCGCAAGAGCTGTACCAAAAAAAAAAAAAAAGCTATTAAAAATAAGTGGTATCACAGAAATGCCAGTCAGTTAACACAAAGCTAACTAACTGCAAATACACTTTTCTGACACCAGCTAGGCCTCCTGCATCCAGGACATCGAAGCCCCCAGAACTTGGGCTGCTCCCCACGATCTGGTAAGCTGAGCAGCCCTTTCTGTAGTAGGTATTACTTTTCATTTTCCCCCAGGGGAACCCTGCCCACAAACACACACAGACCTATTTGGAAAGTATACAGTAGGAGTTAGGCATATATATAATCAAAGCTGGGAAAGCTACAACTTGCATATACTTTCTTCTCAGAAGGATTCAGAGGACCACTAGAAGAATAACTTAGTCATGGCAGTGCTGTTAGCTTAGCACACAGCAAGGCTCGCGGCGCGCCCTCGTGCTGTTCGCAGTCATGGAACAAAACGGATGAACGCATCTTACTGGGAGGGGAGAGTACCAGCTGCACCAACAGCAAAGCTACAGAGCGACACTTTTCATGTTAAAAGATGCAATTCAAAACTTCCACCACCATGTAAAGCCTTCACCGTCCGTTTTATCACTGCTTAATACAGGCGACATTGCTGCCTGCTTCAGTAAGCGGTGGCTACGTGATGTATCAGACAGAACAGTACACCGCTTCTAATGTTGGCTCGCTGGGAAAGAAAGTGGGCTGAATACTTACCCCTGCCCAATTTTTTCATATCTGTTGTATTTTTTCTTGGGATCTCCTATGCTTACAATAGTGCCTAAAAAAAAAATAACAAAACAAAAGTCAATCCAGCTGTCCCCCCTTAGCGGAGCTGGCCTGGCCAAGGTACCTCCAAGAGTGGGCCAGCTCAGGTAGTAAAGGCTGATACATGAAGAGCCAAAGCTTCCTGACACTGTTCCACTCACAAATGACCCAACTTCAGACAAGCATTATTTATATATACTATATACTAGATTATACTCTTCATGAGACAGATCATGCTATTTCCCCTAGTATCTCAATTTAACAGTAGTCTTCTCTGTAGCAAAGGTTACGACAAATTCATTAGCTCAGCCAAGTCCAGAAACTATTCAGTTCTCAACTTAAGCACAGGAACTTTAATACAGTGAAAAACTTATCTTCAAGATGATTACGGAACAAGCAACAGCAAAAACTACTTTGTGTTATTATGGTTGTATTATACATACAGGTCACATTAGCACAACTGAACTTCAAGCCAGAAAAAACTTCTACCATTTTTTGTTATCCAATAGGGCTCTGAAGCATATTAAATTGGCAAAATTTCTGAAAGTAGTACTTTCAGCCTGACACAAAACTAGTCAAGCACAGTACTCAAACAACCCTTACACAAAAATAGGATGAGGGCAAAAGCTTAACGTTCCTCCCTCAGTCATAAAGCTTTTGTTTATCTGAAATAAAAAACACCTACGCAGTTTTTCCATGATCTCTTCATCCGACATTTTGGTCTTCTTTTTCTGCTTATCACCTGATTTTGTCGCACTGTCGACAGAAGTGTCACTGGCTTGTGCAGGGATGGGGTCAATTACAGACCGTGTATAAATCTGTTAAGAGAGACCATTTACCTGAGCATTTTCTTTACAATCATTGCCCTTCAGTTGAAAACAATCCCAGTTCTTCAAGATCCCTAAGAACCATTTTACATAATATGTTGGAGGCAGAAATTAGACCTGAGAAACGTTAAAAGTCCACTAAGGCAAGATGCTGGCAACCTTACTAACCTCTGAAAGAAAGACCCAAACACCTCCTGAACAACATAGATGCTAGGGGATTAACTCCAACTTCCACAGAGATGTTTTGTGGGTTTGCTACCTGTTTATTCGTTATAATCTATGCTAGTTAATACAACAGAAACCACTATTTCATAGCGAGATCAACTACTGGTAAGATCTAAAGGAAAAAAAGCTTCATGCTTTGCCATGAAAAGAAGCACGAGACTAAGAAATTTCCCAGTTGCCCCAATTTTGGGCATTTTCTTGGAGCTTTATTTAACTCCACCTGTGCAGTTCACAGACATACACAGCTGCTCTAGAAATATCAGACTGTAGACTTGTCACATTTTCTATGTCTACATACCGAGTGGGCAATATAAAGCAGTAACACTTGACAAAAAAAACACAACTCACATTTGCACTCCTGGAGCGAGAGTAAGTGGGCAAGAGTAGCAAAATATACAGCTACCACAGCCAAAAGAATGAGCTGGAGTAAGTGGGAACCCTGGGACACTATTAACAAGGTGTGTAGTTCAGGATGACTACACTAAAACTTAATGAACAACTTCTTAAGTGTTTATACTCATGCAATGTTGATGACTGAGTGAAATAAGCAAAATAAGCTTTCAAGTCTTAAAACTGAATTGTTTTGGGTTTAGGTAGTATATTTGCTGAAGGCTATCACACTGCAATCAAACAAAACAAAGAAAATTAAATACATTACACTTGTACCTCTGTCCTGTGCAAAGTTACAGAAACTGGCTATAGCTTTTTAGAACTAAAAAGCTGCCGCCTCGTATGCTGCGTTGAAGGACAAGCATAACTAGATACCTTCAACACATGCCAACAAACAAAATAGCACTAACCTCAGGATTTCTGATCCAACTGATATCCAGAAATTAGGCATTTTCTTAGCAAACAAGTAAAAACCAGAACTTTTCCCTAAAAACTTACAACAGTTCATTTCACAAATATAACACTTCACTAGAAAACAGAAGTAGAAACTACGTTCTGCAATACTGAGAAATGCAGGTCTGCACGGTAATTTTTACGGCTGCTCACCGATTTTGTGTGATCTGGTCGTGGAGCAATAACAGGAGGAGGAGCTTCTTCATCATCCTCGTCATCATCTGCCACAGCTGTTGATGGTTCTGAACCTTTGGCATTGGTCTACATTTTCAAAGTTAAAAAAACCCAAACCACAAGATTATCTCCTGCACAGTGTTAAAGACATGCTTTTTTTTTTCCCCTCCCCTGACATGAAGATAAAAGAATTTTGATGTTGAACCAAAAAGACAGGTTGAGTGGTTTAAGTGCCCTATTACATTTTATTATGAGACTCAAAATACTACTGCTCCAGTGAAATACTCTGTTGACCCCCCAATTCATGTTTTTATTCCACACAAAAAAAATATCTCATTTTGTTTTATATTGCAAGATTCAGCATAACAACAAATACAGAAGACTTGAACTTGTTTGCACCTAAGAATACATAAAGAATAGTAAACACACTCACCGTTGGTGTTCCTGACGGGAAACCATCTTTTTCTAAATAAGACAAATAGCAGAACATATAAGATCATCAGAAAAATAATGAAAAGTGAACTTTACAGAGTAAAGAACACAGACTGCTTTGGAGATTATTTTTTTTTCCATCTCTCAGAAAGCAAATTTCATGGTCACAAATACAAGAAACCAGTATTGCACTGTAAGACCATGCAGAAGGAAGCTGTAAGTTTCTAAAATCCTCCCCTAAGGGTATACAAACTATTAATTCCCCAACTTGCTCTTCACCTCACTTGAATACCCAC
Organism: Falco punctatus; assembly: GCF_963210335.1. NCBI lineage: Eukaryota > Metazoa > Chordata > Aves > Falconiformes > Falconidae > Falco > Falco punctatus. The sequence goes on from NC_137593.1 coordinate 28,886,569, forward strand.
ACATAGTTTTCTAAACTGATCACTGCTGGTCACACTTACATGTTCTGTCTTACTGAGATGTTCCCTTAAGGGTATTTTGAATCAAGGATGAGAAATACAAACTCTTATTACTAAGCTACTTCCAGAAATAATTTGGAAGAAAACATGGTAAAACTGCATCTGTTTGTACGACAGTTATTCTCTCAGCCCCCCACATAGCTCCCAATGTAGAAGCCACGATTTATTTTGCATCTTTGATGTCACCATATGGTGATATCGAATTTACAGATAACCACTTTGGCCACAGATGGGAGAAGCAAGGTCTCCGGCACGAAACCAATCAATTGCAGTCTCAGAGTCCCAGCTTCATCAACACAGCCCATTAAGTTAATTTTGACTGCTATTTTGAATTATCCAGTTCTATTTCTTTCCCTCTCCACTTAAAAAAGGAAATTAACTGGACAATGCCAGTTTCCATTAAGTTTTAAATGCATCTTCAAATATTTGTTCCTCATTGAAAAATAGCTTGCTCTTTCAGCATTTGAATCTGATTTATTATTCTGAAAGAGAGAAAGACCGTTCCAAACACCCAACTCCTCTGCAATGTGCCTTGCACACACTTGGATCTCACCTGGAGCAGAAAAACTCAGATACTTCTGTTTTGCTGTGTCTTTGGAGTCATAGAATTTCAGCACATCTAGTACCGCCTGGGGGTTTTTCTTCTGTTCTAGCTTCGTGATATTTGAGGTCTGAAGCAACCGAGCCCATTGCTCTGGCATTCCCTGAAAAAAAAAAAAAAAAAAAAGGCTGCTTTAAGCATCCTTCTAGTATTTTGAAGATTTTTTAAAAAGCAGAACAGATTTCTTTTTTCTACAAAAAGCATAACACACGCAGCCTTGAACACATGACCAAGCAGGATGGGGTTTAATGGGGAGCCATACATGCACACCACACATCTCTGTGCCCATGACACCACCTCTTTCAGGTGTATTAAGCCAGGAATGGGAATACAAAAGCACTCAACAGAACCAGCGTTACCCACTAATGAAAGTAAACTGAGGAGGGTTTCTCAGGGAAGGCTCTGCCAGGTGACACAAAGCATCAAATCTGACATTCACACTGCAGAAGTACTAACACGTCACAGTCTCATTACTCTGCATGCTGTACAAATACACAATATCTTTTTTGATAAAAACAAAGACTAACTTGCACTTTATTCTAAAACATCGCAATGGCTTCACTACAGTGCTGACCCACAGATGTTTTCTGAACAACTCCAAGGCAGGGATACTTACAGTGAACTCTCCAGTAACAGCATCAAAGCCAACATGGATGGTGTGCTCAAAATCTGACGGTGGGGAGATTTCTGGCCTTTCCTTTTCCTTCTTCTTGCTTCCTGAAACAGACATTCAAAGATCTACTGAGCAAAGATTTAAAGTCCTATTGTCTCCGTTTAATATAATCAAGCCAAGCATTACAACAGTTAGGATTAATGTAATCATTATTCTGTTTACTGGATGAAGGTCTTTACATACGCAGCTCAGTGATTTGGTGTTTTCAGGTTGGTATAGATTCACATAAGAATCAACAACTTGTTCCATTCAAATCATTCATACTATGGTAGCAAGCAAGCAAGAGATTAAGAGCACCAGAGTGCAAGGAGCTCTTTTGAGCATATGAAATCCAAACATATGAAATGTTTACAATGCAAAAAAGGACATTTTAATATGGATTAAGAAGACCACAGAAGACAACTTCAGTTCAACCTCAAGTTCACCCTAAAGACAGTTAAAACTCAGTTGCCTCACTGCTTCATTTCAAGGTAATTAATGCAAACTAGGACTTCCTGTGATGAAGATAAAAGTTTATAGTCTTAGAGCAATTACCTAATTTAAATTAAAAGAAAAAAAAAAGCCAGCATAAGTACCAGAAGCAGGAACAGATAATGAGAAGAACCATGTGCACAATCCAACCTAGATTCAATTACATTTGTAACATAGTTTATAATTCCAGGGGCTTGGGTTTTTTTTGTTTTTGGGGTTTTTTTGTTTTTATTTTTCCTGACAAAGAGAAAATAAAGAAAAATGGAAGACATTTTTCAGTTAACCCAATCTAAAACACACCATTCTGTTCTCTTTACTCAGAAAAGGTCCACAGTTAAGTTGGAAGGTTTCAGGAACCTGTTTTCTTGTTCTTGCCAAAAGCCTGAGCCCTGCTTTCCCTCCCTGCCAGAGGAGTGTACTTGCCGTTTGCTCTGCAGGTAGAAAGATGATGCTCAAGGCCTCATCTCACAGTCCTCGGCGGAAAGGCAGAAGCCTGGCACTGAGCTGTAGAGCATGTCTAACCTGATACCAAGAAAACTGCATGTGTAATCCTGGGAACGCCTGTGGGCTCGCAGAACACACAGCTGAGTCAGCTGCATTTATTATAGCGTGCATGGAGCCAGCAAGAACACCATAGTGCTCATAACCACAAAGGAAAGCAGCACACCATTTTGCAATCTAACTTGATTCCTTGATTTTATGTTTGTACATCAAAAAAAAAGGGGGTTTACTTTGTTTTAAATTCACCTTAAAAATAAAAAGTCATGTTGTTTCAGTACAGAAAAAGAGCAGCTAAACCAGCAGCACCCTCTTCGTTACTACATGGCCAAAAGTTACGGAACATGGGACAAGCATAGATCACGCTACTCAGACCCAGGGAATCTGTCTGAAATCCCCCTACGCTGGCAGGAGATGGACAAGAAGCCGAGGACAATACTTACAAGTGAAAAACCATGTGGGCTGCCTCCAGCTGAACAATGCAGTGGAAAGACACGGCTATTATAAACAGGATATCTTTAATAAGGCTGCACAGGTCAGAGCCAAAAAGCAAATGGACTGTCAAACATTCCCATTAACATCAGTCACAGGACAGAAGAAACTTGCTTATGTGAAAACTTTAAAGAAATAATCGTTTCTTCCCAATCTCTTGCAGTTATTTATGTGAAAGTAAGGTGGGAAGGAAGAAAAAAAAGTTATATTCCTCCAGAAGGTTCCTGTTCGGGAGCACTCGAGACGTAGGTAACAGGAGCTGGTGTTCAAACCCTCCAGCCTGTGCTGCGCAAATAAACCCACTCCTTCCAAAAATACACAAATCTTATTAGTAGGCTAGGCAAGGAGACTAAAAATCACTCCTCTGCCCACAGGAACAGCTGATCTGAGCAGCACTTCAAACGAACACGAGCAACTCTTCAGTCAAGAGGCAAGTCCCGTGAGTCATGTGTTGGCAGGACATACTCGAGGCTCTTCGAACAAGGCCACTGTGAGGCCACGCTGCTTTTCAACCTCCGATTAGGTTTGCAACACAGCTCTGTCTTTAAATGGGCACCCCTTTAGTAAAGGGCAATGCTCGTTTGAAACAGCAAGTCAATCTAAAATGCAGCCCCTGGGCCCTGCAGAGACAGCAGCGTATGTTCCCAGGAGTGGGGAGACTCGGTCCTTCAGAAGGATTTGGCGAATTGGAGAACTGATTAAGAAAGTGCCTCAAATACAGTTAAACTCTTCCCCAAATGAAGCCACAGGCATTCAGCAAGGTGTCACTCCAGGTGCTTCACATACCCTCCTGCATGGCAAACCCATCCTCAAGCATCCCTCACTTCCCACCAGCCGACCTCTGTACGCAAAGCGAGAAACAGCCACTTCCCAGCAGCCTGGTCACGGCAGGTAGATGACTCCAGCTTTAGTGAGTTACTTTAAGTTTGAGTTACTGAGCTGCAGCTGAAACCACACTGAAATCTGCCCCGAGCTGCAGCCTTGCTGGGTGATGCCCCACAGCACCTCCTTTAGCAAGTTCTGCTTGAAGACAAACATTTCTTGTTTTAGGGGACTGTTTTAAAGCTTTCCATAAACATACACACAGTTTCATTTGACTTCAGAAGTCTAGCCAAGGAAATTCATGGCAATTAAGTACTCTAGTCAAAGATGACTATCGCTTCATTTATCCTAAACAATGAAACTGGGGGTGGGGGGGTGACCCTCCATGACTAGGTCATTAAATAATCCCTTCAAACAGATGATTATTTCAGTGCAGAACTAGCTCAGACTTGGGGCAGAAGCTCTGCATTGGCTAAACCCCATCACCTGCAGTGAGTTCCCCGAAGCCCACCCCCCCCCAGCGCCACCTCCTACACTAGAGGAGCCTCCCATGAGGGGGTCTGGGGGCAGAGCTGTGGCAATAGATGCGATGGAGCTGGCCAGGAGGGACCTTGCAAAAATCAGGTGGGCAGAGATCTGCAGAACAAAGTCAAACAACGTTAACCAGTAACAGCTCCGTTGCAGTAGCCTTGTAGATCTTCCTGTAAGGCATCCCTTCATTTTCAGAAAAGGAGAATTTACCATTTTGGTAGTAATTTCTTAACTTTTGCACTGGCTGGGGAAATTTTTTGCATGAACTTTTTTAATTCACATGTACTTTTTTAATCCAAGCAGGAAGATAGGATTTCTATAAAGCTTCCCAGCAGCAGATTTTTTTTTTTCCTTTAAAGAAAGTATTTAAATTGGCATTTCTAGCAAGGGTGCCTCTCAGCCATGCTAACGAACAAAACAACTAACATCTGACCACCGTTTTAGTGCCAGAAAGCCACTGTGTCCATTTATATCCTGCTTACATTTGACAGCCAGTTCTGCAGTCTTGAGGGCCAAAACCATTTTTTTGGATGTTTACATTATCCTTGCTGCAGGTCATCCAATCAAGAAGTTTTTTCCTAATCGACAAAACACAACTTTCAGATAGTTTCTTTCAGCTAGGTAATTCAGTTACCATTTTTCCTAACCATATTATCTTACCATGCAGTAAAACCTTCTGCTTTTTTTCAGAAGGACATTATCTTAAATACTTTTTAACATCTAGAAAACACACTGACACCATTTTCTCTAAAATGTACTTTTCTCAACAGAAGTTATTTCTTCTGGTTTTAGTTTACATCACTAAATATCAGTAGGTATAAAGACACATGCTAAACAAGTATGCAGATTAATTTCCATCAATTTAGTACACATGAGTATTTACAGAGTGGTCTCAATAATCTTTAAGTACTGGGACTCCAAAGCAATTTCAGATGAGCCAATACAACTTTAGACAAGTCTTCAACCACCTCCCCAGCCATTTCATCAAAAAACCAACCCACTGTCAAGATGGAAAGAGGAAACAGTCATGGAGAAGTAAAGGCGCTATAAAATGTCACAAAGCTCTCCAGCTGCACTGCACCCGCTTGCATTCACAATTTGTTTCAGAACACAAGCAAGTCTTATGCAGTATTACTCATCCAGAGCAAGGAAAACCTTCTTTCACATGGGGTTTATGTTCTACTTCATTATATCCCTGTCTGTAAAAAAGGGCTACAAGTGCTCTGCTGAACCATCAATGGAGCAACATAATGACAAATGCCATTCCAGCTCCTAACCCATTCTCCAGCCTGAAGGTGGCCAGATTTGATCCTTCCCCAAGATTTTCTTTCAGCACCCACAACAACAATTTCTAGGCATTTCCTCCCATGACAAACACCATTAATGGTAAAACACCAGTTTCTGCAGTATCGAAGAGCTAAGCTAGAACCTGCTCCAGACATGTGGCACTGCACCCAGCTAGCAGCACCCAGATTCACCACCTTCACCAGCCTCAGAGGCCTGGAGTCTCTCTCTTGGGGTGCTGCCACCAAGCTGTGGTAGCTTCTCATGTTCTCCTTATAGGCTTACTACTTTAAAGCTTACCCATGCCAGTAAACAAGACCCCCACTTCCACTGCTGTAATCCAGCCATGGACAGTTATTTCACAATAAATGACCTCGTGAAATAACTATTACGCTTCCAAAAGCTACACTGGCCAAATCCTTCCATCCTCCAAAAAGGAAAACACGCCCACTGTTGCGAGCAGAAACACTGCCAGATCGTGGAAAGCCAGGTCTTCCAAACAGCGGGAAGCCTGCCGCCAGCGTTTCTCTCCAGCGTGAGGCATGGCTGCAGAGGGACTGCTCACACAGCTGAAGCAAGAGTGAAAACCAGCCCTGGGGGAAATACTTAGCCAAGTGAATAAATAACCAGAGGAGCAAAGTCTCTTGAAACAGTCAAACCTGTGTCGGCATGACTGAACCAGTCCTGCCCAGCACATCAGCAACGAGGCGCAGGAAGCCAAGAGCAGAACTAGAAGACTTCAAAGAGCAGCAGGGTCTTCACCTTGTGCATCTTAATAGTAATCGCAAAAATACTAACCGGTAGAGATTAATAAAATGCACATCAGTTTCAGGTCAGGCCTGTAACTCCCTGCACAGTTTTACCACACCAGATGTTAGAAGATATTTCTGTCTATGCACTATTTTGCTGTACATGGATAGAGACATCCCGGAGAACCAGGATCAGGGCTACAGCACTGTACATACATTCATCATACAGAAAAGAGGACAGAAACAAAGCACAAATACAGTCTATTTCATATATGAAATATACATATACATGTATGAAATACATGTATTTCATTACAGCAATTTTTTCCTCAGAAATAATCCTTGTTTGCAGCAATCCAGATTTTTCCCCCCCACACTAGTAATTAACACTAGCAGTGCAGTTACACACACAGAAGGAATTAATTTTTCTCAATCCTCCTTCATGCACACTCCACCCTCACCACTATTTCTTTATTACCTTTTTTTCTCCTCAAGAAAACCACATAAATGGTTAAAATCAACCATGACACAACTTCCAAAACAGCTGGATGCTGTTTAAACTAGCTATCTGAATTTAGCGTAGCAAAATGGTAAGTAACACAATACCCAGGAATCACAAATATTTATTAGGGTTGTTTGGAAATGCATTACTTTCAACTGGGCAGCAAACATGAGAAGCAATAGGTGGTGGTTTTCCTCAGCAAGCTATTTAGTTTTTCGTACTTAGCATTTCATCTTCAAACATTACAGTGCAAACAGAAAGAACATCTCAGCTCATTGAACACACATATCCAACTTTCAACACTTCCTCCAATCCCCTACACTTGGACAGGCTGGACTCAAACGTCTAAAGCACTACCAAATTTTAGAAATATGCGTAAGGAATGCAAGTAGTAACCTTGGAAAATAGAGGCATCTTACCTTTTTCAGTGCTAGAGAATATGGAGATGATTTTATTTCTAGGTTTTCTCTCTTCTGGTACAGAGGGCAGGGGTTTCAAGCTGTGGTTGGCAGACAACTGGTCTTTGCCCCCTGAACTGAAGATAGTACTGCTCATCCGGACAGGAGGAGCTGGTGGTTTGTCTTCCAGTTCTCCGTTGTCAGACATGGTTCTCAATAGCTAGTGAAAACACTGAAATAGAAATATGTTTTAACATAGGAAGAAAGCATAGAACCCATAAACATAGCATTTCTTCTGTTGGCTAACAGAGAAAGGAGGTACAAATTCAACTCTGAGGAACGTTGCAAGCGCCACACTGGCAGACACTGATGTCTCCACCAAAGGAAGCGGATCCCTTTCTCACTCCCATTTCTGGGCCGCCCATTCACCTGCACAAGCAGGAGCATTTGTGGGATGGAGCAACAAATTTTTCCAGTGATGAAATTCACCCAGTCAAAAAGAAGAGTCAGTTCTAATGTGGCCAGATTCCCAGATCTGGCTCACCACCACAAAGGTTGCATATGTGAAAAGGACAGTACGTGTAAGGGTGTAAGTACAGTATCTTGTAGGTATAGCTCTAGCCCAAAGAGCTTCATCCTCTAAATTCAAACACCTTTAAAAGCCTTAGATGCTTTCCTTCTTGTCATTTATCAGACAAGATCTTGGGGAGAAAGGAAGAGCCTGTAAGTCATAATTCAGCACACTGCCCAGGTTAAGTCATACTAAGAATATCTCTACCCAAATTACGCAGCCTGCATTAAAGAGCATGGGACGAAGATCCACTGGATGCATTCCACTTCTGAGTGACTTGCATTGCTTAACCACTTTGTGCCACTCTTTCTTCATTTATAAAAAGAATACACTGTTACCACAAGCCTCTGAGTCCTTAACAAAAACCTGAGTGAGATCACAAAGAAGTGGCTGCTAAAGCTAAGAACACAGCACAATGAAGTACCTACATGACGTATTCCACATTCAAGAAAATCTGCACTGGTCTTTCTTCCCTCCCCATAATATCCTGGAGATTCTTTTCCGAGCACGAAGAAACAGGCAGCCTCTCTGCTACAGAGTAAACAGCACAAAGAACGATTTATAGAAATTACCTCTCAATGACAGCTGAGGAACAAATATGCCCCTCATTCCTCCATACGCTCAAATGATGAGCTACCCCAACACATCTCTGTGCTGACCTCCTCCTCTCACAGCAGTTTGGGAAATGAATGGCCTACTGATGTCTACCAGCTGCCCGTCACAGTCCCAGAGCGTGACTCTGTCCCAGCCACACCACTGCAGCAGTCATTATCAGTGTCATTTAAAAAATTCAGGATAAGACAGTGCAGAGCACTCTCAATTACAACACCTGATTTTCCAAAGTATAAAGATTGTGCTATACAGTGCCTCAGCACAATACATATAACTCACAATATGGTCTTAGCAGAACTAAAAACATGTGGACTGCCATTCCCTATCATTTCACTGGGTGGGTGAATACTGCAAAATCTGAAAAAAAAGAAAACCAATCAGGCTAGCAGCCTGAATTCAAGCAGCACAAGAGCACACTGTTTTATGTTGTAAAGCTCAAGACAGATTAAAATAAATTATCACCATAAATGCCCGTGAAAGCATGTAATTTCTGTTCAAATACCTTCAGAGCCACAAGCAGCACAAAGCAAAGTTCTGGCAGTGCAAGTAAAAGCTGGACATGTGCTTGCTGTCCCACCTACCTAAACCCTGACGGGGAACAGCAGTCAAAGCTGTGCAACACCCACCTAGACAAACCTGCCTCAGCCCTCTGTCTGATGAGGGAGCGATAAACAGCCCTGCAACACTTGAACATGTCTGCAGGGATGGTTGTGAATCAGACTGTGATTCCCATCCTCCAACGGTCTTCCAAATTCACTTGCTGATGGCTCTTTCAAATGTTGCAACTTAACTATAGGATCTTCTGCATTTTCCAGTATCTACGCTGCAATACGAGGAAAAAAATTTAAGAACCCTGCAAACGTAACAGCAGGTCTACCCACAGGGATTTTATTTCCAAACACTCCCCTAACAACACATACTGTTTGCACAAAGTGCATGCCACCAATTGGAGATGGACAAACTTCTGGTCTGTACCACCAAATCAGATATATGGTGTTCAGTCTTGTTAAAGTTGGGCTTGGCATGATGCAGTACAGGGGACCATAATCCATTTCCCTTGTGCTAATTAAATCTCAGAAAAGAGAAGGATATAGGGAGCTTAGCTACCCAAATGGGAACAGACATAAAAGAAAGTGCTCCTCCTTTTGAACAAAGAAATACAATTAGATGGCTAAATAAACCATAGTAGATAAATAAGCATATCACAGAACTTTTAACACCAAAATTATATACTCTGTGAAGAAAGCAACATCATGAGCAGTGTTTTGTATTTTTCTGATATAAACCCTATTATTTCTTCCATCTGTGCAGGTTTTTTTAAGCTGCTTGAGTAGCAAGAGTAGGATGTAAGGATAAAAACTAAACCGCATCTGAAACTGGACAAGCACAGACTTGGCCCTCCAAGCCCATACTAATTCCCCACACGCTTCCTTGGAGAGCGCAGTCATCAAATTAACAATGCTGTAATCAGGCTTCAAATTTAAAATAAAATAATAATTAAAAAAACCAAAAAACATTTACTGCTCCTTTGTTTATATATTTTTTAAATAAAGTTCTCAGCATAGAAAAAATTATTAATTTTCAGTGACACAAGCAGTGCAAGTCAGCTCATCACATACTCATTATTACAGCTTCTTATCTGAAACAAATTACTCCTAAGCAACCTGCGTGCTCAAGAGAAGAAACTTTTAAGCAACAGGCTGGACACAAGTATATGGAAATCCAAAACTCATCCATTCCAGGAGAAAACCAGGCACTTCAGCAAACCAGCACAACAGCATCGGTGCAGAACCCTCAGAGCTGCAGCTCTGACCAGCTGTTCAGTGTTCCAAGGTGTTCAGGAAGACCCCTGACCTCGCTCGCGGCAGAGCCCAGCAGCAATACCGGGGGGCTGCAGGAAGGCAGCCGAGCTGGGGGGCTGCTAGAACAGACTGGAGTGGCAGAAAGAGCTCCAGCATCGGCTTCCCACCCGAGGGACCGGCGCCGTCACTCGCAGTTAAACAAGATCCTTCAAGTTCATTAAATCTGTGGTTTAGCAAAATCTCAGGTTTTAGGAAAAACTTAAGAGACATGATTTATTTAATAACACAAAGTAGTATAATTTCTGAGCAGCTGTTTCAAAGGCCTTTGTTAAAATAAATTGCTAGATCCAAAACTGTTCTGCAGAAAGGACCATTTCAATGCACAGCACCTTTGAATTAATCATTTAAATAAATTACAACAGCTCCACTCACAACGGACCGCTTCAGGAAATGGAAGTCTAACCCTTCAGCCATCATTGGAAGTTAAAAATCAATCATTTTGTTCAGGTTCAAATCCAAACAGCTAATCTCTTTCTGACTGCACTCTTAGCTGAGTGCAGAAGAACAGGGCAGTTCCCTCCCCCTTATCCTTACCCTGTCTTCATTCTGCAGGGAAAGTTTGCACAGTATCAGGAAGCACTTTTGAAATTGCTGGCAGAGGTTTGGCATTATGGGCAACGACTGGAGGAAGGATTAAAAAAAGAAGGGGGGGGAAAGAGGAGTGCAAATATACCCTGAAGCTCCTTTTTCTGCTCTCTCACTCTCCCGAAGAGGAAAAGGAGCCTGTTCATCTCACAGCAGCTAGGCGTAATCGCTTTTGCACCATCACCCACGTGGCTGCCTTGCTGAATCATGGCTTGGACAGGGAATTGCAAGGACCAGGGGGAATTTTCATTTTTTTCCAGTGCCTGCCAGGAGTCTGTATATTGGCTATGGGGATGTCAGGTTCATATTTTTCTGACAGAATCAGACAACCCAATTAATGGTGGGGTTTTTCTTGAGCTTGGCTGAAAGACATTTACTAAAATGGTTAACCTAAGTTTGAGCAACCTCATAAAAGTATGCTGAATCTGAAAGAAAGATGACTGAAGCAGCAAAGGTAACATATTGAAGAGGACATAATCGGGGGAAAGGGATTCAGTTTCATCTTTGCCAGCGAAGATAATACCAGTAATAATAATGTATTCAAGCACATTGGCATCTCCCCCACAATCACAAGTCTCACGACATTTAATTACAAGAACTAGAAAGCAATGGAATGAACCACAGAGACAAGCTGTGAAACTGCCAACAATACTTAACTACAGACTTCAGATAGATTCATTCCCAGCACAGGACAGTACTGCAACCCATTACACGCAAAAAAAAAAAAAAAAAGACACAAAAAAGAACTAAAAGCTTTCCTCCCAACAGTTCTGCTGCTTACTCCACAAAACATACTCACAGGTACCAGCGTGGGTGACCACAAGGCTCCGATTCTCAGTCCTCATTTGCAGTATATGATACTACTCCCAAGAGCTGTTCCCTCCTTTTACCAAACGTTTCTTGCCCTGCACCAGGGCAGCAAAAACGGAAGTACTCTCTTCATCCTCGGCAGCTTTAGACATCATCATAACACAGACTGCCGCAGCTGAAGAACAAATGCATTCTCTCCTCTGCTGCAGAGGCAGCAAGCGGCCAGCCAGGGTCTGTGCCATCCTAAATCACTCACTACCAACAGAAGGAGACCTGACCAAGTTCCTCAGAAGTGCAGCTCTTCTCTTTCCACTTTTTCCGCATGAGGCTGTGGCAAGACAACCACTGGGAAACTCCTTGTTTAGCTTAACCCACCCTCTTCCTCCCAGCCCCTTCCAGAGACCTGCAGTGACCAATTTGCATTCAGAGTTTCATTTTTACAACAATCTTCTAGGAGTCAGTTCTGCTGCTCACTAGCTTTCTTCCTTTTGGGGAAGAAAAGGGCCCAATAACCTACAGCATACCCAGGCCACAGAAGAGAGACAGCAGTTCCTGTTGCTGCCATCAGTGTGAAAACACCCTGCAATATAACCCTGACAGCGAGTGCAAGCTAGAAAGTAAAGTGAGAATTGGGCAGCATTTTCAGAAAGCTGAGGAACACATGCTGCTGCAGTGCATTAGTCTGAATGTTCTGGCTGTGAGTTGTTTTTTTTGTTGGTGTCCATCCCCCCTGTCCCTCCCCAATATTCCCCCTTGTGTGAGCATAAAGCTGGGCTGCTTCCTGAAGAACTTCCCAAGTACAGCTCGTGTGCCATTCCTAGCTCCCTCGACCGCCCTCGTGATCGGCACACCAAGGCTGCCAGGCACTCCGGTCCCAGCTGAAGCGGTGTGCTGGTGTGCTGGCTCGGCAGCGGGCTCGCCATGGAGGCCCCTCTCAACCGCAGGGCTGCTATTTAGTTCCTCTGACTTCTAAAAAAGGATGAACATTTTTCTTCTCAAACTGGTTTGCAGAATGACTAAAAGGAAATAAAATTAAACTGAAGACAATTTTCCTATCTGCTACAGTGCACAGTCACATTTTCCCTGGAGCACTCGAACAGATTCAGTTTTAAATACGCATTATGCATGCATACACATCAATCTCACAGCGTAGTACTGTAAGGCCCAGAGCAGGGGTAGGAAAGTGCATCAAATTAAACAGCTGGTGAGAAAGCCCTCATATCACAATGAGTTGAATTTGTCTTCTTAAGATGTTGATACTAATGTATTTCAGGAGCCGAGGCTGCGTCTGTATCTGTATTGCACTGCCTGGGATCCAAAGCAAAAGTAAATTGGACTACAGCTTAGGAAAAAAAAAAAAAAAAAAACAAAACAAAACACATGAAGCTCTGAGCTGTGTGATAACACATACGTAAATTCCTACTCTTGGCATACAACATCCTGGCTTTGCACTGCATTTAAGCAACAGACCTCCGAGGAGCCAGAACTACATCAGTGAAATAAATCAAATCCTCTGCATGAGCATACCCTGACAGGGGGCTCACAAAGCTGCAAACTGAACTCAGTTCTGTTTACTGCAGGTAAAAATTACTCGGGTCATTCACTATCAAAGGGGCAACACAAACATCAAATTTAAGTCTGTTTTGCAGGGTTGACTAAAAAAGCAGAAGTAAGTAATTTCAGGCTAACAATGCATTAAGAAACATAACCACTTTGCTTTTGAAATCATAGTCCTTGATGTGCCATTACATTTGCAGAAGCTTATTGAGACACCACCTGAACTGCTGCAAAGAGAATGGCACAACATTTGGGCCAGACACGGGCAGCGGGCACAGTGCTTGAAAGCAATGCAGCAAAAGCATCTGGTGTCCAACCGAAGGAACAGAGGAAGAAAAATTAACATATCAAAAGTGAAAAAAACCCTGATGGTAAAGTGCACTTCCCTGTCCCTGCTGTAGCAGAGGGCACCCGGGTTGAGAAAAGTTACCCTTACAGCAATCTGTATGGCAGCAGCTGTCATTTGCTGTCTTCCTATGGAGCCCTGTAGGGTGTTGCTGGCAACATCTGTCACACACAAAGAGCAGCATCCGGGACAGCCAGGTCCACAGCAGAGGAAAATAGCATAATAGGTGTCTCACAAACAAATCTCCGAGGCAGAAGATGTCAAGTGAAAGGAAGCACAAAGTAATTAAAAACAATACAATAAAAGAGCTAGTGTGTGATGCTCCAAGAAAAGACCCATGTGACAAGACATTTAAAACAGTCATGTGCCACACTGGGTTTGAATTATAAAAACTCTTGTTGAAAATGTCTGCTGACTCATTCCCAGTCCGTTGACCCCCCAGTGGTTTTGCTAGCCAGCTGGTCTGCAGCCTCCCCATACCACCACCTTTTAATACCTGGAAAAACACTCTACTGGAGGAGATGAGACTTGATGCTTCATTATTCTGGAAAAGAGGGCAAACAGATCTATGTATCATGCAGTTTTAAAGTGGTGATCCAAGGCTGCTCGTTTCATCAGATATTCCATTTTCTTGGATCAAAAAGATTTGGAGTCTAAAAGCAGAATTAAACAACTGCCTGAGTATTTTTCTTTTCCCCCCTTTCTCCCCGCCCCCCTCACCTTTTTTTTTTTTTTTTTTTTAAACAGGCTCCTGTTGAGCAATAGATTTCCTGTGATTAGCTCACTTAGTACTGATTATAGCTCACTTCCTCCCAGGGATTAGCTGAAAGCAGCTTTCTGACAACTTTTTATTCAGATGGTGCTACCTAGCCACAGCTTACTTCCTGCCCCATCCTAACAGCATGTTAGTTCAGCAGCTCATCAACTTGAAATTATTTCACCACTGCTGAAAAATTCACAGAACCAGCAAATCTCAGGCTGTCTTCTCCACAAAAAGCAAAACTTTCCAACTTGAAGCATTTGGATCCATGAGATTTTTTTTAATCCAATCCAAAAAGGAGTTTTCTGGAACAGTATGAGATTACCTTCAGAGACAAAATACTTATCTCTTCATTTCAACTCAGAAAAGTTGCACAAAAAAAACCAGCAGTGGCAGGTGAAGAATTACTTTCTCACAGACTGGGCAAACACAGTCAGAGATCTTCTGCCTGCCAGAAAAGGACTTGTGCAAAAGCAAGAACAAGAGTAACCTTAATAATGGCCAGCAAGAGCCAGCAGTATAATCTGTTCCACCTACAGTTATTAAAAACACACACAGATGCTCTAATGCAACATGCAGCTGTCAAAGCCTTTCCACCTCTTAAAAGGCAGGCATCAATCTCCACGGGACTTGCTGAAACATCCCTTTTCCAGCTTTAGGGGATCCCAGATAAAAGTGTTTGGTCAATGCCAAACCACATACCTGCAAAAGCCACCAGTTATTTTTATTTAACTTTCCCTTACAGGGAGGGGAGAGGAAACTAGACTAACCCAAAATACTCCAACAAGCACAGATCTCCCTAATTTACAAGCACAAACAAGCAAAATACCCCCTTCAAATGATGCAGTTGAGAAAACACCAATAAAAAATACGTGATCACATAAATTTCTCACAAAGATATACAAAGGGTCACATACTAACCAAACGGACTGCTCGGCACAAGCCTGACCCACTACTGGAGCCAGTAAATTGCCAGCATCTTTTTTTTTTTCAAAATTAACAGCCACCAAGCACCAATTTGCCTCTTTCAAGCAGCAGGGCTACAACCGTGAAGTTTCTAAACAGGTCCTCTCTTGCTGTCTTCCTTTTACCACTGCATGTGACAGAAGCGATGCATAATGCTCCCACTCTAACAACAGTATAGGAGAACCTCAGTCTTCTGCAAAACCAGACTGGATGACACATATAACATACCCAGTTAAATTCTTTCCAATTTGCCTTTTTCCGAGCCTTCAATTGCCTTTTGATTTTTGCCGAGTCATGCAAATAGAAGGGAGAACATAGCACAGAGAAAAAGAACAGCCATTTAACTGCCAAGTGAAGTGGGGGGGTGGGAGCATGGTTGAACAGAAGAAAAAAAACCAGAACGGAAACTACCTTTTGTTCACTAGAAGGAATAATCTCTCGAAAACTGTAATGAGGTGTGCTTACCATCAGCCAATTTATGGCAGGCAAATATTCATGGGGTATTTGAAAGGGTTGCTAGGGCTGCCTAAAGAAAAATATTCTTCAAAACCATTGCCAAAATACGTTACAACCTAAAGCGATTCAACTATTTACTCCTTAAGGCACTCGGCAGATGTGCAAATTCTTGCACTGAAAATGAGCAACCAGTCTGCAAAAATGTCATTTTTTTAAATAAAAACAGATCCCAGTCTAAGAAGCGACCAGTGGTAGGCATCATTTTGTCATCCCCTGGACAGCTAACACAAATAAGCACGTTCCAGCTAGTGCTTCTTCACCACGCAATACTTGCAGGTAATCCAGCCTCACCCCTCAATGCAGGGTACATCTTCCATATAGTCATTGACAAGACAAGTGAAGCAGGTTACAATTCTAAGGTTCTGGCAGCCTTCCAAAGTGGCAGATCAGATTCACAAAGTCTGTATATATAGCAAAAAAAACCCACACAAACCAAATCAGCAATACCAGAAATCCTGGTAAGGACTTCTCCCAAATTTTCAACTTTTTTATTATTTGAATTGGGGAAAGGGTGATAATTTCTCAATTATCAGCTACTTTTCTTACTGAAAAAACTATCAACAGGGAAAAATCAGAAGAGGCACAGACCAGAGCAAGGTGCGCAAGAGTCCTGATAAAAAAAACATTAGTTCATTGAAAATACAAGCAAATTGATACTTGGCTTCACTATATACTGCTGCCACCTGCAAGTCTTGTGATACATCCCCGCTTCCTCCCTTTAAAGCATTCACAGCAATCAACTCCCACCTGAATATTCATCTCTGCTTCACTAAATGTATTTGGCACTATTGAACTGTGTTGGCATATTGTACCACCAATGAACTAGAAACCTCTTCTCTGCTTTATCGCCTCTGAAACAGCTCAAACACCACTGACGACAGTAGCAGAGAGGCCTCAGAAGTAACCTCCCAACTGCCTTTATTTCCCATTTCCCCTAAGGTTGGCAGGAAAACTTACTCGACAAGGTTATGACGTCATTATTGCCAGCTGACGACAGCAGCACACAGAAACGAGCCAGCCAGCCGAGCCAACAGCCGCAATGCCCATTCCCACCTTGTTCCAAGAGGCAGCCCTGGCAGGGCTGCAGAGCGCAGTGGAGGAGGAATTAAATGAAGCGGGACCCATTTCCACCCTCCGCTGCAGGGATGGGTAGTTACCGCCTACCAGCTGAACCCAGGCCACGCTTCATTTTATGCAGCCCACAGCCACAGCTTTCCCTCAACGAACCATTGTGCAAGGCTGCATAATGATAACGTACTCAAAGGTGTTTAAAAAAGCCTATTCAACCCTCAACAAGGAAATTACTTACCCCTGCACTACCTACTTAAAAATCTGACTCAACTAAAGACAGACGAGACAGCCCGCAGCGTGCACATCACATGCAAATCCATGATTCAAGGTGTTTGTGCTTACTCATATTTCACCAACTTAGAAGACACTTTTCAGCCTTTATTTTCATGAGCTGAGGTTTTCTAAAGATCAAAGGAGAATGGGAAAAAAAGGGCAAGTAGGGAAAGTGTACAAGAAGAAAAAAATTAAGTCTGCATTTCATCATTGAGATTCTCTCTTAATTAAACTTGGCATTTACAGGCAGGGCGGGATCACGCATTCCAGAGCAAAAGTTATTTGAATAAAGGCTACTCTGCATGAGGTACCTATACAGCTTGGTGCACTTTTATATTTCTAACAGCGTTCACAGCCATTTAACCTAGCTAACCACCACTCAGTAAGGCAATATAGTTCTAAAACCACCAGGCTACTGATGCTGTGCGGAGCAATCACCAGTAAGTCTAACAGAAAGCAAAGGCTTTTTTAACCTCCGGAAATATTACTGGGCAATGGTAAAACAAGGCCATGGCTTACTCATCCAGATTAGAGGTCCAGGGCTAACTGGAAAGAGAAGAGGAAACATGCAGTGTGTACCAGGGTGGCAAAAAAAAAAAAAAAAAGCCAAGCATCCAAGATTAAGGGATCCATCACTCCCTCATCACACTGGTAGAGCTGTCAAGTGTCAGCTATGGAAAAAAGGAGTAATAAGAGAAAATATGAAGGGGAAACAAGAGAAAAATAGTTTCCCCAAGAAAAGCTATCTTTTTCATAAGCGGGCAGAATAGAGCTCTTTCTTTCTCTCTAGTGGCTGGCAAGGCTTGCTTCAGCTGCAGCTACTGCTAGCCGGTAATGGTAACTGCATCTCTGCTCATCAGCCCTGGGGGCCAAACACTTGACTCTTCACACAGCGCTGTCAAACAGTGCTGGCCTGGCATAAAACGTCACAAATGTGAAATTCTGCCTCTTCCAAGTTGGTTTTCCCAGCCATGGTGCACACCAGTGGATACCAGTACAGCGAGCTGCTAAATGATTGCAACCACTTGGAACAGTTTGCCAAAACCCCTATGTGAGCAGCCCCAAGCCCGAGATGCTTACTTCTTCATGCTCACACCGAACATAAATTCAGCCAGAAAGAGCAACGTCTACAGGAAATCAAATGCAGTACCTGTAAATACAAGCAGCACCTGAGCATGGCAACAGGCCTTTCAAAAAAAACCCACGGAGATGGCTTGAGTGGACATAACTCATTTCCTAAGCATATTCTAGCAGCATCATACAGAAGACTAGAGATCATTTCACCTGGGAAAATTGTATTTCATTTGTGCCATGACAGACAAGTACAATGATTTCTTCACACTCAAACGCCTACATGAGCGGAATTCCCTGAAGCATCCCATTTCTGCACCAGGCAAGTTCACTTGCCACTAGCTGAAAAAGCTGTTTGTGGCTACTATGCACAAATTGTACAAGCCTTAAGCCCTTTCAGAAACACACACAGCTTCTAGGCCTCACTGTTGCCAGAATAACCTAAAAGTATAAATAGGTGCGGCCGTCTCCAAAGCTGTAGATAGCACTGCTGCCACCAGCAAGTTCAGCAAGGTCTGGCTCCCTCGACCCCAACCAGGGTCCTGCCCACATCAGCAAACTGGTAACGCCCCCACCATGGCCAGACTGCTTTTGGTAACAGGAAAGTACAAAGCAGTGTTTAGTGCTGCAGTTACTTGGAGGAAAACTGGGAAAAGGAGACAACAGCAAACTAGTTTCCTTGCAAGGCGTTAGCAGGAGCCAGCCATAGATCTCGTGGGGGAAGCAGGGCATCCTATGAGTCTGGAAATGAGGCTGTCAGTTTATTAAAACAAGAAAAATCCAAGCGAAAGCAACACAGGAAGGGTCAACCCAGTGTTTCTCTACCAACAGCAGCTCAGGACGGTAAGATGGCATTGGATCTTAGTAAAATACACCCCAGAGCTCCGCAACAAAACCTCACAACTTCTGCCCACAGCTAGTTTGTACAAATGTTTCAATATTGTCACATTCAGAGAGAACTTCAATACACTGCTGATTTTAAAATTTTATACAAAGAGAGACAAGTGATTAGTCTATATTTTCTTGGCATATTTAACTCTATGAGGAGAGGTAAAGATCGGGCATGCAACCAAATTCTGCAGTCATCGCATCCACAGACAATCCCTTCCCCATTATTTCAAACAGCAATAAACAGTATGAAAAGCACAAGCTCCAGCTGTCACAACTCAAATCAACATGAATTCAAGGTATCAACACACGTAAAATTTTGGACACAAAGACCTGTGTTCATCAACAGAAAAACAGCAAACTAATACCTAGAACAACTCAGGGAAAAAGCAAGTGAGGGAAACTGGCTCCGCAAATCATTCAGCCGTATTCACACTCCAGAACTCTTTTTTTGTGATACTACCCTGGTTTGCCTGGTATGCTGTTACAGATTTTCTACTTTAAAATTACTTGCACACATACAAGCAACACATGAATATACAGTTTAATGCAGAAATTCCCTGAAATTTGGGCAGATGCTCTGCATATCTTTCAGGAAGCCTGGCACTTATTTGGAAGCTGGAAAGAAAAATTTGCATTCAAAAAACTTGCTGCCAGAATGAGTTTTTTAAATTAATGCTCTCATTTTTCTTTTTTAAGTCATTCCTAGTAAAACTACTCTCACTCTTCGCACTCAAATGGGTTTCTATCTAAAATGCTTGAAGAAACTATTCCAAACCAACTAGAACCGGTGCACAGGCTACAAATGAAAATATATTAAAAAAGAAAATCAGCCAAAAAAAGCTTAATATTGTATCATAAGTCAAAAACAACACATCTTTATTCCTCATATCCTCATGTGGAAACTAGTTTTTGCCAAGCCTACACAGCAACTATAGAAGCCAGTAAGCAGGAGGAGGGGGAAAAAAAAAAAAAAAAAGATAAAAAGCCCCGACTACTTCCATTTATTAGTACTACTACATACACTTCTTGCAGTTCACAAATCAAATGTATGGTAAAAATATCCTGAAAATACATGCATGTAAATAAATTTACAATGGTTTAAACACCAACTGTAAATGGTTAAACAAATTTATCAAATTTTCAAAGTGAAGTAATACATCCTACCATTTTATGTTAGCATACTTCACAGAATTTACTATTTTACCCCAGCTTTACTGATGGAAAACTAGACACAAATTATCTCTAGCCGTCTACAACTGTTTATACATTATGCTGCAGCACCAGGACCACAAAAATTGATTTTATAGATCAAGAATAAAATACTTTTTAAAAACTAAAAATACAAAATTAAGAACAGTTACCAACTGAATAGACAAAGAGATTGTAAAAATTATAACACATGATAACCAGCACCCTCTGAAGCAGAACAGCTTCCAAAGGAAGCTGTCAAGTTAAAATATTTAAACAGCTGACAAAACATAATACTGAACTTAAAGTTGCAAAAGACTTTAAAAACCTCATGTAATTGTACAAATTATGACAGGAGTTTAACACAAGCACATACGAGAGCCAATTTGTGTGAAGGTCTCTATGACTGGTGACAGGTTGTCTTTTGGCATCTATCACATTGCTAAATTTATACAAGATGTTAAGCAACTGTAAATGTGATCCTATTGAAGCTATTACTCAAAGTGTTTCCTTAGGGTATTTCATACTACTAGCATTTCAGCTATCACAGCTAAGCTGTAAGGCCTGAGCTGTCTAGGCAAGGATGCTGCAGTACTGCAGCACTTGCGGAAGTTTAAACTTCATTTTCCCTGCCAGCTCTACCTGTAATAACTACGTACCAACTGGTTCAGTAAAGAACGAGTTAGATTATGGGCAGAATTCTAAGATTCCAGTGAAATGTTACAGAACAAGAGTAAAGCTTCAGAAAATGCATTTTTCTGATGAGGCTCAGGCATTTACATATGAAAGGATGCAGTTTTCTAACCCAATTCTACCTTATCATCTTGCCTCCAGTAACAGTTGTGCAATTATAAAGCAGCTGAAGATGTCTGAGAGGATGAGACAGAACTCACATAGACCAGACCTCAAAGACTAAAGTCTACCAGATTTACAGGACACAAAAACTCATACGTGAAATGCAGGCTTCTGTCCATGAGGTCCATCCACACCACCCCAATAAAAAATTAAAGCTATTCACTCCAACAGAAATAAGAGATACCCCACTTACCTGAGGGGCTCCAATTCCATTGCAAGAGATGCGTGATAGTAATCTGTCAGGGGAGACATTGCTCATGCTGTGCCATCAACACAAGAACTGAAGACTCGCATTACAGCGTTACCTTCATCTTCAGCCCTAGCCAAGCCCTGAATCACAGGACGATGAAGGACCTATCAGGGAGGCGTCACTCTGTGATAATCTACTCCTTCCTCTGGAGCTACTGCAAAACCAGGGTACTGCAGACAGCTGCTGAAGCAAGGCTTGCACTACACCCCAGCTCCAAAAAGCCATTTAAGAGAGTCCTTACACTGAAGCCGATATCCATCAAGAACAGACTGCAATCAGTACCTTGGGTGAGACACAGCGATAGCCTGACCCAGCTCAATTTTATGCCTTCCAAGTCTTCTGCTTTTTAATTTACAATACTATTAGCTGCTGGTACCAGGAAGTCTGAACATACGCACGAGGGCATAAAACCTTTTTTGTTGCAACAAATGAGCATGGAAGACTTACAAGTTCTGTGATTATGAAAATTCAAACACACTTTTATTGTAATACACAAAAGAAGACTGTCCTCTTATAAAATTTATTGTAACTATGGAAGAAGTTAACCCTAATATAATACCTTTAGAAGTGGTCAACTTTCCAAGAGCTTGTCATCTACGGGAAAATTTTCTCAGGTCCTTTCAATTCTGTTAAGAAAACAGGAAGTGAATTTCAGTAAGCCATTTCCACGGAGTGAAACAGAGATAAAAATCTCTAATAAACTTGGCAACAAAGAGAGAGTCCACAAAATATCAGTCTGAGCAGTCACTTGCCACCAGTCTTATCACCATGCTGCTCACTGAAAAATGGCCCATCATCCTCCGTTGACCAGGTATGTATGAGCACATAGGCAGCACACGTGAAGCCAAAAAGAAAGCACTGATGATACCCAAACCTCCTTTAGGAAATTAAAAACATAAACAAGAGAAAGGGACAATTATGACCCCAAATGTTGAGAATTACTGACAAGTTATTTGACAAAATGGCAAAACCATTAAGGGTTAGGAAGAGAAAGCTATTTCAGCAGCATAGGAAACACAATCATGCTCATTTAATCAGAGTGACACAGAACAAGATTTACATCTATTTTCAATCGTGACCAAGATCCTCGAAAGAAAGACATTTCTCCAGTGAAGGTGCAGTTTTAAATTTAGAAAGCTGGCATCTCACTTTGGCCTGTGGGCTTTGGAAGGGCTAAGAAAGTAAAGTACAACCATCACCAGTCACCCAGCCAAATAAGACCTGTTAGAAAAGTACTACTGATTTTCAATCCAGGGCAAGGAGGATCCCCAACAACTCATGCTTGAAGTGTTACAAGATAAAAGTCAGTGCCAACCATGCATCCAATAAGTATCTCTTAGCAGCAATGAGGGAATGGAAAAAAATATTGTTTCAACCCTGTTGGTGTCAATACAAATTTTCTTTTGCTGGAAATGCAAAAGAAATGCATCACTACTATGAATTAAAGAAAAAATAAAAATCATTCCCTCTTGGTATTTTCACTTATCCTTCATTCTTTTAGTTTTTTCTCCAACCCTCTTTCCAATTTATTTTTTTAAGACACTGAAACATTATTACATTAGATACTCCAAGCTCTAGTAATACTGCTGTGGGCAGGCTATTATATAGGTTTACCAGGTGTCTTAATTTCTTCCACAAGTAATACTCAGTCCAGTTTCACCAAGCATAAGTACATTTACTTGTGCTGCAAAAAGACTGTAAGACTTTCCAGCATACACACAACAAGCCAAGGAGAATGAGAATTTTTCCTCTTAGAAGTAAAATAATTTACAGTGGAATAATTATTAATAAATAAAAAAATAAAATACATCACAACCACACAGTAAAACACACAGCCCTACTTGTGATGAAAGTATCCAAACCAGCTATACTGAACTACTCTTAAATTTTTATTTTCCATTTCCAACAGCTACCTAGAAAAATAATCTGTATCCAAAACCCTCAACACCAATCTCCTCAAAAAAAAAAAACAAACCACCCAAAAACCAACCAAACAAAAAAACCAAAACAAACCCAAACCAGTACTATACCACACATATAAAAACCCCGCAAATAGGTCTAGAAGGGCTGGACAGAAGCAGCAGCATTCACAGCAGCACTGACTCGCCAGCACTGCCAACACTACTTCGGTTACTGCGAAACTGTCCTCAACCCACCGCTCTGCCGTCCACTTTGCAACATGCCAGAAACAAAATGCAGAAGGTACTCGCATGAATTTCCTGAGCGCAGCAGTCAAGGCCAACTTTACCACAGCAGATTACTTTGTAAGCTTGGACATTTGTATCAAAGTGCCTTAGCTTGTTAGCACCAGATTAAAATTAACTCTTCTTATTGCTAAATAGCTTTGAAAATCCTGGACTTCACAACAGAGACAAGCAGAAAAGACTTTACTAAGTATTTCACACTTAGTGATAATGTCCCAACTCTGAAAATCAAACATTTCTCACAATTCATTTTCGTAAGTTACAGCTAGCGTTTCACACACTGAAAAAAAAGGCATTTTTTAAGTAATAAATCATTTAACAACATCAGAAATCTACTTTCTATGCCACAGAAAACAATGCTAGTATTTTGTGACAAGATCTACAAATAAACACCCATTTGTTTGCTTTGCATTTGACCTGAAGTAACATTTCCAAAATCTCAGAAACACCTGCGAAAAAAGCAGGAGCAGAAAGCCAGGCACGCAACTCTCCAGCAGCTATAAACTGGGCCACTCGTGTCCGATCACTGAGCAAAATTTTCAAGCCAAGTTTAACATCAGTGATTCCTTTTCCATCAGTTCAGTTCCCTGACACAGATCACCACGCTCAGGGATGCCACAGCACAAGCTCACTGGAGTCAGGGTCTGGGGAGAGGATGACCTTCTCCTCTCCCCTTCCAACCCAAATGGCTGGCTCCCATACCTACCTAGGTGTAAAATCAAGCAGCATCCCTCACAGTCAGGTATTTCTGGTCTAAATCAGGCACAGCAGGTGGACTTAATGTCCTGGGGAAAATCTCGAGCACTCAGCTTATTTAACACTAGTATAAAACATCAAGTATTTAATGAACTGCAATTAACCTGCTGGCCCAAAGCAAGCACACACAGTACCAGCCATCTGAGACCATGCAGGAAGTCAGCCAGGCTCAGAAGACTCAACCAAGATCCAAATGTTTTGCAGCTGCCCAAGCTGAGCATTAACGCCATTGCTACATTCTGTATTCCCATGCTACATGAGCTGCAAAACTAAAATTGCATCTTTTTATGCCACCAAGTAGCCGCTGTTGAACGAGGAAGCATCTCTCTGCACACTCACAGCACACCAACACAGCAGTGGGAGAACTGCCTTAGCATGAGCATTTAGACCAATGTTTCCATGTAAGTCGGCCAAAAAGAGCTTATGGACACATAGCTGGGACTCTGTGGATGACTGTCCTCACCCTTTGGTCCTTCATCCTCCAACACCTTCAGGGACTGTTTGCTGCTGGCATTTTAGGCAGCCTCCAGGCTGTGGGACTGATGTGACCTGCCTGTAGCAAGAGAGGGAGATCCTTTCCATTACCTCCTAAATTCCAAAGAGGCCCTTTTCAAGAGCACCTGGAATTTGGCCAGAATTTTTTTTCCTCAATTACGATAAACATTTTTGAACATTTTGCCTGGATTCAGTGTAATTCTTTGTCTTAGGAATTCCTGATTGGTCAAACTGTTTAAAACAGAAGAAAAGGTTGAAAGACTCTTACATTTCTTCTCCTTTTACCTTTTGAGCAATGTTTTGGAATTATAAAAGTTGCTCACTTTGAATTGTTAACATAACTTATTACACAGTTTTTATTTTACACCCTAAAGCAGGTACCACACAAGCTGAAGTGTACTTTCAATTCAGCCCCTTCCAATGAGCTATTTCCACAAGAAACTGCCCAGGCAGCTTCTGTCTGAAGCCCAAATCCCCAGAAGACCACTTTATAAGAGGAGGGCCTTTTAAAATAGACAGACTTAGGGGAAAGATATTTTCATTCCTCCACATTCTGACTTTATCGGAGACATTTTCAAGAGGAAAGGGGCTTAAACATGCAAAGGTGATTTTAAAAAGCATCTTCCAGAAACAGCCTTTTCTTGCTCTTGCCCAAGAGATACCTCTGTTAGTCAAAGCAGTTCTAGAACGATTGTAAGTGAAGAACAAATACAACAGAGCAGAAAGTATTAGAATTGTTTCTAAAATAAACCCTATGCAATTGGATAATTGGAAACCCTACAAACACTGACAAAGTCCCATGGGTACACACCCAATAATCCAGCACCAGCACCTATCACAGGAAGCAGAAAACCTCAGAAAAAAAAAGCTAGAAGTTGAATTGGAGACACTTTTTAGTACATTTCCATTCCTTAACACACCTGCCAGCTGCTCTCATTCTGGTTCACATGACGTTAAATCCCTTTCTTAACATTGTACACCACTTCTAAATCATAGCCACCATTGCCCTAACATGTTAGTTCCTTCCTACAGCTACTTTTCTTCGAAATGAAAGTACAGAATTACAGAGTATTAAACCTGTCTTATCAAAATAACTCCTTTAAAGATAGGAAACAATTTTTGCTAATTGGCAGAGAGAACAGCCCTGACCAAAAATTCAAATATAGTATAGTTATTGGCAACAGGTAACCATGTATCTTCCAGGACAACATCCAGTATTTCAGTACAAACTCATGCTGTTTAAGCATTCAGCTTTGAGCAAACTTGTCATTGCCATTGCTGCACCAGCGCTGGGCACAGATCTTAGGGAAACAACAACAATCTATCTATTATACCCAGTACTTTCTGGGAGTCTTAAAAATACTGTATTTCCCCCTAGTAAGGTGTGTTCATTAAAACAATTCTAAGCACCAGTACATCATTAGCAGCTGAAGCAAAGATTTTTGAAAAAGCATTTTGAAATTCATGAACAAAAATTAGATACATGAATTAGAGAATTTCAAAATTCACTTGTCTTGCCTGAAGAAAAAAAGAAGCCTCACCAATTTCTCAAGTGTTTCAGTATACTGCAACCTCAGCCTTTCAAAAGCATAAGGAATTCTTTTTGTGAATTGACAGATAGCATTAATCACCCAAAGTGTATCTAAACAGCAAAATGAAACTTGTCAATTTTAAGGCTTGTTCCTAACACATCTCTGCCTGCCTGCCAGGTGAGACATTTTCAAAGCCCGATTAAACCCCATTCCCAGCTGAGAAAACAGAAAAAATGATCAACTTAAAAAAATGGCAAGTCAGATACAGAACTGGGACCAAAACCAGTGTTTCCAGCTCTCAGTGACACTGTCCACTACATCAGTCAAAATACAAGCATTAAAGTGTGTATTTTCCCAATAAAGTAAGGCACAACTTTAGGTAAAATCATGCTCTGAGATCTCACAAGTCTTGAGCTCAATGTACACCTCACCATCTGGCCCCTGTTTGGTAGGTCACTAGATCTCTTATTCTCACCTGAAACCATCCGCTACCTCTTACCGCCTGCATTTAAATGCAGGTGAGAGCTTTCTAAAATCTTACAGGACGGCAGTCTCAAGACACCCTAATTCCAAACAGCAAAGCACAGGAAGAATCTTTAGGCCTTCAGGGAATGCCGCAGTGTTTCCTTGCTAAAAGGAAACTGCCTTCAAAACCGGTGCCTTGCCCAGGGGTTTCTTGCACTTTGCCGTAAGGCAAGTACCCAGGAATCCTTCCCTCTTTCCCAGCTGCTGCCTACCACAAGCACGGCTGCTCTCACACCACGGCAGGAGTCCAGAGCTTCCCCCTCTTGCTCACACATGCCTACACCCCTTCCCCCATGGCCTTGCTAGGCCAGAAGGCTGGAGAACACGCTGATTTCTGCCTAACAAAGTCCTGCGAATGTGGAAAGCTTGCAGGAGATGCAGCCTCCTCCATGGCGCTTCCCCAGTCAAACTGACCTTGCAGAGAGGCAGAATCAACACAGCACGGGCCAAGCGCTGCATTAAGAGGACTGTATCGTTTCCAAGAGGCAACCCGGTAGCTGAGCCTGGCACCCAAGGGCTTCGAGTCATTAGTTACCTTTACCAGCGCTGCACTTCACAGGGCAAGGGGTAACCTCAGTGTTTGCAATGTTGAACTGAACTCAAAAGGTACATTCAGTTACTGTTACTACCACAGCAGGTGCAGAAACCTCTCCAAGAGGACATTGTGCAATTACACTCTCAAAGTCTTGGGCTGGACAGTCAAATCCGATTTAGACTGAGGAAGGAGGTGTCTCCTTGCAAAATAACAATTGAGCTTGGTGCAGCCTTTCTGAGTCTCTCTCCTCGTCCAAGAGAGCGCCTCTGCTTTGACAAGAACAGAGCAGAAGTGATCACAACTACTGCATTTCTGGAAAAAGAAGGCAAAGCTCCAACAACCACCTTCTCTTGGCAACTCGGTTGCTTTTTCTCAGCTGCCAGCAGAAATGCAGTTGAATAGGACGCATGCTAATACCTGGTGCCTGGCTGCTGAAGATCTCTCCTTCCTCTTGCTCCCCCCACCAAGATACCTCCGCTACCTTTCCCTCCTGCATGCTTTGGCAAGTCAACTTGCTTTCAAAGCTTTCTGCCTGCATCCTGGTTTCTGACCCCAGGACTTCCATCACTGCTGGCATTATCGCTGGGCCCTGCCATCTAGAATAGCGTCTCTATAACTAGGGGTTGTTTTCAGAACAAAGTAGCTTTTTCATTGTCGTGGCTGCTGCACAGACATGTCAATAAATGTGTGTGTTGTAAGAAACAAGAATATACTGGCACAAAACTCACAGGGAAGCTCTCAGTGCCTCAGAAACCTCCTAATGCAGAAAACAGAGAACAGGTGGGGGCAAATCTAAACCAAAACCCCAAGACTGATACAAGAGCTCTGAAGCAGAACTCTCTCTTCTTAATAAAACACACAGACCTAGATTTGGATCCCTACAGCTTTCCACACCACCACAAGGACAAAATCTGCAGCATCAATAATACCCTTTACACATATTATAAAGTTATTTAGAAACCAAAGGTGCTTGAGTAATTTTCTCTCTTAAGCATAACCAAAAGGCTGACTCAAACTGTGCAAGCTTGCATGAGTTTTTAAAAGGATACCTTTTAAAACAAGCACAAGATTAGACCTACCATACATGGTCAAAGCATTCACCCATCCTCCCCAGCACCCATCCCAGAGAGGTGGGTGAACATAAGCAGGTGCCTCCGGAAAGAAACTCCCCCAACTTGGCCAAACATCCAGGTTGTAACTCGGTACAAATTTCATTTCAGTACATCAGCCTCTGACAAGCTGCCACACAGCAGCTCAGAGAGCACACGCCTCGGATGCACCAAAACATTGCACAGTGTTAAAAAGTTTAAGACAGACAGAGGCATTATCGCCCATTTAATAGCCCAACATTTTTTTCCTTTAACA
Source organism: Falco punctatus (assembly GCF_963210335.1). Taxonomy (NCBI): domain Eukaryota; kingdom Metazoa; phylum Chordata; class Aves; order Falconiformes; family Falconidae; genus Falco; species Falco punctatus. The sequence continues at coordinate 28,915,243 of NC_137593.1, forward strand.
ACTATGTCTGCACAAAGCCAAGTCAAATTTCACATACAACTTGGAGTAACTCAGATCTTCTGTGTTGTCTTTCTCAAGTATTTCTGTTCTGGCCTCAAGAACTGAAACGCCCAACCAGTGAACTGCAGAACAGGCTTTTCCTTCCTCTACAAAATATTCACTGAGTAATGTTTTAAAGTGCTTCTCTTATCTTAATGATTCCACTCAAAAACTCATAACACAAAGGCTTTGCATTTTTATAGTTCTAATGTTGCTTCTATCTCAGTCTATTAGTCTGTAATAATGAAATGTCTGATTTGTCAGTTCTCTGGTAACATAAAACTGGAACAACTCATTTGGTTACATACGGATATTTCTCAACCCGCCTCCACAATGTCCGCGTGAGTTAAATTACCTCCATCTCCTAAATGAAGAAACTGAATCACAAAGTAGTTAATTCCCTGGTTTTTTAGGGAGGTACCACTCCAGGGCTCATATTATGAGGATACTCCATGGTGCAAAGTAGATCTGAAACTTTCACAAGAACATGCCTGCTTTTTTAAGTATAAAAAAACACACCCCCCAAAAAAAAAGACTGGCAAAACCAGAGAAAGACTGAAGTAACACGATAAAAAAACCCATGATACGCTGCGTTTGAATTGCGTCTAACATTGCTATTGTTGCAAGACCTTCAAAATAATGATGATTAAAATACTGCAATATCTGAACCAACTTTGCTCACCCCGTGGCAGCCCATGAACCGAGGTATTTTGGCTGCCGGCAAAGCACGACATTGCTCCTTGAAGGCCAGCTGATGCACTCTGCTCCCAAACCAACTTTTGGGCAGCTGCTCGCACATACCGGGCTAAAACAGCCTTCACTCGCCCTGCTCCCCGAGCCGCTTACCACTAAGCAACCAGACAATGCAGGGCTTTGGCAGAGCAAACACAGAAAGCAGGAGCAAAACTACAGCAGAAAACACAGAGAGGAGAAGAAACCAAGCAGGTGAGGGGCACGAAGAGCCACGGTTTTCAGCCGGCGCGGCAGGCGGGGGGCTACGGGCACCCCGGGCACGGCAGCCACGGCATGGGCGCGCCCCCCGCCTGCCGAGATACCTGCGCCGCCCGCACCCGCTCGGCTTCCGCGCCTGCAAATCCTCACGGGAAAACCCACGTTAAGAGCCACATCCACGCCGACGTTCCCCGCCCGCCGAGGTTACCGAGGTTCTAACCGGCTCCCCAAGGACTCGGAGAGCCCGCGGGCGGCGGCGGCCCCTCGCAGGGGCTCCCGGCGGCGGGGCAGCGAGGCGGGGCCCGCCGCGGCCCGCAGAAAGCCGGGGCCGAGCTCAGGCCCCGCCGCGCCGCCCTCCCGCAGCCGGCCCGGCCGCCCTGGGTGCCCGAGGCGGCGGAGCCAGCGGGCCCGCGCTGCCGGAAGCGCCGTGAGGAGCCGCCGCCCCGCGCCCGCCGCAGGCCCGGCCCGGCCCGGCGGGCCCCACAAAGGACGGGCAGGTGGGAGCGGACTCACCGGGCTGGGGAGGCGCCGGCCGCCTCGGGGGGACGGGCGGGCTGAGCGGGGCGCGGCCGCCACACGGCGCCTCTGCAATGGCGGCGGCGGCGGGACCCACCGAGGCGGCGGCGGCAGGAGCCGGAGGGGGAAGCGGAACCGCCGCGCGTGGCCACAGCCCGCGAGGGCGGGCGGGGGCGGGGCGCCGCCCACGCGACTACAACTCCCGGCGGGCAGCGCGCCCGCGCAGGAAGGGCCGCGCCGGGGGCGCGTGGGCGGCTGCGCCGAGGGGAGCGCGGCGGGGCGGGGGGCTCCGCCCCCCCCGCCCTTCGCCCCTCCCCCGAGGCCCCCCCGCGCCCCCCGCCCGAGGCACAGCCGTGCTGCCTGCCGGTCGCGCCGCCCGAGCTTTATGCACGATTTCTTTTGCTGGGGGGCGGTGGGCTGCACCGAGCTGCAGGGCCAGAAGCTCGCAGCCCCAGGGCAACAGAGGGGGCCAAGGCTGAACTGGCTCTTCTTCCCGCCTCGCTTCCATCTTCTGGCGTTTAAATCTGAGATTATTTCCTCAGCGCTTCGTTTCATGAGGAAAACCGGTTTCGCACGGCACAGGGGCTTCAGGCGGTGCCTGGGGTCTCCCGAGGCCCCCCCCAGCTCCCTGAGGTGGTGGCGCGGGGGCAGCCTACCCGCTCTGCAGCCGGCTGGGGAAGGGTGAGCACACCAGGGTGATCGCCTTCGTGTTCCTCCTCGGTGCTGTGCTCGCTCTTCCTCTTGCCCTGAAGGTACTGGAAGGGGCTCATTTTTTGTATCAAAACAGCTGATGACAAATTAACCCTTCTCCCACCAACTTCCAGGTCCAAAAGTCCACAGGGCTCAGGGCTGGGCCCTGCCGGTGCAACCAGCATGCGTTGGACACGCAGCCGCTTCCCACGTTGCCTCTCCTACCCTCGGCGACCTAAGCCACTGCTCTGATGCCGCCAGGTCCCAAGAGATGCAGTAGTAACACAGCTGAGAAAGCAGCGTATGTGCCCTCGAGACCTCTTTGCCAAAATTCCTGTGACATGTTTAATCTTCCAGATGACTTCCCCAAGCACCCACCTGTCCTGCAGCCTTGGACCCCACCTCCCAGTCCAGGCCTGAAGCAACACCTGATTTTTCTTTCAGGAGAAGGATGTGCACCAGGCAGCTCCTCTTCATGAAGGCCTTGGGGGAAAGCAGCAGGCTTCCACGAAGGCTCCAGACCTCTGTGCAGGTCCTGGCACGAGGAGTACAAATCAAACCTTCCAGCCAGCGTTTGCTGGCTGTCTCGTCTCTTACTCTCCACGGAATTACTGCAGAGCCAATGGCCACAGAAAACTTGCCCCCATGGACCTGCCTTGTTTCAGCCCCTTTCTGCCAGGACCAGTACCTCAAAGTGACCCTGCTGTGGCTACTGGAAACTGCTCTGGTCCGCTTCCTACTGCAGCCAAGGCCATAGCCTTTGCTTCTCTTCGCATATTGCTTTGTTACTTTCCTACTCTGACTCAAGTCTATTAAATCCTTCTAGGATCAAGCTTTTGCAAATACATCTCTGCATGTACCTCTCAAGAAACACTGCAGATTTCTATCCTTCACAATTCCCTCAGCTCTACCTTCCTTCCCTGTAAGGTAACCTTGCCTCTCCTCGCTGCTTCAGCCTTGTACCCCTAAACCCACTTGGCTCCTGCTCCAAGCTGTTTTCAGAATCCTTATCCCCCGTCCCATTCTTCTGTCTCCCTCCCCAGGCAAACTAGGGTGGGGTTTTTTTGTTTTGATTTGGGTTTGTTCACCCATTCATTCACGACTCAGAAAGTCTCAACTCCTAACATGGCCTTTAACACGCCTGCAGCTTCCCCTTTTCTTGTAATGCTCTGATTCAGTCCTTGCACACATTAATGATGGACATATTTGTGTCCAACCCTTACATCTATGTCTTCTTGCTAAGAACTCACAGCCACCTCATTTCTGTCTCCAAAGCTGCCAGAATTTTTCCACGGGGAAATGATTGCCTTACAGCTCATCTTTTGAACCTGCCAGGGCAGCTGCATCCCCCTGCGTCTGGCACATCATCGGGGCATGCCTGCTAAATGCAGTGCTTGATTAACAGCAGTAGTTTCTGGTATGGGAGAGAAAGTTCACTGGCAAATCACTTCATACTTAACACTACAATAGTTATTAGACTTATTTACAGCTTTTAAAGAAAAACATGTCTACTATATTTATAATACAAGTGCTATGGATTTAAAAACAGCGAATATTCACTATTTGCCATTTAAAAAGATCCGTTGAGAAGTACTGCAATTTCTCTCATATTTTACATTAATTAGTATTACTCAAGTTCAGCTGAAAAGCTTATTAGTGGGATCTTGATGAATTTTAGATACACTTAGTGAGCCATGCGCCAGCCAAACTGACTAGTGCGCATTTAAACTGAAGTCACTGTTCAGTACTGACAGTGCTAAGCCCCCTATAATTCAAGCCCCTCCTGCCTCCATTTCTCCTACAGCATCTTACTGCTAACGTGGGTTTCCCTTCTCACATCTCCACTTGGACAGATTTCCAAATCATCCACTTACGTATTTTTGCCACTTGCAATATTTTTTCTCCTTTGTCCGAAGGACATTGCCATCTCCTTTCACTAGGCTATGCTATCAAGCAGCTTGTCTTCAGTAAGGAACTCAATCTGTGATTTCCAAATGGTATTATCTTAAATGATGTTAAAAAACCAAAAGTGAGCTTTCAAGTGATAAAGACCTGCCAGAGCCAAGAGACAATCTGGAACGTTGCCATTCCAGGGATCAGATTGCAACATAGAATTACTTACCTGTGTAAGAGAGACCAAGCACTAGAACAAACAACTCCAGGAATTAAAAATCCCACTCGGAGACAAGCATTACAATACTAGTCCACGGCCCTGCTGCACCGATGTGGTTAAACAGGCCGCCAAATCGCCCTGCAATTGTTCTCTGTAATTTCTCCCTTCCCCCAAGCAGATGCAGCGTATGACTCCTCTGAGGTAGTGGATGAAGTACTGGCGCAGCCATCATCATTCAGCACAGTGCAGGGAAAACAAGAGCCTAGTGTCAGAGCACTTGCCAACCTGTCGTGGGCGAAGTCACAAGATGAGCTCTCTATTGAATTCCAGCAGAAGCAGAAGAAAGATGCCCAAGGGATCCTGAAGCTACAGCTGGACAGTGATGAAAGGCCGACTCTGCGGATGAGAAGTCTTGGCTGCACGCAGAGCCCTCAAAAGGAGGGCAGAATATGAACACCAGAATTCTGATTCATCCCTCTCACACACGCACTCCCCAAAATCACCTGCTTTTACTAACTTACTCTCAGCTTATAGGAAATAAAATCTATTTTCTCCAGCAATGGTCTCCAGGAGTTGCCATAAACTCACAATGCCACCTACTGACAACTAGCAAGAGCAACCGATCTCGCCAGTCAATCCAGAGCAACTCAGGTTTTCCATTAAGTAATTTCCTCTCCATTTCCTTGTATTTATCAACTGCTCTGATGGCTGAATGCAAGTCTTCTAAATATTTGCTTCTAGTTGCTCTTTTCACAGCTTTCATCTTCCAAGGGTTACTCTTTCTGCTTCTAACAGAACAAAGTTTCCTTCAGATTTTCTAAACTCTTTTCAACTAATTTGACCAAGAGCAGCTAATTCCTCCCAGTTACTTAGAACACGAGAGATTACTTAAGCCTTCTCCTGCCCCAGGTAAACACAGAATGTCTCTTCACAAATTCATACATAACCCATCCAAACAACAAACTTAAAATTCAGAAACTTTAATGACTAGATGTTTTCCATACCCTTAATAACCAATCCCCGAGTCCGTTATTTTAAATTCAAGAAATACAAACACCTGTACAAGAGGCAGCACAGTAGTTAAAGCAGGCTCTGGAGCAGGGGGAGGCAATCTGAGGCAGACGCTCCACTCCTGACTGTTGCCACACTGCCCATGGCAGTCCTTGCAGCTTTCTGAAGCGCTGTTCCTACCCCCCGTCCGCTTTGTCTATTGTCACTGCACCAAAACAGTCTCCTGGTGCATGAAAGGTGTTTGTAAGAATTAGATCAAGGGAACTATAACCCATTATGGCACCCTTGCATGTTACTAAGATATAAATAACAGTATAATAGGATTCATTTAGGACGCTGATGTAATATTCAGTCATTTTTGCTCGATGGAGGTCAGTCATTCTCTATTTCTTTATCCTCAGGAGGTCACCGGGGAGAAGTATCCATATTTGCATACAGCTGTGAGAATCAGACTGGAACAGAGCACTGTGGCAAGAAGAGTCGCGACACACACTAAGGAGCTATGTTGCCTGAGCCCCACTGGAACCTGCAGAATCGATTCCTCAGAGGCCTACAAAGAAAAATAAATGGATTACAGGCATTTAGCAAGCTATTTCTTCTTGACTGCAACTTAGAGGATTAGGTACCATACTACTACTTAATTAGCCCTTTACTAGGGCTTCTTCTGGGATTTGAAATCAAAACCAAGGCGTGACATCACCCTTCCATTCACAGCAACTGGAGCACCAGCCACCCATGCAGTGCAAAGCTCAATAAATTTATCTCCTACCCTTTTTAAATGGTAGCCATTTATATCCTCTGTATCTTTGCTCTTAAAATAGGCTTCCCATTGAGGATATGCATGTAATACAGCATGGAAGAAAGAAGCTGTCAGAATGAGCGTTCCACAGATCACCAAGAAGCCAGTTTTCTCCAAGGAGAACTATTTGGTTCATCTGTTAGTCAGGAAGCTCCAAAAGGTTTTTGGACAAGACCTGCAGGCATCCCAGGCATCTGCAGGTATCTTAAATGTAGGAAGGCAAGTGTGTTACTAAAACAACAGATTTGTTATGAGATGAATTAAGCTTATTTCTGAATCTCTGTGCTGCTGCACCCCATTCAAGTATCAAAGGCAGTTGCTGACCACACTAAAGATCCAACTTTCTTTGGTTTTGAACACAGAATAAAGAAACTTCACCTTTTCCAAAATACTTAGCCAATCAGATAACAGCCAAACAAATAGAAGTGGCCTTTTTTTTTTTTTTTAAGATGTTATTCCTTCAATCTTTACAGTTTTACCACTCCCTTAGATCATAAAGTAGTTTTCCAGTTTGCTACTCCTCTGAAGCACCTGTGTTGTAGACTTTTCCCAATTTGATCAGTGCCAATTATATCCTAGAATTCCAAGTAAACTGTTAAGGAAAAAAAAAGGTGTGGAGAGCAGCCATCACAAAGGGCTGGAAGAGCACACAGAGTGACTACAAGCATGTCAGAAGGGCAGGATGACCCGCATTAAAAGCTGTCAGAAAGGAAGAGGGGAGTCTCTCTAATGGGGAATCACACAACTAGTCTTTTACTGATTAGTTCCTGTACTATGCAAATTGCTAATGAAAAAAAGGCAGCAATTGTTCAAAGAGAACCTAGGATTCCCACCAGAAATAAGAACTCACAGGTTTGTGCATTACGCTGTACCACTGACAGGGCCCGACACCTCTGCCTGAACAGGGAGCTTCCACTTCAGCCGGCTTCCAACACTCTGCTGACAGGGAATCTACGGAAGACGTTAATGCATCAGCAGGACCCAGATGGGATGAAGCCATATGGCCTGCAAGAGTCTGCCAAATGAGGCATCCTTCCTCCACAACAGCTTGACAGAATCCACTCCCTGAAAGCCAACAGGTGAAACAGCACGGACAAAAACATGCCAGCTAACCTGCACGGTCAAAGTGGTGCTGGACAGTGCTCTTCACGAACTTTGCAACTCTTCCCTTCCTGATACAGTAGGTACCCAAGAAAGAATCTCACCTGTGTGGTATCCTGACACTTCTGTCCTAAACAGGGCAAAGAATTCATCACTGGCCTGTAGACTCCTCACCTTTAGCCATGCAGTTATTATTGTTTTGGGGGAAGAGAAAAGTCATTCTTCCATTTCTGTTTGTTGGCCTCCTCTTAGCCCATGCAAGAACTCCCCTCCAATGGACTAAATGCTTTCATACTACTAATAAAAATGTCTTCCTGCTCATAAGTAGTAAACATGCCAGGAAAACTGAAAGATTTCACACCCCTTTTTTAATTGACCAGGCAGTCTTCCCTGCCCCCAAGTTTACCCCAGAAAATCATCTCTCAATTAATGTGCAAGCAAAGATAAAGGAGCTGAGAATCATTGGCACATTTGACTTGGCAGCTAGCAAGAATGGTTTTGTGAAAGGAAACACAATTTGTAGCAAAGTTGTAGGATTTCATTGTTCATGTAATTTGAAATACTGTCAGCGGACATCAGGTTCTGGTTTCACAGGAGTCTAAGACTCCAGCCATTCTAACCTTCAGGCACACAGTTTTCTGCATTCTCCCCTTAAAAAAAGAAATGCAGAAAGAAAGTGTTAGAAACCATCAGAATACTTTGATTACTGTAAATACATGACTGTGAATATTAAATACGTCCTGCATAGCTTCAGCTGCCAAGAGAAACACTGCAAAAACGCAGCCTGAGCAAACAAAAAAAAAAACAAACCAGGGCTTGCCAGGACTGTGACAAACAGACCAACTGCCAGTGCTTTCAGGCGAAAGAGCCCAAACAGCCTGCCACAGTACAACGGTACAATGGCAGCAGTGCAACACCAAGAGATCTGTTGACAAATAATCTGCCTTTGGTCAGGCAGCAGCAGCAGCATTCAAAGAGGAAGACAACATGGTCTTTATCAGGGCCACTATCTTCCCCTCATGTTCACATGTCTACTGAGAGCTCCGTCTCCGGAAGACAAATAAAGAACTAGATTCCAAGCTCTGGATTGCCTGCAGTTATTCCTTTCTCCCCAAAAGAGCACGTAACAAGAATCTCACTGTCACAGCAGCAGACCAACACTTCTGGGCTCTTCAGAACAACCAGCACTTCACTGGTCTCTTCTGCTGGCCAGTGGTACCGCCCGTGCACAGGCAAGGCAGCTCTGAAACAGTGAGAACACCGAGGGTCGGGTTCCATGTACAAGAGAAGAAGAAAATCTGTGGCTAAGTACTCTGGAGCCTCCACATCAATGACATCAGGAATTAACACCGCCTGTAAACAGAGAAAAAGGGAGGGATGTGGGAGAAAAAAAGTATGAACATTTTGTGCATGGTTCTGGGATTTAAGAGGCCACTGCTGCGGTAACCTACTGCAGCATCATAAGGGAAAATAATATTCCTCATTCTGTTTTCTAATTTTGTGGGCTGGAGGCTCAAGTTGGAAATTTTGTCCTTAAGTTTTACCAAAATAACTTTTCAAGTCCCTCTCCAATGCCAATGAGTGATTTCTACATGTGAGAAGTTTACAGTGCAACCATACCTGCAGCCAAACCTAAGAGGCAGTGGCTTAGTGATGCGTATAAGCAAAGCCATACGAGCACCCGCAAGCATCTCAACCGCAGAAGTCGCCTAGCGTCTTTGCATCCGTATGTTTTAACTGCATTAAGTACCTAAGGAGATTACCTTAAAGCCACATTCTCTTCTCTCCACCAAAAATGCAAAGCAAAGACTGGAATGCAGCATGGAAAGCTGTGGTGAAAATAAAGCTGCAAAGCTACTCAGTCCAAATGCATAGCACGCTACTTAGAACTCAGCAGCACCTCTTCTGTGGAGGTTAACCTTCCAGCTTCCCAGCCTTTCACCATCACTGCTCATCCAGGGCTAAGCAGAGCAGCAGCAGCTCCCCAGTACACATGCCTACATGTAGAACTAGCACCAGCATATGCCACAAAATGCCCTGACTCAGCGATGCTGATCAAGTGGAGAGATAAGATGAAATGTCAAGAAGAAAATACAGTGTGGCATCTCCTTCCAGGAAAAGAAATTAATCACCTTTGTTCAACGACCAAGATAATGAACACAGATTGCAACTCGCTGAGCATATTCATCCTTATCTGAGTAACTGCCAGATGTCTTAGCGTCTGGGTTGTTACCTTTGTTAGGTTGTGCTGCTGCAGTGATGCCAGCTCATAGGGATCCACATAGATTCCTGCTGGAAGACGAGTTCTAGCTGCCACTGTGCATCTTCCTGCATCCTCCCCCACCACACCAAGTTCTACCTTCACCAGCAGGTCCCTACAAACAAGTAACAAAAGGAAAACGTTCATACCTGCACTTCAAAAGATTGGAACAAAAACCCAAGAGACATATGCTGAAGTGCACAGAGATGAGATGCAGCTCTCGCCTACTACGTGTGACAAATTCGGAACACAGTTCCCTGTTGGGCCATGCTGTCCTTCTCCGGTTAGGATGATGTAGCTCACGCTGACTCCACATCCACAACCAAAATGAAGTCTCATGTCTTTGGTAACTTCTCAGAACTACCAACGGCCTCCACACAGATCTTATAAAGGGGCCTCCTGTTCTTCTGCTGCTATAGCTTGCAGAATTAATTCCTTCATCATGCTAACACATTCCTAGTGCCTGGCCATGCCTAGCGATCACAGCTCCCTGCGGATCACAGCTCAGCGAGCTGATACAACTGTGCACAAATGCAAAGAGAACGTCCTTCACAGGTAAAGCCACGCCGGGATGCCAGCTCACCTGTGAAACCCCTCGTTCAGGAGCTCCTGCGTGACGCCGGCACCCTGACAGGCCGCCTGAGCATCTGCGGTGACACAGAACACACGGCGGCGGTTACAGAGCAGCAGGTGAGGACCCCACGTGCGGGCAGCCCCGAGCAACACCAGAGAACCCGCACACACAGTCCGCGCACGGCAGGCGGCAGGGAGCGGGTCCTCGGGCTCTGCCCCAGACCCTCGGCGCCCGGCCCTGCACACCTACGGCGGGGCCTTCCCGGGGCGAAGGCCCGCAGCGCCAGGCCGAGCCGGTCGCCGTTGGTGCGGCCGCCCCGGGGCCGGTGCTCGGTGAAGCTGCCCGCCGCACCCTGGGCACGGGCCCCCGCCACCCCCGCCGCGGCCCAGGCCCGCTTTCCCCGCCGGGCCACCGGGGAGCAGCTCCCCCGCGGCACTTACGGAGGACGCAGAGCAGCGCGGCCAGCCCGGCGCGGAGCAGCGCTCGGCCCCGCCGCGGGCCGCCCGCCATGCCGGGCCCGCTCCGCACGGGCTGGCGCTGGGCCGCCCGACCCCGCGGGGCACGTCCGACACCCGCCCCGCCGGGCCCCGCCGCCCCGGCCCCGCCGCCGCTGTCCCGCCCGGTCCCGCCCGGTGCGCGGCGGCAGGGCCCGGGCAGCCGCGTCCCGCAGGCGCCAGAGCGGGCAGCCCGCGGGGGCCTTCGGCGCCAGAGCCCGCCGCGCGGCCGTCGCCGTGGCAACGCCCCGAGGGAGAGCGCCGCCGCTGAGCTGAGGTGGGGGTGCGGGGCGGGCGGGCTCAGCTCCCTTCCCTTCTCGCCGCCAGCGCTTGGGCCTCGGCCGCGTACGGCCCCGGGGCTGGCTCGTCCGGCGGACACAAGCGCTAGGAACGCGGGTTTAACGGCGCCGGGTGGCGGGGCACAGCCCCACCTGCGCGCTCGGGGCCGCCGGCCGCAGCCGCCGTTACCGGGGACACAGGCCTTGCCCCTCCTGTGCGCGGCCCCAGCGGCGTCCTCCCGCGTTTGTCTCGCCTACCCGAGGGTTTCTTCGCTGCTCCGGAGCGGGTCTCGCTCTGATCGTCAGTGACCCTTCAAAAAGCCATTTCGGTGCCGTTTGAAGCATCGTTTCTCGTTTTAAAATAGTGAAAGTGGCTCTTGAGAGACTTCTGCTTTTCTGCCCAACTCCTAGAGCTGTTTAAAAGCCAAAGGTTGTGGTTAATTTTCAGTATTGAGAACATCACTGTAAATCTGAACTCCTTCCTACGTGAGAATCTTTCTAACAAAGAAGGAGGGCCTTGCAATCCAACTTAAAAGTAGCTTTTGAAGGTTGATGCAATTTTTCAATGCACTAAGGCAGGAAAAGAGAAGTTGCTGCTGCCAGGCAGGCTGACATCCTCCTCTCCTGCTGCAGGACAGAATTCTGCAGGGAAGAGTAAAAAGGATAATTATGGATTAACTTCCTAAGCTCATTCATGTAGTAGCTGATGACGTGCTGATACTTGGGAGTTTACTAGTCCTTACTTTAAGATGAAATTCTAGTTTATACGGTCTGTTCTTGCTGTCTGTATAGATAAAGCCATATGTTTAGTGGGTCAGTCAGTGTTTCCTCCTCGCTCATCCCCATTCTCCACCTTTTCAGTAAGGCAAAAGTTCTCGGTTCCTCAGCACACACATGCGGCAGCTCAGCATTTTCAAATCTTAAGACACCCTTGGCCCTCATGAATGTTTTATAGCTGAAGCTCTACCAGTGGTAATGTGTTATGTAAAGAGTATTTCCATTTGTCACTTGTAAATTCTCAGATTTTCAGTTTGGTGGATGGTGTATTTTAGTTTGATAAGGAGTAAATGGTTGAACATCATCTCCTCTCTTTAAAATTAATATTTTCTTCATTGCATAATAAGGAGTTTAATTATTTTTGATCTTCATTTCTGGATCTCATCTCTCTCCTTGGCCCATATGACGTAGGTTACAGATATGGTGCTGTATTGACATCACTCTGAAACTGTAAAGAAGCTTTATAAAAACTGAATAGGTACCCTTCCTTTTAAGTTTATTTTCTTTTAAAAAGGGGAATTCAGTGTTACGTGCATCAACATTATGTATGCAAGGTTCTCCCTTACCATATTAAATAAGGGTACGCTATCCCCAGGTTTGTGACAGCAACAGAGACAGATAAAGGACACTTTGTATCCTTTCAAAGCAAATATGTATAATAGACAGGTATGTATAATAGAATTTTGTCCTTGTTGCATCTCTTGCAACATTCAGGTTTAATTTTGTGGAAACTCTTTCAGTGGGGTTCCAAGACATTTCAAATTTTCATTTTATCTGCATTTTTCTGAATATTTTTTTTCCCAGATATGCTCAAATAATCTTACAGCAAAAACACATCATCATATCTTTACTGAAAAATCAGATTCTCCCTGAAGCCACACCTGGAGCTTTCGTATGAGCTATCAGGTGATATAAAGTTAAAAGCCTGGGTTAGAGTAGAAAAGGGTTTGGTAGGTAAGCAATTCCTGGCTTTTCAGAGCAATGGATATAATACGCAGTAAAAGTTGCTTGTGAAGAAACTGTAATACATTGATTTACTATTTTATGACATTTTTCACTTTAAAAAAGGAATAAATGTAACAAAAAGTCTTTTAGGTATCATTTAGTAGTAGCATTATTAGTGTCATTAGTATAGTACGATACTGAGCTGGTGGACAAAAAATATGTGTGTGGTATGTACTCCCGGACGAGTAGTGACAAAGATGTAAAGCAGCAGCTGGGCGTCACTGTGCCCCAGCAGCCAGCTCACGGAGCGTGCGGGGACACATTCAGCTTCCACTGAAATCAGGGAGACTTGCAGCCTGGCTGCGTGTTTTTGCTGAACTTGTATCACTCTAATTCTGATAAACAGAACAGCACTGAGAGACACTCACACTTTCTTTCCCTTTTTTCTTTTCCTGTTTTTCAGCGAGCTTTGACATTGCTGGGGACCTCTCTGATAAAGCTGACCGCACTTCAGCCAGCAGCGAGAACTGTAATGACTTACACTGCAAAGAAGTGCGGCATCTGCTTTCAGCCCCTGTCCATTATCCTGATCTACAAAGAAGACGGCAAGGATAAGACTCGCCAGCGTATCATGCCCGTCAGGAATTTCTCCAAGTTCTCAGGTGTGGTGCATTTACTTGCAGTGTTCCCCAAGACCCCTCCAGACACAGTGAGAGGAACAGCTGGTTGGTAACAGCATTTTTAGCTGCTTACCAGCACACCGGGATTGCAGAGAGGGGTGGTTTGAGGCAACACCGTCTCCCCTGAGGAGCCCAAGGCTACATCTTAACCCAAGGAGTGGCTCTGCTAAGTCTGGAGGTCTCGCTTTTGAGGGTTTGGGAGAAGGGGATGGGTTTCTGGGAAGAGATTTGCTTGCAGCTGTAAGTCTTCACAGTGGCTTTCTCTTTAGACTGCAGCATGGCTGCTGAGCAGCTGAAGAATAACCCTCGGCACAAGGCTTACCTGGAAGGAGTCTCGCTGCGTCAGCTGCAGAAGCTGTACAGATTGCTGAAAGGCCATTTGGGAGGAGAGAGCCTGGCTGAGAGCTTGGAAAAGCTGCGGCAGGAAACGACCATTGACCCAGAAGAGGATATGAACAAACTAGATGACAAGGAACTAGCCAAAAGGAAGACCATCATGGACGAGCTCTTTGAAAAGAACAGAAAGAAGAAGGATGATCCGGATTTCATCTACGACATTGAGGTTGAGTTTCCACAGGATGAACAGCTGGAGTCCTGTGGCTGGGACGTGGAGTCAGGTGAAGAAATCTGATTCTGGACAGATGTCTTGGGTGGGCAGTTCAGAGACCAGTCTCACAGTCCTCCCAGCGTACATGTTGTTCCACGCCGTTTCCAGCTGCTGCAATTGATGCGCATTACGTTGGCTGCGGGGAACCCAAGGCCTAAGGTGCTGCAGCGCTTCCAGGTTTAAGTGAACTTTGTTTAAGAAGCCAAACTTGATGAAATGGAAACTGAACTTATTGAGTGTTTTTAGTCTTTTCCTATGGATGAGTGCCTAAAATAATTTTGAATTATTTAATCTTTCTTTTGTTTACATTTCAGTCAGCTTTGGCTGAAAACCTCACCAGCCTGCCTTGCTGTGATTTCTATTTAGCTTTCTCAGAAAACGAAGTGTTAAATATTTATGTCTCGAAAGCAGTGTTAAAGCTTTATTGTCTAAGTACGGTATTTGTTATTGCTTGCTGGAATGTTAAATATATCTTAATCTTTCTGGATAAATCAACATTGCATTTAGAATATTACTCTGACATTTCCTGAGCGATGTGTAAATCTCCAGCTTCAGCTTTACAAATATAAATCCTTATATTTAAAAAATGGAATGTCTACCAAAACAAAATTAGTCTTGAAAGTACTTTTGAAAATACAGTGATTTCAGACTGCTGAAGTGAGGTGTTTTGCTTCCTTCTTACTAGACGATGCTTTCTCAGTTAGTGCTCAGCTCAGGAAAAATGTGCTTAAACTAGCCAAAAAAAACCAGATAGGGGGGCAGGTCACAAAGGCTGGGGGTTGTTTTAGAGCAGAACAAAACCTTTATGCCTGCTGCCTCATCAGGGCTTAGTTCCTGGCTCGCTTGGAATCATTCTAAGGGACAACCTGATGTGACAAGCAAAGCTACAGCAAAAAGGTCCTCCAGGTAATGGAGGTTTGATGGTTAGTGGGAAATTCATCTCTGCAAATAAAGATTTTACTTATCCCACTGAAGTTTTTAATCCCACTGTCTACCGCTTCGTACTAACCGAATCCTGCCCTCTTGTAAGAGCTGGAGGACTAAGTCCAGGATTCTTTAGAAAATCATGCAACTCCAAAAGCTTCCCAGGTTTTGGCTTTCTGAACCTGGGTGGCTGTGAGTGGGATGGGCCTTCATCCCCAGCTGAGTGGCCTCAACAAACCGATGGCTGAGGTGACTTAAGAGGAGTTGAAAATTGCTTCTGAGACTAGTTTAGTTCCTGGCTTCCTTTGCGAAACCACAAATTAATTAAAACACGTCCATTTTATCAATAAGACATCATGCCATAGCAGAGAAGCTGGGGGCTGGACGAGCTCTCCTACACACTGAAATTATAGAGTCAGGTCTGTGAAAAATCTGAAAGGGGTGTCAATTAAACTGCTGTACTCTGTCATCACTGGAGATGAGTGACCTTACGTTTGTCCAAGGGAGTCCTCAGAAAATAAGTGGAAGCTGATGCCTTGCTTGCCAAAAATTAAAAAAATACAAAGCCTGACTCAGCTTTCCCAGGAACGGAAAGGGTGTGTAGGGCTCCAGCACGTGCCTTGCTCTGCTTCCAGTCAAAAATTGCAACATAACAGCATGTAACAACCTCCCACTTGGGTGGGAGGGGACCCACAGGGACCTCTCCTCCCCATCCAGCCCGCACCCAGCTTCGTCCTGGCGGGGCCTGCACCCCCCTCCCCCGGCACGGCTGTCCCCACCGCGTGAGGTCTAATGAAGGCCAGGCTGAGGGAGGTGATCGCCTCCCTGGATCGTGAGGTTCCTGCTGGCCCGTTCCTCGAGCCCACCCCGGTCCTTTAGGACAGCAGCCATACCCAGTGCCAACTGGTCGTCCCAATTTGACTTACCTGTGAACTTGACACAAAGGCACTCCACGGCCGCCTCCAGATCATGGACAAAGACATCCAGCAGGACAGATCCCAGAGCAGACCCCTCGTGTCTTCTCATCAGCCTCCTGGTAGAGCGTCCTGCTAACTGCTACCCTCTGTGCTTGATCATCCAACTGATTTTTACCTACCCGGGGGCCCACCCATCCAGGCCGCGACATCCTCACTTGGCTGCCAGACCGTCGTCGGACGCAGTATTGAAAGCCCGGCTGAAGTTGCGGTAAATGGACCCACTGCTCTCCCCTTGCCTACAAACCCATCCATGTCATCCTGAGAGGCAGGCGGGTTGGCCAAGCGTGACTCACCCTTGGTCAATCCACGCTGCCTGCCCCCAGCCACCATCTTCTAGAAACGTGCTCCAAGAAAGCATACTCCATGGCTTTCCCAACATGAGGGTGACCATCCTGTTGCTCCCCAGGATGTCCTTCTGCCCGTTACTGAGGATGGGTGCAACGTTTGCCTTACTCCAGTCACCGAGACCCTCCCCCGATCTCCATGACCTTGCGAAGATGATGAAGAGCAGCTTGGTAGGGACGTCAGCCACCCTGAGAGCGGAAGCTTGCCTTGTTGCCCTGACATCCCTTGCATGTCCCAGCTCCAGGTGAGCCTCAGCTTTCCGGGCACCATCCCCCCATGCCAAGATACTAACACCTCCCATGATGGAGGAACATTGAGCATCCCCCACATCGGCTCAACACGAGCAATAGCACCCACTTTTTATCCACACCCCAGGCAGCGCCAGTCCCCCAGGTTCCCACCTACATGGCACACCCACAGCTGCACCCCACATCCCCCCACCAAAAGGAGAAGAAGCAGCAGCGGCCGGGGCGGTGGAGGAAGCGCACACATCCACCCTCTGAGGCTGGACCCAGCACCCAAAGCAGGGGGAAACAGCCCCGGGGAGGGGGTGCTTACAGGGGCACCCTGCTCACCCTGCCAGCAGGGAGGCATTGAAACGCGGCTGCGGAACCTGGTGCCGGCGCAGACCCGATGGGAGGTATCGCAGGGAGGTATTTACAGGTCACTTGTCCCTCGGGTGCGCAGCTTACGGGCAAAAGAACTGCTGAAATAGGCCGAGGGATTCCCCAGCTGGGGCCCGGTTTGGGTTTGGCTATTTTGGTCTAAAACAGGGCCAAAGAGCAGCCCCTTTTCTGGGACAGATTTGACAGCGGGTTTCCAGAGCCTTGCCAGAGCCAGTACTTGGCCCCAGCGGTGCTGCCAGCTGGTCCAGCATGGTCTGAGCTATGCTGTTTCTTTTCCTTTTTGCTCAAGCCCCCGGCGCACCCCACATCGCCGCACCGCGCTCCTCCGAGCCCAAGCAAGGACAAGCCGTCGGTGTGCCCACACAGGCACTGCCGCGCGCTTCCCCGCACCCTGTGTTCCCGTTAAACTCAGACACCGGTTTCACTGGAAAAATCCTGACAGTGCCACAGGAATAAAGGTGCTCTGGTTCTCAGCGGGGCTTTTGAGTTGGCACAACCCACCACCACTTCTCATTTCCACCCACGGAAACCCTCCCAGGACCAGCGCGGCACTTCCCCAGGTAGCACAGTGCTGGCGCGGCAGAGCCAGGACGTGCTGCCAGCGGGGCTGGCCCGAGGAGCCATGGCCACCGGGGCACGGCTTGCGCAACAGTGAGAAGGCTTGCTCGTATTTTATCTCCTTTACATCTGTTTAATCCAGCAGTTGCTGGAGAAAAGGAAATCAGTGATAAAATATCACCAGCGATATAATTTATTCTCCTCTGCCTTTCAATCATTTCACATCGTTGCAGCTCGGGCTGTTTTTAATGGTCTTTTCTAATCAGATTGTGACTTAACCAAGCAACAACGTGCCCTTCAGCCCCGCTGGCCGCGCCTGCCTTAGCACAGGCACATGGGTGCTCCCGGGGCTGCCGTGCTGGCAAGAGCAGGGTGGGAGGCTGCAGCCGCAGAGCCCCTTCCCGGCAGCGCCCGGGCAATGCTTGCTCCAGCACGGGGCAACCCGCGGAGGCTGGCTGCAGCCCCAGACAATGCTGTGCGGCGGAGACTTGGCTACGGGGCTGAATAAATAAAAGGAACAGCCTGAAGCAGAGGGAAAAATGTGGTGGGGGAAACTGTCTGTGCCCCTTTGGCTGAGAGGTGTTTGGTATTGTGTCTGCTCGGCTCTCGACAGCTTCAGCTGAAGGTTTCTGCTGAAGAAGTGTCCTCTGAGCGTGCCCACCACAGCCCCAGGCTCCATCACCGGACACGGTCCTGCACTCTTTGGGTACCCTTAGGGCATCCATAGCAGGAACGGCAGCTCTGCCAGCACCCCCTTGTCCTCCATCCGTCGAGTCTCCATCTCACCCACCTTGGAGGGGTTGTACCCTGCAATCCTGACAACCCGCTCGCGTTCACCACTCGCGAGCCCTTCTTCCTCCTCAGCCATCAGTAAGGGCTGGACACCCCACACCGGCTTTTCACCATTTTCAGCAGCTTTTGCTTAAGTGTGAGGAAGATGAGAGCGAAGGCCACCAGGAGCGTCAGGCAGGTGGGCAGAGCCAGCACCAGGTAGAGGAGCGCCAGGTCAGCCGTCTGCCAGCGGCAGCTCCACCGGACAGGCTCGGGCAGTGCCCTGGGGCTCAGCGTGCGGGAGGCATAGCTGCAGGTCACCTCCTGTCCGTCCGGGACGTGCAACCCCTTGACGTGCTGCAGCGAGTCCCACCAGCCCAGCGTGCAGCAGTTGTAGGGGTTTCGGCTGAGGTAGACCTCCCGCAGGCTCTTCCCCAGCGGCGTCTGCACAACGTCCGTCGGCAGGGCCGGGAGGCAGTTGTCCCGCAGGTCCAGGCTGCGCAGTTTCAGGATGCCCAGCGAGGTGGGGAAGACAGTCAAGGAATTCCCTGAGAGGTCCAAGTGCACGAGGCTGTTAAAGGCAGAGAAGTCCACCGCAGTGGAGGAGAGGGTGGTGTTCCTCAGAGACAGCACCTGCAGTGTCAGAGTGAGGTCCTGCAGCCACCCCAGGTCCCCGGAGAGTGCCTGGTGGTTGTCAGAGAGGTCCAAATGCATCAGCGACGTCCCCTGGAAAGGGTGGCCACCCAGTCCCCGCAGACCACAGCTGGCCAAAGAGAGATGAGTCAAGGTCTGAACACCCCTGATGTCCACGCAGGGGGGGCTCTCCACTTCGCCTGCAACAGCTGGCTGGGGACAGAGGTCAACTCGGTTGCGGCTGAGGTCCACGGTAGTGATCTTCCTGGTGTAGGTGAAAACCCCAGGAGGAAGCACCTTCAGCCTGTTGGTGCTGAGGTTGAAGAGCTGCAGGTTGGGCAGGATGCCCCCATTTCCCACCTCCACCCCCAGCTCCTCCAGCCGGTTCTGGCTGAGGTCCAGCTCCGTCAACGTGGCTAAGGGGTCCCCCTCTGACAGGTGAAATGACTCCAGGCAGTTCTGGTTGAGCTTCAAGTGGGTAAGGGAGGGCATCTGGGCCAGGAAACCCTCTGGCAGGTACCAGACCTGGTTCTGGCTCATGTCCAGGAGGCGCAGGGAGGAGAGATTGCTGTGGCAGATCTCATCCCAGAGACTGACCGTTGTGACATTGGTGGAGTTGCCATCAATGAGCAGGAACTGCACCGTAACATTCTCCAGGGATGTGCCATTGGGAAGGCGCTGGTAGAAGCTCATCTCATTGTTCTTCAGCAGCAAGGAGCGCAGCTTGCTCTGCCGGGGCAACACAGGGAAGAAAAGGAGGTGGTTGTGGGACAGGTCCAGCACTTCCAGCTCGAAGAAGTCATCACTTTCCAGGGCCAGAAACCACTCGATGACATTGTTGCTGACATTGAGCACCCTGAGCTGGGTCAGGCCAAACTCCACCACGCACGGGAGGTAGTTGTAAGCTACATTGAGCCTCTGCAGCCTCTGCAGCCCTTCAAAAGCTTGGTCAATCTCAAAGATGTAGTTCTTCTCCAAGTTCAGCTCCAACAGCTGTGTCAGGTTCATGAAGATGGATGAGTCCAGCCTCATGATGATGTTCCTGGCCACAGACAAGGACTCCAAGGAAGACAGGTTCCAGACCAAAACCGATACCATGTCCTCAGTGAGGCGGTTTCCAGCTAGGTCCAGTGTCCTCAAGGCTGGCAGAGCAGAAAGAGCAGCCGCTGTCAGCGAGTAGTTGGTGAAGAGGAGGTTGTCTGCCAAGGAGAGCACACAGAGGCCTTGGCTGCTGAGGAAGGCACCGGGCTCAATGAGCTCCAGCCGGTTCCTGGTCAAGCTGAGATGCCACAGCTGGGGGTACGAGAGCAGAGAGGCATTGCCCAGAACCTGGATAGTGTTGTCATCAAGCAACAGCTCCTCAGTGTCACCTCGAAGATTTCCTGGGATGGAGCTCAGCCACCTCCCAGTGCAGTCCATGGTGCTCCACACCTAAAGGGAGACGTGGATATGTAACACCGCTCTGAGAGGTAGGAGCTGGGGCAAGATGAGGAGGGAGAAGTTTGGGGAGCAGAGTAAGGATGGAGGAGGTGGCTTTACAGTTAGAGCCTTGGCACCCCAGTCCACTCCTTAGCTAAGCTGGTAGCTGGGGTGGGGGGAAGCTTTGGGGATGCTGACACGGCCGGGCTCTGCTGGGCTGGACCAAGCAGTCAAGATGAGCCAGGGTTTGCAAGAGAGGACTTACGAGCTCGCAGCCACCCGGAGATGGTGCCCAGGCTGTGACTGCCTCGCTTCCCCATCCCGCTGCCAGGAGGACCAGGAGCAGGGAGACACCAGGGAGCAGGGCCTCCATCTCAGCGGTGGCACTCCTGTGGAGACAGAGACAGAGGTGAGAAGGTCAAAAGCTGCAGATCACTCATCCCAAAAGGGCCAGGCTTTCCCAGGGAGCCCATCACCGCAACGGTGACCCTTGTGCATGGCCAGCCCCCTGCCCACAGCTGCTGCCTGCGGGCAGCGCCCAGCTCCCGTTGTTGCCCCCAGAGGCACTGGGCTCCCAACATACCATAGCGGTGGCCACCAGGCCCCACAAGACCTGGCCCACTGCAAGCTGCCCATGGAGAAACAGCGTAGAGCCCTGGCACCGAGCCCACCCACCCCAGCAGGAGCCCTTGTGGGGTCCACCAAGGAGAACCTGGAGGGGTGGAGAAGGGACGAGGAGGTGACAGCCCGGTCCCCACATGTGGGAAAGGCACCATCACCGCTGCACAGCTGCTCGCAAACGCCCCTGAACTGCAACTCTTGCGCAGAGGCTTCCCCCCCACCAGGGCTCACATCCCTCCTCTCCACACCGCTCCTCCCCCAGGGACACTGACCAGCCACCACCGAGTCCCCTCCAGCACCCGTCCCTGGCAGAGGTCCTGGGGGAGCGGGGGCTCCCCAGCGTGAGATGCCCCATTACTAACTTGGTGGAACTGGAGCTGACGGCATTTGCATCTGGGGAAAAGCTGAACCTCAGGCAAATGAGCAGGTCTCAGTGAGGTCTCAGCAAGCGGCGTTTTCATAACTGCCAGCGCTTGAAGAAGAAAGCTGGGGGTTATTTTTGGCAACCCAGGTAGCCAGAGCCTCGCAGCAGAGGGAGCAGGGGACAACCTCCTGGCTTGTCTCCTTCCTTGGGAGAGCCAAAAGCGATAAGCCGGTGTCTTATCAAAAAAGCATTTATTAATCTGTGGGGATAAGGCCTCCCTTCCCTGGGCTGGAGCTGACACATGGCAGTTTATGTCCTCCCAAGCTTCTTTCTCCAGCAGCACCCTGCACGCACGGCGGCAGGAGAAGGACCCTGCTGCATCCTCACTGCACCCAAAATCCAGCGGCCTCGGCTGGCCTTCAGCCCCTGAGCCCCTCCGATGAAGCTCACGCTTTCCTCCACTCAGCTCAGCCTTCCTTTGCTGCCCAGTGTTGGCCGCCTCCACCAGCAGAAGCACCTCCATCCTTCCACCCTGCTCCCTGCAGCTGCAGGGCTGGCGGCAGCATGGGCAGGAGCGCGGGCAGCAGCGCGGGCAGCAGCACCCTGCCCGCAGCCCCGCGGAGGACTCCACATGCAGAGATCTGGGGGTGCCCAGGGTGCTCCCCACGGCGCACGCCAGCCCTGGCACGGGCCCACACAGCCGCAGCTCCTGCGAGCGTGGGCATTAGCAACTCAGGGGCCACCACAGATCTTCAAGCTGGCAAACGGGGCTCCCCAAAACCCCCCGGCGGGGTTTTCCCGTGGCAAAGGTATCGGGGGGCAGTTACTCACCGTGTGGGGCGGCGCGCAGGGTTTGCTGCAACTCATCCTGCGGCCGGCAGCCCCTCCGGCTGCGCTCGGGGGACCTCAGGGGACCCTCGGGGCCAGGGGTAGGTGCGAGCCGCCTGGTTTCTCTCCCACCCCCTCCGGGTGTACAGCCCCGATATAGCCTCTGCGGAAGGAGCTAACGGAAACGGCAGTCACATGGAGGCAGAGAGCGCAGCCAGGCACTTCGCTTACTGATCTCAGCACTTGCACCCAGGGTCATGCACTCACCAGCAGCTCCCCAGCAAGGAGGAACCGCGGGGGCTGGCCAGGCGAGGCGGGGGGTGCCGGGGCAAGCAGCCCGCGCCAAGGGTCACGCCGCTCCTGGCCTTCCCACTGCTCCCGGGGACAAGCCAGCGCTGGGGACAACCCTGGCACCATGACTGCTCGGCACAGCTCGGGCAGCGAAGCCCCCGCAGGGTTTCAGGCAGCACGGCCAGTGACCTGGGGCGGCTCTCACTCGCGCAGCCACGCCACCGACCCCGCCAGGGCCGCAGAAAGGCCACCGGCCGGCTGGCGCTGCCCTCACGGCACCTGTCCCCACCGCGTCCCTCAAGTCCCCCGCCGGCCTCCAGCACGTGGCACGGGGGCTTTGACAGGAGCCAGGGGACGAGCTTCCCGCAGAGGAAGGAGAAGGTGCCGTTATTTCCCGTTGTATCCTGGACCTTGGCTCATGTCCCCAGTCCCTGCTTCGGGACACCGGCACCCAGCCCCTTGTTGCCTAGGACAGACTCAGGGCGCTCAGATCCCACCGCCCGCAGACCTCTGGGTCTCCTGCTGCTGCTTGGGATTTCGGCAGACCCAGCACCTGGGGTGCAAGTCTGGATACAGGGACCTGCCCGATGCCAATCCCTACGCAAAAGTCGGCACAAATGGCTTCTCCCACAACTGCTAAGGAAGAGACGGACAAAAACCCACATTTCCGAGGCAATAAGGACAGGGAGGCCCCCTTCCCCTTCACCACCACCTACCCCTCCTCTCCACCTCCCTTCCACCCCCTGTGTGTCCCGTAACCCCCCAGGGTCCCCATGCACCCCCAAACCCTCAACAAATCCAGCTGCTGAGGGGCAAAAATGTTTGCCTGGATTTACCTAGCTGGGAAAGGGTTCAAAAAACACAGAGAAAAGATTGAGCCCCACCACAGGAACCTGTCCGGTGGGATCAGCAGGTACCACCCTGCGATGTCCGTGCTCCACATCCCAGGCACCGGCACCAATGGGACCTTCTGCAGCAATCAAGAGATGAACCGTGTTACTGTGGCACCCCAAGCACCCCACCAAGGGCCGTCACGGCCTGGGTCACCCCCACCCGCCCGACCAAGCGGCCCCCAGACCCCTGCCAGCCCGTACAAATGGCTGGGGAGATGTTTTTTCTGACTTCACCTTAAATTTCATTTCTTCTCTGGAAAGAAGCTGAACTCTCCCATATCACTCACAAAAAAGCCCTGTGGTTTCATTTCCTCCATTTTCAAGGAAGTTTTAAGTACAAAAATCAAGAAGGAAAAGAAAGAAACACTCCTCATCCAAGTGAACCAGAGCAGATGGCAGAAGCTCCGCACCAGGGCAAAATTCCCATGGCGTTGCTCAAGGTCACATGAAGGGCTGAGACTGGCCAAGGATTACAAACCCGCTCCTCATCCCCAAAACCCTGCCGTGAGCCCAACCCCAACAAAACCCACTCATCTGATGCTTGGAGCCAGCGGAGATTTGCCCTGGGCTGGGAAGTCCTGAAGCCATAGAACTCTGGTGTCCTCACCTGGGGCAATATCTGCTCTGGATGGTCTGGAGGCCTCAGGAGACCTTCTGATGTGATGCCTCCACGTGGTGCCACCAGAGTGGCCCCCCGTGGGTCGAACTGGCTCCCTCCCTGCAGCCCAGGAGCAGCTGGCAGAGAAAACAGCACGTCACCCCCAGCCCGCTACTCTGGGTGACCAAAGCCTGGCCAGCGCGACCCCCTCTCCCCAGCAGCCAAGGCGCTCGCTGGTAGGGCACCGTGGGGCAGGGGGGCCCCCGCGCCACCTGGCGTGTTTGGCCCACCCTGTCCTCCCCGGAAAGCAGCCGCACGTCAGGGCTGCTCCCGCGCCGGGCAGCTGGCAGCGCCCTGCATTTCACACTTGCCCCACATCCTGCAGCCAGAGGGGTTTGAAAACATCCTAAAGCTGCTGCTTGCTCCCCTCCTCTTCCTCTCAAGCAGCATCACGCCCCCACCCAGCCCTCCCAGTAAGGACTGGATGTGTGCTTTGAGGGCTTTTTATTTATGCTTTAAGAACAGTAGGGTAACGGGATAGGGACTGAGCTGCCGGGAGCTGCTGGTCTGACCAGCTCCTCACCAAGCTCCAGCTCCTCACCAAGCTCCACCCCAGCTCGGCAACACGCCTGGATTAAACTGGAGACGCAGCCACGAGGAGCTGTGTCCACCAGGCAGCTGCAGCTCCTGCGGCTGTAGGACAGGACTGGGAATCCCCACAGGGTTTCGCACCCAGTGAGCTTCCTCCATCCCTCCCTCCTCCTGTTCCCTCCAAACCACTTTTTCCCCCTGAACAGCTCTCAAAGTCTCAAGCACAAACCAAAAGAAAAGCTGCAACAAGAGAGCAGCCTCCCGGCCGCCCCGGCCTGCGGCACCGGCACCGGAGCCCGTGGCACGGGAGACACCGTGACCCCACGGCTGCGCCTCGGCGTGCCCTGTTTTCCTGCAGGAAACGCGGTTCCTTCCAGGGTGGAAGCACCAAGGGAAAGGTCACTCACGGTTCACACGCCAGCCGGACCACAGCCTCGGACGGGTCAGGGCAAAGCAAGAGAGAAATGTTTTCCCACGAGCTTCCTCCACTCCCGTTGCGACGGAGAACTGGAGAGAATTAAACAAGTTGTTCCGCGAGGGGTGAGAGCACAAAGCACCCCCAGACTGACGCCGGGCTCTGCCCTGTCTCCAGCATTTTGCCCGACAAGGAGAGAACGCAGAGAGCACCCCTGCAAAGGGAAAGAGACTGGGAGAAGAACCAGCTGCACTGGGAAACAAGCCTGGGAGCCTTAGGTAAATACCTCCAGAAACATCATGATCTCCAGGCTCCTGGGAAACCGCCAGCAGCATCACAGACAGTGTCGGGGGGCTCCAGCAACTGACACCCTCGCAGCTGCACGTCACCTGTTGGACTTCACCGAAAGGGAGGAGCAGCCATAGGGCGAAGGCAGCATCCCCCACGCGCTGCTCACCCCCCGGCACCGTGTCAGTGATGACTCTGAAAATGGAAGAAAATCCAAATTTTATCTTTAAAACCCACATCAAATTTTCATTTGCTGCTTGGCTGAAGTGCGCACAGGCAGCGCAAACATATCAAGACACAAACAAAGAAGTTTAATCAGCTGCTCTGGTTAAAACTGGGGAAGCTGAAGCTCTACCGCATCTCAGAAGGCGCCGTTGGTGGTGATTGCCTCTAATACAACATGAAGTGCGAACATAAAGAAGAAAACAGATCATTTGCTACGTGGCCGAAAGGGAAAAGATAAAACGGACAGCTGGATAGCTTCACTTTAAGCTACAGCTCTGAAAGTTCACCTGGCTGAATTTCTCAACCGGAATCCACCCAGTTTATCCCCAGGGAACAGCTAGGGACACGTCCCATCCCATGGCGCAGATGCATTGGTGTACATGACAAGGGGCATCCCCACAGCCCCAGCACTGCAGCTGACCTGGAGCTCTGCAAGAAGCACGGCTTCCCTTCGGTGTGTTTCTTACAGGGGAAACCAAGAGACAAAAATCAGCGATTTATAATCGGCTTCGAAAAATCTTCTTTCCCCGCCAGCTGTTGCCAAACCACCTGCCTGCTCAAACACCCAGCCGTGCTTGGTCTCCCACCAAGGAAACGCATGTGCTAGCGCTGACATCAGTCACTAAAGTAAAGCTTCAGGCTCCGGTTCCACAGCGGCTCGAGTGCCTGGGAGCCCCCCGCAGCCTCAGCACCCTCCCCCGGGCCCAGCCTCACCCGACTCCCTCTCCCCCTCCAGCAGCAGCCCCCGCTCCTGGCTCGCTCTTGCTCTGTGACTCCCATTCACCCACCGCTCGGCCCACCTTTGCTCCCCCATTTTCAGCCCTCATCTCCTGGCTCCTGCCAGGTTTTCGGATGGAAAGAGTGGGTTCAAAGACGCTGTCTTTGAATTAATTCTAGGTTGTTCTGAGCGGAGCGCAGAGCTTGCTCGCTCGCCTTTGCAGCGAGGCGCCGGCTGCTGGCACCAGTGGACACCAGGGCTGTGCGAGCCCAGAGAGGAGAAGGAAACCAACCCACCAGGGGTGCGACGAGCCCACCGGGAACCAGGTGAGCTTCCAGCACGAACAACTGGGAAAATTACACCTTTGGGCTTGGAGGACATTTGGTTGAGGACATAGACACCAGCCAGGAGCCCCACAACAGCAGTCTCACAGGAGATGCCCCCTTTGATCCTTTGGTCACCAAAAGGTGCGAGTATCCTCTGTGGGGCTCAGAAGAAAGGCAGAAATAGGTCTTAGTAGAAAGCAAAACCACGTTTCTGAGGGCGCTGGGCCACGTGGGAAGCAGGGAACTGGTCAGCGGCTCGGCCACAGCTGCTCCCTGGACCCCTGCGCCGGGGGGCGAGGATGCGTCCCAGTGCCCCCCCCGCGGGCAGGTCCAGCACCGGCAGCTTCATCCCTGCGGTCACCATCACGGCTCTTCCCTTTCCCACATCTGACAGTGTGAGAGATGTAAATGAGGAGGAACCAGGCCACAGAAGGGGGAGCCACAGAAGTGATCTCGTTTCCCCCTTTGCTCGCCGCACAGGCAGCCAAGCCCACCCCGCGGGCTCTCCCAGGCTGGGGCTTTGAGGTCTGCACAAGGGATGCTCCACCACACCGATGCGAACCTCCTCCCTGCAGAGCCGCAGAGCGGCCAGATCACAGGGTCCTCTGAGCAGAGCACGCAGCGGGACACAGCAGGTGTCCAAGCAGCAGAGCCCTGTATTTCTGCAGCAACTGGAAGCCAAATGCATCCGCTCCCTTAGGAGCCATGAGACAGACACTACTGAAGTCCAGATGCTCTAGAGAACTGCTTACGATGCACCTGCAGGAGAAACAAGCGGCTGACGCCAGAGAAGACAAATGATCTTTCCTCCTAGATCTCCTCACAAGCTGGAAAGCCCCACGACCAGGTTGCTTACATCTGCAGTTTGGTCTGTGCTTATGCTAGACCTGGAAGTGTTGCCCAAGTCTTTCCCACAGGGCTGCCAGATATGGATAAATTGACCTTTTCTTTTGTACTGTACAATAAAATAAGCCATTAAAACCAGGAAACCTCCCCCGCTTGTCTACTCCAGTACATTCACCGAAGTTTTGAGCATAAAACCACTGGGACTGGAAGGTGTAAGTCAGGAGGAGGCACGGACAAGGCACTGCCAGGGCACCATTTAGCAACGTCAACTGCAGCAAGAAAAACTACTCCCATTTGTAGTCACACGTACTCCTTTCCTGCCGCCTTCTGGTTAAGAGAAGTGAGTAATTCTGTCATTAATGCAGAGGGAAGTGAAACTATCTCAGCTCCTCACAGGGTGAAGCGTATCCCACCCAGCTTTCCCCTCCGGCCAGGACAGCCGACGTCCCTGCTACGCCGTGTTATCTCACCAGCAACCCTCCTGCAGGCGGACGGCAGCCCAGGCTCATGCTCCGAGGTCTTCCTTCCCCAGGTCTTCAGCCATGGGGCTCAGCATCCCTCCCTTCTAGCACGAGACCTGTAGGACAAGTGACAAAGAAAAGCCAGTCTGCAGGGTTTGGGGATCGGCGCACACTCTTGCATTTAGGGCATATTCCTTCGTCTCACATAAGAAAACAGAAAAAGCTGGCAGGATGGAAGTTTCTGTGGTTTTTTAAAACAAATTCTAACCCGGATGTGACATCACTGTTGTATCTGAGACCTCATTCCTGTAGCTCTGTCTGGGAGAGACTGGGAGCTGGCTTTCACCTTCCAGTTTGAGACCTGAATTAACACAGGAGAGTGAGAGAGGGGGAAAGTTCAAAAAGATGCATCAATCAGTAACACAGATCTTCCCCTCCTGTACTCCACTGTTCTTCCGAGAAGCGCCACAAACTGTCTGCCAGTAAAGACAAGCCACATCCCAGAGATGCACAGTATGGTGGGCTGAGATCACCGGGCCACAGGTTGACTGGTAAAACAAACTTATTTCCATACTGCACGCTCCCCCGAGTCCCACTGGTGTTGGTTCCAACTCTGCTCCAGTTCTGCATAGGTCAATTATTTTTCCAGGAATAAGACAAAATCATATGCTAAAGCGGAGGTAAACTCTCTTTGCCGTTTACAACGCGCAAGATCCTGCCCTCGAGCTCTGCTCCTGCACGAGGCTTTGCAGGAGGCGCCCAGTGGCAGATGGGATCTGGCATGAGAGAAACGTTCTCTGTCACCTGAGCACATTAAAAAAAGAACCAACAACAACAAGCCAACAAAAGCCCCAAAATGCAATTTGGAGATGGTGGACAGACTGAAAAGCTTTAACCACTGCAGTATCTGGAATATCAGACAAGAACATTCGGGTTAACATCCATCCCCTCGCTGGCAGGTTTGTCCAGCACTTAGTCATTATAGTCACGTCCTGAAGCCGGCGGAGTGTACTCTCTTAAATAGCCATTTAAAAGCAACGAGACACGGCTTACTTCTAAGCACAGGATGCTCAGGAAAGAAAAGAACTTCATAACCTCGTAGTAACTCGCTCGTAGGCTGTCGGTCCCCGATGCACCAAAGTCGCTCTTGCAGCTGAAGCTGCAACCAGCAGTTTGTTACCTGTAAACTGGTACCACAGAGGTGCTGGGCAGGGAGAACAGCCCGCACCCCACCCACTCGCAGATTTAACACGTTACCGTGGTACAGAGAGTCCAGGGAAGCTCACACACGCAGCACACCTCACCTGCCTGGGGTGAACATCGGCCTGTGCTTCCCGGGATCCATCAGGTTTTGTCTCGCCTCGATTTCCCAACTCAGCCGCTGCAGACCAGAGCGGACGGACCGCGTTAAACGGAGGCAGGGAGCGAAGGATGCCAGCACGTCCTGCTGCGGCTATGCAACCGAGCCGGAACGTTTGCCAGAGCGCAGCATTTCGTGGCTTCATTTGCACAGTGCAGCCTGTGCATCTTCAGAGGCACGCTCCAACGGCGGGGACAGATGTGAAAGCAGCTGTTTTACAACAACGTGTAGGCTTTTAACATAGGTAGAACAATACGGATTAAAAAGACAAAATACATCAAGCAAACATGAAACAACTCCAGCTAGCTCAACACATCTGCAAGAGCAGGCACGGAAGGAAAGAGATACCCTGGAGCTGGTAAAATTGCAGAAAAATAATCAACCCTTGCAATACACAACAAGTTTTATTTAAAATTCCCTTTTCAATAATAATTTGGGAGTGGGGGTGTTCAGCCACAATGGAATTTGAATTATTATTTTTTTAATAATATTTTGACGATATCACTATTTCCTGACCATAAATGCCTGAGAGGAAGATAAGCAGCTCTGGGGAAAAGCAGACCTTGAATGGTAACCGTAACATTTTGTTTGAGCCTCTCAAATCCCTTTCTACCTTTTAAGGTGATCTCAGAGTCTCAGCTCAGTTTACTGTCACTGGAGATTTTCTGAAACGCAAAGATTTGCTCAGCCTAATTTCAGGATCAAGGGTTCAAATGAAGTATATTTTAAAAATCCTAAGCCCGTTATCCACTTCTCAGCAAGCACCTGCTTCGTTGAGGTTTTTTCAGTTTGTTCTGGTTTTTTAAAAGGACAGGAGGCAAAGGCTAACGGAGGAGGTTCCATATTAAATGTTTATTTTGCACATCACTTAGGAAATGGGAAGCCTAGGCTGCCCCAAGGCTGTTAACTTTGCCCTCTTGTGGGAAGGTGTCAGAAGTCATTCAGAAGTCACCACACAGTGCTAGAGAAAGCTGCTTCAAGTACCAACCAGCAGGTTTAGCATCACTGCAGGAAAAGCCTTCTGTATTCATTTCCCACTTCATTAATTTTCCTTCCAACCGAATTATACCTTGGTGCGAGGTGGACTGCTATCGCGTGCAGAAATTAAACACATTGCACTCCCAAGCATTTAAAACCTCTTTTGTACAGACAGAAAGGCTCCTAGAGCAGGTTTCAATAGCGACATTTGCCAGCTACAGATTTCACCAAATTATCTGCACTGTGCAAGCACCGGCAGCGTTCTGGAGAACGGCAGCACTTGTAGCTGCGATCCTGCCGGCGTCCACAGCTATTTATAACGTGCAAAGATTCAGCTAGAACTGGAATATCAGCATCAAAATACACAGGTTCAGGAATCGCTGGGGGCTGGTTACCTCTCGCATACTTGGGGAAAATACGTTTTGTATGATCAAACTATGATCAGGCCAAGCACTATTTTAATTGTCATCCCTGCTGTCATCATCCCAGTGAAAATGGAAGAGGAAAAAAATAGTGGCAGCCATCTGGAAAATGCACCCGGGTGTTAAGGAAATTTAAAAAGTAAGTCATCGGCAAGCGGAGAGAAGAGCTAATATTGCAGCTTGCAATCGGATTCAGAGGCAGACAGAGAACACAGCCGCATCCGAGGCAGCCGGAGCTCAGCCCACAGGATCAAGGCCATCTGCTCCCGGCTGGCTCCGTCACCTGAAACAAGGCCAAAAGTGACAAACCAAATGGCATTTGCTAGTAGAAGACTCCCAAAAACAGACGCTCACAAACAGACGCTCACCACTGCACTGTCAGTAGGGAGGGGAAGGAAACACAACACATCTTCGGGAAAATCTCCCTGCCCGGGTGAGTTTCCCATGCCCTTTTGATTTATTAGTTCATTCCAGCAACACCCCTGTCCTCTCACAGAAAAGGAGGTCACACAACTGACTTCAGGCCAACACAGTCACCAGCGAAGCCAAGGACCTCCTCTGCCCCGAGCCCAACGGCTGCCCCGAGCTCCTTGCTTCCTCGGACACAGCAACATGCCCAGATCAGATCAGCAACTGTTAAGCTCCCGAGAGATTTCACAGCGCACTTAAACCACAAGAAATTCTGGCGTTTATTCAAACAATAGAAAAAATGCTCACTTATCAAAAAATTCTGGATGTCCTGCAGGATTCCAAAGCCAAGACTTGGGAATCTGACTGTTACGGGAGCTATGGACAGTTGATGTTCCTCCTGACCAAAGCAGTCAAGTCACCAGTTGGGGTAAGGAAAATACTGCAAATGGCTGTTTATTAGCCGACTCCGAAGTAGCTCAGGCTAGAAAAAGTGATTCTACATTTTTGGCAAGCCAGCATCAAACCTCTTCGCTCCTGAAGTGGCTCAAAGATATTAGTCAGAAGTTCACTGCTTAAAAGCAGATACCTGATGCAGAGAGTTTGGAAAGTGCCTTGGAACTCACAACCACAAGAGTCTCCTACTTCTTCCTAAAAGCACCACAAAATATTGACCACCATATGGAAAGCTACAGAAGCAGAGAGCAGCAGAGACACTGACAGGGACGGAGACGCGTCAGTAGGGCAGGAGCGAGCACACCACGTTTTCAAGTCCTCGTTAACCACCCATCAGATCAGACTCTCTCTGCTCGAGCAGTCACACAGCACATCGCCGTCCCAACACCTCCACCTTCCCTGCACTGAACCGCTGCTCCTTTTTGCCTACCACCGCAGCAGGTGGTGATCCCAACAGTCACACCAGCCGGCTGGTCATTACAACAATCCACACCACTACATCCTTTGGAATTATAAGCAGAGTTTATTTTAATATTTTGTACAGCCAGCATTGGTCTCCAGGAATAAGTTATAATCATACACAAGTGAGTCCCCCCCAAACCCACCCTTAAGGAATGTTCAACTTTCAGCATTTCTAATTTAGAGAAATTATTTATAGGGTAAGAAGCAGTCTGAAGAATGGAAACCAATCTCAATTCGTGGATAAAACTCCTCAGAAGTTCTCAGGGTTTACTTGCATCTAATTGGATTCATGAACAAGCGCAGAGGTCGTGCCTTTCAGGACTGCATTCACCTCGGGGACAATTTTATTTTCTGAAGTTGGACAGGGTTTTGCTTCTTTTTTTCCCCGCCTCACACCCCCAGTTCTGCTATGCAGACACATACTGTACAGGTTAGTACAATCAATGCTTGTAACAGATTTCTCCAAAAGTTACTCGCATGCCCGTCCCACATAATTTATTCAGTTCTCAACACCACTTAAAACATCTTCATTTCTCACCACGTATTTTGTTTCTTTAACCCAGCCAAGAGCAACGGACCCCGATACTGCCTTTAAGCAATAAACAACACACAAAACAAATAAATACTTTTAAATCCTTTTAAATGGTAATGACATACATACTCTGTTCCAGTGCAGAACCTGGTTACCTGCGAGGCTAGAAGCACTCCAAGACAGCTCAGCAGCAGCAGACGAGGAGCCTCCCTCACCTGCTCGCACCGCTCCCCTCCCATGACCCGCGTAATGCCAGGAGGAATTCCTCTTGCCGGTGTCTGACATTAAGCAATTCACATTCTCTAGCGCAAATAAAGCAAAAAGGGGTTGTATAAACATTTCCTTCTCCCTCTCTGAAAAGCACGGCCAACTCTGAAACAGTTCAGACAGCTCTGGGAAACACCAGCCAAGGAGAAACGAGAGACAAGAGCCGCAGGGCTGGCAGGTGTCAATGCCCCGGTAAAAGCAGCCCTTCTGGGGGTCCCCACCGAGCTCTCAGCCTCAGGGGAAAAGGGTTTCCCCGGAACGCGGCTCCCCGGTACACCCCACAGCCCCCGGCCGCCCCAGCCCATACGCCAGCACACCCGCACGCCGGGGGCTCTGCGCGTGGTTCTCAGAAAACTGGTGCAAGCGAAAAGCCGGCACGTCGAACCTGATCCAGAATTGCCACTGAGGGGCTCGTGAGAGTTTTACTCCTCCTGACTGACAACAGGCAGGTGACTACCGGGGGACGGGGGGATTTTATTTAATGAAAGAAAGGTTCAGTCAAGTCTTAAAAGCCTCACAAAAGCCACCTAAGCCAAAAGCAAGGTCTGGATTCAGAAACTTGAATGCTCCTTCCTCATTACTGTGAAACATTTTGCAATAGTAATTAGGAAGTATAGGGATGCTTTTGAAAGTCAGGACTTTTGATGTTGAAAGGAAGATGAGCTGACCACTGTGTTGCGGTTTCCCTTCCTAAAGGGGACCGACCGCAGATTTTGGCGAAAGGAAACTCATGGGGAAAACTTTCTGCGTTTCCTACAGAGAAAAAAACCTGTTGCTAAAGCAATGGAAACTTCCACAGAAAATGACCCGATGTAGCACCGTACTCCGCAAGAGCATCCCAAAATGCTTTACAATACAACAGAAGTACACTTACATGAATGTCATATACCTGTCCGAGGTATATTTTCTGATGCCACGCAGTGGGGTGGTGTGGGTTTTTTCCCCCTTTAAGAAATTATGTCCCAGTTAGAATAAAGCAAACCCTTTCTTTTAACTGTTCTTTTCAACATGTTCTATATATACAACCCTTAAAATACACTTAAAAATAGCTGCACGCATTTTGTATCATTATACTAGAGAAGGACAGTCCAGACGGACCATGCTTCTCAGTATGTTAAAAACTGTAAATAAAACCCAACCAGACTCGCTCTCCTCCGGTACCCACATTGGCCCAAAGGAGGGAAGGGAAGGAACAAGCAGTTTTAAAATGGGAGTCTTTCACAAAACACGCTACTTACAAATCTCAGGTTAATTTCCTCAAGCAGTTTTGTTATCAAATCCTTTCTTAAATATTTGAGGTCACATACTGCCATCTTAGCAATGAAATCTGTTGCAACATGCATGTGTCAGCTTCCCACTCAACCAACTGCAACCCTGAGGATTTTTCTGGCCTGGTAGAAAGAGGAAATGTCACACAATTCCTGAAGTATGGCTGGTCCTCTGTTTCAAAACGCCACGTGATTCCCTCGATGGTTCCTGGACACACACCCACACTTTTTCGTTTTTCCTCTAATACACGTTTCCCTCTAACCAACATGCAGATTTCTCCTCCC
This sequence comes from Falco punctatus, assembly GCF_963210335.1. Taxonomy (NCBI): domain Eukaryota; kingdom Metazoa; phylum Chordata; class Aves; order Falconiformes; family Falconidae; genus Falco; species Falco punctatus. The sequence continues at coordinate 28,949,234 of NC_137593.1, forward strand.
AATCATCCACATCTCGATGTCCCAACAGAACAATCCACGTCATCCATCCAAAGGTTTTCCCAGGTAGACCAAAGTCACTTCTGTGTTACCGTACACAGCAGACACTGCCGGATACAGGCAAACTTTTGGCAGTCCTCTGAAGGCAACTCCCAAGAACTCGTAGCCCCTCTCAAACGCTAACGTTTTGTCTTCCATGTCCAGGATAACTCGAATCCTTTCACCTATCTGTAAACAGAGACAGCAGGGGGAAATCAAATTAAAAAAAAATAAAAATGCACAGACAGAGTCAGCATATTCAAATGAGACACAAAAATCAAGCATCGCCAATGGTTAACGCAGCAGGTAAATTTAAAGCAAGGCTTTCTTGTTTCTCATGATTTCGTTACTTTTATGACAGGAATTACTCAATTTTGCTCAAACGCACGAGGATCCCCAGTACCTCTGCTGCCCGTTTCCAGCGGGCAGCCTGTAACTAACCACCTACGTGATAATAAACATCACCCTTCCCATATGAACCTTGCAAGGGCACCAAGAGTGACCGTACTGCACGCCACGTGCTTCAGAACACTGTAGAGTTTTGAAGACTTTGTAATGGCCTCCAAGTACCTGGACTCAGTATTTAGCTGTTGCTATCGCTGAGCAGTAGCTCTACGAAGAGCAGACAACTAACTTGTTTTAGAAAGCTCCCACATACAAAATATACCAGTATAGGCTACTGTGCAGGTGCTGTTGCTGACAGAGGTATTCCCTCACCAATGCAGAGGGAAATTCCAGTGCAAAGCTTCAGCAAAAAAAGTGAAAAAACTGCATATTTTTATATATATATATATATACACACACACACACGAGTGAAACTAACACTGAACACGGCAAGAGTCTCCGATCAAAGCCTGCACGGTGCTCCCTGCATTTCTCCAGTACACATTATTTTAGACACAAATAGAAGTCCCAGCCACCAGCAGCAAGCACAGCAGGATGCCGCACAAACTTCTGATCCTTCACCAGCCAGCCCCAACGCCGAGGATTCCTTTTTTGCTCTAACAGACGCTAACACACATGTCCGTTTCCTTTAAGTATGCTTTCTATGAGCAGATGACTGTACATGTCTTAATAAACATAAAATACTCCAAAGGATCACCCATTTGAGCTCTCACCAATTTTTACAGAGAAAGCAGCGACTGCATTCACCCTTGAGTCCCCGCGTGAGCTGGGGGCTCTCAGCTTCAAGACCTTTCCTCACCCTGCTGCTGCAGACAGGCCTAGGCAAGGGCAGCAGAAAGCAACCACAAAGGGTTGAGGCTGGAATGTGCCGATCCAGCTTGCAGGCGAGGGAATGTGCAAATGGAAAGAGATCTAAATCTTTTTAATTACACTAGTTTTAGCTATTATCCCCAAAACCTGCAGGAATAACCTTCAGACAGAACTGAGTGCTTAGCAGTGAAATTTTGCGTGAAAGGCAGGAATATCATATCCAAGTTACTACACAGATCTTCACCCACAAGTGAAACGTAAGCCAATGCTCATACAAAGCCACAGCATTACCAGATGGAAATTATACTGCATGCTGCTTAAGGTGTAACCCAGGGACTCCAGCAGTCAGGATGGAGTTGTGCGAGCAGCCGGAAGAACAAAGATAAAACTCTTCTATAGGGACAAAAAGGTGGAACTGGCACTTGCTCTTTAATAACCTGAAACTATCTGAACATCCCAGCCCAGCCAAGGGCTGTCACCTACGGGAACGCAGCCAGCAGGCAAACGAGCAGCACTCAGCAGCTGCAGGTTTGTGCAGGAAGACTCTTACCTAACCCTAACCTCAGCTCACACAGCAAAGGGGCGAAATCCCACTGAGGTTCACCTTGCTGTGGGGCGAGTCACTACTTCAGAAGGCTGCAGCAGCCCTTCCGGCTTTTATTTCAAAAAGCAACACGGTGTCCAAGAGGCAACCACAGCACACGCTCCGCGCTCGGGAGTTGAGGGAAGCGTGGAAACGAGCGAGGGCCAGGTGCGTTCAGCACCACACCGGCATAGCCCGAGGAAGCAGCAAACGAAGGGGCAAAGGCCTCGCAAGGCAGAGCCACCCGCCTTCCGCAGGGAGGGCTCGAGACACCCCTGAGTGGGCACTCAGGGCCAAGGCAGCAGCCAGCCAGGACAGACGAGGGAAGAGGCTCGTGACAAACAGCTGCCGTCAGACACGGTGGAGCTTCCAGCCCACGCCAAGCCCCGCTCACCTGGTATTTGGGTGCGTTATTGCACTGGGGGAAGCTGCCGTTCACCTCGCCGTTATGCAGCAAGTTATTGTCCACCAGGTTCCAGCCCCAACTCTGGTCATCGCTCCCCAGCAGGGCCACGTAGCCCTGGCACTGCATGGCCGCCCGCTTCGTGGCGATGCCAATGACGGCCACGGTGCCCAGCGGGCCCTCCCACCACACCTCCCAGGCATGGCGGCCCTCGCTGAAGCCGATCTTGGTCCGAGCCCCGTCCGTGCTCTGGGCAATGGGGTTGCGGTGCAGCGTGAAGCCATTCTTCTTGATGTAGACGTTCCGCGAGCAGTCGTTGGTGCTGAAGGCGTGGTGGAAGGCACGGACCTAAGGGGGAGATGGGGGGCAGGGAGGGGCAGAGGAGATAAAATCCTGCCGTGTTTTGCTGCCCCTCCCCGAGGGGGGGGGGGGGGGGGAAAGGATGCTCAGGGGCTGTCACGGCGCGGGGGGGGGGGGGGGGGGGGAGGATGCTCAGGGGCTGTCACGGAGCCGGGGGGAAGGATGCTCAGGGGCTGTCGCGGGGGGAGGATGCTCAGGGGCTGTTGCGGGGGGGGGAAGGAAGCTCAGGGGCTGTCGCGGGGGGAGGGGGAAGGATGCTCAGGGGCTGTCGCGGAGGGGGGGCAAGGATGCTCAGGGGCTGTCGCGGAGGGGGGGCAAGGATGCTCAGGGGCTGTCGGGGGGGGATGCTCAGGGGCTGTTGCGGGGGGAGGATGCTCAGGGGCTGTCGGGGGGGGGGGGGGCGGGGGGAGGATGCTCAGGGGCTATCGCGGGGGGGGGGATGCTCAGGGGCTGTCGGGGGGTGCTGGGGGGCTCCGCCGCGGGGCTGGGGGTGCCGGGCTCACCTTGCCCTTGTAGGTGGGCACGTTGCAGAGGATGTCGGTGCGCAGGGCCTCCTCGGCCAGGCAGCGGGCCGCCAGGCTGCGCCACACCTCGCTGTTCTCGTCGCCGTGCAGCACGCGGTGCCACAGCTTGCAGACCAGCGCGCAGCTCCGCAGCTCCCGCAGCTCCAGGTAGGAGAACACCAGCTCCAGCACCCGCCCCGGCAGCCGCCAGCCCGGGCCCCCCGCCGCCGCCGCCCCGCCGCCGGGGCCCGCCGCCATCGCCTCGCACCCCCCCGCCCCCTGAACGCCCGGCGGGCCGGGCCGGGCCGCGCTGTGTCCCCCGCCTCGACGGCGACAGCGGCGGCGGCGGGCGCGGGCCCCGAGGCCCTCACGGCGCGGGGGCGGCCGGCGCCGCCATCACCGCCGCCGGCAGCCCGCCCCTGGCCACGGCGCAGGCGCGGGGCGGGACGCGGGACGCGGCGCAGGAGCGGGCGGCGCAGCGCGGAGGTGAGGCTGCCCCGGGCCGGGCTGCGCCCCCGCGGCGGGCGGGCGGCGCTGTGTGAGCGGCGGGACCCTCCTGGGCGGCGGGCGGCCGGGCTGTGCCGGGCACAGGCGCGGTGCAGCGCGGTCGGGTCGGTAAGGGCCGGGCCCCGACCCAGGGGAGCTGCGCTGCCTGTAAGCGGCGGGGCTCAGGCGGCGGGGCCGGGCGCTGCAGCCGGGACAGCCCCCGCGGCGTCCCCGGCCCCCCGCTCTGCCCCCCGCTGAACCGGCCCCGGAGCGCTCGGGGTTCGCGCCAGGGAAGGGGCCGGGGCGGGATCGGTGGCCGCGCCTGCGGCCCGGGCGGTGCCGGTGGCCCGGGCGGTGCCGATGCCGAGGGACCCGCTTCCCCTCGGGAGCCCAGAGCCGCCTGCGCCGTGGGTTAAAACTTAGTCACGCCGATGCCTGCCCCTAACCCCCGCCAAGGCCGCGCCCTCCGGCTCAGCCAGTTCCTCCCGCTCCCCCGCGCCAGGCGGGCTCGGGCTGCCCCGGCCTCGCAGCCGGGCCGGGCAAGTGTCCGTGTGCTCCCGCCCGGTGGGGCTGCTGGCTCCGAGACCTGCCCGGGTCGCCGTCCCCCCCTGCCCCTTCCCGTGCCCCGTTCTGCCGGCCGTGCTGTGCCTTTACGCGCTGGGGAAGCGGCTCTGCCCCTCGCAGCCATCGGAGCCGCCGTCCTCCATGTGCCGCGCAGCCACGCGTGCCACCACCACTGTCCCGCACCGTTGTAGCTGATGTTGACGCTGTTTGAGCCAAAGTTTCATTTGGGGACTGATCTGCAGAGGTGCCTGTTTTAATTAGTCGTTAGAGTTTCAAGTGGTTTGAGTTACAGTCAGCGGGTTGATCCCGTTGCTTTGATAAGCTTTCCGCTGTAAGGAGACCATCAGGAGCGCCATTCAGGTTTTTGTTTGTTTCAGAGGTGTCCCCGAAACATGGCAGCCAAATGGACGGGCGGACATTCGACCTCTGTATTGTGCTTGAATGTAAACACGGAAGGCCTGGTGGCTTCAGGTGCGGAGAGAGGCGAGCTCGCGCTCTGGGACGGGAGAGGCGCCCTGGTGGGACAGCTCCAGCTCCCGAAGGCAGACGACGTGACCTCCGTGGTGTTCTCTCCCCGCCATCCCGCCAGGCTGTACACCTCCCACGGAGAAACCGTCAGTTTGCTGGATGCCCGATCCCTCAAGGAGCCCGTTGAAGGCTTCCATGTGAACGAGGAGGAGATCAACTGCCTCTCCGTGAATGAGACCGACAGTTTCTTGGCTGCGGCAGATGACTCGGGGGCAATAAAGGTTATGGACCTGGAAAACAAGAAAGTCAGCCGGTCCTTGAGACACTTAAACATCTGCTCCTCTGTTGCCTTTCGACCTCAGCGGCCTCAGAGCCTAGTTTCCTGTGGACTGGACATGCAGGTGATTTGCATACAAGTAGATGGTTATTAGAGAAGTGAAACGGTAACTACCCACCTGTGTAGTGAGGCACCAGCAGACTTTCACCTAGAGCAAGAGTGCACAGCCTTCCGTCGCTGGAAAGCTCCTTAACTGTTCCGAAGTAGTTTTGGTGGACAAAGCTCAGTGTTGAGGCTGTTTGTGCCAGATTCTACTCAGCAGTTCCTCTCCCCGTTTTTATCTTCCTCCATATCCACCAATATTTACAGTCTAAAAGTGAGGGGGGTGGGTGGGAATCAGAATATGGTGCAGAGCATGCTCATGCCATGTTAGCTCCCCGTTGGACTGAGCAAAACCAGCAGCTGTCCCTGGTGATCAGTTACGGCTGCAGACCAAATACAGATGGTAGTTAGAAAAAGGCAAAATGCTTGAAGTGGACAGGATGCTAGGAGGAGCTCTTCACTGCAGGTAGATAAATATCTTTCCAAGTGGCATGTATCACTCTAAGGACAAGTCATTTTTATAATTTATACTTTGTTCTGATTAACCTCTTGGAAGCATTAAATATTCCTTGCCTTTTATGCTTCTCTGTCCTTGTGAAGAGGAAACGTTGTCCTTTTCGCACCACTTGTGGAAGCATTCTGAGAAAGACCGTGCTAGGAGTTAATGGAGTTTTTTGAGTTCTGTTGCCAGAGTTGGCCACCCAGAACAGATGCTTTTCAGTAATTTCTTCCAGTGGTTGAGATCTGATTTAGCCCGAGATTAAAACTATCACTTCTACATAGGTTTCAGTGGTTCTAGCGCTGTTATAGCAACATTGAGCAGTTTCACCCCGTGTTACTGAAACTGAAGTGCATCTAACACCCATTGGGACGAATACATGCCGATACTTAGTGTAAGTGGTATTTTTCCATATTAAAGGCATAGATTGTATAAATTCAGTAAGTTTATCCAAATAGGGGCTGATTGATGGAAGTATGCCAGGTTTAGACTTTGCCAAATTTTCAGAAATTTTCCAGGTTTTTTTTCCTTAGGTTGACTAGAAGATGGATGTAGGATTCTAACTGAAGTACTGTGAGAAACTCCAGAGGTACCAAAGTATCAGTCTGAGAGGAGTAAACGCTCAGCATCTTAGACAGCTGGCTTAATTCAGGTCTCTAAAATACAGATTCACAAGCCTATGGCTGGAAACTTCTTATCAGAATTCTAAGCGTTTGTATACCACTGCTGTGCAAGTGAACTGGTCATTTTTTGTGACTTTTCAGTTTTAGTACGGTTTACTGTAGCTCAGCAAGTTGGTTTTTAGGTGAAAGTCAATGTCCCCAGATGGTAGGAATTCGTTAGTGGGGTTTTGTAAAATGAAAAAAGTGGTTTTGTGCATTGAGGCTGGCTTTAAGATACATCATTTCATAAAGAGACGCTGAAGTGCTGTGCAGCAGCCTGTCTTTGGACTTGTTTACAAGCTCTGTGAGCATCAGAACATGTTCTGGGCTCGCATGTCAAACCCTCAGTGAAGCTGTAGCTGATGGGAACTGAGATTTGGGTTGCCAGGTTTTCTTCAGAAGTTCCATGAAAGCAGGGAAAACGCTATGAGGACAGAAAATACTTAGGCTGCAGAAAACTTGTTAGCACTTGATGAATTCATAAAGCTGTTGCAGTTGTCTGTGCTGAAAATGGGAGTGTTTGCCTTAAGCATTAGGACCCAGCCTCTCTGATTTACTTTGCCCTGCACACGCTGTTGTCATGGGAAGTCTTCCCTTGCATCGGTAGCAAAGGAGTTCTAATGTAGCAGCAACAGTGGTCACTAAAACAGCGAAATTACAGGAAACAACATAGTTTGGAAGTCTTTGTGTGATCTGGATTCCAGAAATGCAGATCCAGTGCAGTGTGACAGTTCTTTTGGGGCACAAATTTAAAGACTCCTGTACTTTCTACTGGAGATCACTAGTGGAGGAATATTTTTATTAACAACAAATTAAAGCTTTGATTAAAAAAGCAAACAACACACCAGTCCTGCATTAGACTGACTCGTGCTTTCATATCTGTTGGCCTTGAAAATGCTCATTATCCATTCAGGTCCTACAAAAGTATCGACGGAATTATTTTTAACTGGTGCGGTATAAACCTATGGTACTTGAATTGCTGTACGAGAGATGCAGGGTGCATTTGAAGGCACGGTTATTGCTTCATGAGGAGCTTGGAGGTGGGGTGGCATTTTAAAAGCAAACCTAAAAGCACAGCCTCCCCCCCATCTCGTCAGGAAAAGCGTGCCCTGCCTCGATATGGTGGAAGCACAAACTGGATCTACTCATTGGATAGAAAAAAAAAAAACCCAAGCATCTATGTCTGTTTAAAAATGAGGGCCTGAACTGCTGTTTGCCTTTTGCTGTTCCTTTTTTCACACACATTCATGGAAGTGATTATTTTAGGACAAGTACGTAGCAGAGAGAGAACCAAAATTCAGAATGCTAATGTTCTCTATTTACTGCTAGCGTTTCCGTGTCCTTCCTTTTAAATAATTTAATGTATTTTAAATAATTTAAATAATGACGGGCACTATGTCATGATTACTACTGCCGAGATGAATGTGAAAGCGTTCAGAACAGTTTGTTCATACGTTTTGTGGTCTGAAGGTGCGAGTCACTGACTCTGCTGAGTAGGGCGGTATGAGGGTGTGGGAGGCACGCCGTAAAGGTTTGCCGTATTTATCAGGTAAAGTTTAACCACTCCTCGCAACACATCTTGCATATCTTGCACTCATGCGTAGCCTTTCCTCTGCTGGAGCCAGAAGTGTGATTGTTTATTTTTACTGTTAGCAAAAGATCTGATTTTACGTAAAACAGACAAATTACCGATTTATACTTTTCTTTCAAGGTTATGCTGTGGAACCTGCAGAAAGCTCGCCCCTTGTGGACCACAAACCTGCAGGAGTGTGAAAGTGAGGAAGACAGTCCACAGTCAGCGGGCCAGTTCTTTAACCCGCCGCTTGCACATTCCCTGTCTGTCGCACCGTGCGGCAACATCTTTGGCTGCGGAGCTCAAGACGGTAAAGTCAGAATATTCAGAGTCACTGGTGCCAAGTTTGAACGTGAGCTGGAGTTTCTAGGTCACAGCTTAGGAGTATCGCAGGTCCTTTTTATGCCAGAAGCGTACTGGTTGTTGACTGGAGGCAATGATGGGAAAGTCTTGCTCTGGGATGTCAGCAGTGACATTGGAAAGCAGGAGCAAAGTCCAGCAAAGTCTCTGCAGAGAAGGAAGGCCCAAGCACCTGCATCCACCAGAAAAGACAGAAAGCTCAACAAAGTGGCTTCAAACGCTAGAGTGTTACCAAAGCTAACCATTGAGCACGGAGAGAAGGTGAACTGGATCTCGTGCGCGTGGCTCAAAGGCTCCAAGAGAGTATTAGTTGCTGATCAGAGTAGTTCTGTATCTGTGTATCCACTGCCAGAAGCTTAGCTGCTGAGACGTTTAAAGAAATTAGTGGGGCATAAACCACTTCTTGGAGTGTTTGAAATGACTCCAGTTGCATCCACTGACAGTGAATTGAACGGTGAAACCTGCTGCATTCTTTGGAAGGGGATTTGCTGTGTACTCACACAAGTACTCGCAATGTAACTGGCCTCATGTTAAGGCTTTCAGCGGCTGTTTGTACTCACTGCAGCCATGTCTTGCAGGGTTGGCAGTTTGCTTCTTGAATTTAAGTGAAACTGGTTTCAATATATTTAGGGGTAATACTAGTTCATGACTAAGCTGACATAATTGAGGTTGGAGGAAGAAAATCACGCTGACAGGAACACCCGCAATGCTAAATGAGAATGCTGAGCTATAACAGAGATGTCTTTGGCTGAACTCCTTGCATTTTTAACTATAGCAGTGCTTTACATTACTCTCCCCGTTAAACTGTGTCACAGTTAGCTTAAATTGGCCATAGTGGAAATATATTTTTCATTAGTTTGTCAGCAGCTGCATATAAGACTAGAGAAGCATCAGTTAATGAGTAATCAAATTAGTTTAACTGTCATTGCCAATTGGATTTTTTCACACTGTGGTAAACAAAGGAGCAGGGGAAAAGTTAACATCTGTTTAATGGGTCAGCTGTCTTGTGCATTTAGTTGTTTATCCCAGGGGAAAAATAACTATTACATTTGTCTTAATAAATGCTTTCTCTCTCACTGCTCCCATGTTCCTATACTCATGCTAATCTTGCCAAACTTACACAAAATTGTGTCAAAAAGTACGCTGCATACCCCATCACAGGGGGACTACAAAGGGCCAAAGGCACAGCCCCTCCTTGCCCCGATATTTCCAGTGTCTTCCCAAGGCTTTAGAAACATAACAAGCAGAACTTGGTTTCCTGGAAACATCTCTGAATTTGCAGGTTGAAGGTGGGGAGAACGTAAGTGGGAATGCTGCAGCTCTTGACGTGTTCAGTTCAGGCTGGATTTCCCATGGAACAGGCAAATTATTAAAAGGAAAAAGCTTTTTTTTTTTTTTTCTCAGGCTGTCCTTAACCTTCCACCAAACTGAATGCCTGGTACTGGCTGAAGATCTGCTTTGGTAACGTGGAGTTTGTGCTGTCTTGTTTCACCAGCTGTGCTGGTACCAGACGCACATTATCTATGTGCCTCTTTTCTTCTTTTTGATGGAAAACTTTCCACCTCTTTTTTGCATACCCAGCTCCTGAAAATCATTAGCCAGTTGTGCTGGCTGTCCATCCTTTATGGAAGAGATTCCAACTGTCTTGGTTTTGCTCAAAGCAGCTCCCCACAACCAAACACAACTCATTCTCAGCCAAATGTGATTTTACCATCATACCTTTTTTTTTTTTTTAAAAAAAAAAAAAAAAAAAAGGGCAATCTGCCTGCACAGCCTTTAACAGCAGGAGATTTTGGCCCAAGACACGAACTAGCTGGTGCTTCAGCAAAATGAACCCAAAACACAGGAAAAAAAGCAGAATAGTGTAGGTACCCCCTTTCGTGTCACCTCTGAATTTACGTATGAAGATGGAGAGGATCAGAAGTGGTGCGGGTGTGTGGTTCAGTACGGGATACGTTCGTGAGCATGTGTCTGTGCATCTATGACCTATATTTGGACATCAGTCTATAAAAAGCCTCAGTACAAACAACCCGCAGCAGGAGTCAGATCCTCTGTCCCTGTCATTGCTGCCGGCTTCAGGAGAGAGGATCGAGCCCACTCCGGCTTTTATTTCTTCTCTTTGTGCTCTCCGGGAAGATGGCTAAAGCCAGCATCTCTCTGCGCTTCCTGAACGAGACGTTAAACAGGTCACTAAAGGGTCGTGCTAGCGCTGCCCTGAGGGACAGGGAAGGATGAGGGGCTTAGAGGACTGGGGGCATAGAGGGCTGGGGCAGGGAGAGGAGACAGCAGTTCTTGGCATCAGCTCCCTTGGAAATTTTCATGGGTAACAAAGAGGTGGTAAATATACGTTATGTGTATATGGGAGAGGAGTAGTTCGCGAGCGATCTTCTGTTTCGCCTTTACCGGTTGGGGAGGGAAGTGGGATAGAGCCACACGCTGCACCCTTCTGTGAGCGCAGTCCTGGGCAGCCTGCGCGCTGCTAGTGCTGCCCACGTGCCACGGGACTTGTGCAATTGCTCCATGGCAAAGGCCTGCAGCTGCGTGAAGTGTGGCTGGGCGATTACGAGTAACGAAGTTAACGTTTGCACTCATACTGCTGTTGTAAATGGGAGATTTGGGATGAACTTGTGGGTTTGGGAGAATGCCTCGGTGTCTGGAGGGTTCAAAGACAGGGTGTTAGTGGTTACGGTTAACACACACACCGCCACCCCCACCACCACCCCCCTCCCCAAGAACAGACTGTTCTTAGGAGTTTAAAGAGAATAACTGTCGCTGAAGAATTGGGACATAGATGATGCTGATTCACTGTCCATTTTCGAAGCCTGTACTTGGAAGAGGAACACCTGACCAACAGGTTCATTGGCTTCATGTAAAATAATCTGGCCTCAGCTGCCCCTGCTGGCACCAGTCCTGTGCTCAGCTGCAGTGCGGCAGCACAGGCACTGGTGGATGGTGTCTCTAACCAGCTGGACAAACAGTCACAGGATCGAGTATCAGCCGTCAGCACAGCTCGTCAGGAAATAGCTGAGAGAGGCTCTGAAATTCCCCACCGTTACAGACATGCGTGACAGTGCTCCCTCTCAATAGGTTTTCACATACGGATTTTCATAGGTACTACCTTTAAAGGTATTGTGTAAAGAGTATCAAGCAAAACAACTGTAAGTCAGCTTAGGTGTCATACATGTAACCAGTTTAACTGTAGTAAAAATGATCACTGTCTATCAAGACGATCAGAGCTGATGGAACACAGTACTTCTGTTTATGAAATTAACGTTTACCGACTAACACTGGCTGACAGACTTGCTAAGGAACTGCTGCTCTGGTCAAGATCCTAACATTGCTCACCAGCAGCTTTTATGACTCCAATTCACACAACAGTAACTGCAAAAAAAAGTTACTAGAGACCTGAACAGAGAGAGAAACAGAAAAGCAGGAACCAGTCCTGAAAGAAAAAGTGAAAATTAAGCCTGTGGGAAACTGGCTGAAGAAGTGTGTGTCTAACTGGCTCTGTGAACGGAGGGTACAGGAGCAGCTGTGGAGTGTGGGGCTCTGCGTTGCCCTGGAAAATAAAACTGATGTGACAGCTCTAAAGTAATGAAAAATGTCATCTTCTGGAAATGCCTGAGCAGTGAAAATAAGGTTACGCGTACAACCACGCTTTCAGAAAAATGGGAGTGCTAGAGCTTTTACTGTGAATCTTCCAAGTACGTTCTGTGTGCTAACAAGAAGAGAACTTCAAAAGCTTCCTGGTCAAGATTGGAGGTGTTTGCACATACGCTAGACAGATATTAGAGGCCACCGACTCAATGGTAACTTCGCTTATATTAAAGGAAAAAGTGTCTAGAGGTTACGATTGAAACAAAAGCAGGAGGTTTAATCCTTCTTCCTGGTTTCATTCAGAGCTTGGATCAAGAGACAGAAGCACTCATTCTACCAGAACTTACAAGAAGCTGTAGGTTATTATGGAGATCGGTCCTACCATGGTGTAACTGAACAGACATTTTTAGAATGAAAATTAGCAAATATTGAAATGTTTGCGACAGATGCTTAAAAATATACAAGAGTAATTTACAGACAGACAATATACACCATACCAAAAAAGTGCTGGAAAGGCAAAACTGGTCAAATAATTTTGTCAGAATCCAGCACGCAGTAAGAACTGTGCCCAGTTTCAAAACCTCTGCTGTGAGCCAGCAGGAAACTCTGAGAGGCTCTGAGAAATAAAAATCTTGCTGCAGCAATAGAAGTCCTACCAAGGTAAGAGCAGGATGTAAGCAGCTCTCAGGAGATTGTGAAGGAAGTCTCCCAGCCTCGGGAAACTATAGAAAATCATTAGACAAGAGTCTGCACAAGCTGCCAGAAAATGAATTAAGGTCAGGGAGACTCGGAAAAATATGCACTGTTGATGCTCTTTTATTTTCTCCTCCTTCAGGTCGACTGCAGGCAGAGCCCAAAGCAGGAGGAGAGGGAGGCAGGTAGAGGGGGGAGCTACTGCTAGGAAGCAATGGTGTTCTTGGTCCTTCTCGTCAAATGACAGGCTTTGAAATGGGCAGTATGCATGAAAGAAGGGGGAACCACTGGTAAATTACCCAGTCTGCTGTTTATACAATCTAAAGTTAACCTCTCTTTGTTGGGGGGTTTGTTTTTTTTTTAATGTCATGACCTGAAAGCTACTGCTTATTTTGTTCTTACAAAAAAAGTTCAGTGAAAGATAAACGAAACAGGGCCACAACAAACAAGGTGAAAACCTTAATACAGGGTTTAACACAGGCAGATCACAACTCAGAATCCAGTTCCTTTAGCATTAGATCAATACAATAATAGTAACAACACTGCTTAGTGGAGCAGTGGGGATGAAGACAGGGAAGCTACAAAAAAAATATGTAGGGTCTTGCATCTTGCCTGTAATAAAATTTAGCAGTGGCATAGTTTTGGTTTTGTTGATACAGCCTGAAGTTCTGCCAGTAAAATGGAAAGAAAAATCACAAAAGTCTATGAGGAGCAGCTGATGTTTTGCTAGTAAGTCACTTGCAGAGCACATAGTACTGGGATATTTGTTCAGTATTTAGGAAGGAACTTTGAATGATTCATATTTTGATGGCTTTGAGATCCTCAAGATTCTCAAGAACCCACCTTGACGTAAATCAGCTACCTGAGGCAAACTTAAAGAAAACAGCCTTTGTAACAAGCACCCCAGGAAGAACAGGAGTCCAACGTACCCTGCTGCTGGGGCGAGGAGCATCCGGCAGGTGCAAAGCACACGTACTGCCATTCCCTCATACTTCATCCCCAAACACAGCAAGTTCTTTTAGAGTGGCCGGTTCTCTTAACCAGAAGTGGAGTAGCTCAAACTCAAAAGCCTGTCTTTAGGGTTGTAATTTAAAGAGAGTACAAGGATGTACCTTTTGTTTGTTTTTTTTTTTTTTTCCTTTTGCTTTGTGGTTTTGTGTTGGGTTTTTGTATGTTTTTTTTTTTAATAAGGAAAAATGCAATGGATAGTAATGAAAAGGCAGCTAATAAATACCAGGTAGGAAGCAGTTTTCTTATTGCTGCTTTACTAAGGTCTTCTTACGGCACAGTTCTGTGGAAGAACAGTCTTATAAAAGGGAAAACCAGAGTGGGATGAGCTGACAGGAGAAGAGAAACACTGCAGGTGGCTTGGTTATTACTTCTGCTGTTAATCTGGGGAGGAATGAGAAGTTCTGCCCAATGGCAAATGAGAATTGTTCAAAAGATATGACACTACAAATAAAAGCATAAATCACCTCAACATGTATTAGAGGAAAAAACCTGCACCCCTCATGTTAACGCAAACAGTCGAGACTTGCAGACATAGCTAAATTCAAACCTTGCATTGCATTTACAAGTTACAAGACCTCTGCACGAGGAAGGGCCGAAAAGACCTGGGCTGTGTCAAAACACCTGAATTTCTCGTGGCATGCGCACTCACAGTGCTGTCAGGAGCCTCCGCAGGGGTCGGGGCCGCTCAGCGCAGCGTGTCACCTGCTGCCAGGGCCAAGCCCTCACCCAGCGCCCTCGCTTTCCATCCTCCAGAGTAGAGGCCCAGCTGCAGAGCCTGGAGGCTCGGTTCACCCGCCTGGACGCCAGCCTGCAGCGGCTGGCACAGAGGTTCGAGCTGCAGGAAGAGGCGATGGAGGAGCTGAGCCGGGACGTGCTGTGGGCCTTGGTGCCGGAGGAGAGGTGAGCAGGGGTACGGCCTGCGGGGCTGGGTGTGAGGAGAGGTGAGCAGGGGTACAAGGAGAGGTGAGCAGGGGTACAAGGAGAGGTGAGCAGGGGTACGGCCTGCGGGGCTGGGTGTGAGGAGAGGTGAGCAGGGGTACAAGGAGAGGTGAGCAGGGGTACAAGGAGAGGTGAGCAGGGGTACAAGGAGAGGTGAGCAGGGGTACAAGGAGAGGTGAGCAGGGGTACAAGGAGAGGTGAGCAGGGGTACGGCTTGTGGGGCTGGTGCTGGAGGAGGGTGAGCAAGGGTACGGCTCGGCCCTTGCCCGGTGCCAGGGATGCTGGTGTGGCTGCAGGCTCTGGCACATGCGCCAGTCCCAGCCGGATCCCCAGGGACTGCAGGGCGGGCGATGGCTCTGCCCTCATACCCAGCTGCATGAATGGGCAACGGCTGCTATGTTTTTATATATATATATATATATATATATATATAAAACTACACAAATGGGCAATGGTTGCTGTGTTTTATACATATCTATAACACTGCAGAAATGGGCAAGATTGCTATGTCATATATATAAATAAAAACCTGCAGAAATGGGCAATGACTGCTATGTTATAAATAGAGATGCATATATAAAGCTGCAGAAATGGGCAATGATTGCAGTGTTATACATACACATTTGCAGACATGGGCAACGATTGCTCTGTTATGTATGTGCAGCAACGGGCGCCGATTGCCCTTTTAGCGGGACCGCTCGGTGGGTGGATCGCTCTCTCCCGCAGCCCTCAGGGGCGGGCGGGGCGGCCGGGGCCCGTTCGCCTCAGGGCCCGGCAGCGTGAGGGGCACCGGCCCCCCAGGAACGCGGGGGCTCCTTCCCCGCCGGATCGGGCCGTTCCCGGCGGCGGGCCGTCCCCGTCACCGGCGGGCCGTCCCCGTCACCGGCGGGCCGCTGTGTCTCCCGGCAGGCGCGGCGGGGAGGAGCGAGCGGCCGGGAGGCGGGAGCGGCGCCTCAGCGACGGACGGGGCGGGGTGGCGCGCGCGGGCAGCGCCACGGCGGCGGCCATTGCGGGAGGCCGCGGCCTCGCCTGCCGCCGGGCCGGAGGGGCAGCCGCCGCCGTCCCGCCGCGGAGACGCAGCTCGGTGGGTGCCGACTCGTCGCTTTGAGCGCTCGGGGAGCGGGGGAAGGAAGGGGGGGGGAGCGGGGGAAGGAAGGGGGGGGGAGCGGGGGAAGGAAGGGGGGGGGAGCGGGGGAGGGGGGGGGGGCAGCTTCCTCCCGCTCCGCGCCCCTGGCTGTGGCGCGGCGGCCCTGCGCGGCCTAGGGGCCCCCGCCGCCCCCCGCCCTGCCTGACCCCTGGTATTTGTTAATACTTACAAATTGAAATAGGCCCAGAACGGGCGTACGTGGACTCGGAGGTTTCTCTAACTAACCGCCTGTAAAACTAGGTGTCTCCTTGTCACTTGGCATCCTTTTCAAAAAAATCAAAGGATTTGTTCAACCGAGAGCAGAAACAATAAAACCCAACTTAAAAGTACCTTTGCCTCCATGTCGAGTTTCTGTGTGGCTGAAGCTGCAGTGTTTTCTCTCAGGACCTCTCCTCTCACTGAAGCTGGCTGTTTTGAAGAAGCTTGTAAGAACTTTCTTAAGCTCCTGTGCCTTAAACCCCAGTATTTTTATCCTTTTTGCTGTATGTGCCTGTTGTTTTTGTTTTCTGTTCCACAGTGGTTTTGTGGGCCAAGTGGAAAAACCCTCTGAGGAACGTTGGTGATAGAAAGGCTGGATGATCTCCACCGGCTTAAGTCCTGCGAGAAGATGCTGAAGTGTGGAATGCTTTGGTTAGTTCTTTGCTTATATTAATGAAAAGTATTTTGACTTTTTAGTCTCAGCTTAAGCAAATGAAGGAACAAGGAAGAACCTCCTCTCGTCTGAGGTGTAGGGGTGTTGTATTTCACCTACAGAATGTGGTGGAACCAAGTACCAGAAGCAGCTTTTGAAGGAGGCGCGCGTACTGAAACTGACAGAATGGAAGGTTAAGGTAACTGTGATAACATATCCACCAAATGTGAGCATAGCTGCTTGATTGTAAGGACTGAATGCTTTCCCCCCACCTCCTTACCACCTCCTTGCTATCCTGAAAGCACCTGTTAAAACTCGCAGGAAACTGCAGTAGGAAAGAAATCCTGCTACCCTTTCTTCATGACTTCTGGGAAGACCAGAGTCATCTTCTGACAGCTAAGAATCTCTCAGATTGTAAACAAAAGTAACCACTTCAGCAGACTTCTTAAATCCACAAACATTTTCATAAAGTAGCCGTAAACCTGAGCATTATGTATTTTCTTTTATATCCATTACGGGAAGTAAAATCAATGTTTCTTTTTTGCTTTCAGGTACTGATGTACTAGACTTGTTCCTCTACTTTGTGTCAGTATGTCGAAGAAATTGGAGGCTCCGCTTTCCTTGTCTGACTGCCTCTGCCAAATTTGCATGGAAATCTTTGTGGAGCCTGTGACACTGCCATGCAACCATACCCTCTGTAATTCTTGTTTCCAGCTGACAGTTGAAAAGGCCAGTCTTTGTTGCCCTTTTTGTCGGCGTCGAGTCTCTTCTTGGGCACGATATAATGCCCGCAGAAATACACTTATCAACTGGGAACTCTGGGAAAAAATTCAGAAGAATTACCCGGAGGAGTGTGAACGTAGGATTAACGGACAGGATTTGGAAGAGGAAAGTAAGTAAAATGTCGCTTGTTCTGGGATGTCTCTGTTTTACCAAGGTAATTACTGTTGGTGGACTGTGGATGCTGTGAAACAAGAAACTGCTCATAGACAGGTGTGTTACCGCTAGAAAATGCAGTGTCAGCTCTGCTGTGAAAGGGGCTTGTGAGGCAGAGAAATGGCCATCCGTGCCTCTTTCGTTTGTAGCACAGAGGGTAAGTCATGTTGCGTGATCACTGAAGTGGATGTTTGTTCATGCGTTTTGCACAAACTGTCCATGTATGGCTGCCTAGCCTTGCTATTCCTTACTGATACAGCTTCAGCTGTAAAGTCTGTAAGTGGAGTGTTTGCGTGTGTGTATTTATTACTGTCAAGTTTTAAGTGAAGTGTTTAGAAAATTTTCAAGTTTTAGACACTGTTAATTAGTTTGGTTAGAAATTCCAGGGCTTCAGTCTGTGCAAGAGTCTCTGGGCCTAAAATTGTGGTGTCAGAGAAAAGGAAGTGAAATCTGATTAACTCTTTGAAGAAGGATTTTGGGGTTTGTTATGTTGTAAGTTCCCTTGGGGGAGGCTAATTGGGAGGTTGGCTTTGTGACACGTCATTCCAGTTGCAGTATTATGAAGTCTTTTTCATCACAAAAAGCAAGGGATATAAGTTATCATCAGCATATATATATTTGCTTTATATACGGTGCTTGGAAAACACTGACTGTTCTTGCTGCTCACTAATGCAGTGCTTTTTTATTTTGTTCCCTTTTTAATGCAAAGTGCTGTGTTTTTTTTTTCACAGCGCTTGATTTAACTCAAAACATTCCTGTGATAGGGTGTGGAAGTAATCTTAAAATCTTTCATCATCGACTGTTGTGATCATGCTTTGTTCCTCACTTCTCTTTTTTTTCCCCCTGCCCCTCTTCTTCCTCTCAATTAGTCTGTGTCCCCCATCCACAACACAAGCTGAGCAAGCCTGGGGAACTGAGGCAGGAATATGAAGCAGAGATTAGCAAGGTAAGTCTAAAAATATGTTAAAAAGCATAAATGTTTAGTGTCTAGTTATTTTAATTGTTCACACAAACAGCTGTAATGTTATTTGATGAAAAATAAAGGAACTTAAAAGGGCATTGCTGTTAAAGGAAAAATTCACACAGACATGGGTACTGCTAGGCTTTCTATAATCACAACTCAGAGTTGGGCCACCACCTCAGTGAGTGGCAGAGAACAAAGGGAGGCAGCACAGCTTATAGACACTTACCAAATCATTATTCAATGTCCAAAGTTTTTCGAAGTTTCCTTTGGTCTTGTCAGTTCTGTGAATCCATCACCTGACTCTGTCCCAGTTGATTCATCTATTCGGTTCCAGTCTCTGCCTTGGTTCCAAGGTCCTCCTTGGATCATAATCTTCTTTTGGCCTGCTTTAACTCACACGATCCTTCAAGTACACTTAGTCTTTGAACAAGCAATTCCTATTCATACACCATTTTTTTCTAAAAACACCTGTGTTTCTGAGGGCACCTGTGTATACAAATTGATCATCTATTGCTTTTCTATTCTCCTACTGATTAACTTGACCAAGTGTTAAACCAGCCTTGGATTTGACACGAGGCAACACAAATTTTCTTGTGCTAGTTGATCTACACCTCCTACCTTACCCTCTCAGTTGTGCCAGTAGTGTATGCTGTCTTGTTGTCCTTGGCAAGTAGGTGTGCTTCACAGGCTGTGAAAGATGTAGTGGTACCCACACAGCAGAATGCCCAGGCAGGTCTGTTAGTCACAGAGTGGTTGGGGTTGGGAGGGACCTCTGGAGATCAGCTAGTCCCGCCCTCTGCTAAAGCAGGTTCCTTTAGAGCAGGTTGCACAGGGTCGTGTCCAGGCAGGTGTTGAGTGTCTCCAGAGGAGACCCCACAGCCTCTCTGGGCAGCCTGTGCCCGTGCTCTGTCACCCTCACAGTAAAGAAGTTCTTCCTCGTATTCAGATGGCAGTTCCTGTGTTGCAGTTTGTGCCCGTTGCGTCTTGTCCTGTCCCTGGGCACCACTGAACAGAGCCTGGCCCCGTCCTCCTGACGCTCGCCCTTAAGGTACTTGTAGTCATTGATAAGATCCCCTCTCGGTGTTCTCTTCTCCAGGCTAAAGAGGCCCAGCTCTCTCAGCCTTTCCTCATCAGGGAGATGCTCCAGTCCCCTGGTCATCTTCATAGCCCTCTGCTGGCCCCTTTCCTGTAGCTCCCTGTCCCTCTTGAGTTGGGGAGCCAGACACAGCGCTCCAGATGCGGCCTCACCAGGGCAGAGCAGAGCGGCAGGTTCACCTCTCTCGACCTGCTGGCATTGTCCCTCCTAGAACACCCCAGGATCCCACTGGCCTTAAGGGCGCACTGCTGGCTCATGGTTAACTTGCTGTGCACTAGGACTCCCAGACCCTTCTCCACAGAGCTGCTTTCCAGCAGGTCAGCCCCTGCCTGTGCTGGTGCATGGGGTTATTCCTTCCTAGGTGAGGGACCTTACTCTTGCCTTTGTTGAGCTAGGTTCCTCTCCACCCAACTCTCCAACCTGTCCAGGTCTCACTGAATGGCAGTGCAGCCTTCTGGGGTGTCAGCCACTCCTCCCAGTTTTGCATAATTAAGCAACCTTGGCTGTCCCTTCATCCAGGTTGCTGATGAATATGTTGAACAGGACTGGACCCAGGACTGACCCCTACAACCGCTAGACTCTGTGCCGCTGGTCACAACCCTCTGAGCTCTGCTGTTCAGCCGGTTCTCAGTTCACTCCCTGTCCACCCCTCTTACCCACACTCCCTGAGCCTACCTATGAGGATTTTATGGGAGAGTGTCAAAAGCCTTGCTAAAGTCAGGGTAGACAACATCCACCGCTCTCCCCTCGTCTACCCAGCCAGCCATTCCATCATAGAAGGCTATTAGGTTGGTCAGGCATGATTTCCCTTTGGTGAATCCATGTTCACTACTTCTGGTAACGTTTTCCTACACGTGCTTAAGATGAACTCCAGGATGAGCTGTTCCATCTCCTTTCCAGGGATGGAGGTGAGGTTGACTGGCCTGTAGTTTCCTGGGCCCTCCTTCTTACTTTTTTGGAAGACTGGAGTGACAAGGGCTTTTCTCCAGTCCTCAAGCACCTCTCCTGTTCTCTGCGACCTTGCAAAGTCTTGCCCCGGGCAATAACATCTGCCACCTCCCTCAGCACTCAGGGGTGCACCCCATCAGGACCCATGGATTTGTGGGTGTCATGTTTATCTAAATGATCTGTAACCCCATCCTCCTCAACCAAGGGAAAGTCTTCCTTTCTCTGGAATTCCTCTCTTGCCTCTGGGGTCTGGGATACCTGAGGGCCAGGCTTGGTAGTAATGACTGAAACAAGAAGGCATTTGGTAACGGCCTTTTCTGTGTCCTTCGTTGCCAGGGCACATGCCTCGTTTGGCAGCGGGCCTACATTTTCCCTGTTTTTCCTTTTGCTGCTGATGTACTTGAAGCCCTTCATATTGTCCTTGACCTCCCTCACCAGATTTTAATATCTAGTAGACCTCTTCACATCCCTGCATGCTCTGACGTTCCTATATTCCTCCCACGTGGCCTGTCCCTTTTTTCACATTCATAAATTTCCTTCTGTTTGAGTTTTGCCAGAAACTCCTTACTCATCCTTGCAGGTCTCCTGCCCCCTTTGCTTGATTTCTTATTTGTAGGGATGCGCTGATCTTGAGCTTCAATACCTCATGTTTCCAGAAGAGTTCTTTTGGGGTTAGCGTGTCACCTCTCACTATTTGCATCCCTGCCCACACATACTGGAATGCA
The DNA here is from genome assembly GCF_963210335.1 of Falco punctatus. Taxonomy (NCBI): domain Eukaryota; kingdom Metazoa; phylum Chordata; class Aves; order Falconiformes; family Falconidae; genus Falco; species Falco punctatus. The sequence goes on from NC_137593.1 coordinate 28,970,012, forward strand.
TTTTATAGGTCCTCAAATGCACATTAAGTGTTTCAGACTAGCAAATGTGAAAATCTGGAACTGTTTGGGCTCTAGTCTTGTATGTGCCTTCTTGATTTCCCTCCTTAAGTAACAGACCACAATTAGATGAGCTTCTGTAATGAACACACAGCATGTTCTTATTTGCTCTCTCCCTGTGTGATCTGTGTTCATTTGAAAATTGGAAAATATTTGAAAGAACTCTTAATGCTTGCCTGTTTAAGGATCTTGTTCCCCTTCAGACATGGTAGCAGTAAGAATTACAATTGGCAATAGTGTCGGAATGCTCCTTTCCCTGACAGCCCCGTTGGTGGTTGTTACAAGAGCAGGGGGACTACATGAAGCAGAGGACTGTAGGGTTCTCTTTTATGGCAGTTAGGGGACAAGATTGCTCGGCAGCAATCGTGTTAATGGAGATAGTGCCCAAAAGCGGTGAAACAAGTATGTCTGGTGCCAATCATAAGGCATCAATACAGGATCTGAGACAAACTTGGCCATAACATAACTTGTGTAGTATTACAGCTTGGCACTCGTCTCTAAAGCAAGGTTCCAGATTTCGTTACCCAGTTAAGAAAGCTTTATTGAAGTACTTTGCAGTCCTTGTGGAGTTACTGATTTATCAAGGGTGGACATCTGCTATAAGGAAGGCAGATCTAAAATTCTTGTCTGACCCTTTGGGCTTTGAGTGTTTCAAGAGAGCAGGACTCTTCCAGAAGAGAGGTGTGCTGTCTTTTGGGCATCTTGCACCAATATTGGGATTACGACTATGCAAGCAGGTTGAGCAAATGCTGTGGTCTAGCTGGCAACCAGCCTTGTAAAGAATCTTGATCTGAGTTTCTCTGTAGATCCGCGTATTTGGAGATCTTAGTTCTTGTTACTAACATTTTGAAAAGGTAATGGAATTTAACCTTGCAGGAGAGCAAGTGTTAGTGGTATAGTCTTACCAAAAGGTAGGTCAGTGGTATCAAGCTGGAGACTCTCCAGTATCGGTTTGATTCTTATTTCTTTGGAGGCTTGTGTAATTAAATACTGGGTTTGAAGTGTGCGGAGTCTTTGTGAATAGTGGATCATTCACATGTAAGGAGTGTCATCTGAGAGGTTCTGGCGTAGTGTGGTCTGACAGTAGTCACCAGGTGTATTTTAAAAAAACTTCTTAGGTGGAGGCAGAAAGGCGAGCGCATGAACAAGAGGAGAACAAGGCAAGTGAGGAATACATTCAACGGCTTCTAGCAGAAGAGGAGGAGGAAAACAGATTGGCGGAAGAAAGACGGAGGGAGATGGAGAAACAGCTTAAGCAAGATGAGGAGTTGGCCTGGCAGCTGAGTAACAGCCTGGTGAGTTAGGATCAAGGGGGGCAGTAGAAAATGTTGATATAGTGCAAGCTACTTAGACTTTTCAAAGCAAAAGTTAGAATTCTGAATAATATAAATTTTATTTTAAATGTAATTAGAAGCTGTTGTCAGCCCCCAGTACTTCAGATCTTTGATTGACTATTAATTTTTGAAGAGCCAGTGGGAGGGTAAAATACCCCAAACATTTCCACCTGTGTAATATGCACTTGAAACGTATGCTGGATGTTTGCATTGTGGAACAGTTTAAAACGTTGGTTTTCTTCCAAATACTTCCTTTTCCTAATGATTTTAAAAATACTTCTTTGGAAGAAATTGAGGTCTGTAACCTGAAAAAAGGAATGTACAATGAAAGTTTACCTTATGTTTTGGGGTTTTTTTTGTTAATTTGCATTGGGGTTTTAGTTTGTTGGCTTTTGCTACCCAGTAATAGTCCTAACGGTGAAGCCTGCGTACTAACTAGAGCAAAACCTGTTGTCCCTTAATGCTAGGTACAGGCAAGTGTACAGAACATGTAACATTTCTGACTGTAACTATCCATTACTTAAAGTTCTCAAGTTCTTTGGACAAAAGTAATTCATTCTGCAGCAGAAACAAAGTAATTCTCTGGGTTTTCTCCAGTTTGTATTGTGTTTTGTTTTGCATAATGCTATTTTTACTTGTCATTGAAGAATGATCATTCTAAAGGATGCGTGCCTAGCAGTCCTTCACCAATAGGCAGTCTCTCACCTGAAACGTCCCCAGCTAATTTGTGCAGGATGAAGAACAAACCAAGCAACTCTGGAGACATTCAGAAGTAAGTAATTAAAGTTTTTCTTATTGGTCTGTTTCTTGGTATAGTGTCCCTCTGCTCCATTAGCTTCCCTGGAATCCTGTGGTCCAACTTCCCCAGGTAATCTGGGGCAAATATTAACTTGAATGTCAAAACGTCTCCTTGTAGGATAATACGGAGGAGAAGGGAACACTTGCCCTTCTCTTACTGTTTTTGTTTGGCAGAATGAACCTGAAGATCTCGATTAATGCAAAGGACTGACAGTTAAAGAAAAAGAGTTTTAAAAGGTTTTGTTTTGCTTTTTTTTCCCTTTTAAGGTATCTGTCTCCAAAACTTCATCATACATTGGGATCAGCATCATTCTCTAGAACAGCAGAAAGAGGCAGGAGTGACTCTGGCTCTGTGGTAACTAGAATAATTTTGTTATAAATCTCAGTGTTAGTAATTAGGGGTTCTTTTCCCCTTGCGTATAGGATTGCCAATCCTGTATACCCCTTGCACATCAGCGCTGGGCAGTTTATCTTGTCCTTTTTGAATTACCTTCAGTATTTGTGATTCCTCAAAGCGGAAAGGCAAGAAGCCACGCTTGGCAGTCCACAGAGGCACACCTGCAGCTTACTTCAAGAGTTCCTTTGTATAGTCTTACGTATGCCTTACCTGTCTTCAGCGAGCTCTGGGTTGCAACCAAGGGTGTATAAAACTAAAATGACGGTTCTGGAGCTCACTGGAGGAAGGTTGCACTCCAATTTTCATCATTCCATATGTCTGTCTTACCTTTCCTGTTGGGGTTCAAGAGAAGATGGGTAGGCTTGAACAATTGATTGAGTGGTTGATAAGAGGAGAATGCTGCAGTTGTGCAGTCCTTCAGCTAGGCTTGTGAGGTGGTTTTAAATATTTTCATTATTGTTGAGCAAGTATATATTTTTTTTTAAAGAGAACAGTCCAAGTTAATATCCCAGAGTTGCTATGATCAGTGCAGCTACAAGAAGAGAAATTGGAGTTTCATTTATACCTGTTGGCTTTTGGTAAGTTTACATTATTAGTAGTCTCTCCCTTTTCTTCAGGAGACCACTGTCAATGAAGGCAGCGGTTCTGCATGGCAGGATGAGCAAGAGGAAATGCCAACCCTGTCTCCACAGCTGACCGGTGTGATTAAAGATTCCAGTTCTAAGGATTTGTTTTTGGAATCGTGCATGAACTATTTCAGTGCCTCAGCTTCAGGGGAAACTGCTGCCATTAAGCAGGAAGAAACACCAGGACCAAATTGTCCAGGAGATGAAGTTCCACATGTGCTTCATAGAATCACGGAAGGGGAAGGGTCTAGAACAGTTCTTTGTAGATCCAAAAGAGAAGATGGTAGAATTGAGACAGACAGTGGCAGTTTAACACGGGTAGAAAGCATAAACCTGGAAGAATCTGCTGAAACTTGCGCTGGTACTCAGTCAGCAACAGATTCTGTGATGTCTGACCACAAAAGCGAAGTATGTGATCTCATGAAAGTGGCTGGACACTCAGATGAAGAGAAACCAGAGGGACTGCAGAACGCAAAGGAGACTCCAAAAAGAAAGTCACTGGAGGCCCCAGCTGAAGCAGTGGTTGACTTGTGCATGCCTGGTAAGAAGAGACGAACTATTCTGGAAAGTTTAGAGGACCAAGGGGAGCAGATAAATGATTTTAACTTGCAAAAGCAGAAAGCCTTTGAGCAGGAGTTGCATGAAAGGCGTATGCAAGAGGAGCAGGACAGGCTTCTGGCTCTGCAACTACAGAAACAGATCAACAAGGAGGAAAGGACACTGAATCGACAGAAGGGCTCTCCAGATGAGTATCTTCTTCGCACCAAGCCGCCTCAGTTTGTGAAAGACTCTCCTTCTAGAAAGGGAAGTTCTAAGGTGGCAAAAGACTCAAAGGTACCAAAAAACCAGGCCGAAACAAATCACCGCAAGAGTCGAAGAGGTTCTTGCAATGAAAACTGGCAGTCCCCTACCAGAGTCCGAATGAAATCGCATAGCACTAAGGGAGGAAAAGTTTTGAATTGTGTCGTTAATACCAGTGATGCAAATGATATTTGTTCACTGCCTAGTAAGCAAAAGACCATTCTTCAGATGTTTAAAAGTTCTGTTGTGGAGTAGATCAGCAGAACCACAGATGCATGGTGGAATGAGAATGGAAACCATGGTTTAATGCCTTCTCTTGTGTATAGGCAGATCTTCCTGTAAGCAGTTTTAAAGTTACTGGTTTTGAGGGGCATCACTTTAGGTCACAGAGGTGTTGTATATTCTGAGATGTTTTAAAAATGTACACCTCTGGACTTAAAATTTAATTGGTCTTCTTCTGACTACAGCTTATTTCCTAGCACTTGCATTTACATAATTTTGAATGTGAGTATTGTTAAGTGTTTAGAAACAAAAATAACTGATGGTTGCCTTTTATGGAAAGGATGCATATTCCATGGAGGAAACAAGCAAAAAATTCTGCATTTCCAGAGGTCTGCCAGCTGCAACACTGAAGCTTGGCTTGGTATAGCTGTGTTCTGTTAAATTGAAGCATGTTGCTGGAATTCAGGTTATTTGTTGAATTGTGTTGTTTGTATGACAGCAAGAATATAACTGGACAGCCAGACACACTCTTTTTCTCTCATATACTAACCCCTTTCTTAGACAACGAGGGAAAAAACAGGTCGTTCTCCTGCTGCCAAAGCCAAGGATCTTTCATAGGTACCAATAGATAAGTGGTTCTGGGCTTGTATTTACCTCTGTTCATAGAGGTGACTTCTGCAGATCTGACTGCCGCTGTTGTTAAGAAAAAGATACTTTCCTTTATTGCTACTGTTCTGTAACTTTATTCTTGTCTATTATTACCTATGTTTAGTGTTATTTAATTTTCATATGCAAACTGGTTTGAGTCTGATAAAACCACATAATAAAAAAATAGTTAGTCCAGGAAACCATTAGGATGGAGAAAGTTAAAACAAAAGGGGGAAAAGCAACGGAAAACCAGAGTTGTCAGTAATGACATAAATATAATTAAAGATTCATGTCACTACCTTGCCTGGCTGTAACTGTTCCTCTCCATTTTTAGAGGGACTACCAAATAGTGTCTTCCAGTTGGGTTTAAAACTACCATCACTCAAAAGAATTGCAGTTCAGACATGGGGAAGCTGAGGCCTGTAGGAAGTTGAGGCTGGCGAACAGTTAACCAGCTGCTGCTCAGCAGAATTCTTCCATGGATCATTTTTTCTGTTGGTATTATAAAACCATCTTTGGTTTTGGCCTTTCTTTGCTTGTAATGAGGTATTTTTCCACTATACATGTTTGAAAGAGAGCAAAGCACCAATCTACATTGCTGAAGTGGGTGTACTGGTCATCCAGGTTAGCACGTGTTTTAAATGTATACTTCTTTTGAACCTCATCAGTGTTCTATAGGCTTTAACTGGCTTCTAGGAAATTTGTAACAAAATACTTATCTTTTGGTGTATTAAAAAATGAAACAAAACCTGAAATTTTATTTGAAACATGAACAGCACACCGAGCCGAAAACATGCATTGTTTTGTTTTCTTTGCCTGCATGTCTCAGTAATGCTGGGTTTCTCAAAAATAAATGACACTTTTTGAGAAAGTTACAATAGGTGACCAGTTGCAAATAATTCCCTCTTGCTGTCTCTAGCATTGTGCTGGAAACCTTCCTTCAATATAGATCTGTTTCTGTTTAATCCTTACCTTTGGGTTGCTTTCTGTCTTACCCATGCAGTCAAATATATCTTTCATCAATTAAGCTGTTAAGGCAGAGAGATTGACTCTTTTCATGCTAGTGACACATGGTAAGCACATAAAAAGGAAACTCTCCATTTGCAAAGCAGCTGAGAAGTAGTTTATTTTTTAAGTCTATTCACCCTCGTGTTAAAATAAATCTCCAAAGCATGGTGTCTGCTTTTAACTTGCTCTGGCATGGGGCTCCTCCCTCCCAACCATGTCTTCTGATGACCCCTGCCTATTCTCAAGTGCTCCTCTGATTTATTGTCATTTTGGTGTCGTGTTGTTGAGGATTTCAGAGCAGGTTGGAAATGGTTTAGAGCAGTGCAGGGCAGTTCCTGGCCTTTTCCCACACGGGTCACTCCTGCACTCTCCTGCCAAAACCCTAAGTTTGTGCCTGATGCAGCTGTGTCTGCAGTGTTTTGTCTGTGGTCCTGACAGTCCTGCTGTACCCCTTGAAGGGTTTTGAATGTCTGCCCTGTTATTCTCAACCACTGCCTTTAATGCCTAGCACCAGTCTGAATCTCAAGTGTTTTCACCCATTAATCTATAAGAAATAATCTTGCAAGTATTACAAATTCTGACTCTGGTTAATTGCTGTATATTTCACAGGTCATCACTATACTCCAGCACAGCAGTGCTGGCTTTGGAGATGCTTTTACAGCCAGGTCCTGATGCTTGAGAGATACTTGGTGAAAAAGAAGGGGAAGCATGTGTGGTCACACAGATAAATATCCAGATAAACTCTTAAGAGCTGAACAGAATGAAGCTGGAAATGAAATACATACCCCCTGACAGCTTTGATTTTCATTAGGGTTAAACGTAATCTACTGTTTTCATTGTTTTGGAGCTAGCTCTGCCCTTGACACTAGGTAATACAAGATAGGAGGCATTCTGTTTAAAAAACGTGGTATGGGAGCTCATTAATTCAGCAGGACCATGCAGCCTAGCCGAGTACACCCCAACAACATGCAGTGAGCTGCCCTAACAGCTCACTGCCAATGACAGGGCTCCTTCACTTGTGCTAGCTTTGGCACTGAGGACTCTCCATGATCTAATTCCAGATGTTAAAGGGGCGGGAAAAGCACCAAGGGGGGAGAGGGCACAGGAGAAAGGAGAATTTCCCTTTCTGGCAGCAATGTGCCTTGTGCAAGTAGCTCAGCTGTGCATGAAGGCATGTCCCAGCGTACAGGATTGCTGCATTTAACATGAGTTTCATTCCTTTTTCCTCCACAGGCTGTTCTGTGGATTCTTTCTTTTCCCCTTTTAATGCGTCAATTATGTGTCTCTATATATAATGTTTATGAAATGCAGTAATCCTGGTTACAAGTTCAATGAGGGGGAGAGGGGGACTTTTCTGCGTCTTACCCTTCAGTCAATCTTGCACACACCATCAATAGCAAATCTTGCTGCAATGGTTCTGTTGAAAGGAAACACAAATTACAGAAACTGTCCATTTCAAAGGTCTAAATCAGGGGTCCTCAAACTTTTTAAACAGGGGGCCGGCACGCAGATGAAGTGGCAGGCAGTCATCTGCGGCTGCTTGGTTTCCCCCCCCCAGCCCCTGGCGGGGGCAGAGCAGGGGGGTTCTGTAAATACGGGGGGCCGGATTGAGGACCCTGGGGGGCCGTATCCAGCCTGCTGGCCATAGTTTGAGGACCCCTGGTCTAAATAGTACAAAAGTCTATTTTGGTGTGTGTATGTATTGAGGGTGTGTTAAAGTATTTGGAGGTATTTATGTTTTTCCAACCTACTGGATTTTGTCCTCAGTGTAAGAATGTCCTCTTACATAAGAATTGTTGGGTTTTTCAAGCAGAATGGAAAAAAAAGCAAGACTAAAAAGTTGATCATCAGTTAAAACCCAGCCTTAACTGGAAAATATACAAAACCTATAACCTATACCAGCAGCCGCATTCAAGGCAGGCTACTGCAAGCCTCCAGGTTCCAAAGATAATCACTTTCCTTGCTGCATTCATGGCATAATAATCCTCACCAGATGCTTCTTTGGCCTGTCCTTTTAGATTTTTATTGTTAGAGGGTGGAATGCGGCTACTGCTGAGTGGATTTTGGTTGCACTCACATGCTGTTTCCATTGCTACAACGTGGGAGCTTTGAAGCAGGTGAAATCAGCTTTGACTGGTTTAATGTTTGTGAAGAAAGTCTGTACTCAGGCTGTCTGAGCTGGTGTAACAGTTCACTGCGGCTCAAAAGGGTGAGCTCACCTGCATTCAGCTAGCTCTAGTGGTTTATTTGTCCCCTTGGTGAACAAGTTCAGCTCATCCAATTGCCAGGGGAAAAAAAGCAAGTACCAAAAACCCCAAATACTTTGAGAGGCTTGGTTGCTTCCCTAAGGGGTAGAGCTGGTGTGGAGATGGGAGGTAGGGAGAGAAGCAAGAGAGGGAACAGATCTACCGGTTTTCGTAGAAGCAACTTTCAAATTCTGTGACTTCAAGGAAATCTCTGCTTTCTGTGGTACTCACTTTGGCTGACACGTGTCAATGACAAGGCGCTCCAGCCTGCTGACAGTGTTGGCAGCAGGCCAGCCACATACCATGTGAGAAACAACTGAAAGTGGTAGAATGCTCCTTTTCTATGGGTGTGATTTCTGCAGGTAGCATAGGGATCAAAAACGCCCAACGTGCTGCTTGTGATGGTTTTTCTCTTCCGACTTTGAAGGGCTGACAGCAAAGGTATCCTGCTAGCAAGGGATACCCTGTAACTGGCACTAAAATTGGGAGTAAACCGCTCAACAACAATGTAACATCACAAAGTAGGCATTCGCTTTATTTACAGCACTGGATACACAGGGGATTGCTCTGCCCAACATGCACACCAAGTTACTCAAGGGCACACGTTCTATACGGTGGAACACTTGCACATTCATAGTACATTACATATTCATTTTCAGTCATGGCCAGAATTGGTTACAAGTTTCTCACTTCTAATGCACATCCTCAGATAGCACCACTTAAGGTCATTACTAACTCCCCAAGCGGGGGCTTGCCCTCTCTCGGGGGGCCGAGTCAGAGGTCATGATGTCCCACTGCCACAATTACCTTTGTCCTAACTTCCAAGCAACTTTCTGCAGATTGCAGCACTCTGTGAACTTGCCTCCTCTTCTGCCCACAACTTCCTCACTCAGAGGCTTCTTTTTGCATGACTCAAGAGAACAGTGTTCTTTTCCCCATCCATTCTTTGTTTTCCATCCTTCCCAAGGCTAGCTCCCTTGATTAGAAGCCCTTTATTCTCAGAGAGTCAGCTTGGCCTAAACTTTGTGCACAGATTTTTTTAACGTAGAGCTAAACATTAAATCGGAGTTTGGTAATTTGGGAGTTTAGACAACATAATGGGCTCCCTCGACAGGAGCAGGCATACCTGTTTCTTAGCCACCTCCTCCCTTGCAGGGCCTGTGGCGCCTTACTCCCACGCGAGGGTCGAGGCTGGCTAGCCCCCTTGCTTTACCGTAGGCCACTGTAACGATAGTAAGTCCGCGTGGAAGCGCTGGACTCGCCTCAGCACTGCTGGTAAGACCCCGGCCCTCCCGACTAACGGAAACAGGCAGAAAAACCCCGCAGCTCGTCAGCCCGCCCGGGCGCCATTTGAGGAGGCGCTGCGGCGGCGGGGCGAGGCGGGGTGAACCCCGTTGCCACGGCAATTCCCGCCTCTCTGAAGCCGCTGAGGCGGCGGGGCGGGGCTCGCCGTGTAGCCACGGCAACTCCCGCCCCGCCCCGCCCCGCCCCGCCCCGCCTCCCCGGCGGCGGGCAGAGGAAGGGCGCGGGCGAGCGCCGCGCCTGCGCAGAGCGGGCGGGCCGGTGGCGTGCGTGTTGTTGTGCGGCGGCGGCAAGATGGCGGCGCACGGGGGCTCGGCGGCCTCCTCGGCGCTGAAGGGGTTAATCCAGCAGTTCACCGCCATCACGGGTGAGGCACACGGAAGCCGGGGCCCGCCGAGCTCGGCCGAGGCCGCCGTCGTCTGCGTGCTTAACGGGCGGCTCCCGTCCGGCCCCCGCCGCCGCATCAGGGGGTGGCCGCCCCGGCGGGCCGGGGGCGGGAGGAGCGGGCCGCGGCGTGGGGCGCCGCGCGGGATGCGGCGGAGTGGCGCCGGCGGGCGGCCCCGGGCGCGCTCTCCCCGGTCCCGGGAGGCCTCGCCGCCGCTGCCGCGGCCTCCCTCGGGGCGAGGTGCCCGGGCCTGTCAGCGGGCGCGCAGCGGGGCCCGGCCCGCCGCGGCGGCTGGTGCCTCAGGCCCGGCCCGGCCCCCGCCGTGCCTCCGGCCTGCACGTCGTGGGGTCCCCCTCGGTCTTAGCGGCGGCTTGGGGGCGCCTCCCGCTTGTCCCGGTGGGCCGAGCTTCCCGGCGGCGCGGGTGCGGGTGCGTGTCCTCCCCCCCGGCCGTGCGCGCTGCTCCGCCCCGCGACCCGTCTGACGGCCGGCAGGATAGCAGGGCCGGACCCTGAGTCCGCGTTTAAAAAAAAAGAGAAAATGATACCTTAAAAGTGTGGCCGACTTTCGGACAGTTTGGTTTGCTGCCGAAAATAGCAAGTCGCCTTTAAATTGAAGTTTGCGGCAGGTGGTAATTCCTGCTTTAGCTTGTGTACTTTGAGCGCTTGACCCACTTTTGTGTTTAATCTGCTTCGCTATAGTTCCCCCTTGCTTATGGCATTACGTATGAAATACCGAAGGCGTCTTTAATAAAACATTTTTGACTTTTTAGTTGATGTAAGTGGAGCTGCTTTTAGTTTGGTTGCTCTCAGCAGCTCGGTTTCTGGTGGTGTCCCTGTACTCAGGCTAGTAGGTACTCACATCCCGAACAGGGATGTGTGTAGTACCCTCTGAATGTCCCGTGGAACTGGGAAATTATTGATCGCTCGGCTGTCCTTAAAGAAGCCTTTTAGAGTAAACCCTCTGCATAAAAAGAAGCTACAGCCAATACGTTTCATTGTAGTATGTGCCTGTGTGTAGCTTGGGTTGTGTTCTCAGTAGTGCCTGAGATATTCACTAAAAAATGAGCAAGAACAGGCAGAACCATGCTAGTTTGCTCTTCCTGACAGCTTTTTGTGATTACACAGGTCGTTTATGCTAAATGTAAGAACACCCTCTTATGCTTCTACAAAGGAAAAAAAGGAACCTGCTGGGCTCCACCCATCCACTACCGAAGTAGTTTTGATGGTTTGTTCTTCCATTTTAATAGATTTTAAGGTTACGTCTAAAAGTGTAGAACTTGTTTTGCCGATACTGGCATGATTTGACAGGTGCTCAGATGCATGCATCCTTGGCAGTTTGTGTTAGCAGCTTTCAACTTTTGAGTTTTAAGTGAATGGAAATCATTCCTGTCTGTCGAGGAAAGCCTGAATGAGTGCTATACGGCAGTTTTGATTCAAGCATAGGTGATAGTGAGGAAGGAGGAGTAGTTCTTGATATACTTCTCTTACCGAGATGGCAGAATTGTGTTTTCTTTGGTGGTCTCATCCATAGAGAGATGCTCAGAGGTGCTTTGAGAACGTAGCTCCTGTGTGTCTTTACCAGTGAAATGATGGGATCTCTTTGAAATTTGCTTTTGAGTCTGAACAAATATTTAGTATTTTCTGTTTGCCAGTGCAAGCACTGAAAACATTCATATGGTGATGATGGCAGCTTCCCTAGGAGTGATGAATAATCAGTACAAGCACTTTATGTGCTGGTATCTCTTTATATAGAAGAGGGTTGAATATAATTTTTCTTCTGGTTCTTCTAAATGAATGAATTCACATGACTGTACAGCAAGGTTGTAGGTTGGTGTGCATATTCCAGATTAAACAGGTATTGTTTATTTGCTACAGCTGATGTTGAAATGAGATGAAAATGGTAAAGAGCAGTTTGTTTGAAGACTGCAATCTTGATGCTCTTGCATAATTTTTTGAGATGTCACTAGTTTTTATTTTGGGCTTTCTTCATCTCAGTTAAGGCCTTAAAATACAGCTGGCTGCCAACTGAGTACATTTGTCTTGTCAGGTTGGTTTCTTTGGAAAACCACTTCCCCCAGAGAGTTTGACATTCTCCAGGGTTTAGCGTAATCGTGCAGGTCATTTAGAACTGATTTATCTCGACAGTTTTCAAGGTGTATTCTCAGTTCAAACCAGAGCTTCTTGAGTCTTTCCCAGAAAATCTGAGAAATGTCCAAACGTGTTTTGCCCAAACTGATCTTATCTGTGACACTGATGCTGGGGAAAGTGTTTCCTTCATGTTGGTGACTTGCAGTGAACCCGGGAAGAATTACTACTGTTCCAAAAGCTACTGCCAAACTGGTTCAGCTGCATTTTGCCACTCTTCTCCTCTGTTGACCTTCCCATAGGAAAATAAACTCTTTGGCAGCCCACCACCTGTAGAGACAGATGCTGTAGGAAGTAGATGTGTAAAGGGTTGGCTGTAGGAGAGCTTCCATTGATGAGGGTCCTTCTGTTGATGGTACGATTTTTGAGGAGAATTGGGAGGTAGAGGCTGACAGAGGAAAGAGTAATGCTAAAAACTACTGTTTCATTCTGAGCATCAAGAGTAAGACTGGATTTAGTTACGTTTAGGAGAGATTTTAATAAATGTTGGCCATTATACAGATAACTATGTAGACATTTCTGCCTCCTGGCTTTCCCCGCCCCCCCACGTCTTATGTGAACTGAGCTTCTACTGGTTTGTTTTTGCCTTTTAGTACCATCAGTAAAACAGGGTATCTTTTCTTCCATCTCTAAATATCTGTTCTAAGTGGGTAAAAAAACTTTAGCAGCTGATTTAGTATTCTCCCTGTTAAAAAGGTTAAGATAGGATTTCATTTTTTTGCATACGCCTACTAGTATCTGGAAAAATGTACCAGGAGAAGGTCTGACCTCTAGGGAAAAAAAAAAAAAAAAAAAAAAAAAAACCCAAAAAAAAAAAACTTGCGAAAACCTCTTAGATGGCTTCCACTAAGTTTTCTCTTGATGGTGAGAAGTACCCCTGTGAGATATGTATGTTTGTCTCATTTCATAGTTGTACTTCAGAGATAAATGGCAACTGATGAACTTTTCTTTCTAGTTATTAGTGCTTTGAGAGAGAAAGCTTACCAGTCAGCTGTTCCTAGCGCTTCCAATCAAAATGCTTTCCAAAGAATGCTGTAATTTTTCTTTGGCATTACAGGTGCCAGTGAAAGCGTGGGAAAGCATATGCTTGAAGCATGCAACAATAATCTGGAGATGGCTGTCACCATGTTTCTGGATGGTGGAGGCATAGCAGAGGAGCCTAGCACCAGTTCGGCAGGGGTGTCTGCTGTTCGACCGCACACTGAGTATGTACCTGTGAACATGTCTGTATAAATGAGTATTCTGTCTTAAGAATTTGGTAGTGTAAGGCAGAATAAATAAGGCAATTATCACTTCTAACTTGCTGTCAACTCACTGTAACACATGTTTCTTTGATGATCTTGTTAAACTGATCTTCAATATTCTGGGTAAATAAGTGCTTACTATGTAAGTTGGTACGTAGACTAACAAAACTTACTCGCTTGCATGTACCTCAGAAGTTTTCCGTAGCTTGTACATAGCATTTTTATTTTGCAGACATAGCTCAAGACATTAAAGGGGAATCCAGTAGTAAGAGATTCTTTTAAATTGCTCCAGAAATACTGCTTTATGTTACTTTGTAGTTAGAGAATTCTGTTGTTCTAGTTCTTATTTAGTTCCATTTGTAAGGGTTTTACTGTGTTATTGTAAGTGTGACCAGATTTGGCACTGGAAAGGCCAGATGGTGTGCACTGGTATGCAGAGGAATAAACAACTACAAATCTACATCAATGTCTTACACGTCAGGTGCCAGTAAAGGGAAGAGTTGTTCCACTTGAGCACGGCAGAGTCCTTCACTGCTGCCTGTTAATGTGTCTGCTTGGGATAAAAGGAATATTTTGGTTGGAAGCCAGTTGGTGTAAGTCACATTCATTAAATGTTGTAAATTAAGCCTAGCCATGCTTTCTTCTTTATGAAAATCTTCCACTTCAGGAAAAAGATGGCTAACTTTAAAAGAGAATTCTTCCCACTTCTGAAGCTCATGTATAAATTTAAACAATTCTTTTAGTACTGACTTTTATAGTTGATGTCAAGTGCCTTCCTGCTTGAACCTTTGACAGGTAATGAAGTTAAAGCTGTGTATCTGTTGGTGTTGAAGTTCTTATTTGTAGACAACTTCTGGCACACCAGTGACTTAAGATTCAAGTTTTTATTGGAATACTTTCTTTTTTATACTTGACACCCTCCAGGTGCTGGTCAGCTTAGTGTTACTTCTAGGAAGAGAGAACAATAAATATGCAAATGCAAAATGGAGAATAACTAGCTTCACAACAGCAGTCAAAGATGTGGAGGTTAATAGCAAGGTTAGTGCATCTTGCTGGCATTATGAGTTACTTTTTGAAACTGCATGACCACGAGCCACAAACTGCACACTTTACAACTTTGAAGAGTCCGAGGGAAGAGGGCCCTTCAGGAGTAGTTCATAGGCAGGACACAGTGATGAATTTCCTTGGGTGAGCCTGTGCCCTCCTTTGCATAGATCTATGGGCCAGGTGGCCACCCTGAGTAAGTGATACTGTTTCAGAGCCCGTGTGATTTCCTTTCTTCTCCTAGTCCTAATTTCAGATTACCTGGCAGTTTCTGCAAGCCTAAGTGAGCTGTTGATACATCAGGGAGACCAGTTATGTAAGCAAGTAATTGCTTCAGGAATGGGGGGAAATGGATGTTTTGACCATCTTGTTTTCCTTGCTCTGAAAAAGAGAGGACTGTGAGTTTCAAGCGGAAGCAAAAAGTCTTCCAACAGAAGAAAGCTGGTAATAAGGAAGATAATGTTTTTTTTCTCTCTGTGTAAACAATCAGGGGAGGAGGATGGCAAGTGGATTAATTAGCAGCCTTTGCAAAGTTTTAGGAAACTATTCCAAGTTTTAAGAAATCTATTAAAGATGAAAAAAATGTTTAAACAGTAGATGGACAGAGCCTGGGATCAAGTCACCCAGGGGTTTGTGTAATCTTCTATCAAGACTTACAAAGGTCTTTCATGCCAGAACTTGACGCAGAATGTATTAAATCCTGCATCGTTGCTGTGAGTGGGAATAGATGGTCTCCTGAGGTCCCTTTTGACCCCAAGTCTGTTGATTCTTTGCAGTGTACAGCAGCATCCTTAACTGGTTCAAGTTGCAGGAGCCTTTGGAGCACAATGGGATGTGGCTTATGTAGTACTTCGAATATTATCATCTGTCTGATTATTTTTTTTTTCCATTCCAATTTCATAGGGATGAAGTACGAGCTCCAATTCCTCAAAAACAGGAAATTTTAGTAGAACCTGAGCCCTTGTTTGGAGGTAGGCTTGTGTTCTTACTTTGGTTTTTTGTTTTCTTTACCTTGAAATGAGCTAAATGACAAAAGAAAAACAGAACTTGCTGATAGGAAGAAAGCATTGTATGTATTTTTATTCTTGTTTTATTTCCCTGACGCAATTCTGCAGCCACGTAACATGATTGCTGACTTGGAAATAACAGCACTGTTATTGAAAACCTCACACATTAGAGATGCTACATTCCTAGTGGTACTAATTTGTTAACTCCCGTTTCATGCAACTGTGAGGCAACAGCCAATTAGCTATGTTGAGTATACATCTGCGTACAGGGGATTCAGAACCATGTGATACACTTCTGAGAGTGTTCAGGGTGGTGGGATAAAAGATTGAGCCTGAAGTGGTGAATGAAAATGAAGAGGACAAATGCGTGCTTCTCGGGGAAATGACAGATCAGAAAGACGGGGTGAACTGTATGATTACTCATAACTTTCTCCATTTCTCGTGTGGGAATTTAATTTGCTCTGTCAACTGCACCATGCAGCTAGTTTTCTTGTTTGTTTTCTGAAGCTGTTTATCACTTTGAAACTTTTTTTCTGTACGGGAACAGGTGATGGTAATGCTGTTTTTGTTTGGGTGCTCATCTAAAACACTGTTTAGTACTCACGTAATACACCAATGTTCTGAATCTCAAAACCTCAGTCAGAAAACTCTGCTGTAGGGGTTCTTTTACAGCAGCACAGGGGTGAAACTTCCGTAGCAGGACTGGATTACCTGGTCCATTATCCTCTCCTTTTGCACAGTGTCCATGTCTGTAAGGAGATGTAAGGCCCTCTTTACGCTTACTTCCTCCAGCCTTGTGATGGTCTGTCCTTCCTGTGTTGAGCAGGCCATTTCTGGCTGGCCGTGTGGCCTTTATCACGGCAAGTGGTTTGAGAGTCTTGTCCTTTTTATCAAGAAGGGACATGCAAGTGCTCATCTTTAAGGTGGCCTCATACCCATAGGAAATGCTTTTTGCTGTTGTTCGGTTCCTGTGATAGAAAGGAGAAGGAGGCCAAGCTTCAGGATTACTCTGGAACTGCTTTTCTCTTGATCCTTTTTTTTCAACATCAGAGAGGAGCTCTTTAGGCAGGATACATAGGCTGAGTGGTGGTTCTGGAGAAAAGTGCCCTGCTGAGGGGTCTCTGAAGGCCTGAAGTTCCTGTGGCCCAACAGAGTTTTTACAAAGGTCTGTGGACTCCTATGGGTTCAAGAATCTAAGAAGTGCAAGATTAAGATCTGATGACCCTGACGCTTTGTCCTGTTCTACCTACCGGTCACACTCTGATCTTGGATGCATTGTCACTGACCATCCAGCTGAAGCGATCTGTGGATCAGTGATAGCCTCCTGGCACTGTCTGATTCACCAGTGCTAATATGCTCACTAATGCCACTTCTTTTTATACCATGAAGCAGCCTGAAAAGCTCACTGAAACTGGAGGGATGCTTCACTTGGTCTTTTCAGCTCTAACCTCAAAGCAGGGGATGTGCTGGTGTCTGTTTTTAACGGTCATATTGAGGTGGTTATATGAACTTAGGTTTTCTTCCAGTTGAAGAGATGACCCTGTCTGTGCTCTGCCAGATACATGGGTCCCATCTCGCAGTACAAAGGATATCAGAAAAACATCTCTCCAGACTGCTGTGAACATCTTCACCAGCACTGTCAGGCTGTAACTAAGCCTGGGCAAGGGAAATGCTGCTTTTGCCGAAGTGGTCCTTCAGCTGCTATTCTCAGCTGTAGCCTGAGTCGCTCTGAAGTTGGCCTTAATGGGTTGTGTTTATGCCTAAGCATTTAGTGGTGAAAGAGCTGTTACTTCCTGGAGTTAGGCATTATTGACAGGCATGTTCCTCATTCAGGCCTGCTTTTTTTCCCCTGGTGATAGCCTGTGTCAGATACACTAATTCTTTCCTTCATACTCTGTACACCAAGAATGCAAGGAACAACTGTGTTCCATTCTTTATGCCCTTGTTGTGGCATAAGTTGAAAGATGCTGCACATGCTATGGGTGCAGAGCCAGAAAGGTCTCTAAAATTGAATTTTGGAGGTGCTTGCTTTGTGACCTGTGCATAGGTTGTGCTTTCTCACAGTCAATGGATTTTTCCTAACACAGGTTTCTGGTGGGTATATGTTAGCTTTATCTCACTTTGTTTTATTTGTTTATTATTTATTATGTCTTGTAACAATTAGGCTTTGAAAAGTTACATCTTAAAATTCTTCTGCTTTCAGTTAATAGTAGTGCAGCTGAGTAGTTGGAATGCAAAGCAGGACTGCCTGCCAGGATTTATTCCAAGTACAGGATTGTGCTGTACTTGAGTGGTACTTCCAGGTACTAATCCAGTTATCTGCCTGGGCTGCTGTCTTTGTGCAGCTGCAGATAATCTGGTCTGAAGATTTCCTTGCAGATAGTGATACTGGATCTAATGGAAGAATGTGGCTGTTGCCAGCCAAGCAGCTGGGACAGGATCTGGTTAAGAGATTGGAAAAGAACAGAAATGCCCTGTGGAAAAAACAAATGTGTTTCCTAACAAAGAAAATATTCTCCCATGGGGTTTAATCTTTGGAAGTTTTTCATCTAGTTGAAGGTCTTTGGTAAAAATCTTGACTGGAATTGTGACATGTTGATGCTGTGACAGCACTGCCACTACATACTTATGGGCCTTGGTGAGCCTGTCAGAAAGGGCTAACTGCTCCTGGGGTAAGATTTGCTGGAGGGAGAAAGTATTAGAAAGTGGGTCTTACAAACTGCCTATTTCCATCCTCCCACCCTGCAGCCCTTCCTAATTACCTTACTCCCGTATTATTCGTGCTTTGGGTACCTATTCTGTTTTCCCACACATGTTATGGAAAGTGTTAATATGTAATTATTTTAATTGTATATGTTTGAAATAATTCTTGAAATAATTATTTTTTTAAGCTCCTAAAAGACGCAGACCTGCGCGCTCAATATTTGATGGCTTTCGGGATTTTCAGACAGAAACCAGTAAGTTTCTACAGATCAGTGAGCTAGAGGTTCTGTTATTTATGGTTTTTTACTGCAAATAAGTTTGAACAATAGTTTCTGCTGTAAGCTAGGACAGCTTTCAGTGGTTGGTTTTTAAATTGCCTCCTGTGTAACAAAATCTTTTTTTAATAACATTAATAGGCTGTTCGTTGTTGCAGTGTCAGTACTGTTTGCTGATGTCTCTCCCATGTTTGTGGTACAGTTAAGGTTGTTAGTTTATTGTTTTGGGGTAGCTGGTGGGGGAGACTACTGAGTGATGGACATATAAAGCAGGTAGTGAGGATGCTGGTCCAAACACTGGCCTGTGTTACCCAAGTGAAACCTGCAGACAGTATATTCTGTCTGCTTTGGTATGGCAAATATTTTTATGATAACTCTCTCTCAAAAAAAAAAAAAAAAAAAACCAAAAACAAACCCAAACAACTTTGCCTGCTCTAGAAGGAATTGAAAAGGGGGAAGAATCTAAAACCCGTGTATAAATTAAGTTCATCCACTGAATTTTTCTTAGCTGGCCAGTGGTCATGCTGGCACTTGCATTAGATCTGAGTAGCCCTGAGGCTTCTGTCTTGCTCATCCACAAGGTTCTCATGAATTAATTGCTGTTTACCGCTATCTGTTCATATGCAGAATCTCCAAACCACAAAGTGCTGGCTGTTATTTAAGCCATTAAGTTTCATAGAATATGGTACTTTGACAGCAGAACGCCAGATATTGCCCAGCTGAGTTAGAGCTGTTGCACAGTTGTTACCGGTGATATTGCTGCAGTGTTTAAGAGGTCTAACCATGGACCAGGTTCCCATGTAGTTTGGTGCTGTTGGATGCCGAAGCGAAACTAAGTTATGTGTAATTACTTTCTTTGCCCTGACAGGTTTGTTCAGGGTTTTCCAGTAATAATGAACTGTTGGAGTACTAACGTCGCTGGCAGCTGTATAAATGAAAATACATCATTTACAGAATCATCATACCCTTAACTTTTTTTCTCATCCTCTCTACTCTGTTTTAAGACATTTAGAGATGCACAATATGCAAAAGCATTGTCAAGGCTTACAATGAAACTTTATCATGCTTTTTGGTAAAACTTCATAGATGAGTATCTCTGAAAAGTCCATATTATTTCCTGGCTCCTAGGCCTGCTCCACAGGGATGCTTTTTTCCCCTGTGGGGATCCAGTGTCTGCTCAAAAACCACTTGTATGCTATGGCCCATTGACAGCTCCTTTCAGTACTGGGAAGTTTTTGGTGGTGGGATAGTTACTGCCCATTTCAGCTGACACCTAATGTCAAAATACATTGTATCGCTGCATTTTTAGGTGAGCAGTTACTGTGATTTACCTTTATTGTATATAGTCATGGCTATGTAGGAAATATATTCTGTATTATTTTAAACGGAATTGATACCCCTAAAAGAAACATGCTCAAAGTACTTAGGGGTAAACAAGGCTGAAAACATGTTCACCTGAAAGAGACAGTGGTATCTTGAGCTGATTGTGGGAAGAGTGGATGTGTAATATAAACATCCAAAGATACTTCTCCATGTAAGCTAAGTCTCTTGGTTTTTTTGTTTTGGTTTTTTTGTTTTTGGTTTGTTTTTTTCTGTGGGATTGCCTTACAGTCAAGAAATAGAAACACTGGAATAGAAATATTCCAAGTAACAGTTATGATGCTACAGTCTATCTCAGTTTCCCCTTTAAAAGCATCACTGGGGACAAGTCACAGTGCGCTTTTTTTGCTTGTTTTCAAATACTGGCATGTGACTCCCTCTGCTGATACTCATGTTTAAAAGTGAAATAAATGCCCAGTGCTTGAGAAAGCTGGGGCAAGCAGGGTTCTTACCTTACGTAGCCGCTAGTCTTGTTCAGTGGGGTCTAACCTTGCAACTCTAGTGCTGGAGTTTTGTGTATGAGCATATAGCCAACAATAAATCCATCTTCTGAGTGCTTTGTCTAATTCAACTTCCTTTCCTCTTGGGGCTGTACAGTTCGACAGGAACAGGAGCTACGAAATGGAGGGGCAGTAGATAAGAAACTCACTACTCTAGCAGACCTCTTCAGGCCTCCCATTGATCTGATGCACAAAGGCAGCTTTGAAACGGTAAGTTTTGAAATTTTGGTGCAGTTCCTTATGTGATGACTGTGCACAGTGTGGAAGCCTTATGTTAGGCTATTGGCATGTGTGGATCTGTTGGTGGATGATCAGGAATTTACAAAAGACTGTATAGTGATAAATATTCAGTGGACTACATATGGAAATGTCGATGACGTATTGAAGGACTAACTAATGATAATAGACCACATTGTTTATGTTTAAATGTCAGTGTGGCAAATCACTCTTGGTGAAGGACTTTAGTGCGCAAGGGAGGCTGGTCAACATGGAAAAAAAAACGCATCCCTTGAAGTATCTCTGTAGAGCATGATACAGAAAAAGCTGAAGTAAGATTGCTTTTGATAGGTGAGCAAGGACTTTGCAAGGGGCGATATAGTTTGCAGCACAGCCCGGCTAAGCAGCTCAGGCAGACTTAACATTAACATGGCTAAGTGGTTTCTGATACCTGAGCTGGTAAAAATATTTGAGCGTGGCTTTGTCGTGAAGGCACAACTTTATCTTCAGTAGAGGTCTTGCTCTTGTATAAAAGCACACTGGTTGTCTTTTGCATCTGGTAGTGGTGCAAAAAGTATCCAGGAGATCGTCTGGCTGAGAAGGGGACTGTTAGCTTTAAATAATTTCAGGTGTCACCTTTCCTGTCTGTGTAGGCTTGTGTGGATCTAGCCATAAGTTGTTATGATATGGACCAGGGACTTAATGAATAATTAGATAATATGCAAATTGGTGTATGCATTTTTTGAGTCCAGAATTTCTAGATATTCTTCAGAAATTGCAGTTACTACTGAATTTCTACCTGGTCATCTTTAAGTAGCTGAGATTTATTATTATATGATGATGATTTAATGAGAATACAAGCTAATGATCAAATGGTGCAATACAGATGCTGAAAACAGTGATAGAGATATGACCGCATGAGCTGAACAAAAATATTATTTACATTTTTTTCACATTTGCCTCTACTGCCTTGCACAAATACTGGAGCGCTCCTGGAGAATTTTTGGAGGAACGCTGTGTGCCTTTATTGAGTCTCCAACTCTCATCCTGTTAGCCTCGTCTCTTTTTATGCTTCCTAAATCACTGGGGATCAGGTGCCATGTCACTAATTCCTGTATTCTGACAGTGCTCTCCGTATGTTTAATTTTCTAGCAAAATTCCAGGTTTGAAAGGGTGCTGACAGAGAATACCTGTCTCTGCCTTGTAATTTGGTGCAATGGAAGGAGATGAGCAGGCTGAAGTAGCTGTTGCTGAGGCATCCCTGCCGTGTGATACGCGGTTCAGGGTTTACTTCAAACAAGGCTGCATTAGGTCCTCCAGCTAATGATGCCTACGGGGCCTGTGGTTCAGAGCTGATCGTGAATCCAGCGAATGAGTGGTTCAAGGCAACAGTAAAGGGAATTCACATGAGAGCAGCCAGTGCTGCTCCAGACTGGAATGTATAGTCATATAGCAAGTGCCCTCTGCCCTTGGTGGTAGAACTTGAGGTGTGTGCTAGTTTTTCCTTGGGTCTTGCTGAAAACATACCAAGACTTCAGCAGTGTTGATTGTAGCATCTGCCACAGTCAAAAGTAGTTTCAGAGGTTGAAGTAACTGATTGATAGATTTGGTTTTCCTAAAGTCTCTGCAGTCTTATTCAGTCTTGCAAATTGAAAAAAAAAAAAAGTGTACGTGCATGTGTGTGTATATACACACACCTTGTCGTGTTCTTTTCAGTAACTCAAAGGCATTTATACTTTCTGATATTGGTGTTCACCTTTTTGTGTTCTTGTACAGTTCATTGTCCCATGGGATACCCTTAATTTCAAACCAATGCTCCTGAACTTCACTGCAATAATAATCTTTAGCTTCTCAATTATTTGCTCCTCACTCTTCCATTTTACCTTTTATGACTGCTGCTTTAATGCTTCACACTGGGACAGTGTCGGGTCTCCTGTGAATCCAGTGACCAGAGTCTCTTGAAATTCACCTCTGGCAAGCTGCTCTTAGCTTCTTCCTTATCTGTACACTTAGATAAACGTGTATAAACTATATAATAAGTCAGAGATGTTTATCACATTCCAAAGTACCAAGGAGTAAGTACTGTCGTTTTGATGCTCTTGTAGTTTAATGTTAACCTGAGTGGGGGTTTCTTAGTATTGTTTGGTGTATTCTAACCTCTGGAGGGGGGTGCAGGAACATTCTTCCAGCGTGATGCCATGCACGTTTATCATAGAATCATTCAGGATTTATGACTTTACTCAAACTTAGCCGGAGTGGTGCCATCTTGTCTTACTAAGGTTTTCATGTATCTTTGTTGCTTATCTCTTGTGGCTCCTCTTCGAGTACTCTTAAGGTTGATTTTGATAGTAAGTAAATTGTTGTCTTTCGTTTTCCCAAAGAAACCTCATTTTTCTTCAATTACAAAGAGACTTCCATTATCAATGAGGTGCAGAAAATTGCCATTTCATCTTAACTCTGTAACATTAGTTTTTAAGAGTATGTGAGAATTAATTTTCATTGAAGAAAAACTTTAAAGTATTGAATGACATTTTTTTAACTTGCTGTCTTTGAAAAAGCAGTGTGCTTCACGTAGAGAGCAACTTACGAACATTATACCTGTTAAGTGTGTGATGAACTGAATTACACCACAGAAATATGATGAAAAAAGATTTGATACAGAAAATCTGTAAAAGACTCTTTTAATCACGCAGGCTTTTTGAACATGAGCCACTAGATGTTAGTTACCTAGTGACTGGTGGAATGTGGCTATGTAAGCCAGAGGCAAACAACTGATGGGCCAGTGAGATGTTGACCTGAACTGTCTCTTTTTTATTTTTTATTTTTTTTCCCCCCCTACTAGAAAATTTCAGATAAACTTTCAGATCTTAAATGCACAGTGGCACTAAAGAGTGGTGCATGGTTATACAATTAGGCTGTTGTCAGTTAAGACTGCACAAGGGATTAGTTTTCTGACTGTAATATTGAGCTTTAATATGTATTAAGCTTCAGAGTTATCTCCTTAATGTAGAATCTGCTAGGAATAAATCACTAGAGTATAATAAATAAATAAAAGCCACACCAAACATGCTCTATAAAGAACAGCATGGTTTTGTTCTCATCTCAAAGACTGCTTCCAAGGATTGCAGGTGTTCATCTATTCATGCATATGATGTGAGATATGATTTGATTTGTAGGGGGTGCACACTGACTTATTTTACATTTCTTGTTTAGGGAGGAAATAGTTCTGGTGCATGCAGTTCTCTGCTTAACACTCATTAGGATTTCAGTACTTTTGTGAAGTGACTGTATGTAATGTTGCAGAGTTTCAAGTCTGTCTATATGAAGCTTCCTCATTTTACAAGTCATACCTTTTCTAGCTGCTTCCTACTTATGGCTGATAACTGATTTTTTTTTTTTCTTTGCATGTAGTGAGCAGTGATAGTTTGGAAGCTAATCTAGTCCTTGTACCCAAAAGGTGCAATTTGCATAAGGTGCTTCTAGACTGGCCGTTTGTATAAGTACAGTTTGCAGATGCACCTTTGGCACAGGAATGGCTGGCTGAGGAAAGGACGTATGCCCTGGCCCAGGCAAGAAGTGTAATTCTAGCAGATATAGGATGTTTCTTGTCAGATAATCTCATGCTCTTTGTCACCTGTTATCTTCCAAACTGAATCATGTTTGATTAGCAGATGTCCATAAGGTCACAAGATGCTGGCTCCACTTCCTTGTTTCTCTCTGCTGGCTTAAAGGAGCAGTGCATTTCAACAAAGCTGAGCAAGCAAGAACCGCCATAACATTTATAAACCCTGCACGGTTCAGAAAAGTCAAATGAGAGGAAAACATGTTATTTTTACTAGTGCAAGAGCTAGAGGTTATCCAGTGAGATCCAGTACTGAGTGTAAAACAAGACTTCTTTCACGTGTAGCCTAACCAGATCGCTGGTTTGTTGCTGTAAGTTGTAGTAGTGAAAAATGTGAATTAGGTAGAAATGGTAAAGGTAAACTTAGGATGGATTGGTTTTGTTTTGGTATTGTGTCTGTCCTGTTCTATCTGAGATCCGCTACCTCTGTCTTTTGAAAGCTCCTACTCTGCCGATTGCTGAAAGCTTGAACAGAGATCCTTGCTGAGAGTGGGTGTTCTGTACTTGCCCTATCTGTGTGCTCTAAGTGCCTGGTGTGGGCCTTTATACCTCAAAGGAGGAGGAGAAATGGGGGCAGCTGATGTTGGAAACTGGATCTAAAGCCATCAGACTTAGCTTGGGTCATGCAAGCCAGCTCTTGAGCCTTCCCTTGTTCTTTTTTCACTTACCAAAATGACCTACCAGTATAATTTGCAAACCCACAGCATTTCTTTCCCCCAAGTTCTTCTCCTTCCCCCTGCCTCCACCCCCTCAGAAAAAAACCATTAGTTGTGTAAGAGCAGAATTGTGTGTGTGTGAGATGGTAGCAATTAACTGTGTCCTTTTAAATGTTAAATGTGAAGCCTGTTGTCTTTAGAAGGAAGTTACAAGTAGTTTTCAAAGCAATACCTGCTCTACAGGTGAAAACTCATCTTTGCAAATGTTCTGTGTGGAATTTCCTGCTTGCATCCTTTTGAGGACGTTAGCTGGATGGAAGAGAGGTAGAGCCAGGTTTTCAATAATATTGCAAAATATACAAATTGTGGAAGAGCAAGATGCACCTTCTGACTTTCTAGTTATATATTTTTGAGTTTGTTCTTTTAATCCAGTGTGGATTACATTGGAACACTGGACTAGGGCAATCCAATTGACTCAAATAACATAAGGATTTTTGTTCCCTTTAAACTTGGGCAGTCCCTCTAGGCCCTGTCTTAAACTGATTTCCTAGAATTAGTTCTTAAAGCCCAGTTAGCTCAAAACAAGTCTTCTAAATAAAAGCATGATGACTATATTTAAGACCTTTACCAGTTACTTAGGTGTCACCTGCTCCACTTTTCTCTCCTGGTGACCAAATACTGGATGCTGACACTGTAATATTAGTGGTAAGTAGTTAGCATGAGGTCCTGTGTGAGAATAAGAGGACTATTCCATGCTTCTACATTCATTTTTTTTTTTTCCTTTGAGCAAATTAAATCTGCGGGTCACTAGGTCATGCAGATTGATTTTGTAGACTGAGATTCTTCACTTTGTGAAGCTAAGTGTGCGGGGTTCATGTGTCTGTCTATCACACATTGGATAGGTTGACTATTTTAAAGTGCACTGGCTAAAATTCATTTTAAAAGTAAAAACTTTGGTTTGGGGAACAAAATACTGCCCAGAACAGCAAAATCTTGTGTAACGTCCGAATTCTTTGAATTTGCTGTTAAGTGTGTTACCAGCAGGATGTGAACACACTTATAAACACTTTTTTTTCTTTTTTAAAAGAAAAGGGAGTTCATGTGCTAGTTCCAGTCTTTCCAGGTGGTAAGAGCATTCCTGCTGTTGATATAGCCCTCTTTTTTTCAACAGGTATGACAGTTCAGCGATCAGAATTACATTCTTGATCAAACTCCTACCATTAACTTGCAACCAAGCAATCAGACAATGCCAGCTTTGTGACTCAAACCAGTAAGATTTCTTCCTGCGCCTTCCTGTCTTCCTCCCCACTTGCAGTCTGGATAACGAGCATCAAAAAAGGATGCCTAATTTGGCAGTTGCACAGTACTTAGAGTAACTCGAAACGTTGAGAGAAAAAAGAAAACAAGCAGAGAGGGGGTCCTGTTGAATTAATGCAAATCCTCTGTCAATTATGCAACCTACTTCAATAGAAGATGATCCACAGGTTTATCTTTAGAGTGAGCAGGTTTTTCCTCTGTTGTCAGATCAGTGTGGTTGACTACGCTCTTTCCCGAACAAATACCTTATTCGGCGTCCCCGTGTCCCGTCCCATCCTGCCCCCAAGTTGCTTTTCCCACTCTGTGCTTGGCTTGTTGAAATCCAGCAGCTCTGTTCATCGATGTGATTCTGTAATTCAACCAGTCTCATTTAAAGCAGGTCTTTCAGCCCTGCCTTCTGTTATGTGGATGCCTTTTCACTAGCACTGTCCATCTTTTTCACTGTGAAAGGGGTTTTGGTGAAAAATCTGACAGTGTTAGAAGCCATCACTGATCATTGCTGGCATTGGTTGTGTCTGGCTCTCTAGTTTTGCCTAATGAAGCTTTTCTCTCTGCTTACAGGCCAAGGAGTGTGGTCAGATGCAGAACAAATGGCTCATGATAAACATTCAGAATGTGCAAGATTTTGCCTGTCAGTGTCTCAACCGTGATGTCTGGAGCAATGAGGCTGTGAAGAACATAATCCGGGAACATTTTATTTTTTGGCAGGTGAGAAATTTAATGGGGCAGTGCTGGTAACTTGGTGTCCTGGTAGATGGGGCGGTGAAAAAAACCTGACGACTTTGAATAAAATGGTGCTGTTGCAGTTCTGTTGGTGAACTTGCAGGAAAGATGCAGTAGTTCATGGAGGTGGACTTCATGGATGTAGATGTGATTCATGGAAATGCACTTGAATGCATGAACTGCCTTTTGCTTTGTAGCATTAGAGGCGTATTTTTAGCTTGTCGGTGTGACTGAGAACTGTACCCTTTGGGGTGTATACTGTAAAACAGAGGAAAACTTTGTATGTTATCAAAGTACAGTTCATGTTTCCTCTCCACCCAGTAATTTGCTTCCACCATGGTATTTTGTAGGTATACCATGACAGCGAGGAAGGACAGAGGTATATACAGTTTTATAAATTAGCAGACTTCCCTTATGTCTCCATCCTGGATCCCAGGACAGGTAAGATAAGTGACAGTTGGTTACCTGCAGTTTAGATACCCTGTGAGAAGGACAGGCAGGTGTAGGCTAAAATACCATCTTTTGCAGTATGCAGTGCGTTCAGCTGAAAAATCTCAGTTCCATTGGTTTGCTCTTTGAGAGACTTTGTTGTCCCTGAAGTAGTGAAGCAGTGTGTTTTGGAGGAACTAAGGGGATAAAACTCCCAAGGCTTGCTAAAATTTTGTCTTGTTAGGTTATCGTATTAGAAAGTGAAAATGGTACCATCTGGTGGTAAAACTCTGAAATTAATATTTTTTTAACTTGCCCTTTTAAAAGCTACTTGAAATCATGTGATGAATGCACTACAGCATTTGTAAGCATTACATGAGCGTGCTTCCTGCTCCTTGCACAGTAGCTTTCTGAGGCTTAGTGAGGACTTACTCAATTGCAGCTTAATTTTGTAATACCATTTTGGCTTTGCATTTGTTGTTTGGTTTTGGTTTTTTACCTGAACAATCAAACTTCTACCTCCTTCTCCAGCTCTTTTAAAAAAGTGTTACTTTTTCTTTTGAGTCCCAACACTCTTTGTTCATCTTCTTTGTCATCATATAATGCAATTATATTAGTGGTCTGGTCTCCTGCTTCTCAGGACTGAATTAGTTGTGTCTGTAATCAGAGCTGAGATTTCTTGCTATTTGACTTAAACCACCCTAAACTGTTTTTCAGTTTGTTTTTACTTTTTTTAATGTTGGAACTGCAGTCAGGATACTCTTCTTAGCACTTCATTTGCAGAAACAAATGCTGCTTGCTGAGGTGTAGAATCAAGGCGGGCAAGAAATGCTTTTTCCTGAACTTAGTGGTTTGACTTATTTTCCATTTTGAAGCCTAATTCACCATTCTGTGCACACATTCCCATAGATGAAAACAATGGAAATAAACAGGGTCTGTATTTGTCTGTCCATGACTGAAACCTTTTCAAGGGAGTGAAAGGAGGAAGCTTCATAGTTATCAGGTAATAGCCTGTGGGAAGCTGCAGCTCCACAAATACGGACTATCGCAGAGTGCGTGCACAGCAGTGAATTGGTGTGCTTGACCACTAAGCTGCAGTCTTTTGCTGAAGTTTATGTTTCATGACACCTTTTGTTCCCTAGGCCAGAAACTAGTGGAGTGGCACCAGCTAGATGTGACTTCTTTCTTGGACCAAGTGACTGGGTTCCTGGGTGAGCATGGACAGCTGGATGGCCATTCTACCAGCCCTCCCCAAAAATGCTCTCGTTCAGTAAGTATGAGCCCTCTAGGAGAAGCCTGAAAGAACGGACTAGCCTGTCTTCATCCAGCTGTACTGATTTCCTATTCAGTAGTATAAACAGACTTAATGAGTTAGTGCCAGAGCATGCACCAGGAAATGCCTTCTCCCATGATAACCATTTTTCTTGTGCAGTTTGTGCTTTTGGCATTTGTTTTGGATTTAGCAGTGACAGAATTGTGCATGTGTGGAAGTAAAATGTATTACTCCGTGCAAAACTCCAAGGAGAAGTCATTAAGTAGTCACACCATGACTAGCTTTCCATGCTGTTTCTTCCTGACGGTTTTAGTAGCTTCTCTTTGGTAGACCGATGTCCTCTTGATTTTTCAGTATGTATTTAAAAGCATTGTTTATGTATTTGTGTTCTGTCTGTGTTCAACAGGAGAGTCTCATTGATGCCAGTGAGGACAGCCAGCTGGAAGCTGCTATCAGAGCCTCGTTACAGGAGACGCATTTTGATTCCTCACAGGCCAAGCAGGAGAGTCGGTCAGATGAAGAGTCAGAGTCAGAGCTTTTTTCTGGAAGCGAGGAGTTTATTTCTGTTTGTGGATCTGAGGAGGAAGAGGAATCAGAGAATCCTGCCAAGTTGAGGAAGTCTCCACACAAGGACTTGGGGTATAAAAAAGAGGAGAGCCGGAGGCCTCAGCCTGAGCCTCCTGCAAGGACTGAGCCTGGCACAACATCAAATCACAGAGTACTGCCCTGCATTGATGTGGGGATACTGGAGGAGTCAACTGACAAGCCTGAAAGTACATTTCAGAGCCCAGATGTGAATGGTAAGTTGGCACTTTTCCTTTTTTTTTTTTTTTTTTTTAAGTGACCTGTGTTTTGATGTGGTTGGTTTTTTTTCCCTGAAAATCTTTATATGCTACAAGCATGGTTTCATTCCTTGTTTTGAAAAACTAAATCTTTTCTTCTGTCTTACTTCATCCTTGACACCAGACGCTTGAGCGATTCACCTTGCCAGCAGCACCACTTTGGCGTAGTGATGCCGCAGACTGCAGTTGTGTTAGTCACTGAGTTCAGGTTTCTTAGATTGAGACCTTGTCCGTGGATAAAGTACGCACGGGTGTAATGCAGGCGCATATGACAGGGCTTCTACCAGAACTGTAGAGAGAAGCAGAATAACGTCAGCCCTACCTTGCTCTCAGTTAGCTTGGCTGCCTTGACGGTCTGGACTAACTTAAGTAACGCAACTTTGGCCAATACGAACGAGTCCCTGGAGTCTCTGTTCCTCCCTGCAGTGCCTGGGCTGGGATGCAGCAGAGCGAGGTGGCCTCAGCGGCAGAGGTAGCACAGTATGCTTTTCTGTGGGAACACTGACTGGTTTCAGCCACTGCTATTAACTCTTGAAAGAGTCCTGAGTTCGATGCGTGTATTTTAAACATGTGGTAGCAGTATATCTTCATAGACTGGAACCTTGTACTTGTCCCTAGTCCCTAACCCTGCTGTGCTGCACAGTAAAGCATGCCACCTAAAATCTACAGAAGAGCTCAGTTCAGCTGCCTTGTTGTTTGTTAACTTGCAGTAACTTCCTTTATGCTAGGACCAAAGGCACAGCTGATGCTAAGGTATCCAGATGGAAAGAGGGAACAAATTTCACTGCCCGAACAAGCTAAACTTCTGGTGAGTGGAGTTAATCCGAATCCTCGTGTGAGTACAGGAGAGCTGAAACTGGAGAACTTATTTTTCTTTTGTGGCACTATTGAAATCATGTCTAGTGAAAGTGGTATATCCAGGGAGTGCTTGTGCAGTCATTCTGTTGTGTTTCTTCCATGCCATTCCTCTCTTCCCATCAACAGACTCTGCTTGCTCTGTATGTTTCCATTGCTGCTCGGGTTGTGTGTACACTCCAGTGTCTTCCTTGGTCCTAAACCTGCTAGTTGTCTTTCTAAAATAATTCTACGACTTTTGCATTAATCATTGAAGTACCATAAAATACTCTCAGCTCACTTGTTTGTGGTTTTGTGAGTTTTTTTTCCTAAATGGAAAAGTTCAGTCATGGCCCATGGTCAGACAGCAGTAAAAGCAAAGGTAAAACTCTCATTCTTATCCTCCGTCTCTCTAATCATACTTCCCCACTGCCTTATGGATATGGATGACTGAACAGACTTTGGAGGAGGTTCTCCCAAAACAAATTTATTACCTGATGCACAGTAATTAATATAATTGTGTCTGTCTTAACTGCTTTGAATTTGTTTACCTTGGAGAAGTCTACGTGGATGGCATTTCCATCAAAATTTGTCAGGTGCTTATCTGGAAGCAGTGTGTAAAGAGGTCACTGTATTCCTGTTAGCTGTGAGTATTCGTGACAGTGGCTAGTCAAGCTCATTTTATAGCCATCAACCTAAAAGGTCAGCATTGAAGTCTTAGGGAAGGCAAAAGGACACCTCTTCAGAAGGGACTTCTGCAGATTTAATAGGAAAGTGTCACATCTCTTACAGAAGATGAGACTACCACCTAGTCTGCAGCACTCTAGAAATGTACAGTGTCTCAAGCTCATATTATCATCCTTAACGTTTTTGCCTGAAAATAAAAGGGAAGAAAAAAGTTGCTTTTGTTATGCCATCAGCTCTCAAACCCACGCATAAGCAGGTAGGCTGTGTACTGCCTGCAGTGCTTCATGTGGAGGGTCCTGTGGCTGAAATACAAAGACTGAGGAGCACTGGCAGAGCATCACTGTTACTGTAGGAACCAGCTTTACTTTCAGACCTTCATTCTTGCTTTGTTGTAGCAATCATTGCTGTCTAATCGTTTTCCAAGTACTCTCTGGTATCTTAAATGCTTTTTGAAAGCAGTCTGTTAGATAAATTTGCATGTATTATTAAACATGCAGCACTCTTGAATACTTAACTGATTTATTTAGGTGGTACGTAGGTGTAGTGTGGATATATTCCTGATAATCCTGACTTGGGGTTTGACTCCTTTTGTGGACTGCAGTAGTTAAAGGAAGTTAGTCTCAGCGTGTGATTTCCTTCGCTGCCACCTGCTCTATAGTCAGCAGAGGAATTTAGGTGAGTCAAGGTTTATGGGTAAAGATATCTTTTTATGGCAGGGCTGAACAGCCAGCTTTTGTGCTCATGGCGTGTGATCTTTTAAAGCCATTTCAGTCAGATCAAGAAGCAAAAAGATGCTTCTTTGTGAGCATCATCTCCATGCTGATTTTTTTCAGTCCTTAGTTGCTTCCATTTTAAAGCTGTCCAGAACTATAAAAAGAAATTGTTTAAGGAGACAGTTGCACTTCCGAAGTTTTAACTGATGATACGATGTTGCTCTCCCACCAATGGCTGGCTGTTTTTTAAAACTTTTTTTTAATCATTGCATTGTTACCGAGCAAGAGTGCTTCTTTACGCACTGTATCTTCAGGATATGATTATGCTTCCAGTATTACCATAATCCTTCCCCCTGCCCCTGCCAAGCAAAAAAGAAAAGGCAACACTACCTTTTTATAGAAGCAGTTGCTCATTGTCATTGCTGACTGGCTGCCTGAGTAACATTCATTTACCAAGTGTAAGGTGTGCAGGAGAGATTGGCCTTTTAATGGGATCGCTCGGAGATGTGGGCAGTAAACTTAACTGAATGACTTTTTAAGTACAATGGTTTGTAAAGGAATTTTGATCATCCTTGTTGCCTGAAAAGGAAGTAAAAACTGCTTACTTTGGTTCCTCATCAGGTGCAGGCATTGTAATCTGCAAAGCCTGTTGGACATTGGTCCAGGTAAAAGAGGAGGTTTGGGCAACAGTCTCCTCATACCAAAGGGTTTGTGTGTGGATTTTGATGAATTTGGAAGAAATCTC
The DNA here is from genome assembly GCF_963210335.1 of Falco punctatus. Lineage (NCBI taxonomy): Eukaryota > Metazoa > Chordata > Aves > Falconiformes > Falconidae > Falco > Falco punctatus. The sequence goes on from NC_137593.1 coordinate 29,002,191, forward strand.
TGTGCAGGTACTTCCCTGGCTGTTCAGGAATGGAATCATTAAATATTGGAAGAGTCCAGGTTGAAAAGAATCCAGGAGATCATCTGGTCTAACCCTCTGAAAAGCAGGGCTGTAGATGAGGTTATCCAGGACCCTCTTGAGCTGAGTCTAGAATACTTAAAGCCAGGGACATTGTGCCACTTCCCTGGGCAATTTGCTCCAAAATTTAATTTCTGTCATGGTACATGGTAAAGAAGTTCTTCCTTATATCCAGGTGAAATTGCCCCTGGAGCAACTTGTGTGTGTTGTTACCATGCATCTTAGTGAAAGAAGTGTCTTTGTCATCTTTGTATTGGAACACTGATGATATTCCCGCCAAGCCTTTTCCTTTATAGGCTGAACAACTCCAAGTCCCTCAACCTTTCTTCATGTACCAAGGCATGTCCTATACTTTAGTTATTTTGATGGCCCTCCACTGGATCCTCTCCAGTTTTTCTTTGTTCCTTCTGCATGTAGAGAGGCCAAAACTGAACACAGTATTCCAAGCGTGGCCCAGCAGAGTGGTGTAGTTGCATCCCTTGATCTGCTGACAATACTCTTGTTACACAGTTTGGATTTCCTGTCACTGCTGCAGGAGCACACTGCAGACTTGTGTTGAGATGAGTTTTGACAATCTCTCCGTGACAGCCTGGATCTCGTCAAGCAGCAGACTTCCAAGACCCGACTTCGTTAGGTCGGCACTTGGGTGCCTCGGTGCCCTGCAGGAGTCCCCTCCACCAGCATGCACTGCTTCTCCCTGCTGGTTGTGTCCTGCTGAGTAGGACCGGTGGGTCCAGTTTTGTTTGCCGGTGGAACTTCCTTGTCCTCCCCGTTTATTGCCAAGACTTTATATCATTTTCTCAACTGATTTTTTTTTTTTAATTTTATTTTTCCAAATGAGAGGAGACCTGCTGTTTTGCTGCCACAGGTCTCCAGGGTGCTTTATCTTGCAAGTTGCAGTCCTCCCTGTGTTTGTGTCTCGCTTCTGGTCATCCCATTCTGTCTGCGCTGCAAGACATCAGTACTTGCCCTTGCAGTGTTGCTCTCCACATCCTACTCCTTGTCTGCTTATCTTCCCTGATGCAGCAGAACAAGCTGACCTCTTCCTCCAGCTCCTTGCTGTAGGCTGTGGTGGGAGTCTGTATCCTGGGTCATGTCAGCACCATATGACTGACAGCTTTCCTACCAGGACACAGACACTAAAATGAAGAGCCACCCGAGCTCCTTGTCCGTGAGCTGTGGCAGTAAGTGCCAAGTGCTTGTTTGTAACCACTTTTTTCTGTGTGCTGGGTTGCTGTGGTCCCAAAGTGGCAGCTAAATAGTGAGGGCAAGCTAGTGGAATGGTTAGTACTAGTGGGAGGTTAATACTGCTAGCTTACCTCCTTACACTTAATTTGCTGGCATAAGTTGCCGACAAAACTATGTCAACTGTATTGTTGGAATGCCCTTATTTTCTCATACTTTGTTTTGTTACGTACTAATAGTCTTTTTTTCCCCTCTGTGGAAAGCTACAACTTTTCATTCTGCCTGAGTCTTGCTCTGTTGCTGTATCCCCTGCTGTTCTGCCAAACCCCATTTCTCCATCGCTGTCTATTCATACTTTACACTCTCATCTGCTGTGTTTCCTGATGAGCTTGGGAAATCTCTGCCGTCGTAGCATGGACATTAGCTCTTCCTGATACGTCTGCTTGTTGGATTTTGAAGCTGATACCCCTTTATCCCAATGCCCTTTATGTCCTGCCCCAATTGCTATTGTAGGCGGAGAAGTCAATTAATTGAAGAAAGCTTTAAAAAACTCCCCAAAATAGAACAACCTCGAACCCTCATGCTTCTTGAAGGCAGGAAAAAAATTGGTAAAAATACTGCATTTATTTTTGTCAGTGCTACCTCACAAAGATGCTTTTTTGGTGGATTTTAAGTTTGGTGTAAGGGTAATGTCTGATAAAGTGAGGGGGCTTCTATTTTGGGGCATTTAAGGATTTTTTTTTTTTTTTTTTTGGCAAATCTTACTCAACTGTGACTTGAACATGTGATACGGAATTCAACTGACTTAAATGAACTATTATGTATGCTGGTTAAAGAATCAGATAAGGGATCACTTGGCAATTAGTTTTTGTGATTATTCTTACTTTGTGTGGGCCAAATTAGATATTGGAGTAAAAGAGGGTCTATACTACGTGCAGAATTTCCTTTGTGATTACAAAGTTCTGTTTCTAAAGGAAAACGGGATTTTTTTTCACATTCTTTTGTGTTGTTTTGACTTACGTGACACTTCTTTGCCTTCTAGGCTCTTGTGAAACATGTCCAGTCAAAAGGATACCCCAATGAACGCTTTGAACTCCTCACCAACTTCCCTCGAAGGAAACTCTCCCACCTGGACTATGAGATCACGTTACAGGAGGCAGGCCTGTGTCCTCAAGAGACTGTCTTTGTGCAGGAAAGGAATTAGCACCGTGGCCTGAGTTCTCCCAGCCTTCCTCCCCTCTCCTTTTTGCCTGGGACACCAACTCGTTAAATATGCAGTTGAGGGTCATAGGATTGCAGTGCTGAAATCAGGCAGGCAGCTGGCTGGTCCTTCTCGCTCTTCTTCCCTTCTGCTCTAGTGACCAAATGAGTGTTCAGAGTTTTATTTTCTTCCTCAGCTTGGGCCCTGCGGAGAGCATTGGGAAGAACATCTTTCCTTTGTTTTCATGGAATAAAGTAAAACAATGATCTGTGTATCCAGTATGCTGGGCCTTGGACTGGCCACAATACACACACCCTTCTTGCTGCTATTCCTAAATCTGTTTAATTTATTTTTGAAAATAGCGTGTGATAAGGCACTGAGTCATCTCTTTGTAAGGAGAGAGTGTAATCTTCAGTACAGTCTTTCCTTTGTTCTGATTCTCTGCGCAAAAGGTCTCCATTAACCTTACAGCCTCCTCGGGGGTTTGCTTACCTAGCACTCTGCAAGAACTTGGTTTTGGGGAAGGAGCTGGGTTGAGCTGTGGTGAGATACTTTGCCCCCATCTAATTTAAAGGCTTCTAAATTGCGAGCATGTTTTCCTCCTGCTTTAAATGTTGCCAGTGAACACAGTAAAACAACCAGCCAACTAACCAAAATTCCGACCCCCCCTCAACTATACACAGTATGGGATGTACTGCCCAGCCCAGAGGGAACGCTGCGTGTCCGCTGTTGCAGCAGAACTGACTCCTTGGTAGAAGTAGGTGGGGGTGGGGTTTCCATTTGTCCTCTTCCCAACAGCCCCTAAGTGTCTCTCTTTTACTTGCTCTCAGGATTTTGCAAATTAAGATGGAACGTGGCAGGATACTGTAAAAATCTTGGACTCTCTGGACAACACCTGTCATAAAAAAAAGACTTGACAGCTAGCTGGCTTGCTTTCCCTCTGCGTGGTGTTTTGTTTTCCCCAGGAGTGGATAGCTTTGCAGGGGTGTTAGAGCACCGACTGCAGCTCAGCAAGACGGCAAGTCCTAAATGGGTTTTCTCTCATTAATTAAAAACATACACAGCCTTGTCAAACTGTGGAACAAATTAGTGCTTTACAAAAAGACTTCACAGTCTGGTGACTTCAGTGCTCTAGGCTGCTTTTTATTCTGTTTTCATGTTCGTCTGCCATCACTTACCTCTAAATCTGGAAGGCTGTATGGAAAGCCCCTCCTTTTTTAGGCTTTGTTTTCGGCTCTGGAAGCCGGCACCAGGCGCCATGCAGGCGTATCCTGCGTGTACGCTGGGCTGTGCGGAGTGCCCTAGTTTTCCAGTGTCTTCTCTAGACATTGAGCTGGTGTTACAGTAGGTACATTAACTTATACGGCCATCCTTGAGGCTGATGTCAGATTTGTGTATTTACAACTAAGAACTCAGTTCAGCGTGCTCTTCATCGGTGAGGAAGAAAGCACGTGAGACCTGCCGTAACTGCCATCTTGTTCTGCAACCGTCAGGTGATTATACTTGTTAAAGAAAAAGACTTAGTGGTCAGAAAGTTAACCATGGACTAAAACTTTTCAAGAGATTTTGCCTTTAATTTTGTATTAGCCTGTATACTTTGGAGTCTTTAAATGTAGGAAATCACAGAAAACGTCTTGCATTCCCCATGGTAATACTAGCTCACAGCTGTCTTCTGCTCATAATTGAGGTTTTTCATATGATCATACAGTTGTATAAATTGATTTCCCCTCTAAGCAAAAGCTTATTTTGCTTTTCTACTGCAGGATGCAGTATCAGGAAAGCAAAATCTGATTGCAGTGTCCTGATCTCTCATTAACCATTGATCAGATGGCATTTTTCATTTGCAAAGAGACCTTGTTGTGGAGGCTGCTTCCCAGCATTGGAATGTGAATTCCAATGGAACGTGGCAGGATACTGTAACAATCTTGGACACTCTGGACAACACCTGTCATAAAAAAAAGACTTGACAGCTAGCTGGCTTGCTTTCCCTCTGCGTGGTGGGGAGGGATGTTGGTGTCTGGTCTGCAAAGCAGCACTGGCACCTCCAGACTGAAGGATGCTTTGTGTTTTTTAGGATAACCAAATTAAATTTGGACATCCAAGAGCGTGGGACAAAAGGAAACCCCTTCCATGTAGGTGTTAATGCTTCCCTGAGTAGCTTCGTCTGTCGAGTTGAAGTAACTCGCTCTGATATTCTTTGCCTTGAAACTCGTTGCATCTTCTCTGGTTAGCAGGCTGCCAACAGGATGCAGTGCTCGGCACTTGTACAGCTGTGGTCCTTTTGCGTCCCTCGGGCAGGCCAGGATGGGAGCATGCTGACCTTCCCTGCTGTCCTGCCTGTTCTTCCAGCGTAAGGCAGGGAGCCTTTGTGGTTCCAGTGGTTCCTCTTTCGAGTTGTTGCTGGTTGGCTGTGTTTGTGGTGGAGGGCCAACTGGATTTGGGCAGGCTTGGGTTTGTATCTGCTCTGGGAACGTTGTTTCACATCAATTTTTCTAGCAGTTGAGTTAAACATAGAAAACGGCCCAGGTCTGTTTTATTAGTAGCTTTTCTTCTTCCCCCTGCCCCTCCCCAGGTTGGGTGGGACTAGACTGTGATATGTTGAAGCAATCTGACATAAAATAACAGCTGTATTAGCAGTGGGGAAGAGGGGGGGCTGCACAGGGGGCAAGAGCCTGAACTTCTTCCATCAGTTCTGCTGCTGGAGAGAGCGCACTGTGCGCTCCCCGCCTGTGACCCGTCCTTTCTTACCCCTCTTCCAGAGCAAAGGGTGTGAGCCACGGAGCGGTGGACAGCTGACAGCTCCTTTCTTCTCTGCTCAGCTCTAGGGAAAGGAGTAACTTTACACTTACCTTGCTATCCAAACCAAATCTAGGAGCCCGAGGTTTTAGTTGCTTTTGTTACGTTCACTAACCTCTCTCACGGGGAAGCAAACATCGCATTTGGCTGCAGCAGGTTTATTTTTAAGCCATCAAGAAACATGCATCTCAAGGTAAATGGTTTTGGCTGCTGGTGTAATGGAACCAGGAGGTTTTATGCTCTCGCTTAATTTTTATTTTCTTTGCTGAGGCTTTATTTTTTTTTTTAAAAAAAACCTAATCTTTTTATAACCTAACAGAGAAAGAAGAATGTGAAATTGAAGGTTTATGTTGAAAATGGCATTTTGCTTCCATCTCAGTTTCTAGTAGTTTTTTTCTGTTCCAAGAAATTACAAGCCTGGTTTTTGTTTTGTTTCTCTTGTGCAATGTAGGGGTGTGTGTGTGTCAGTCTTCTTTTGCTTTGGTTTGTGTGCAGGAGGCAGAGGAAAAAACTTTTAAGGAATATGCATCTCTGTATGTGGCTGTTCCTTCTTCCCAACTCAAAACAAAACCAGTGCTGCAGCGTATGCGTCAGTCAGCTGTGCTGTGCTGGCTGAAAGCTGTTAAGAAACAGGACCAGCCAGGATTCAACCTCTTCATATCTTTGTCCATGTTGAAGCCCTTTGGAGTTCGGAGGAATGTTGCTGAAAACATTAAGTTCTGCTTGTGACAGCTTGCAGCAGCGAAGGTGTAAGCTAGTTGGGCTCTGTTGCTAAAGAGCCTTTGTTATAGTTGCTTCTAGGTGTTAATTCTGAAGTTCAAATTGCTTTTGACAAGGTTGGGGAAAAAAAAAGCCTTAAATCTCTGATTGCAGAATAAGATGTTGAAATGTGAAGGACAAAGTAAAAAAAAAAAAAAAAAAAAAAAAATCCTCCAAAAGCTGTGGTTTGTGGCTTCCTGTGGATGTTGCTTGGCCACAGTTTGTGTGTTGTGTTGCAAGGAGTGCCATGAATTTGGAGGAGCAGAAGTGCATGTAGGCAGTGGAAGTCTTTCCGGGTAGAAAGCTGAGGAGAACGAACGTGTTTCAAGCTGTAGCTTCTTGCTGCTTGTGGCAAAGTTTCCTTTGCATGTGCTCCTCATCTAACAGTGCTTTGTTTTGATGTTCAAATGTCTTAACTGTAGCTCACAGTCACAGCCAGTATTCAGAAATGGAAGGCAAAATGAGCACTGGGTTTCCCTGCCAGGTGCTGTTGACACATTTGCTGTTGGCTTCCCACTTGTGATCTTTCAGAGGCCCAGAGGAGGATTTCAGGTCTTTCTGATGATACATAACCTTATGCCAAGCTGGTAGGCCAGCTTCAACCTCACAGCATTCCCTTTTGACATACAGAGAGCAGATAAAGGCCATGCCAAACATTTCTGGGTGTACTTGCATTATTTTCATTAAGCTTTGAATTAAGGTCTGCGGTTTTTGCTTTTCTGACGTTCGTGGACTGAAGTATGTTGCCCTTCTTGATAAATAAGGTAAGTTGACAACACCAATATTAAAGAAATGTCCATGTGTGTGCCTAACAGCATTGTAAAACACAGTTAGGCGTCTAAAGGTACCATTTTTCCTGGGTGGATTTAAACAGCAATTTTACATCCACATACTTTCCAGAGCTCAATAGATCTGCTCCCTTGCCATTACAGGAGAGTAACCCCTCTTGTCTGTAAAGCACGTCCGTTGTTCGCTGCTGCAAACAGCTTGTGTTTCACGTGGTCCAATACTTTCGTAGCCTCATTTTTTAAAGACTACCAAATTTATATACTCACCTGCACCAGCTTATACCAGTTTCCACTTTTACTGGTGCTGTGGTTTGTACCCTCGCAGAAATGGGCAGCTGGTTTTATTAACGTTTCAATAAATAAACCTCACGGCTGAAGGGCCTGCCTTCTCAAATTCCTGTTCTTGCCAGAGCACTGAGCTTATTCGCAGGGATTCAAGAGCAACAAGGGCTAAACTAAAAGCGGTTTTCTTTTGGGGGCAAGGCATCACTCAGGCTGCCTTTCGTTAGGTACCAAATGCTGCAGGGATGCATAAAAGGTGGCATTTGTGTTCTCTAAACCATCTAGAAACAGATAACGTAGAGACCCATGTGAGAACGTCTGCGGGAATGGGAAGATGCATGTCATTTCAGGAACTTGCCCCATAATTTTTAATCCCTTAGTTTTTAGTAAATGTCACAACTTTCTCCTTGTTCGGTCCCTTTTTAGTCAAGTTAGTAAGAATAGGTAGTACTGGATGTCAAGAGGAGAAGGGATAGCGGAGATATGCTTTAGGTGGGTGAAGCACAAAATCTCAGTCCCGCGAAGGCTGGGTGTGCCTTGTTTAGCTGTTTTAATAGATGGGAGTGCCGCCTCTCCTCTCCTTCCAGCCTTTCTATTTATTTATTTGAACAGGAATTGTTTTCTATAAATGGAACAGCTCCTGTTGTAGAGGCAAAACAGATCTCATGTGTTGAGCCCTACGCTGGCGATCTGCACTGTTGGAAATACCTGCAGTCGCAGGTTTGGGGTTTGTCTGAACACGTTTGATGACTGGCTTTGGTTGACATCTGCAAAGACCGTCTTGCTGAGGTTTTCTCTGTCCAAACCCAAGATCTTGGCGCAGTTTGGTTATGCTCTGCTAGCTGCTCCTGAGCCGGTGAGGTTAATGGACACCCTTTCTGTGGTGATGTACAGGATGACTTTTATTCCAGTCTCCTCTTGTCCGTGAGATGCTTAGTGTCTGTCTGCTCCCAATAAATACAGCCATGTGTATGTACATACACACACACACACACTCATGTTTTTATTCAGAGAATTCGGCACGTAACATCAGTGCCTCAGCTTGGCTCAGTTTTATCTTCTGGTGTTTTACATGGGTATATTATGAGTGAGTGCAGACGTTTGGGATTCGGTCGGTCTTTGATTACTGTGAGTGTCTGCAGGACAGAGAGAAGCAATTTTCTAACTGCTTGTTACATGGTCCTGAGACCTCAAGCTATAGGAGGATAGACAGTAGATGGAGCAGGGGGGCGAGGTGCTATTTTATAGAACGGATTTACATGAAGAACATCTGAGTAAAACTTGACTCGGAGACATGGTGCCTCATCAGAGACAGCAGACTATAGGAGAGGTGATTTTTTTTAAAATGAGGCAGTTCCCTCTAATTGGTGAACATAACAGTTTCAAAATTAGGACGTTACCTGTCGGTTTTTACCATAGTCACTTTCTTCAATGGCGGTGACTTCATATGGGAGGAGGGAGAGGATTAATTTGGCAGATTTCAGCTCAGTGTGCTGGGAGGGACCAAACTCAAGGAAACCTCTGATCTATATACACAACTGCTGCATTTTTTTATAAATATATGTAAATGTCCTATTGTAATATTTGATCCTGGAAATAAAACTGTTTTCAGTAGCTTTCTTCATCTCTTGGTTTTTGGGTTTGGGTGGTTGGTTTGGGTTTTTTTGTTGTTGTTTTAATTCTGATGAAAGTCTGTCCCTGCATTATATGGAGAGTTTTGAGTTTTTCCTGAAGTTTATTGGGGTAGAAGGAAAGAAAATCAAGCCGAGCTCCCTCTGCATGTGTATCTGACTTTTCAATAAAATTGTCGGGTTGGGTGCTCAGCTTCTTCCTTTGCCTCCTGGCCTGTGAGTCTCGCCTTGGCAGAGTAGGTCCAGGTGCCACAGCTGCTGCTGAACCCCTGGGAAAGTTTGTGATCTTCCTATCCGGGCTGTGGCAGCTTTTATTTGCGTCGACTCTCTACAAAATAAGTAGGAGAAGCTGCAGCTCAGCTGGAGAAGCCGCAGCGCGTGCTGGTTTAGGTACCAGCTCCAGGTGTGCGTGGGCAGCAGGGACAGGGCTTGCCTGGGCTGGGAGCCCGTTTGCAGCGTGGTGCCTGGCGTCGGGAGCTGTGGATTGCAGCGAGCTGCTTGCTTCGCACGAGAAAGCTTCAGCCCGCTCCAGAGGTTACAAAATCTTGAAGTGAGACAAACGTGGGGTACCTTGTTTGGAAAAAATACCTTTATGAAAATGAATAAAAAGTCAGGAATAGGATTTTCCGTCCTTCCCAATGGAAGAGCGGGGAAAGTGTGGCTTTTTATTCTGAACTGTCGATGTCTTTCTGGTACCAGGTGGTGTCAAGACGGAGCCTCTAACTTCAGGAATTGTCTTTTTGGCTTCTTGGGGTGTTCCTGTGATGGCCTCCCGTGAAATGCCAACGAACAGAGTCCCTTCTGGACGAGTACTTGGCAGGTACAGTGGGGAAACAAGCTTCAGAGGAGTGATCACAGGTCATCCCCGCGGTCCTGCCCGGAACTCTCCAGAAAGTTATGGAATAGGGTGACTGACTATGCCAGCAGTCATGCCACATTCAACATTCAAGGAGTTCATTGGGACTCCTTTCCAGTGTGCCTTGGAGAGGAGGGCAGATGTGCTTGCTTCGCCTTATCCCAACCCAAAGCTTCCTCAAAGGAGGTTGTTGTCCAGGTTCCGTGGTTAATGCCCCCTCCAGAGGCTCCGACCCCCAGGGGAGCCCAGGAGAAGGCAGTTGCTCTAGTCTCCTTCCCAGGAGTATCTTGGAAGTGACTTTCTCTTCATTTTTTGGTGTGTGTGCCTCTCCTTCTCGCCGAGTTAATCGGACAGTTCTAGTTTCTGTGACGAGGACTTGCCGTGCGCCTCTCAAGGCCGGAAAGCAGCCTGATCTCTTTGTGCAGCTGAGGAAAATATTTCCCGTTCCGGCTGAGTCGGAAATAGTTTTTCATCACAGTCCGCAGATCAGGGACCTACAGGACAGGCCCCAGATACCTCTTGTTTTTATCCTTTTCCTTTCTGCAGACCCCTTCCAACTTGTCACTGGGTTGGTTTATCCCATCTGAAGTGTTAAATCAGGTGAAATTCTTAGGGAAGCTAAAGCAAAGGCTGTGTTGTCTAGCAGCATCGCGTTGTATTTCTTCAGTTGGAGTTCTAGCCCCAAACTCCGTGCAGGGCTTGTCTAAGGGCGTCACTGTTGGCCGTGAACGTGCCTGCACCCGAGCTGGGAGAAGTCTTAGCTAACTGGTGGCAGAAACAGATTTGCAGATGCTACTGGGAGGAGTGGGAGAGACCACTGAACCATGCTGAGCATCCTCCAGACAGGATGGAGCTGGAGGTTGGTTTGGTGCAGAATGATCTGATCGTGCCAATTCAGACTCGGCACAGCCTCTCTAATGCTCCTCGAAGCCAAACCCCTCACAAACCCAAACCCCTCACGAACCCTGGCCTGCCATGCGCTTTCCCCAGCCCCAGAGCAGTTCGGGCCAGCAAAGAGCAGGGGGGAGCGTGGCTACCAGAGCGGCTGCAGGGGTTATAAAAAGCTCAGAAAGAGCCATCACCAAACGTGACCCACAATCTGTGGACCGGAGCGCAGAACCTCGGAGTGCAACGGGGTGAAGCGGCACGAGAGAGCTGGGGTGAGGGCGGCCAGGCTCTGCCCGGCTGCGCTGCGGTGACAGGCGGCGTTAGCAGGACCGCGCCGAGCCAGCATCACTTGGCCTGGCACCACGCGGTGCAGCCGGCTACTCGCTGGAACGGCCGTGCTGAGGCTTCTGAGTGAGAAAGGGAGGCATGCAGCTGCTCACGGTGCTTGGGAAGCTGCGCGGGGTTAAAATTAGCCTTTTTTTATTATTATCATTATTATTATTCCTATTATGGACTCAGTCTGGGCTGGGTGTAAGGGGAAGATCAGTGATCCCGGGGAAGAGATTCACCCTGACGTTCGCGCTGGATGGCGTGGGGAGATGATTGACCAGATCATGTGTGTGGCAACGTGGGAAGCTCAGGTTGCCGTGACGTAGAGAGGGCACAAGATGAGGTTGCAACACATTTTCTTCCAACAGAGTGAAAAACACTTCCTCTCTCTCAAGCTAAAAAAGAAACAACCCAAAAAACAGGAGAGGAAGGAAAACCTGGATTGTTCTCAGCAGCCTGCTGTCTGACATGTTTTGCTTTGCTGCTGGCTGCTTTTTAGAGACCCATTTGCCTCATTTAACAATAAAATGGGGGTTTGTGTGCTGGTGCAAACTGATTTTTCCTTCAGGGGAACTACCGTTATTCAGATAATCTGTTTCTCTCGGCTTATTTTTTCCTAGAAAAACGGAATTGGTTGATGTAACCCAGCCTCACCCGTTCATCTTTTTCCATGTGGCCCTCAAAGGCTCCATCTCCATTTTCTGTCTCTTCCAGCAGACGGGCGTGCGGTGCTTGGCACGGGTTTTATGTTCCTGACACTCCTGTACTCGTTGCTTTGAAAGCAGCAAAAGCCACTTTGAAACTTGTTGGCAAATGCTACTCGTGTGTTACCCGAGGTACAGCAAGTTGGGTGACAACCCAAAAGGTAGCACTCCAGTTGCGCTTTTTTTTTTTTTATTTACTGTATTGGAGCAAGGCTGTATCAGGGTTATAAGAAAACTGCGGTTATGCTTTGTCTCCTGCGGCTGTTGCAGACAGGGAAGGTGACATCCCAAGCAGCTGATGTGCCTCAGGTCCTCATGATAAGCGCACGAGGAACATGAACCTTCTCCCACCTCTTTTTTTTTTGAGAAGATTCTTTTGCCTTTATGGCCCATGAGCAATCCTGTTTGCTTTTGCTGCCTGCAGCTCCTCTGCCATAAAAATCACCCCATTATTGCCGCTTTTTGTACTACAGCTTCCCTGTCTCCTGTTCTCAGGCACAGTGGTCGTGTTCTCCCGGTGCTGTTCCTGTCACGGAGCTGCTACAGTCAGACCTTCTCGATGGAGACAGAGGAGCTCCCCCGCTACGTGCCAGCTGCCAGCCGTGGGCACCCCACACAGGACTTTGGAATTCTGGTGTCTGACTCGCAATAGTTAAGATATCCAGAAATAACCGCTCTCTCTCCACGTTACCACCAAGGCATGAGATATATGCGTGATGGGGGTATGCTCAACACCTGGGGGAAAAGCTGGGCCATCTGCAAAGAAGCAAAGGGCAGGAGATGGGAACCGGCTGAGACACGAGAATATTTATTGAGACGCTTTTATTAAAATACTGCTGTGCTCCCTCCTGTGGGTGAAAATGAGAAGAGGCAAACCTGAACTGTTCAGCGTCCACGCACAAAGCTCTGGCACAGCGAGGGAAATAAGGTGAAATGTGATGGAAGAAGCCCTTGGTGAAGGACGTGGACGTGTCATGGTGACAGAGCGTTAGCATTTGGAGAGGGCTGCAGAGGCGAAAGGGAAATGTTCTCCCTACATAGTCACTGCAGGTCACTCCAGGACAAACGGTGTTTGCTACTTGGGCGCAGTGGTCAAGGCATTTAGGGCAGACGTGCCCTAATCTGGAGCCTTAAAATCTGAAGTTGTGTGTGTTTTGGTGGGCTCGTGGCTCCTGCCAGTGAAAGAGGGCACGATCGAGCCGACGGGTCAGCCGCAGCACCGGCAGAGGCTGGCTCATTCGGCCAGGACAGTCATTCTTCCTTTTGAGCCGCCCACTGTGTGGGAGAGGGAAGGATCATGACTATTGCAGTGGGTGGCTATTGGGGTGGAGGAGGAAGATGTGGAGCACGTGCTGGGCCGTCATAAATAGTCACCCATGGGTGATGCCTCCAGGACAGGGATTATCCGAGGGGTGGACGCTGCTGGCTCCACGTGGCACTGCTCCCAGGTAAGGTGGGAAGGTGGGAAGGTGGGCTCCCTGGGCTTTGCTTGAATCCCCTTGCTTGTGGCCATGGAGACATGCTGGCAGGAAGGGAGTCTTCCTTTGGAGTGTCTTAACAGAGACTGGTTGAGCTACGCTTTTTGCTTTACCTCCCGTCACGGAGGGCTTTGCCTGCCTGCGCTGACTGAGGCAGGAGCAAGCAGCTAATGCAAACTTGCCTCTTGCTGGAGGGGGGCAGCGAGCCGCGGAGAGCTCCCTGGGGGCAGGAGACCTCCTGCCTTCCCCGGGGAGGGGGCAGCACGGGAGGGGAAGGAAAGTCCTTGGAGAGGTTAAGGGGAGACTGGCAGAAGACCACAAAAGCCTCTGGCTGGTGAAAGCAGCCCACGCGGGAGCTCCAGAGGAGCAAGAGCTGTTCTATAAGGTCTTCCAAAGTGGGGACGTGGGACTCGACACTGGATGCTCGTGGCTGTGGTGGGGACAACCACACACCGTCGCTGGACTGCAGGTGGGACAGCAGTGAGGGCAAGAGGCCCTGAATTCCTTATAACCGAGGCGGGGAGGAGAGAAGGCAGAGTGGAGGTGGAGCTGGTGGTCCACCTTGGGCTTCTTGGCTCGCATCCTCTCCGCGCAGGGGCTTTGCAACCCTGTTCTCCATGGCCAGCTCCCCCTGGCACCCGCAGCCTGCGGCGCTGGCGTGGCTGGTCTCCGGAAGGTTGCAGGGATGCAAAGCGCCGTTGGGCTTGTGCCCCCCAGCATCTTGGCCCATGTGGGGGCTGGATGTGCGGCTTCAGCCGCTCCTCCCCATCGCTGGGGCCGTGCACGAGGAGGGCTGAGGTAGCTCTTCCTATGGAAACAACCACACAGCGCCTGTCTGCTTCTGCTTCTGCAAAGCCAGGGCAAACCTAAAATAAATTAGCGGGTGCGAGGAGCAGCTTGATTCAGGGAGCTTGCACAAAACAGGTTGTGAGCCACCGGGGACATAAAACTCGCCTGAAGCAAAAATGAACACGGGATAGAAGAAACCTGGGAAGCTGGGACAGCAGCAAACCACGTTGTTTTCAGTGATCCCGGAGCGACCACCGGACATCCCCCATCTTACAGGTACAGAAGAAGGAACAAGAATTTTCGACCAGGTATCACCTGGAGATGGGAAGGCACTTTCTAGGTGAACTGATAATAAAATGCCAGTGGAGCTGGATGGCTTCCCCGATTGATGGCGGATAACCTTGTCTGATTAACTTTATTTAGTTTCAGCATATTCAGACCAGGTAGGACTAGTGCATGATGGGGATGGAGGTGGTGTTGGATTTGGTTTGAGGCTGATGGTGCTTTCACAAGTCCTTGCACAAGGATTTTGACCCTTCCCTGGCTCCCTCCTGCCATTGTGCAGCTGTGGTGGCTGGCCTCCTCCTGCAGGAGCATTTTGGAGGAGCTGACCCCGTGGGTCACACAGGTTTCGAGCTCCATGTGGCACCTGCTGTTGTCTGAAACTCCCTTGCCCATTTGGCAAAGAAATATTGGCAGGTCTGAGGTTGGGCTTCTCCTTTCATGATAAAATAACTCAGCCTCAGGAAAACCATTTGGTGGCAGTAGATCGGTATTAATGTAGAATTTATTGTTAATATTTAAGTAATTAGATGCGCTGGGGAAAACCAGATTTCCATTGGAAGTTGCTCTCAAGTGAGGCAGTGCCGGTGGGGTAGGCTGGGACCCGAAAGCACGAACCAGCAAACTCCCATCCAACTGCAGCCGAGGTGGCCTCAGGGTGGGGGAGCTGCGGGGCTGAAGGCAGCCTCTTCCTCTCCTCCTCTTCCTCCCTGTCCCTCTACAGGGTGGCCATGTGCGTGGGGAAGTGCAGCCGGATTGTGGGTCTGTGCCTGCTGGTGCTGGGCACGCTCTCTGTGGCAGCCAACATCCTCCTGCTCTTCCCCGGTGGGGCACTGAAGTACCTGGTGGAGGGGCACATCAGCAAGCTCGCCAAGGTCATGCCGGGTGTCTGGGGAGGCGGCATCGCTGTGAGTACTGCGGTTTGCACCGCGTTCTTCCTCACGTGCCTGTGGAGCGAGGACAAAGTGATGGAGCCAGTGGTTCCCCTTCATCCTCCAGCTGCTTTTCCCTTCCTGCAGGTGCTGCTGGCAGCGACCCACATCACGGCGGTGGGGTGGCGATGCGCCGGCTGCTCCGACTGTGGCACCCGTCGCAATGTAAGGCAGCGCCGGGACCGCCGTGCCAAAGCAGCCCCAAGCAGCACATGGCGGGATGTGGCGGGTGGCCCCAGGGTGGGACATGGCAGGGTGCCCGCTCTCCCACAGCACCATGGTGGGACATGGCATGGATCCCCCTCTCCTGTGGCACCATGGTGGGACGTGGCCGGGTGACCCTCTCCCCCGGCCCCACAGTGGTGCCACCTCCCCAGAGGACAGGGCTTCCCGTGCACGCTGGTGCAGGCTCTGCCCCACCAGGCTCCACGAGGAGCTCCCTGCCGCTTCTGCCCACCTCAAAAGGGCCCAGCAACGGCTCCATCCTCAGCCTCGGCTCTGCAGGGCTGGAGCCCCCTGGGGTGAAGGGGAGGAGAGTTTTGTCCCCTTACCAAACTCTGCCGATAATGTGCAACCGCGTTTTGGAGCCCACTTGATTCTCGGTCACCCCCGGCACCCTCCCCGGGTGCTGCCCACAGGCTTTCATCTCTGCTGTGCTCTCCAAGCTGGCACTCCTGGGCGCTGCCGCCTGCTTTGTCCTCTCCGGGGTGGGTTTGACCAACGGACCCCTCTGCCTCTACAACGCCTCCGAGCACGGCCGCGGGACCCTCTGGGATTACCCCTTCCTGGATGCCAGCGGCCAGGAGCCTGGCACCAGGTGAGACAGGGGGGCTGAGCTGCCAGTGCTGCCCCGTCAGCTTAGTGCTAGTTAAGTTGGTGTTATTTAGGGTGAGCAGGGTGGGTGGGCTTGCTGCTGGTGAACTCAAGAGGTCTTCACCTCCCACAGCTTTCTGCATGGTGCTTCCCATCCCCGTCCCCTGCTGGCCCCTCTCATCCCTGGGGTAAAGGACAGGGTGTCTGGGACGTGGCTCCATGGCACAAAGCATGTGATTCCTGACCCACCGTCCTGCATCTCCTCCTCTCCTGTCTCCCAGGGTAGAGAACTACCTGTACGATCATCGCACTTGGAGCGTCTGCCTGGAGCCGGAGGGTGTTGTGGCCTGGAACGTCGTCCTCTTCTCCCTCCTGCTGCTCATCAGCGCTGCCGAGATGGTGCTGGCCTCCCTCCAGATCCTCAATGGCTGCCTCGGGTGTCTCTGTGGCTTTTGCGAGGGGAAGTAGGGACCTGTGATGGTCCCAGGAGGCTGGCACTTGGAGGAGGTACCATCCCCGGGTGTCCCTTGGCCGGTGGAAAATGTCATGGTGGGGGGACGGCATGAACTGCGATATCAGCTTAGTGCAAGAGCCCTGGGCAAGGCGGACAGAGTCCCCCGTGGGGGACAGGCCCCCCAGCCTGCATGAAGCGTTGAAGCCCCGTGTGTGGGGCTGGTGTGCAAAGGGCTGCCTCCGCGCAGAGCCCTCTGCCCAGCTGATGCTGCTTCCTCCTCCCTGGACCGGGTGCCCTGGGGGCTGGTGTCCATTTGGGGTTGGAAACCAGCCCACTGAGCGATGGAGGTAACTGGCTCCTGGCATCCCCGGACAAGCCCAGCAGCTTCCCCGGCTGCTCCTGGTCAGCCTCCACCTGCCTGGGCGCAAACGTGACAGGGTGGAATTTACAGAGATACGAGCTGGAACACTAACTTATTTTCGTTAATCGATCTGTATTTAGGGCAGCTGGTGTTGGTGCTTGTCTCCTGCAAGGGGCAGGAGAGGTGAAGGAGCCCAGAGGAGCCCAGCCGGGCTCCAGCTGGGGCTGGGGGGCAGGGATGGAGGTGTGCTGGGAGAGGCAGTGCTGGAATCGAGGTGTAGCCCCGCAAAGTGCACCCGCACACACAGACACACACAGACACACTCACTCACACTCACACACACACACTCACTCACTCACACTCACACACATGCACGCTCGTGCGTGCAGCAGATGTCAGGAGCAGCCACTCGTCCCCACTGGCCCCGGAACCCATCGCTGCGCCCACAGGGGCTGTCACCGGTGTCAGCACCCCCCCACGTCCCCCAAACCTTTACAGGGACTGAGCGAACATTAGTACGGCCCCAAACCTGCCTGTGCTGGGAGGATGTTTGCCCCCAGACTGGTAAGGTTCAGACGAAAGGCAGCTTACAAAACTAAGCAACCCGCCAGATTCAGCAGTCACTGGGCGATTGTTGCGGTTTCACTCCAGCTGGCAACTGAGCCCCACGCAGCCGCTCGCCTGCCCCCCCCCGGCGTGATGGGGAAGAAAATCGGAAGGGTAAGAGTGAGAAAACTCATGGGTAGAGATAAAGACAGTTTAATAATTGAAATAAAATAATAATAACTCATAATGAATAGGAAAATAACAGACAGAAATAAAAGCCAAGAGAAGTGATGCAACTGAAAACACTTTCTTACCAGCACCCAACTGCTGCCCAGCCTCTCCCTGAGCAGCAGCACCCCCACCAGCCTCCCCACCAGCTTTATTGCTGAGCACGATGCCATAGGGTATGGGATATGCCTGGGGTCAGCTGTCCCGGCTGTGTCCCCTCCCCAACTCCCTGTGCCCCCCAGCCTCCTCGCTGTGGGGTGAGGGGCAGAAGAGACCTTGGCTCTGTGTAGGCGCTGCTCAGCAGTAACCAACGTCCCTGCGTGACCAGCAGTGTCCTCAGCACAAACCCAAAGCGCAGCCCCATCCCAGCTGCTATGAACACGTATAACTCCATCCCAGTCAAAACCAGCACAGACATCACTGAGGAAAAGACGAACTGGCTTGAACAGGATCATTAAAAAGGAGTAATTTAAAAAGGAACATAAATATTTATGACCATGGGAAGAAACCCCTCGGAGCAGGGTGGTAGCACCAGGTGTGGTGCAGCTGGAGCATCATACCCCGCTATCTGGCACCTGGCACACGTGTGTGGCACGGGGTGCCCGTGGCTGCCTTCTCCCTGCACTGCTGCTGTTGCCCCCCGTTATGCGTTTCGTGGGGTGGCTCACGTGCTCTGAAAGGAACCTGGGGCTGGGCTGGTGGCACAAGCCTCTGTGCCCAACCTACTATATAATTTAAAAATAGCCATAAAAATGAGATAAAACCCAGCTTGGGGACGGCAGGTAGCACATGGCTTCTGTGTGATGTGGCCTGGCTGGCCAGCGGCAGGACCCCAGGCTGTGGGCACCCCAGTGGCTGGGCACTGGGCTGGTGCCCTGGGGTCTGGCGAGACCCAACCCGAGGGTCACTAGGAGACGAGGCAGCTCCTTCGCCCCCGCTTCCTGCGGCGCAGGGGGCTGCGGTCCCGCTGGGGGACAGTGGCTGTCACGGGGATGTTCTGGAGCACATCGTGCAGGGTGAACATGCTGAAGGAGATCTGCTCGTACGGCGAACGTGTCCCGTTCTCATAAAGGCAGGCGAAAGCAATGGCTGGGCCACCAGAGATGGAGGCCTCATTGTAGGGCAGCTCCATGTAAGCCAGGTCCGAGTAAGCGCTTGGGCCCTCGTAGATGACCCACGGCTCAGTCCAGCTCTCCACGTCCCTGGGGAAGGTGCTCAGGTGGACTCCCATGTTGACCCGCGATATGGAGCTGGTGGGGTGGGAGTAGAGGACCCATGTTGGTGCTTGGAAGAAGGCAGCAGGGTGGGGGGTTGCTGCCGGGTGCCCTTGGACCGAGGTGATGGCAGGGGCATGGCCACGATGCCCTGGGGTAGAACAGCCCTCCTTGGGCTCAGCTGGCTCGCGGTGGCTGCCGGTGGCTGCAGCAGGCAGCTCCTCACCCGCTGCCCGCTGGGCGGGCAGGTGCCGAAGCTCCGAGAGCATCCCAGGGAGCATCCGCTGCACTGAGCCCAAGAAGGGCATCATGGGGTCCCGGGAGGCAGCGGGGACGTACACAAAAGGTGCAGGGAAGCCAATGACGCTGCCGTGACAGCCATGGGGGGGCTCAACCAGCCGCTGGACCAGCTGCCCCCCATGGAAGACGGCCCCATCGTCTGTGCTGAGCGCCTGGACCCTGAAGCCCAAGGGGCTGCGGGCATTGCAGTAGAGGACGTTGGAGCCATCCTCCTCATCCACCGAGACCAGCTGGCATTCGCCTGTCTGCAGGTTGGGGATGAACTCCCCAAAGCGCCAGCCCTGGCCGTGGTCGTCGCTGTAGAAGGTGAAGGAGTGAGGGGTGGTCTTGCAGAGCTGGCCGAAGCACTCCTTGCAGTCAATGTGGTAGCTGTAGGCGGGCACCAGCAGCCGGCCAGACCGCAGCTGGATCCCGTGCCCGGGACCCAGCGCGAACGTCGCCCAGTCTGGGGAGCGGAGATGGGATGGGGGTGAAGAGCAGCCTCCATGGCACCCCTGCCCTGCCCAGCATGGAAGGGTCTCCAGAGCATCTCCCTGGCTCAGCCAAGCAAGGTGGTGGGGTGACAGGGAAGCAGAGCCCAGTGCTGCCTGGCTGTCCTCACGCATAGTCCTGTCCATAGCTATGGGGCCTCTCCAGTTCTGTCCCCCCGTGCAAGTGATACAGATACCCCTGCCATCCCCCTCCCCTCTGCCTGAGGCCCTCTTCCACACCACTATTTGATGCTTGCGGGCTTCCTACCCTGAGGCCACCTCCAGCCACACCACGGGTGGCTCCAGGAGGCCAAAACCCACGGTCGCCCTCCTGCTGACTGTCCTCCCCACTCCTCA
Organism: Falco punctatus; assembly: GCF_963210335.1. Classification (NCBI taxonomy): domain Eukaryota; kingdom Metazoa; phylum Chordata; class Aves; order Falconiformes; family Falconidae; genus Falco; species Falco punctatus. The sequence continues at coordinate 29,021,913 of NC_137593.1, forward strand.
CCCCTCTCCAGTGGGCTACCTTTGATGGCCCCACCAATGACCTGCTGCGTCAGGTCCGTGGCCGTGCTCCAGCTCAGGCCCTGATCAGCACTGGTGACGCAGCAGAGGCGGGTGACATTTTGGCCGGTGATGATCTGGTAGGCTTCGGGCGTCCTGCCCAGCACCGTGATGAAGAAAAGGAAGAGGGTGCCGGTGAACTCATCATAGAGCGGGCAGGGGTTCATCGACCGGTGGTGCTGCAGTGTCGCTGTCTCCAGCACGCGCATGTCTTCCCACTGCTCGGGGAGGATGAAGAGGGGTGAGGACCACCACACTTCACCTGGCCCAGCCTCCCCTCCCCCGTGGGTGCCTCCAGGAGCTCAGCTGTGCCACGCATGAGCAGTGGAGGATAACCACCCGTCTGTCGCCGTGCGCTCAGTGCCGTGTCCCCCCCAGTGCCAGGTGCGTCCCCTGTCCCACCTCCACGTAGCTCCCATAAATGGTGCCGCGGCGCAGCACCAGCAGGTTGGCGTGGGCATCGTCGACGCTCAGCCGCTCCTCCGCAAATGCCAGCAGCTTGGCCACGCAGGGCAGGTAGAGCAGGGCGGGCACACGGTACGTGACGCCGTTGGGCTCCTTCTCGAAGAGCACGGTGCGGGCAGGGAAGTGCCGGGAGCCCATGGTGTCTGCGGCAGAAAGATACAGCCCCCAGCCCGGCGGGCTGATGAAGGGGCAGGGGGGGCAGCTGCTGGGCATGGCTGGGGGTGCTGGCTGGGAGCTGTGTTGTCCTTGGAGGGGTTTGGGGTTTAACTTGGTGGGCTCGGGGTGGGGAACCCTCCCCTGGGAGCACAGGCTGGAAGGCAGGTTGCTACAGGCAGGGTCGGGGTTTAGAGGGGCTGAATGTGGGCTGCTGCAGTGGCACGTCACCGCCGCTCCAAGGTGGGACAGGGTTTTGGGTACCACCAGAGAGGGTGACCTGGGCTACCTCAACATAAAATTAAATTCATCTTCAAGATGCTCTTCAAAAGGGGTTTCTGATAAACCGAGGCCGGTCAGCAAAGGGCAGGGTGGGATCTGGGGTTCCCTGCTCCCATTGTCAAGTGGGGGCTGGGGGGGGCAGAGCCCATCTCCGCACAACCAGGACCCCGGGGCCAGCCTGGCTCCTCGCGGGCGTTCGGGGGGCATTTCGCCCCCCGCTTCTGCTGCCTCGAGCGCGGCGGCCCCTGCCGCTCCTCAGCCCCCTCCCCTGCAGGGGACCCTGGGGTGCACAGCGCAGGGCGCTGGGGCTGCCCCCGCGGCGGAGGGCGCGAGCAGTGCCTGGTGCCGTGCCCCGGTGGCAGCAGCAGTGCCGCCGCGGCCAGCTGTCCCCACTTACACGTCCCAGGTCCTCGCCGCAGCAGCTGGGCGTCCCACGCCCGGGCGCAGCCGGAGCAGCCGGTGGCGACTTTCTCCCGTTTTAATTAGGAGCTTTTGCTGCACCAACACGGAGAAAAGCGAAGGCACTCACCGGGTCCGTCTCAGCTGGGGGTGTCCCCTCCGTCCCCTGCCCCACGACGGGGTAACGCTGGCTCCCGCAGCTGCCGGCTTTCTGCAGAGCCTGTCACCCCGCTGCCGCCCCCCTTGCGGGGTCCGTCCGTCCCGTCCCCCCCCCGCCCCGGGTCACGGGGCTCCCGCAGCAGCGGCCGGGAAAAGCGCTGAGTCAGCAGCGGCAGCCCTGGAGCAGCGCCCGCAGCACGAAGGTGCCGCCGCCGGGGCTGGGGGCCCTGCAGCTGCCGAGGCACCTTGCTCGAACCCCCCGGGAGAGGGTGCCAAGGGAGAGGTGGGGGACCGTTTGCATCTCCTGCCTCAGTTTCCCTCCTCCCACAGGCTGGGAGAGGCCGGACCTCCCTGCCCAGGTGCTGCAAGCCCTGTACACCACGGTCCATCCCAGCCGTGAGCTCCCCAGCCTGTGCTCTGTGATCTGGGGGGTCCCAGCCTTCCTAGCACACTCCCCGCAGCACACAGGTCAGCTGTTAAGAAATGACGCTTATATTCCATCCCCCAGCATCAGCTTAGCTAAAAGGGTTTGTCAAAATTCATGCGACAAGTCACGGATCAGAAGCTGGGGCTCGAGCTGCAGAATTCCGGAAAAGGCCCCCAGGGAAAAAGCTCCAGGTGCCGCCACCTCCCCCACCCCGGCTGGTTGCAAACACCTCCTAAGCCTGCTTAATTTTAGCCCGGGTCGCTGGAGCAGAAAACCGTGAAAGTGGTTTATCTGGTGGTGTACACACAGGTTGCGGAGGAGCACAGGTTGCACTGCGGCAGGTTAACCCGTGCCTCGGCTGGCTTCCCTGGCGACCTGCCAGGTTTAAACATAGCCAAGGAAAATCCCAGCTCAGTTTCTCAACCCCGCTGCCCTCAAACAGCACCTCGGAGCTGCTGCCCAGCCAGCTTCACGCCCAAAGCCAAGCTGCAAGCCAAGCAACCCCGGATCCATCACCCCAGCCATGCCATCCGGGTCCCCACCGCCGCCCTGGCGAGTGGGCAGGAGGAGACGCTGGCCAAGCTCCGAAATAACACACCATCAGCGGTGGCAGGTGCGCTGGAAACTGGCAGTGGGCAAATCATTAACAGCGGTGACGCCAAAGCCACCAGGCTCGGCCCTGCCGTCCTTCTGACGAACCTTCCCAGCACTGGTGCAGCAGCAGGGAGCTGGCTAACGAGCAAAGATGGCCCAGGCAGGTTTAATTACCTCCTTCAATAACAAGGTCATGCCCGAAATAAGCAGCAGCCGTGCCTCCCTCCACCTCTCTCCTAATCAGTGCTGGAGAGTTTGGCCAACACAGCGAGGAGGGGGCCCAACGACGCCTCTGCTGATAGAGAGCTTCAGGGATGCTGAGCCCAAGGGATCGCCCATGTTCAGGGACTAGGGACCCTCACCCAAGAGGGAGGGGTGAAACCTCAAAACTGGGCCCCCCAGGGGAGCACCCAGCTGTCCCAAGTGGTGCAGAGGCCCCCCACACCTCATAGCACACGAGAGGGACATCTCATGTGCAGGTGGGGGGAGGCTGCCAGCCAGCGCGCCGGGCACAACGCGTTGGACCCCCACCTGAAACGCAGCCCCAGCATCGTGTGGTGGTTAGATGTCGTTGGGCACGGATGCTGCCGGGCGGGAGACCCAGCATCTCCCCTACACCTCCAAGTGCTGCGTTCCCTCACGGTGCTCTCCTCCTCGTTTTCCTCCCCCTCCTTTTTTTCCCCCTAAACACCAAAAATCAGGACTTGCTCTAGTGAGCTGCCACCAGCCTCAGCGTAATGACAGCTATTAAATAAAGTCAAATGCAAACCAAATTATTAAGCCTGTGATTAATGATTAAGAGGCAGGAATGTGAGCCAGCTGAAAGCCTGCCCAGCGCCCAGCAGCAGTGGGCCCTCCCCCTGCCTGGGAGTGGGGAGGAGGCATCACACAGGATCCAGCCAACGCAGAGCCTTTGGCTCAAGGTCCCCAAAAAGGGACCCACCAGTAGTTTGGTGGCTCCAAACAAAGACCCCTCCCCCTGCCTCCCCCTCACACACAAGAATCCTGTGGGCCAGTCACATGCCAGACACGGGGTGATGCAAAGTGGTGGGAAACCACAGCGGATTGTCTCATGCCCTAGTTGGGAGTTGGGAGCTGCATCTTCTCCTGGGAAGTGGTCCACAGCAAGGGCAAGCCCAGCTGCTTCCTCTTCTTGTGTGGGTGTTGAACAGCATAAAGATAGGATGTGTACTGCAGCTCTGGCATAACCATTTTCTGGCAGGTTCTCAGAGTCCTGTTGTCCAAGTCTTGTTTGAGGTTGTACCCAAGGATATTTGCAGCCCCTGACTGGAAAGGCAGGAGAGCTCTGTTCTTGATGTGATCCTTCCCCACTGCCCCCTGGTCCAAAAGACAGGTCTCCATGAGCTCCTTCTGTCTCATTCGCAGGTGATTCACCTCCTTCTCCAGCTCCTGGAGTCCTATGGTCTCCTCAATTCTCCTCCAGAAGCTCTGGTTGAAGTGCAGGTAGAGCTTCCAGTCCAGCGAGCACCACACTTTTATCCGCTCCTCGCTTTCTGGAGTCAAGGTCTGGACAGTGTCCTGGCCTCTGGAATTGAGCTTAAAGTAAATCACATCATCCAGATCCCAGCACAAAGTATGCTTCAAGAGGATCATGGACTCATCAAAGTAGTCTGCTATCAAGATCAGGTGGAAGTTCTGCTCAATCTCCTTCAAAACCACCTGGATGTACTTTTTGTTGTCCTCCGCATTGTTATCATAGCCAAAGTCAAACCACATGATATTCCTGGCATATATGTTTTGCTTGTAATCCGCTGGATGGTAATACTTCATGGGTGACGCCAGGTATTCGTTCACATCCTTGGAAATCCTGAAGGCAGGGACACTGTCCTTGTAGTAGATGTAGGAAGACTCCAGCAGAGGAATGGGGTTCCTGAGGATGGAGAAGTAGAAGGTGTTTGCTGCCATCACCTTTTGCACCTATTTGCAGGGAGGAAGAAGAGAGGCTGTTAGTCTGGAGGCACTTGCTCGTTCAACCAGGTTTCTCCACAGGTGTCGTGGCTCTTTCTTACCTCCGAGGGGTTAAACCGCAGGTGGTTGCACATGATGTTGTAGTTTTGTCCTATGGCTTGAAATTCCTCCACAAAGTGGGCCAGGAAGGTCTTTGGGTAGCCCAGGTGGAAGAGCTGGTCAGCTGGCAGGGCGACCGTGAGGTTGTACTTCTCTGCAAACCTGAACATGATGTTCAGAACGGTGCTGCTGGCCGTCTTGTGGGTCTTGAGGAACATGACGTTAGTCTTGGCATGGCAAGGCGTGGGAGGTACTAGCAGCTTCTCATGGCTCTTCGAGATTCTGCAGGAAGGCAACAGATGGGGAAAACAGCCTCTCCAGTGCCGTGCCCCACCTCTGAGACCTGGCGAAGCCCAGCCTGAGCAGGTTCTCCCTCTGATACCACACCTGCAGCTGGTGCAAGGCACCAACCCAAACAAGCCCCATCCCTCAGGTGCAGATGTCAGCCAGTTTTCTACTTCTCCGGGTCCTCACTTACCCAAAGGCTTCAGCTCCATCCCCTTTTCTTTTTCCATGCAGCCGATTTTGCCCCGAAGAGCTGCACTTCGGCCAATTTGATCCCCGCCTGCCCAAATGCAGCTCTAGGACCTAACTTTGGGCTGCTGCCCTGGATTCAGTATCAGCCTAAACCTCACGAGAGTTAAATCAAGTGTCACAGATTGGATCCTTGCTGCCCTGGGCAGATGAAGTCAGGTAACCTTGCTTCGGCTTCACTTACACATAATTTTTATTCTTCATATGGAAGAATCCCGATAGGAAGATGAGCCCCAGGCAAAGGCTGAAAATGATGAGACATTTGATATTCCTGGAAAAAAAGAAGAGTTTCAGTGGATTTTTATCTGCTAGCCCATCCCGAAACACAAACCACCAAACTTGCGTATCGCCCTTGGGGATGTTGATCACCAGGAGCGCAGTTTTACATCTCCATGGTGCCAGTCACTTTTGGCTCCCCTGGCTGTGCCAGCAGCTCTGGCATTAGAGGCAGGACAGACAGAAACTGCACTTTCACTATTACTGTCCTTATTCTGGACTTTGGCAAAACACAGCCTGCTTCAGGCAGAGCCCAAGTTCTTCTGACAGCCTCCTTCTCTGCTCTGCTGCCTTTTATTTTGCTTTTCTTTCATTTTTCTGAGGCTTTAGAGCTTATTCACTATTCAAACCTCTAGTTTATTCAGTAGAAAATGAGTCCTTTGTAGGGGTATAAGGATTTCCTTGGTAAGAAATCTGAGCGGCTCCTGTAATCACTCCAGAAGATGGGGATCTCAAAGAAACATGAAACTGGGCTTTTTTTTTTTTTATACAGAAAACCAATTAATAACCCAACAGCAGCTGTAACGGACTAATTACACCCCGCTCTCAAGCAGGAGGACTGCTTCCACGCTGTGACAGCTCCTCCCAGCCCAGCTCCCGTGTTCAGCCTCACCCAGGTCTCCCTTTCATCAGACCTTCCCGCTTTGGCCAGACTTTTAAACTGCCTGAGCTCAGAGGCGGCCCTTTACACCAAGCACCTCATCCACCCGTGCTTTGCCTGGGGAATCGCAGAATCATTTAGGTTGGAAAAGACCTCTGAGATCACCAGGTTCAACCATTAACCCAGCACTGCCAAGCCCACCACGAACCATGTCCTTAAGCACCACATCTACACATCTTTTAAATACCTCCAGGGACGGTGATTCCACCACCTCCCTGGGCAGCCTGTTCCAGTGCTTGGCCACCCTTTCAGTGAAGAAATTTTTCCCGGTATCCAATCTAAGCCTCCCCCGGTGCAACTTGAGGCCGTTTCCTCTGGTCCTGTCGCTCGTCACCTGTGAGAAGAGACCAACCCCACCATGCTACAGCCTCCCTTCAGGCAGCTGTAGAGAGCTATACGGTCTCCCCTGAGCCTCCTTTTCTCCAGGCTAAATCACCCTCAGCTGCTTCTTGTAGGACCTGTGCTCCAGACTCTTCACCAGCTTCGCTGCCCTTCTCTGGACACTCCAGCATCTCAGTGTCTGAGAGGGTGAGTCTTTTCCAGCACTCATCAGGCAACCACCATGTATCATCACCAGTGCATTCTAGCTGGGACACGTAGAAGATCTTTTGAAGGTTTGATGCCCACCAAAAAGGAATTTTTCATCACTGAGCTGGATCTGACTTCTCTGGTCCTAAGAGCATTTTTAATTCCATGTGCATTCCATGTTTTCACCTGCCATTTCCACAACACAGCAGATCTGGCTTGGGCTTTAGGTTATTCAGAGAAGATGCAGTCCCACTTATGGCGCGGGATGGTCACACTTATGGTTACCACTCTCCCAAGCGAGCAAGGAAGGCTCCAAACCTGCCCAGTCTGAGGGTCAATGGGGGCACGTGGCTTGTTGTGGGCTGGACATGGTGGTCCTTTCCACTGTCCTTCTTGCCAACGGGTCCTCACACGTGGTCCTGCTGCACAGGGTGGTGGCTTTCATAGCCTCCAGCTTGTACCACATGAGAGACACTGAATCACTCCTTCCATTGCCCTTACAAGAGCGCAGGCACCAGCTTTATCTGGCATGGTTTGCAGCCTCCACGGACTGGCCACAGCATGGCAAGCCGGGCTGTGACAGCCTGGACCCAGCCACGGAAAACTGGAGAGGATGGGAGCAGAATCCAGCAGAACATGAAGAGCTGCACGTGAGAACACAGCCAGCGCAGGAAGCCACAAACCCAATACAAGCTCAGTGGAAGCGTGGGGACAGGTGGCGATGGCGCAGCACCACGATGGCACTGCAGGAAAGCCTTCGACTTCGCTCGCCACGCGAAGCTGCCTGAAACCACTTTTGCTTCCAGCTTTGCTTTGCGTGAGTGTGCTTGCCGTGTCCAGCAGCTGAAGTGGGAACCCCCCAGGCAGGAAAGCTCTCCCCAAAGCCGGGAAGACCCAAAGGCCACAGCTGGCACCGACCTCTCGATATGAATTTGCAGCACAGCTTCTGCATGAAGAGTTTCAAGACACAGCTACAGGCAGTCTTTCGTCAGTATTTCTTAATTTTTTGGTCCCGGGTCTGTTAGGGGGATGGGAGTGGGACAATCACCTTCCCTTTGCTCGCTCTGCACGTGTAAGTTGAGGTGAGACAGAAGAAATGCAGAGGGGCCCATGGGCAGCCAGCGGGCTCATATCTGTCAGATGCAGCCCCTGCCTATTTTCTCGGTCTGTCATTAAACTGAAGCCGACGTTGGTGTGATGATTTTCCAAAACATGTCACCCTGCCTACCTGGAGGTCTTTCCTCAGCCATCCCGGTGATGTCCTCCTTTGCACCTTTTCTGTAGAGTTTAATATGTGCAGTAACTGTCTGTACATTTGTTTGGGTGGTGTCCCCGAAAAGGCAACTCAGATTGATGCTGTACAGGGCAAACAGATCAGTATACACCTAAAACAATCCTGAAGACAGATGAGGATCACAGTATGCTCCAGAAGGATTGCCAGTCCCTTCTAGTGCAAGAAGACAAGCTCTGGAGACTGTTACATCTTATCACCTCAAGGCATCCTACAATATTTTAATAGTAATTAAATTCAATAAGCAATTACATAGTGCCATCCTGCCTCCAAATCTTCAAACACATGCAGCACACCAAGTCCATCTCCAGTGTCACTGGGTGCTCCCAGCAGACTTGTTTTGTCTGGACATGCTTTGAAGGCCCCACACTCTGGGCACGTAAAGCCTCAAAGTGCTGCTGGTGCCGCACAAGGGACGGGTAGCGCACTGCCAAACATCCCCTGTGGGACAGCTACGGGCACAAACGTGCCACCAGTGAGCCCTAAGGGGCTGCACAGAGCTCACCCCACTCCTTGTGGCGCCGTCCTGAAGACAACAGCAACCTGCAGCCAAGTGATGCCCACGTTGTCACTGCAAGCGGTGGCCGCCCAGCCTACGTCAGGCTTGCCAAAACCATGGCAGCTTCCTGGAGCGTCCAGTTTTGAGGAGCACGAGTGGCTGATTTCTTCGGCACACAGGCCATGACGGTGCCAGTCCGCATGCAGGAATGACAGGCTTCTTGTCCTGGGGGTGCCATTTGGATGCTGCCTTGTGGCATGGTGCTTGTTCCCCTGCCTGGGGCTGGGTGGATGGAAAGGTATCTCCTCCCGGCTCAGGGAGCGAGTGGGGAGCGGGACAGGGAGCGGAGGGCAGCCTGCACCCCGCCGCACCGCAGCCCAGCCAGGGCGGGCGATGGGGGTCACCAGGGGAAGGGCCAAGGGCAGGGCTGAGGTGATCCCCGGGGAGGGGTGCAGGAAAACAGGGAGCGGGGCAGACACGACGAGGGGGCTGCAGGTACGCAGGGTGCTGGCCGGTGCCTCTGCAGCTGCGGCCTGTGCCTGATCACTGCAAGGGGTCCGGTCCCAGCTGCCCCTCGGGGCTCGGCCGCTCGCAGCCGTGCTTACAGGGCCGTCATGGCCTTCCGCACGTCCCGCCAACCTGCGCGTGGGCTTTTACCACCCGCTCTGCACCCGCTGCCCTGCACGCCTCCGTGAGGGCAGCGCCGCTCAGAGACTGTCCCCTTAGTGTCACACCCCGCGCCCTTTGCCACAAACCTGCAAGTCTCTGACCAAGCCACTTCTAAATCTGTACGTGTTGGGCCAACGCACACCGTATTCAATGGTGGCTAAAATATCCCCCATCCTTTAATCCCTTCAGGAAAGACAAGTCCCACTCGCCAAGAGTTATTTTGCTGCTGACCACCCCGCACGCACAGGCTGAAGGTGAACTTATCTTTTATACAAAGGTACAGCCATAAGCAGAGGGATTTCATAACCACCCGGCATGTCAGCGGGAGCGCGGGAGGCATGACGCACGTGATCGTGGCTGCAGAAGTTCTTCCTTCCTTGCATGACCGCAAGGAAGCATTTCACCTGGGGTGCGTGAAGAACAACAGAACTGAGAGTCGCAGGGTATGATCACATCCACCATCCACTTTTTTGGCCCATTAATACAGTCTTTGGTAAAGCAAAGTTAAGAAAGGCACAATTCCCATGTCACGTGAAAGTTACCTGTCCTGGTTTCAGCTGGGATAGAGTTAATTTTCTTCTCGGCACCTGGTGCAGCGCTGTGTTTTGCACACCAGCTGTGTTTTGCACACCAGCTGTGTTTTGCACACCAGACGTGTTTTGCACACCAGACGTGCCACCAGCCTGGGAGCCCTTTGAGGAAGCACTTGGGAGCCGGCTGCTAACACACACAATTCTTCTAAGAAGCCAAAAAACTTGCAGAGCTCTCGGCAGGGCTGGCGCTGGAGGTTCGACTCGTCTTTCCAACCTGCGCTGTGCCACCTCCCAGCCAGGAAGAAAACATAGAAAACTACCTCTCAGGTCGCACTTGGACGTGCTGCTACAGATGCTTTAAGGCTTGGGATAACCTTCTCGTTCGTTTGGCTTAAGCTGAAAATAACAGACCTCTGTGTCGACCTAACAAGGCTCTTTCAAATTAAAAGACCTGCAATACAGGAAAGAAACATTCACGGCGAAATCAGTCTCTACCCTGGAGCAAACCGTAACTAACTCTATAGGTTATCAACGACTTACAGGGGTTACCTGAAGTGGACCTTTCTACAAACCCCGTTTTAATCCTGCACCCACGGCATTCACCTCTCTCCCCACCCCCCTTACCTTGAAGTGTACCCAGGGCTTTTCATGCCGCCTTGCTGCTGCGAGCTAGAAAATACCTCCTTTGCAAATCGACTGCAATACTCCTTTCCTCCCCGGGCTCCCGCGGCTCTTGGTGTATGCGTCTCTATTTCTAGCATCCCATCGCTGCTATAAATGGCTGGGACAGGTGAGGACAAAGGGAGTGGCTAGGTGTTCCCAGGGGTGGGTGGAAGTCAGTTAATAAGCCATGAAAAGTGCTGGCATGGCATGGCATGGCATTACCAGGTACAAAGAGCTGCCTCAGGAGATGGGAACTGCGAGTTTTGCGGGGAAGTGAGGGTTTAGCAGGGGCCCCCTTCTCTCGCAGCTGCAGGAGAGAGGTGTGGGGGGCACACGCAGGCTCCAGGCAGGGTGCTGGTGGCAGGGGGCTGGAGGAGAGCATTGTCAGCCCCTCCATCACCCTGCGCACCGTCACATCGCTTGCTCGGTGCCCCTCGGTGCTGCGGTCAGCGCCTGCGTGCCTTTCCCCCGCTTCTCGCTCGGTGGTTCAGGACTGTAATTCTCTGCCAGACCCATTCGGCAAAAGGAGATCAGGGACAACAGGTGAACACTCTTCCTGTTCTGCTGTTGGAAATTCTCCTTAAAACATTTAGACTTCCAACTCCTTCCTGATAAAAATGCAATTATTGTAGCTGGTGGTTAAGAGCTTAGAGACTTTACTGTACCTACGCCTTGGGAGAGAGAGCTCCTGCCCCTAAACAGCTGTTATTTTACGATTTGTCTGCGAAGAGGCTTTGTGGTGTTATTAACAACCTTTACAGCTTGCATTACACAGGAATTTGAGGTTCCACCAAGGGTCCTGTACACCAGCAGTTCACAAACTGGGTTTGATGCTCACAAATTGCCCCGGGAGAGCAGGATTTGTCCTGCAGGTCTGCGCGTGGGGTAACCTCCCTGCTCCCCACACCAGGGATGAATTGATGCTATCCCCATTTGGGCACAAAAAGTTTACCCACATCTCCCAGCCTGGAACAGGGGATTAAACTGTTGCTTTTGGTCTTCTATGGCCGTGCCGCTTCCCAGGCATCTCCTGACATGGCCCCCTTCCCCTCGCCTCCCCTCCCCACCCATGGTGCCCACCTTCTAAACCTCATATGCTGGTGGCCCTACCTGCCACACACCAAGAGCCAGGTCCTCAGCATTCTGGTGTCCTTCACCTATGTTGCTACATCTTCAGAGTGCCCGAATACACAGCATTTCTTTTTAAATCACAGCGCCTCAGGCCAGCCCCAACTCCGGTGCTTATCAAGATTCAGAGATTAGCAAGGTATAAGGTTGCTTTCCTTGAGTTTCTTGGTAGAACATGAGCCAATGTGCTGTTTTATGAAGAATTTCTAGGGTTACTGTTGGCACAGTGTCAGCTGCTGCTGGCAGGGGGGGTCATGTTTAATCGACTTCTTTCTCCTGTTACATTATACACGTCAGCTGTGCGATTTCTTGCTCAGAAGCTGATAGAGCTCATGAATCACAAAAGACCATTTTTTACACTTTTACAATTGATTCATTGCTCTCTCCTGGGGTGCGCACACAAATCGCCAGGTTTGGTTACGCAGAAAAATATGGTGCCATGCAGGAATACTTGGCTTCATGCAGGGCTGGGCTGCTCTGAGACTGGGAGCAGTGAAGGTCAGCCAGCTGGTGCAGAATTAGCAGCTGGGGCAGGATGCTGAATGAATAGCTCCATCCTGCCTCACTTCACGCTTGCTTAGGGGAGAGGGCTGTGGGGTAGACCCCGTGGGCAGCTCGGCCCCACACAGCCACTCACTCACGACCCCGCAGCAGGATGGGGAGGAGAACTGGAAGGGTAAAAAAATTGCAGGTTGAGATAAAGGTGGTTTAACAGGTCAAGCAGAAGCCACGCATGCAAGCAAAGCAGAAGGAATTCACTCACTGCTTCCCGTTCCAGGGCGCATTCAGCCACCTCCAGGAAAGCAGGACTTCATCAAACCAAAACAGTTACTTTGGAAGACAGACACCGCAACGCTGAACGCCCCCCCCCCCTCCTCCCTCCCCCAGCTGTATATGCCGAGCGCAACATCATAAGGTATGGGGAATCCCTTCGGGCAGCTGGGGTCAGCTGCGCCCCCTCCCAGCTTCTCACACAGCCCCAGCCTACCCGCTGGCGGGGCAGGGTGAGCAGCAGAAAAGACCTTGACGCTGTGCACACACTGCTCGGCAGCCGCTACAACATCCCTGTGCTATCAACACCGGTCACAGACCCGAAACACAGCACCATATCAGCTACTGCGATGAAAATTAACTCTAGCCCAGCCAAACCCAGTACAAACTCAGTGTGCAAGGAAACCACCCCTTCAAAGCGTTGAGCATCCACGTCATGCCAATATTTGTCTGGCCCAGAAAAAATATAGTTTTGGACACAAAATTGCTACCACAATGATTCTTTATAAAAATATCTCCCCACACATAGATGTGCCCACACTGTCTCTCCCTCCTATATACAACAGCCAACCAGTATTCAAAAGCATCATTGAGAATGTGGAAGAGAAGGGTAATACCGGTCTAGGAAAGATACTATAAAATAACCCTGCAGTAACTCCTCCCTTCCATGCCCTCAGGGTAATTGCTCTATTGTTTAGCTAAAATGATAAACTTACATCGAGCTTAAGGATCTTCATGGGTAAAGGAGATGGCTAAACGTAGCTGTGCCACAGTTTCCCTGGCCACAGCACCAGGTTGCCCATCAGCCCTGACTCCCTCCCCAGCACTCTCTCCATAAGTAGCTGAAAAAAAGCAGTATGGAAAGTTCCGCTTCCCAAAAAAAACCCATTCACATGTAAAGCTTGTATTTTAAACAATTACGGTCAGTGGTTTGGGGGGGGTAAAAAAAGAGAAAGAATGGCGTAGGAAAAAGGCAGAGAATATAAACAGCCTGATCCGGAAAGAACGAGCTGCATCAGCTTAACTTGGCAGAAAGCAAACCCTGTACATTTCTTCTCCAACATCACAGACTTTCCATATTTTGGCATCACCTGATACACAAGCAGCACAGGCTGACTGCATTTAACATTGTCTTCTCTTTGCTCATTGATCACTTTCCTTAACCCCAGAAGATGATCGGCTCCTCTCTGAGTGTTCCTGAGGAACGAAGGGAGAGGTGCGGAATGTGGGGAGCAGAGAGGAGAAGGGAGTTGAAGGGAAGAGACCAGAGGGCAGGCCTAGATATTGCTGCTGCAGGTCGCATAACACAGGGAGGCATTTCTGTTAAAGGCATCTGTGTGGCCAAGTTGAGAGAGTTGTGACCTTAGAACTGTATCGTGAAGTGTGTTTGCAACACTGTGCCATGCGTAAGTCATCGTCCTCAATGCAATTTGACAGCTTGCAGCCTTGTTGAGATGGTGTTCTGGTTAAAAACAGAAGAAAAAAGACTCTATAGGATGATTTCCTTCCAAGAAAAAGGCTCTGGATGGAACATCTATTTCACTGCACTTCAGAAAAACACAAATCACTGAAAAGCAGCTAATGGAGAAGACAGCCGCTGGGTAGGACAACCACCTTTCCTAGCCTCATGGAGTCCAGCGAGGCCTCCCAAATGCGTAGACCCGAGTACAAACCACTGATCACCCGCCTCTGAGCACAGCCCGTGAGCCAGTTACCCACCCATCGCGCAGACCACCCACCCGGGCCGTGCCTCGCCAGCTTGTCCAGGAGAAGGCTGCGGGAAACAGTGCTGAACGCTTCGCCTGCATCCAGGCAAACATCCACTGCTCGCTCCACGTCAACAGCAAATGTTATTTTGTTGTAGAGGGTGGTCAGGTTAGTGACACGATTTACCTCTGGCAAATCCCTGGGCTTTTTCCAATCACTGACTTCATTTGGATACAGAGGAGCCTTGGTTAAGAGAGACACGGGTATTGCTAAATACGGATGCAACTGGCGAACACCAAGTGCACCAGAAGATGACTCACTAGCAGGTGGCTCGGCCTGTCCTCTGATAACGGAAGGGTGGCAGTGTGGTTTTGTACAACAAACTGTAAATGACAACCTCTCTTGTCATCAAAAAACAAGAGGCAGACTGTAGGGGGGAAAAAAGCAACAATAAACCCCATCGTAGAACAGAACAGCCCAGCTGGAAGGGATCATCTAGTCCGCTGATGGCCTGTCTGCTTCAGGGCTGACCAGAAGTTACAGCATGTTATTCAGGGAACTGTCCAGATGCCTCTTAAGCACTGACAGGCTCAGGGCACCGACCATCTCTCCAGGAAGCCTGTTCCAGTGTGTGACCACCCTCCCGGTGAAGAAATGCTTCCTACTGTCCAGTCTGAACCTCCCGGGCGCAGCTTCGAGCCATTCCTGTGTGTCCTGTCACCAGATCCCAGGGAGGAGAGCTCAGCACCTCCCTCTCCATGTCCCCTCCTCAGGAAGCTGCAGACAGCAACGAGGTTGCCCCTCAGCCTCCTTTCCCCCTGAAATTAGACAAGCCCAGGTCCCTCGGCCACTCCTCACAGGACACACCTTCCAGCCCTGTCACCAGCTCGCTGCCCTCCTCCAGACGCATTCAAGCACCTGAACATCCTTCTGAAATGGGGGGGCCCAGGGCTGCACACAGCACTCCGGGTGAGCCCACGCAAGGCTGAACACAGCGGGACGGTCCCCTCTCCTGACTGGCCGGTGATGCTGTGTTTGATGCACCCCCAGCTGCGGGTCGCCCTCGTGGCTGCCAGGGCGCACCGCTGGCTCCTGTTGAGCCTGCTGCCACCCGCACCCCCAGAGCCCTTTCTGCAGGGCTGCTCGCCAGCCACTCCTCTCCCAGTTGATGCTTGTGCCTGGTGTTATTCCATCTCAGGCATGGAATCTGCACTTGCACTTGTTAAGGTTCACACCACTGACGATTGCCCGGTGCTCCAGTCTATCTAGACACCCCTCTGCAAGGCTTCCTGTCCCCCGTGAGAGACAACAGCAGCTCCCGGCTTAGAATAATAGAATGGTTTGGGTTGGAAGAGACCTTAAAGATCACCTAGTTCCAACCTCCCTGCCATGGTCAGGGACACCTTCCACCAGATGAGGTTGCTCCAAGCCCCATCCAACCTGGCCTTGAACATTTCCAGGGATGGGGCATCCACAGCTTTTCGAGGCAACCTGTGCCAGCGCCTCACCACCCTCATAGTGACCATATCATCAGCAAATTTGCTAATGGTGCATTCAGCTCCTGCATCTGGATAGCTGATAAAAATACTGAACAGCCCTGGCCCCAAGACTGAGCCCTGAGGAATGCTGCTGGTGACCGGTCACTGGCCAGATGCAGCCCCGTTCACTACAACCCTTCCAGCTCTGCCCTTCAGCCAGTTCTTCACCCGACACACCATGAACCTGCTCATCTCACAGCTGGGCAACTTGTCCAGAAGGATGCTGTGAGGGACAGCATCAAAAACCTTACTAACACGTCTACTAAAAACATATTCAAACTGTGGAAATAGAGACAGTGCCCAGGATCTGTGGAGAACCAAGCAGGATCCTGAGTCAAAAAGCTCTTTCTGTAATGCTCAATGACTCCTAAGAGGTACAGAAAACATGCCCAAACAACCCTTATCCCCCCACAAGTGTCCCTGGCCAGACCATATGGACACGCAGCACAGGTGACACATGCTTGTGACAGGGCACACAAAAGTGATGAAAGGATCAACATGAGTAAAACCATTCTATTTTAAAAATAAGGTCATGTACTGATTTCTGATACATACCTACACCACCTTTCCTTCTCTTACCTTCCCTCTTGAGTAAGCCTATTTTTTTTCAATGCCTCTTTTGCGGTCATGGACCTTCCCGAAGGCCAGACGGGCCGATTTTATTTTCCTGATTATTGCCAGATCTTCCAAGCTGCTTTTGTGTAACAGCTGCCTGAATTATTCTGTGGCCTCACCAACTCAGGCAGGGTGCTGGATGTGGGCAGCAGCCTGCCCGCTGGCCAGGGAACCTCAGAACCACCTCTGGCAGGGTAAGGCAGGAAGATGAATTAGTACCGGCATGCACGGAAATCCCTCCTGCCTTAGTGCACCACGCGCAAAGTGTGGGGAAACCTCTGGGTGATTTTTACGTCGCTGTCATTACCTCCACCCCACCTCACCTAGGTTGCTGGTTGGGAGGGATACAGATTTTACATAGGTCTGTAAATCATTAGAATAACGGCTCTTGCCCTCCACGAAAGCAAATCAAGACTTGCTGTCAAGAACCAAGTGGAGGACAAGGAAGCAGGAAACAACGGCATGCCTGACGCCTGACCCTGCCAGACAGATGTCCGGGGATCCCTCCCCTCAGCCTGGCTGCTGGGGTTTCCCCTCCCATTGATGCTATCCACAAGTTAGGTCTCCAGGCACTGTCTCTTCTCTGGCCAGTCCTTCTACACGGGACACCACCACCACCCCCCCTGCCTAACGGGGACAGCCTGCAGGTAGCATCACTAAACAGGCCATACCCTGACGCTGTTGTGGGCTTTTCGACAAGCATATTAGATCAAAACAAGAAAGGAAGAGCAATATTGGATATGTCAGTATAGCATCCACAGGTTCTTCTCCTGTGCCCCTGATGCTTCACTTGGACACCTCAAGTGAGGAAATGCCTCCTCCGGCTGGTGTCACTTCGCTAATAAATCAGAGCAAACTAAGGGGGAAGAGCTGGAATATCCACACACGCTATCCGTGCGCTTGGTTTCAGCGTTCAGACCAAATAGGAAACCCACATGGTCAAAACCAGTAATGCGTTCTTCAGAAAGAGCAGGCACCCCTGAAAAAAGGATCCACGTTCCTTTATTTGTTCCATCACACTAAAGAAATAAAACAAGGAGCAGTCCACGTGCTCGCTTGATCCATCAGCTGAAGTACAGTTACTGGGCTAGAGATGCCATCTTCCCACGACGGCATCTGCTTGTTTCTCAGTGCATGTTGCTCTCTGAACTGGTGGGCAGAGTCTTGTAGGGATTGAGGATCCCCTTGGGGTCTAACATGGCTTTGAAACGCTGCATTAGAAAGATCGCCTCGTTGGGTTTGCTGTAATGAATGTACTGCTTTTTCTTGAAGCCCAGTCCGTGCTCTGCGCTGATACTACCCTTGTGCCTTGCAGTCCACTCATAGACATACGGCTCAATGGCATCCAGCAGGAAATGGCTGTAGGACTCTGCTGTGATGTTCAGGTGCAAGTTTCCATCTCCTGGAAGAAAACATCGCAGAGGTGGGTCTGCAAGAAAAGCCCAGTAGCCCTGCAATGGAGACTCATTACTGCCTCCTCCACGTACGCAAACAACAGTGCCTTTGTTAGTCTCCAGACTGCGAAAAAGGACAAGTTCACTGTCCTTCTACAAACACCAGCCTCTCCATGCACAAATAATTCAAATGCGATCTTTGTTTTTCCATGCTTTCAGTACAATACTTGAGGAAGTGTTCCCAGTTAAGCTACTTTCAAATTCCCACTCTTGTGATTTTAAAATTCAAACTGTGCTGCATTAATTATTGCCCCACTACCGAGATGGCATGCTGAAGACTGCCGCAATGGTATTTCATAATGATCATTAGATTTTAATATGGCCCTTCATCACTTTCTCTCTCCCTGTTATGTTTGTGCAATGTTCTAAACGCACTTTGGCACTGCATCAACGGAAACAAAGCAAGCAGAACATTTTCTCCTTTTGCTACTTGCATGTGATGGCATTCGATTAAGCCCATAGTTGTTGGGTATTCAGGAGAGAAAACACACAAAGATAAACACAAGTTACTCATTTTCACTCCAGAACCTCTTCCTGCACCCCAGCAAACCCTTGCAGTATGCAGCTTAATACTCAATAGCAAGAGCTACTACAGGCAGCATTTGTTATGCAGTCTTCCAGATCATCTCAAATCAAGCGTGCTGAAGTGTGTTCTGGGGTTTTTTTGTGTGTGTTTTTTAGTTTAAAACAGAATAGCTCTGCTAAGCTTACCTGCTTGCAAAACCAAATTAGTTTCAAAGCATTCTGACCAACGTACTGTTTTTTATGTGCATTACCTTTATTACTCTCTTTTGGAGGGTTACTGGCTCAGAAAAATTGTTTTCCAACAGAACTAATAACTTTGGACAAGCTAGGTGTTTATCTACCAAATGTGTCTAAGTACATTAATTGAATTGATGGTCCAATTAAACAACCTGCATACTTAAATAGAAAGTACAGAGCTTCTTGCTGGTTTTGGCTGGGATTGAGTTACATTTCTTCATAGCAGCTGGGATGGGGCTGTGCTTTGGGTTTGTGCTGAGGACACTGCTGGTCACAGAGGGACGTTGGTTACTGCTGAGCAGCGCCTACACAGAGCCAAGGTCTCTTCTGCCCCTCACCCCACAGCGAGGAGGCTGGGGGGCACAGGGAGTTGGGGAGGGGACACAGCCGGGACAGCTGACCCCAGGCATATCCCATACCCTATGGCATCGTGCTCAGCATGTAAAGCTGAGGTAAGGAGGAGAAAGGAGAGGACATTCGGAGTGATGGCATTTGTCTTGCCAAGACACCATTATGCATGATGGAGCCCTGCTGTCCTGGGGATGGCTGAACACCTGCCTGCCCATGGGCAGTGGGGAATGAATTTGTTTTGCTTTGCTTGAGAGCACGGCTTTTGCTTTGCTTATTGAACTGTCTTTGTCTCAGCCCACGTTTTCTCACTTTACCCTTCCAGTTCTCTCCCCCATTCTGCAGGTGGGGAGCAAGCGAGTGCCCGGGTGGGGCTCTGTAACCAGCTGGGGTTAAACCAGGGGTCCTCAAACTACGGCCCGCGGGCTGGGTACGGCCCCCCCAACGTCCTCAATCCAACCCCCCGTATTTACAGAACCCCCCCGCCGGGGGTTGTGGGGGGGAAACCAAGCAGCCGCAGATGACCTCTTGCCCCTTCATCCATGCATCGGCCCCCTGTTTAAAAAGTTTGAGGACCCCTGGGTTAAACCATGACGAGGATACAAATGACCAGTTCAGTGCCTGGCTGGCCAGCAACCTGCCATTAATATATGGAATACAGTCTGAAAGCAATCACAAAGATCCTTATGCACCCTCCTCTTCTGGCAGCTCTCGGCTATTTCGTCTATGCTGCTCACTAATCTAAAAACCACCTTTAGAACTACTAGGAAGCTGCGCAGCAAAACCTGGAGCACAAAAGAGCAATCACATCCTTTCCCAGCATCCACGCTTACCCAAGTGGCCGTAGCCCACCACGTTTTTGGCACTCTGGCCCAGCCGAGCCCTCATGTCCATCACGAGATCATACAGCTTTCCCACAGGGAGAGAGATGTCGTACTTGTAGACACAGCCATCGTGAGTCAGGGCCTCCGTAATCCTCTCCCGCAGGCTCCACAGTGTCTGATGAATCAAAGATCAAAGAAATCCAAATAAACCAAGTACCTCTTGAGTTCCATGCTTTGTGGCATGGAGGGAAAACCAGCCTTGATTCTTTGCATATAACATCAACTTCTGATTTCCCTCGACACCCTCTGCCTCTCGGAAGCTAGTAATAATGCTTTGCTGGCAGCACCGTACAGTCAAGTGACACGCCGTATCTTCAAGCTTGACAGTACCCCAGAGAAAAAGAACACAGGCATGGGCATCCTCTCCAGAGCTGTTCTGGCTTTCCCAAGAAGTGAGGACACGTCTCCTCTACTGATCTGCAAGGGTTGGTTTGGGAACCAGAGCTGGAAGAACCACGGGTCACTGTAAGAGACCCACGTTCTCTGGGCAGACAGAAATCACTGTCCTTTTCACTGAGACACTGTGTCTGTCTTGCTCGCTAGCACCAGCGCCTCTGGCTCCAGCACCGCTGTCAGGCTGGCCTACACGACTTTGCCTGAAAACTGTCGAAACCAGAAGCTGAGTTGTCAGCGAGCAATTTGGGTCCTACCCCAGCAACTACTGGAAGATGCAATTCATTATTCTGATCTTTTTAAAAGGGGAAACAGCCACTGAAACCCCAAATACTCAGGCCTTCTGGGAAGAGCCAGCAGCGATAAGTACCCTCTCAGCATTCTTACTCAATATGCTAAATAAGCTACCACATCACTCAAGGACGTTTACACTAGACATCAATCTGACCATTTTCCTATTAAAAATTCAAATCCAAGTGGAGAATCATGTCAAAGATTTGCACAAGAGGAAATGATGACTTGCCTTTATTTTCTTAGCATCCGTTGCCACAGTTCCATCAGCGACCAAACCAGAAGTCATGGCCTGCTCTAGGAAGTTGTTCAATTTGTCTGCATCATGGGTTGAGTCGGAGCCTGAAGTTTCAATCAAAACGTAAAAAGGGCTGCCTGAAAGTGAGGAAGAACAGAATAAGCAGATGCTCTGGGGTAAAAGCACAGCAATTTAGCACACGTTCTGGAGCTTTTCCCAAGCTTGGCACATTTCATGAGGTCACTACTGCCCAGATTTCTCTGGTGCCAGGTGGAAGGGCAGCTCAATTGGCAATCTTTGATCTGTAGGGCACTTCACTCACATGCTCTATCCTTCACCTTGCCACCACTTTTCAGAAAACCAGCAGTTTTGTGGGAACAAGCAGAACTAGAAAATCTTATCTTTAAAAGCTTCCACCAAACCTGATTGGAACTGAATACTGGGTACAAAAACTGTGAGGTATGCCCACACGCTCCTTGACATGTATACAGAAAATCAGGCTAAAAATCCCCAAGCAGTACAATGCCTCTTTCTACGGCATGAATTACACTGGTACCTGTCAATGGGTTGGACAATTTGAGATGTCTCTCCACCAGTTCCATGCACTTCTCATCCATGAACTCACAGGCAGACAGGATCTCTCCCAGCATGGCTCTGCTGGTTGTAAATGTTTCCAGAACCTTAGCGAAACTCTGACACCCTTCAGACAGAACACAGACAGGAATCAGGAACAAAAAAACAGCCCCGCAAAACCTTATAAAAAGTTTTAAGATGTTTATCAGGCTTCAAGTCTTCTTTCCCATCTCCAGAAGATGTAAACTGCTAGCCTGCGTGGGTTCAGATCAGTAATTCCTGTAAGTTTGAGCTGGGAAAGGTTTCAGAGCAGAAGGATATAGCAATTAGGTTTTGCTGTGGCAAAGACCTCTCGAACCCTCTTAAGGCAGCTCATACCAAAACGTCTGTCCCACCCTCCGATGGCAGCCCAAGAGAAATTTAAAGGCTGCTGTGAGAGTCCGGGCAAATTCTGGAGTCCACTGCACATATTCCACAGGTCTGTCAGCATTTGGAGTCTACTTATCCCCTCCTAGGAGTTTAGCTCTCCGCTCTTAAGGCCACATCTGATATGAGCAAGCTGTGCAAGAAAGCCCTGCTAACCCTGGAGGTTGCTGAGAAAAACACCAGCCCCAGCGAAGGTCCCCACAACCAGCTCTGTTGGAAGCCCCAGCAGGGGGGCACGCACTGAGGCTCACCGAGAAGCAGCTTTTGAGCACCTGTGCCTGGCCATGCCCTGCCGAGGCAGACCCCGAGCTGCAGACCTGACTTCCCAGCCTCACCTTGTCACTGCGGACTCGCGTGGCTGCAGTGTCACCAGCCCTGCCCTGCCCTGCCCACCTAGCCCAGGCGCTGTCAGACGGCTCAGGGCACTGCCCTGCCTGCCTCTTCATCCTGCCAAGCTCCTGGCTCCCCTTCCCTCACAGGGCAACCCTGGCAAGTACTTTACACGTTTACACCACAGATATAAGACACACGCACAGGTATTTTAACGTCCAGCACCGTAACACCTCTCACCAACAAGCTGATGCCGGCAGCCTAGCTCAGCCGGCTGCCCTGTGCTCGCTCCTCCCCACTCCTGTTCCCTTCCCAGCCTCCGAACTCACTGTGAAATGATTAATATCAGCCCCTACCTAGGAATGCCAGATTCACAGCCTTAGGTTTCTGAGGACAGAGTATGGAGACAGCAGTGATAACCCCCAAGGTCCCCTCAGATCCGATGAAAAGCTGCTTCAAATCATAGCCGGTGTTGTCTTTGCGCAGAGATGTCAAGCAGTCCAGAACCGAGCCGTCAGCCAGCACCTGACATCCACAGAACAGAGAGACCCAGTCAAAGCACCTGTGGGAATCTGCTGGAATAAGCTCGTCAACTACCGAGCTGATGAAAAGCTGCCGCTAGCTTCGAGCGGCGGACACCGCCTGCAGCCCATTCCCACCGTCTTGTCACCGTTCTCCATTCCCAGCTCTTCCTCCTCTCTATAACCTACCTGAATCTTCCCCCAAAGTTTTCTGCTGCTTTTTTTTTTTTTTTTTACAGTGCTGTTTGCACATCTTCTAGCAGGACAAGTAATAACAGAAGACCTAGTTCGCTCTGCTTTTCTTACCAGCAGTGGAGAAGATAAGCCATTCTTTGCAGCCCTAGCTCCCGTTATTCAACAGAAACAAGGAACAATATTTGAAACAGTGAACATAGTTAACCGGAATGAAGTAAGCTCTCCACCACCTGAGCCTTAAATCAAGGCTGAATGTCTCCAAGACATGCTATTGAAGGCTGTTTCAACACTAGAGGGGCTAACCTGAGAGACAAAAGCTCCCTTTCTGGGCCTCCACAATAAAACCAAACTAGGCTTTTGCTACCTACCCGACTTATTTCCTATTAGCTCCCTGCTCCCAAGATCTCTCAGAGCCACTGATCCCGGCCTTCACACACTGAGGCACAGGCCTGTAGGGCAGAAGCAGGCTGAGGAACAGCAGAGACTCTAGGAGAACGCCAGCAGCCGCTGGAAGAGCGTGCTGCAGGATGGATTTCACAGTGCCTTCCAGAGATTCACTGCTCCACAGAGAACCAACCTCATGCAGGTCACCCGGGATCGTCAGATCTCTCCCTAACTTCTTTTCACTGCTCTGGATTAGAAAACCACCTAATGTCACTTCTGCCAGTAAGGACGAAGCTGGGAACCGTGGTAGCAATAACGGATGCTACACACGTGAAGACACTTGTTGACCCTTCTCCAAAGAGCCAAACAATGGAAAGTTACGAGTGGAAGTCTTGAGAGGAACGCGTCTGTGTAATGGACAGCTAAGGGCTACAACAGCAGGAAACAGTAAGGAGTAAAGGTTTAAACACCAAAGGGACCTGCCGGGTACCGCTGCCTTACCACTTCCAGTCCCAGCACTGTCCCTCGGAGAGAGCCGTATCTCAAGAGCCGTAAGCCTCCAGCATTTGTGGCCACATTGCCACCGATGTGACAGCTACCTTTCGCTCCCAAGTCCAGCGGCATGATAAACCCCTGATCCTCCAAGTACTCGTTGAGTTTCTCCAAGATGCAGCCAGCTTGGCACACAAGGATCCCTGAAACACAAACATCCTGCTACAAGCTGATGCCCAAGAAGAAGGTGCCTCCGCAAGAGGCGGGATAAGTACAAGCAGACACAACCACCTGTTCCTCCAAAACTTTCTGGGATTCAGTTTAAAGGCACAAGAAGTTTGTGTCTGCTGCAGGGCATTGTCCTACCCCTCCTCAAGCCTAGGGGAGCTGGGCCATTGCCTTACTATCTGCTCTTCCACAACTCTGGACTGGCAAAACATTAAATATTTCTCTCTCTCTCTCTCTCTCTCTCTCTTCCCCCCCACCCCCCCTTTGTTTTAAGAACTGAAATACCAGTCTGATTCCTAAATCTCCAAACCCAAACAACTTCTAAGTTTCCCCCACCCTCTTCCCTCTGCTGGTGTAGTTATCAGGTGCCTTCTTCAACACTGTCATTCTGCTCCACACGCTGGGTTTCTCATTTAATTTAGGAACAGGTAACAGGAAGACCATGTTTCTTTTCCCTCTTTCTGGCACCAGATGTATTTTTCTATCTGCTACTGTTATAATCTTAGGATTACATTAGCAGCAGAAGCCTGGATGAAACAAACCTCTGATGCCCCCCTTATGATGATGCTGGGCTGAACCTTGCTGGTCCTATAGTTACCAGTTCCCAGGAAAATGGCTGGTCTAGGGCCTGGGGCTCGCTTCTGTGCCTCACCTCTCTACAATATTTACCAGACACCTTGTCAAAGCTGATGATCTTGTTCATGAGAGCAGTGGAGAGAATGATCTCGTCAAAGACAGGCACGCTGCCCCCAACAAGGCCTGTGTTACCCCCCTGTGGGTTCACTGCCAGGTTCCTCTCATAGCAGTACCTGGAAGAAAAAAGGTTTCTGAAGTCTTATGCGTTTTAAGGCCATAATCCAGCCTATGAGAAGAGTTTCGCTTCCATGTGGATGTCTACTGTTGCGACTGTGCTCACCACTCCTTAAAATGAAGCAGCGTTTGGCCTAAAGATTGAATTGATACAAAGGGACAGCGTCCCTGCAAAAGCGAGAAAGCCCAACTTACTAAACTCAGCCTGGCGCTGAGCAAAGGAACAAACCCTTGGGGCTACCCCTGTGCGCATCTACAGATTTGCCCCACAACAAATCTGGAAACAACCACTCCCTCTGTTCACACATAAGCTGTTCATACAGCAATCTCTGTTAACAACTTGGCTTCCCCAGCGGGCTCTGACAAGACAACCAGCTCTGGCAGTGCTTTAAGACATTACTGCCCTCCTCCTCCCCTCAAGAAATGAATGCCCTGCAAGCAACAAAGCACGTGCATCAATGCCTCAGCTGCTTCACCGCCCAGCCTGCCATAGCCCTGCAAAGCAGCACCCATCGCGTCCTCTCCGAACTCACAGAAGTTACTGCACAACGGATGGCACAAAGCCGTGCCGCACCGGCAGTTACCGCAGAAGCCCTGACTTTACCGCGCTCTAAATTTCCCGCTTTAACAGGAGTTAAAGTGGGGGAACTTTAACTTTAACCCACTAGGAGCAGGTTCATGCAGCTTTCAGCTCTCAGGCAAAACAGCCGTCCTGCATACTGATGCTCACCTGGAGCTGCGCTCGCACCAGTGAACCAGGGAAGCCTTTTTACCGCGGACTAAACATTAACTCCTCAAACTGCTGAATTCTGGCCTAACCTTCTTTACCTTTTCAGCAAGACTTTCCCAAATCCTTCAACACAACTGTTCCCCTTGAGCACTGGTACAGTGTCTAATTTTGACAATTCCGTAGAGCAGAAAAGTCATCGATAATGAATCCACTTGCTTATTTCTCCCCACCTCCGTTTCTCTCCCCCACACTACGCGCTCTTCAGACCCTTCTACTCAAAAGACATCAACGCTGATTTCAGAAGTCTGCTGCTGCCCACTTAGCCTCTGCAAGGACAACCGGCCAGGAAAGATTAATTCTATTTTGTAGAACAAATTATAAGTTCAGCCTTTGCTTCTGCCTGACACTGACATGATACCGCCACCCCAGAGAAGCCGAGGGCCAGGGAGAGCGCTGGGCCTCGGGAATACAAGGCACAGGCGGGAGTGCCTTTGCCTTGAAAAGTTCCAGCTCCCTAAGTGACAACGCACCTAGCGAGGAACTTGTGTTTTTTTCAGATGAGCCACACTGCCTACCCACTGGTACACGCGTACCCCTGGACTAGCAACAGCAGCAGCGTCTCCTGTTGCAGGGAGCAGCTGGAACAAGAGGCATGTCAGGAAGCAGCGGGCAGCCCGAGGGCACCGGGGATATAAAGAGCAGAAGGCAGAGCTGAAGCCACCAGAGCTCCACCACAAGGCAAGGAGTCAAGAAGGAACCACCTCCATTAATTCCAGTGCTTGAGCAAGCACCATCTGAACAGCTAGAAGTTCCCTTTGCCTTCTGGAGCATCCCTAACCCCCCCCCCCCCAAAGCCCAGCAGAAGAGGTGCCCGTTACCTGAGCACTTGGGACACCTCTGCTGTTGTCTGCGGCTTCAACATCAGCTTGCTACAGCCTGCAATGAAAGCAAGGGGCTCACAGGGCAAGTTGTGGGCTCTGCAGAGCTCGGGAAGAGAAAAGCTGGTAAAGCATCGTGTCCAAAACACCACCACCCCCGCCGCGCGCGGGGCAGCGGCGTTCAAACACTTGTAAAACAAACATTTTCAACAGCGGCCTTTCCCTTAAAGCGCTGTGAACGCTGCTTGCACAGGGCGGCCTGGCTGGCAGCAGGGCGGCGTGGAAGGTTCTAGGCCTCTGACATCTGACAAAAGCAACAGAAAACGCACACTTGTTCTCCGCAGTTCAGCCAAAACCGTGACCTGAATCAACTTGTTTCAGGGAAAAAAATGATTAGTGTGTTAAAAGGGCTTAGATTTATTTTTTTGTTTAATGCAAGCCTGAAAGACGGCCGGTGGCGGGTAACATCCCCCGTGGGGAACTCCCCGCGCCCGCGGACAGGACACCCCGGCCCGGCCCCGCTCACCCCGCACCGAGCGCAGCCAGTCCACGTTGAACGGCGCCAGCTGCTCCGCGTCCGTCACGGCGCGGCCCGGCACCAGGCGCTCGAAGGCGGCCAGGTCGCGGCCGGACAGGGCGCGGAACGGGCGCCGCCGCACGCCGTACCGGGGGCCCGTCAGCGTCACCTCCCGGCGCCGGGGGCCGGCTGCCGGCGACGTCCCCTCGCCCCGCGGCCGCGCCGCCCCCCGCGGCCACAGCAGCGGCGCCGCCGGGGCAGCCGCACCGCCGTGCCGGGCCGGCGTCCCCCCGGGGCGGCCCGTCAGCCCCCGCAGCCGCGCCCAGCCGCCGCCGAGCCCGCGGGGCAGCGCCGCCAGCCCCATGGCCGCCCGCACCCGCGCAAGCCCGGCCCGCGCCCCGCCCCGCCCCCGCAGGGCCCCGCCCCGCCTCGCGAGCGACACGGGCCGGGCCGCTCGGCGTGTCGCAACCGCCCGGGCACGGACCCCCCGGCGGCGGGCGGGCCCAGCGCCTCGGCCAGCCGCTCCCGCAGCCGGCACCCGGCAGCCCCAGGCACCCCCCGGGCGGCCATGGGGGCGGGCGGCTCCAGCCCAACCGCTGCGCGCCCGCCCGCGCCGCCCGCGGCCTCCGCGGGGCCCTCGGCACGCGACGCATGTGCCCCGCGCCACAGCGCCCCCTGGCGGCAGGAGGCCGCCGCAGCGCCCCCGGCACAGCCACCCCCGCGGGTCCCGCAGCACGGCCCCCCCCCCGCGTCCCGCAGCCGCCGTGGGTCCCGCAGCCCCGGCACGGCCCCCACGGCGCAGCCACCCCCGCCCCGTACCCACCAGCACTCCTGCGGCACCACAGCACGCTCCCGTACGTCTTTGTTCCCAAAAATACTTTATTTATAACAATATATCCATCATCTATAACATGATCCAAAAATACAGATATACATTTTTACTTTACATTCCTTTTTTTTTTAATAAAAAGATTTATATTCTCTTCCATTAACAAAGGGAACATAGATCTAATTCATTTAAAAAATAGAACAATCAGGTTAAAGTCGTTTTCACCTCCAGTTTGGATGAGCTGGGATAAAGCTGAACCCACAGGGTACGCACTCAGGCATCCCGACAATCTTTAGTGGAACATTCCTTTACATATCACAGTCTTGTTCACCCTTCTCCATGAAAGTATATTTAACACTGTACATTCAAAATTCAGGAGAAAGATTTAAATCCTTTAGTAAGCAAAAAAAGGCTACTGGTATTTGTCTACAAGGGGTTTTAAAAAAAATCTCTAAAGCCAGGCGTGAGCGGCCAGGAGATGCTCTCGAACCGCCAGAGCCCCTGCGCTGGTATCTGAGCAGGAGAGTTTATTGCTGGTATTGCATGTCAGATGTTCCGACATGTCACAGACCTTGCGTTGTGAGTATGTTGTGCCTCACGCTATTCACAATTCCTAGCAAACTACCTTTCTTTTTGGGGCCGATGCTAACATCCAGAGTTTATTTTTCTTTTTTCTTTGCTGGTTGAAAAGGAAAATGTCTGCTCTTCCCAGCCCCAGAAAGCACGTGCTAACAAACTGCGTTTTGCCGTCCTACCTGACCATCATTCCTGAGCTGAGGGCAGTCAGCTTTACACTGACTCATCCTTAGCTGCACACTTCCATGCTTCCCAGAGAGGTGCAGTGGAATTTTGAGCACGTTTCAAATCAAATGCTTAATCTACAGACATACCACTACTAATAATGCCAGGGGAGGGGCAAGTAAGGAAAAAAAAAAAAAAAAAGTCCTATACAATACCATTGGACGGAAGGGGGAAATAAAACCTGAAATGGCATCAACATTTAGGCGTCAGGACGCAGTAAAGCTCCTGCATTACTCCAGTGTAGCACGTCAACGAGGTACAGGTCTCGCTCACTGGTTACAGAATTACAGGCTGGCTCATGAGGTATCACGATTAAATTTGCTCTCAGGAGGAGAGGTGGAAAGAAAAAGAGGGCTGACTACGCCTAAGGTCAGGTTCGTAGGATTGTGCTTTTCCTCCTCTTTCCCTCCAGCAATCTGCTTTTCATTTGTCTGCCGGCTTTCCGGGTGCTATTACAACAGCAACAGTGACAAACATGCATCACTCCTATTGACTATGGAAACTTCAGATACAATGCAGGGAGTGATGCAATGTAGCCGAGACAGGAGCAGTATCACACTTCAAATGATAGGACCCTGGAAACAGGTTGATTTGTTGTGGGTTTTTTTTCCATAGCAGATGCAATAAACCAAAATGTTCACAGAAGAGCTGTCTCGGTATCAAGAGGTTTTTTTTACATCAGTCTTGACATACCTGCAGCATCTACAAAGCCCAGCAGAGCAAAGCAGGGAAGCAAAACTGGGAAGAGCTGTGTTCTACTTTCTTTCATTGCAAAATACAAGCAAGAGGGTCAGTATAACAAGGAAAAATCTTTTTTTTTCTTAGAAACAAATGCCAAAATCTGAACAGAAGCCGTTTTTTTCTGCTCTTTATTCAGACTGTTTTTACAGCAGAAGAAAAGCTTATCTGGAAGTTTCTCAATGCCTTTCCAGCAGTCTATACCAACAGCTCCTGCACAATGGTATGCAAAGTAGTTCACAGCTCTGCCACCAACAGCCATCAGGGATCACAGCAGCAAAGTTCATGAACCCTGGTGCCTGATGCTGCAGGAGGTTTTGGTTTGGGGCTTCTCCCCCACACACTCTCCACCAGCATCTTTTATTGTAGGTGGGAAAGCCCCATAATGCAGCAGATATATATGGAGACAAGAGCGATCTCTGCTCTTCCCTCAACTTCTGCATCCGCTATAACTCGGGGGAAGGAAAAAACCCAACCATAAAGACTTTTTTTTTCCTACTCCCGAGTTCCTTCTCTTCCTTCTGCTGAATCGACTGACACTGCGACGACAGCAAGGATCAGCAAGGATTCACATTCATAATCTGAAATGCAGCTTAACGAAGTCAAGAACATGCAAATGTACCCTAGCTAAAATAACAAGACAAGAAGTTGTATTGAAACATTCTGCTGAATGGCTTTCAACAGCAGTGCTTCACAGCAAACACTATTCAGCACCCCCCCAAGCTATCAGATGGCTGCCTTTCAGCTTTGCCACACCACCATGGGAATCTACATTGTCCTTAGGGAGCCTTTCCCCTAAAGTCTGTTTGCCTGATTTACCCCAGACAACCACAAATAACAAAAATCAGGCCTTCATCTTATTTTATGAATAAATCCGACCTTCTATCTCTATAAAAATACTGTAGGTTTCATCTTCACAGTAAGGTACTTTAAAGGATCTTCAGAGAAATGGAAACAGCCAGGAAAGGTAATGCCCTCCCTCAGTATTACTGTCACTAACAAACATTGCAGGACAACTCCTTTGCTATTTAAAGGTTATCTCCCCAAAAGAGAAACCTTTTCTAGAAGGAGGTGAAAAGTGAAATGGTTTGCTTCCCTTAAGGTTCATGTGAATGGGGACAAGGATCAAGTAAAATGAAGGCAGTGCAAAGGTGGACAGAAGAAACTCCCCAAAAGAGGTGGGCTCTTACCTCTCTCCCACCCCTGCCCTGTCGAAACTAAGCACAGCACTTGGCTTTGAGGAAGCAGACAGTGGAAACAGCCAGCTAGCTTTCCTGTTCCTTTCTGTACTACAAAGCTGCACAACAAATGGACTTTGCCCCTAAACAATGGGGCCTACTTCTTTCATGCAGGCTGCATCAGAGAAAATTCCCTGCTCTCTGCCACACCAAGCTCCAGGCCTAAACTATTCCGATGACGGTGATGCACCACGCTGAGGATACAGGTATGTATCCTGCAATGCCTTATGTAGTTTCAGACTCCTATAAACTAGCAGAGACTACAGCTACTGGCTGCCCTAGCACTTCATAGTAACACCAATTTCAGTGCTGTGCCAAGTGTAACATAAATAAAATCCCTGTGGCAAAAGGATTTGGGACTCCCTCCCAAAGTAATTTTCTTATGAAAGAACAGAAATTACAACTGGCCACTGGACAATTAAATATCATACCAGAAAAAGGAGGGTAGGTTAAAAAAAAATATCAAAGATAATATTGCAACATGAATATATTAAACTCTTCTTGCCTCAGAGGATGTATTCTCCTCTACTCCTTACTTCTTTTTCTTTCTTTCCTGAACACAACGAGGACAAAACCTACAGAGAAAAACAGGCATTAATTAGTTCCTGAAGTTAACGACACACAGCCCAAGAACTCTTTTTATTATTTGGGAATGAGTGGTTGAGGGGTAGTTTAAAAGCAGCCGGTTTAAGTAACTGCAATACTTTTCATTACGTGCAGCAAGGCTGGGCAAACAGGAGAGGAACTGTATCAGCTTGGCTGGGCAGAGTGTCAGAGAGGACCAGGTGGCTTCCAGGCCTCATCAGCCCCCCACAGCTATGATACACCCGATTTGTCACACAAGCTTCCTTTACAGGCCAAAGAAAAGATACACGTTTCTCCAACTCGTTCCTTTCTCTCTCTCTCCCATGACTGCAGTTCACTCAAGCCCGTTTCTGACAGGCACCTCGTTATTCAGATGAAAGCAGTCCATTAAATAGAAACTAAGCACGTAAGTACGTTCCAAGATGAGACGCAACTAGAGCAGTCTTCAAACTTTGCTTCCAAAAGTAAAAAAAAATAAAAATACACATCTCGATTTTAACCAGAGCCACAACTGTGCAACAATACAGTAAACCTGAGGTGTAACACATACACACTTACACAGGCCTTTGATCAAAACCTGCTCTGTTTATCATGCAGTTTTGCATATGCCCAGGTCCCTGTTTTGCTCCCACCAGAATTTAAGACTCTCATGGAAGCAGACCTTAGGAGGAAGGTTCCCCTTGTACTTCTCCTTTGCACAAACACTATCCCAAACCATAGAGGATGCAAACCCTCTGATGAGGAGCAAAGCTTCTCTTATCAGGGAAGGTCACAATGGTGTTTTGATTCTTACTGTGATTCTTGGTGAGGCAAATAGCCCCAAAAAAATCTGAAAGCTGTATGATGTCCTGCTTACCATTTCCCTTTTGGTTTGGTGGTGAGGTCCACACAAGCAAAGTGGAACCATTCAATCGGGCACTGCAAAACAGAATGGAAAAACCAACATAGGAGAAGCTTAGCATTTCACAAATCATACAGTGGTTTAGGTCGGAAGAGACCTTTAAAGATCACCTAGTTTAACCCCCCTGCCATGGGCATGTTCCTTTCATTTTATATGATCTAACTGAGCAAGTACCCCCCTGCAGATTTCACAGTGTTGTGATTTAGTGAACACCTGAAAATGAATCATCTCAAGTGCTTACATCTGAGTTGTCACAGCCAATCATTTCTCCATAGGACACCTGGTGACACAAGCAGTAGGTGGGTTCGTTGGGGTCCACTGGCATGTCTAGGACATCTGAAGGATGCACCGACAGGATGGTATCAGCAAACTCAGATCTGTGGACATGGACAGATTGACACTTTCCAGTTGCAGGCAACACCGTGTTTCCAAGACCTAAATCCCACCTGGGAAAATTAGTTTTTAACAGTATCTTCCCTAAAACACACTGACCCTGCTTTAGAGTTTAGATTACACTATCACATATTATCCAATAATTGAAATCATAAGGTAGGCCTGATCAAACACAAAACAGTAGATTGACTACAAAGGATTAAGAAAATGATTCGTGGATGCCATGACTACAGTAACAAAACTGACATACAGATCACTTCGGCTTGTGGACAGAAGAATCTGACTTTTGTTCCCCGCCAAATTTTTTTAATATATATTCTTCTCTCACCATCGGGTATGAGCGAACCTTCTTGCTCTGACAAGAATGCATTAAGTTGATATGTCAGTAATGATCAATGGAAACTATTTTTAGTTTTCTGCCCCCCCATTTTGCCAACTGAAAATATTAGAATCAACAGAGCACCTTTAATATAAATCATACCGCAGAGGGGATATGCTTTCTTCCTTGCTTCACAAAAGCAAATTAGATTATTCAAGATTATCTAGGACACAATCCTTTGAAAACAATCCTCAAAATTCTCCAAGATTTCTGGAACAACAATACAACATCAGTTTTTGTCCTGATGGGGAAGTTATTCTTTTTACAATCAAAACCACAAGCAACTGTTAAAAATAGCCACATGACGAAAATCAAAGCTATTTTCTCCCTGCTTGCCAACAGCAACAGAGACGCTGATCTTGTCCTTCCAGTCAGAGGGCATTCCAAGCATGCTGAGCCTCCACATGCCAACAAGTCAATTAACAAAGCTGACTTGTCCTAAGCAGGACATTAATGAAAGAGAGTAAGACCAGAACACCCTAACACTGTGCACCATCCAGACATGAGTCATAAACAGGGTAACATGAGCTTGTGGAAAATTCATGAAGTGTCAAGCCAAAGTCACCAGAGCTGTGACTGGGCGTGCCTTACCCTCCTTTGAGTTTCTTTTTCTTTGGTGTATCTTCTTCAGACGTTCGCCTGCCTCGACCACGAGAGCCTTTTTTGTCTTTCTGACTTCGGCCCTCTATAAAGGAAAAAAACCCCACTGTTTCAACCTACTTGAACAGCAGAAACATCCCCAGGTACTTTTCTTTTGATGCATTTATTGGTTTGACATCCGTATTTCATGTGTAATTGAGTATGAGTGCTGATTACGGAACACATTTTTATGCCACAAATATGCCAAATTGGTAAGTAGCACTACTGAGCACCAAACTCTTGTGTTTGCAGTTTTGGCAGTTAAATCACTGCAGTACAACGCTAGTCCATAATGTTGCACAAGATATAAATAGCGTTATATTTGGTTAGACATGCTGTAATTTTTTTTTTAAACTCAGTATATTCTTAGACACTCAGCCAGTTAATTGGTTACTCAATAACTAATGCAACTTTTATCTCCACATCCTTGATCCCCCCTTATTTCATAGTGCAAAGGCATAAAGCTCTGCTGCTGTTAACCATGTTGGAATTTCACTGTAATCACATGAGATTTCCAGTAGACATTACAGGCACTGGTACTTTCCTTTAATTCCTAATTTCTCCTGCTGTTCTCAGCTTGATTAGTATTCAGATTCTGGTAAAAGGAGGAAAAAAGGCCAATCTTCTCTTCTCAGAAAGAGCTTAGAACTTACACGGTAACTGATCAAGCCTGAAACTAAGACTGTTACACTCGAGAGCCATAAGAACATCAGTTCTGTTTTGTTACAGTTAGTTCCCCCTTGGCCAGCACCCTCCTTACCACCAGTAACCATGGGCCACCTCAGCATGATCTTGGCAAGCAGAGGCAGCAAGTCAGATCCCAGCACTACATTTTTCTTCATCTATTTATTGCCCACCAGAACACTGTGAATACTTGAAGAGCATTAAAAACAAGTGAAGAAGTACATTATTGTGTAATTCTTCCTCCAGAAATAACAGCCTACTTTCTATCTTAGCCCTTCTGGTTAGATAACCTCAGTGCTGGAAAACACTGTCAAATGTAAAAATTTACGCACTTTTCAGGCTTCGAGATCCAGGGGTTTCAAAGTCACTGCCTTCCAGTTTATCTTTCAGATCTGCTTCAAACCTTGCCAAGTCTGCATCCAGCCGGCGGATATGCTTATCCACCTGCACAGAACAGGAAACCATAAACTGATTAAAAAAAAATAAATATTAACACTTGGCTGTCATTGGCACGAACAGGAGTAGAGTACGCTACTTGAGAGCACGGCATGAAAAGGGTACCAAACTGGAAAAAGGGAAATGGTACACACAAAGGGAGTTAAGGTGGAGAGAAAAAAACAATAGGCAAAAGCAAGAGGACCCAATCCCTCTACAAAGAGAAAGGAAGGAAAAGGGAGGTGGCATAAAGGACAGTCAAAGCAACTCAAACTAACGGTTTGCAGAACAAAACAAGACAATGAGAGATATTAAAAAATAATTGGTTTTTCTGGCAATTTTCAAAATACATTATTCAACTACTGTCCGTAAAATGTGCTGAGTGTGAGATCATGTCTGTTTTTACTGGTATTGCACTGGCATCGTATTTGAAGGAATTTAGTAAAAAATACAGGCTTCTTGCTGACTATCTCCAGTACCAAGTCAACACATGTAACTTGTACCACCCTGGCTGCAATAATGTGGTTTACAGACAGAGAAGTAGCAAAGGTATGTTAAGCCATCACCCCCAAACTGTGTTGCTGCAATACCTAGTCATCACATTAGTTATCTAGGACACTTTTCAACTCCCGTGAAACAATTTCCTTTTCTGCAGCATTTGATGGCAATAAAACATCCTGCAGCTGCAGCAGTAGCAGAACCCAAAGCATCTCTAGAAGCTGGACAAAACACATCAAGGATACTCAAAAGGATTCCCCCCACTCAAATTTTATCTAAGGGATAAAATACAAAGAGAGAATTATTCAAGGGACAGCTAAATGGACACAGGTGTAGGTGCCAAAGAAGAAAAAAGGGGAAAGCTGCATCTTAAGAAATGAGATTTTCCCATCAGGTCCATACAACCAGAATGGTGGAACTGACGGGTCTGCTTTCTTTTGTCATTTGGAAGCCAAGGTAATCGAGCAGACTTTCTTCCATTCCTCCACAACACAGTATTGAAGATGACTTCAAAAATGTTACTTATGACGAAGACCAGACCTAAATAAATTATCAGGTGACAAGAAAGCTGCAAGGGAGGAGGGAGGTGGGTAAATTTACCGGCACTTTTACACAGCGGAGAGGTACTTCCAAGCAAGCAACTCCAAGTGGGATAAACTAACTCTTCACCAGAAGAGAAGCCTACTAGACACAAAACCTGGTAACACAAAAGGAGGCTTTCTGGGGATGGCAACATTAAGAAAAGTAAGCTTAAGGACTAGTCATTTGTTTCAGTAGGATATCTAAGCAAAACAGAAACGTCAGGGAAAACAGATGCTGTGGAAGGGTCTTCCACATCCAACAGTGGCTTCATTCCAGAGTATGGCCATTTTTACAAAAGTCTCGCTGGTCGCAATCCTCACCATCTCATACGTCTGCATGGCCAGCTGGACTTTATCATCACTGTACTCTTTACATTTGCTGTAGGCACTCTGGATTTTCTTCAGGTGTTCCACTCGCTCCTCAGGTAACATGTTCTTCACTGATTCAATGTATTCTGCTGCAAGACTGTCGATTTCTGCTTTCTTATCTGAAAAGCAAAGCATACACACACCTGAGAAAGCTGTCTGCCAAAGCAAGGTGTTTTTTTCTTGTACCTCATCATGATATTCAGAACTACTCCTGACAGTTTTTGGACTTCCCCTGATTACTTAATATATTTACCTTAATAAAAAAAAAAAACCACAACAAGTTCAAGGTAGTCACTCTTCTACACTTGCAGTGTGATTCCAGTTTCTGAAGTGTTTTACAGTTAATTCGTGGGGGGAAGGGGGAGGCACGGTTAAGATCAAACCCCAAACCCATGCGTTCACAAACTTCAACCTCTCTTCCCACACACGGAACTTTGTATTTGCTGCACTGCCATTTACCATTCTAATGGTTCAAATTGAAAATCTTTAATGTGCAAACAGATACTAACACAAACCTCAAAAAAGAAAAAAAACCTGATCTTGCAAGACACAGAATAGTCTACAACTCAGCAGATGTAGAATTGTGTGCAAGTAAGGTCAGCCATGGGGCCACTGGGTAAAGCGATCGCACAACTACAAATTAGCACATAACTGCTGAAAAAAAATTCGAGTCCCCCGAGCTGTAGCCCTCACAGAAAAGGAACAAACGCTGCACAGCACTCCGGCCAAGGAAAAGAAAAGCAATAGAGGGGAGACGTGCTCTCTAAAGCCGAGTCTCTGTAGGGCTCTTCCCCTTCTTCAGGTGGAGGCCCTCCCTCAGACTCTGCTTGCCAAAATACCTGAACACACCTTCAGTTCTCTGATCCAGCTCCCGCATCAGCTGGAAGTTCCTCTGCAGCTCACAGGGCAGGTTCTCGATACCTGAAACGGCAAGGCCGAGAAAGGCTGCGGCCTGCTCTGCTCACGGCAGCCCGCCCTCCTCGGCGGGGAACAGGGGCCGCCCAGCAGGGCCAGGAGCCCCTCTGGCGGGGCAGCGGCGGGGCCACCCGCAGCTACGCGCGGGGCACTGGCGCGGGGCGACGCGGGAGCGGTGCCCCCTGAGCGGGAGCGCCCCGGGAGCGCGGCCTGCGCGGTGGCGGTCACTGCCAGGCGGCGCGCTGCCCGCCGCCGTGCCGCACACGCACACGGGCCTCGGCGGGGCCGCGCACTGCGCGGGAGCCAACGCCTCCAGGGCCCGAGCCGCCCGCCGGGAGCGCTACCCGCCCCCTCCGCCCTGCGCGGCGGTGCCCGGCTGCCAGAGGCCAGCCCATTCCCGCGGCCCGCCAAGGCCGCCCGGCGCCGCTCCCCCGGCGCGCAGCGGTGACGCACGGCCAGGGCTGATGACGCGGCGCGGCACCGCCCCCCCCGCCCAGCCCGTGGCGCAGCTCTAATTCCCGCGCTGCCGCCGCCGCCCCCGCCCCGGCCCCGGCCCCGGCCCGGCCGCCCCCCCTCGCCGCCCACCTCCCCCCAGCGCCGCGCCGCAGCCGCGCCCCGCGCTCACTGTCCAGGTAGTGCTCCAGGTACATGGCGGTCGCCATCTTGCGGCCCGCGCCCCGCCGCCGCCGCCGCTTCCCGCCGCCTGCCGGGCCCGCATGACAAGGGCCGCGGCCCCGGCCTCATCCCATATTCATGACTCGCCCAGTGCCTATTGGTCGCCGGGGACGCTCCTGCTGCATATTCATGAGGGGCGGGGCGGGAGGGGGGCGGGGCCTTCCTTCCCGCTTCACCGCCTCCGTGGAGGACCTCGGCGCCTCAGTGCCCTTGCGCCGCCTAGAGCGGCGCGGGGGCGCGGGCTGTGATTGGCCGGGCGGTGGCGGAAGGGGCGGTGCGCGCGGGCTATGGCGGGCCGGCGTGGCGCCCTGATCGTGTTGGAGGGAGTGGACCGCGCCGGGAAGAGCACGCAGGGCCGGCGGCTGGTGGAGGCTCTGCGGGCTGCCGGCCACCGCGCCGACCTTCTCCGCTTCCCGGGTACGGGGCCTGCCGACGCCCGGAGGGAACGGGGCGGGGAGGGAGTCCCGCTAGGTAGGGCCGTGGCGCCCACGGCGGCGGTGGGCGTCCGCCATCAGAGGGCTCCCGCGGCGCGCCCGGCCCGTGGCCACCTCCCGCCCGTGACAGGTTGACCCCTGCCCTCGGGCAGACCCACCTTCTGCCACCCGTAGCAGGCGGATAGACTCTCGACCCGGGCAGACCGACCTCCTCCCGCCCGGGACAGGCGGCCTCCCGCCCATGGCAGACAAACAGCCCCCCGGGCTGGCGGGTCCCCAGGACAGACGGTTACCCCTTTGGCAAGAGCAGCTTGCGGCAGCATTTGCTGCTTCTCCCCCTCTTTCTTACAGAGAGAACAACGGAGATCGGGCAGCTGATCAGCTCCTACCTGCTGAAGGAGAAGAACCTGGAGGACCACACTGTTCACCTCCTTTTCTCTGCTAACCGCTGGGAACACGTGTAAAGATACATGTTTGTTAAGTTGTAAAAGGAAAACACATGGTGTTGAATCCTCCCGGGGTTTTAGACTTTGTAGTGAGTACAGTAGGTACGAGAATGTGATGGTTTAGCAAAGGAAGCGTAGCTGGAAGCAGTGTCTCAGAGACCGTGACAGCTTTGAATTTAATCTTAGATCAAATCCCACAGTTTGCTTTTTTGAAATGAATAGGTATGATATTTCTAATCCCTCTGCCCTAAGAACAGGAGAGCTGAGGCTGTACCAGCCTAAACCGTGAATCTACTTTCCTAAATTAAGAGACCTTGCTTTGCACAGAAGTCCATGTGAGTGACAGAGTGGTTAAGGAATTGTGTCCAAATTTCCCCTCTAGCTGAGGGCTGCATTGAGCCATAAGTGGCTGTTCTTGTTTTTGGCCCCTGAGTCTTCATGTGTGGACCTGGGAAAATCAGTGTTGACTGTTGTTTATACCTGGAAACTTATATTGCAAAATCTTTTCATTAAAAAAAAAAAAAAAAAAAAAAGCAGCTTTGCTGATTCCGCTGTAGCGGTGGTGCCAAGCAAACTGGGAAAGTACAAGGCAGGTGAGTGAGCTGTAATAAGAAATGTCATTGTCGTGAATAAAGGAAACTTTTTTTTCTGATTGAGGCAGAGAGTATCACAAATCTACTGCACCACTTAAAAAGGGAAGAGAACTAAGCTGTTCACGTCTGTATATAGTTCATCTGTGATCTTGCCTGTAAGCCATGGAGCTGCCTTGAGCAGTGCCTGGCACTGGGGCACCCTGAACTTGGGTGTCTTGAAAGGATCTTTGTTTAATGTCTGTTAGAGGACAATACAAAGAGCGATTTTATCAGGGGTTAGCATCACAGATAAACCTGACACTGCTAACATTAACAGGGAAACACTGGGTTTGTGAAGCATCTTTTAGATGAATTTTTTTCATTTGTATCACTTACAAAAGGAGTGCAACTTTTTTTTATTTCTCCCACGATTTTTTCAGGCCGTTGATGAAAGAGAAACTACATCAAGGGATCACACTTGTGGTTGACAGATACGCCTTTTCTGGAGCGGCCTTCACAAGTGCCAAAGAGGTGAGCGAGACCCACAGCAGCCCCTGCCCCTCTCTGTATTTGGGGAAGCAGCTCCAGTTAGAGGCCTGATGCAGGTGTCAGTGTGTGTGGCCCAGGCTCCTCCTCTGGGGAAATGAGGATTGAAATTGAGGGATGGCAGTTTTACCTCTGGTATTGACATGGTCTGTTTGCCCAGGTCTATCCCTTCCCCAGAAAGAGCAGAGAAACTCATTTGGTTACTTTTGTAAATCTGGACAGACTCTTGCCGCGGGGAAGCTGGCCTGTTTAACTCTGGAGAATGATCATGAGAGTTTATTCGAGATTCTCCACAGTTGCTCTGGCTGCTGGCCCATAAATTTGCAAAGAATAACAGAACCACATACATTGGAAGGGACCTGCAGAAGTCACGAAGCTCAACCTCCTGCTCAAGAATACATCTAATGTCAAGCAAGCTACCTAGGGCTACATCCAGCCAAGGTTTTAGTATCTCCAGGGAAGTAGATCCACAGCCTTTCTGGGCTCTTCTTTCAGTGTTTGCTCACCTTTACAGTAAAAATGATTTTCTTCATTCAGCCTGAACTTTGCATACTATCACTTGTGCCTTTTGGCCTGTCTGTTCACTTTCAAGTCAAGTCAGCTCTGTCAGCCTCCCTCTGGGTCATTCTACACAGTTAATAAGATTCTCCTGAGTCTTGTGCTCTGAGGAGGCTGTCCTGGAAGATCAGCCAGCTTTCGTGGGCCTCTTTGCCTTCCACATGAGTTTCCTGGGGTTTCCTGCTAAGAGGTCCCTAATAAACAGAAATCTACTCTCCTGAAGTCCATGCCAGCAATTCTGTTTGTCTTGTTGACTCCTATCCAGATTT
Source organism: Falco punctatus (assembly GCF_963210335.1). Taxonomy (NCBI): domain Eukaryota; kingdom Metazoa; phylum Chordata; class Aves; order Falconiformes; family Falconidae; genus Falco; species Falco punctatus. Next base: position 29,061,829 of record NC_137593.1, read on the forward strand.
TAAACTACTGTTACATGTTCCTTGCAGCCAAGTCTGCCCTTGACCTTCTTCGTACCTTCCACCTGTTCTTTCTGGCTTGTTGAGTAACACATCCAGGAGGGTACTTCCCCTCGCTGGCTTATCAATCACCATGTCAAGAATTTCTTCAGCATGCTCCAGAACCTGGATTGCTTGTGCCCAGAAGGTAGGCAGGTGGTTGAGGTACTCCATGAGTACCAGGACCTGCAGCTGTGGTCCTTCTTCCAGCTGTCTAAAGAATGTTCGTCAACTTCCTCTCTTTAACCACGCGGTCTGTTGCAGGCCCATCACCCATGCTACTCTGCCCCAGTTGTGCTGCTTTCAGGTGAGCCTCTGTTATTGTATCATCCCCCAGATGTTTCCTCCTGGCCTCTCACCTTCGGTTCTCTACAGATTGCAGACCTTCCCCTGACATACCTAGCGTAGACACTCTTCTTCCACTTCATCAGATACATCCCATTCCTGCTCAGTAGCCATTGATCCTCAAAGCGAATCCTATGGTCATAGGGGCTGAATCCCTGCTTGTAGCACCAGCTGGGCAGCTGAAAGTTGACCTACGTTCATGCCTGCCTAAGCCTTTCCCTGCTTTCTGGAAGGATCAAAGAGATCCTGGGCTCCCATGCTCTGCACTGTCACTTCCAGAGCCCTGCAGTCACTCTCAATACATTTGAGATCACTCCAATAGCATCGCTGGTGCCTGTGTGGATGAGCAGGAAGTGGGCAAGCCTCAGTGGCCTCTCCACAACATCGTGGATTCACGTGCCCTTATGGAAGTCTTCAAATCTGTCAACAAGATCCAAAAGCTGGAAATCTTTGTCTCTTCTGTGTGGGTGGAAATTCGAGGGTAGGGTGGGTATTTGATAAGGAGTCTCCACTGGCTCAGAAAGATTAACACTGTGTGGTGCTTGTATTTGGGAGCAGCTTGCTTCTGGACTTAGAAGAATTAGATTTTATATATTCACTGCCTTTTCTATCACGTTAACCGATTCATAGCTAGTTAAAATAATTTAACTTAGAAGTATCAGTATGTTGGTTATATCAGTTGGAATATCATTTTGTTGATTGCCATCTATTTCCATGTATCTTAAATATCAAAGACACTGAATTCAATTTGTGTATCTACAGAGCGTGTATTTTCCATTTCTGTTGATTATTTATGTTTTCTGTAGGCTTAAACTCAAAGATTATGTCCATTTACATCTACTCAGTGCTATTAATCTTAAAGTAATTGTGAAAAATTATATATGATGTTCCACAGGGGCTTTTAGAAAACATTAATTTATATTTTAATTTTTATAAATTTATATTATATCACAAATTTTGGACTGATAACAGCTGTATGTAGATTCAAAATACAACTTGGTATTTAGTTCTGATGGGCTCTGCACAAGACATGATAAAATCTTTAGCTCTGACTTAAATGAGCATGAGAGGTGCACAGCACCTTGCAAAACGTGGTCCCCCCAGAATTAACAGGGCTGAATTTCCATGATAAGGTGGGATACTGCCTTTTCAGTTTGTAGCCTTGTAGCACTTTGTTAGTGTTTGGGGCTGTACATCCTCCCTTCTCTGGCTGTTTGTTCCTTTCCCACCTAACTCTCCAGCTAACCTGCTTTCCTTTCTTCACATGCCGTTCTTTCTCCTCAAACTTGGTTGTCTTTGTTTGGGACAGAACTTCTGCCTGGACTGGTGCAAACAGCCTGATGTTGGACTCCCAAAGCCAGATCTGATTCTGTTTCTTCACTTGAGCCCTGAAGCTGCAGCAGAGCGAGGGAACTTTGGAAATGAGCGTTACGAGAACAGCCCCTTCCAAGAGAAGGTTCTACAGTCCTTCTATCATCTGATGAGGGACAAGACATTAAACTGGAAGGTGAGGAGGAAACAACCCTACTGGGCCTGTCACAGACCAGGGTAAGGGTCTGTCATGAGAGCTCCTGAACTGTGCCCGTTGTGTCCCTGTGCTCCCCCTTCCTGCTCCTGGTCAGGGGGACACACTGGGGACCAGGCAAGGGTGCTGTGGTCTGTGGCAGAGAGGGCACTTCCCTGTTCCAGGACACCCTATGGGGCCCTGTCGTGGTTGGGGGAAGGATTTTTTTTTTGGCTGATATGTTTTCTAGAAGAGCTTTCTAGAAATTGCTCTCTTAAAGACAAACTGTGACAAGCTTGGGTAAAAAGCAGTGGGACCCACCCATGCTCTTCCCTGCCCGTTTCCTTGGTGTCCTGCAGCATCTTCCAAGGATTCTGGAATCCCTCCTGCTGTAGGCCCAGTACTGGTGATCACCTTCCTTCTCACGTGGCCAGTTTCCATCAGCATTTGCTGTTTTAATGCTACCAGGACTCTCCAAACACCTGATTTTTTTTTTTTTTTTTTTTGTTCCACATGCTGCATCGCTTTTCCTTCTTGCTCACCCATTGGAGCTGTTTGCAGAGGACTGTACAGTCAGCAGCCTTACCCCAGGAGAGGAAGTTTGGCCCGTTTATCCTGTGTGAAGATAATCTAGGCTGAGGTTTTCTGGTGGGGGCATCCTTTTTACCATCTCTATCACCCTGTCAGTGCTCGATCATGAGAGATGGGCACCATCTTGTGTTCATTCTGTAAGCTTCGTGCAGACACAGGAGGACACAGGTTGTGGATAAGTTCTTAGGCACAAGAAGCAGGAGATGTACACAGATTTGCCAAATGAGCAGACTGTGCAAGGTAGAAGGAATTCTTCACAGCCTCTTTTAGGAAAACATTCTCCGATGTGAAAGAGTTTGTGTGTACTATTAGAACCTGAAGGGCCTAAATGTACAACAATCGCCAAACTAGGACTTTTGTTCCAGTAAATGTTATGGTAGTAAATCACCTTCCCTACATCACAGTGACTGGAAAAATAAGCTGACAGAAAATCATAGAACAAACCCCAAAATAATTCATTTAACAAAAAGAAGTATGCTGTCGTATGAGACAATACAGAACTTGTGTATAATCTCTAAACTCTGGTTTTTCCAGAGATTCCAGCAGTAGACAGTGTTTCTTTTAATAGTATTCTGGCATTTCTTTTGTTTTCTATCAATTTCTTGAAAGGAGTTTTCACTTAAAGCAACATGTCTGTTTAAAATATCCCAAAGTGCACAACTGTCAGACAGATAAATACCAGAATAGGTGATGAAGAGGTGTCCCTGAAATGAGCATGGAAATCCAGTTTACACATTAAAGGTATAGTTGGCATTCCTGTTTCTTTGCCCCTCAGTATCAGAAAGAATAACAGAGATCAAACATTGCCAAAGAACTGTTTATGCCAAGGCACGCATCACGGCTCAGTGCCGTTGGTTACACAAATACATTGAAATCAGCGAGCTGCTTGTGGGCGTTGCGTGAGCATGAGGGTGAGGTGCTGGCTGTGCTGTAACGAAAAGGCCATGATTTAATCGTGAAGTCTGTTTATTGCACATCCTCGCAGCCTGCTCTTGCTCAGCGACACTGCACGGGTCAGCATCACGTAGGTCACCGATGCACCTCTGTCCATCTTCTCACCAAGTCCTTTCTTCACCTTGGTCACTCCCTCAACCACATGGGAGCGACACTGCTATTCCTTAAACATCAGCCTGAGGAACACTGGCATCGTATAGCTCTACCACCTCTGCTGACCTCAGCTTGCAGTATTGAAAAAAACAAACACCAAAATCCAAATCTGAAACTGGAACATTACATGATGGAGTTTAGAGGTTCCTGCTATTGTGGGTGGAGTTTAATTTGAAAAAACCACTGAAGGATCAATACACTGACATTTCTAGGGGACTACAGTATGGGATGAAGAAGTTTTAATTGCTTTTGTATCGCATGCCCCAGAGACTGTCACCAAACAGCACGCAGCAGCAGCAAAAAATTCTTCTGTTTCACCTCATCCAGCCCCACATTCACTTCTTAGATACGTACTCCTAAATAAAAAAAAATAAGCTTTTCCAGTTCCACTACACAGTTTTCCAGTTCCAGTGCACAGGTATAATTAGCTCATTTCACTGCTCATGAACAGTAACCATATTGAGTAATGGGGGCAGCGAGGTAAATTTTTCTCATTTGGTGGTGTTAATTGAATACATTTCTGTTGTTTTTTTGTCTTGGAAACAGACAATGGATGCTTCAAAGAGCATAGAAGATTTGCACAGAGAAATCAAGTCCATTGCAGAGGAAACCATGCAGGAGGCTCAGAATAAACCTTTGGGAGAACTCTGGAAATAGAACTTTATACAGGTTATTCTTTCAGATCTATTCTCTTAGATCTTCCTCACTTGGATGACTCCCCTACATCACCTCCCAGTAGCTACAGCTTAGATCCCATGTATTCTCCTGGGTCCAGCGCAGTGCTGATGTCCTTGTAATTTTATCTGCTCCTCCTCCATCTTGCGTAGACCCTTCTGTATTTTATCAACCAACACACGATGAGCACGTAGCGAATTCCTTGTAACAGGAGCTCTTGTTATAGCTCCATCCTGTAGTGCAGGTGCGGGTACAGAGCCCAGGGCTGCCCCTGGGCACAGCAGCAGCAGGCAGCAGCCTTCCCAGTGTCAGGGAACTGCTGTGTTTCTGATTCTTCTGCCTCTAGTCAACATATCCCTTGTGCTGAAACCAGTTTGTAGAGGACTTGCTAATAAATTAGTCTGTTATACATTTGCACGGGGCATTTCCCCCCCTCCCCCCCCCGTGTGATCATTTATTTTCTAGAATGATATATGGGAGGTGAAGGTGCTGTGGTTCAGGTGCTAAATCCAGGGAGAGTGGTTTGCTAGAGCTGGGGAATGGAGAGATGAATTCAAGTCTGCTCCTGCTCCTGCTCCACATCTGTTCAGTGAGAACAGTACAGGAACTGAACAATACAGAAATGAGTAAGAGTCTGAAATAGATGCATTAGCCCATAGCAAGGGCAGTTTGAAGGGTGAGTGGCACATAAATAATTCTAGACTGGTCAAGTTACCCCTGTGGCCAAGATCAGGAGAATAGTCACTTGTGACTCCTGCACAGGCCCCAGTGCAATTCAAACAGCCTGGCACAGGCTGCCAAACCACATCAGCTATGAATTACCTAAGTCATCAGTAATGACCAGCAAACTACGATAACAAACTGGAATATTGAATCATTTGCAAGGTGCACTGAGATATGGCAGTGACCGGGACAGTTAATGTCTATCTGCTGGACAGCGGACTTGCCTTCCAGCAGTGTGGACTAGACTGATCCAAGCTGATACAGAGACTAAATCCAGCTCTAACTCTTGGAGAGAGAAGCAGATTGAAGCGATCCACTAGCAGTGAGAGGAAGGTAAATGTTTAAAACAAATTTGCTATGCAAAGCATCAGGTGAAATGGGAAAAGCTGCTGCCTTCACTCTACAGCTGCACAGCACTTGGTAGCAGAAACACTTGTGAAGGAGGTGAGCACCCGTTACACTGAACCAAGCCCTTCCAGTGACACTGGAAGACAACACCACACAGAGAAATCATTTAATTCCTGTTAGCTTTAGGCTCCTGACTAAAAAGGCAGAAATACCTGTTAAAGATCCAAGAAAGCTGAGCTTAACTCCGTTACTGGGGTTGGTAAAATCTTGTCTGGCTGAGCTGTCCCTAACCATAAAAGCATGAGTGTGAAATAAGTAGGAACTCCTGCGCAGAAATGAAGAGGGAGCTGTGACCCAAGTGACTCGCTCTCAAAGGACCTGGCAGTGGCAAGAGGGTACGGCCTTCCGATTGAAGCAGTGTCCCGCTTTTGCACGGCAAAAGAGGAGAAACCGTTACCGAACTGACTGCGCTTACTTCTGCAGCATGCTGGTGTTGAAAAGGCTAGCTGGAAACACACTGTGAAAAGCTGTCAGTTAAAGAGCTAAACAGCGGCATACAATCTTAAAGGAAAAAAGTTTCACTTCCTACCTACCAGTACAAAAAACTTCGGAGCCTCTGCTTGGCTTTTCCCCCTTTGCCTCAAAAGCACACGTGGCAGAGACTCGCCAAGAAAGCGTGCGTGCCTCGGGAGGGCTCACGCTGCTTTAGAAGCAGAGAGATGCTGCACTGCTTAAAATTCAAACAGTAGAATCACCTCGGAGGTGTTTTTTCCTTTCTGCCAGCATGTCTGCAGGTGCTCCCTGCCCCCCCCCGGGGAAGATGAGGCGGCTGTCCCAAGCAGCCAGCCTCCCTTCTATCGGGCACCCCAACAGGAAGGTCGAGTCGCTGCTGCCCACTGCTTGACTTTCGCTCCCATTTACCTTCATTGCCCTAACAGGGTAAATGCTATGACCGTTTTGACAGCTTTCCACTGCACCACTGGGCTACTAGATGTTGCCCACCACCACTCTGTAATTCAGGCGCAAGAACATTAGGACAGGCAAAGATTTTAGATCTGTTTATTCAGATACAAATTGAAAGCAGATGAATGGAGCACAGCCCCACTTCCTCTGCTGCCTCTTCCCCTAACTACAAGACAGAAGAGGAGAAGCAGGCAGAAAGCAGCAAATAATTTAGTGACAGAAGCATTGTGGTTCCCAGTTCAAACCTCTGCTTTTGGATAGCATAGGGATAGTTAGAGCATCAGTAGGTCAGTCGCAGGGGAAACGGGTCATTTCTAGCCAGCTGCCACCACCCTGGGGCACAAAAGCATCAACTGACAGGCTCCAATCCTAAACGTACAAAACAAAGCCTTGTAAACAGGTTTGCAATCTGCACCGTGCATTCAAGAAACTACTTGAGCAACTTCTGTTGCAGTTTGCATTAAGACAGCTTTCCTTCACGGTTTACCTTTCTTAGAATTCTGTGCAGAAAAGAGCCCCAGGCACAGCTATCGTCTTAAAATAGCTACAATTTCCAGTATAATTGGACCTTCTCAAGGCATTGTCTTTACTGCCCTCCTTGGGATGATTACTTGAAAGGGGTGTCTCCAGGTTAGCTCCTACAGTACCTTTGTGCATATGCCACAGGGAGAGGGAGCTGGCAGATGGCAAAAGGAGAGGTACCTACGCAGCTAGGAAGCCTCCTTGACCTTCAGGCACCTCTACCAATTTGGAAAGGGAATGTCTAACAGAAGTAGTTGGAGGAACTGCTGAACAACCCACCGAGGACACCTTGAGGAATTTTATTGCTCACATTTTTTGTACCGACAGAACTAACTCCCTAGACGCTATGCCAGCACACGCCCCAGGCACATGGCTGGCAGATCTCAGCTGTCCTGTTTTGCCTCTCCCAGCTGTGGATTTATTGTGGGGTTTTTTCAGGGCTATGGAGTCCAGTTCTCTGCTCAAAGCAGCTTTCTTGAAGATACTTGCTGTAGAGATTAATCCATTGTAGAAGCACAATGCGTTATCATCTTGCCAAGCAAGAACACGTGCATTTTCTATTCTCCTTCCATTCTTTTTGCTGTTATTTAAACTGAGATTGAGATGTTCCTCCCCAGCAGCATGGGTCTACTCCACACTTTCCCAGACAGCCTTTCGCTTATCGAGTTACCAGTCAACTTGTAAGTTCTCTCAACTTCCTTTTCATGGGAAGTGAGCAGGAGGGGGGTACTACACGTGTGAGGAAGCTCTGTGTACTGCCAGGCACGAGCAGGAGCTGTACCGTCGGACGGCTGACCACCTGCGCTCCAGGGGCTTCACAGCTGTCTTGCTGGGACACGTCTGCTGTTCATTTGCATTGTGAGCTGCAGTCCAAGTTGGCCAGTGAGAAGAGAAGCTGCTAAAGGAATTAACTGTACATTTTACCTATTAAGTGACAGGTGGCTCTATTTAAGCATCAGAGGGGAGGCCCCATGTAAGGTTTTAGTGCTCTAACGATTTCTATGCCTCCCCCAGAAGGCCAGCTGACCTGCTGATGTAACAGAAAGGCTTTGAACTCGTAAGCGCCACTGCATCCACTTCCAGCAACTGTTTTCTGCTGAGAAATTCCGACTCCAGCCAGTAAGGCTGTAACACCCACTTGGTTCTTCATCCCAACGCAGACGATGCACGCTCCGCTCAGAGGCTGCACAGAATGCCAGGATGGACAAGAGGCGGGGATGGCAGCAAGCGCCTATGAAAACTGGTAGCCCCAGGCTCTCGAAGGAGCTTCCCTCCCCCCCCTTCTCCCCACACATAACACAAATTTGCAGAGTCAGTGTCCTATTTGTTTTCAAAGGGATAGGATTTCAAAGTCTTCATCTTCCGAGTCAAAGAATCTTTCCAATCTGTCAGCATCCGAGGAGTCTGCAAGAGAAAAAGAAAGCATTAGCTCCTTGGGATGCACTGCCTGCTCAGCATCAGTGAGACCAGCAGCTGGAGGGCAGCAGAATTTGTCAAGTGCTCTCAAGCTCCAAGAGACTCGGTGACTGACACACCTGAATGAAGGCTCTGAGAGAAGGGATGAGAACATGTCAGTAGCACAAAAAATGCACTGGAGAGAATTCTATGGTGTGCAGAAGGTGCAGCATGTTTCACAGAACCCAAGCACAGCCCTGGTACAGTGCAACTCTGTGTTGTGACTCTTTTGTACAACCTTCCTGTGCAGCAGCTCTGTATTAGCAGGAGGCCGTTCTGCCTCAGGAGGCTCAAAATAGGAGAACTTGCCCAAGGTCTGGACTAATATCCATGAAGCTTTCTGGCCCAATTAAGCGATACAGGAACATTTTCCTCCCCACCATGTATTACAGACTCACTTTCTGCTATAGTTGCCTTCGATCCAGCTACTGGGGAATGTAATTACACAACATGCGCTCTCCCAAAAGCATTTAGTACAGACCATTTTGCGAGGAAGGGTAACGTACTTGATCCCTCCAGTCCATCCCTCCAACTCTGTGGTGAGGAGGGAGCACATACCTAAAGGGGAAGCAACTTTACTATAGGGGAAATTCAGGTGAGAATATATGGGCAAACTGGGGAAGTAAAGGAGGAACCTACATTAACTCAGGCTTCAAGAAAGCACTCGCTGGACTTGGCAGGACAGCCAGCCAAAAGCTAAGCTGCAGTAACTGATGGCTGGGGACAGAGAAATACAAAGCTGCAGGACCCCCTCAAACCCTTTGTGACAAGCTTTAATCCCACAGTAAAGTGTGCAAACGCCTAATGTCACTGGTTTTGATCTAACTTCAGTGCCCATGAGTGCTGGCAGCACAACTTCCAGAGATGCTCTGCAGAGGAGCACCCTCTTCACTTAAGTAACAGAGCAGAGAAGCCAACTGGCTGGGGAAAATAAGGACAAGAGGCTGGACAGTCATCAGAGTACAATTCCTGCTTGCGAGGGGTAGGACTGTAAGAGAAATGGAATGGCCATAACAGATGTGAGAGGCTCTACAGGCTGGGGAAGAGGGGTAAGGACAAATAGCCCGTTATAAAAAATATTTTTAAGACTAAGAAGGGCAGCAATTAGGGACAGTTTAATACAGGCAAGGATCAATCGACAGTTTAAGGGAACCAAGCATTTTTACAGAAAAGGACAGTGAGATAAGGAAGGCTTTGAAAGTTCATGCTAAGGAGAGAGATAGCAAGGAAGCACAGGGTGCAGGAAGCAAGTGACAGGACACAGTCCAATGCCTGGTGACAGGGTAAGTTCATCCACACATACTCACTCCTCTTGGCAGAAGCTGTCCATGGCTCTTTATCTCCTGCAATGTTTGTGCATGTTATTAACATGATAAGCAGAACCTGACAGCCAAGATATTGCCCAGCACTTGTTCCTTTTTGCATTGGTAGTGGCAGACATCAAGGAAGGAGTGCCTTATGCAGGAACTAAGGTTAACCAGCCCCATCTTTGACCATTTTCAGCCTTTTCAATGGGCACTTTTGATTCCTCCAAGCATCCCTTTATAAATCGTAGACTCACATTGCTGTGACAGCCTATGAACTTGTTTTTTCTTCCCTTCAGTCACCATCACCCTTCACAGACTCATTCTCAAAATCGTCCTGAGATGCTGTGGGATCTGCAAACCACTAGCTGAAAGCCAAAGAACCGTATAAATTGACCCAGAAGCTCCAGATCAAACTCCAGGCAGAACAGGAACATATTAGAAGTCACCGTGCAATTCCACCCAATTTCCAGAAAAGGAACTGCCTCACCCTTTGCTCTACCTCCCTGCATGGCCTCACCTGGTGTGAGATTCAGGACATCGGGGTTGGAGAAATGCGATGGCTGGCGTTCTACCAGTTCGAACATTGGCAGCACTCCTCTTACCAGGGACAGCTGCAGAGCAAAAGTAGAGCCATGAGAATCAACAACTCCGTGCTCACGGTGCTCTGGGTCTTTAAGGGTAATAACAATGTGTTGAGACTTCACTGCAGTTGAAAAAACATTTCTTTGACTCACATCATCAACAGAATTTCAGAGCTATGTTCTTTTTGGTAGTTTAATAAGCTATTTTCACATGCTTTGAAATGGGATCATGCTCCAGAAAACATGGTCTCTGTGCAGCAGTTTGGAAACAAGACAATACCCTATATTCCTTTCCTGGTGATATCAACACAAACCTTTTTGATCTGCTGGCACCAATTGTTAAAGTCCTCCTCTGTGTTGCAGAAAAAACCCTGGAAAAAAAAAATGTATATATTGAAGATTGATCGTTTCAGTCTTAAGGCCTTGTATGAACACCAAGCAACGTGATCAGGACTGCAAGCAGTTACAACACCCAACTGCCTTGCTTTTAAACTGTGGCTTATACGCTTGATGTGACCAGACTATCCGAGTGATAGAATCATGATTGACTATTAGGTCTGCTCTACTGCAGAAGGAAAACTGGGCAGAAACAACCCCCATGGAAACAACGGGCAGGCATCTCAGGTTCAACAGAAAACAAACCATGCTGAATCACAACATGGATTCAGATCTGCCCATCAAAAGGCAGGAATCAAAACCCAAAGTAAACCCAAGAGAAAGATACTGCCCCATGAGGAATGGCATTTAATTGCCATGTAAGGGGGACTTCCCTGTACCAAACTGCTTCCTGCATGAGGACCCTCTTTACCAATGTTACCGAAACCCACGGCAGCACCTGCCCAGAGCACAGCATGCCTGCAGTGCACCCAACCCATCACCGCTGCCTTTGCCAGTTCCCCGGGGAAAGGGACAGCCGTGACGCAGAGGGACCACAACGCTGCTCCTTCGGGTGATCAGAAACCAGCAGCAAGAACGCACCACCGCAATGGAGGGGTCGAGCTCAGCAATGCTCATTCTGCAGGGAGGGTGCTGGCAGTGGAAGCTTTCATCGGGAAGACAGCCGCTGTCATTGGGCTCCACTGCAGGCTGCGTAGTGTGGGGATCCAGGTAAATGAGTTCCTCACCTGGACAGACAGGCAAGGAGACATCAACAGGAAGAACCATGACAGAAGCTGGTCTTCTGAGAAGCAAACAGTGAGATAGAAAGAGGAGGAAGAGCAACGACAGAGCCAGCTCTTGTAACCCCACAGAGGAACCCCTGTTCTAGGGACAACTTCCTTTCAGCCACTTTCCCAAACGCTTCTCATCCAGGCAAGGAGCTAGCTGCCAGCGCAGCCACAGTCCAGCCCTCCACAGCGACACCCTGGGATCAAGGCACAGGTGCTATCTGGATACTGTTCCTGCACATGCCTGCCAGGGTCCTGTGTGAGCTCAAGCAGGCCCCAGGAATGCAAAGCATAACCAGCTTGAGGTCTCAGGCAGAGAAAGAAAATCAAGAGGGAAGGAGGAGAGCAAAAAGACAAAGAGTTTGGAGGGTTTCAGGAAAGGGGTAACTAAAGGACGCTGAAATCCAGCCAAGCCCCTAAAGGGATGTCAGCTCTGAATGCAGGAAGAAATCTCGATGCACACCTCTTTACAGGCAGCTGTTAGCGTTACGGAGTGGAAGCTTACAGCCCACACTGTGACCAGCGTTCAAAGCTACATCACTCAGGTTCAGGTACATCACAAAGAGGGTTCAGCCCACAGCAGCCTTCCATCCAGCAGGAAAGAACCACCCTGCAGCATGCACCACAGACCTAGCAGGAGAGCTGTACTGCTCCACATGCATTTTTTAGCTGCAGGGCGATATAGGAAGTCTTTGCAGTAGTCTGGGCACTCACCTACATAGCCAATGAAGTAGTGAGCACTGTTTGGTTTCCCTCCGATCACTCCCAGGGACTGGGGCATCATGAAGCAGTGCTGGAAAAGCAATACAGAAGACACACAGCTGACAGACAGTGAGACAGCAGGTGGCAACAAAGGCAAACATCCAAATATGCACTGGGAAAGAAAGATGGAGACACTGAAAAGTAGCAACTCTAGCAGCAGAAACAGCCACTTTGGAGAGAAGACCCATCAGGAAGGCTGAAGGCTGCAACACAGGGCCTTCAAGGAACATGGAAGCAGCTCAAAAACACTTTTAACTGCTGACAGGAACACACAGGTGGACCAAACAGAAGAAGCAGCACTACTCCAGGGCTCTGTCCAGGCAAGCCCTGGCTCAGCTGCAGTCAGTGGCAAGATCCCCTGGAGCTGTCATTAGGTTGCAATAGTGCTCTTGGGAGGGAACGTTCATTTGGGAAACAGTTTTTTAAGTTCCTTATCCAGTTGCAGTATCCAGGCACATTCTACTGAGCCAAGGGCAAGTAACTTCGTGTGAATTTGGAGCTCTCTTACCCGTGCAGCTCAGAGCTTGGTAGCATTAGGACAGCAAGACAATGTGCACCCTGTCTTGTGCATTTACTCTGCAGACCCTAAATTCTGCAGCCTCCTGATACTCCAACCTGCAACCGTTGGCCAGCTTCTAGCCTTAGTCTGCAGTACAAGCTCCAGCATCAGAGGCACAGGGAGTTTGCAACACTACATTCATTAATGCCACCAAGCACAGTACAGTTGTGCTGAACAAATGCTTCAGCAGGTTGGGACCATCTGTACACAAAGAGGGACCAAGATTAAGTTGTGAAGTAAGATTCTCAAAAAAACCCCCAACAAACAAGCCAAAAAAGAAAACAACCAACGAAGGCCCCAACCCCCCAAACACCCCCCGCATTTTCCTGACTATAGCCTGCAAGAACACATATCCTGACCTCTGACAAGGATTGTCTCTAAACACATTTTTCTTTTGCAAACAGGATAATTACTTCTGAGTGGTTTTGCCCTAAAACCAAATTCCAGAAATGACTTAATTCAGCAGGGTCCTTAAGCATCAGAACACCAGGAATTCAGCTCCAGATCCCCTACCTTTAGTGTTTCAATATAGGCTTCATTGATCTCTGTGAGCCCAAGGCGGAGAGGTATCAGCAGCACCAATGGTTTCCACAGTGAGAGCCTATCTCTAACCCCCGCTTCCTCTGGGCACCCGTTATAGAGTACGTCTGACTCCACAGCAGGGCATGCTGCAGCTCCAGCACCTGGGAAGTTGGACTGGCACAACCGCCCTACAAAAAGGGAACATGAGCAGAAAGTATCAGAAATAACCTCCATTTCTACAGCTTGAGTAATCCTGTTCAAGCTCTGATCAACAATTGCTACTTAATAAAAGCCTACAGCACTTGAAAAGCTCAAAAAGGTCCAGCGCTGTGACCATGTGATGTATGTACTCCCTGCAGGGCTTCTGGTAGGGCTCAGCATTTTGTCTAAGCTTACATCAAGACTATGCCAAAGCATGCTGTACTCACAGCCACCATCTGGTGGGCTGTTAAAATGCAAATTCTTCCAGCAGGTGAGCAGCTAAGTAACAACCTGTGCCAACAAGGTTGAGCGAGTTGATCAGGTCAGGCAAGAGTCCCAAATTCAGAAAGTGTGTAGGCTGAAAGAGAAAAACCTGGAGTGTTCAGCTCCAGAGGAGTTCATGGAGGATATGAAGACAGTTGAACTAAATGAGGAAAGTGTTATGGCTTAACACAGGAAATATTCACCTGTAATTAGTGCTGTAAAGAGATGAGACTGTCCGTGGTATCTGTTGCCTGTCTAGAGCAGTTGTAATTTTCCTAAAGTTCACTAAAGCCTTCAAATTTTACCAGGGATCATTCAGAAGCTACTTTAGAGACCTAAAGCAGGATGATCATTGAACTCTGCAATTTCAGCATGAGCTTTGCCTGCAAGATATGGGGCAGTAAAACTCCTCAGGGCATACGCATGACTATAAGCGCTATGCATCCTCATTCTACAGACCTGACACACACACAACCAGGCTGTAACACAACCAGATTATGTAAATTCAGGTATAGAAACATCTCCAAGCCTACCTGTCTCACTGGCCATTTTCATTACTTGCTGGGTGTGTGTGAAGAAGAAACCCAAACCCCCAAGAAGCCCACAGCACTTTAATTACCAAGCCAAGGCAATTACACAAAATGCCAAAGGCTCATTTAATTTGTTCCTGGCCTAAGCCGAATGCCGAGACACTCTAGAAGGTAGGACACAAATGTAAACAAATACCTTCATCACCAGCCATTTCAGCAGGGTGTTTGCTCACTACTAAGAGCTCTGAACCCAGCTGAACAAGGAGAATATTACACCCCAGGTTAGAATAAATAGGATTTTGATCTAAAGGCTCAGTATGAGAGACAACCTGCACTGAGGAGTTTGCAGTTGCTCCCTATACTGTCCCTCAAGGAGGGTGAAGGTGTATGTGTGCATCTCTCGTGAACAGACATACAGTTACTGGAGGTCCTGAGAAAACTGAAAGTCACTTTTTGTAGTGATTTATCCTGTTAATTCAGTAAAGATTATGGGGTTTTTTTTGTTGCAGTAGTCAGCCTGTTCTGATGATCAGAGATCAGCTGCCAAGCCAGGGCTGTTGCTGAATGGGGTATCACTGTAAGTTTCCTCATCAGGCAAGGCGACTGGCAACCCTGTGCTGTGCTGTGAACATACTTAACCCAAGTTTAAGCAGTAGAGAGCTTGGCACCGACTAAATTCACCTTGTTTCTTCGGCAGGCTTTGCAGTGCTATGGTGCCACAGCACAGCAGAACATGCCTAAAGCTTCCCCAGCTGGATCCAAACCATTTATTGCAAACATATCCCAACAGATGTGACACAACATCTCTGGGTACTGACCTTACTGTCTTTGTTTCTCACCACCTTTCTGATGCACAGGAGCCTCCAATACCCAACTAAGAGCCCCTTTCTGATACAACAGACTGACTCAGCAGAGAGAAAGACAGATGTTTCTTTACTGCTGTAGCAAAAGGCACTTCCTTCGAATCTTAGGCTGAACAGTTATTAGTGACCAAATTTAAAATGTATGAAACAGCATTAACTTCTGAATGCTTCACTCGACAGACGTTTGGGGTACAAGATATGTAACACATACCTACAGACACGTAACACATCAGACCTGCTCATAAAGTGACTTTCAGGCCCTGAATGGGTATATTAAGATTCACGTTCGAGGAAAATGAACAAGCATCCCCTGCACAATACAGGCTGTATGGACACGTTCCTTGAAGCGGTGTCAGTGCCACACAGACAAAAGCCTGCAGCATACCCAAGCCCTGCAGCCAGCATGCTTCGGTTTTTAAAACAGTGTTTTCAGGCTAAAGATGAAAGATGGACCCAACTTCTGTTTTCACGCTGGCCCTTGTTTCAGCCAAGAGCATGAGCATATACCTTCACAGGACTACAAGTACCTAAGGTTAGACACGATCTCAATCAGATCCTATGTTTCTTGGGTCTCTCAGTTGAGGCTACTTCATAAGAGATCTGACTTTCTGCAAAGCGACTGTCCCGCACTTTAGGGACAAGTTGCCTTTTAATTGATTTTGGCTCCGCGGCAGCCAAAGCCAGCCTCAGTGAGGCCTGCCACTATCTCACCCGTAACCTTGCACCAGCTCCAGCTCTCACTGGACGGTTCTATGTGCTGTTTTAGAACACTACCCTGGCTGAATACATTGCATGGTTTTCTGCTGTGTAAGCGCACTGCTACATGAGCTAGTCTAAAGCAAGCAAGGGGAAGGTCTGAGTGGCCAGGACCATGCAAGACTGCAGCTAGCAGCAACACAGGCATTCAGCTTTGGTTACTGCAGCACCACAGCCTCAGCAAGCATGCTACGGATGGACATATTGCACAGCTGTTCAGCCTCCAGAGCCATCCTATTGTCAGAATGCACCAAAAAGAAAGAAAGGGTGGGGGGAGAAAAAAAAGAAACAACTAGTGAGCACTCCTTAGATGATGATGAGACCCACTCCAGAGATGCGTTCTCTTCTCCCTCCCCTGTTAATTTTGTTCATTTTCCTCTTTAGAGATCTGTTGTAGTTTGCTTACTCTGCCTAACAGCCGAGACAGTCCTACCCCACCGTATGAAAGAGGAAGCAGCCACTTACTGGTTGTTAGCTGCGGCCATCGACAAGTTTGACACTACCTTCCAAATGGCTCCTGCCTATTGTCTTAAGGTCGGCAGACCTTCTCTCCATATCCAGAGGCCACAGTGTCAAGTTACAGGATTTATCAGATGAAGCAAAAGTCAAACATGGGGCTTCCTTGCACTAGAACAGCAATTCTCATCTGCTTTTAGCACGCTTGGCCACAGCTTTAAGACAGAACATTTACTTCAGGTTTGTTGTATTGTACTACTACATGACCTTTGGGTTTTTTTCTGGCTTCCTGTTTGCTGGAGGATATACCACATTCTACCTCCATGTGATACTTACGGATTTCTTCCATCACTACTGTGTTGTCCATGGCTATGTGTACTGCCAGTGAACTCCATGTATCAAAAGTTGCAAGTTTTCTATAGGAAAATCAGAAATAAAGTAAGCAAGGTTCAGTTACAACTACAAGACAAAGATAGCAATGTATCAGAGAGGAGAAATTGGATAGTAATTCATTGCCACTAGTTATTATAGCCAGAAGAATGAACAAGTTTGCAAACGGGACCACACCTGGGAATGTGTACCTCCGCCGTGCTAAGTACAAGAGCCCTGATAACATCTCCAGCTCAAGTCTCATAACCGCTGGTTACCAGAAAGCAAGACAACATAAAAAATAAATAATAATAAATTAAAAAAATCACTTTGTCTTTCTGTACATATCTCCTGATCACCTATACCAGATTGGCTAATCTGGCATATGGTCTGACCTGGGAAAGCTGCTTTTAGGCAATCCTAGCCTATTCCAGGGAGCTACCTGCTCATTTAATCAAAGCAAGGGAGAAACAGTGACAGGAGGGAGAATGTTTCCCAGCATAAGGTGTGTCCCAGTTAATGCAAAGGCAGTCCATGCTCCACCACTGCTCTGATCCTCTGCCTGTCCCCACGGAACCCAAGCAGCAAATATTAATGCTTTCCTCTGCTAATGCATTAATGGCTGGCTGGCAGCTTTTTGATAACGATGACAGTATTGTCAAATCAGCAGAGGCAACTCAGAGGCCAGCAGAGATCCAAACAACAGCAACTATCATCTACTCTGACACTTGCTTCTGGTCTGCTGCAGAGTACTGCACTTGGTTGACTGTGGGACATGGAGAGAGATCTTTGGGGGTAGTCCTCAACTTGAAATCTGTTTTCTCTCACATCTTGCCCAGCATCTGAATGACAGAAGGGGTCCTTTCAAGTTTCTGCCCAAGCAGGTTGCCTGCTAACACCATTAAAACATACAGCTTCGCTTTAGTCAGTGGGCAGAAACCTGTAAACTAGGAGGTACTACAAAGCAAACGACCCCACTGCATGGCTCAAACGATTGAAAGGAAAAATGCAGCACTTACTTGAGCACTTGTGCAACTGTGTTTGGTCCATACCACTGACCTATGGATTTTCCCTCTCCAACTCCCATCTGGGCTGCATCACAAGAAAAAAAAAACAAATAATGTAGCAAATAATTTCACCTACACTGCATCCCCTCCTAATCAGAGTTTGTGTATAATAGAGTCGAGATCTCACTTGGAAACATTTTTGAGTCAGCAGAATTTACCCTTTCATGAGGTATCTTAGCGTAGATGGGAACGAGAAGCATATCCTGAAGGTCTGTAAAGCAAATCCTTTCCCCAAAATGCAGTAACACAGCAGTTCAAAAAGGCAATGTTATCTCAGAAGAAATTGTACTTAAACTTGATATGAGACCACCCCTGTAATCTGAAGTTCTGTTTGCTAGAGATGACTTAACACCCTATAGGAAAAACTGGAATAGGCTGCTTCTCTTTTATTTGCCAGGAATGTTGTCCTGGTTTCAGCTGGGATAGAATTAGTTTTCTTCTTAGTAGCTAGTACAGTGCTGTGTTTTGGCTCTGATGTGAGAACAATGTTGATAGCACACTGATGTTTTCAGTTGTTCCTGGGTAATGTTTATACTAAATCAAGGACTTTTCAGTTTCTTGAGCCCTGCCAGCAACACAGGAGATTTAGGAGGGGACACAGCCAGGACAGGTGACCCAAACTAGCCAAAGGGCTATTCCATACCATATGACATCATACTGAGTATATAAACTGGGGGAAAAAGGAGGAAGGTAGAGACATGCGGCATTATGGCGTCTGTCTTCCCAGGTAACCATTATGCGTGACAGAGCCCTGCCTTCCTGGGGATGGCTGAACACCTGCCTGCCCATGGGAAGTGGGGAATGAACCCCTTGTTTTGCTTTGCTTGTGTGGCTTTTGCTTTACCAATTAAATTGTTCTTATCTCAACCCTTGAGTTTCCTTTCTGATTCTCCTCCCCATCCCTCTCGGTGCGGGGGAGTGAGCAAGTGGCTGCGTGGTGCTTGGTTGCCGGCTGGGGTTAAACCACGGCAGTCTTTTATATTAGAGTGAGATCCTTCCTTAGTCCATTTGCTACTCCTGAGAATTTCTTTGCTCAGCAATCTTCTCATATTACAAGGTCCTAGCGAGAACCACAACCACATGCATTCCTCTCGCCTTAGCTAGCCAGGATATGGAAAGTGATGCTGAATATAACCTAAAGCATTAGGCAAACCTGATGGCCTTAATGGAGTCAAGAAGAAGAATCCATCACAATCAATAATAAAGAATGGTAGTTTCACATCATGTCAGAAAACAAGCAGCCCAGGATCATGTACTACCACAGACCTGCTTGTTGGTTTGGTTTTTTGGGCCTAAGGTAGCAAAACAAATGGGGCGATGTTCTATACTCACGGGAAACCCAGACTGAGTATCTCCACACTCTTCAGCACCCAGACTCTTACCTATTTGGTGAATGGAGTAGTAGCTGTCTTTTTTGTCAATGAAGGCATTAAGAACATTGAAGTAATTGTCCATCTGCCTCTTCCCTTTTATCCACCTCCAGTCTAAGACAGACAAGGGGATATATGAAACAAAACATGATATTTATTAGCAACTAGAGGCTGCAAGCTACAAGTCTCTTCCCTGTGCATCAGCTGACCCATTTTCATCTTGCCATCTTATTACTAGGCATCTGAGACATTCCCGACACTAAAGGATGATTACTTGTCTTTTAAAACGAATTCTTACAGCTGGGATAAAGGAATATCACCTTTATCACAGAAAGGCGAATAAATGAACAAACAAACAAAAAAATATATCAGAAAATATAAATCGTACCTCTGTCCCCCAGATGGGAACTAATAGGATGACAATTTCTCATTAACAGCCATGAACTACATTTTCTGGGGAAAAAACAGGTGACCTCACTAAAAAAATTGTCCCCCACAAATTCAAAGGCCATCAACAACTGTCAAAAAACCTGCTCTGGTATAAGTGCTTACAGACCAAGCATGGGTCAAGCACAAGAACAAAAGTATTCAAGGAGAGGAGACTACACTTGGTAAGTGAGAGCTCTATGACAAAACTGAACTATAAGCAAGAATCAATCTACTAAGTTGTTTTAAATTTCAGCCATATAAAAACCCCTTCACGAAAAGCCCAGTACATGCTTGCTTTCAGTGGGTTTAACTAGCATGTTACAGGCCTCTGCTTTGTTTTAAGGCTTGGATAACTATATATACCTATGTAGAGTTGTAGACAGCAAGGAAAAACCTGCTGGAGGGTTTCCAGTCGACTGTTTGCTCAACAGCCCTGAGCTTGAGAAGGCTGAAGAAAAAGTTAGAGCCCTCCGCAATTCCCAGCTGTGCCCTTGTTATCTGCTGTCCTTACAAGTACTGCACTTGTGAGAGCACATGGCCCTCAAAGGCAGCACGGGCTGTGCACTGCTTTACCTCTTCCCAAATGCCTGCAGACCAAGGCCTGAGCAAAGATCATCTGGCCACACCGCAACATACAGCCCCAGCCAGTATCAGATGTGGGACCAGTTCCTCCTGTAAATGAGGACAGAAAATAAATGCGTAGTCAATAGTAAAACAGTGCCAAGAGGGAGAAGAAATGAAAGCACTGTATGTCTACATGGGTAGCAGGTTCACCCAAGAAATGAGGCTGGGAATAAGGACCACCTTAGCTCATCTACCCAATACTGAGAAACAAAAATACAGTTATCAGTGAGTAACTTAATAGCATGCCTTAAAAACAAACAAACAAAACCCTCTAACACTAACCGAAAGGGGAAAATGACTTCAAAGGCAAATCAAAACAACTCAGCTAGAAAGGGAGATTAATTTTGTAGGAGCACAACAGCCCTTGAGCCTAGCTGCAGACTCCCAGTCCAATTCAGAGACATATTGTTACAGAGGTGCTTGTTACAGGCAACTTCTTGTAATCCTCATCTTGAGAGGGCAACTCATCATGCAAAACGAATCAGTCCCAAGGAATTCCCACATCATAAGCAGCTGTGATGGGATGAGATTCCAAACTGAACCATAAGTTCATAACTAACAGTAAGTTAGGCCAAAAAAAATCCCCCAAAAAACACCAGCCAAAAAACCCACCCCAGCAATGAAAAAACCCACATCCAACATAGTACTGGAGAATAGGCTGGATATTAGCTCACATTGGAAAGCCTGAGACAAAGCCCTCAAGGCTGGAAGCATTTCCCTGACTGAACTTCAGAAGGAAACTGCTGCTCCTCCACTGAAGCTCTGGCTATTATTACAAGCTTTACAGATAAAATGTTTAGTGTGACCACAGCAAGTGAGCTGTCTTACAAGCACGCAGACAGCTGCGCCTTAGCATAGCTGGTAGAAGTAGTTTCTTTGTAATGCTGCTTTCTTCTTCCGATCCTATGCAACTACTCTGCACAAAAAGCATGGGGAGAAAAAAAATCACCCAAGAGAACTAGTTAACTTCTAGTTAACTAGTTAACATCAGCAGCTATCTTCTATAATTTTACCAGCAATTTATAACATACACAGCATCTAAAATCGAATACTTTACGAAAATAGCATAAGACATTCCCCGTACTCTGAAGGGCTTACAATATTTAAACGGGCAAGCACAGAGGGCAGGGGCCAGCAATAAAAGGGATGGCTGGGAGAAAGACTGCACAAGAAAAAGGTTTACTGTGTGACATGCAAATCGTATCCATACTGTAAATAGGAAATGACTCAGAATGACTCTTTTTGCCCCCTCTCCTTTAATAACTCACACAGAAACCCCAACTGTGTTTGTGAGCCATAGCTAAACAGATGCTAACCCTTCAATTTCAAATGCATTTTCAACTATAGCTCACCAACATGAATTTAAAGGGATTAAACTGCATCAAAGATGTCTCATAGCTTGTTAGGCAAAGGATTTACCAGTAGGGAAAGAACAGAACAAGCCAGAAGGATCAGCTTCCAAGAAGTCCCTTTTCCAAATCTGAGCCATTTTCCCTGTTGACTGCTGGGGAGAATGTTGACACTAGGGACACAGATGGGGCTTGGAATCCCATTTACCTGCTCTTAGGTCTCTTCTGGTACACTTTCCACCCAGTACACAAAACCAAACCACAGAGGAGACCATGCGGAATATCTTAAGGAACCAAGAAGTCCTCCTTTGAATTCAGTGAGAAACATTCCCCATACCACTACAGTTCCTGTGTGTAACAGCCACTTCAGGCATTTAACATCCCCCCCCCCCAACCAAACAAAACCCCCATACAGTCTAGAGCAGATTCACAATGGCAGTAATTTCTGTATCCTATCTCTAGCTTTCATCATTTTAATCCACTTCAAGCCCAAGACCATCATTAAATAGTATTTCATGTTAGAATTATCAGGACCTAATGAAAATAAAGATCTTCCCATGTTGCTCAAAGAAAGGATGTTCCTAGGTAGGCTTCCCAAACTAATTTTTGTGTCCTTTTTAAGATCACTGTAATCCCTCAAACCCAAGGGGATGAGGAATTCTCATTATCAGATAAACAAAATGTCTGTACTATCAATTAAGTGATGTGCATTTCAAATTCTTATAAATGGAAAGCCATAAATGTTAGGCTTGTGGGGACTGTTTCACTAGGTAGAGATAACTGGATTATCATCATTTCCAGGATGTACTTAAACTCGTCCACAGTACATACCAATAGCAGGGAAGTTCTTTCTGTAGGTGAACCAAAGCCGAGAGGTCACATCCAACAGGATGTCTTCTTTCTCTGAAAAAATTTCAGTGTTCAAAGGCATGCACATAAGGGTAGAGCCAAACAGCTAAATCCATCTCCCACTCACCTTCCCTAATGACAACAGCATTCTGCTCCTCACACAGTCTGCATGCCCAGAGAGGCAAAATCTGGCTGAGGAACAGGACAGTGTCTGTCCTGTGCAGAAGGAAATGCTTTTTTTCCCCGCCCCAAAATAGCTGCAATCAACCCAAAGACACCATGGCCATAGGCAAACTATAAAGCAGTAAACCACCTTCTTGCCTTTCCCCTCAGCTATCCCCCTGCTTCAACCATCCTGGCCTCACGACACAAGTCCCAGTGACTGCTCTATGATAACTTTCTGCACAAAAGTATTCCAGAGTCTGCGGAGATGGCCAGACGGAAGCGTGGCAGTTACTGTCTACGTGCTTTGCCAGTGAACAGGCTCCACAGTGTGCTTGTAAGGTCTGCAGTCACCTCGCTGCTCAGAAAGCAAAGCACAACACTAGCAAAGTCCTCTGGAGCATTACAGCATGTTGCATTGTGCATGCAAAATACCTGTGAAAACACTGTATTTCCGGCCGAGGATCCAAACGGGTTCTTTGGTCTCAGGGAAGTCTTCATATTCGAACCTGAGAGTGTCATAGGTAAGAGTAGCTAGAAAGAGAAAGAAAAAGTTACATACCTTTCACAGCTTTTCCTTGTGTTTTAAAAATCATACAAAACTACAGAATCAGAGCTGCTGTGGCCCAGTAACTTCCACACCCAGAGCACTTGGCTCTAGCTGGTAAGCAGTGGTACTGCTGCTCCTGCAATCGCCAGCTTGGGAAGGCACAGAGAACTGATGCAGCCCTGGCTGCCTCACAAGCAGAAAAGCAAGAGGGATTTCCAGGTTAAGTCAGCTCCAGGTTCTGCCCGGTGCAGAAAACGTGCAGGACTTCAGCTGGTGGCTGCACTCCGTTTCCCTGAACGGGCACTATCATGCACATCAGCAACCATACCTAGGTCCTCCTTTCAAGTGAGCAAAGGGATTAAAACCCTTCTTCCAGAGAATTTTTAGTGGTGGAACACAAAAAAAACACAGAATCACATTAAGATGGGAACTAAACCTTGCTCTGCAAGTCAGTCCCTCCTCAAGAGGCAATGAATCCAGAAGTCCTCACCTGCACTGAAAACAGCCTGCAGCTTGAGAAGCAGTATTGCCTTTACAGATGTCACACTAAAATCCGAGGAATGCAGCGCTATGCAGAGTGTACTCTTTCACAGGTGATAAGACAAACCTTATGTCTATTTACTGGCTCCCTTCACTGTAAGTGAAGTGCCTAGATATCTATCCATCAGTGCCCAGATATCCACCCTCTTACATGGCCACCACAGAACAACTCAGCAGCATAGGCTGCCCTTGGATCAGGGCAGCTTCAGTTTTCATGCAAAAGGCACAGGTAAAGGGGGAGAAAAAAGGAGACTTGGATGAACTGTGTTCCACTAGGTCTGTATTTGGAAATAAGGCACTTTAGTCTGGGAACCCTGGAAACGAACCATCTAATTCTGTAGGTGTCAATTCTTCAACAAACCACCTATAAAATTTAAAGCAGAACTAAGCTAGACTGTTCTGTGACTGCTAAAGTGGCTATTGAAAATACCTCTCATAGCAAATGCAATAAAATCTGTGGCAACGACAGCAGTTTAAAACAGGGCAACAGACTAAACAACCACAAGCTCCTCTCAGTCCCATTTTCTGTGAAAGACACCACCCTCCACAGTGCACACCTAACTTTTTACTTCCCAGGAGAGTCACCTGCTGCTTTTCTCCGGTGTTGCCTATGTAGCAGACCTCACCCTTCTCACAAGTGGAAGATGTTCGCAGATGAGCTTTCCTCACAGTCATTCCCCCCTTAGCTTTCCAAAGCATCATCTGGTGCACCAGTAAACAACAACTTGGCTGATTTGCATCAACAATAGCTCCAGAAAGTCACCACAAGGTTTTGCCACCCACTCCTTCCAGACATCTAGGATACTCCATGTTGTGCTCAGCAGACAACCCACATGAGACATTTTGACCTCCAGTAAGTACCTCATCAGCCTTATGCCCCTGGGCTCTCGGACCTGAAATTCCAGTTCCAACTGTCAAAGAAAATACTTGAGTAGCTTTAGCAAGACACCAATACCAAGTGCTGGCAACAGAGATGAAAATAGGCTCCTAAATAAAATTGTGAATTAGACTCTGGCCCTAGCCTGAAAGTTTTAGAGCATCTTCCTTGTGTGAACTGGTCTAGAGACTGCTTCAGGCACATTTAGGATCACACGGGCCACATGTTCCCTTTCCCATTCCGTGATGTGACTTCTCAACAGCAATCTAAGCCAAGCAAATCTGCTTGCACAGAAAAGTTCCAGCATATAAATAAATGCAATCTTTTCCTCTAACAAACTTTAGCAGGAAAATTAAGAAGTTCTTTACCATATACTAGCCAAACTTTAGGAATGCCCAGCAGTCCATGCTTCTGTGCCTATCTTCACTTAATAGTCTGGCTTGCTTTGCCCCCTTTCTTGCTCAATGTTGGAGATTTCTTTCCAGGGAAGGAAGCGACACGACTTCTGCAGATGTTTTCAAGTGTACATCACTTCCTACTTTCTCCCTTAATTTTCGGAAGTTTTTCTTTGGGATGAGACATTACAAATTTATTCTGACAGTTCACAGGGAGCTAGGCATTAGGGTTTTTTTTAAATTCAGTGTGTTACCAGATATAATCTTCACATAAAAACTGAAATTCTCAGGTTTTAATGGTCCAAGGAATATTTTATGGTTTATTTTGTCAGTTCTCAAGCTTGCCATGAACCCAGCTCTCTGCTAAGAGTCTCAAATAGCTTAAATAAAATGACCAAAACAAGGATGCTAGGTAGAAACTAATCAAGCTACCCACCATCTCTCTTTCTTCTTCCTAGCAACATTTCCTCACCTTCTCAAATGTCACACCCTCTGCAGCTTCACATTTTGCAGGGCACCAGGTCCTTAGCAAGCACGGGATTTGCAACTGGCAGCTTCATGGCAAGGATCTTCTGGTGTCTCTCCCTTTCAGTCAAAGCTAGGAGAGGAAGGGGTCAGCAGGCGGGAGGGATTCCCAGGCTGCCTGCTGGACCAGCTTCGTATTCAGGAAATGCAGCGCATGCAAACTCTAAGTGCCATGACACTGCACATTCAGGAGGAGAGTCCCAGATTTGCAGTCCTTCAGCTGAATGCCTGACATCTGGGCTCTCTGCAAAGGTCCTGTATGTCCAGCTGCGCAGCCAAAAGATGTGGTCAGACGTTAACATGCATATTGGTTTTTTGGAAGAAAATACTTGCCACCATCTGAAAAGGTAAAACTGCTAAATGCAGGAGTTAAAGTTTCACCTTCACAGGCAGGAAAATTTAAGTGATTGCTCCCAGTTAGTATCAGTGGCATTATAATGGGAACAGTAAACTCTCCAACAAGGGTTGAAGACGCTATGTGTTTTCTTTACAGGCATCTACCCTCACACACTCTGGTGCTCTTTCAAAACTACATTCATTATGCTGTTGCCCAGATGAGCTAAATACAAGCCAGTGGGACTCAAACAATTCAGGCAGGTGGACAAAGCGTGTCACAGCTTGCACTGGAGCCTTTCTCTACCTCTTATAGTTAAAGGCTCTGAAAACAAATAAAACTGGAAATACACAAAGCAGAAATCCTATCTTAAAGACGCTCCTTTCAGAGCTGCGAAATTCAGGTGAGATCAGCAAATTTCTCAGGCAGCAGTCCAAAACTTCACCTTCAAGAAGCCTTCAAACTATTTTAAACATCGACCTCCGAGCATCCAGGACAGCAGAGCAGCAGCCTCTGCAGGAAACCTGAGCACACATCAGATACAATAGCTTAGCTGCTTTTCGCGCACAGTGGATTTACATAGTTAAAGCGCCAAGAGTTTCAGCCCTGCAAAGCACACCCTCAGAAAGGCAGCCTCGCTTTCCAGAAGCCTCGGGCATGCTGTAATGATTCGAGGTTGGCTGGACCTCTGCCCCACGGCCACACCTTCCACAGGTTCTGCTGTAGTATCCCAGAAGACCTTCTCATCCTACATTCTCCCTAGAAAGCCTCGACAGAAAAGGCAAAGCTTTGTATGTGTCATTACAGAAAACACCTACGTTAAACAACCTAGGTAAGGGCATTGAAACTAAAACCGCATTAAATACCAACATTTCGCTTGAACCTTTGAGTTCTCTTCCACTTTTTTGCCCATGTGGTTAGATCTACTCAGTTACAAAGTAACAGGCCGCATCATAAAAGCCTGCCTTGCATGACACCGGGAACCAACTGATGCACCCAGCACGTGCCTGCAGTACCAGCGACTTTCAGTATCAGTTTACTAACCACGAGTAAGTGCAAGGTCATCGAAAAAGCTATCACCACCTTGACGCTGACCAAGAAAAACTGTGTCAATACATAGAACCAGGGCAGAGGGTGAAATATTGCCTCCCTTCTCATATTCTTAAGCTGTACAATGAAAAAGCCGAGCTAAAAACATTATCCAAACTTGTAACAAGCTCACACATAAATGAACACTGAAGCGCAGCCCGGCACCAGGGAGCAGACCCTGACTGGTGATGTCAGTTTACAAACACACTGAAGGCAAGATGTGTGCTTATGGCAAGTATTGAGTCCTTTACAGCCACTAACTTTATCTGCTTTACCAAATCCAAAATTGTTTTTCTACCAGCTTTGGGGAGCAAATAACAAGTCCAACCTTTGATGACTCAAATAGAAACACGGCAAGTAATTTTCCCTGTGGTTTGCACTGCAAAAGAGCCGATGTTCACCCTAGCATCCATCATCCTGGTTACAGTTTGCCTGCACAGTTTAGCTGTTTTAGCAAAAACCTTTTTATACAAAATACTGAAGCATTTGGAGCACCACACTGAAGAAAAACCAGGCTTTGCAATGCCTCCCTTCCCAAACTGCTGCTTGGGCTTCCCCCAGTCTCTAGAGAGGCTTTGTTCTCCGAGACTGTAACACTCCTCAGGCAGCGCCTGCAATGGCTTAGAGACCTCCCCCCCCCCCCCCGCCCCAAGTCCTTCAGCCTCCAGTTAACACCCCCACAGAAGGAGAAATGGGGTGTATGATCATCTTCCTCAGCTGATAAAGGTACATCACCCAAGGCACAGCGGAGAGGAGAAATGCTACTGGATGTAGAATATTTCAGGAGAGGGTCAAGAAGAGAAGGTACAGTTATTGTGTTAGTAACGCTCATTGCTGAAAAACGCCTAGAAAGCAGATACCGAAGAACAGCCTGAACCCTTATTTCTGGCCTTTGAAGGAGATAGTTAAGTCTTTTCTCTCCCCTAAGCTCTCTCAAACAAGACAAATCCTGATTATCTAAGCAACAACAAGGAGTTAAGAGACAGCCAGGGAGGAGAGTCAGTCAGCAGGACAGCGGCGCTTTCTTGGAGGCCCAGAGCGAACAGTTCAAAGTCTGCCCGTCAGGTCCCTGACCATCTCAGGAGCAGGGACAGACACGAAGGGGCTCGAGCCCTCATTACTCCAAAGCCCAGAGACCCACCTCCTCTTTACAAAGAGGTGATCCAGCCCTACTATTACAGCGAGGTTTTCCTTCCTCCAGTAAACCCTATAACGCTAACACAATGGGAAAGCAAACATATCTCCCGGCAGCTCAGGTTGTGTATGTTCACTTGCTGGAATGTGTTTTGTACCGAGGCGCCAGAGACTGGATGTAACGACGCGCAAGGACGCGCCAGGCAGAAAGTCGGGACACTATCAACAGGACTACACTGACAACAGCAGCGCCTGCATCAAGGACGAAAACAAGTCAAGACAGCAGCTCACAGGGATGAGAGCTGGATTCCCTTCGCATACACACGCTCGCCCAATGCAGAGGAGGAGCCCAGACGGCACAGGAAAATATCTGTGATTACGGAACATCGCTTATCTCCGCGGCCAGCAGATGAAAGCTGTTACTATGTGAAGGCTAGAAAGAAGGAAGTCCCAACCCAAGAGCCAACACGTTGCTTTTTTTTTTTTTTTTTCCTTCCCCCTGTAGATAAACAAAAGTCTCTATCGCAAAGGGCTCTGCCGGCCCTCTCGGTGCGAAGTGACGGCCCAGTCCCGCACTCGGCCGGGCTGGAGGCGACGGCCCGGGAGCGCGGCGCCGGGACAGCGAACCCGCCGATGCCTTCCCGGGCAGCCCCGGCCCGGCCCCTACGCCAGAGAACGCGGAAGAGCTGGAGGCTTGTGAGGAACGACGGTAAAGGCCCCGCTGGGAAGGGCGGGAAGGCCTCGCCTCCCGCCGGGAGGGCTCCCCCCCGGCCCCGGCCTGCAGCGACGGCGCCCGGGCGCTAACGGGGACACCGCTGGGCCGCCCCCAGCCCCCCCCGCTCCCCGCAGGGGAGGCGGCCGGGCTACTCAGGGCCCCATGACCTGGGGACGCCGCTTCCAGGGCCGGGCCCCGGGGCAGCGAGCAGGCCGGGGAGCAGCGGCTTCTCCCGTCGCCGGCCGGGTAGGGGCCGCACCTCAGAACGCTGGCGGAGGCCGCGCCGCCCGGGGCCGGGCCGCTCCGGGAAGCCGCAGGCCTCTAACAGCTGCCAGACCGGGCCGCGGGTCCCTGAGGCGGAAAGCGACCGGCTCCCCGCCGCAGCACGGAAACGGGCCGCCTCCGCCACCCACCTGCGTCCATGGCGGCGGCCCCGGCGAGGGCTGCGGCCGCTGCCGTCCCCGCCGACACATACAGCCCCGGCGCAGCCCTGCGCGGCTGCTGGTGCGAGCGCGACGCCCGCCCAATGGGAGATCCGCTCGCCGCCGGC
The DNA here is from genome assembly GCF_963210335.1 of Falco punctatus. Taxonomy (NCBI): domain Eukaryota; kingdom Metazoa; phylum Chordata; class Aves; order Falconiformes; family Falconidae; genus Falco; species Falco punctatus. Next base: position 29,090,993 of record NC_137593.1, read on the forward strand.
CTCCGCGGCGGTTGGCTGTCGGCGGCGCTCGTCACGGTTCGGTGCGCCGCGCGGCTTCCTCCGCGCTCTGGGGGCTGCCATTTTGCCGTACGGAGAGGCGGCGCGGGGAAGGGAGGGACGCCGGGTCGGCAACGGAGCCAGGGCCGCAGGAGGTGGCGTGGGGGCACGTAAGGGTTCCGCTGGTCCAGCACGACGCTGGCGGAGGCGGCCTGCGAGGCGTACGCCTGGGGAAGTCCCCGCATACGGGCGCGACCATCGTGTTGTACGGAGCCGACCGAGCCCCGCCCCTCTCTCCCCAGGAGGGTAACCCCCCTCACACCGCCCCTCTTGGAAACGCCTTTGACAGCTCGGCCGCCACGGTCCGAGCGGCTCGTCGGGAGGCCGGACGCCCTGCAGCAAGGAGGAGGCAAGCGAGCGGCGCCGGGAGCGATTCCCTCCCTTCCCCCCCGCCCTAGAGTATCGGCGCTGTACGGTGGAGCCCAGGCCAAAATGGCGGCGGCCTTGTGGTGGCCGCCATCTTGGTTGACGGCAGTGCCGTACAGAAACCCCTTCCCCAGCGGCGGAGGGGCGGCCGGGGTGACCTGGCTCCGCCATCTTGCCGTACGGCTGGCGGCGGCCCGGGCCGGCGGGCGGGGGCCGGGGCGGGCCCGGCCGGCGGCGGCCGGAGATGGTGATCTGCTGCGCCGCCGCCAACTGCTCCAACCGGCAGGGGAAGGCGCACCGGGGCGCCGTCTCCTTCCACAGGTAAGGGCGGCCGCCCGGCCCGCTTCAGCCCCGCCGCCCCCGGCCCTCCGCAGGTGCCACGGCTGGGCCTCCCCCAGCCCCTGGCTCCGCTCTGGCCTGGCCGCCGGGCTGGGGGCGGCTGCCTGCCCTGCCCGTCCCTCCCCGGCACCGCCGGGCCCCCAGCGGCAGCGGCCGCCCTTTGTTTTCCTCAGCGCCGGGGACCGGCTTTGGGCTCCAGAAACCGGCCAGGCAGCGGGGAGCTGCCCCTCGCCGCCGCGGGGCCTGGGCCCCAGGCTGGGCTGAGGCCTGCCCCCCCCCCCGCCTGCCCCCCGGGCCTGCCCCCTGCCCCTCGCCCCGGCCTTGCCGGCGATGCTGCCGTAGCCGAGACCCCAGGGGGCGCCCGGTGCGAGTCCCTGTGGAAAAGGTGCCTTGTTCAGCCGCTCAGGGTCTTTTTTTTTTTTCCGGTCCGGGTCTTTTTACACCTGACTAAATACACCCGCCGTAAACATCAACGGGCTGGTGGAGGCGGCGGGTGGGCGGCGTGTTGGCCGAGCTGGGCTGTTTCGGTGCTTGTGGCATCCTCGTTCCTTGCAGGCTGCTGCCTTGCTGGCGGGCGGGTGAGCTGCTGGGTGGCCGGTCGGTTGCTGATGGAAAGGGAAACGACGCTTTTTACTTTTGTGCTGGTTGTGGAGCGGAGCTGTTGATGGAGGGAAGGAACGTTGAGTGTTTCGGCCCAAAGTGAAATAATCCTCAAATGAGTGTACCTGTTAAAGTACAGCTTTCGCGAGAATTTCTGAGACCTGAGAGTACCAACGCCTCTAATTTCCAGAATACGACTTAATTTTGCATGGGTTTTGTCTGTTTGTTCTTAGATTCCCACTGAAGGATTCAAAACGTCTGATTCAGTGGCTGAAAGCTGTTCAGAGAGACAACTGGACTCCCACCAAGTATTCATTTCTTTGCAGCGAGCATTTCACCAAAGACAGCTTTTCTAAGCGACTGGAAGACCAGCACCGGCTGCTGAAGCCCACTGCTGTCCCTACCATCTTCCAGCTTGCAGAGAAAAAACACGACAACCTGGATTATGTCAGAAGCAGAAGAAAAATAGCAAGCCAGGTGACACTGCAGGATGGAGAAGACCCTAGGGAAGGAGGCTGTGAGGTAGTTCAGAGAACCTCATCTTCTGGCCAGGACTTCATGGTGATGCAAGGGACAAATGAGATGGAGGAGGCAACTTTGCAAGTGGAAATCGGATCGATTGAGGAGGAAGAAGAGAACCTCCACAGCCAGCGGGATGGACCTCGGAGAAGGACGTTAGGTGATAAATTGGTTGCAAAGCCTGGACCTCAGAAAAAGCCTGAGAGATCTTCTGTGGAGGACTGTCCTAAAGCCACCTGGACAGGGAGCTGGATAGCAGACAGAAGTGGTGTGTCAGTTGACGATTTCACACCTCCTGCCTCTGGTGCTTGCAAGTTCATTGGCTCCCTTCATTCTTACAGCTTTTCCTCGAAGCATGCCAGAGAGAGGCCATCTTTCCCAAAAGAGCAGCTAGAAAGGAAAAGGCCAAAGAGAGATGTGGAACCAAGCTGCAGCAGCCATCTTATGGGACACAATAAGGCCGTAGCGGAAGGCTCCCCTACTTCATCCCTCACTGCAACCCCTCAGAAACCTTCCCAGGGTTTGTCGGCATCCCCTGCAGACCTTACCCCTCAGCCTGCCGCTGAGGCTGTGGTGGGGCGGAAGGGTGATACAGATGCCAACCCCATGTCAATCAACGAGGTCATCATGTCGGCCTCAGGAGCTTGCAAGCTCATTGACTCCCTCCACTCATACTGTTTCTCCTCCAGGCAGAGCAAAAGTCAGGTGTGCTGCTTGCGTGAGCAGGTAGAAAAGAAGAATGGAGAGTTGAAACTTTTGAGGCAGAGGGTCAGTCGCTCTGACAGTCAAGTCAGGAAACTGAAGGAGAAGCTAGATGAGCTGAAGAGGATCAGTTTCCCTTACTTGAACAGCCTGCTATCCCAGGACTGTGGTCAGTATTCCCAGTGGCTTTGCATTGAGGCAGAATACACCATTTTCTTACAAATAAGAGGCTGTTTAAGTTACAAGTTGTAGAGATGTGATGGGTAAAAAGTATGAGAAAGGTATGTCTTTGGAAGGAAAAGTAGTAGCTTGTGTTAAACCAACAGACAGAGGTGAAAAAATGAGAGTTTTGGGCACATGAGTTATTTCTTATATCCCAAAAGTTTTGGAGGTGATTCCTGGTATGCAATGGGAAGTTTGGTCGTGGTGTTGCTGACAACTCTCTTGATGATTTTTTTTTTTTTTTTTCCTGCCTGGATTATTTTAACTTGTTTGTGACTCAGTAGCACCTGTTAGGATTTGTCTTCCTTTGGAGCGTGCCTGTGAATTTTTTTGGTGTGTTAATGAGCTGTCATGGGCAGCAGGTATCTGGGAAAGCTGTTGTAGTCGTCTCCAGTGATGTAAGAGGTACTTGTGATCTTAGATTTCATATGCTGCGCTCACTACACAAAGTCTAAGCGAGGTGGTAGGTATCAAATATGACAATGTCATGATAACACAGTGAGGTCACTTTTTGTGACCGGATGTCTGTGTTTGATCATTTCCTCCCTTAGAAGGCAGAAGTCATCGGGAAAAGGATAATAAAGTGGCAAGAGATGGAGAATGACTTCTCTATCAATTAAAAAAATAAAACTGAGACACTTGAAAATGTAAGGGAGCTCAGCAAGGGATGAGGTCATGTAAAAAAGTTGTTGTGGAGAAGTCGAATCGGGCCATAACCCTTTTTCTTGCAAGAAAAGGAGGGATTTAATATACAGCTGATAAAACTTCTGCACAGTGACTCTAGTTGTGAGATGCAATTCAGGGGTAGTTTATGAGTATTTAATGATGTTTGGTATTTGTGTGGCTGCTGAGGAAATGTTGCGTTGCCTTGTGAAGGATGCGTGGCTTGGGGCTTTCTTGAAGAAGTCATCACACATGGATGGTTAGGTATCCTCTGATAGTAATTCTTGAATCTCTTCTTTAGGATAAAAAGAAATCTTCATTGCTGCTTCTAAAACCGTGTAGTATTAGACATGGTCAGAAACACGATACTGGCGTAGGCAGACTGTTATAGCATGGCCTACTTCCTGCTTCTTCAGTCAAGTGCAAGAAAATAAACCCCGACAAAATTCTTGAAGGTCAATACCCAATGCTAGTTTTACCATGTGTTTTTAATTTTTCGAAGTATAAGAAAACTCACAGTTTGATTTGGGTAGAGAGGGAAAAAGAATGTTTTTCCCCCTCCGTGGGAAATCAACATAGTCTTATTTGTACCTTCTGGTCTGTATTTTTGTATTGTTTTGTTGTCAAACTACAGAAAGTATCTATATACAATTTTAGGGCTTGTAATTGTTATTCATATATATGTATATATGAAAAAGGATGTCTAGTTTTGTTGGAATACCTTCAATGAGATACTAATGGCAAAAAGAAAGATGTTTATCTTTGTTCGAGGAAGCACTGTGATTTTCCTGAGATGGATCTTCTTATATGTATATGGCTTTGAGAACATGAGAATTGCATATTAAGAATATCTTCTTTAAGAACATAAGAATTATATATTCTGTTTTCTAAGGGAAAATATAATTTTTTTTTTTAACGAATTGACTAGCTCATTACCTGTTCTGCCATCTCTTGCCAGCAAAATTGGAGATCAGTATGTGAAAATGAACCATTTTGGCGATTGTAGCTTGGTGCAATGGGAAGTTCTTACGGAGCCCTTTGGCTGGTGACTTTTTCTAAGGGGTTGGTGGGTGGGTGGTTGGCAGCTTTTTTTTTTCTTCTTTTTTAGCTGAATCTTGGTGCTGTTCTGCCTTGTATTGCTTTTTGTGTGCTCACAGTAATAGTTTATGGCAGTCAAAATACCTGATTAAGTGCAGCTGATTGCTGCTGGGCAGAGTCTGGTTTATGCCTAGACACTAAGTTTTACTGTAATACAGAGCTAAATTGAAGAAAAGCTTTTTGGTATTCATAAAAATACAGTCAGGTAATGTATTACCTCAATAATAATTACAGACTTTTTTTAGTAGCTACGTTTCAGTTGTCCCAAGTCATCTGATGTGTAGTTGAGGTGCTGTTGTTAGCTGTGAACCTGAGCTTGCGTATTTTTTTTCTTCTAAAGGCAGTGCCTTGGGGATAGGGAGCGTAAGTACAGTAACCGACAGGACTGACCGTGCAGGTTGTTACGTGTCTGCATCCCAACTCCACATGCTGCGGGACCTCTCTTTGCTGCTGCCTGACGCTCAGCCGCTTCCACAGAATTGCGAACAGAAAAGTGAGCTTTAGGCCTGCGCCCATTAAGCAGATCTTCATTTTGGTACTAGTTCTCAACCAATATTTTCCTCCAGTGAGACAAGTAAATTTCTGCTGGCTGTACCCAAACTACAGCCAGCTGGAAAGAGCAGGTTTCAGCAAAACTGGTGTACATGCAGCCTCCGCCAGCCACACTTGAAGATTGGTGACTCAGTCTGGGTGAGTTTGGCTCACAGTGTGCTCGAACTGTCATGTTGTGCTCAAGCGGTGTTTCCCAACCTGTCTTAACAGGGGTGTTGACTAACTGGTTTTAGGAGAAGCCCTGGACTGTTTCCTACACAGCTGCCACATTGGCCTTTTCCATCTAAACATTGAATTTGCTCTCTCCTTTGGTAGGGGAGTGTTTCCTTCTGTTTTATGAGCTGCTTCAGAGGTCCATGGACGAAAGGTTGAGGAGCTTCTAGCAGAGGAGCGCCGTTAGGCACAGCACACCAGGCAGAATGAGGTCAGATGCATCTTCCGGAGAAGATGCACTGGGAGAAATTAGGGAGAGTCAATGAACAGCTATGGATCCAGTGTCCTGGGGAGGGGGAGACTATTCTAACAGCCATGTCCTCTGATGCACAAATACTATTTGACCAGCTTGTTCTGCTTGAACATTTCACAGCTCTGCTGCATCATGCTCCCCCAGTACTAGCATAGACGGGAGATCTGAAGGTCCTCCTTTCCTCATCTTAATGTGTTCAAGCTTGGTCCTTTTATAAAACTACATCTCCCAGCAGGCACTGGGATAACTGTGTTGCCTAATCATGAGATCACTTCCCTTATGGCCATCTTGTCAACCCTGCGCAAAACACTTTCTGGTGAGCAAAGGTGGTTAGAGAGCTAGACCAAGCGATAGAAAAGTAACTCTGCAAATTATGGCTGGCAATGGAGCAATCGCAGGTAGGATTCAACGGGGTTGAAGTGTCTGTATTTATCAGAGAGGTAAAGCTGTTAGAATTCAGCTGTTTGAGCATACGTGAAGCCGCTTACACGCTGCATGTCTATTTTCATGAAGGTCATATTAAAGGCAGGAGAGTTTGCAGAATGAGTCCATCTGAAAAACAGTTAGAAATTTGCTAGGAATCTGTAGGAAATCATATTTCCCTCCAGCTTAGTTTTGTCTTTAAATATTTCTACAAAGCCAGAGTAGAAATGGGGCCATTTGTAATTCTTTTTACATACCGATAAAGCATAGTTTGTGAACTTTGTGGACAAGCAGAAGGATTCAAACATTAAATGTTTGGTTTTGTGCTGAGATGGGAGTCCTGATGCCTGGTCTGTGGGGCCTGAGGTGCTGTTTCCCATCGAGGTGGCAGAAGGTTTTCGTTTGTGTTGCAGAAAACAAATAGCAAAATCATGTTTCTCAGTGGCAGTGGGAAGAGAAATGGGGTTGTGCAAGGATGCAAGATGCTGTATTTTCATCTGTCTGAGCAGGACTTGGAACTGCAATGGGTCCTTGTCCAGTTTAGCTTGAAAATGAAACATTTATAGTGGATTGCAGAGATGTGCTGTCAGAAAAATTGCCTCTGCCAGGGCAGGCACTGCTGACTTGGCAGCTGCACATTAACTTGAAGCTAGATTTTGGAAGGAAAACACTTATTCTGAGGTGGCAGGTGGCTGCTTCCGATTTTTTTTTTTTTCTTCTTTATTTTTTCTTGTCTGGGATGGAAATGGCCAAGGTAGAAGGCTGGTCAATATGGTAAGAGGGTGTTACAAAGAACAAGGGGGCTATAAAGTAAGCTAAGAGCGAGACAAGGAGTAGGAGCGTGTGCATAGATTAAGAGCAGGGCTGAATTTGTGGCAGAAGGTACTACAAGGGAGGCTAGGTGAGACTTCACAGCACGTATGGCTCAAGCACGTGCTATGCTGCAGCAGGTGGAAGGTAAGCTGCCTTCTGCTCCGCAACCAGTGTGCGGGCACCGACCTGACACACAGCAGGTTTGGGACTTGATGGATCAGGGACATGGCTCTTTCACCACCCCCTTGGAGAGAAAGGCAGTTGGAAGGGGGGAAAACAGACTTTTTGCTCTGCAGTTGCTTTTTTTTTTTTTTTTCCCCTAGTGGAATGGTCTTGGTTTTTTCTAGGTTTTTTTTCCTAATAGCCTATACAGCTTGTGCATTAAGCATTTAATTCTGCAGTGAGTCGGCAGTGACTCACAACAGAAAAACAGCTTGCAACTAGGAACCAATGAAAATGCTGACTAAGGAGAACCTGAAAGTAAAACATATTGAGGTAAGCTCAGGTAGGATATTCAGGTTTCTTGTAATAGTGTATAATTTTAAAAATGTTTTCTCTGTATTTTGTAGTGCAGGAGAACTCTTGACAGTGATTGCAGGCACTGGAGCATTTTACTGCAGACATTAGAGGCAATAACATAACAGTGCTTGGTCCTGAAATTAATTACTAAGGCTGTAAGATGAAATTTTGTGAATGTAACAACATTCCCAACTTTTAAAGCAGAGGTGGAGCTAGAGCATGTCAGTGCTAGGAATTCTTTACTGCTTTACTGAGGGGAGCATCAGCGAAGTGTGTAAAGGGGTACAACACTCAGAGAAAGGCAGCAGAGTACAAAGCCACTTAAACGTGGAAGAGGTATGCTGAACAAGGCTGCTCCTTAATTAGCAGAACCTTGATGATGATTTAAATCCAGTAAGCAACTCAGCTGAAGAAAGGACTGCAGGAGGCTGCCCAGCTGTTCCTGTCGCACTTTGAGAAGAGGTGCTACATGAGTGAGTGTGGGGTTTTCGTTTGGTTTGGTTTGGTGGTTGGTTTGGTTTTTTTGGTGGCTGGGGGTGTTGGTTAAGTTTCCTGCAGCGAGTGTACCCCAGCTTAGGGGAAATAGGTTAGTTGTCTTGTTAGCAAAGAGCTGGCTGCTCATGCCACAGTTTTGCTGATAAAGCTGCATAGGAATGTGTGCCAGCATAGCTTTCTGTGCCAGGAATCCCATTTGAGAGCCACACTGGCTGAAGCCTGTGTAGACATGGCCTGAGGGGCTTGTTCAGCTGCTTTGTCTGGTTTGTCTCATGGCAGGGAGAGCATGCAGTCTTCTGCTGCAAAGCGCAGAGAGACGGTTACAGTCTGACTTTGTTACAGTGCTGGGAGGGATTTGACTTCTAAACCCTCCATAAATGAGGAAAGGTGTGGAAACAGTCTGTGAGTTTGGAGGGATGAAGTGGAGTGGGATGGTGAAATGGAGCTGACTTGTGTGCCCAGAACCTGGGCATGCCATCCTGGAGTCTTGCTTATGTGTCTGTGGTTTTTGTCTCCCAGGCTGTTGCAAATTGTGAGCATTGTGGCTAAAGTAAGTGGGATTTCATAGAGGAGTGGAGGTCTTGAAGATGCTGGGTCCCTAACAGCTTCAAGAAAATGTGTCATCTGACAGGGGGAAGTGACTCCAGGAATTTCCTTGCTAAGAAAGAAGCTATAGTGTGAGCTTCCCAGTTAGATAAGAGAAACTCTGCATGTGGATGCAGGAGAACCAGCATTAAGGACCCAATCTGAGTCTGAAGCTTTAGACATGCAGAAGAGTGGCCAGTGTCTCTTGCACTGCAAATTCTCAAGTGTGGTTTGTGTTCTTGATACCGTCACACACTTACGTTTTAAGCTATAGTAGCAGGTTGTTTGTAAAAGTGATGTGCCAAGAGTTTAGATCTTTAAAAAGGGAAGTATATGCTCCTTTGTCAGTCAAATTCCTCTTGACAGTGACTGCATCTATGAACCTGTTTGTTTGAAACAAAGCAGCTCAGCAAAGATATTTTCCTCTTTAAACTCTTACTTTTTGTTGCTGCAATAGTCTTGCATTTACGCACCCCAACTATGATGTAAGAAGAAAATTTCTTTTAAAATCACTATTTTTTTTTTTTTTTTATGGGCTCAGTCAGACTCCTTCCTGTCTCCCCTCTCCTGCTTTTCCATTCTCTCAGCTCAGCCCTCTAGCACAGAAGGCTCCCAGGGAGGAAAAAGGACTTAGTCCACTTGTCAGAGACTGATACTAAAGGTAAGAAGAGCACTGCATAGGATGTGATCAGGATGTGTTTACTCCTCTGCACTCCACTGAGTCTCTGTCCTTGTCCCTAACCAGCACTTCTGGTTTTCCAAGTGACATAACAAACTAAAAACCTCATGTTGGCTTTGCTGCCATCCAGAGAGTTTGGGAAAGTAATAATGATTGCTTGGCCATGTTGTTTGCCTGGGTGCCGTAGACTTCAAGGTGCACAGCTACATCCTCACTTTTCAGCTGGTTACAAGTGCGGCTCTTTGGACGTGAGACCAGCATGCCTAGTGGAGCACCTCCAGCCAGACTGGACGCTGCACGGCGAGGTCAGGCTGTGTGTGGGTGCTGGAAACAGTCAGTTGGCTTCTCTTCACTCATAACCAAGTCTAGAGATTAGAAATGGCTAAAGACATTTCTTTCGTCTGTCATGTTGATGCTTTTTTCCTGAAATGCTGCAAGGTTGGCAGGCAAAAGAAAATGAAATGCCATATTATAAGCACTCAGATGACAGAAAGTATCTTGCTCCTCGGCTTTGTTGCTGCTTCCTGACCCAGGAGAGGGCAGCAGCAGCCCAGGCTGCGGTCTCTTCCAGCCTTTCCAGAACTTTGCTCTTCCCTTTCTTGACGGGAGTTTGAGCCTGCAAAAAGCTTGGCAAGAAACACAGTGCATACAGTAGCAAGCGAAAGGCAAATACCGGTTGGCCGGGGTAGTGACCGTCTCCTTACTTGCAAAACCGTGTGCTCTCAGCATGGAAGTAGAAAGGGAAACTGGTTCATAAGCAGCAGCGTAGAAGTATGGGGGTTCTTGTAGCAATAACTTTGGACTTTTGTTATCGATCATCACTATGTTGAGGTCTTTGCTGCACCAGAAAATAATGTTGTGTTGCTTTGGTTGCTCAGAGCACAGGTGGAAGGTAAGTACAGTGAAATACTGTCTGGTATAGTAATACTGATGTGTGGCTTGTAGGAACCCCTTCTTAAAACTTTGGTAAGCTGGTGGTGAATGCACAGGCTATCAGAACAGTCTTTGCAAAGGCTGACTCTGATGCTGTAGGTTTTTATCACCTATTTTGTAGTGAGCTTTCATTTTTTCTCATGCTGTTTCGCTTGTGAAATACTTCAGGATAAAGAATAGTAATAGCAGCACCTTGCTGACTTGCTGGCTGGCTTTCTAAACCTGCTATCTGGATAATAAATAACAAAAGTGGTCTCTCTTACCAGGGAAAGTTTGTGTTTCCCCTTGTTTGGCATTCCAGGTGCATACTCTCCATTCCTCTTCCTTGTTCAGTCTTTTTAGCCTGATGTTTGGGACTGAACACAGTGAAACTCTGACTGATCAAGCTAGTATTTACTCACAGCATCAGCTTTTTAGGTCAATTTCTCCCTGCATCTGAGTCTGTGCCTTTTAGACCATCTGGACAGGTAGTTTGTTCTTGTATTACATGATGTCACTAGGTGTGGAAAACAGCCCCCTTTAGCTCCCACCCTGGTGGTATGAGGCATTTATCACATGGGTGGAAGGAGGACATGCTTTAGGTATACTTCAGTCTTACTTGTCTGCATAACATAGCTAACCTAGAGTAGTGGGCACATCGCTTCTGTTGGTGTTTGTCTTTCCTGAGATTATGTGGGTCCCATATCACTTTCCCTGTTTAAACCTTAGGAATGGATCTGCCTTGCTGTTCCTTTGACTTAAAATTGTCTGTTTCTCTGATTTATTGGGTTTTTTTCAGGTCGCACTCTCTGAAATCACAGCAAAATGCAAACCTGTTGTTATTCAAAGCTCTTTTAAAATGATTCATTAAAGAAGCTTTAACTTTGTGAAACAGACCTTGGTTGCTTCTTAATAAATGCATTGACAAAGGGATGTAGTTTTCTCTTCCATTTATGCTTTAACTTGCAGAGACCCTAGTCTTTTTAAAACATTTCACTTGGCCTTAGTCCACAGTCTTAAGCAGAACGACTTCTGAATGATCCCTGTCTCATTGTAAAAGTGCAGGGTGTTGTTAACCTCTTCAAGAAAATGACAGTCAAACTTTGATCTTGAATATGCATGCATCTGATTTTCATCTGATGCGAGGACTTGTTTCCTTGGTCTCTGAAACAAACAGGAATGGGACGTCCTTAGGGCTTGAGAAAAATCAGGCCAGAGCATTAGAGATTTAATTGCCATTTAGTGATAATTCTTTATGCTGGGATTTCAGTCTTCTCCTTCCTTGCATGTAGATGGGAGGGGGCTTTCTCTTCAGATCAAGCTACAGAGAGGAGTCTGAAGCAGACCACTTGGAAGAGAGCTCTAAGGCCAAGAGAGGTTTGAAAACAGACCTACTTTTGTTACCTTTGTGACTGTTCGTTGTTCCCCATCTCCCCTTGCACCTTGGAGCTGACACCACTCTAGAGAAAAGTGCTGCTGCATTGGACCATTTCTGAGGTGTTTTGTGTTCACCTCCACCCAGCTGTCAGCAGCTCACAGCAAGCTGCAGAGCACAGATCTCTGAATTTTCTTTCTTTGTTCTTTCTTCTTCCTCCACAGAGACTCCCCAGTTGAATCCTGTGATGGAACCCCTGTCCTGGATGCTGGGCACCTGGCTGTCAGACCCACCAGGAGATGGCACCTTCCCTACAATGAAGCCCTTCCAGTACCTGGAAGAAGTGCACATCTCTCATGTGGGGCAGCCCATGCTCAACTTCTCGTAAGTCGAGGGGCTTATATGTGTTGGCAGCAGCTTTTGGGTCGGATCAGGCATGGCTCCAGTGAGACTTGTTGGTTGTATTTCTTTTCTAGTGGCAAAGTAAACAAGTGTTCACCTACTGAATGAGACAATGTAATGATACATGACTGCACGGTATGACTTTCATTTTCCTTTAAAACTTGTAATTAATTGGCATGCTGTTGCAATGTATCCAGAGCTGCACACCTGCAATCAGTGAAGATTCAGTAGCCCAAGAGTACAGTGCACTTCTACAGGGCTTTTCAAAAGTGAGTTCACCCCTGTGAACTTGTGCAGAAGCACATGTATACAGGATCGGGACTGTGGCCAAGGTACAGAATACAGTTCTTGTGACCCGCCAGTCCTGAGGTTTACACAGTGAGAGGTAACGCAGTGCTGCGAATGTGACTGTAACTTAGAATAGTGAGAGTAACTTAGGGTACCAAGAGTGGCCCCAGCATGATCTATTGTTTGTGCAAATTCTGTACCTGCCTTTCAAAGACCAGCGATTCTTCCACTTTAATGTGGTGCGCACTGGGTGCATATATTAGCCAGAAGATGTACTGTCCTTACGGCCAGAAAAGCCCCACTGTTCTTCTTGCTGGTGATAGCTGTCTAATTAGAAATTAATCTTCAGGTAATAGCATTACAGCTGCTACCGCTCTGCTTTGTGAAACCCCCACTTACAGATCCAATAAATGGTATGGTACAGCTGTCAAGTTTGTTCATTTAAAACTGTCATCCTCAGTCTTCACCACCATGAATATCTGAGGAAAAATTAGAAGTTTGACAAACTGTATCGAATGGGAGGCAGATAGCTTAACTGCTTTAGCTGCAAGTAGTTGTAAGAGAAATCAAAAAGAAATCTGGAGGAAGAGAAGTGATGTGTTAGCTGACTGTTCAGTGCTGCTGCAGTACTCATTTGGGAGGGGTGGGTTGGAAAATTTGTTGCTTTAAAAAAACAGATAAAAGAATAATTAAAAAATGCCAATGCTGTGTGAAAGATGCCCTGTGTTCCTGGTGTGCACCATTCGTTGTGACGGAGCTGCCAGCTCAGCATGTGACATTTTTAGTCGTTTCCAAAAGAAACAAAGCTCTGACAGTCATGCTTTGTCTACATCTCTCTCTCCAACTTTTGAACAGTTGCTGATTTGAGTTGCTTTTTTTTGTTTTTTGGTGCTGAGGAGATACACAGCTCAGGGCTGCTGAGCTGTGGGAAGCGTCAGGAGAATAGGCAGCAGACCCTGTGCCTCCCTGGCTCATGGAGCAGTGCTCCTTGACTGTTACAAGACAGTTCAGATGACTCTTGAATGCTCCAAGCACTGAAAGAAGCCTGATTTAAGTTTGTTCATCCTTTGAATCTAGATAATCCCACTATGAGGCATGAGTCGGTACAGTACCTGGCCTCATGAGCTGCAGAGCACAGAGGCTGAGATGCTAGGACAGTCTTTAGCAGGGATGCAGCCCTGCACTACTGACAGAAGTAATTCCTGGTTCTTCTTATAACCATGTGGTTAAAAGGAGACATCCTTTATATAGAGACAAAGCCAAACGGGAGGAGCAATTTGTGTATTTGTACTCGGAGAACATCGGGGAGCTGGAGGCAGCTGCAAGGCGTACAAACTGCTCCCTAACTGCATGCCTTAGCTGTGCTCCCCCTTCCTTGTCTCCAGTTCTTTGAAGCCTTATTTTTAAGGTTTCTTATACCGTGTCCTGGTTTTGAATAGAATAGAGTTAATTTTCTTTTTAGTAGCTGGTACAGCGCTATGTTTTGGGTTTAGAATTAGAATAATGTTGATAACACAATGTTTTTAAGTTGTTGCTAAGTAATGTTTATCCTAAGTCAAGGACCTTTCAGTTTCTTAGGCCCTGCGAGTGAGAAGGCTCTGGAGGGGCACAAGAAATTGGGAGGGGACACAGCCAGGGCAGCTGACCTGAACTAGCCAAAGGGATGTTCCGTACCATAGAATGTTGTGCTCAGTATATAAACTAGAGGGGGCTGGCCAGGGCAGGCAGATTGCTGCTCAGGGACTGGCCGGGCATTGGTCAGCAGGTGCTGAGCAGTAATATTGTGCATCACTTGAGGGGCTTTTTCCTCCATTCCCTTTGGATTTTATTCCTCTCCCCCTTCTCTCTCCTTTTCATTACAGTTGTTGTGGTTATTTTAGTTCAATTATTAAATCATTCTTATCTCAACCCGTGAGTTTTACCTTTTTCCCCATTGTCCTCCCCATCCCGCTGAGGGGGGAAGTGAGCGAGTGGCTGTGTGGTACTTAGTTGCTGGTTGGGGTTAAACCATGACACAGTAGGGGTGCCGTGTGCTGCGTCCAGTGCTGTTGGTCTTCTAGGAAGTGTTGACTCCGCATTGTTCGTTATATTTTACTTCACATAGGAAATGCTTTGGATTTTTCAGCTCTCAGTGCTTCTTTAATAAATAATTGCTCCAGTTTCCCACATGCCGGTGCCTGGACAAGCCCCTTGGTCAAGCTCTACTTGCACTCTTGCTTTGTAACCATTGGGGTGACAGCTGATGATACAGATATCCCCAGTCCCAGGACGGGTCATGGTGGCCAAGGTGACTGGTGTTGGCCATTTGCAGCAGGCACGTCCCAGTTGCATGGAAGAGGCACATGTAGAAGCTGCTGCCGCATGAGGGAGTTCTCGGGTGTGGATTTAGCAGCAGCAGCTCAGAGGTTGCCTCCATCTCCTTTCCTGTAGAAGGATGCAGAGTGGGAAATTCTATGAAAAACAGTATGAAAAGACAGAGATTAGCCTAAAATAAATAGGAACCAAGAGGATAGTCCACTACGTTATATAGATACCTAGCTTGCTATTGTGTATAAGCTGCTGTTTAATTCAGTTACCCGTGTAGACTCGGGAATGCTGTAGCACTGATGTGATACATAAACATGCATGATATATGTAGTCACCCATAACACAGGTGACTAAACATACAACTCTGAAGCCTCATGAAGAATAAATAAGAATCTGAGCTGAACTAAGAAATAAGAGAAATAAGTCTGCTCTGTTGCTGCCTGCAGCAAGTAATACACAAAAACCCTCAGCTTGCCAGGTTTAAAAGCTAAATAAAGATGATACTGTAATTCCAGATATTTATTTGAGAAAAGGAAGCATTTGACGCAGAGTATGCCTTCAGCATCTGTGAAATGTCTGACTTCCTGGGGGATTTTCTGAGCTACTTTGTGGAAGTTTGAACTTAACTAACTGCAGCTCTAAAAAGTAGCTCTGCCTGTAGAGTAACTGTATTTCCACGTTTGCATCTCCCAACCGTAAGCATTGTTAGTCTTCTACTCTTCAAATAATACTGAAGGTAGTCATGTAGTTAAATAAAATACTGTTGCCTCTGAGATGAAACCAGGCTAAACACTGTATTTTCAGTGCAACAAACAGCAGCTTTTGTATTCTGATTTCCCCTCAGGTTCAATGCCTTCCATCCAGACACCAGGAAGCCCATGCACCGAGAATGTGGATTCATCCGCCTCAAACCTGACACTAATAAGGTGGCCTTCATCAGTGCCCAGAACACAGGTACACACCTGATATCCATGGTGGGGAGGAGAGGTCCTTACCCTGCTCTGCCAGTTTCATCGCTTTTCCAGAAAATTATTGCACATGTCACAGCTTCATTTATTTTCACTGTGGTTTCAGTGCCAAAGAGCAGCATTGCTGCTTTTTGGCACTCGACCCACAGTGAAAACAAATTAATAAATGAGCTTGTGTCAAAAGCACGGAGTTTCTATGACTGGCTATGTGGCTTTGCCCAGACAGTATGTCTTTCTAGCTTTCTGTGACAGGTATTTTGAGGGGTATGCTTTCCTCAAATGATATGTTGGTATTTGCAGACGTAGCTTTGAAACCAAAAGAGCCTCTGCCTCTGTAATGAAGAATTGTAGTCTGAGCCTTAATGATGGCAGGTAGAAAGTGGCCAGTGACATTCCTGATGCCTTTGTAGCATCCTAGTCTTTTTTTTTCTTGTTTGTTTGGTTTTGTGTGGAAGCAGGGGAAATGTCTAGATAGAAGGTTCTTCATTACCACTGCTGCTGTCAGCTGGCCACAGGTGACCTTGTCTGTGGCAGAGCCAGAGAGGCGCGGGCCTCGGCTCATGAACTCCCCTCTCTGGAGCCCTCCTCCAGTCGCTGGTTCTTCCTTAGGCAGCCGCTCCTTCCAAGCCGGGTCAGATTTAACATCCCACTAAACTGTTGTTACCGATGTCCACATTTGCCATATTTGATTCTGCGGTGCACGGCAGAGCTTGTGGGGTTGTGGTGGTTTGAAACCTCCTTTGCAGCCTCTCCATCCAGGAGTGTTTGGTGTGAGCTGCTTAGCAGGTTCCCTGTGAGAGAACCTGCCTGGGCTGTGGTACTACCAAGAGCCTCGGCAGCACCATAGTCAGGGGAGCTGCTCTCCTACTGTTCCTTTCACAATCTTGGAGAGTAATCTCAGTGCAGCCTTATTTCTTAGTTCTTAAACTAGAAGATGTTCCCACTGTGTGGATGTAGTGCCTTGGTACTTGTTACACACCTTACAGGAACTGAATGAGAGAGGGAACCACATCCAAATGTTAAAGTGTTAAAACCCAGCTGGTGCTTAATTTTGCATCTAAAATTCCAGAGCAGGTGCTGAAGGGAACACTGCTAGTTGCAATGCGATATGCATCCCACATGATATGAGTAAGTCTGGCTAGATTTTTCTAAGCAGCGTTACATGTCTGAGGTGGTGTGGGTTTGCAGTTGTCAGTATGTGCTAGGTCAAATAAAACTGCTCTTCAGGGAGAGTGATGCTCTGTTACTTAGCCTAATAATTGTGACATTGTTAAGTAACCTAAGTAGCTTAATAAATATTATGGCCTTGCTTCTCACTAGGTCTGGTGGAGGTGGAGGAAGGGGAGGTGAATGGACAAGAGCTGTCTATAGCTTCTCACTCCATAGCCAGGATCTCCTTTGCCAAGAAGCCCCATGTAGAGCAGGTGAGTGCACACACAGTGAGCAATCAGCGTGGTATTGCTAGCCCCAGAAGGTGTCTAGTTGAGAGGATAGGTTGATTAGCACGCTTTAATTACAGATTGGCATTAGAAGTTCTTGGAAATGCTGCATGGCATCCTGGCTTATCCTTTCTCTAACAGCCTTCAGAATGTATTTTGTTCATTACAAGACCCAGAGGGATCATTAAGATAAGAGCTGATGCACTGAATCTGGCCAGCCAGCCCAGAATCCTGTCTCTAGCAGTAGCCGGTCTTTAGGGAAAAGAATAGGACACTCTTCTCTGAATACCTTTCTACAGGTGGGAGATTCTGGTGTTCTGGATTAACTACAGTATGAGGGTGCACATGTAAGGTATGCCCAATATTAGGCCCCACTGGGATATTTTAGCAGTGCATGTCTTTCACCTTTTTTTTGCAAATCTTGCTTGCTTACTTTTTAGGGCATTCACAGGTCACTCTGGGCTCTCTTCCCATCCATGGCTGCTTGGCGGGGGCTGGTGCTTGCTGTCAGCTCCGCTCTTGGCTGACTGCTTCTTGGGGTTTGAACTTTTTGTGTAGCGGCACTTTGCTGTTGACACAGCTGGGTGGGCTGCAGCCAGCTGCCAGTAAGATGGCACTGCTGGAGCTGGTGCAGCGTGCTGAGGTCACCGCTGGAATCCCAGTTATCACACACAGATGCAGTCGTCTTGGCTGACTAGCAGCTGAGAAAGGCAGCAAGGTTGAACAAGCTCTCACAGGGAGTAGGTACCAGCATGTTCTTGCACCTGTTTGGTTTTCTCTGGTAACGTGAGCCAAGTGACTGGCTGCAAGGTTTTAAGGGTGACAAGTGGGGGAGAAGACACACCTCACTTGGATTCCTTGGATTCCAGCAAATACAGTGCTGCCTCATTCTGGACTTCAAGGCTGAATTTTGCAACCTAGTTTCTAAGAGCTATAAAAGCAACCCATAGATAATGGAGAGCACGAGTTTGTACAGATGCAGCCGGTGTCATAAGCCTGCTCCCTACATTCACTGATGCGCCAAAATGTGTATGTCCCTACACAAACAATGTCTGAACTCTGGAAAAGCAGTCCTAACTGCTTTGCCTTCCCATGCCTGTTTTAAGTTGTTGGCTTTCTCCTTTCCCAGGAGCAACTGTATTGCCTCCTTTCTATAGCAGGAGGAATAAACCCACTAAATACTAAGGGTATCACCGAAGCAGTGGAGGCTTGTAATTACTAACATGTCAGTAAAATGGACTGCCCTCTCAGAGTCACCGCCTGAAATGTGAGCAGTTAGACTGGCAGGAGGAGAGGGGGGTGGCAACAGAAAGCCAAGAAATGGCTCGCTGACTGAGGGCTCTGGGCCCAGCTTTGGCTGAAGGCTGGAAGAAGGAGCCACCCGAGCTGAAGGTCCACGCTCGCCTGGCACCTGAGGGCAGTTCAGGCCTAGGTCCTGGTCACAGTGAGTGTCTGGGGGGGGGCTGGCTGGTGGAGGAGGATGTGCAATGAGAGGGTATGGCAGGTAACCAGCTCCCGACACTGCCCCTTCTCCACGAAGGACTGCGTAAATTGCCCACGGAAATGAAGAAACTGCGGGTGTCGTGAGAAGGGCATGGGTGCTGCTGCTTTCGTTGCTCGTTTGGAGAACACATCACCATTGTGTTGTGCTCCTGCCGAAAAGCGATTTGGGATGGCTGTGGCTTGGCTGAGGTGTAACTTGGGCAGGAAGAGCCGTTCCCTGGGCCAGGGCTGTGTGACAGGCACTTGCCAGTGCAGCTGTGCTGGGGTGCAGGGAGCTCTCTGCATGGGCAGAGAGGAGCAGTCCCTGGGGCCTGTCCCTGTCAGAGGCGATGCTGATGGCACGTCAGGCGCAGCTGCAGCATGTGAGACTCTTCCCACCTCCCTGAGGAGCGAGTGGCTCTCGCCTCCCACCCTGCACCTAAAAGGGGGGAGATGCTGGTCACCGAGCAGCGCTCCTAGCTGGATTTCTTTCTAAACAGCCTGCTCGTGTTCCCCTGGCAGTGCTTGGAGAACAGGCACGTTTTCCCATAGTTTTAGACTTGAGGACAGCCCTCGCAGGGTGCAGGCATGGAGGGAACTGGCTGATGCGCCTGCAAGGCTGCAGTGCTGTTGGTGAAAGGTGATGGAGGTCAGCGGAGTTTCCCGATGACTGGAGACCTGTGGGTCACCCGTCTTCAGAAAGTGCCGGAAGGTCAGCTACAAGCTGCTCAGCCTTAAAAGCTTCAGCCCCTGGAGACTTCAGCACATATGAAGGAGAAGGTGACTGGACCCAGTTGGTGTGGTTTTACCATGGGTGAATGATGCCTGGCTGACCTGGTTGTCTTCTGTGATAACATGACTGGATATGTGGATGAGGGAACAGCAGTGATGTCACTTACCTTGAATTCAGCAATTTCCCGTGG
Source organism: Falco punctatus (assembly GCF_963210335.1). Classification (NCBI taxonomy): domain Eukaryota; kingdom Metazoa; phylum Chordata; class Aves; order Falconiformes; family Falconidae; genus Falco; species Falco punctatus. The sequence continues at coordinate 29,110,187 of NC_137593.1, forward strand.
CTGTTTCGCAGTGCTGCATGTTTCCTCTCCTGTGTGGAAAGCAGCACTCTCCCCTCGTGTCTCAGGTGTACACGGAGCTTGCCCTCCCACGGCACCAGCAGCCAGCCTTGACTGAAGCTGGCTTTTAAGAGAAAAATCCCCTCTTCTTTTTTTGCCCGGTTCATTTCATGTTCTTCTGGCAATTCAGACTTAGTGGCCTGACCTGCAGTGGGCAGTTCAGGAAAAATTGGGCCATTCAGCGACCCTGAACTAAGGTCACCTGTTGTGAGGTGATTTCTTGTTTAAGTCTTTTGTATTCCTTTTGATTGCCTTTTCCTGCTTAAGGTATTTGAGGAGCGCTGTTGTGCATTACAAAGAAAGCCCCGCCTGATCAGCAAATATTAATCAAAACATCGTTTGCATGTAATGCTGTTGCTACTGTTGCCCCAGTGAATGTCAGAGCAGCTTCGCTCTGAGCTGGCAATAACCTCCTGGGAGGACGTGTTGGATATTGGTACGAAGAGCACACCGTGGCTGGCCTCAGGAATGGATGTAAGGGAGCCAAGGCTGTCTTGGAGCACGCAGGCCGGCAGTAGCTCACGGGCATGCCCGTGGGTGACCTCCACTGGAAATGAAAGCGTTTGCAAAAGCCTCTGCGTTTTAGGAATTTCGAAATGGAGCTGGTTTAAGTGACTGCAAATGAATCATGCTTGCAGATTATCCTGCTGTCCCCAGGACTTTGGTTCTGTTTGCCCCTGGAATTGTGTTCATCGTGGGAAGCACAAGCGGCCACCAGGCGGTATAAAGAGCTCTTTGGGATGACATGGAGCCAATCTGCCAAAATTGCACCTAAGAAGGACCTAAGTGCTAGTTGTGTGGGGTCTATGCTAAGCTGCCTCTTTGCAGCAGCAGTCACTCGGGGAGCTGCTGTGCCCTGGTGCCATCCACAGTTACGTGGCTGTTCTGCCAGGCCAAGCAGCTGGAGGGATGCCCTCCAGAGTGCTGTTCTCCAACAGGCGCTGAGGTTCAAAAAGGATGGTCGCGCATCTCTCCTTTACTTTGGCAGCAGCTAGGAGCAGACCTACGACGCATGCTCATCAACGGACGCTTAGCTGCCGCCTCCAGTGTGGAAGCTGCTGAAGCCTGGGTTCAAGCACCTGCTTGCACAGGTCCCAAGTGGCCCAGCTCTGCTGGGCATCCCCAAATTGCCTCTCTTGACGTTTGGTGCAGCACAGAGACACAGCCTGTGCGGCTGGAGGGATGGGGACGACGTTGCCTGTCAAGCCCTCTCGATGGACAGCAGCATGGCTCCCTCCTGCCCTGCGGCTGGCTGCAGGTGCAAGCAGAGGCTTGGCAGGCTCTGATCTCCCCGTGTAGCATGAGCAGCGCCTTCCTCTGGCCCCGGGTGGTGGCTTGCAGAGAGCCTCAGCGGTGCTGAAAGCTGCCTTGGGGATGTCATCCAGCACAGAGCAGCTCCCTGAGCCGCTAGCCGGGAGCTGCTCTTCTGGTGGAGGGATGCTGGCCTGTCTGTGCTGAGGTGATGTCAGTAGTAGTTCCAGGACACTGTGCTGCTCCGTGGATAATGGTCTTGGGACTTGGAGCTGTTAATTTGAAAGGGCTGCCTTCTTTAGGAGGGAAAACTTCTCATTTACTCACATGGCTGTAGTGAGCATATCCTTCCCTCTGTGGTGCATTGACAGCAAATGTAAGGATGGCAAAGGGCAAGTAGACAGTGCAGGTACAGAACTTAGTCTGCAGATGCCGTTTGCTTGATTTCGTTATTTCTTTTCTTACCCCCTTTTCAGATTACCAGAAAATTCAGGCTCAATTCTGATGGGAAACTCGAACAAACTGTCTCAATGGCAACCACTACGCAGCCCATGACTCAGCACCTCCACATCACCTACAAAAAGGTGACGCCCTGACGCCAGAAGGGACAGATCTCCCTGCGGAGGACGAGGAGCCCCTGGGGCATCGTGCCAAGAGCAGTGGCAGCTCAGGAGCACAGCAGGGCAGACCCTGGAGCTCACTGCCTGCGCTTGCCCCCAGGGCGCAGAGCTTCCCGTCCTGTTGAGAATGTTACTCAGATGTTTCTGTAATGGTATATCAATAAAAAGCTTTTATTTTTATGGCTGTGTCCTTGGGCGTGATTGCAGAGTGATCTGTGTGTCCCTCTGCTCCGGCAGTGGTTACAGAGAGGTTTTTTGGTGCCTCTTCATTAGTAGGCGTTGAGTTGTAGGTCCAACCTCCTGGACCCTTCTCTGCCACCTGAATAACGCCGCAAGAAGCAGCAGGGTCAGGAATGGATTTGCATGGCAGGGACATACCCTGAGAACTGCAGCTCCTGCCTGATGAAACTCGGCTCAAATATTTGGAGGGAGCACCTACATCTTGCTGTGGGACTGGGAGAACTGTCGCAGGACCCAGTTCTGATGTTGCCATCCAGCTGACTTGAGAGGACTTGGGGCAGTCCTGGAGGTCGGGGCCGGACCTTGCCTAGCTTCAGTGCAGAACGTCACGAGAGTTTGGGTGACAACTGTGAGCCAACGGACAGAAGAGAAACTGCCAACAGTGGGGTTGATCTTGGCAGCTCTTTTTTTCTAGCACGGGAGTCATGGTGCTGCTTTGACCTTTGTGAAATCTGTCATCAAGGCCCTCATCGGTGAGGGAGGCAAAGGTCTAGCACTGCCTCTGGCCCACAGCAGAGGTGGGAGAGACAGTTCTGGCTGTGTCTCTCCTTCGATTGTCTCCAAAGGCTTTCTGTGGTGGTTTTGTGGCTCTAGGGAAGGCCTGGGCTGTGATATTTCTTTCTCACCAAGCTTTTTGATGCCAAACATTGTGCTGAAACTCCTGTGTGAGGGCACAAGGAGTCTCATTTGCACCTATGACTTCCTTAGGGGCCCAAGATCCATCTCGGCAAAGGGATATGAACTGTCATCATTTTGGGAATGTCTGCTCTGGCAGCTCCCGGAGCTTCTCTGAGCTTTGTGGTGGCGTCCTCAGTGTTTCAGGCAGGGAGCACAAAATGATTCAGAGAGGTGGTTTCAGCATGTAGTGCTACAATGGTATTTTTGAGAAAAGAGGAGGCGGCAAACAATTCAAATCCCGTGTTATATTCCATAGCTCCTGTATTTGGAGATGAAAATGCGAACTGGGGCCAGTAAATGATAGAACAGAAACTTCTCATGGTTTTGGAGACAGCAGGAGGCTTGTGGGCGGTGGAACTTTACAAATAGTCTCTGATCTGTGAAGAAGTGGTTTTTGAATGCTGATGCTCTAGGTCTGCGAATAGAGGATGCACAGATGGAGGCCAGTCATGAGTGGTGTACCCCAGGGGTCAGCACTGGGTCTGATATTCTTCCTCATCACTAGTGATCGGGATGGTGGGGCACCCTGCACCCTTAGCAAGTCTGCTGGTGACTCAGCACTGGAAGGAGTACCTGAGACACCAGAGGATCACGCTGCCACCCAGAGGGACCTCGACAAGCTGCAGAAATGGGCCAATGGAAATTTCCTGAAGTTCCATCAAGGGACATGCAAAGTCCTGCCCCTGGGGAGGAAGAGCCCCAGGCAGGAGGACATGCTGCGGTACCCGGCTAGAAAGTACCTTTCTACTCTGCAGAAAAGGCCCTGGTGGGCACTATGTTGAAGTGGAGCCAGCAAAGGTGGCCACTGGCGTGCTGGGCTGCCTGAGGAGGAGCAGTGCCCGCAGGCAGAGGGAGTAGATCCTTCCCTTCTGCCCAGCACTGGTGAAGCCACCCCCAGAGCCCTGTATCCAGCACCGGGCTCCCCAGGGCATGAGAAACAGATACTGACTGGAGAGAGCCCAGTGAAGAGCCACCAAGGTGGGGAAGGGACCGGAGCATTTCTCCAGTGAGGACAGGCAGGGAGACATGGGACTCTTCAGCCTGCAGAAGAGAAGGCTCGGGGCACCGTCTCCATATAGATCACTGTCTGAAGGGAGGGTGCAAAGATGGAGCCTGGCCCTTCCCAGTGGTGCCCAGGGTCCGTCCGGCTCAGGGTGGCCCTCCTTCAGCAGGGGCTGGCACCAGGTGACCCCCGGAGGGCCCTGCCAGCCCCAACCGCTCCGCAAGCGTCTGATGCTGGCGCAAGAACCAACAGCAGCAGGGACGCCTGAAAGGGGCCTGAGCAGGCACGGAGGTGTGAAGCAACGCTGCCGGGGGGGCTTTGCATCGCAGGGCCTGTCTCTGAGGCTGGGCGAGCGCCTGGGTGCATCCGCACGGGTACCCCTCAGAACACTGTGATGTCACAATCACCCCATGACATCACTTGCGCTGGGAAGCAACACGTGCCAGCGTTGTGTGCTGCCAGCGTCAGGTGGGACGTTGAGTCCTGTGGGCAGCACCCGAGCCATCGAGTTCTGCCACAGCATGCCAGACGTTGAGAGCTGCCAGCAGCCCAGGAGCCAGCGAGTCCTGCCGGAGGAACCTGAGCCTTCGAGTCCCACCAGCAGCACCCGAGACTTTGAGTCCTGCCGGTGGCACCTGAGCCTTCAAGTCTCACCAGTGGCATCCAACAAGTTTGGCCAGTGGCAAGTGAGACAGCAAGTGTCGCCAGCAGCTGACGGGACACCAACTGCCAGCAGCAGCAATGGAGGCATCCAGGCATGAGCCGGCAGCGTCAGGAGCCACCAGGATCTCCCTGCAGGAGGACGCCTGCCCCATCTGCTTGGGTCCCCTCAAAGGCCCCGCTGCCGTGGACCCGTGCTGGCATGCATTCTGCCATGATTGCATCCAGTGCTGGGCTGACACCAGCGTCACTGCCACCTGCCCGCTCTGCCGGGGGCACATCATGGCCATCCACCGCCTGCAGGGACAGGAGGACCACGATGGGGTGGCCTGCCATCATCACGGCCACCTCCATCCTGAAGTAGAGCCGGGGCGGCAGCAGAGGCGGAGGCGGCAGCGGCAGCAGCGGGGCCCCAGCGGTGCCCAACGCCGGAGACTCCCCAACGGCCCTGGGGAGCGCAGAGCCCCCATGCCCCGCCAGCGTGTCCACATACTGTCCGGCCAGCAGGACAGAGACCGCAGCCCTCTCCGCCAGTTGCAGGAGATCATGGAAGAGCTGCAATGGGTGCGCAGGTTATTGGAGGACGAGCTGGGCCCGGGGGATGACACGCAACACCTCCCCTTGCCCCGCTACCGAGCGAGGCGGCCGGGCACCCCATGGCCCCGCTGAAATAGAAACACTGGGGATCCTGAGAGGGTCCGCGCCTGGTTTCTTCCGTGTCTGCTTGCTCATCACTGCACAACTGGGGGAGTGAGAGGGGTCCGGCCCTGGGAACTGGGGGAGAGGGAAGGAGATGGCCCTGGGAGCTGGGCGAGAGGCCGGGAAAAGCGTCAAGGACTGTTAGAGGGGGACAAATGTGGGAATTGGGGAAGAGGGGCCACTACTGGCTTCTTCCCTGACACTTTGCTCATCCCTGCAGAGATGGGATGCATCCCGGGAAGGGGAAGGGGGAGTGCCCTGGGACTCTTGCCAGCAGATCCCCAAAGGGGCCAGTGCCTGCTCTCCTGAAGGCCAGGGTGACAAAAGCAGCTGAGAGGGAGGTTTCAGGGAGACCCTCCTCTCCTCTCCTGGCCCCCACGCCCCCGTGCTGCGGAGGGTTGCGGTCCCACCGGGAGGCTCTCCGGGCTGGGGGAGGCAGCCCTGGGACAGCCACCTGCCCAAGGGTAGCTGCCTGCGGGAGAAGCAGCCCCAGCTGGGATGTGCCTCACATTTTGGGAGTCTTCTTCAGGGAAACCCGCAGCAGCCACCCCTCGCCATCTCCTCCCACGCACTGGGTGGCTGTGAAGTCACAGTGCTGGGACTGTGCTGTTGCCCACCCTTGCCTGCCCCCTTGCAGACCTTACTTCCCGGGGCAGGATCCATACATTGGTGTCGAGAGTTCTGGGGGCTGTGTCTGCCCCAGGTAGGTCAGCCAAGCACAGAGTCACGCTGCTCAGGGCAACCGTGGCCGCCTGGGCTCTGGGGAGGGATGCAAAGGTGGAAATCAGGGATATTTGTATGGGAAAATGCTGGCAAGTGGAAAGTGGCTCTTCAGTACTTCCCAAAGGCTCCCGCTGAGCAGCATCCTCTTGCAGGAGTTCCCAGGCCACGCCAGGCATTGAGGTGGCCCTGTCTGTCCTTCCCTGGTCATAGGCAATAGGTATTTGTGATGAAAACTAGTAAACAGCAATAGGGAGGACATCTGTAAGCAGCTTTCCGGTACCCAGAGGAAGATCCAACCCTCGCAGGGCTTTTGGCAAAATCCCCCCTTATGGCACCGTGTGACTGGCTCTGGCACTGTGCCTGTACTGCAGTGTGGTATCAGCTCATCCCCCCCGAGAGCGCCAGGTACCAGCCCGCACCAGGGCTGGGGAGGCATTAAAAGAGGCTGAATCTGTAACGGATCCTCACTAGGCAATTGGTGTTTAAAGACTGTTCCTTGACTGTATTCCAGCCCCTTGATGGAACTTCTCACGTGTAAGCAAGCCCCGCTGGTCCATCCTGGCCATATATAATGGATGGCAACGGAGTGAAGGAACACAAACGTGGCTGAATATCGGTAACAGATGTCTGGGCAGCAGTGCGACAGGTCCCTCAGCTGAAGATCCCTCACTGCTGGTACCTGCCCTCTGTGCCAGCTGGTGCGATAACCCTCCCTCTGTCCTCAAACCTGGCTTGGCCGTGTGTGGTGGCAGGCGCTGCACTCCGCTGGCCTGAGGCGTGGGACGAGGCTTGGAGCCGATCTGCCCAGCCACTGTTCCCAGGACTGGCGCCGGGGATGCTGACAGGGGCCATGCCTGGCGTCTTCTACACCTGTTTGCACGCTGGGGGATGCACCCGTGGCCCTGCCTGGGGAGGGGCTGGGGGCCATGTTGCCTCCCCACAGATGCTCCCTTCCTCCCAGCTGGTGCTGACCTCTGTGTCCGCTGGGCAGGAGGCATCACTTCAGGAAAGACCCTTGGAAGGAGGCATCTTTCATGGATACTGCTTGGAGAAATGGGCCCAAATGATGCCTTTGAGGCATGGGGGAAAGATACAGGAGGGATCCCCTTCCCCTGGCAGACCAGGGCATGTACTATCCCGCCCAACAGGGAGGTGTCCTCCCCGCTCTGCAGTGAGGTTCCTCCTCACTGGGAAGGGTTTCAACCTCCAGCACCCACAGCAGCAGGTGCCACTCCATGGCAGTTACCACGATGGCTTCTGGGAGGACCGAGCCCCAGCAGGAGCAAGGGCTCCCACAGAACCGGGGTCACCATGGGGAGAGGTGTGGAGCAAGGGGCTCATCCCAGCAGAGGGTCTGCCTGGTTTGCTCCTCTTTGCCACCAAAAAGCATTCTGGCTTACAATTCCAGCTGAATTTGACCTTGGGCATTAGATGCGCATGTAGGGACAGTCCCTGGAGAGGGGCCAGAGTCCTTCATCCTCTTACCTTGTTCCTCCTGCTGTCACAAATGAATGTTAACTTGCCAGGGTTTGCTTTGAGCCTCACTGGGTTTTAGGTGGGCTTTTAGGAGAAGCAGTGGGAACTGCCCCAGCACGCTGGCTCCATGTGGGTCCCACTGGGCCGTGGTGGTTTTGGCATATGGAAGAGTGAAATAAAAGCCATGGTCTCCAGAGAGCTAGCCAGCCAAGAGTGGATGAATATGCACATTAATGTGTAATTAATGTGCAGTTATGGCTTCAGTTCTTTTGGCAGTGCAGAGTTAATTACAACTGAACTGTAAAGCATTGCACATGGATTTTATTTACTGGCTTATTAGTGGCATCTGTTCTCCCAGTGAAATGCCTCAGCTGTTTGGTCTTGTTCAAGGAAACCAGAAGAACTCATTGCATAGATGGTCCAGGCTAACTTACATGCTTTGGATGGAAGGATGCTAAAGGATGTGATCGCGCCACTGCATTTTCCTTTGGACCCTGCTTCTTCGTTTAATGCACTGCCCCAGCACCTGAGCCCATCACAATGCAAAGGGGAGCACAGGGCTTTGGCGCCAGCCCTGCAGGACATGCCCGAGTTTGAGAACCAGCAACTTCTGTCTTCCCAGCTGTCTCCCGGCACTGCCTCATGATGTTTTACAGTCTTCTCCAGCAAGAACCATCAGAGCTGGCTGGGGCCCACTGCTGCAGGACGCTCGTCTCACTCTTGAGATGCAGCAGCCTGGGCTGCCTGGTGTACCTGCCGCCGAGCCACAGCTGGCCAAATCGCTTGCTGCTGCAGCATCTACTGCATTGGCTGCCTTCCTGGCCTGGCTTTGCTGCTTAGCACATTTCCTGAGGAAGTTGAATGCTGGTTTTGTTAAGAAAATTTTATGGCAAATGCAAGTTAAGTGGCTGCAAATCCAGTGGAGAAGCCAGTTCACTTAGGGCATGGAACTTAACAGGAGCAGGAGAAATGAGGTGCCTCTGGTGTGACAGGGAGGTTCCTCACCTGGGGCTTCTGTTACGAAAATTCTCACCTGGCCTGTGCTGACTGAGGCGAGAGGCCGGGATGCAAAGCAGAGAACTACAAGGGTAAGTGGTTATTCACACGCATGAGGTGTCCCAGCCAAACCAGGGCACCCAAGTGTGGTTTTACACGGGGTTCTTACACCCTTCCAGTGTTCCGGTACAACACGGCTTGGCTAATCACCAACACCCACGCCACCAATCGCTGATCGCAGCAGAACTTTGCAAAGCCGCTCTGTTTCTGCAGCATTCTTGCCACTCGCCTGTTGATCCAGTGTCCCTGCAGTCGGTCTTGCTGGCGGTGGGGACCTGTGACACCGGATGATGCTGGGAGGGTTTCAAAGACGTGCCAGAGGGGCTGTGGGGTGGCGTTAGCGTGGCTGTCCCAGGGATAAAGCTGTTTCTCCTTCACGGACAGCCCTGAGCTTCCCAGCAGCACAACCCTTTGTTCCAGGGCCGGGCCGCCCTTTCGGTTGTTTTAATTAAGCACGAACGATACCAAAGTCTCCAGTAAAATTCCACTATCTCATCACATCACAGTGTACAACTAATATATATATTACATGTATATATACAAATAAAGTTAATACATTTTGGCACTATAAAGACTGATTGAAATTGATAGTTAGGGAAGGGATTTTTCATCGCACTTGCCAAACCAGCAACGCACCCAAGCCTCCATCAGAGCTGCTGCTCCTTGCTGGCAGCACCCATGTGCCGGGTCCCCGCTGCCCCCTGTGCAGCCCCTGCCCACCACACCTGCTGCGAGGGGCCAGGGCACCAGCGTCTCGCCCCACGTGGGGCTGACAGCAGCGGAGGGTGGGCACTGGGGGCTGCGGGTGGAAATCGCTGCTGTGGGGAGCGTGACTCAGCCGCTCCAGCAAACTCGGGGCTTGCCCGGACGCCGCAGCTTCTCGGCAGGGACCGCTTCTGCAGCCTGATTTGCTGGGAGGCTGCCAGCAGCCCTGCCATCTCCTCCTCTCTGCAGGCAGCTCGCAGGCAGCTCTGCCCCGTTCTCTGCTCATCGCCTGTGTCTCCGGTGACAAAATGACCCGCTGGAGGACAGGGACACAGGTCTGACTCCTGGACATTCATGGAGCACAGGAGCTGGTGATGTGGCCGAAGGATGCTGCAGGGAAGGTACAGGCAGCCTTGCTGACAGTCGTGCCGGTGGAGGGGCAGTGGGGTGGCCGCGGGTCATAGGCAGCGTCCAGTGCCTGCCGTCAGGGCTTGGTGCTCCTTTCCCCGTGGGTGCTGTGACCACCCAGCGCGGCTGAGGGGTGACCTGGTGCCTGGGTGAGGGGCCCTGTGCTGCCTGCAGTGGGACAGGCTGCCAGACCCCTCCGAGGTTCAGCCCCACTCCTGTGGTGCTTGCCAGGCTGGGGAGGGATGGGGGGCAGGCAGTGTGTGCTGCAGGGGAGGCTCTGCCCTTGACCCCAGTGCCCTTAAGGACAGGTATTCTGAGTGTTCTATCAGTGCAGTTGTTCAGCCCCATGGTGGCCATGGAGGACCTGGTGTGAGAGCCCCTCCAGCATGGACTTCTGTATTGCTGGTGGCCATGCCCCAGACCCCCACCAGCCTGCCCACCCTGGAGGGTCGGGAACAAGGATTAAGGGGTGTTTGACCTTATTCAGAAGGCGCTTTCTCAAGCAATTAGTTCTGCCAGTGGATTGTGCTGATGCAGAAAGCCAGTCTGCCAAAATCAGGCTCCTAAGGCTGGTGGGGCTGCGTGGTCCCAGGAGGGAGCCCTGGAGGGAGGCTGGCAAAAAGGCTTTTCCTCGCTGCTCCCTGCCTGCGGCAGCCTGAGCCAGGGGAAGGAAACTTGAAGGAAACACAAGGGTAGCCATGATTTTGCTCCACCACTCCTTGTCCCCCCTAAGGGCTACCCTCCCTCGGGTGTGATGCAGAGTCTGTCTTGCAGAAAGGCAGCCAAAATCCTCCCTAACACAGACCTGCTGACCCACAGCTTCACCGGAGTGCTGTGCTTCTTCGTTACCTAAGCACGGCTCCCTGAGAGGACACCCATTCCCCTTTGGGCTCCAGAGACACCTGGGAGCTTTTCCACCCTTGCTCCAGCAGCTCTCCAGCCTCAGCAGTTCAGGAGCTCAGCGACGGGGGCTGTGAGTGTTTGTGGGTGGGCTCAGGAGTTTTGCAGCCCCTGCCACGCAGCATGCCTGCGTGCAGCTGGGTGTTAGCTCTGGGATCTCGGGGCACCTTTGCAGAGGGCACGGGGCCCCCCTACAGAGGAGTGCCCTGTGCCTGCAGGCAGCGTGTTGGCGCAGATTTTCTGTGCAGGGCCAGGCTCGGGCTGCTCGCACAGGAGACCTGGTTTCTGGTGTCCCTGCTGCCAGAAATATCCCAGCTGCCTGCAGCAGAGAGCAAGCGAGGAGAGCTGCAGGCTGGTGGATGGCCAGGCAGCTGCGATGGTGGGCAGAGCGTGGTGGGGTCAATTGGCAGAGGCCGATGGATCGCTCAGGGGCAGCGTAGTGCACCCTGAGGCTGGCTCACTGTCCACGTAGCCCTTGTGTCAGGACCGTGGTGAGGGTCTGGCAGGTTTCCGACAGACCTCTCTCCACCCAGGGAATGATGGAGAGGGCACCCCAGTGCTTTAAGTTCATGGGTATCCTTTTTCTTTTCTGCCGCACTCAGGATGGAGACGTTCAGGACCTTCCAGCCTAGGAACAGGAGAGAGGAGGCTGAGGGGGGCAAGACACAGCAGCCATGGCAGCGCGTGGCCGGTGCACCAGGGTGCTCCCCTCTGAACTGAACAAGGTGTGCCCTGAGAGAGGAGATGACCCTGCCACTCACCCCAGGAGGATGAGCGACTTCGAGGTGGTCCCCAACCTCCAGCAGAGCAGCAGCAGTGTCTCGAAGAGCAGACGGAAGGCACATTTCCCCAGCGGCAGCAATGAAAAGGCAAGTTCAGGTGGTGCTGGAAGAGGGGAGCAGCTGGCCACACACAACAAAAGAGTGTTAATGAGTTATCCAGTGATTCATTAATGGGAGCATTAGATCACTTTAGTTTTAGGGACAGACAGAAAAAACCCCAAACATCTGAGGTACAAGTCCAGCATGCATATCTCCTCTCCTTGCAGTACACCTGGCTTTGTCCCTGCAGATAGCGATGGAGCTTGCTTTCTTCACATCAAAAGAAGCACCCAAATATGCTCCAAGTACCAGGGTGCCTTCTCCCTGCCCTAACTTCTGGCCCTTTGCAGAAACCCTGACTGCTTGCTGATTTTCCTGCTCCCTCAGGAAAATCTCATCTCGTGGATTCCTGAAAACATCCGGAAGAAAGAGTGCACCTACTTTGTTGAAAGCTCGCAGACGTCAGATTCTGGGTGAGTCAGACAGTCCCTCATTCCCCTCCCCTGCCAGGAAAGCAGAAGGGGTGTTTGGTGAAAAACCTACAGCACCAGAAAATCCCACCTTTCTGTTAAAGAAGCTGGGGTCAAGGGAATTCACAAATGCCTTTCTGTCTGGCTCTTCACCCTGCTGTGTCACCACATGGCTGTTACTCTGTGTCCCAGTGAGGAACCTTTCTGACGCCTTTGCATGCAGTAATTTTCATCGTACTTCATCCCAATCCAGAGCAACGTTAATATTTCTGTCCTAAACCTCTACAGCTGGAAATGTCAATTTTTTGCTAGATTTCCCCCCAAGCAGTGCCTTTGTTTCTGCACAAGGTCTGAGCTAGAGGACGAGCTGGGTGGGAGATGCTGGTGCTGGGCTGAGGCAGGTGGGCCAGCTGGGCTTTGCCTTTTGGGTTTAGATTGTTTTTGGAAAAGTTGGTGGTGTGTGTTTCAGGAGGGTTGTGTGCGAGTGCGGCTATCTCAGGGAACAGCACCTGGAAGATGCTGCCAAACCTCCCATCTTCCTGGGGAAGGAATGGGATGCCAGCAGGCACATCCAGGAAATGCCAACAGATGCCTTCGGTGATATCCACTTCACGGGCCTGGGACAGAAGATGGGGAAGGTGACCTGTTTTCCTGTCTCTGGTGCACAGGGAGCCGGCGGTCAGGTCATGCGTGGCAGATGAAAGGCGCCTATTTCCTTCCGGAACGGGAAGATGTTGGGGAGGCCTGGAAATGCCCCAAAGGCAACACTGACCCAAACAGAATTAGGGGGGTGGGACAGGATCCCTTCTCTCTCCCAGCCCCGTACCAAGTCCCTTTCTGGAACCACGAGACTGCCCTTCATGCCGTGAGGCCCCTGCTTCAAGGGGTGGCTATTCCCCTCTCCTCGTCCTTAGGTTCGTCTTGGGAATGCTCAGTCCCAGGGAAGCGAATGGGAACAGGGTCACGCACAAAGACCTGGGGCAGCAGCAGCCACTGGGAAACAGCGTGGGAGGCCCCTGGTTCTTTGGTGGGATAGAAGAAATCGTGGTGGGGGTGCCCTGTTACCCTCCCCCTGTTGTTTTCACCCAAAATGCATGTTATGCTCCCTTTTTTGCAGTACGTGCGTGTCTCCTCAGATACCCCTCCACGCGTCATCTACCACCTCATGACACAGCACTGGGGCCTTGATGCACCCAACCTGCTCATCTCAGTCACTGGGGGAGCCAAAAACTTCATCATGAAGCCAAGGCTGAAGAACATCTTCCGGCAAGGGCTGGTCAAAGTGGCCCAGACCACTGGTAAGAGCTGCAGAGGCTCTCCCCACGGTTGCAGCAGGCGAGGGGCCTGTCACCCGGCCATGCCAGGTTCAGCGAGTTGGGGTGCTGTAGGAATGCCGAGCTGGCCTGACGGCTTGCAGGTCCCTGTCTGGACTAGCCCCACCAGGGATGGACTATTCTTGCTTAATCACTGCAAACAGGCTCATAGGGAGCTGGACTGAGATTTGCAACACGTTGCTGAAGAAGACATCTCCTGTGCTGTCAGGGCTTGAGGTAGTGGGCAGGGAAGGCATCTCCTGGGGGATGGAGCATCTCCAAGGACCAGGTGTTCCTGCAGCCGTATAGGGGGATGCTAGGAGACTGCTGTGAGCAGAGCCTCTCCCTTCCCAAGCCCCTCTCTGACCCCCAGGAGCCTGGATCATCACGGGGGGGTCCCACGCCGGTGTGATGAAACAGGTGGGAGAGGCAGTGCGAGACTTCATCCTGAGCTGCAGCCACAAGGAAGGCGACATTGTCACCATTGGCATAGCCACCTGGGGAACCGTGTACAACCGGGAGAGCCTCATCTGCCCCATGGTGAGCCAGGCAAAGCTGGAGATGTGTTTGCTTTGCCTACGCCTGGACTTCAGGGGAAGTCCTGCCAGGGACCATGGTGGGAACGGGTGCTTCAAGGTGTGCCTGTGGCTGGCAGCCCTGGTAAAACCCAGCTGTGCCAGAAGGAGCGATGGTCTTGGGCTGATAGCTGCTGAGAAGCACCTCTGCCCTACCCAGTGTCTTGTGTAGGTGCTGTGCTTCTCCTGGGAGGACCCTTGTGGGTGTGAGGGCAGGTGGAGCAGAAACAGAAGCGCATGGGGCAAGGCTGACACACAGGCTGCAGGGGCGGCAGTTTGGCCAGACTGTGCACTCGTGCTGGCCTGTTCCTGTCCCACATGCTGGTTGCTTTGGTCATCTGGTACTCCTCCTCTGCAGCCCTGCCAGGCTTCTCCCAGAGCCTCTCCTCCTGCACCTTACAGGGTGGCTTTCCAGCCGAGTACATGCTGGATGAGGAGAACCAAGGCAGCCTGTCATGCCTGGACAGCAACCACTCCCACTTCATCCTGGTGGACGATGGGACCCACGGGAGGTATGGGGTGGAAATCCCACTAAGGACCAAGCTGGAGAAGTTCATTTCGGAGCAGACCAAGGTGAAAGGAGGTAACGGCAACACGCAGCCAGGCCTGGGGCAGAGGAGGGCACAAGGCAGGATGGGCCATCCATGGGGAAAGGGTGCCCATCCTGGCCTCAGGTGAGAGGGGAGGCTGTGGCTTCCCTGGAGGATCCAGGCAAGCGGGTTGAGAGGGTTGTCAGGAGAAGTGTGGAACCTTGCTCCTCACAAACACGAATCGAATTGTGGGTTGACACAAATCAAAGAGCCTTTCTTTGCCAGCTGCTTGGCTTATGGGGTCACCAAAGGAGTCCCCAAACCTTGTGATGCTGAGCTGATCAGGGAGAGCCATTTTTCCTAAAGGGTCAGGCCTCCAAGGGGGCTTCCAGGTGGGACCTTCTTGCTGTGTAAATCATCTTTTATTCTAACACATGCTCCAGCATCATGACTGCCAGGAGAGGGTCTCTCCTCTCTCCTGGAGCCTGGCTCATCAGGGGCAGTGCTCCCTCCCTGTCTGTCACACCCCACCGCTCAGAAGGGACCGCATCCAGCTGCGTGGCAGGGTGCTGCCCCACGGGGAGGTGACCCTGGACTCTGCTTCCCTGCAGGCGTTGCTATCAAGATCCCCATTGTGTGTGTGGTGCTGGAAGGAGGCCCTGGGACACTTGATGTAAGGAACTGCTCCTGCTCGCTCCTGACCAGGGTGGTGGGTGGTGGGAGGGGGCAGCTCCTTGCCTGGGGTGCTGCTCTCCGGCATGGGTGCGAGCGTGGTGGCACACCAGCTGAAATGCATCTGGCCTCTGGGTGGGGTTAGGACCAACCTCCCCGCTCTGTTGCAGACCATCTACAATGCCATCACCAACGGGACCCCCTGTGTGATTGTGGAAGGGTCTGGGCGTGTGGCTGATGTCATTGCACAGGTGGCCAGCTTGCCTGTGCCCAAGATAACCATTGCCTTGATCCAGAAGAAGCTGAGCATGTTCTTCCCTGACACCTATGAGCTCTTCACTGAGGGCAAGCTGGTGGAGTGGACCAAGAAGGTGAGTTTCTTGCAGGCAGACAGCTCCTCTTGCTGAGCTTGAGGAGATCAAAGGGGTCCCCAGGGGTCCTTGCCCATGAGCAGGAAGGCTCTCAGCATGAAGTTTAAGGCTAATCTCCTGCTGACCATCCATCTCCCCCCCTGCCTGCTCGCCTTGGGCAGAGAGGTACCATTTGGGACCAGCCCCAGCCAGGCTGGGAGACCCGGCACAGGGAGTCTGAAGGCAGCTTGAAAGGAGCAAGGGATTGCCCCACGCAGGACAGGGGGCTGTGGGAAGCAGCAGGGAGGAGATGCTGATGATGATTGCTTGCCCATGGCTCTCCTTTGTAGATCCAAGACATAGTGCGGAGCCGGCAGCTCCTGACCATTTTCAGAGAGGGCAAATGTGGCCAGCAGGATGTGGATGTGGCCATCCTCCAGGCCCTGTTCAAAGGTGAGGGGTGGGGAGCTGCTGGGGATGGTGGGGCAAGATGAATGGGATGGGGGTCACAAGTCACCTCCTGCAGCTCCTTGACTTATGGGGTCACCAAAGGGGTCCCTAAACTTTGTGATGCTCATTTGATCAGGAAGAGCTGTTTCTCCCAAAGGGCCAGGTCTCCAAGGGGGCTTCCAGGTGGTATCTTCTCACCGTATGAATGAACCTCTGTTCTAACAAGTGTACTTTGCATGCAGCATCCAGAAACCAGGACCACTTTGGTCGTGAGAACTGGGACCACCAGCTGAAATTAGCTGTGGCATGGAACAGGGTGGACATTGCTCGGAGCGAGATCTTCACGGATGACCATGAGTGGAAGGTAAGGCAGTACCTGTGCTGTTTGTCCAGTCAGGCTTACATCTTGTCCCACTTGAGAACTGTGGATATCGAGGGTACTTTTCACCTCAACTGTGCCTAGGGAGAGTATTTGAAGGCGTTTCTCATGGACCCTAAACTCCCACCACATTGCTAGGGGCTCTTAATCCGTGCTGGTTTTCAAAAGTGCTCTCAAACACGCAAAGCGGAGGTGAGCACAGCCTGCAATTCACCGCTTGTAAAGGCCCTATTTGCCCTGTCACTGTTTACTAAGGTGACTGGTACTTTGCTCAAAACCAGTGTCTTCTAAAGACAGTTCACCAACCTAGAGCCCAAAATACCTCTTGCCAACTCTGCCTTGCGGTCGCTGCTCATGCCACATTGTCAAACGGCAACTTGTCTCTAAACTGATCTCACTCAGCCTGGTGCTTCCCTGCTCTGACTTTACTACAGAGCGGGGCAGGGAGCAGCACCAGCCAGTTCTGCTGTCCCACTTCTGATCTTGCTGCTGAGAAGTCAAAGCTGAGCAGGATTATCTGTCCCTTCTGATGGGGCTGCGGGACTTGGAATGGATTTTCCTATTTGGTTCAACAGTTTGGGTTCCCCCAGCTCCATATTCTTTGTGGGACTGGGAAGGACTGGTGGGAACCAGGAAGCTGAAGAGGAAATATTTGATGGTGTGAAAATGCACAGCCCAAGAAAGATCCACAGCTCTGTCAGGAAGGGCGGACGAGGCCGGCTCTCAGATCAGCCGATGCAGGCCAGGGCTGTTGCAGGTGCTGCAGCCCTGGACCGCTGTGGCTGGCATGAAAAGCTGGGGCTGAAACCAAGCTATGGCAGAAGGTCAGCAGGTACCTTCCTGCTGGGACAACACCTCCCCCCTTACCCACGGGCCTTGCTTTCACTTCTAAGCACATGGACATGTCGCCTTGGAAAGGAAAACCCCACAAAGGCTGAGCTGGGTGACTACCAGGAGCAGCTGATCTCCCCGTGGCTGAGATCTGGCTGGCAGCACCACAGTCCTTCAGCTGAGGCATTGCACAGGAGACAAGCCTCTGAGGTCCCGTTCGTTTGCTTGGTGCATCCTCGTGAGCTGGGGAAAGAGGGTCTACCCTCTACCCTACCCTATCCCTCCACCCGGCAGCCAAGGGCACAGAGGGCACACTAACCCACAAGCATGCCGCTGGGGGATGTCCTGCAAGTCCAGGTGCCTCCCGGCTGCTCTCTCACACCCCAAAACTCCTTGTGTGCTCAGGGATAAAAACTTCCCCCCCCCCCCCACCCCGTGAGGCTCTGCTCTGGGGCCCTGGAGCTTCTCACCTCTGCCTCTGGCCTGCCAGCCCACAGATCTCCACCCCGTGATGGCAGCTGCCCTGATCTCCAACAAGCCAGAGTTTGTGAAGCTGTTCCTGGAGCAGGGAGTGCGTCTCAAGGAGTTTGTCACCTGGGACACCCTGGTTTACCTCTACGACAACGTGGCACCATCCTGCCTGTTTCACAGCAAGCTGCAGAAGGTCCTGCTGGAGGAGAGAGAGCACGCAGCTGGCTCCAAAATGCCAAAAATCCAACTGCACCATGTCTCCCAGGTGCTGCGGGAGCTGCTGGGCTGCTCCACACAGCCTCTCTACCCCAAGCCCAAGCACGCGGAGCGGCCCCGGCTCTCCATCCCTGTCCCGCACATCAAGCTGAATGTACGCATCTCCAGGTTGCGTGGTGGTGGGGTGGTGGTGGAGAGGGGAACGCTGGCTCAAGAAGCCATCTTGGAGGCTGCAGCTCGGTCTCTGTCCTCTTGCCTGCTCAAGAATCCCACTTCAAGTCCCTTAAAGCCCTGTCCAAGTCGTCTGCCCCACATTCAATGCATGACTCCCATCCTCCTACGCCTGGAGCACCTTGTGGCTGCGTAATGCCGGTGGGCAGGACCCGGTGGGGTGGGTGCACTGGACAGGCTTGGCACATCCCCACGTGATCCTCACCCTAGAAAAAGCGGCATTTCCAGGATGAGTCCAGTCTTGGCCACGCCGCAGCAAAGGCCCCTCCGTGGGTGGTGGAGGCAGGCACCCAGGGTTTGGGGGTGGCTTTGTGCTGAGGGGCTTTCTGCTCTCTGCAGCCTCTTGGCAGGAGGTCTGACCATTGCACACCTTGCAGGTTCAGGGGTCAAGTCTCCGGTCCCTCTACAAGCGCTCTGCCGGCCGAGTCACCTTCACCATGGACCCAGTCCGAGACCTGCTCATCTGGGCTGTGGTCCAGAACCGCAAGGAGCTGGCAGAAATCATCTGGGCCCAGGTATCACAGCCCAGAGCTGTTGGTCACAGCTGAGAGGCTCAGATGGAGCCAAACCTCCCAGCCCCGAAAGGAAAGATCCCTGCTGGGATTCGGGACATGGCGGTGCCCGAGCCTGACCCCCAGCCAAACGGGAGCCAGCTAGTGAGCCTGCGGACACTTGATGCTCATCCCCAGCCACACCACGAGGCGAGGTCCGTCTCTTCCCAGCCAAAACACACGCTGCAGCCAGAGGCGGCAAGCTGGCCCAGAAGCATGCTTTGCCATGCAAAGGCTGGGGGGGGGCTCAGCGCGGTACAGGCAGGACACAGGGGCACGGCAGCTGGGGTGGAGAAGGCTTCCAGCCATAAGCAGCATCCCCGGACAAGAGGCAGTGTGGCCGGGGGTGTGGTGAAGACGCCGTGCAGAGCTGTGGAGTCACGCTGTCCTGTCACCCAAGGCTTCCCACAGGGACAGCAGGGTTGTCCCCAGATTGCCCATGGCTGCGGGTTTCCTGCTGCCCCTGCAGCCAGAGGGGAGCACAGCTCAGCCCTTGCATGGCGAGCTGCCCACCCTGAGCCGCCGTCTGCTTGGGACGCCCTCCTCCCCTCCGGTGGGAGCCGGGGGGGGCTTGGCAGGACTGCTGGCACCTGCGGGGCAGGGTGCAGGAGCCCCACTCTCTCTCTGCCCTCTTTGCTCCAGAGCCAGGACTGCACGGCTGCCGCGCTGGCCTGCAGCAAAATCCTGAAGGAGCTCGCCAAGGAGGAGGAAGACACCGACACCACCGATGCCATGCTGGCCCTGGCTGAGCAGTACGAGCAGAAGGCGATCGGTGAGTGGGAGGGGTCCGGCAACCCAGAGCTGCCCGAGTGCCCTGCAGGGCTGGCTAGCTGTGCCCAGGAGGTGTCTGGGGGTGACGGGTGGCATGGGTGGTGCCCAGCACCCTTGCCGCGGTTGGGGTTGTGGTGCTGTGAGCGCTGTGCCCGGGAGGTAGTGGGAGTGCAGAGGGTGCTGCTGTGTGGTGCCATGTCCGGATCCAGCTGTGAAGGGTGACCCTGAGAGCACCTCACCGAGCCCCAGGCTGGCCCAGAGCTCAGCCTTGTCTCCCTGGTACCTTCCTGGCCAGGCGTGTTCACAGACTGCTACCGCAAGGATGAAGAGAGAGCCCAGAAGCTTCTCACCCGCGTCTCTGAGGCCTGGGGGAAGACAACCTGTCTACAGTTGGCACTGGAGGCCAAAAACATGAATTTTGTGTCCCATGGGGGTGTCCAGGTGGGTTCCCAGCAGCGGTGCTTGGAGGGGAAGCACTCAGGTGTTCCCTGCCCCAGAGCCAGGGTTCCCTGTTAGCAGCAGCGGGGCTCTGCCCCTCGCCCCCGCTCTGATGGCAGAAGCTCCTGTAACCAGTGCTCCTCTTCCTCCCTCCTTACAGGCCTTTCTAACCAAAGTCTGGTGGGGAAAGATGTGCGTGGACAATGGGATTTGGCGGGTGATCGCGTGCATGCTGTTCTTCCCACTTCTCTGCACCAGCCTTATCACCTTCAGGCACGCAGCTGGGGCATGTGTGCACCGAGGCAGGGATTTCCTCCAGCCTCGCTCTGCAGCTGGCTGCGAGAAGGTGCCGTGGCATCTCCTCAGGCAGCTGAGCCCTGCTTCTACCCCTGCTCCCTGCAGGGAGAAGAGGCTGCAGCCCATGGGCTGCATGATGCGCCTCCGAGCCTTCTTCACCGCACCCATCGTCATCTTCCTCATGAACATCCTCTCTTACTTCACCTTTCTCCTGCTCTTTGCCTACGTCTTGATGGTTGACTTCCAGCCACTGCCGTCCTGGCGGGAGTACCTCATCTACTTCTGGCTCTTCTCCCTGGTGTGTGAGGAGACCCGCCAGGTACGGGGCAGGCAGGGCAGAGGCTGGGAGGAGGTGAGAGGAGGGAGAGACACCCCTCTGGGTGCTCCTGGGAGGTCCTGCACAGCTCATATTCCCATGCTGCTTCTCATGTCACCACCCGTTCGGAGAGGTCCCTGCAGAAGGGACTGCCAGATGCCCCTGTTTCCGAGACCATTGGCTACGTCTGGCCTGGTGCCAGGTACTTGCAGGAAAACATGCTGGTTTGAGCTGAAAACGTCAGGAGATGGAGGGGCTACCTCCTTCCTTGGGTATTTATTCCCAGAAGCATTTCCAGGCTTTGCTTGACGTTTGATTTTTTTCAGCTTTTGCTTCAACAGCCCAGAGCTTTCTTCACCAGACTAAAGAGCCCCATGTCTCAGGTATCTCTCCCCACGCTCCTTCCACGCCCCTGTAGAAAACCCCATAAGCTCAGGTTAACCTCAGGTAAGCAGGAGGGTCCCGTGAAGGGCAGCAGGTCTCTGTGGTCCCTCCCATCCACAGGGCACACGAGTATCCTACAAGGCTCTCACTGAAATACCAACCCCTCTTCTCTTCCAAACAGCTCTTGTATGATCCAGATGGGTTTGGCGTTGTGAAAATGGCTTCCCTGTATTTCAAGGACTTCTGGAATAAGCTAGATATCTGCGCCATCCTCATCTTTATCACAGGGCTGACTTGCAGGTGAGCTGCAGAGCTACTCGGCAGCGCGCAGGCTCAAGCCACAGCTGAGGCTACAAAACTAGTGTAAGAATTGTGCAGGTTTTTCAATTGCAATTTCTTCTTCCAAAGGCCAAAGCAGATCTTTGTTGCCACGTGATTAATTCTGATCAATCCACTTCTGCTTTCAGCTGCTTTTAGGAAAGAAGTTTTTCATGCCACAACTGTCACCCAGCAATCTGGGGAAGCGCGCTCATATTGCAGAAACAATCCTGCGAGATCAGAAAAAAACCCACACTGGCGACACTGAGGTGTTTCCTTTCCTTTTTTTCTGTGCCCAGGCTGATTCCATCAACGTTATACCCCGGGCGCATCATACTGTCGCTGGCTTTTATAATTTTCTGCCTGCGTCTGATGCACATTTTCACAGTCAGTAAAACGCTGGGGCCCAAGATCATCATTGTGAAGCGCATGGTGAGAGCTGCCCTCCCTCCTGCCAGGGTGATCAGCTAGAGCACGGGATGGATGTGCCACCTGTGTTCTCCTACCCTGGAGTGAGGTTTGCTCCAGGACACAATTTTGCTTCCCCTCTGTCTTTGCAGATGAAGGACGTCTTCTTCTTCCTCTTCCTGCTAGCAGTGTGGGTGGTGTCCTTCGGCGTCGCCAAGCAGGCCATCCTGATCCACAATGAGGAACGTGTGGAGTGGCTTTTCCGTGGCGTGGTCTACCACTCTTACCTGACCATCTTCGGGCAGATTCCCTCCTACATTGATGGTACAGGACACCAGCCTGTGACAGCACGTGGCGTGAGCAGGGTGGCTGTGGCAAGGCTGAGGGCTTCCAAGCTCATGCCACAGTCTGCCTAGCTCCTGCGTGGAAGTCCTGCAAGGGGCTCCTCTCCAAGCACAACGTGAGGCCAGAAGGGAGCAATGGCAGGGTGTGGGGATGGAGCTCTGCTCCGGCATGTTGGGAGCACTGCTGTGGATGCAAACCCAGGAGTGGCATCTGCCCACACAGGCAAGGGAGCACCCTAGCAAAGGCGCAGGAGCATGAGTCGATCCAGCTCGGTGCCACAAAGCTGGTGGCAGCGAGCAGAGCACCTGGGATGATGCAGGTCGAGGTCAAATCCCTGCCCAGTGCTAAAGTCCCTTGGTGCTGGGCACTTTCAGAGAGCGCAGCGTGCTCCCTGAGACATGAGGTTTGGCTGCGGCAGCGTCACGCTGTGCTCTCTGGCAGGGGTCAACTTCAACATTGACCAGTGCAGCCCCAATGGGACCGACCCCTACAAGCCCAAGTGCCCAGAGACAAATGAGGACAACAAGAAACCCATCTTCCCGGAGTGGCTGACGGTCATCTTACTGTGCCTGTACCTGCTCTTCACCAACATCCTCCTTCTCAACCTCCTCATTGCCATGTTCAAGTGAGTCTGACCTGTCCCCACAGTCCTGACAGTGAATCGAGCTGGCTTTGCTTGCAGGCTTGGCCACGGCCAGGGCACCGCACACTGAGAAAGTGCAAGGAGGGTGCTGGGGCACATGCTGACAGAGCACAGGGCACTTGCGGGGGGCCATAGATATGGTGGAAGTGGCTGGTGCAGGCCAGGGCTGGTCAGAGACAGGTAGGAGCTGGGGCACCATACAGACATGATGTGACCTCTCGTTCCCACGGCACGGCTGACGCCTGGGCTCTTCCCCAGCTACACCTTCCAGCAGGTCCAGGCTCACACAGACCAGATCTGGAAGTTCCAGCGGCACGACCTGATCGAGGAGTACCACGGCCGCCCACCTGCGCCTCCACCCTTCATTCTCCTCAACCACCTGCAGATCCTGGTCCGGCGAGGCTTGCTCCGCAGGCCGGCCACGCGCCACAAACAGCTCAGTGAGGACCAGCATCTCCCCTCCTGCCCTTCGCCCCCTCCCCGGGGCATGGCACTGTGCACCGAGGCACGAAGCTTGGCGCCCAGGCTGTGGTACCGGGGCTGGGGACGCCTGGGGATCTGACAGCACTGCTGTCCCCTTCCTCTGGCAGAAGAGAAGCTGGAGAAGAACGAGGAAGCTGCCCTCCTCTCCTGGGAGATGTACCTGAAGGAGAACTATCTGCAGCACCAGCAGTGCCAGGAGAAGCAGAACACAGAGCAGAAGATCCAAGACATCGCACAGAGGTACCAGCGCTCCTGAGGCAGAGTCATCCTTCTGTCCTTCAGCGTCCTGGGCAGGGAAGAGCTGGGATCAACGCAGAGGTGGCTGCTGAGGGGGCTGCTCTCTGCACTGTCCCTCCAGGGTTGATGTCCTGGCAGAGCTGCTGGACTTGGACCGGGTGAAGAGGACAGGGCTGGTGGAGCAGAGGCTGCTCTCTCTGGAAGACGAGGTGAGGCAGAAGTTGAGCAACTACCTAAGAAAGACGGGGTTTTCCAGGGACTGAGTCAACAGAAGCACAAGGGAAAGCCCCTCTGAATCAATCCCCCTGAAAACAAGTTTGAGTTTCCTTGCCAAACAGTAGCATCCAAGAGGAAAAGGTCTATGGGAAATGTTCTGTTTGATTTGACTCCGAAGTGAGCAGGATGAAGGTGGGATGTGGTGGGATGTGCCCCTGCCTCCGCTGGTCACCCAAGCAGTTAGACCAGACCCAGCTCCTCTCCTTGGTCTCAGAGGACCCTCCAGACCTCCTGGAGACAGGGGACTCCCTGCTCCTTCCCCGTGAAGCTGTTCCACACCCCGCACCAGCAGTGGGGTGCCCGGGGAGCCGGACCAGGCCCCAGCGTCTCCTCTCTGAGACAGCCGTGGCACGGCTGCTGTTTCCACTTTCATTTCCACGTGCCATGAAAAAAATATTTCCCTGGAGGCAGTTTTCCAAGCCGAGCATTGGGCCACAGCAAGGACTTCTGCTGCCCTGGGGGGTGAGCGGCCGGCAGCCGAGGGCAGCAGTGCCTCCTGCCAGGGCCGTGTCCTGCAGTACTCAAGCAAGGGAGCCCGGGGGGCAGCGGGGGTCCGAGAGGGCTGACCCCGCTGCGTCCCATGCAGGTGCATCAGAGCGCCCAGGCCCTGAGGTGGATAATGCAGGCGCTGCAGGGCAATGGCTTTGGCTCAGGCGAGGACATGCCGCCCGTGGGTAAGCAGAACCTGTCTCCACCCCAGCAGCACCAAGGAACCCCAGGACACCACCCATGGGCTACGGGCCAGGGCTGAGCAGTCCCTCGCACCCCTCTGTTAAGCAGCAAGGCAGAGGAGAGGTTCCTTTGGCCCAGGGAGGTCTGAGGGCTCCATGAGGCCACCCAGCCCCTCCTGTGGCCATTCCCACCCTCCACTCCAGAGCCCTCCCTGCAGCCCATGGCTGAGGCTCTCCACTGCAGCATCCCTGGAGGAGTTCCTCCAGGGCCTGCCAGAAGGGATTTCAGGGGCCAGGTCACCCGGGGACATCAGCATCCCCATGGAGAGACCCAGCTGGGCCCCTCAGCAGAGCCACAGTCCGCGGCACCAGACTCAGCACGCTGCTTTGTGGGGCCTTGCTGTCTGTGTCTGCCTCACAGGCTCCAGCAAAGCCCTGGAGACGAAAGCCTTTGACCTGGAGAGGAAACTTGAGGAGACCCAGCCCCTGCACCACGTGCTTGCCCGAAACCTCCTGTACCCAGGGTCTCACACACACCGTTTCCCTGTGCCGGATGAGAAGGTTCCCTGGGAGGTAGGAGCCGTGACCCGGGGCAGTGGGGCTGGGAAGAGGGCGATGGGGCAGATCCCAGTAGCGATGGGAATAGGAACAGACCTGTCGTCGCACCTGTGTCACACTTGGGAACACCTGTTCTTCCCAGCCCTGGAAGAAGTGGCTTCCTGGAGCAGCTGCTCTGAGGACCTCCCAGGGACAAGGCAAGGCGAATGGGCATTGTTCTTGCTGGGATCTGCAGTGCTAGGGGTGTCTGAGGATGCTCGGTTGGGAGACAGAGGGTACAGCCACCTGGGTCTGCATTTCCTGAAGCGGGGCTGGCTCAGGGTCAGGGACAGGATCTTGGTGCTGGCTTCCAGGGGGCCATGAGTGAGAGGCACCAGTCCTCCAGCCAAAACCCTCATCTCAGCCCCTGAGCAGAGCCCAGAGCCCTGCGTGCCTTGGGGAGTGCTGCCACAAGCTGGGCAGAGGAAGGGACTGGGTCAGAAAGTGTCCCCAGGGGTCCTGCTGCCAGAGCAGGGACCCAAGGAGGGACTTGACATGGCCATGTGCCCTGCAGGTGGATTTCCCACTCTACGACCCTCCTGCCTACTCAGCAGACCACAAGGACATGGCTGTGCAGGACCCGTTCAGCCTGTGAGTGTCCCTGCTGGCTCCCTGCTCCTCTGCCCCTTCCCCGGGGTGGCACAGCCAGCCCTCCCTGCCGGGCTGCCTCTTGCCCCCCAGGTCCTTGGAGTCTCTCCTGAAGATCAACTACAACACCATGGATGGGCTGATCGACCGGCAGAGCTTCCACGGCCTCTACACCGTGCAGGACGGGCTGCCGCTGTGAGCGCATCCGTTGGGGGGAGGCAGGCCCGGGGGGAGCTGCGGTGCCCAGCCGGAGGCAAAGCAACGGGGAGACAGAGAATCCAGGGGGGCTGCATCCTTCCCCTTTCTGCTTTCCTGTGGCTAATGGTGGGGCAGCGATAATGGCATGATTGTCCTCAGGGCTGCCCTCCCCCCCAAAAAAAAAATTACCCAGCACCCTAGAAGAGGTGCAGTGCAGTGGTGGGAAATTTGGGGAAGTGGTACAGGGCTTTGATCGGTGTGCTGGGGGGTGCAGATGGACCCTGGCTTTGTCGCAGCCTGCTCGCTCTCACCCTGCCAGGAACCCCATGGGCAGGACGGGACTGCGAGGCCGTGGGCGGCTGCACTGCTTTGGGCCCAACCACGCTCTGCACCCTGTTGTGACACGGTGAGTGCATGGGGACAGAAGTGTCCTGCTCCAGGATGGGGCCGCGGAGGTGGAATGGGAAAGGCAGCACAAAGCCATCTCAGAGAGACTGGCACCTGCCAAACCCGCCGCTGCCTGTTCAGCCACTGCTGGGCAGGGGGAGACTGCCTCCAGCTGCAGGGCCTCTCCCACAGCTGGAGGAGGAATTTGGATGGATCCATTATAAGGAAGAGCCTGAAGAAGATGCTGGAAGTCCTAGTAGCTCAGTACCCGCTGTCAGAAGTCTGGGCTCTGCCTGGGGTAAGAGCTGGTGGAAACCTGGTGCAGAAGGATCTGGGGAGGCGGGGACCAGCTGCTGGGTGGATGCCCTGCAGCAAGGGAGAAACAGCAACAAGTCACAGCCTCCTCCGAGGAGGTACCTCTGCACCTCCTGCATTGCATCTGCGCGCAGGACTGTGCTGCCCGGAGTGCTGGGCGAGCAGTGGTCCCATTACACACCCCCACCCCCCCGACCCTCTGTCTCCTGCTTCTCCCTTCTCCTCATCCTCCATGGCTTCACTTCTCACCTGTCCTTCACGTAGGTTTGTTAAGCCTTAAGGCATACCGTCCTTTGACAGAGAGGTCCAGAGACTGAATCAGACAAACTCAGGCATCTGCTTGGGCACAGCTGAGGACTTCTGGCAGGAGAGGGAGGGAGGGAGGCACCGCCGCTGCTTGCTTCCCCCATCAGATCTTGTGGCATCTTCTGTAGTGGTGGAAACTGCCCAGTGGCCAAGCTGGTGGCAGTGAGGGAGGCTGGGCTGGCCTGGTGGCAGGCCTCCCCTGTTGACATCTGCTTTGGTGCAGGGGTCGCTGGAGCCGGGCGAGACGCTCCCACTGAAGCTCAAGTGGATCCTGCGCCGGGAGTTCTGGCCCCAGTTCCAGAACTTGCTGAAACAAGGCACTGAGGTGGGGGACATGCAGGTGTCCCAGCAGTACAGGGGCATGCGGGCGTTACAGCGGTACAGGGGCATGCAGGCATCACCCTGGCACAGGGGCACACAGGCGTCACGGCGGAACAGGCACATGGGGACACCACCATTGTACGGGACGTGTGGATATCATGGTCGCACGGGGGCATGTGGGTGTCCCCAGGGTACAGGGCCAGGGTGTACCATCCCTGGGCCACTGCTCCCATCGGGGAGGAATGGCGGGGGGAGGAGGAGACACGCCATAATGGCTTCGCACTGCACAAAGGGCTGCGAGGCAGCCCAGGGACCCTGGGGATGGGCTGCACATACTGGTTTCTGCGCCTGCTGCCATGGCTCTCCGTGGCTCCAGCTGCAGTGGGCACAGGGCACTGGTCTCCAGCAGGGCAGAGGAGATGTGGGGCGATGCCCCACCACCCCTGGGCCTCTCAGTGCCCTCAGAGAGGTGATGAGGGCTCTGCTAACGTGGCATTTCTTCACCACACACAGATACACAAGGGGTACTTTGACGATCCCCGCAACACAGATAATGCCTGGGTCGAGACGGTTGCTGTCAGTGTGCACTTCGACAACCAGAATGACGTGGAGATGAAGCGGCTGAATTCGGTATGGTTATCTCGCCCCCATGGCTTCCTGACCTGGCTCTTAGCATGGGGCAGGGGAGCCGGATCTCCAGACCCAGACCTCACCCTCGCCAAGAGTGGGCTGCTCCAGCTGCATGCAGTGGAGGAAGAACATGGGGTTGAACATGGGGTGGCACTGCAACGGGGATCCCAAAAAGAAAGGGTGGGACGATGGGGACTAGAGGTGCTGTTGAGCATGGCTGGCATGGCCCCTTGCCAGCAGCACATACTGATGTCTCGGGTCCCCTTCCAGTTCCTTCAGGGCTGCGACCCGGAGCTGTGCATCCGCTGGCAGGTGCTGGACAAGAGGATCCCCCTGCACGCCAACCACAAGATGCTCCTGCACAAGGTCTCGACCCTCCTTGGCGCCTACTACTGAGTCCTCAAGCACAGGCCAGGGCTCCTGCTACCGCAGAGCAGGTTCTGGTTGGGACCTGCAGCTCTACCCCAGCTCACCATGGGCAGCTACTGGAGACTAGGTACTTTGGTTGCCTCCATGAATATACGTTTCAGGTCTCTGGGAGGAAAACCATTCCCTTCCCAGCAGCCAGGAGCAGGGGCTGCCTGGACAGAGCCTACACAGCATCCCAGTCACCTGAGCCACAGGGCTCAGCCCCAGCTTATGTCTTGGTGCGTCCGCATCAGCCTCAGCACTAGCCCAGGGCTGGGGCCACGCAGAGCCACAGGGCTGTTCCTGGAAGGTGCTCCTTCTCTCAGCTCCATCCTGCTCTTTACTTCGCTGTGGGCACTGAGGACCTGCCAGCCCCAGCTCCTCTTCCACCTGGGATATCCATCAGGCAGCTCTGCTCCCCTGCTCCTGCTCTGAGCCCTGGCAGCCCCACTGCCACAGCTCTGGGAGGACTGCTCTGGAGAAGGCTCGGGGTCTTTTGCACCTAGAGGCCCTGACTGCCCTGCAAGTCGCTCCCGTGGCAGCTGTCCCCATAACTCTGGTTGCCTCAGACCCAACAACATGGTCCTGAGCTGTGACCCAGCAATTCTGAAGGGGTGAGCAGCTCTCGGCTTATATACCTATGGTTTCATAGCTCTGCACAGGTCCACTTGCTGTGTCCCATACTGTTATGTGATCCTGCGCGTGTATGCTGAGCACCACCTTGTAACTGAACTCCTTCCCTCTGTCTGAGCCAAGGCACCAGCTAAATGTCACCTGCCTGCCCCTGTCCCATTGTGCACATGGATGGAAAGGGGCAGCTTGCTGGGACCCAGGTGATCCATGTGCTGCGGTCCCTTGGTAGGGACAGGAGAGACGACATCAGTGTGTCCATCCCAGGCATCTCTGCTCTTATGGGGTCCTTTGCTCACCTTGTCTGTTGCCTGCTACAGGGAGAACAAGGCGGAGTGGAGGCATTTCTTGATAATAGCCCAGAACAGCCCCACATGCCATGGCATGTTGTGCCCAGGACTGCTTGGGGGGGATGGGGGTGTGTGGGGGGTTTGGGGGTGAATTTCAGTGCCCCCCACCTCTCCTGATGGATCAGGCACTGGACAGCTGGGACTGCTCTTCCCACACTGGTGGCCACCACAGCGCAACTGCAATTTCACCAGTGATGCACTGGGGCTTGGTGTGGGGGTGGGATGCCAGATTGGCAATTTAGTCGACCCAATTCAATAAACCATATATTAAATAATTAAAGGCTGGTGGTCTGTTGCAGCTGTTTAAGCTGGGAGCGCACATCCGTGACGAGCCCAGTCTGAGTGTTCCCATCCCCAGCCTTGTTGCACAAACCCCCTTTGCCTGCAGATGCACCCCCCGATGCCGGCTGCAGAGGCAACGTGGCGAGGCAGGAGTCAGTATGAGGGGCTGCTGGGGAGCAAGCTGCGCGCCATGGTGGTGGCACAGCACCTTCTGCCGCGGCCCTGGGCGGTGGCACAGCACCTCCTGCCATCGCCCTCCGCCCGCTCGACGGCCGCTGCCGGTCTCCCCCGCCGTCCCGCCGGGGGCGCAGGCGCGGGCCGGGCCGGGGGCACCGCGCGGGGGGAAGAGCCGGTCGTGCCTCGCACCGCCCGCGGATAAAGCTCCCAGACCAGCGAGCGGCGCCCCCAGCCTCAGAACGATAGCTGAAACCTAATTAGCATCACTCAATTACAGCACGAAAGGGCTCCGGGCGGACGCTGGCACCGTGGCTGTGCTGCCCGGCTGTCCCACCGCCCTGCTCCTCGCCCGGCCCCCCCCCACCGCGGCGGGGAGCGGGACCCCGGCGGCAGCCGCAGCAACAGGTGGGGCCGGGGCTGATCGCGGCCGAGCCGCCGCGCACCGCAGCCGCAGCCGCAGCCGGAGCCGGAGCCGCAGTCGGAGCCGCAGCCGAGCCGGAGCGGAGCCGCCCCCGGCCGAGCGGGTAAGGGACCCCCGGGGCCCCGTGGCGGCGGCCGTGCTGCGCGGAGCCCGGCGGGTCCCCGGCCCCGGGCAGGGCGTGGGCGCGGGTCGCGGCTGGGCATCGCCCCCGGCCGCCGGTGCCCGGCCGGGTGGTGGTACGGGGCGGGCGCGGGCGGGCGGTGGGAGCCGGCGTCGCAGCGTGGTACTCGCTTCCCCCCCGGGGCTGGGCCGGACCCCGGGAGCGTTTGCAGGGCCAGGGGGGTTCCCAGGCAGCGCAACTTCATCTCCCCTGGAAGAGCCCACTGCGCAGTCCCACGGCCCTGGGCAGGTCCACCGGCAGGTCTGCCGGCAGCATCCCTCAGGTACGAGCATCCCCCGAGTGGTACCCTGGGGATGCTCATACCTGAGGGATGCCAGTGCTTAAAGGATGCTGTTACCAGGAGGATGCCATTATCAGAAGGATGCTGGTACCAGAAGGATAATGACTTGGGGCCCAGCTGGTCTCCTAATGAGATCACTGTGGACAATTTCAATTTCGTTCCCAGGTGAAAGGGTCTGCCAGGGTCTGTGCCTCCCCCCACCCCACCCCCACCTTGGGGATCTCTTCCCCCCAGCCTGACCAAGGCAGCAGGAGAGGTGTGAGCAACACCAAAGGGCAGAGGAAAGAAGGCCTACCTGCTTTACCTCCTGCCTCTTCCCCAGCTGGGCTGGGGTGGCCCTTGAGGTTCCCAGATTGCCCCCTTTACTTGGATAGTCAGTGGCTCCTCTCTTAAGCTCCAGCTCCCGGAGTTGGGCTGTTAAACCGTACTCTTTACTTTAAAAAACGAAGTCACTTCCAAACCTCTGCTTTGGCAAAACCCTTGGAAACGTGACTTGTACCAGGGCATGGACCAGATGGGGAAAGCAAAAGAACTCCACATCTTGTTATTTAAAACCACAGTGGTGATTAAGCCAGTCTGATGATCTGGGGAGTCTGACTCATCATTTTTTTTTAACACTCGGGGCTGGTGAGATAGGAATTTACTGCTGCTGTTCTCCAGAAGCAAATCACCACATCCCATGAGGGAACTGGCAGCAGGCAGGGGCAGAGGCAACACTGGGTCTCGACACCCCCCATCCTGCAGTCCCTTTGCCTGCCTGGGTGGTCTCTTGCTCAGATGGGGGTGGGGTGGGGGGGAGAGTTTTTCATCTCTGCAGCTCTGTGTCCAGGTATCATTAATCTTAAGCCAAATTAAGTGGTCCCGGAAAAGACAGTGGCCAGTATCATTCTGCCCTTGTTTTCTGGGCCCCTGAGCCCAGCCTGTCACCGCTTTGCCAGGGCACATTACAAGAGACGTAAGTGGTGTTCCAGGAAATAACGCCGTGTCATATCCCTTCCACCCACCGCTTTCCTCCAGCAATGGGAGAGGCTTTGCAGGAGCGCAGAGGAGCTGCCCTGCTGCCCGGGAGCTGCTGCAGCCACCAGGGAGTTGCCAGCAGCCATGCCGAGCTGGCTGGGTGCAAGATGACCCTGACGACAATGCCGGCAGCCAGCGTCGCCCAGGCTTTCTTTTGCCTCCTGCTCTGCGTCCCCTGGGGCAGCTCCTGCCCTCCGAGCTGCCAGTGCACGGAGCGGGCAGGGGCAATGGCCGTCCTCTGCAGCTCCCGGCACTTAGAGGAGATCCCCAAGGACATCCCCAAAGACGCGGTGTTCCTCAAGCTGGATGCCAACAGCATCACCAGGATCCCCAGCAATGCTTTCAGGCACCTCTCCCACCTGGAGGAACTCGATCTCTCCAGGAATGCCATTGAGAAGATTGACAGGGCGGCTTTCAAAGGGGTGGCTGCCGGGCTGCGTACCCTCGACCTCTCCAGCAACCGCATCCGCAGCATCCCCAAGGAGGCCTTGCTGGCGCTCAATGCCAAGCTCCGGCTGGCCAACAACCCCTGGCACTGCGAGTGTGCCTTGCAGGAGGTGTTGTGGGAGGCACGGCTGGACCCCGACTCTGTCCAGGACATCACCTGCCACACGGCCCCACGGGAGGAGTACGTGGGCAAGCCGCTGCTCCAGGTCCTGGATGCCGGTGTCAACTTCTGCAGTGTGCGTCAGAGGACCACGGATGTGGCCATGTTCATCACCATGTTTGGCTGGTTTGCCATGGTCATTGTCTATGTGATCTGCTATGTCCGGCACAATCGAGAGGACGCCTGCAAGCACGTGGATTACCTGAAGTCACTGCCGAGTGCCCCGAGCCATGCAGAGACCACCAGCACTGCCCTGTAGTGCAGGATTGGGGCGCCTTGTTCCCTGCTTCTTTGCAGGGAGCCAGTGGCAACCTGGTGGCCTTCAAAGCTGCTCTATGGGATTTTCCAGTGCTTGTTCCAGTCCTGCAAATGAGTGCCACCGACTTTGCCCCTCCTTAGTGATGCTGGACTGAGCGTGAGCAAACCACGTGGGGGAGGGATGCCGGGGACACCCCACGCAGACCTGTCAATGGAACCCAGGTTCCTGGGGAGGAACCCCCTGCTGAGACCCCTTCTCCCCTTCTAGAGCTGGGCTTGCAGGGGAAGCAGCCCCAGCCACATGGTCGTGGTCTATGTGGTTTGGAAAGAGCAAGCTCCTGGGGGGAGACAGATGAGGGTGGAGGCTTTTGTAGGGCCAGAAGGTCCCTGGACCCTGGGGTGCAGAGGGATGGGTCTCTCTGTGCAGCAGGGTCACCCCATCCTGGCTCCAGTGAGGGACCAGCCTCGCAGGGAGCAGGACATCAGCCCCAGCCCCCGCACAGCATCTCAGCACCCTCTGCTTGCAGCCAGCAATCCGGGGCTGATCTCCCAAACTTTGGATTCCTCAATAAAGCCCCGCACATAGGAAAAGCCCTCCGGGTTTGCGCTGCGCTGGGAGCTGGGCTTTGGGGGAGGGCAGTGGTGCTTGAGGGGTTCGCGCTTGTCCTAATTCAAACCCTCCCACAGCAGACAAGCCTAAATTCAGTCTACCAGTGTGACTGCTGTTAGGTCACATTTCCTCTACCCTCACCCCAGCCTGCTTGAGCAGGGGCCAGCTGGTCAAATGGTGTCTGCATCTCATCTGCTATGTCTCACCTTATCTTGCCCTTCCTCGAGGCCAAATTAGAGATGTTGCTCGTGGCTGAGTGTAATGGAAGCGAATCAAGTTCTGGCTTGTTTCACAAGCAAGAAATGGTCCTTCCCAGCAAAGCCAGCTGTGGCTGTGGCTGGGCTGGAGGAGGAGGGAGGTCTGCAGGGGCTGCCTGGGAGCCCTCCTGGACCCCAGGGCAGCTCAGGCCGTGACCCCCCCAGCCCCTTCCTGGTGTGCTGCCATCTCCTACAGGCTCCCCAGGGCCAGGGTGGGTGGCCCAGCCCCAGCAGGAAACCTGGGGCTGGGGAAGGCTGAGCGATGTTCTGGGCTGGTCAGGAGAGGCAGAGGCTACCGGGCAGGGGGAGGCAGAGGGGCACCCTCACCCCAGCATGTTGCTGTGCTCAGGGCCACCTTATCCCCACGGGCCACCTGTGATCACAGACATGGTCCTGTCTCACGTAGGAGTGGCTTGTTGAGTGGAGGGGAGCCTCTGCCACAGGCAGAGCAGCTCTGGTACCTGCAGCTTGCGCGTGGGACGAAGGCTGGGTACACACAGTTTATTAGAGCCCTGGTTAAGCAAAAGAATCCCCCAGCAAAGGCAAGGAAAAGAAAAGAGGCCATAGTTTCACCTGGAGCAGTTTTGGGTCTTTCCCATGCCCATGGTAGCTGGATTTGTCCCAATGCAGGTTTGCTCAGGAGTTGCTAACCTCATGCAAAGGCGTGCAAGGACCAGCATTGCTCCTTGTACACATCTGTCGATTTGTACAATACATACACACGTCACTCAGTGAGGACAACCAAAACTGGCCACGGCAGAGTGGGAGCGTGGGCAGGCACCTGCGGCAGCGGGATGGGGTGGCAAGGCCACTGGAGATGGATACAAAGCACGGCGTGCAATATCGAACCAGGTGGGTCCTCAGCAGCATTGCAGCCCCAGGCACTGGGCAGCCAGAGCCAAGCCCAAAGCCACCTTTTTCCCCAATTTCTTACATGCCATTTCCTCCCCCTGGCCATACACCCCTCCCAGCAGAACACACACTGTTCGGTCTTTCTTCCCTGGCTTTGTGCAGGCTGTGGCCACAATCAACAGCGGCTCTGGGTCCCTCCTGGCTGGAGACCACCAAGCATCAGGGTCCCGGTGAGTCCGGGGAAGTGCCTGGGCACCAGGCACCCTTGGTAGAACATGGTTCTGGAGCATGGTAGGACAGCTCGCCCAGGAGAAACAGCACCAAAGCAGGGTCACAGCCCCCTTGCCAGCCCCCGGGGCGAGGCTGCAGGGAGCCTGGGGCTCCCCTCCTCCTCCTCCCCCTCCAGCGGAGTGCACAACCAGCCAGCTGCAGGGCTGATGCTGCAGCCATTCCCGGGCTCTGTGGTCCATCTTCACCTTGATGCCCAGCTTGCCCCAATCCTGGCGATGAGCTGAGCGTGTCTCAGCCACCTCAGGTGGTTTTCAGCTTGAGCACCTTGGAAAGCGGCTCCTTGGCACTGGAGTAGAGGAGGTAGGAGCCCTCGGCGGTGTGAAATGCCTCCCAGTCTCTACAGCCGACAGTGGGGAGGTGGTGAGCTGCTACGAAGCCTTCATAGCCTTGCCACCTGCACATGAAGGGCAGTTAGCTCCTGGGGCACAAGCTAGGCACCTGGAATGGGGCAGAAGAGCCGTGGGGCTGTCATCCCCCACCTCCCTGCTGCGGTTCAGGGTGGGATGACCCTTACTGGAGCTTCTCATTCCTGCTCAGAAACCTCTCCAGAAACAGGGAGCAGTCCTATCTGTCCTCCCTGGGAAGCTGTGCCAGCATCCACACAGGATGCCCCATGCTGGGCTCCCGGCAGGTTCTTTCCCGCTGGAAACAACCAGCCAACCCTGCCCTCCCCCCACAGCAGTACCTGTAGATAATACTGTTAACGGAGAAGGTGAAGCCATCGAAGGAGTTTGCTACCACCAGAAAAGAGTCGTCTCCCACCGAGAAGAATTCCCAGTCCAGAGCACTGAGGATGAAGCAAGCAGAGGGGCAGGTGAGGTGGCCCCAAGGGGCTGTATGTCCATGCCCCACCCCAATCTCTGCCACCCTGATGGTACACAGAAAACCTTGCTCTTCCCAGGCTGTTTCTGAGAGGAAATCCACCCTTGTTCCCAAATCCAGGGCCTTTTCCTAGCTCCCACTGGGATTTGGTGCCAAAGACCTGCCACCCATTGCCCTCCCCACCAAGTCTCGGTCCCTAGCAGTGTGCAAGCCTGCACGAACCCTCCAGGAGACCTCCAGGTTGCTCAGGGGAAGGACGTGGACTGAGGAGCACCCTGACTCTTTGCAGAGGTACCTGTAGGTGAGGAGGTCCTGGAATTTGACAAACATCTGGGCAGTGATGTTCAGCTCATAGATGGAGGAGTTGATGGCATAGAAGTTAGAGGGTGCTGGCGTCTTGCTGTCATAGCTGTGGCTGTTTGCAACAGCCAGGAAGACTCTGTCCCCGACATGAAAAACCTCCCAGTCAGCAGCACCAAAAGTCTGTGGGGAAGGAAGGCACATGAGAAGGTGCATATGGACGAGCCTTTGCAAGCCAAGGATGCTGTGAGGTGTGTGGGGACCTGCCAGAGGTGCAGCAGGGAAGTTACCCACTCCTAAAATCCTCCAAGGAAAAAAAAAAACCTCACTGTGTCAATCCTTATGGGAGAATCAGTGGGAAAATCTCACTACCTTTCCAGAGGACCGAAGAACATCTCTCTCTGTAATTATTCCCCGGCTTGTCTAAACCCAGAGGGGAGACCAAGGTGTAGTGTTTGATCAGTGGCCAAGCCTTACCAGGATAGACTGGAAGAGCTGGAAAGAGCCACTGAGCCAGATGTAGATGTTCGAGTAGATCTTTGTGGATGTGCCATTGAACGTGTTAGCCACAGCCAGGAAGGAATACGGCCCAATGGTGAAAAATTCCCAGTCATAGGCTCCAGAGGTAGGGATGGTCTGGTTGGTTTCAAACAACGCTGTGCTAGGGTTCCACCTGTATATCACACTGTCTATGTTGTGGTTATTCCCTGTGGGAGGGAGACAGACAGACAGACAGACAGACAGACAGACAGACAGACAGACGTGCACCATGAGGAGAAGGAACGCCTGGCTCGTGTTAGAAACCAGACCCAGGAACAGGTTCAGCCATGCAAATATTTGCCAGCAGGTTGCAAGGCTGATTGCTAGTGACCGATTGCTCCCCAAGAAGTAGTCAAAGAGCCTCTAGAGCCTCCATCCCTATCAAACACGCTGACAGCTTGTTCCCAAACCTGCGGTGGCAGCTTCCCACAGCCCCTGGCAGAGGAGGGATGGGAGGGTGCTGTCCCCCCACCCCAGCAGCACACCAGAGGCACAGCAGCCACCTAAAGCGGGGCCAGTCCCAGCCGAGTCCCTAAGCTACCGACACCACGGGCTGCCATCGCCCTTCGCACACAAGCTTGCACATCTGGGAGGGGGCCACAGCTGGAACGGCACCATGCTGATGTTTTTCAGCCAAGTCCCTGTGCTCAGCTCCCGAGTGCTGGAGCTGGCCAGGGACTTCCTTGTGCCAATCCTGGCTGGTGGCTTGAACTCCAGAGAGAGGGAGGGGATGCCACAGCCCGCAGCCTGCCCCGTGCTGAGCACTCAGGCTGAGCCCACCAGCACCCAAACACATGCCCCGTCCAGTTCCTGGGCTCTGTTCAAGCATCTTGACCTCATGTCTGTGTAGGACCCGGCTGGCTTTAAAGCTTAAAAAGTTTCTGCACTTTCACCCTGGCACAACCCCTCCAGCCAGAGACATTCTTCTAACAAAGAGCTGGCTTCACTGGGACAGGAGGGGGGCACCCCCAGCCCCTTTCCACCCCACAGTCACTGAGCACTGCTGTACCCGTCTTGGCCCTGCTGGTGTTTCTGGTGACTGAGCAGCAGCAGGACCACACGTTAATGGGTTTATGGCCAATCCTCATTGCAATGAAAGAGACTGGCAAGAAGGGCTGCAGGCAGAAGAGGGTGTGTGGGGAATGGCCATGGGGATAATAAGTGGCAGCTCCTCAGGGACTGACCCTCGCCCACCCCTAAGGGGAATACCTCTGGTTTGGCTTGGCCATGGTGGTCTTAACCCCTGCATGATGTACATGGCCACCGAAGGGACCTTTTTGCTGCAGCTGCCATGGGAGTAGGTCTCGTCAAACCTGGCTGTGGTGGGGTCCAACAGGTGACACAGGGAGTTTCTAGCCCAGCTCACAGGCAGCTGGTGCCCAAGCAACCTGCCACCAGCTTTGAGCCTGGTGCCAGAGGAGCTGATGCCCCAGGAGCCAGCCCTGATGGTAGTGAAGGAGCTCACCGGCCCAGCGTCTGAACCCGGCTGGGAGCATCCTGGGGACCCAGGGACGTGGTATTGACCCATTCATACCCTGTGCTGAGAGGTGCATGCCCCAACCCAGAACAACTCATGGCCTGGGAGGGGAAGGAGGCTGGATCACATCTGGAGGGTGCCCACGGAGGGACATCAGCAGGCTCTCACTCAGCTTCCCTCACTTTCCCGTGCGCTCACGAGCCCAAGGCTTTGGCATCTCAAAAGGCTCAACCCCTGCAAACCTATGCAGCTGCCCTCAGCACCCCACTGTGTTATGTAGCTTTGGGGGAAACAAATTAAAAGCAGAGAGATTCAGCAAAGACACTGCCCCTACTCCTGTCCTTGTCCCCCACTGTCAGAAACCCGGGGGGGACCGTGTCAGCCACCTCCCCAAGTGCTTTTCTCCCCTAAAATGAGATGGTCTGCCAAGGTTCAGGCTTCCTGAGGGACACCGTGCTTCCAGCTGCATGCCTATGAGGATGCCCTGCGCTCTGGCAGAGGATGCGCAGGAAGCTGCAGTGTTTCCACGGCAACGGGAGGATGCTCTCGAGCAGGGTGCCTGCCGCGGGGCACCGTGGTCCCTGGTGTCACCCCAGGGCCACCTGCCCCATCTGAGCCGGGCCGGTAGGGAATTTAAGGGCTGGGTACCTTC
The DNA here is from genome assembly GCF_963210335.1 of Falco punctatus. Lineage (NCBI taxonomy): Eukaryota > Metazoa > Chordata > Aves > Falconiformes > Falconidae > Falco > Falco punctatus. The sequence goes on from NC_137593.1 coordinate 29,147,864, forward strand.
TCTGTGGTTGACCACTGCGAGGAAAGCCTCTCCCTCAATGACAAATGCCTCCCAGTCCCTAGCGCTGTGCGTGGTGATCCTCTGGTACGTGATGAATTTCTCTTTCCTGTGGCTCCACTTGTATATTACAGAGAACTCCTGACCCCTGTCATTCTGCTCAAAATTAGCCACTGCTAGGAAGATCTGAAAAATAACAAGCCAGGACATCTTGGTTTTCTCTTCTCGAAGCAGCGTGGACAAGCACAGGCAGAATGACTCACGGGATGCAGGGCCAGGGACTGAGGCGGCTGGTGTGGGACAAGGCAGCCCTGGCTGGCAGGGGTCCCCAAGCAGCCCCCAAGCAGTACAGTGCACCCAACGCGGGGACCCGGACCTGCTGGCCTGCGGGGGCCTTTGTTCATGGCAGCGGCAGTGCCTGCTGCCTGCAGAGCCCGCGCAGGGACAAAACCCACCACCACAGCCTTGGAGCCAAGCGGAGCGAGAGCCGTGCCGCAGCCGCTCGCACCCCACCGGCCCCGGGGACAGAGAGCACAGCCATGTGGATGAAACAGGCTGGGCAGGGACAGGGGCCTGAGCTACCAAACCTTCCGTGTAGGGAAAGGTTGTTCAGAAGAAAAATCACAGATATCATGATAATAACCATAATAATGATTCCGAGACAAAGCATTTGCCGGACCAAGAAAGCCCCACTGTGAGTGTCAGGGACAAGTGCACGGCAGCGGAGGTGGCCCTGCGCAAGGCGGGGAGCACATGCGAGCTCGTGGGGGCGTGCGGTGTGGCACGCCGGCCCCGCCAGCCCGGCGTGTTTCCTATGGCGTGCCAGAGGTTATGCCCCTGTTTGGGCCACAAGGAAGCACAAGGCCACAGTCCACAAGCAGACACCAGCCAGTGGGGGTGGTCTCCTGCCCCCTGCCCAGTGCAGGACCTTGCCAGCACCAGCCTGGGGCTTTGTCCAGCTGAGGCTCAGCCGTCCCCAAGGACAGAGACCTTCCAGCCTCAGTGGAGGTCTGCGCTGGGTGCACACATCACACCAAGGAAGGTGCATCCCCAGTGCTGGGCAGCTCTCCCTGCCGGTCCCGGTCCAGGGAGTCCCTTCAGGGCATCTCCAGAAGCACAGCTTCAGAGGGAAGAGAAAGGCCTGGATACAGCCCCACAACTCAGGAGCCTGTGGTCCCTTGCTCTCCATTGGCAGGAGCCACCAGGAGACCCTGATGCTGCCTTCTGGGGCTCTTCACCCCATCCTGGCAGAGCATCAGCGAGTCCTGGTGCAGTAACAAGGTGCTGACACCTACAGAGATGTCCCCACACTACAGAGCACCCACCTGCAACACGTGCAAGGAACCTGGGCTAACTGGAGAGATCTGCACCACTGCTGGTGCAACATCTGTCTGGGCACCAGCTCCATGCTGAGCATGGGCAGCTGCACCCAGAGCACCTGTCTTTGTCCCCAGCCACTCCGGAGCACCAAGGCTAGCACCAACTGGAAAACCTGCCCCAAGCTGTGCAGGAGAGAGGCCATCCTGCCTAGTAAGTCTGAGTAAGTTTTTCTCAGTGAAGACCTGAAGGCAAACCCAGAGCATATGAGCCTTGGTGAGCACCAACACGGGTGTGGGACACCATGGAGATTTGGGACCCCCCAGCCTGGTGGTCTTCCCTGCCCCTGCAGCCATTGCTGCAAGGGGGTGTTGTGGCTCCAGACTAACACTGGGGAGTCTCAAGGTGGTTCCCATCAGCAGATGTTGCCATCTCCTGCCCGTGAGAGTGCAGCTGGAGCTCTGCAGAGCCCGCGCAGTGCTGGGGATGGCAGGCATGGCCCCCAGCCCGAGGCCAGCTTTGCAACGCAGCTGCATTTTCAGGGCTTGACCAGGTTTTCTGCAGGACCCCACCGTCAGGCAGGTAATGAGGGATGTGGCCCATGTGTATCCAAAACAGCAGGGCTGTGGGTACCACCAAGCCTGGGGGCAGGACTTCTGCCCCATCCCTCTGTACCCTGGAGCATGTGGCTCTGCACAGGGAAGCCCTGCAGCCACCCTGCGCTGTGTCTGGTGACAAAGCCACAACAGGCCATGCCGGAGGGGGAGCAGTCCCAACTTCTCTGGGAGCTCGGCACAGAGCTGGCTCTCAGCAGATGTTTTTTTGGCTTGCCCAGGCCTCCTCACAAAGTGGTAAGTAGCTCCCCAGGGAGAGGAACCAGGCAGATACTCTGCAGAAGTCCTGTGGCAGAATGCCCAGGGAGGAGACATGGCTCCAAAGTCCCGGACTGATTCAAAAGCAAGCGGGCTTAAAAATGCAGGAGGTTGGGCTCAGTGGGTCTCGGGAGGGAGCTACGGGTTCTCTAAGACCACAGGCAGATCTCTGAGACCAGAGCAGACCTTACGTGTGGCTGGACACCCACCGCAGGCAGAGCTCAGGGAGGGCTCTGCTCTCTGTGGTCCCACGTCAGGAGCCGCGTGTCCCCAAAATGCCGCAGCCACTGCCCGGGTGACCCCGGCCTCGCTTTGCCGTGCCAGGTGGGCACTGCAGCAAACCCTGCCCCGCGGGGCTCAGCCTTCGCGCCAGGGCAGAGCGGTGCTGTGAGCCCCCCCAGACCAGGCTGGACTGCGCCTCTGCGGGATGGACATTTTGGCACTGGCACTCGCTACACCTGAGGCGGGCACAGGCAGAGCCTGCTAGAACCCCAGCCCATGGCACGGTCCAGCTCCAGCAGCTGGCTGTGGAGGCTGACCTTGCAGACATGCCGGAGATCCCCAGGGAAGAGATGTGAGCACTCTGGACGCACAATTACCCACGCTGCCAGCATCAGTTGCTGGAAATGGCCCGTGTGGATGTAGCTGTGTCTCAGCAAAACTAGTAAAACAGAGGGCAGCCCACCAAGCAGCCACCGGTCCCTAGGACAGACCCTTACCAGATGAGTATGTGTATCAGTGTGACCCCATCAAAGACAGAAGGGAGAAAGATTCTCCTGCTAAACCATGCTCGAGGCTCAGGGCTTCAGAGGAGAAGCCAGTGAGGGGCAATTGCAGTTTAATATACTAAAACGTGAAGGCACTGAAACAACCTCCCTGGCAGACTGACCTTCTTTCCTATGGTGAAATACTTCCAGGACTGAGCCTGGTACGTGGGGATGTTCTGGTAGGGCACAAACTTCCCGTCAGTCCACTTGTAGATGGCCGATCCTGGGGGGCTGTACCGGTTGGCAGTGGCTGCAAACAGTCCCACCTTTGGGATGGTGAAGAGCTCAACACCCATCGTCTCAGAGTTGGTCACGAGGTTCTGGTACTCCTCCACGTAGTCCAGCCGATGTTTGACTAGGAGGCCACAAAAAAAAGAGGGGTGAGGTTAAAACCAGGTGACCTGGCCTGGAAGGGTGCCCTGCGTGACGGAGCAGAGCTGGCTTGACAGCGCTTGCTGCTGTACGGAGCTTTGTGGGGGAAAATGAAGGTCCTGGTGGCGCCGGTGGTGAGGGGCCAAAACCCGAGGGGGTGATAAATGGCCTGACTCCGTCTTGCTGGGCAGCACATCCAGGCCCACCCAGCCCTGCCTGTTCTCCAGCGGAGAGCAGGGCTGCCAAGAGCTCTGCTGAGCAGTCTTCCCTGGGAGGGGGGAAGGATGAGATGCCACATGTTTTGATCGCTTCTTACCAAGCGGGTTGATATATTTATCCTAAAGAGAATGAGGAGAGGAACAGAGCTACAGCGAAAGGGCCTGGGCTGCTGAGACCAGCTGGGTTAACCCGTACCCACCTGCAGCAGCCCTGCACCAGATGTTTTCTCTGGCTGGAGTCAGCATGAGCTCTGGAAGAAGTCAGACAAGACTTAGACAGAATTAATGCCAGGAATTAGAACAGAAACCCTAAGTGTGGTCCCAACGGCAAATGGGTGGGCACCGGAAGGGACAAATGGCAGGAGAAGGGCTAGAAGATGGGCCAGTGCTGGTGGCATCAAAGGGCACAGGTCAGCAAGATCCCCGTATGAGGTCTCCATGTGGGTACCAGCATAAGAAAAACCCCAGGAGAGGGGGGAAGGACAATTCAGTTGTGGGCATGCCCCATCCTCCACGTCCTCGCCAGAGATCCTGGCCAGACTGTCTACAGTGAGTGGGAGCACACCAGTAGGCAAAATCCGTGTTGTTAGCGAGTAACAACCATCCCTCCAGGCTCTGGTTGCTTTGCCACCTTGTTACTCCACTGTCGCCCCACTATTTTCTGCACGAAGGCTACCAGAGCTGGGATGACATGAAGGTGGAGGGACAACACGGGCACTCTGTGAGTGGTAGGGGAGCTGGCTCACAGGGACACCCGATTCCAGAGCTGCACTGGAAGCGTTGATGCGGGCACCAAGAGCAAAGCGGAGCCGGGCCAAACAGCAGAGAGGAAGGGGGACACCCCAGACCCCTCGTTCTGCTGTTGCTTGACTTGGTTCCCACCCCAAAGTGCTGTCAAGGGCAAATCTCTGCTCCACCTCTGCTGCAAGAACCTCCCTCCATCCCCGAGAGCGCGTTGCACACCAGTACCTTCCAGCAAGGAAATCCAGGTGCTGCCATTGCAGAGGTACAGGCCTCGCCGGGAGGCGTTGAACCAGAACTGTGTCTTCTCCTGCCTGGTGCAGGGTGGACGGGACCCCAGGGTCACCTTTGTGTCGGTCTCTGGGCACGGAGAGGAGCAAGGCAGGTGCCTCTTAGTGCACATGACAGAGGAGCAGCGAGGCTTATCCCCGTGCACACAGGGAGGGCTGGCCGTCCCGGTTCCATCCTGATGATGGGCACCAGGGAATGGGGGAAATGGCATCCTAGCACCGAGCCAGACAGCCACCGGCTGAGCAAACCCTAGGGGCTGACACCTGGGGGGTCGCTGGCATGTGCCCAGCACTACCAAGGAAGGGGAGCTTCGGACAGGGATCCCACCCCATACACACTTTGAGAAACAGAGGGTGCTGGGGACACGTTCTTCCCCTCTGCTTCTGCTCCGTGCCCAGCCCCACACAAGGAGCCTTCCTCAACCAACACAGAAGGCAACCAACCGAGCCCATGTCGTGGGGAGTTACTGACCGTAGGGGTATTTTAGCACCTCGTTGCTCGCTGGTTTTGCAGGGAGATCCTGGAGGATAGCGGGGACAGAGAGCGTTGCTACTTTGAAGTTCATGGCAGTGCATATCCGAGGGGTGGCATCAGCTCCTGGCAGCAGGACAAGCTGTCTCAGCAAGCCCTGGGAAAGCAGGAGCAGCAGGATGGAGAACAAGTCCAGCAAGACCAAGAAATGGAAACTGCAGATGATTCATGCCCTGGATTTCCCCCCTGACTCTTGCTCATTCCCCTCCCTCCTGGGCCGCGGAAGCCTCCCTGGGATTCACATGCATTTATCAGACCCTCGTTACATGCCCAGCCTGCCAAAATCTCCATCCTGGGCAATTTAACAGCTGGCGCAAGGGGAGCCTTGGCAAGGGGCTCATTAGCTGCAGGTAGCTTTCACCGCCTCTGCTTTTCACTACTGGTCAGGATCGGGCACTGCCCTAACTTTTATATCAACAAGACTGTGCCAATGACTGTCCTTCTGCTACCGCGCCACTGGCAACGTCCTCTTAAAAACACATTTGTCCCACAAAGCACCAGTGGCCAGCACTGCCCCTTGCACGCCCACAGCCAGACTGGGACTGAGGCTGGTGGTGGGACCCATGGCCACTTACGCTGCCTGTGCCATGGCCCAAGCCCTGCCAGCATAGGGATCTGAGGGGGGGCTGCAGCTCACCCCCGGGCAGCCCTGCACCGTGGGGCACCTACCGTAAACACGCCTTTCCTTCTTCTCCTGTTGCCCAGGTAGAAGCTGGCTCGCTTCACTGACAGAGAGGCTGGAAACGGGGTCTCCACCACCCTGCGGATGGGCAGAGAAGAGTCAAGGGACAATTTCATAGCATCTGCTGGTGCCTGGAGGAGATGCTGGGGGAGGCACATCACCCTACCAGCCCTCCTGAGCCCCCCGCCACTGTCCCCGACCTACACGTCCTTGGGGACACTGCAGTCCACTGTCAGGGAGAAGGACTGGCCAGAGACGGCCAGGACGAGTGTGTGCCACTGGTTGTCGGAGAGGGAGACGTTGGGGAAGGTGACGCGGATCTGCCAGCCACCGGCGCGCTCCTGGCTCCAGAAGAGGAAGTGGAGCTTGTTGGGGGCATAGCGCAGCCCCACCAGCACGCTGGGGCTCTCCTCCGCCATCAGCGTGAAGACATACTCATTTCTCTGCGGGAGGGCATGGACTCAGATCTGCATGCCACAAGCTGCAGGGCCGGGCTCTGCCCGCTCTGTGCTCGGCTGGCAGCCCTTACCTTGGCAGGGACGCTGAGGACCCTCAGTGTGACAATGATGGAGAACTCCTCGGGGAAGCGGTCGCAGTGGATGAAGAGCCGGGAGGCAGGAAAGCCCAGGACGCGGGGTCGCGAGGCAGCAAGCTGGAAGCCGCGCACTCCCTGCACTTGAAACACCCTCATGCCATGGGCCAGCCCACCAGCGGGGACCATCTCCGAAAGGATGTCCAGTGGGCGCAGGTCTGTGCCGAGAGACAGCGGAGCACGTCATGAACAACGGCAGCCTGACCACTTGGGAGCAATGCCAAGTGTGCAGGCTCACCTGCGTGAATCGCCCCAGCGATACAGCTCTGAACACTGACCCCAGGGCCGGGACCTGCTGGCCAGGCAGCCCCAGGCTGCCACCAGCTTCCTCGGGACCCACTGGCACCAGCAACAACAGCCAGAGCCAGAAGAGCAGGCAGGGATCCAGCACTCACAGGCTCATTTGCAGGACGGCCGCCCATCCCCATCCTCCCGGGGGTGGTGGGGCACGGTGCTCCTCTCTCCATCCCGGTCCAGGCTCTCCCAACCCAGCCCTCATTGCACACATGCACATACTCCCCTGGCAGGCACCAAAACCACTCATTAAATAATTATCCTCTCCCCAGAGGAGAAAACAACGTGCCCAGCCCCAGAGCATCACCCAGGTGAAGAACAGCACCATGCACCAGCACTGCAAAGCTGTCCCCACGTACCAGTGCTGGGGTTGGCATCAGTCCGATGTTTCAGCAAGCCCCATGCCGGTACCCACAGCGGATGCTTCTCTGACCATCCTCACCTTGGCACTCTCGCAGCTTTTATTTTTGAGTGTTTCTCTGGCAGGATTGTGGTGGCCATAGCAAAGGGCACCAGAGCTTGGTGATGATGCTTACAGGATGAAGCAGCACTTGGCTAGACTTAAAAAAATCCTGATTCTGTCCCATCTCCAGTGAGACCAGGCTTTTAGCTCCTATTTGTACTAATAAATCTTGGCTGCTGGGGCACAGCAGGAGAGCTGGGAGGGAGGGAGCTGTGAGCAAGGCTGGACCCGTGTGTGTCTGAATCCAAACCAGCTGGAGAGGGGAAGTGTTTCTGCCCGGGAACCCCCTGCAACCCAAACCCAGATGGGCAGAGCAAGGAGGAATCTGCTTGTGTGACATCCCTTAGTGGTAACCGTGTCCACTGTGTGACTTTTTGAATATTTTGAATAGCCCAGAGCAGGGAGAATGGCAAGGTCCTTCCCACCCTGCCACCTCGGCGTTCCCCCTGTCCGCCCCTCCGCTGCTTAATGCTGCTCCCAAAGCAAAGCCTCAGTGGGGGAGGCTTAACGGAAACAACTTATTTCAGAAAGGCACGACTTGGGGAATGACCAGTTTCTGTTTTCTCAGCAAAATGCACAAGCTGAATTCAGGCTTGGGTTTGCGGGGTGGTTCAGGACCCCCTGACTGCACTGGGGGCGGTGGGGATGAGCCGGAGGACAGCTCAGCTGGAGCCGGTGGCTGTGCCCGATGCTGTTGGCCAGGAGGGGACCGACTCCTAGAACCAAACCCAAATCCTGAAACCCAAAGATGTGTGCTCCAGCCTGCCTCCTGCATCAGTCGCTGCTACCCATCAGAGCAGGGCTCGGACAGTGGCCGGGGTGTTTCAGCCCAGGCTGCGAGCATCAGGGCTGCACCAGGCGCCGGCAGGAGGGACGTGGGGACGCTTAAATGTGCTGATGCTGGTCCCTCACAACCCTGGGATCCTTCTAGCCGAGGCTGCCTGGAGACAGCAGGGACACCCCCGGATTGACCGGAGCACCTAGGGGGAGAGGTGGTGGGCAGAAACTCTCCGATCTCTCCCAGCTTTCCTTTTCACCACCAGCTGGGCTGTAACACAATGTAAATACAGGCGCCATCAAACTGAGACAAGCCCCAGGCACACGGAGCCTGGGCCCCAGCAGCCCTAAAAAGTGGGCTGAAGCTTTGCTGCCCACACCCGGACCGTGCGGCATGGGGATGGGAAGGCAGAACCCGGGGATGAGGACCCTCTTCGGCTCAGGCTGTTCTTGGTACTTCCCTGCGGGAAATGCCAGAGGAGCTGCCAGCGCCTCGGAGGGGGCGGCAGGACGGAAACATTCTGGGAGCTTTTGCTGCCAGGATTGTGCCTGGCAGAGAGCACAGGGAGCTCCAGAGAGTCTGTGGCCTGAGGGAATTTCCAGGGGGACTTCATGGCTCTCCTCTACTTCTCCTTCCTCTCCCCCAATCCCAGCATGTTGGTCGCTGGGGTCAGCAGACCTTGGTACAATGCTTGTGCCGCAGGGACGGGCGCCTGGCTCTCCCCACGGCACCGAGAACTGCTGGTCGCTCCCTGGCTGCCACGCTGTGGGGCCGCAGGTGCAGGGATGACCCTACTACCCGCTGCCCACGGGTGCAGGCAGCTGCAGCACCTGAGGCATCGCACCATGCTGTCACTCTGAGGCTCAGCCCACTGGCACCCAGGCACCGAAACCCCAGGGACAGGCTGCCAGGGAGAGGCTGCCCCACACGGGGCACCCCGCAGCAGCCACATGCCCCCCAAAACAGAGCACACTTTCTGGGGTCTCCCCTGGCAGCGCAGGGGACATCCCATGGGAGCACACGGGTCCCGGCACGTTTCCCGACACAGCCTGTCTTGACGCCTCCCTCCCGCCGCAGCCCACCCTTCGCTCCTACCTGTGCAGTGCTGCCACGTCCTGCCTCCCCGGATGAAGCCCCCGCTGGTGGCCCAGTGGAGGAGAATGACCCAGAGCAGCAGCGGAGCCGACATCGGGGGGCTGGCCTCAGGGGGTCCATGCACAGGGACCTCACTGCCGTCTGCTCCTCCGTGCCCAGGCAGGCGCCACTCGGCTCAGCCCCCCCAGGAGCTCTCACATAGTCTGCTGGCAGGACCACCCGAAGCACCCCGCCACCGGCTCATCTGCCTCGGGGACACACCGCGTCGAGCTGCTTCTGGGGTGCTAAGCCCCAGCTCTGCTGTCCCCTTGTGTGGGCATCGTCCCCGGGGGCAAGGCAGCGGTGGGAGTCGGGGGGCTGGTGGGGGCTCCCCTGGGGCGGCCGTGGAGGCAGTGCTGGCTGCAGCCTGCACGCAGACATTTAAATGAGAAGTCAGTGGTGGGAGAGGAGGAGTCCCAGCTCCTTGGAGAGCTTTTATCTTTTGCCCAACCCTCTGGAAGGCGGCTTTGGGGAGGGATTTTTTAATATTTTTTTTTTTCTTTGCTTCCTTTAATTTTTGGTGATTCATTTTTCCAGGATCCCATGGGATTAGGTGGGAGATTCACTCCTGCCTGGAGAGACCAAGGTGGGAACCTTCTACCCCAAAAGCCTTGAGCTTCCAGCAGCACAATCCCAGCCTGTACTGGGGGGCAATCCTCTGTCCCCTCCGGTTCACTCCACCCTGCTCAAAAAACAAGTCAGACCCCACAGGGTGCGTATTTCTCCCCCAGAATGGCCTCGGGCAGGTGATACACAGCCAGTGCCCGGGGCAAGGCTCCAGCCCAAAGCCGGCCACCAGACCCGGCCCTGCCATGAGGATGGTGGCAACGTGCTGAGCGTCAGTTCGGAAACCCTCGAGGTTATGCTGTTCAAATGGGAGAGACAGCAGTGGAAAAACTCCCTGCACGCAGCAAGCTCCACTGGGTTTCTCCAGCCGCAAAACAACTTACTTCCATTCCCTGAACAATTGAAATGTGCTCCCCCCGCCCCCATCCCCAAATCCTTCCCGCAAGGCGAGCACTAGAATAGAAAGCGGATGGCCAGGATGATACGCCAAAAAATTCTGTTGCAAACTGGGGGTTTCGACAGCGAGGAACACCCGGAGCTGGACTCACAGCCATGCCTCGTGCTGGTCTGTTGCCAGCCCTTGCTAGCCCGAAACCCTCCGTGCCGTGGCCAGGAGGGTGCAGCCCATGGGGCTCGGGCACGTGGTGGAGCAGAGCACCCGGCACCTCCGTCCCAAATCCTAAGAGCAGCTACTTGGACCCTGGAGACAGCCAAATGGGGTTGGTACCTCCGTACCGGAGTCAGACAGTCCCTGAAACCCAGAGAGCAGCCACACGCATGCCCGGGGATGCTCTGCACTGAGTAGGGCTGCACGGAGTCCCCTCCCCACAAAGCTTCTCTCTGGGCATCCTCCAAATTGGGCCTCTACTGGAATCACGCTTAAGTGGAACCTAAGCAGAGCTTAACCTCTCTCAAGAGCGAGCTGCAGAGGTGAGGCACCGCTGGCTCCCCATCCATCCTCACCCCTGAGTTGGGGACAGCACCCAGTGGCACAGCCACTACCCAAACCCAGGGGTCCTGAAAGGCAGCTGCTGGTGGCGACTGCAAGGGATGCGGGAGGTGCAAACCACCCCACCCCCAACAGGCTCAGCCACTGGTGATGCTCCCTGTGGCCTTGGCAATGCCCACCAGCACCAGGGCTGGGACCAGCCGTCTCACCGGGACCCCACGCCACGTCTGCTGGCAGGAGGAGCGGGGACCGGCATCCGGGGCCCATCCGGCAGAGAGGTCGGTGCGTTGGAAGGGCGGCTAGCACGGAGCGGAGCGGAGCTGCTGCCAGGGCCCTGCCTCCCGGCAGGTTGGCACTGAAGAAGGCAGCACAAATAAGAATCAGAACTGCTGCATTTCCCAAGGCCGCACACATGTGTCAAGTTAAGCGTGGCTTTGGGAGCTGGCAGCACTGCCCCGAGTAGGGGACTCGCACAAGTGGATGGATTTTGGGAAGTCTCCCGCCAAGGCCAGCACCAGCTCTGCGAGGGTCTGGGCAGCCCATGCGACTCCTCCTGGGGAGGGAGGAAAAGTCCTGCCGGGGATGCCAGGACGACTGGTTTCTTCCGAGGGGATGCAGCTGCCTTTGAGCACTTCCTCGGCCAAAAAGCCAGTTGGTGGGGACATCTCCAGACCTGAGGACACAGCTGCGGGTGTCCCCTCCAGAAGCAGGGGGATCCAGGGAGCTCCTGGCAGGAGGTGGAGGAACCAAAGCCCCTGTTGATGAGCATGGAGGACATGCCAGGCAGTCCTCAGCCCAGCACCGTGGGCTCAGGCTGCCTTTCAGCCACGTGCCGTTAATGAACGGTCTCCTGGTGAGAACAGGGATGTTGATGGTCCTCAAGGATCTTCCCCATCCCTGGGCTGGGGACCTTGGCAGGACAGAAGATGGTGGAGTGGCTTGGGCAGTGCCTGGCACTTTTCTCCCTCCCCAGGGAACCGAGCTGTGATGTGAAATAAGGACAGGGGCCCATCGCTGCCGGCTGTTGCGTTGGGTCCGGGACCTGCTCTGTGTCCCAACGGCAGTAGGAAGTGGTCTGCAAAATTGTTCCTAAGCACACACGCGCACATTCCTATGTGCACAAGCAAGCGCGAGAAGATGAAATAAAAGAGACAAACAGCGCGACGTTTGCCTAATTCGCACGGGTCGTAAATAAAACCATGTGGCGGCTCCGAACAAAATGATCCTTGGATTTCCACCAAAAAGGTTGGCCATCATTGGGTTAGAAAAGGTTGAGAAACCCATCTGTAGACAATACATCTCAAGCAGAGCTTCCATGCAGAGGACAGTGCAAGGAGGGCACCTAATGAAGGCCAGGGACAGGCTGGACCCTGCACACAGGGTAACGTTCTGCTCTTCCAAGACTGTAACTCATTCCTTATTATTTGCAGACACAAAGTCATGTTTCAGGGCTTGTTAGTCCTATTCATTTCAGGCTTTATTCCTGACATCTGCAAGAGCTTCCCCCCTTGAAATGCAGCATGCATACAGGCACCGGCTGTGGCAAAGCTTGGAGGGACCCTATACGTAACATACAGAACTGCCCATCTCATGGGTGTCCCCAGCGTGGGCTCTGGCTGGCAGCAGGCAGTGTTGTGCCCACCCTCCTGCCCACGCCGGCAGGGCCAGGGGAGCCAGCTGAGGCTGGCTGGCCACCACACAGGTGTGACCACACATATCCTCAGGGACAGAGCTGGAGGTCAGCAATGAGCACACACAGCCAGTCTTGCCTGCATGAGCAGCAGGGCCAGGATCAGCTCTTTGGGGTCGGTTTCGAAAGGAATGGGGGAAACTTGTTCTCAGGATCACCCCAGATTGCAGTTCTCCAGATGCCAGTTCAGGTTGGACACCAGAACACCACCTTCACCCCGATGGTGGGACAGGGACAGATGGGGTCTCTATCCTCAGCCATTTCCAAGGCTCCCTCTTGTCGCCTCAGCCCTTTCTCCTAGGCTGAAAATCTTCCCCGTGTCTCCTGGAGCAATTTCAGCTCCCTGAGCCCAACCCATCAACATAAACTGGAGTCCCAGCAAGAAATTTCCACATCAGGAAAGCTGTCAGCATTGTACAAGAAGTGTAAATGTCTTTAACCCCATCGCATTTCAAAAACTTAATTCCCAGAAGTTTTGGAGAGGTTTTGCCAGGAAAAGTTTTGTCGAAGGACTGGGAGGATTGCAAAAGGCACCATTTTTAGGAAAGCCACCAAAAAAAAAGCACAAAGCTGCCCCAGCGCTGCACGTCCTGCTGCCAGCTTCCCAGGCGCGGAGCTGCCTTCGGGAGCAACCCCTGCCGGGCAGCGGCGAACCACCAGCATCGCTCACATCCCAGAGCCCTCGGTGTCCACACACCCACGCACCTTCCCAGCGCTGCCAGCCCCAGGGAACCGAGGAGCCAGGAGTGGCGGTCCCGGCAAGGCTCCCTCGCCTTTGGCCGCAGGCAGCAGGCAGGGCTGGTGACCTGCAGCCCAGGTCTCTTCCCAGGCAGCCAGGAGCGAGCTGAGCATCCTGCCTGCATTTGGAGGACACATGGCAACCGAGCTGCCGGGCTTTGAAAGGGCTCCAAAAAGCAGTCACTGAACTCTGGCCAGTACAAGCAAAAAGACAGGACACTTCTGCACCAGGGCTGCTCGGGACGGGGCTCGGCAGCACCCAACGGCCACAGCTCCCCATGTTCCCTCCCTGCAAGTGACAAACAGCCCTTCGCTGCTGCCTGTCCCTCGGTGACAATGCTTTTTTTCCTTTTTGCCACCTCCCTCCAGTGTGCCCAAACCTCTTGCAAGAGGCAGTGCCACCTCCCTGCAGCCACAGGACCCCAACCTGGTTCTGCAATCACCACTTTCCAGCAAGCGGCTCCATATGGATGGAGGGCATCAAACACAAGCCACTGTGAGCATGCAGACTATGGCAAGGGTGCTCTGGGTGTTTTCTGTAGGTCTTACGTCTACACGGAGGCAAAGAGTAGTGAGGGGGCTAACGTGTCACGCAGCAGAGGTGCAGGAGACCCAGGAGCTCTGCCTGGACTCCCTGCTCCACCTGCAACATGAAAGCCCTGCTCGCCTTTGAGCTCAGCTAAGATCCCTCTGCAAAGGGGATAAACAGAGTTCCTAGGGCCAAGAGGAGGCGGGCAACGTTCCCATTTCGCACTTACTGTTGGAAAGCCCCTCGGCGCCCAAGCCCACCCCAGCCTGCTCCCAGCTCTGTGCTTCTTCAGCCATAGCACTTGCCTGAAGCCCCTGGGGGTTTGCACAGCATGCGCTTGCAAGAGGAGAGGGGAGAAAGGGAAAGGGTTTTGCAAATGTCTAAGCCTTCTTCCGGCAGCAGCAGCAGCTCACCAGGCTGAATATGCAAACCTGAGGACTCTGCGTGGGGAACTGTAAGCTTGGCCAAGCAAACCCGGTGCTAAGCGCCACATCTCTCAGCAGGCTGCCTTGGGGTAATGCCTCGGGCCTGGAGCTGGCTCTGGGATGCGCAGCTGCTCCCCATGCACAGAATAATCTCCCTTGGCAGCCCCGCAGGAAACCCTCCGCCTTTGCCTTGTAGTCCTTTGATCTGGGCAGTGACCACACGCTCCAGCTCGCAGCAGGCGGATGGTGGTAAAAGGCAGAAAAAGCCACGGCAGGGAAGCCCGGGGACTCACCCCACATGCCTGGGCCTGTCAGGAACCAGCAGGATAGGAGAGGGGATGCACAGCGCTGCCTGGACCAGAAACAATCCTGTGACTCCCTGGTTAGGGCCCGGCCAGCACCTTCTCTCTGGACGAAGCCTACCTTGGACCGCACAGGGTGTTAGGGAAAGGTGTGGGCATCGCAGCCCCTCCTTCAGCCAGAGCTCCCCCAGCACTCAGGGCTCTGGCCAGGTCCTCCCCCTGGCAGGTCCAGTGCCCTGCAGCAAAGAATAGCGGCTTTGGCACCGCTTTGCTCTGCAGCCATAAGAAAATCTCTTGCCCCATGACAAAAAGAATCAGGGCCCAATTTTATTCCTTGCCTGTATGACAATGTAAAGCTTTTATTATTACATTACCCATGATTCAGGCTCTGGAGAAGCTGGTGGGACCAGGAGGGCGGCAGGCGGTGGAGCAGGCAGCACGTGAGGTGGGCTCCCCGGGTGCCAAGGCAGGAGCACAGGCAGTCACACTCACTCTGGCCACCCGCCGGCAGCGAGCACAGCTCCATCTCCTCCGGGGAGGGAAGGGAACAAAGGCAGAGAACAATTGCTATTGTTTTCCAAGACTTTCTTTGGGCCAGTTCCTCCAGCGTGGTGCTGTTGCCCAGCCGCTCCGGCTGCGGTGCCGCGGCCCCACTGCGCTCAGAGCTGTGCAGACACTGGTGGGGGGACGTGACCCCCATTCCCAGGCGCCCGCCACCCAACACTCGGAGCCCGGCCCCCGCTAGCACAGAGAGAGACGGAGCCAGCATCCTTGGTGGGGTTACTGCATGCACCGCAGCTCCTGCCCCACTCCCCAGCACCGTCAGGCATCCCGGAGATGCTCCAGCTTCCCATAACCCACCAAGGCACGATGCCTGCGGTGGGGAAAGGGTGAGCCCAGCCCACGGCTTCGAGTGGTGGGGAAGGCGAAGAGCAGAGCAGGGTGTCCTTGGGAGCCTGGCTCCCGCTCCCGGCGTTGGCCCTGCAGCGAGGCAGCAGCCTTTGCTGGCAGCGGGGCCTCAGCCGGGAGCCGGAGGTCACACAGCAGGACCCTGCATGAGCAGGACAAGCATCCCCCCTTGATTGCCCCCTGAGCAGGTCTCTAATTACAGCCCATCCTCTCCCTGCCCAGCCATCACTGCCTTTGAAGTCTGGGCTTTCAGAAACCACCGGGGAGGCTGCTCCTAATTGCACTTTGCAAGAGTGGGGAGGGATTAGAGCTGGGAGGGGACAAGGCGAGGCTGGCAGCAGGGGCTGCTGTAGGAGGGGGAACTGGGGTCCCACCGACAGGGTGCTCAGCATAATGGCATCACCCTGGGCTGACCAGCCTCCGTGGGCACTGCAGGAGGAGCAGAAGAACATCTACAGAAGGTGGTACCTAACACATGGGAAGTTCCTCAACCTAACACAAGTTTGACGGGAATTGGAATTAATTGGTACAAGCAATCACGTGCCCCCCAGTTACTGACTGGGTGTTAAAAGGATGGATGCTGAAGAGCACCAAATGCTAAAAGTGAAGCTGCATGGGGACAGTACAGACAAGTGGCTTCAGCAACAAAACCAAGGATGTTTTCATAAAGCCAAGTCTCATGTAGAGCCCTAAGACCTCCATAAGGCCCTCAAACACAAGCACTCCCACCAAGGCCATGCCTAGGCTCCAAGGTAGAAGATCTTGTGTCAAAGCAGGATCTGGCTGAGGACAAAACTCAAATTCTAATCGCCTCTCCAGGCAAAATGGTTTTGAAAACACCTGCCCTCCAGCCTGCCCTTCTGGCATC
Source organism: Falco punctatus (assembly GCF_963210335.1). Lineage (NCBI taxonomy): Eukaryota > Metazoa > Chordata > Aves > Falconiformes > Falconidae > Falco > Falco punctatus. Next base: position 29,163,890 of record NC_137593.1, read on the forward strand.
TCTCCTTCATCACAAGAACCGGCAAGCAAAGCCGAGCTCCAGCTGAGCAAAGCCCCTCCTGAGCCACCCTGGCAACGAGCCCATGGACGCCAACCAGAAGGATCTCCAACCCCAGAGGCTTCCACCATTGCCTCAGAGCAAACTCCCCCAACTTGGTCACTGCCCCATGCCTCACCATCTCCTGGCTCCTGGAGGGACGCATGGCATGGAGAAGCCGTGCAAGACATAAAGCCCTGGCCATCAGCTCTGCAGTCCACTGTTAGCTCGGAGATGTGGGCATCTCTCTTGCCCTTCAAACAGACATGCCCCACAGAGCAGGATCTCCCCAGCACCCAATGGCTGCCGCTGGCAACGCCTGGAGGGATGCACACATGGACCAGACCAGCAGAGAAAGACACGGGTGCTGGTGAAGCAGCACGCCAGGAGAGGAGCCTGCGCAACCCCATCCCGGGCAGACTCAGCGAAGAAACCCCGATTCACCTAACATCGTCATGCCAGCCCCAATTTGGGTTCAATTTGCCAAATTATTTTGGCATGGGAAAAAAACTGTTTTGGGGCAAAATTCCCAACCCGGTTGTGGGCGGAGAGCCTCCCCGTGCTGGGCCCAGCATCCAAGTGCGTGGGTGCCACCCAGCATGTTGCATCCTGCATCTCTGCTGCTTTGAACCCACCTCCTGCATCTCCTGCAGCCCCCAGAGGGGCAGCCGCGGCGGGTGCATTGGTCTTTGCTCCGCAGCCCCCCGAGCCCTGCCCCAGGGCACCCCAGCCACCCAGCCCCTTTGGCCAGGGTGACCCGGCTCCTTTCAGAGCTGTGACAGCAGCACAGAGCCACAGCCTCTCCCCCCATTAAATGCATCAAAGCGCCCCCAGAGAGCCCTGCCCTGGCGAGCTGGGGCCAGCTGGTGCCCCACGCATGGAGGGAGAGAACCAGGCCCAGAACCTGGCTCATCTTCCCCCACACCCTTCAGGAACAACATGACCAGACAGACCTGCTCGCAAATCGCTCCCCGAGCGCTCACGCACACGCTGCTAGCACCGGCAGCTACCCTGTAATAACCCACCGTCTGTATCATTACCATTAATTATATATTAACATACCCCATAATCTTAACTGCTGCTAAGTCACATCTCGGGGTGGTGGGGGGGGTGCGAGCCACTTTCAAAAGCCACCTGGCTGGTTCTCCTATGCTCTTACACCACCCGCCCCGGGAGAGGGGCTGGTGGCCCAGGCAGGACCGGGATCTGGCAGGCGGCTGCAAGGATCAGGGCCGGGGTGGGCAGGAAGGTCACCAGGCTGGAGCCACAGATCTCCCTGCCACCCTGGGCTCCCAGGGGACTGTGAGAGCATTGAGCGCATTACGTAGGACCACCAAGCATTAAGTGGCTTGAGCAATTTTTTGGTGCGTGTGACGTGGGGTTGGACCCAGCTGGACAAGAGGAGACACGGGGAGCCCTCGCTGGGGCTGGTACGGGGGCTCATCCACCCTGCTCTTCAGGTAGCACACGGGGAGGGCAGCTCATCCCAACCAGACCCTCGGGTGCAAGAGGAATTCTCCAGATTCCTGCCCCTTCTTCTTCCCTGTTGCCACCCCTCACCATCCCACTAGCTGGCAGCAAGACCCTCAGCATCCCTCACCTTACGCTCCCCCCAGCCCCTAAGCTTCCTGAAAGGCAGTGATTTTCTTCTTCCCCCGAGTCAGGAAAATTGGAGAGAAGCAAAGTGAGGCAGGTAACCAGCGCCATTTCTTGCCCAGGCAACACAGGGACTTGCCACACTCATACATCCATGCCCTGCCGCTGCCCCGGGCTCAAGGCCCCTCAGTCAGCCCACACAGCCCTCGCCCCACACCGCAGGGCTGGGGGGCTGCCACTTCCAGCCCCTTTCTGGAGCCACCTCCTAAACACTGCACCAATCCCACGTCCGAGAGAAGCCCAGTATTAGCGGCACGGCTGGCACTGAGGATGGACATTTCGGGTCTGTGCTGACAAGAGAGGGTGTTTCGATTCCCATAGGGGCAAAACACACCCAGCATCCTCACCAAGATGCAACTGCAGGAGGAAAGCAAGGAACTTGCAAAGAGGCAGAGCTTTCACCTCAAAGGCAGCACACCACCTTCCATCCACCATATAGCTCCAGCCAAGGAAAAGCTGGAAAGAAGCCTGGGGCTGGCTCTGCCCTGAAGCTGCAGTCGTTTCATGTGGCTCCAAACGCCTCTCGCCTGGGAGCTCGCACTTTCAAAGAACCGCTTGCATGCACACAGGCACACAAAACACAATTAATGAATGTCTCACATCCCACTGTGTGTGTTCTGACACAGCTCCACTTGCCAAGGGAAAAAAAAAAAGTGTGCGTGTGTGGATGTATGTATATACAAAGGCTTTAAAGAGGACGTTGCTCACAGTTTTACAGCTTTGTTGAAGGGCTTTGTTTTGGGTTTTTTTGTTGGTGTTTTTTTTTCTTTTTTAAATATAAAAGCCTAAAGCAAATATAATCCAGAGAAATATTTTTTAAAAAAAAAAAATCTTTAATACCTTACCTGCATGTGTAACACCTGTAGAGCTCCAACACTCCCCAAAGAACACGTTGTATAGAAACTGTTGCAGACTAAAAAAAAAAAGGCAACTGCTCAGAAAAACATTGCTACTGGCTAGTATTACACATGCTGTCAACATGAATATTCTTTCATGAACGGAGAGGAATAGGCTTTCAGGGAAGTCTATTACAGGATTGGCACGGCAGCTTTACAGGCTTTGACTCTCAGGTGTTCCCCAGTTGTAAGAAGCTGCCTGTGCAGCGAAACTGTCTCTGGGCAAGCCAGGCACAGCAGAAGCCCACCCACCTCCACACCAGCATGGAGCTATGCGAGATGAGCCCTCATGCTGTTTGCGGGGATTCAGTTTATTACGGAATAGTAATAATGATGAAGTTTTCTTTTTTTCCTGCAAATAAAACAAACAGGGTATCTAGCATGCTGACTGCAGTGCCATGTTTAATCCTTTCAATGAACACAAACGCTCGCTTGCTGGTTTCAGCTAAGAAAAGAGCCATGACTCAGGACAGCTGTTCTCACCTCAACAAAGCAAGTTTTAGGACTTCTGCTTATTTTGTCACCTGCAAGGCTGTCTGGTATATACGTTCACTGGGTGGTTTAAAACACCCAAGTTAGCAAGCCTGCTGCATGCCAATCACTTTTCTTAGTTCTCTTTGAATTATCAGGTCATAGCCATCATTAGAGACAAGACACTGGCCACCCGGGAAAGCCCAAGCAACTGTGTCAACTCTTCCACTCCTCTAAAGCATCCCCTTTGTTTTTGTAACACATCTAAAAATGTAAAACATCCCCATGTGTTTTAGCTGCGTTAGGATAAACCCTTCCATTCCTTTGGACCAAGTCAGAATTGGACTCTCCCAACTAGTTGATTACCCATATAAAACACCCACTGCAATACATTTGCATACATCTATGAAAGGAGAAAATATAATCACTTTATTTTCAGTATACAGACTAAATCCAACCACAAAATAAAGATAATGAGTGAGCACACATGAACAAAATACTCCGTACTTAAAAAAAGCCCACTTTTGCCGTGTCTGTTGAATCCATCGCTTGCCATGCTCTCCAGCGTTGTTTCCAAAAGCAGCTGCAGCGCTCCCAGGAGCAACGTTCCATCTACTACAATTCAGACAATGCTCCCAGTTTGCATAGAAGTGCTACATTTTCCTGTATGCCTTGAAATACTAGTTAGGTACAATACTATTTCACCATTTCTGCTCCCAAACTATGTCAGGTTCCCCTCCCACCCTTACAACAAAGCAAGAAGACTTACTTCTACACAGAGGTAAAATCAGCAAGTTGTAGCAACACAGACTCTTCAGAGGTGCAGAACAATGGCATACTGCAATCTGCAGCACAGATGGCAAGACACAAATACTGACAAATTGTACACACGCGCATGCACACAATCACCTCCGTAAAGGTTTCTCCATGGTGCGACTCCTTCCATGTCACACACTTTTCACAGAAAAAAACCAATAAAAAGCCCTTCTCAAATTTAGCCCGTTTAAAGCTGCCAACAGAATTTGATTGCATGTGCTATCGATGGGCATGTTATTGCTTGTAGTAAACTGGAGAAGATTTGGACCTACACAAGAGATTTGCTTGCGAAGTGCAAAGGTCACCAGTGGCCCTTAAGCAGTTTTACAAACTGATCGTTGCAGCCGGTATTTCCTGCACCATCCACACCAGCAGTCAGCTACAATACACTGCAGCTCTAAACATGCGTCGTACCATACTCTAGAAAATTGCGTCTTCTCTGACTGATATTTAAGCACACAAGAGCAGTCAGCATAAAGAAGTGTTACAATTAATTTTACAAAATTCATCATGTTCATCTTTGCTCGTTCACCTTAAAAACGGGTGACCTGGGCTGTAATGGCGAAGGCCAGCTATGCCTAATCCTCTCGACACCCAAATGCCAACAGGAGAGGAGCTGACATTATGACAGAGGTATTTTACATGCCCAGAGGAGCAGACACATTCTCAGCAAATTTTCAGGCTGCCAATGGCCTACCTTGGTGCCACCTGCCCATGGTGAACCTGACCAAAGTATTTAAGAACCTAGTCTTTACATCTTGCATCTCTAATTGAAGGTAAAGATTACAACTGAGTGTCTTTAAGGAGTAATAAAGCAGCTCTTAGAATTTCTTCCAAGCAAACACTGACTCAAACACTCAGTACAAACTCACAGTGTTACATGGGAACACCTGCCCGTTCTGGACCCCCAGCCACTGACAGCAGCTCCCCAGATCTTAAGTTACATGCTGCACAATCACTTTCTTTGCTAACACATCCTGACTACAACCTTAGTTTATAGCCTCTCTTGCTACCTATTCTCTCCTAATTAGTTCTGATTGCAAATGCTGTCCTTAGTGAGTATCAGAAAATTGACAGATTATTTGCTGCCTACTGGTGCTCCAGATGCAATGCTACCTATAAAAACACACAACTAAGTTTTCCAGCAGGTGATCCAAAACAGCTCCGTTCTCAAACGGCAGATGGGCAAAGGCAGGCTGCAGATTGCAAAGTCTCCAAGCTTTCCAAACCATGAAGTGAGGTAGCAACAAGCAGCCTTTGGAACAGCATTGTCTCCATATTTTCCCTAGTATTAAATCCCTTTTCCACACAATTTAGTGAGTGAACTAGAGGCTTCTCTGGAGCAGTGGAAGAAAAGAGATGGTAAATACATAACGAGTGATAAGAAGACCTAGGCCAATAGTTTTGCAAAGTTTTCCTTTTTGGTGCCAGCACTGAGCACTGCTCGTTTTCAGGTGGAGAAAAATACAAAACACTTCAGTCTCCTTGTGAGATTAAAGTCCGAGTGACTTCTGCACAATCTGCTTGGCAATTTTGTTAAATTGTTCTCTGTCTTCCCGCCACATCTTGGAGGCGTCTACATTGGCTCCACTTTCATCATTTGGCTCTGAAATGAAAAAGACTGAAAGATAGGTGGGCAGGCAGACAATGGAGCAAGACCCTCTCACTTTTTCAATAATGCCTCTGTACTGCCACTTCCCTGTGGCTTTGGAACACTTCCCCTGCTTGGACTACAGAAACACCACTAAAGAAAACCCAGTGACAGCTGCTGGATTCCCAAACGGTTCTGACTTAACTGATCACAAGAGAATATCACAGCAAGGTCCAGCTGAGGCAAGAAACAAATGGCAGAGGAGCAAGACTTCCTTTTGTTTATGCTCTCAGCAGCTAGGCCCCAGCATGCACATGGAACAACACAATGTGGCACCACCACTGCTGTCAAGGGTTTTTAAAACTGCACACTGCTCCCTGCAAAATGTTTTTTCTGGTTCTGCAGCTTCACAGACACAAAGCCCTCCTGACCGGGCCACCCAAACAGGCTCTGTCACTCTTTGGGATGGCTTTTCTATTAAAGAACAGCAAAACAAACCAAAAACACCCATAGAATGCTTTCATTTTGCAACGTCTTTCATCCAAGGATTTCAGAGCGCTTTACAAAGTACATTAAGCCTCTGTGACTCCAACACTTCGTTTTGTCCAGAGGTAAACTCAAACACGGGATTTATCAAGTGCGTAGTCAGCATACAGTGGGACAACCATCGCAGGACTATACAAGTCACGAGACAGAATATACTCTACACATTCTCCTTCCCACACTAGCCCAAACCCACCCCAGCCCAGTTCACTGCAGATATCCTAGGCTCATGTCTTTCTCGACACAGCGCTGATGGTCTGCCCCTAAACCAGTAGATGTGCAGGTCACCCTGTTTGGTAAGCTTGGGCTTACGCTATCTGCAGAACCAGAGCTGAGAGTTTGTCAGCAGCCTGAAAGAAGCTGGACCATTGATGTTTTACACTAACTCCTCCAAAAGCCACGGGAAAACAGGGTGCACAGGCAGAGAACAAGAGAGACCAGGTGACTCCCACGCTAACCAGTCTAGGTAAGGCTGCACCACGAACCAAGTTCTTGGAGACCATGGGAAGCCCAGCAAGGTACTTCCCAACAGTACGTTACTATTCTGAAGCTAAAACGGTCCCATGTAAAAAAATGTTGCTTGCTCTTTGATCAGCTTTGGTGCTTCTAAACCCTCTAAACTGTCTGAAACCTTTTATCATTCAAAACCAATTCTAAAGGACACATTTCTGCCCTTTTCAGGCAGTTCAGTGGCTTGGTTCGCTATGCGGAAGAGGACCCATCTTTCAGGGAGTTGTACCTCACAGAGGTGATCCACAGCCCTTGCTGGATTTAGGGAAAACCATTCAAAAGGCTGTATGAAAAGCTTTCCACCCCACCCCTCTTCTCAGGGAGCCTTCCTCCAAACCAGAGGTAGCAGAATTCGAAACATTCCCAGGCTGGCAGCTAGCAAACAGAAATGGACGGTGCTGGCTTGTGAATCACAGAGGGCATGGGCTCCCATTTATCATACTGGTTAGATCTGGCCAGTAACCCTCCAGCTGCTAAAACGGAGACAGGCTGTAATCAATAGCTTTAAGACCCGCAAGAGCTGAACAGGCGTCATAGCAAATGTAAAGATGGAGTACAGGCTTTGTGCAGGAGCAGGGAACCAGCTGAGCCTCCAGACCCACCCGACGATCACCATCTGCTCAGTTGCTGCTGCTAGAAGGAAAGCAGTAGTCGCTCACAAAGCTAGAAATGCCCGTTTACTAATTCAGTCTTATTTTTTCCAATTATTTTCAGAGAACTGGTTTATTAATGAATAAATACTAGCGCTTTACAAACTGCGGTTGCTGCTGAGCAGCTTTAAATATCCTCTGCTTGCTTAGCAATTCAAACAGCAAGAAGCAGCTCTAGCTAACTCAATAACTGCTATCTGATCTACAGCTAATAAAACAGCAGTCCTTACCTGCCAGCATGCTAACAACTGACAAGAGGATCTTTTCCACACTCTGCACGGGACTCCACCGCTCAGCGCTGCTCTCATATCCCATGGGATCATCCCCAGGAGCATGAAGAATAGAGATGCAAACTCTCCCATCTGGGTAAACTGCACAAGAAGTACAGGGCATTGATTGTTACTCAGTAGAAACACTCGGCCTCCCCAGATCTTTAGCATAGATGAATGTTTGGACTTGGCCTTCACGTGACTGAAGCTAAACCCAGTTTCAAATTTCCTATTCCAAAGGCAAGAGGGCACAAAATTTTAAGGAAGAAAATCTAGCAACAACCTCCTCTAAGCAAATCTTAACAAACTTGGGTCATCCTTCCCCAACAGAAAAGCCTTCTGGGAGCACTCCTGTCATTCAATAACCAGTGGTAGACTCCATGGAAAAAATAAGCGATGCAGCCTGGTGGAACAAGGCAAGCATTTATGCACAGACACAGCCCCAAGTCGGTAAGCAGTCCTACTTAAATCAAAGGGTAACCGTCACACAGCACTGAATGCATGTGGCGAGTTCTCCACTGGACCATGACCATAAAAAGAATTAAGCAAACTTACTCTGCTGCAGCAAGGAGGGAAAAGTGTTATGTTATAAACAATACAACCGATCTTATTTTGAACATTACTGAGTTGCAACTGAAAGAGTTCACACTATTTTAAATTTTGCTTAAAGCTCAGCTGCGTTAAAGAGCACGGAAACAAGGGAACCTATCAATTAGGGATATAGATGTCTTCCCGTCCCACCTTTAGCAGAAGCAAAGCACCTGCAACAGTACAAGTCATCTTCACAGACACTGGGCTCCACTGACTTGATAACGAGGCCAAGGAAATGTTGAAGAGGCAAGACAAAGAAAATGGAGCTCAAACTGAAACACAGCTTTAGCAAGATGGCCTAATTCTGCAGCTTCCCAAGGAATGACAATGCAGTACTTTCAGTGCTTCTATTCCTCGGGTGGCCAAACCTGTGCCACTGCCAGGAAAACAAGACAAAACAAAAAGAGGGAATGACCACTGGAATTTCCAGCTCATTTCCAGTTCCTCCCATTCACCCAGCTAATGTCTGCCCAAGCCTGCATGTTAAGTGTTTTGGAAGACTTTTATTTACATCCCCTGCTGCAGCCCCAGGCTGGGGATGGAGCTGGTCCAGCCATAGCTGGAAGAGATGAAAACAGCACACGTTGAATCAGCACCACTTCTTGCAAGTTAGGAACATACTGGTAAAAGGTATTTCACTTGTAAGTTATTCTACTGTTTTTATGCAGTGCCTCATTTAAAACAGCTGGACCACAAGCACACAGTCAAGACAGCAAAGGCTGATTCCAGGAAGACATACGCATCTTCCCACGTTGTCACTAAGTGCTAATGCAAGACTTGCCACCGATCACTACTTTGAAGTTATCTTCACTACAGCATCCATGAATGTCATTTTATTTTAAGAGAAGATAGCCCTGTGGTGTCTCGGTTCTCCCTGCGTGTAACACAAACTGCAAGGTAAGGGAACACAGCAAACTTTAAACATCTTCCTTGCAATTCCTCACAGGTGGAGGAGTAAGCACTTGAGGAACAGAAAAAGCACTGCAGAGTCACCCATTTCTACAGCCTTTCTGGGTACGACCATCACAACACCACTTGAGAAAGAAGATGCAAGCATCTACTTTAGGTCATCTCAACTTTATATTAACATGATCCAGAGTCATGGAACTTTAAAGAGCTGAGCTGACCATCAGTATGTCCCAGTTAACTCCATGGAGGAAGTGCCCACATGCAGAGCCACTCTGTAACACAGGAGTCAGGCAGTTTGTGCTTCTCTGCACCCCACCACTCCTGGCTATGCTGCACACGAAGCAGCAAACTTCAAGCCAAGGCCACAGCTAAATTTCATAATGTCATAAAAATGTCCTAAGCAACAATTTTACAAAGAATGCCAAGGCTGACTCCAAAAAGTAGTGCTCCCAGCTGCAGAAGGGGGCTTTAAGGTTTTTACCTGTCCAAGGCTCAAACCTGTTAGCTGTACTTGTTACTTCAATGACTTCTACTGCAAAGTCTTACTGTCACCATCAGAATTGCAGAGAAAAGGCCAGCAAAATCTTAATAGTAAATGCCTGCAAACGTGTTATCTGCTTGGACAGAGCACTCTGTATTTCAGAAAGGCAACATCAGAAACGTTACTAAACCTGTGACTGAAAGGGAGAAAGCCACACTGCCTAATAAAGCTGCATCCACACCGGTGCATATGAACAAATTCTCACTTGCTAAAATAATACCAAACTATTTAAACAAGCCACAAAGCAAAACTGGAAATAGTCTGTACTAATTCATTAAATCTCAAATCATGTACAGGAGATTTATCTTTAAAACTATTTATACAATAGTTACAAGTACTCCTGGGATGATCTGAAAAGCAGCAAAATGGTTGGAATCTTTATTGGACTGTTTATGACCAAAAGGTATGTGAGGAAAAATGTAATAAAGAGAAAGTGACCCTAAGACAGAGCAAAACTGCTGGACAGCTGAACACTCCTACTGCATACTCAAGGTTGCGAAGGGAGAGAACCACCTTTGGTAAGGATGCCAGCTATCCTACTGCAAAAGTTTGGTTTTAAGGTGCATAAGCAACCCACTCCCCTGTACGTCCTGCTGTATCAGACTCACTGTTTGGATGAAACATCTCGCACGTGAATCTCATCTTCGGAGGGCTTAATGGGTAGTCAAGTGGAAAACTCAGAATGGCAGGGAAAACCCCATACTCGAAACAGGTGTCTTCAGGACCCCTAGAAACAGAAAAAAAAGCTACTCACCAGAATTTTAAATAGTTCTTTCATTCATTTTCTTGTCTAATGAGACATGAGGTTTGGGTTATATCATCTTCTCCATGAAACAAGGAGTTAACGCACTCTTATCCCACACCCCATAAACTTAAATCCAAATATGGGGTTTGGGAGGGAAGGGGGAAATCAAAGCTTGCACACTAAATTACTAGGAAGGTCATAACACTGCTTAATTAGCAGGGTGTGTCTGGATATATTGGAATATCTGGCTCCAAGGCATGTTCTGGGATTTGAGCGTCTGAACGTAAAGAAAAATCAGAGGCAGGTGTGGGACTCCTGTGCCTTTGAAGATACTGTTATGCTGCACAAGACAGAGATGTCAAGTGCTGTAGCTCCAAAATAACTCATAAAACCTATGGAGATTTCAAACTGCCAGTATCAAGAATAACCACACAAACACTTATCATTATCTGATGCAAAAAACACAGCGACGGTTTGTAAAAATAAAAACACAGCTCCGGGACCATAATTGCTAGATGCAGGACAATGTTTCTTTGCAGACTTAAGGTACTTAGTTTGCACTCCCTCAAGTGCACGGAGAACAAATGGCTTCATCAGGGTTCTTGTAGAAACATTTCCTTATTGTGTTCATCTTCTAGTTCAAAGTGCAATCAAGTTGAGAATATAAAGACAACTACTTCACCCTCCCTACATAACACATCTTTGGAAAGTGAGCAAAAAAGTTTATTAGACATGATCTATTCAGACTTGATGAACCATCTGGAAGTTATAACACAAACATGATCTCCCTCAATTGCAAAGATCAGGAAACAAGCTTCATCATTGAAAATCTTAGCCAAGGAAACCTCATGTATTTACTAAAAAGCTCTTCAAACAAGGGTTATACTGTCTGGGAAATAAGGTTTAGGAATATATTCATGCCTCCCTCTCCCAATCCACATTCTCCATGCCAGAAAGTACATAAAAAGTTCAAGGAGTCTTAACAGTTAAGACTGCAATTGGTAACCTGTGGAAAAAGAAAACAGAGACCAGCAAAACCTAAAGCCCTAGAAGGATCACTCTCTTATTAAACTTTGGGATTCAAAAGACTTGGCTGGTAGATAAACACAAGAACTACGTGGTTTAAACCTGAATATTGACACTGGCAGGTAACAGGGAAATGCATCAACATACTGCAACGAATGAAACCATCGCAACCATTTTGTTGGCTTTCTGGCCTTTTATCTAAATTTAGTCAGGATTCAATTCGTATCCGAGAGTAAACTGAATGCATTTTTTCATGAACATTTTAATTCCAGCTGCATTTTAAAAGCTTATTGTTGAACTTCTAAGAGTATGTACATACACGCATTGAAAAGCTGGTGGGTGTCTTATGTTCTGTTTTGAGAGCAAACACACAGCCTTAAGGGTTCTTCTGTCAAATGTGTTAACCCAACACACTCCATTTTAGGCCCTGCATTATGTGAGCAAAATGCTTTTGTTTTAGTGATTCAGCGCTGCCAGAATCGGCTACAAAGAAATTAGAGTTAATCCAAGACAGCATTGGCAACTACAAAACACTCAGAGGGACGCAACATTTAAACTTGACAGATCACTTGCAGTTCAAAAAGCACACTGGCAGAGCCAGAGAGGTAAAGAGCATAGCACCTTTTGCAATCACACCACCTGCAAAGATTTCAAAGTACACCGCATTCAAAGCCTCCGTGCCTCATGCTATGATCTCATCTGAGCTGCTACGCTAGCTGAAGTCCAGACTACCCAGTACTTGATTAGGGTTCCTGCAAGAAACACCCGTCCCACTGAGCACAGAGCCCTGAGCCAAGAGGCCAGCTGCATTACGCAGCTCCCGAACCCCAGGAGACCAGGCACTTGCTACTACCAACCACATGCATGTGAAAGGCTCCCATTCTGCACAGGCTTGAGGCACAGAACTCTTAAGAAAAAGCTTGCCCTAAACCTGCTCCGTTTAAGACTCCGCACCCTGCAAAGCAGGCAGTCTCTGCATCTTTTTCCATGCATGATGCTACTCTACAGACTCCCCTAAAGCACGGAGCAGCAGCCCTCCGTTCTCCTCTGGCCATTATATGGCATTAAATGACTTGCTAGGCAACCAGACTGTTCAGTTGTGCAAGAGATGTTATGAACAACTCCACTGACATAAGACATCATGCGAAAATAAGACTCTGAACTCCATGAGCTGGCTATTAGTTAGGCAAGGGGAAGAAAAGGATGGCAGGTTATCTGCCAGCTTACTAGGGAAAAGCGCATTGACAAGGACAGTTAATTCTATAATCATAGCTTCACGTACATTTGTAAATGGCTTATTTGTAAAAAGATGCTGGAAAAAGACCAAAACCCACAGTCATCAGATGCCAAAAAGGGGAATTCCGTGCTAAACAAAAGTCAGAAGCCTAATTATAGATCTAATTACCTTTCTAGACAGGTTTTTGATAAGTTGACTTCAATTGATACTGTTTAGTTTTCAAGCAATCTTTAGGCTAATAAAGTTCTTAACAATTACGTGGGTTTGTGTCTTTTGGGGATAAACTTTAAAAGCAACGCACACCTGTATATGCCAACCAAAGAGGGCCAAACTTGGGTCTTGAAACATTAAATTTATGAACTTGTACAACACAATGCAGTCTGCAGGACCTCACGCAGCGCTAAGGAATTGAGCAGCATTATGATAAACTCTCTTGACAGGCTGGGGCTATTTATCATCATGAGTAAGTCACCCTGTTGCAGAGATTCGGCTTTCACAAATACTCTAATTCAGCTACTGTTTGATGTCTTATCAAAAGGGTGCATTTTATGCCAGGCTCCAAACCTCCACTGTTCAGAAAGATTACCACATTGTGTTTTCGATTCTGGATCTATTACACTCACTTTGGGAGCATAAGAACTGTTCTATCATTCAGACATGTCAATACAGCCTTAATATTTACATGTCTAATATTTATCCAGCACTGCTGCTGCAGGCAAGGACACCAGAAATACAAATTGTTACTACCATTATTTAAAAAGGCTTTATTTTATCTCCAAGACAAGCTCTTACATCAATTCATGTAATATTACCCATCCCACCTCTGAACCGATAAATGGGCAATGTCTTTTCTCAAGGGTCTTTTTTTTTTTTTTTTTTAATTTATTTGCCACCACATGTGCTCTAGCTTCATATAAATTGGGCAAAGGACAAAAAGTATTCTGTTCTCTTCATTACTATGCCACTTACCTTTTGCACTTCATCTATCTAAAAATTTGAAGCCAACTTCACTTTAATTTCCTTATCTGCACTTCTTTCATTCCCAGAATCTCACACAGCACATTTGAGACTACAAAACATTTGAGAAGATCACCACAGACAAATATAAACAAGTCATTTAGGCTCGCTTTCCAAATGTACGCAAACACTTCTACTAACAGAGTTTTGTAAAGAGATTAAAGTAACCAAACATGTTTAGGGTAAACATGTTTCTATTGTACCACAGCTCCAGAATTTAGCAGATCTTAAAATATAATTTTATTATGACACACACACAATAGAGAAACCAAAATTAAAGCACCTCCGCCTCTCATTTTGTGCTGACAAAGACCCGAAGCTCAACACTCAGCACTTTAAAGGGCTTTCAAGTCTGCAAGCAGCTCCTCTGTTGTTAAAGAATTTGTTATGGAAAACATCAGGAAAAGTATTTTCTAGGTAATGAATCAAATCCAAAAGTCACTTCTTTGCTGTGTCCCCCGTGAAAACTCTACTCAACCACACAATCTTTGCTATGAGAAAGTACCAACAGGCAGGAATTTCCTTCCATACTCCAAGAAGTGCATTAAATCCTCTGGGACTTCTACACTGTAAGCAATGCACAGCTGTTTGAACTGAGAACTGGTACATTCCAAAGTGCCTGTTTCAGAAAAGTATTAACTATCCCACTTGCAGAAAGAGAAAGCGCAAGACACCACAACCTAAATCTTTGCTGTCAGGCAAGAAATCACCTATTTCTATGCTAAGTGTTTATTTTCAGGGGACTGAGCTACCAGGAAGTATGATCTGTGTCTCACAGAAAAAAACTGCTGCACATAAACGAAGACATCTGCCAACACTTCATATCAATCGGCAAGTAAGCAGTGGTAATCCAAACTTCCATTTACTGAGGTCTAAAATAACTCGGAGAATCATGCTTGCCATAAAGCAGGCTCACCCATGCAGCCAGTTTGTGTGGAACAGGTGATATGCTACAGCTCAGGATGCTTTTGTATTGGTTGTGTGCCTGATTCCAAGAGACAGAAACCTTGTTTTTCATCCCTAGACAACATACTCCAAGCAAACCAAGCTAGGAAAATTCTGCCACCCACACTAGCTGAGAATCTCGTAAGTCAGCACCAGTGGTTGCAGTGTGAAAACCTGCCAAGAGCACAGCAGGCATGCTGCAAGCAGGGCCACGGCCACTGCCTGCAGTGCTCTCCAGGGCCTCCTGGCCCTGACAGAAGGAAAGGAAAACACCAGCTCTTGCTAAAGGAATCTTGAAATGCAGAGCCTGGATCTACCCTAACAACAGACCATCAACTTCAAGACAGACTTAGCAGTTTGAAGCTTCGTCATTTTTTTATGCTGTAGCATTTGCATAAATTGTCAGACCCGAGTGACAAAGGTCTCTTTCCCTCTCCCCTACAGTTTCTGAACTTTATTTTGTAAAAATCACCAGCTATTCCACATACTCAAAGTTCCCAGAGAAGGGTACAGCATGAGTAAGAGAGTACACGCAAGAAAGGACAACTTCTAAGATGCTGGGCAAGAAGATTTTTTCTTTTCATGGCAAGTTTTGCTACAAACAATCATATCCATCAGTTTGGAAGGGGGAGGACACAGCTTTGTAAATAAGTCTTTGTCACTCCCCAAAACACAACAAGTAGTGATCAGAGCTAATCACCACGGAAGAGCTTTCTACACGGAACCACTGCACCAAACATCTTTACACCACCAGCTGATTCATGAAGTGTAAAGAACTTCAAACCATTTTTTTTTAGTTTGAATACTTCCTCAGATCAATCCCCTTCCATTTTTCTAGAGAAAAATTGAATAGTAAGAAAACTAATTTTAGACTGATTTTTTTTCCCTCCTATCACTGATAATCTGTGTATTTTGCTCCACTTAAAACATGAGAACCCATCCTGTATTTGCAGTTGAGTAATACTCCCAACAGGTTTGTGAGATCTACAAGCAATTCACTGTTTCCTAAGTGTTTGTTTATGCAACATATATCTAAGGGAGCCCAAATAATGATTCCTGTAAAATCTGCAAGTTACTTGTGCTGAGTGATGCTTATTATAATGACTCCTGTAAAACAGATGATCACTTAAGTTCCAACCCTGCCTCTGTCTTGCTGTTTAAATTCCAAATACCATCCCCTGTTTGGGTCAGAAAAGAAGTTCCCAGCCAAAGGTAGGCCAAGGTTGATGCTAGGCAGAACTGACACTATTCTCTTTAACATTCTTGTTCTCCTAGAAGCTAATCATAGTGTGCAAATACTGATTTCAGATACAAACCAGTATTAACTTACATAATCAGAGCTTCCCATTCAAAGAAGTTCTCTTCATTCATGGGACCTATGAAGAAAAAACAAAACAATGCTTAGTACCACCTGAATGCAAGGCTACAACTTCACAGTGCACAAGCCCTGCTCAGCTCCTCACCTGCTACAATCCCTTCTGGTGGATTCAGGGTCAGCTCTGTAAAAACAAAAACACAAGGATGGTTAACATGACCTGCAAGCCCAACCAATTTGGGTACCATTTGGGTGGACATGGCTTAGCACAGAGGCCCCACCAGTGAACACCTATGGAGAAAAGCTTGAGGACACCATGGGAAGAATCTTCCAGCCATGCTTTACTGGGCAAAACTGCACATGCAGAAGGCCCAGTATCTCACTGATGACAATTTAACTTCTCTGTGCAAGCTACTTTTCTAGGCAAAATTATTTGGTATTTTGTGCTTTTTCAGGTCCCCAACCTAGCCCTCCCAGGGGCAATAATTTAAAACTGAGAAGGAGGAAAAAAACCTTTTCCACAGAGCATGGGAAACACTCTTCTCAGATCACTGTAGTATCTGCAGGTACAAACTCAACAGCCTGAAGAGAAGACAGGTTGTATTCCTGTAACCTTTATCTACCAATTCAGACTTGACAGCATATCAATACAAAATACAAAATGATGCAAGAATTTGGAGAAGCAGAAGCAAGAGAGACTTGACAAGCGGCTCTGTTCCTTGATTCAACCTCACTTCCCCTGCATGGCATGTAAAACGTGAGTAAAAAAAGCAGCAACAATAAAGCAGCCATGCCTGCACATGGCAAGTTTGAATCCATCAGCCCTCACTTTCTGGAGGGAACTGGTACAATTCTCAATTTGTACAACAACCTTCAGCATCAGCACCTTGCTTCAAGCCTGCAGCAGCCCAGCACTGTGTCTCGATGAACTAATAACCTGTTTTTCTACTATCTAGTACAATGGCCATCAACTTCCAATTTCCTGTCTGTGGGGTGGTAGCAGCTGGCAAAGCAAAGTTCAGCCATGCACAGGCAACCAGTGGACCTGTAGTCCCTGGGGGGATGAACAGCAGCCTCCCAGCTCTGAGCGAGACACAGGGCACCTGGTGGGACCAACAGGCAGGAGGCGACACTCCAAGGGTGTCAGACCAGAGGAGGTGACTAATTAGGCCAACTTAAGTAAGGGCTTCAAGTTGCTTATCTAGAACAGTGTTTCCTAACCAACGGCCTCTGGACTACTAGTGGCCCATCACAACAAAACGCAGCCATAGGAAACGCCACGTACACTCCCACACAGGAAGACAAGCAGGAACATGGACCCAGGGAATATGGGAAGTCACAAACCAATAAAGGAGACGCTTGACCTAATTTCTGTTGTGCTGTACAAGAAAACTGTGGGTAGTGCTGCACAAAACAGTGCACAGATATTGGTCTTAAAACAACTAAGTTACTGTTGGCCTCAAAAATGTGCTGAGATACACTGACAGGAAAGATAGCGAAACTCTCTTGTTCACTCAGATTACCATTAACTTTGGCAC
Organism: Falco punctatus; assembly: GCF_963210335.1. Classification (NCBI taxonomy): domain Eukaryota; kingdom Metazoa; phylum Chordata; class Aves; order Falconiformes; family Falconidae; genus Falco; species Falco punctatus. The sequence goes on from NC_137593.1 coordinate 29,181,192, forward strand.
AGACCTCTTTGATTGAAGTTCAAAAGCACAGCAGCGGATTGAAACTCAGAGCTATGGTTTCCCACGAGGTCCTGTCGTTAAGGAGCAGGTTTTTCCAGCTTGATAGTGGGTCTCTAACAGCTTTTCTTGTTGATGTTTTTAGACAGAAATACAGAGATGTCAAAACCAGGAGCTCCTGGAATCATTTTGCTCCATCTTGTGGCTCTCTTTAAGAAGAAAATCTCTCTGATATTTCCCATGATTTTCCTTGAAAACGTGGCAGCCTTTGCAACTGCCCAATAGCAGCATCTGCGCATCCCTGCAGCAGGCAGCCACACAGAAGTGTGCCATACAGCTTTCCATTCCCAAGGAAAATGGGGGCAATGGGAAGCAAGAGCCAAACTCTAGGGTCAAAGGGTCTTTACAAGGATGGAGGTTCAGTTCTCCACTTCACCTTGCTCAGCTCTCCCCTTGGAGATAGGCAAAAGAGGTTTCCATCCTTAAGGATCAGGCAAAGTGATAACTGAGCAGTGCAGGGGCGCATGAGCTTTGATTTTGAGTGGCTGCTACTGTAGCTGGTCACTGAGGAAGGAAAAACTCCCTTTCCACACGGATGGTTACATCCTACCCCGTGATTTCTCTAGAGCCCTTCAAAGGGAAACTGGGAGCACAGCTTTCACAAGCTACACAGCATGAATTGCCAGATGCAGCATCACCTGCTTCAGTCTTACCAGAACCTCCAAAACAGAGTCACTTTGATGTACGTTGGGGGAAATTTTTCCAATTATTTTTAAGTGAGCAGCAAAAAGCATACAATCAGAACACGTGTTTTAACATTTCACCACAGAACAATTTTGACAAGTCAGCCAGGCCAAACAGTCTCCCACCCCACTCCCCTCTGCCACCCCACCCCTCTGGGGCTGTCATCCCAAGCAGACTGCACAACTGAAGTGCGTCAGCAGATGAAACAGCCCACCCTCTGCTCTCCATGGCATCCAGCCTGGGGGTAACGTCTGGCTAGCTCAAGTTTGGCCTCCTGGCCTGCAAGACTCCCTGCTCTGCCCGCATGGTTTAATGCTTTCCCAAGGAAAGCTCTCCCCCTCTGAAAGTACCACGCCATGCTGTCCTCTTACTTACCCACCCGTGACAGGAGCATGCCAGTGCACACCCACACCCCAGCCACCATCACCCGACAGCCTCAAACACTGACATGCCGTTTCTGTTCCTGCACACACTATTTCCCAATGACAGCCAAGCCCTCTGCCTGGGCTGCGCATGGACAGCATTCAACACAAGGCATTGACAGGGGAAACACGGAACCTGAAGCTACACCAGCTACTTGAGAGACGCAGCTTGCACAAACTGAGAGCCACCTCCTTCAACCTCCTTTCTCCAAGGAGCAAGACCAGCAGAAAGACTTTGCAGGAGCCCTTGATGCAGCAGTTCCTTGCTCATGGTTGACTGGTGACTGCAGGTCCAGGAAAAACCTCTGAGGAGTGGAATGTCGCGATGTGAGTGCAGCCGTTGGACATGGATGGGCCCTCCTGCTGCGCTGACACCACAGCTCTGTTGCCCTCATCTGGAGCTGTGGAACCTCACACCAGTGTGGGAATGTAGCCCCTGTTCTACAAAGCATTATAATTTCCCCTTGCTACCAGCAGGCAGATACTCTTTGGGGCAGGCAGAGCCAGGCCACTGCCTTCCTGTGCTGGTATTTGCCATGCTGCTTACTATGAGAGCTGCCATCAGCAAGAGTCATGGGATAAAGCAGCCTCCCACCGTGCCCTACCACCATGCAAGCCTTCAGGGGTCCTATGGAGCAAACACACGAGCAGCAATGTCCTATTAAAGGATTCAGAGAGGCAGAAGGACAAGCAGTCAATGTGGAAAAAAGGATAAAGCAGCCAGGAAAGGGATATTTTGTGAAAGAGGTAAAGGGGAAGGCCAGGCAAAGTCTCTGTGGGAAACAAAGTAGTGGCAGATTCAGGGGGAGGAGCTGAAGCTGGCAGATGTTGCTGGAAGGGAAGGCTGTGGTGATGTGTAAGGCACCAGGTCAGCTATATATCACCACAACCACTTCAGGGTGCCCCAGGGTCTGGGGGGTCATGGAGAGCTCTCTACTCAGACACATGCTGGGTGCATGTTGGAGGAGCCCACGGTGGTTGCTCTGAATCAGGTGGTGGGCTGCACATCTCTCTTCAGCACTGGAGAGCATCTGGAGCAGTTTCCATCCTCACATACTCCGTGAGGCACCCTGTTAGTTTTGCAGGGTGGCTTTGCTGCATGCAGTCAGGGGATTTGCTTCCAAATGGAAGCGCAACAAAGTCCCAGCCTGTAGCACCATAGCTAAACCTTACTTTAAAGCTTTGCTTGTAAGCTGAGACTGAATGAAACAGACCTGACACTAGCAAAGTATAATGTTTCTGTTAGGAACCTGGGGCAGATTTGGGTGTACACACAATCAACGCCTTCCTTTTCATTTCACTGCTCACTATGGCCAACTACGCCTTAGCCAAAAGGAGGCAAACAGAAAACACATTTTCTTGTTAAAGCAGTTAATATAAAGACTGATCACATTCTTAGAAGTCCAACAGTACACTTTCTAAAACCTATCAATTTAGCTTATCTCCAAGGTGATTAAATGCACAAGACTCAGGAAGTATTAAGGACACATGCTCACTTCAGGATCTGACAGCACCTGAACTAAGATGCTTGAAACCAAAATCTTGTTCCTTCTACTTTTCTTCTCTGGCGAAGCACCTGATCAGTGTAAGGCAGCTTGAGCTCGTGTGGACACATGGCACAGCGTGCACCTGAGATATTTCCTAAGTGTTATGCTCAGGAAAGAGCATTTTCAAAGCAGGTTTAACAGAGACAGCAGCAGAGGCCTACTGCAAACGTTCATCCTTCTCTTCCCCCTGGAGATAGCAGCTCATCACATCCCACACTGATGCAGTGGGAGTTTTCTTCCAGCTCCACACAAACACTCTCCAAACAATAAGGACAGGAAGCACCCACTGAAGCACGACCAGATTCTGCTCTGTACACCCAAGGTGTATTTTTTGGGTGAATTTTAAAATCTCAGAATTAATGTAAATGTTATATTTTTAACCCAACAGCACTCCCAATGATACCCGTTGGCATTACCATCCACTGCTCTATTGCCTGGTCATACCAGAAAGGAAACACAGCATATACAACTAGACACTACAAATCTTGCACCTTCACAGATTTGACTTAATGCTTTTAAAGTAACCCATTTTAGATCTAAAAAGTTCAGCCAGCAATAACACATCCTCAAGATCATACAGCCAGGAAACAGTAAACATAGAAAAAGAAGGCTTCCATGTCTTAAAGTTCCCAAATGTAAGCTGCTATTGACAGACTAATTTCAGGCTTTAATACTATTCTAGGTCTATAGTTAATAACAAACATATACTCTAACACAAATTATGCCCTTTTTTATGTCTGTTTTTTTTTGAAAGCTTTAGCTAGATTAGTTCTGGCAGAGTAGAAAAAAAAAAAAAATCACACTCCAAACATGCAAAGGAAGGTCTAAGTGAGGACCAAAAAAAAAACCCAAAACTAATCTCATCTGGCTCCCCATAGCCACCTTCCCCTCCTTCTCCACAAGGAAGGAAAAACAGTGGAATTTCACAGCCTCGCCCAAAATGGAATCATGTATTTTGGTTCCAATTGGTAGAAACTCCTCACAAGGTCAAGCATTTTTCACATAAGGTAACAATAAACTTTTATTTAAAGATTTAAACACGTGTGTGCACATACACAGAGAAAATCAAAAGCCTAAACTAAAAAAAAAAAAAAAAAAAAGAGCAAGCAAGGAAAGAATTAAAAGTCTGGTAAACAAAATACACCCAACCAGCAAGGCACTGACTGCCAAACATCTCCGCCACAGCTAGAACTAACTAAAGGGAAGAGATAGAGAAGGAGAAAGAGGAAAATAAAAGAAAAACAAAACTGTCTGCACAAATATATACAGACACATATACCAGATATCATCCAAGGTGGGCAGCTGGAAGGAAGGGGTCATTTAAAGTTGTTTCCACACTCGCATTCACCCACGGCCATGCAGTGTTTAAGCCTGCACCGAGAACACATATCGCCAGGAGGGAGCTGAAAGTTCACGCAAAGCTGAACCTCAAGACTACAGCCCTGTCCCAAGACAAGACTTTCTCTTTTTCTGCAAAAAGAGGCAGTAGAACTACCACAACTAGGAAATATTTTTCAAAATAACTTGCTGAAAATTTCCACAAGGCAGAACAACTTCTGAAGAGCTAGAACTAACTGCCTGGGGTCTTTTGTGAAACACTAGGAAAAGGCTGTAATTCAGGCTTGATTCTGGGTTTTGTAACAAAGTTTAATGAGCTAAAGGAAAGTAACAACCCTACAAATGCGCATACAGCACAGGGCAATCCAAGTGGCCACAGAAACCAAAAAAGTCTAGCTTACTCCTGTAACTCAGAAGCATTGTACGCTTAGCCATTGTGGACTACACTCATTTTTTACAATGCTATGTTTTATTTTAGAGTTGGGAAAGCAGTTCTAAAGGAAGATCACAAACAAGGTGTTGCCTCAGTTCACTATGTTACTCCGGGAAACTGCAGAAAAGATTCACAGAATATCTGCCTGTAGCATTAAGTCAAAACCTTTTTGACGCTATTTAATATCACTTTTTCCTAAAGAACTCACTCATACAAGATATTCTAGTAAGATCTCAAAGTTTCTCAACAACAAAAGGATCAAAAATGCTTTTTGAGACTTATGGGATTTATATAAGAGAATAGATAAAACCAGAGTCAAGTCTTTTTGCAGCTGCCTTTCAGGTCAGTGCTTCTGGATTAAACCAGAAAAACACAGATTTCTAGGACACACTGTCAGCACAAGCTTTACCCACACAACCGTGCCAGCAGGGCTCACCCACCACCCTGAGCTGCTATCAACAGCAGCCCAAGGGGCTGGGAGCCCCACACCAGCCCTGGCCCTCAAAACACCTGTGTGAGGATTCAGCTTATAGACCTGTGTTCTGCAAGGCAGCCTGAGAATAAACACGGTACTGGCAGGAAACACATCTATAAATAAGTCTATTTTATACAGGCTGGAGTCTTCTACTAAATGAAGGTAAAGTGAGAAACAATTCCTTGTCCCTGGACAACCGCAGGAGCTCTATAAATGACCTTCACCGGAGCAGGAGGCCAGTTCTCACAGCCTAATGCCATCTTTCCCCTACCAAACACTACTTTTTTTTTTTTTCTCTGTTCTACTTCCTTGCCTTAAATAAAAGCCAGAACATCAGGGGCCAAAAGCAACTAGGTAAACAAAAAAACAAGAACAATTTCTTGCCAAGAAAAGCTGCCGCTGGACACCTCGCAAGCTCACCAGGGAGGTGACCCACCCTGGGAGAAATGGGATGTCCCAGAGGGACCCAGCCCACAGCAGCGGGTCCCTGCTCCCTCCGATGGGGCAGCAAAGATCGCTGCTCGCCACCCTGTGCAAGTCACATCTCACAGAGATTTTTTAAACAATCAATCAAGTCTATGCTACTGGTCACTAAATTCAAATTGAAGTGCTGTTACTGACCCCTGCGCTTCTGTTAAGGCCTTGACAAAACACCTCTATCTTTGAGGTAACAAAGCTCTGCCACAGAGGCTTCTATGGACGCACTTTGAACCACCTGGAAAACTGAACCAGGAAAAAAAACCCAAACCTGGCTGCTTGCCCAGGATGCCCTGGCATCCCCCATGACTAAACTCTCCCTGCAACTGACTGCCAGATGTGTCAACCGCGCACGAACCGCCCCTCGGCGACCCAGCCGAGAGCCCACAGGTCCCCTCAGCCCCGGGGCGGTTTCCCACCGAGGCCTACAGCAACGGCGAAGGGAAAACGAGCCTGCAGAGGGAAGCGGTGCCATCCGTGACCGCCCTCTTCCACAGCCGCACTTCAAAGCCCCCGGTGACCCCAAAACCCCGCCGCGGTGCCCTGCAGGGAGACCGGGAGCGCTCTGCGGGCCCAGCGGCGCGGAGCCGCCAGCGCCGGCTGGGAAACGTGCAGAGCGACAGAGGGAGACCCGCCGCCGCCCGGCCTGTCCCGCCGCCGCCGCCCGGCCACCGGGCTTTCAGAAGGGCCCCGCCAGGAGGGGAAGCTCGAGGAGCGCTCCGCCGCTCCCCCGACTCACGCTTGTACTCCGCCATCAGCCGCTTGAGCGCCGTCCCCGCCATGGCACCGCCCCACCGCCGCTTCCGGGCGGCCGGCTAGCGAGCGCGGCCGGCTAGAGAGGCCGCCTCCCCGCCGCTCCGCCTCGATGGTACGAGCCCAGTCCTCCCAGCGCCGGGCGGCGCCGCGCATGCGCAAAGCGCCGCGCCCCGACGGGCTGCAGCACGGCGGCCGCGACGGGGGCTCGGGGCGCTCCGCGGGCAGCGGGACGCGGCTGTCAGCGGCGGGCCCGCAGGGAACAGGCTGCGGACGCGGAGGGAGAAACCACAGCCGCTCCGCGGGGACAGGAGGGGAGAGAAAAGCGGGCGAGAGGCTGCGTTGTGCGGCAGAGCTCCCCCGGGGGCGGGGGCGCGGGCGCGCAGCGGATCCCCGCAGATCTGCGCCTGGCTGCGCGTTCTGGCGCCTCGAGGGTCCCCAAGGTGGGCACGAGGCACCGCTGGCAGGGGACGGCGAGGTCGGGGGAGCGGGCCGCATGGAGCGCGAGGGACGAGACAGAGTACCAAACTAGATTTACTGTATACAATAGTAAAGGACAACAAATAAATGTACAAATCGGTGAATAAACAATGTGATCTATGGGATGTCCCACCCCAGCCCACATACAAGAAAATTAAAAAGAAAACAGGGACTTTTTCAGCAAGCAGGAGATGATCTAACATGGCCAAACAGGTCGGGTACATATCAAGAGGCAGGTAACGACCCCACGGTGCAGCAGCAAACCCGCTGAGGGACAACGGGGTAACTTTTGTCAGAATTCATCTGGAACAGACTCCATGCTTTGCGCAGAGCTCAAACCTCTCACGCAAAAGCATTTAAAATTCAGTAAATTTTGGGAGACAGCAGGGCAGATTATTATTTTTTTGAACACGTGACACACACACACCCCTCTCTCTCTTTCCTTGCTCACCAGGTTCTTGACAGCTCTTCCACACATACAGCTTGGTGACATTAAAAGGCGCTTTTTTTCCTCATTTATCAAGTTTATCTACCAAAAACAAGTATTACAAAGAAACCTGAGGCCACACGCTTCTAGTACCCACTAAGAAATAAAGAGACATACTAAAGGGAGCAGGAGGAAGGTGACAAGATTCTGCCCAGCACTCAGCAAATGGCTGAAGTTGCAGTGGCAGGTTTCTCTGCTTGTAAGCTTGTGCAACAAAAAGTATTGCTGCTCTATCACAAGCGTTAGATTTTGGACCAACTGCTCTGCCAACTGGTTCTGACAATAATTCATGACAAATCTCAGTTCTGCATTAAAAAAGTATATTTCGAATGACTTTATCATAATATGACAAAGCACATGTAAATCTGCAATATTTTAAACTCCAACTCTATACTAAGCATTGTATCTGCATGTACTAGCCTTGCATCACAGGCTTAATGCTTCTGAAGTAACATTTGCAAGACATGCTAAAAACAAAATCAGCATCTCTTTTCCTTCTCCTACGCATATCTTAACAGGAAACTTTTATGCTCACAATTGGCATGAAAATATACTGAATTATTTACATGATTGGAATTAAACAGAGGGGCAAGACCGACAAGAGCCAGGAATGAACACTCCATGCCCTAACACATGGACGAATATTTAGGCCACAGGTTTGAAGAAAAAAAAAAAAGAAGAAAAAAAGATTAAAAAAACCCACAAAAACAGCAGAGAGACGAGTATTACTTAATCTGAACTGAAATCAAATTGGCCCAATTTAAGATATAGATTAATCCCTGCAGATGCTGTTTTGACTTGCACACGCAGTACGTCAAAGACAACAAGCAATTTTGGTAAACGTCCTCTAAAGTTTAGAAGAATCCTGTGTGATTGGCATGTTCATTTCTTTACTATTTAATAGCAAATCCAAGGACAGATGAGAAAGTGAGGTGTGATGAGGATCTTTAAACTCCTTTTCTCAAAAGGACGGCATGTCTTAACACACTCCACCTGTCTGCTGTTGGAACACATCAATAGTGTCTTCATCTTCCATCTCCAGCTGTTAAGAGTAAAAGGGAAAATACAAGACTTTAAATACACATGGTTGCAAATGCACTTAGCTCTCTACTCCTAACCAGTACGACTAATAGAGCAGTTAAGGCGCAATTTTAATTAATTCATGAAACACTTTCCATTGGTCACTCCAGAGCAGGTACTGCATCATTGCTCCGACCGAAGTATCACCAACACTGAAATGGGTCTCAGAGGCACGTTTGGCAGTGTCAGACCAAACTCCAGTTTAGTGTCTTCCACAACAAATCACCCAGTCAAGCGTCTCCTCTGTTCCTCGCCTTGGGCCTTGCCAGCCCCAGTGATCAATTCCCCACGTTCTCAGCACTGCCAGTGCTGACAACAGCTACAGCTTCAGCGCTGGCTCTGAACAGGCTGACACAGAGGTAGGACACAGCCAAAACTGCCAGCACTCACCAGGGGTCCTTTCCACATCAGCACTCATGCCAGCGCATTCAGCACCAATGGTCCTACGTGTTCCCACCCCCCTCACACCAAACAGCGAAAATATTCCAGGGAGGAGGAGGGGAAATAATAATCCCACCCTAGACAAGTTATTTGGAACATGCTAAACTTCCAGCAACTATTTCAGAATCATTTTGATTTCAAACCCCCTTTGATCTGCATGCAGACATCAAAATATCCGTATAGCAGTTTGCAGTAAAAGTATTTTTCATACCTGTGCAGGTGTGTCTGTTTCATTAATTGGTTGTCCATCAAATCTGAATCTAATCTGCCTCATCGACAAGCCCTGGAAGTTTAAAGTAATTGATGTGAGAAACCACACTTTTGTTTCTGAACCCAAACAAAAAACATTTACGGATTGACTGTCAGAACAAATATTAACAAAAGTAAAACTCAAAAGATTTAACCAGGCAGGAAACTTAGCACATGTATCTTGCTATAAACTGAGGAAGCGGAGTGGTTTGAGCAACATCCCGTAACAGCATGCTGCTGTCACAGCAAGGACTCTATATGAAACCACAGGAGCAGGTTTGGCACCTGGTTCTGATCCTACTCTGCAAGGCACAAATACAAAAAGTTGATTTACAAAGGTAACTTAAGAAGAGATCAATCAATACACCATACCATAAAGCCTCAGAGGACATGTCAGGAAGGATCAGCAATTGTTTCTCATGCAGTCAGAGAAGTAATGGCAGGTTAAGTTGACTCAAGGGAAAACATTTTTAAAAAAATCTGAAAAAAAACTACTTTTTTGTGTAAATAGCTATCCATGCTGACTATCCATAGTTCAGACACATTTTCACTCATGCCAGGCATCTGCTCCTGGTCCTAGCTCTCCATCTTCTGATGAAAAAGGAACAATGAAGGAGACCGATGAAAAAAAAAGAACTTACAAGTCTCGACACAAGTTTTTACCTGCAAGGTTTATTAGAAAAATGCTAGGGTCTAGCGTTACTAAATTAATGTTGCCCTTAAAAGCTAAGGTGAATTAATGACTGAAGCCTGTTTTGACAGCCTTTAATCACACGAGGCAGTCTTTATTCCCTGCCCCTGGGATTGAGGTCATTGCTTTGCCCTCTAAAACCCTTCAAAATCCTCATGCGGTTCACACCTCCAGTCATGCACCGAGCCACATGAACTCAAACACTCCCACCACCCTTAAGAGACCCTTCGCATCAGTTCTCATTCCCAGGCTGAGAGGCATTAAGCAACATCAGGCATGGGACAGGGCAGAAGGTAAGCTTCAAGCAAAAAAAAGAAAGGATTCTGCACATAACGGGCAAACTGAAATGCTGGCAAACAAAATCCGAGTTGGCTTCCAAAAGCCATTCCCATCCCCACTCTCTGCTCTGTGCCACCTAATACAGTGAAGAGGCACAGGCGGCTATGGGTTCAGGAGCTGGGCTGTGGGGAAAAAAACCTCTCCTGTTCAGCCCAGGGTGGCACGGAGGAACGGCTCCCCGCACACAGTAGCCACCTGCAGAATACAGGAGGCCAAACTGCACAGCAGGCAACAGGAGACACATGAAAGGAGGAGAAAAAAACCCCACCACTGTGAAAATCGTGGCACAGGAGAATCAGGTTTTGTGCCTTTTTCCAAACCAAAGACAAGTGCAGACGAAGTTGGTAAAGTTTCTAGAGGCGAGGGAACTGAGCGGTACGACACTAAAAATTCAGCGTGAATTGGTTTCGGAGGCAGGATCAGGCCCCGAGAGCTGGCGGCAGCACGGCCGCGGCGCTGCGGGGGCGCCCAGCGAGAAGGGGCCGCGCTACCGCACCGAGGAGCCGGAGGGCAGGGCCGGGCCCGGGAGCGGAGCCGCGCCGTGCCTACCTGCCGCTCGCAGTACGCCTTCATCAGCTTGCTCAGCGGGGTGTGCCGCTTGATTTTGAACTGCACCACGGAGCCGTCCTGCCCCGCCACTTTCAGGTTGATGTGATCGTTCTCCGTTTTCACACCTTCCTGGAAGAAAAAAAGGAGGATGCGGAGGGGTCAACGCCCGGCAGGCCCGGCCCTGGCCCGCGCCCTGCTCCCGGCCCCGCAGTCCGCCAGCCCCGAGCGGGCCGTGGGCCGCCGGTCGGTCCCCCCCGGTGGTGCTGGGGCCTCGGCGGGGCGGCCGCCTTGCTCCCCGCGGCCCGGCCCACGCCGCCATCTTGGCCGCCTTACGCCGCCGGGCGGGGCGGGGCGGGGCGGGGCCGGGCCCACCGGCAACCCGGCCCCAGGGCCCGGCGGAGAGGCCTCTACCCCCGCTCCCCGGGCCCGGCCCCCGCCGCGGTTGCCCCGGCCCCGTCGCGCCTCACCTTGGGTTTCTCCTCCGACATGGCGGCGGAGCCGGGAGGGGCGGGGGGGAGGGGGGGGGGAGGGGGAAGGGGAGAAGGGCAAGGCGCGCGCACAGGGAGCTGCCCGCGCCCTCGGCTCCCGCCTCGCCTCCCGCCGCCGGCCGCGAGAACGCGCACCTAGCCCCGCCTCCGCCCCGGCGCCCCGCGCGCCCATTGGCCACTCCGTCCACTCACGTGACAGGACCTCGGGGGGCGGGGGAAGACCGTGCGCGCGCGCCCCTCTCCGGGCGGCTTTAGAAAGTGCGTCACGGGGAACCGGAAGTGCAGCTGCAGGAGGAGCGCGGCCTGGGCCAGCCCGCTGCGCCGGGCCTTCCCGCCCCGCTCCGGGCACCTCAGCCGTACAGCCCTTACGCACGCTGCCGCTAGGCCGCCAGTCGGGCCGGCCTGGGAGCCTCCAGCCACAGCCCGGCCTTGCAGGCCTGGTGCTCCAAGAATTGAGTGTTTTTCTCCTCTTTCTCAAAAGCTTCTGCTGCTGCATTGCCCCATACGATGATGTTATCAATGTATTGTAGATGTTCTGCAGCTTCGTCCTGTTCCCGTACCACCTGGATCAGCCCATGGCAGATGGCAGGGCTGTGCTTCCACCCTGTGTACAGCCGATTGCACGTGTATTGGATGCCCCTCCAAGTGAAGGCAAACTGTGGCCTACCCTCTGCCACCAAAGCGATTGAGAAAAACGCCTTTGCCTTATCAGTGGTGGCGTACCACTTGGCTGCCTTTGATTCCAGTTCCTATGGAAGTTTTAGCATCACTGGTACAGCAGCACTCAACGGCGACATGACGTCTTTCAAGCCATGGTAGCACACTGTTAGTCTCCATTCTCCATCAAGCTCTAACACTGGCCATATGGGCTATTAACAGTATGAGTGGGTCCTACTGGTCACTAACTCCTCAGCTCTCTAGTCAGCAAATCAGCTTGTGGGTGGGAATCAGGGAGCTGCGGTTGGTGTGGCATTGATGCTGGCACCCCGTTGTAGCAGCAATGGACACCTGTACTTCGACTGTCGCTAACCCCACAACAGAGGGGTCTTCTGCAAGGCCAGGCAGAGTAGACAGCACCTTAATTTCTTCAGTTTCTGAGGCAGCTACACCGAAAGCCCGCCCATGCCCTTTTGGATCCTTGAAATACCTGTTCCTAAGAGAGTTTATGCCAAGGACACACGGAGCCAATGAGCCAGTCACAATGCAATGTTTTTGCCACTCATTCCCAGTGAAGCTTATTTCAGCCTCCAAAGCAGTTAGCTGTTGGGATTCCCTTGTGACTCCAGAAATACTCACGGGTTCTGCCCTTCCTAGCTTAATAACAGAAAAGAACCACTGTGAACCAGGACCTACTAGAGCTTTATCTTCCTATGAATCTGATATGCCAGGCCATCGAATCCACACAGTTCAGTAAATCTGATTATCCTAGCTCCCAGGTGGCTGGAGGCACCTGGGTCCCCAAACGCAGGTGGTAGGATTCCCCACTAGGATGGCAAGTGGTGTGAAGCGGCTGTAGAGCAGTTCTCCAAACTTATGTCTCCTGAAAATGGATTAGAATTCCTTTTCAGAGGATCCAGAGTAAAGTGCGCCCTATCACTCTAGCTGGAAAACTGTCCTCTGGAGACTGCAGCAGCAAACTTCTGAAAAAGCTGATGCGTGAGGGTTTTCCTGGGAGAGCTGCTGCTGGACACCCCCACCCTCCCTGGGCGTGCTCTCAGCTTTGAGTCTGGCCAGAAGACCCACACTGACATGTGGTCAGCTGCCGCATGAGGGTATGGAGGCAAGATTTTCCTCTTCCCTTCCCTAAGGGCCTGCCACTGACTGCTGCTGGAGATGGCTTCTAGGCTGGACGGCTCACTGGCCTGGCACGGCAGCTCTTGCTTTACTGATCCCTTCTCTTCCCGTAGGCCACACAACACCTTCTGAAGACTGTTGCAGGGCAGATGAGCAAGGACGCTATGCAATATTTCCAAGAGCTCCTGAAGGCGACGTGTGATTAGACGCAACATGGGGCGTCAGCTGGGACTCAAAGCTCTTTCACTTGCAGTACCTCAGAGGAAATCCTCACCCTCCTTCCAGATGCCACTTCCAGACAGGGGGAAGATTCTCTTGCTTTGGGAGACATAATCACGAGGACTGTGCTGGGGTGAGGTTCCCCTTCAATCACAGCAAGGCTGCAGCAGCAGAAGTCACCCGTCACGGCAGTGTGGAGGCTCTTGGTAGTGCCACAGCGCAGGCAGGTGCTCTCCTAGGGAACCTGTGTCCCCCCAAACCCTCCTGGAGGGAGAGGCTGCAAGTGGAGGTTAAAACTGCCACAGCCCCCACACGGCAGGGCCACAGGCTGTACCCTGCAGCACAGCTGCTGGGGCCACCCCGCTGCGGGGAAGGGCTGCGGGTTTCCCTGAAGAAGAGACTCCCAAAATGTGAGGCACATCCCAGCTGGGGCTGCTTCTCCCGCAGGCAGCTACCCTTGGGCAGGCGGCTGTGCCAGGGCTGCCTCCCCCAGCCCGGAGAGCCTCCCGGCGGGACCGCAACCCTCCGCAGCACGGGGGTGTGGGGGCCAGGAGAGGAGAGGAGGGTCTCCCTGAAACCTCCCTCTCAGCTGCTTTTGTCACCCTGGCCTTCAGGAGAGCAGGCACTGGCCCCTTTGGGGATCTGCTGGCAAGAGTCCCAGGGCACTCCCCCTTCCCCTTCCCGGGATGCATCCCATCTCTGCAGGGATGAGCAAAGTGTCAGAGAAGAAGCCAGTAGTGGCCCCTCTCCCCCAGTGTCCACATTTGTCCCCCTCTGCCACTCCTTGAACCTTTTTTTCTGGGAAGCTCCATCTTCTTTGCACCCTCCCTTCAGACAGTGATCTATATGGAGACAGTGCCCCGAGCCTTCTCTTCTGCAGGCTGAAGAGTCCCATGTCTCCCTGCCTGTCCTCACCAGAGATGCTCCATTCCCTTCCCTACCTTGGTGCCCTTCACTGGGCTCTCTCCAGTCAGTATCTGTCCCTTGCCCTGGGGAAGCCCAGCACTGGACACAGGGCTCTGGCGGTGGCTTCACCAGGGCTGAGCAGAGGGGAAGAACCTCCTCCCTATGCCTGCAGGCACCGCTCCTCATGCAGCCCAGCACGCCAGTGGCCATGATGGTGGAAGGTCACCTCTCGCATGTCCATCCTCTCCTGCAGGCAGGAGGCCTGTGTGACAGCTCAGTCTTTACTGAGGGATTTTGTGTCCCTCAGGGTGTTGGCTCTTCATCCCACCTTTCCTGCCCTGTGTGGGGATCACCCAAGTGCCAGGTTTGTCTGGTTTTTTTGGGCAAGGCTGTCCCACAATCACAGGCCTCTGTATGTGCAACTGTCCCGTGGGTCAAAGCCAATCTCCCTGTTATATCCTGTCATGTCCCTTCTTTCCAAGCTCCCTTGTGCATCCTCTGAGTGCCCATCGTCCTCATCGGTGCAGTCCACGGTGGGTGATACACACTGTTCCACCCTTCAGCTGTGCCGTCCCCATTGCCACCTGTTCCGACCACCCAGAGCAGGGCAGCCTTCCCAGCACAACGGCCTTGCAAAGGAGCAATTAATCCTCATGAAGGATCTTTCTAGATGCCAGGCTCAGCTGTCAGTTACAGTGTGGGCGTGTTTCTTCCCAGACCTGGGCAGGCATCTCAGCCACCCAAGGACCCTGCTTCACCTCTCTGCTGCGGGCCAGCCAAGCCAAAGGGATCACCAGCTTTGTAGCCACACAACACCTGCACACAGCAACCTCCGCAGGAATAATTAGAAAAATTAGCAAAGCTCCATCACAGGCTGTGCAAGGCAGCCCCCAGGCCAGGCATGCTGGAGGCCAGGATGCAAGCTAAGGATGCAGCACTGCTGCTGCCCAGCGATGGCCAGTGCCATGCCCTCTGCTTGTTCCCAGGGCACAGTTACACTCTGTCCAGGTAGGGATCCAGTTTTCCAGGTGGAGCAGGTCCCTCTGCTTCCCTGGCTCAGCAGAGGAGGGCAGAACCTGTCATGAGTGGGGTCCTGGCAATGGGAACGCGCTTGCAGAGGTCCCCCATTGCTCAATGGTTTTGGAGATGCAACCCCTTAGTGCTAGGAGCGGGCCAATGGAAGTGCTTAGGTAGCCCCAAAGGGATTATATTGGTCCCAGTCCCCAGGGCAGGATGGGACCTGGAGCCCATCGCAGCCTGGTATGGGTAAAGGCAGCTCTGACAGCTGCCCCCATACATTGCTTGTTCTTAAACAAAGCTCCCATGGGACACCCCATTTCTTTGGTTGGCAGGGGCACCACAGCCCCTCCAAGCCAGCATACCCAGTAAAGCACAGGGCACAACCAGGATCTTTATCAACATTTTCACTTCTCTTTACAGGGCTCCATGCTTTGTTTCCCATGTGCACAGGGCAGTTTGTGCAAGGAGCTCCACTGTGCAAAACACAGGACATTGGGGATTTCTTTAAAGCATCATCTCCCAGCCACACACAGATGCTGTCACCGCCTCCCACAGGTCCTGACTGGCAGCCCCAGGATGCAGCCCCTGCCCAGCCAGTGCAACAGACTGGGACAGAAGATAAGGAGAGCACCCATGAGAGCCTGGCAACCCAACCTTACTCTTTCAGCCCTCGTGCCAGTGCTGCAGCCTAGTTCACACTAACAGGAGCCCAGGTTACAAACCAGGTACTTACTCAGCATTGGCAGTCATTGTCTTTGCTCCTACCACCTGAAGCTGAGTATCTTCTGGTAGCTGCCAGAGACAGCCTAGATGAAACATCACCTGCAAGTCTTGCATCTCTCACCATCCTGGTAAAAGCCAGCCAGATTCTGGCAGCCAACACACAGCTCAGGTGGCAGCAGCAAGGTTTCACAGCTGGTTTAGTTTCAAAAATTCTGCTTCAGCAGCTTGTGTCCAAGGGCCATAAGCCCAGCAAGGCAAATTGAGCATTTTGTGCAAGCCCACAGAAATGCCACCAACTGCAGCCCAGAACAAGTCACCTGACCTGGCAGAATGCAATAGCCAGCTTTTCTTAGACAAAACTATCAAGGTAGATTTATTGCTTGCATGTAAGGCTCCTTCATACTGTAAAGGCAATTTTGATCAAGTATAGGACTGCAACGAGAGAAGTCAGCTCCCATCCTCCTTCCCCCACCCCTGGGTCCCAGCACTGCCAGGGGCCCCCAGGACACCCCACTTAGACATGGCCTCTCAGGGGTGCTACAGGACACAGGCCAAGCTCTTGCAGAAGGACCCAGTTTCTTAGAGAGCAGCATTACTCCCAACACCCAGATTTTCCTGATAACTGAACATCTCCATGAACAGACCCCTCCTTTCAAGCATAGCACAAGTTCAAGGCAGTCTTGGTTCTACCTCCATCAGAGCCTGACGAGCCAGGGCCACATGACAGTGGGAACTCCATCAGCCATCACTGCCAAACCATATCTGGTATGGAAGCAAAATGAAACTCTTACAGATAGGACAGTAATCAAATCAATTTAATATATAGTCAACATATTGTAAATGCATCTGAACCCTACGCTATTGCTATCAGCCACGGCCATCAAGCCCAGGGGACCACCCTTCTAGAAAGGCACAGAGAGGTAGGAGAGTTGGGTCATTTCCCTAGATTAGTTGCAAGTGAGAATGTGCACATGGGACCTTCTTCTGGAGGCCAGAGATAACCAGAAACTTGTGCTTTTTGAAAGGAATGTTAATGTGCTGGGACAAGTACAGGCACTTGGAGTAACAGCCAAGGCCTCCTGCTGACCAGTAAGGCAAGAAACTCTTGCTGGCTTTTACCTATACTAAAATAATAAAAAAAAAGATAAAAAGAAAAACAGGGGACAAAAAAGCCTGGCTGTGTGTGTGAAGGGTATTTGGTGAGGCAGGAGCAAGAGAGATGGATTAGGTTGCTTTTGCCCTTGGCCAGGGACAAGGGCTATTTGCATTGGACTCTGTTACCACCCCAGGGGTGAGTGAGAAGAAATGTGTCATCCTCCAGGAATGGCACCACATTTTCCTGCACCAGAGCAAGAGCAAAGTTCTGGAGCAAACAGCACCTGGAGCAGGGACAGTGGTGTCACCATACGTTTGGCTCATCTGCTGTGGCAGCTGAAGTGGAAAGTGGCACCGTGGTCATCTCCTTGTGGCAGGGGAAGCAGAGTCCTGTGGCTCTGTGGGAAGGCACCATTCACTGGGGTGGGCAGGTCTGGAGTTGTTAATTCTCAAATTTTGCATAAGGGTTCTCTTCCTTGAACAGGCCTAGAAGAGAAGAGAGATTCATTCAGACAGCAGCTGCCATACCAGTCATGGCCAGCAAGAAAACTAATTCTTGCTAACAACTCTGTCATTTGTGCTTCATCCAGCCTCCTGTCCCACAGCCCTTCCAAAAGACCTGCTACCACTTGAGCTGCACATGCCATCAGCACCATTGCACTCTCCTCTGCACAAGAGGAGAGATTCATTAAGAAGCTCAACCTGATGGCAAACTCCTCTCTCAGGCAGTCATATAAAGTCCAGGTAAAGCAGCATAACTGATCTTTCCGAGCAGCCCTTCTGCATGCCGATTCTGTTGGACTGGACTTGGAAACAGAGACCCCAGACCCAAATTAAAACTGCTCCCCTGTTGCTAAACCCACAGGCTGGGAGAGAGCAAGGCAGGGTATGGGGCTGACTTGTGGGCCTGTGACAAGCCCCTGTGCCACTCTGCTGGCTGCTTTCCCAGCCCCAGCCCAACACTTTAGAGGTGGAACAGACAGAAAGGATGAGATTGCAAACTCTGAGGTCACACTGCAGCAAGACAGAGCCCCGTTGTGGAAAGACAGCCCTGGAGCACAGCTCTTCCACTTCCATGAGCAGGTACCTCCCCCACCAACAGCTCCTTTAGGCGCAGCTTTGCCTGCTCTTCCTCCCTCAAGAGAAGCCAGCCCAGCCAGAGGCCCCTGGATCTCCTGCCCAACACGGAGCAGCAGCAGGCAACATCTGCAGGCACAGAAGCGTCTCCAGCTTTCCCTAAAGTCCCCCACAAAGCCAGAGACCACCACACTCAGCGTGTAGGAGCCTGACTGCTCCCTGGCCACCCTGGGAGAGCCCCCAGCAGCCCCATCGGGCAGGCAGAAGAGACCTCTCCACCAGTTCCATGCAACTGGCTGCTCCCTGCTTCCTACCAGGCTGCTGTCCCCAACCTGCTCTGGGGCAGTGGGACTCACCCGAGGGACAGGCCAGCCCCAGGAGGAAGGCTGTGCATCCCAGCAGCAGGGGATTGAGCCACCTCCCCAGGATCTGCTGCTGGCTCAGACGACTGGCTCTGCAGTCAGGCGGTGCCCGCTCTGTGCTTCTGCAGCAGTCAGCCCCCTGCTCCCACCTGGCCCCCTGCCCCGGGCTGCTGGCTCCCCAGGCACTCGCTGACCAGGGCTGCTGGAGGGCTGTGCCTGAAGGGCAGCAGCATTACAGCTGCTGCCACATCTACCAGCCTTTGCTTCTCCCCTCCAGTCAAGCCCCAGCAGCTTCTCCCACGTGGCGAGTTCAGAGGACACAGGTTCCACGGAGCGTTAAACACTCCCTCTTCCCTGCCCAAGAGGAGTAGCAGTAGTGTGGGTTAACACACCATGACCCAAGCATCTCTACACTTGCTGCCAGAGGGCAAGAGAGCAATTCACTGAGATTAAGGAAGCGGAGACTGCTTTCTCTTTGCTAGCCAGGTCTCCTTTGCAGCTGCAACCACAGCAGGGAACACAGTTACTGAGGCTGCTCCATCTCAAGCTCAGTTTGAATTGCTCATCTCAGCACTGTACCGTATTTCCTTCGGATTTCATCGTGCCGTGATTTCATCTCTGCTCTCCTGCAAGAAGCAAACACAAAAACCACCAGTCAGTGACTGGCAATACAAAATCAAGCCAGAGGAGCTACAGCTCCTTCCTTCTTCCCAACCTAAGGAGCTCTAGGCTGCCAGGTTTGCTCAGTGCCCCCGCCCCCCACCTTCCAACTTCCTAAAAGCACTGGGAACCACCAGAGCCCGTGCACATCAGCAGTCCTTGAGGAGTCAGATACATAACACTGTTGTGGTGGTGCACCCACAATTTGTCCCAGAAAGACACTGCTCACGAGGTTCACGTTTGAGCTAGGGTTGAAGCAGCCACTGGCTGCGTGCATTGAGCCCTATGTGCCTCTAGGCATCATGTTTGATGATACGGACAGGAGCCAAGTTGTTCTGCAGCCTGAAGCAGTGTGGCTTGCTCACAGGGGAGCGAGGGCTGGGGGGCAAGCTCACCTCTCCTCCTGCCGCACCCGCCTCTTCTCCCGTTCCCTGGCCGCTCTCTCATCATCCTTGTCTGGCCTGACAGAAAGAAAAGCCCATTAGTGACACTTACCACTCAGGTCTGCAACAGCACATGGTTGCATCAAAGCTACTCCGAGAAAACGGGGAACCCCTCCGATACTTGCTTTTTGCTCTTTTTCTTACAACAGCAGCAGCAGCAGACCCCCAACATGATAAGGATCGTTCCTCCCACCACAGACATCGCAATGATCAGGGCTTCAAAGTTCACTAAAGGATGTGACAAGACAAATTTAGTACATAAACACACGGCTGTCTGGATTTACAGTTTTTACAAGCATAAGCTACTGTCACCAGCAGCTTCAGTCACTGGGCTGGAGACATGCGTAACCACCTCAGAAAGCAAGATGGACATCATTATCTATAGGTACACCAAGCACTAGCACCAGCACGAACACACCGAGCAGATATAGCTGCTAACTACAGCACTCATTTACTGGCTATGAAGACATGCAAGAACAAATGCACTGAGGTCAGACCCCTCTGGCAGAAACAGAAGCAAAGTTGTCTTAATCACTAATCCAGGTGAACAGTAACCCATCAAGGGGAAAAAACCCTGCAGGCTGCAGTGCTGAGAAGCAACCTCTGACAAAGAAGCTGCAGCTGGCACTGGAGTTGCTGCCCACAGGAGCTGGCCTCAGAAGTCATCCAAGATGAAACGACAGTGGACTGGAGGCACTTATGGGCGTCTGGAGCCCTTGGACAACAAGCAGAGCAAGACAAGATCTGTTGTGATTTATCAGCTCAGGGCCAGCAGCATGGCTGAAGCAGCTGAAGGTGGAGGGCTGCTTCATGCACACCACCACCACATCTCCCCAGGGCTTGGGGGATCTGCTCGCCCATGCACAGCGCAAAACCTGCCAGGATGTGGTGGTGAAGCAGCAGCCTTGAGCCCTGGCCCCAGGGATGCAGTCATCCTACTCAGCTTCTGTCGTGACAGCAGTAGAGACACTGGCCAAAATGGACATATCTAGACATCACCTGAAATCTTTTGCCACAAAGAGGAATTTCTTCCAAGTATGATTCAGACTGTTCAGCGACTTGGGCCTCTAGAAGTATTTGTTTACAAGCCGCTTCACGAACAGCAGCCAAGTTGCAGAAATCCTAGAGCACCCAAGCCTGCTCAGAGCACTTCCAACCCCCACTTCTCCATGCATCTCAGACCGTAAGCCCAGTGGAAAACCTAAGCACTACACATCACGTATCTCAGGATATTTCAGAAGATGCCTGCCTGTCCCCTTGCTGCAGGGACTCAGCTGCAGCAATCTTACTGGGGTGCTCCAGGCTGAGCTGACTCCACCACTGAACTTGCTTTCAAAGCCTTCTGCTCCCAGTGGAGAGCTTCATTGCTGCCACCTGCGCCCCCGACTCTCAAATCATACTGCATCCCTACCCAGGTTACTGTGGCATGCACCATGCAAGGAATGTGGTTCCAACTGCAGACCACTGCCATGGCCTCGAAGGTCACCAGTGAGCCCAGAACTCAGCAAGCCACCAGCCTGCAGACACTTGTGTTTGTCCCCACAGGTGGGCTCGTGCAGCCTCTCCAGCAGCCACCCTGCAGCAGGGAGGTCAGCAAGTCTATGTTCCCAGTAAGGCTTTGAAAAAGTCTGAATTTGAGACCTGACGGTCCATGGCACTGTCTTGCTTCAGAGCAACATGAAGCTTTTGTGAGTCCACCGCAGCACACAGCCAGCAGTCACACAGGGGACAGCCCAAAAGCCAAAGACTAGAAGTCAGCCCAGTGGGGGTAGCTCAGAAGGGAGTTTCTCCACTAGCACATGTCTGTACTGGTGCCTCTGAAACCTTGGCTTTCAGGGTGAGCCTGGGGGCTCAGATCACCCCTTCCCGGACAGGGGCCTGTGGCAGAGCACCAGGCACTCCTCCACCTGATGATAATGTCACACACACTAAAAACACAGACTTGTTTAAGAGCTAATCCCCCACAGGACTAATCTCCTCTGAAGCGAGTTTTGCAAGCAAAGGAATGTGTTCTTCTGTAATTAAAGTTTTTGTGAAGCTGCTCACAGAAAAACTTGTATTTCAAGGTCTTGCACAAGTTTCAGAAAAGCACACTGTGGTGCTCACAAAGAGCAGATTCTTCCTCCACAAGGTATCACAGCAGCTTTAACTGTCCTGTGGGTAGAGAAGAGAGCCCTGCCTCAAGCACAATAGGTGACATATGACCACAATTCAACTCCAAGCCCCCCACACCAAGGGGATAGGTGAGATAAGCCAGCTTGATTCCTAGCTGCCCCAGAAGCTGGGTCCTGTCCGAGCAGGAGCATGCACCAAGCTTGGTCTAAACAGACACCAATTTCTCCAGAAACACACCAGAAAACAGAGCACCAAGGAGTAAAGTCAGCCAACAGTCAGTGTCAGCCAGAAAACGCTCCCAGAGGTGACCCGGCTGCAGGCAAGCCAGCTGCAGCACAGCTTGCACAGGGCTAGTTTCAGAAGAGGGCATTTCTCAGGCAGGTGAGAGCTGAGCAGGACTGTGGGATGCTCAGCACTAGAAGCCCATGCAGCCCCCTAGGTAAGTCACCTCACTTCTGATTCCAAGAGGCCCCATGAATTTTGAGAGCCTGCCTGGGTCCACAGCTGCACTGCTAAACATGAAAAGCCAGAAGCAGCGCAAGGAGCGACGCACGGGGCGCAGCAGATCCTGGTGAGCACGCCTGGAGCGCCAGGAAGGGCTGCGCAGGCAGCTACCCACAGAGCACCTTCGGCTCTTGTGCCTAGGTGCTAGCCATGTCGGAAGCCTTCCTTCACACCAAAACATGAAGAACATATTTAGTCGCTAAAGCCCCACTGGTCCTTCTTGCCAGAAGGCAGGAAACTGCTCACACTCTGCTTTCTCACCCACGCTTCAGGAAGTTTACAGAGCCCTGATTGACTTCAGCCTGTCAGTGCTACACCAGCAGCGAGAAAGGGAGGCAAGGGAAACCTCCTGTCACCACTAGTGCAAGCAGCAGCCCGTGCCATTTAGCAGCAAGCACTAAAGGCAGCCATCACTCAAGCATCATCCACTTACCCCAGCAGACTCCCCAGTGCGCAGAGCGGAGCTCACAGAGGTCAGCTGGGGGGAGGACTCTTCGGACGGGGTACTCCACACACCTCCCACTACTGGCACACCACAGGCACTGGGACACAGGAACCAGGCAGCATAGCGTTACTGGTGCATGGCTGTGCTGCCAGTTAGCCATGCTCTGCTTTGTTAGCCACAGCGACAGGGCCACTGACACCTGCTCACGAGAGCCAGGCACCACCCATCAGCAACAGGTAACAGTAGTGTTCAGTCAGCACAGGCTGCATCAGGCTTTCCCGCACCAGGGGAGAGGAGTGCACATTTCTAAAGCAAGTGAAAGTGCTGAGCGCCCTTCTCCTGGCTTGCATGATGGTAGTAACAACCAAATCCTTTGTGTTTATTCCACACAGCATTTTGGGGACAATAAGAAAGCCTTTGAAACAAGCCACTCACAGAGCTGATGAGCAGGAGAGGTTTGTGTGTGCCTTCACCAGTCTCCCCTAGCCAGACTACCTGCAGCAGCTCTGCACCCTCCTTTCCTGGTGGCTCCAACCCCCAACACCAGTGTTTGGTCAAACTGGTTCTGGCTACATCAGCTGCAAGATCTGACTCAAGTTCAAGTTTGCTGATATCAAAGATAAGGTCATCGGTAGTTGGTAGCACACAGGCACATGTCCTGCATCCACCATCTACCCACTGCCACAACACCCACACGCTGCTGGGGAGGCAGTTTGACCAGCCAGTCCAGCCCACTCTGCTCCTTCTACATGCACCTCCCCTGACAGTGTCTCCCACCCGTGAGGAAGGGCTCAGCAATTCCATTACTCACCTCAAAAAGCACACAACAAAACCCCAGGGTTTCCGGCAACCTCTTCCCAGAGCACTGAGTCATGGCTGGCTGCTCACCAGCATGGGCCGGTGGCATTTGCAGCATGCTCAGGATAAGGGCAGGGGCAGCCCCTCTTCCAGGAGGGAAACTGCTCCCTAACAGCCCTGCAAAGCCCACGCTACATTTTCAGGCATCATGAGAGGTTGGGAGTTATACTGCTGATACTTACGGTGACATTTTTCAGACACTCTTCACAGCTCCTGTTTGTATACTGGTGACAATCTACAGGAAGGAAAAAAAAAAGAAAAAAAGACATCTCAGTACTTTGAGGACTTCTCAGTGGTTTAAAACTTGAGGTTCCTCAGAGCCTGCTGCCTTGCGGGCTGCAGGAGGCAATCGCTCCCCTCTGACCAGCAGCAATGCAGCATAACGGTGCTGCAAGAGCTGCCAGCTTCAAGAGACACTCAGTGTCACAGTGGGAGGCCTAAATGCAAATGGAAGTCATCTGCCTTGCCCATGCTGACCCAAAGCCCTGAGCTATTGAGTTCTTTTCCCTGAGTCTTATTTTCCCTAAAAGCCTGAGCATCTGCTGTGGCCAGCAGGCAGCAGGACAGCTGGGGTCAGTCCAGAGGGACCCTCCAAGGATAACAGGCACTGGGTAGGCAGAACAGTCCCATAGCACTGGATGACAGAACAGCCTAAGCAAACAAGCCCCAGACAAGGAAGTTACCACAAGGAAAAGCAGAAGCAGAGAAGCACGAGGGGTGGGGGGGGTGGACAGGCACAGCTACAGTCCCCACAGGAGCGTGTACCCTCCTGCTGCACATGAGGGGCCATACACTGCCCCAGCCAATTCATCCAAACCCTCCTTCAGCAGGAAACGCTCTAGCTGATGGAAGTGGCACCACAGCCAAAATCTGCACCCTTGTTCAGGACCTGTTCCCAAGCCCCTCTGGCAGAGAAAGACCCCTGCTCTATAGGCAGGGGTGGCTCTCTGCACCAGTGCTACCACAGACGACAGCATCCCCAGGGGAAGCAGGTAGCTGGGAACAGGGAACAGATCAGGTCTGAACAAGGGACCAGGTGGCCCCATCCAGATGCCTTCCTGGGCTTGCCTGCAGCTGCCAGCAGTACTAGCTCTTCAGGAAAGTCTTCCTATAGGATACTCACCTGCTATTTCACTGGTACGCTCCCCTAGATCCTCAGGGATGGTGGTTTTTGAGTCCTTGAGGGTCAGCCATTTAAACCGCATCCCTGCCCACAGGGTCTAAGCATCAGCCTGTCTGACTGTGGTTTAAAAAAACCAACCAAACAAAACACCACAAACCAATTTGCTTGACTACTCAGTAACTGGTGGAAGAAGGATCACTGCTTCACAGTACCTTAATCAGGAAAAAAATCCATCCCAGAGGTGCCTGTTTTCAATACGAGCAGCAAAGCTGCATTTTCTCTCTCCAGCTGGCAGGAACCCTCAGCTGTGACCCACTGTCAACAGTCACATGCTCTGTGCAGCCCTCCAAACAACTGGGCGATTTATTAACATAGCTCAGATAAGGGTGTTTACACACTGCCCAGAGAGGCCAAGACTGCAGATTTCAAACACTCTAGGAATCTGAGTCTTCCCCATTTCTCCAGTGGAGGCTGAAAAAGCATCACAGCGCCTGTGCTGCTCCCAAAGCCATGTGCTTACCAGGAGTCCTGAAACTGCCCTCTCACGTCACGGGAGGCCATCGACAGGCAGAAGGGGAGCCTGTGGTTTTAACTGGGCTTGCTACTTGATGCTTTCCTCCGGGTGTCCTCTCTCCTGGCACCCCTGGCTGGCATTCACTCTCTGAGCTGTTAGGTCAAAGCCACACTCTCACAGCTGTATGGGATGGGGCAATTTCCAGGACCTTGCAGCCCTCCAGGACTGGGGTTTTATCCAAACGCCCAATCTCAGTGGACCAACCCACTCACACAGGATGGCACGGGAAGCATTGCAGTCCTTTGGGGCAGAGGTGGAAGAGCAGCTCTTGGGGTGGTAGAAGCCTCCCAGATGATACTTTTGCCACTTGGCAACAGAAGTGAAGCGAATGGCTTGGGGTGGAAGGAAGACAGCAAAGCACGTGCTGGTCCTCACCCTCCCCCCAACACCCTCCCCCCAAGCAGAGCTGCCGTGCAGCCATCAGAGGGCTGGTCACCACGTCAAGAGCTGCTCGCCCAGCGGGGCGGGTGGGCTGCCCGGGACCCCCCGACGGGGACGGTCCCCACCCTGTACTAGAGCTTCTGCTCTACCTGGCACGGCCCTCGCGGTGCTGTGCTGCACCCTCCGTCCAGCAAGGGGGCACAGCCGCCCCCCACCCTCCCCCACGGCACCCGGGGCTCACCCAGCCCTGAGGTGGGACCCCCTCCCAAGGGCCGCTGGTGCCAGGGCGGGCGCCAGCCACCCCCCCCCCCCCCCCCAGCCATTAGCATCACCGCATGCACAGTCACATCGCAACATCGCAGCGGCCGCCGGGCATGTGGCGAGCACAAGCTCTGCTGCAGCCGCACACCTGAACGCTGGGGATCCGCACCGCGCAGGATCGCACCCTGCGGGGCTCCGGGCAGGGACGGGACCTGCCCTCCCGGCTCCCACGGCCCGTCCCCGTCCCGAGTGGGCGGCCACGTCGGAGCAGGAGCGCAGCGCACAGGCCGGCAGCCGGCGCCCCCCGCCCCGCAGCAGCGGGCTCCGGGGTAACGGCACGGCCGTGACCGCCGCGCGGGGAGCGCCCGGTGCCGGTGCCGCTGCCCCCGCCCCATACCCGCGGCCCCGGGGGCAGCTCCCCGCGGGGCTCGGATCCCCGCTCCCGGGGGGGGCCTGGGCGGCGAGGGCAGCCCACCCTTACCTCCTGCCATGTCCTGCGCGGCGGCGGGCAGCAGGGCCAGGGCCAGGGCCAGGGCCAAGGGCAGCGCCGGGGCAGCGCAGAGGCGGAGCGCCAGGGCCATGGCGGAGCCGGGCGGGGTGGCCGCCGCCGCTGCCTATGTAGGGCCGAGCGCGGGGGCGGGCCGGGGGCGGCCCCTCCGGGGGCCGCACGGAGCGGGAGCCACCGCCCGCCCGGCTTTACCCCCGCAAAGCGGGCGGAGAGCCCCCCGGGGCGGCCGGAGCGCGCCGGGGCGGGCGAGCCGCCCCCCGCGCAGCCCCGGACCCGGCCGCAGGGGGGGGCCAGACCCCCGCGCAGGAGGAGCGGGCGGCTGCGGGGGCGGCTGCCCCCTCGTAAAGCGCCCCCGGGTTGGGTTGTGCCAGCCCGAACCGCGGAGCCTCCTCCCGCCCCGGTGCGGACCGACCCCCGAGGGTCCCCCGGGCCCCTTCCTGCACTGCTGCGTCCGTCTTTATACCGTGAAAGTGCTTTAACTCTGTTGGTACATGTATTAGTTCACATGATGCAAGGTGATGAGATAGTGGAATTTTACTGGAGACTTTGGTATCGTTCGTGCTTAATTAAAACAACCGAAAGGGCGGCCCGGCCCTGGAACAAAGGGTTGTGCTGCTGGGAAGCTCAGGGCTGTCCGTGAAGGAGAAACAGCTTTATCCCTGGGACAGCCACGCTAACGCCGCCCCACAGCCCCTCTGGCACGTCTTTGAAACCCTCCCAGCATCATCCGGTGTCACAGGTCCCCACCGCCAGCAAGACCGACTGCAGGGACACTGGATCAACAGGCGAGTGGCAAGAATGCTGCAGAAACAGAGCGGCTTTGCAAAGTTCTGCTGCGATCAGCGATTGGTGGCGTGGGTGTTGGTGATTAGCCAAGCCGTGTTGTACCGGAACACTGGAAGGGTGTAAGAACCCCGTGTAAAACCACACTTGGGTGCCCTGGTTTGGCTGGGACACCTCATGCGTGTGAATAACCACTTACCCTTGTAGTTCTCTGCTTTGCATCCCGGCCTCTCGCCTCAGACAGCACAGGCCAGGTGCAAGTTTCTGTGACTCGTGGTGCTGGGGTCTCTCTCCTGGTCAAAGCAAGAAGCCCACTGGCCTCAAGCCCACGTGTTCAATGTTCAAGATGTGAGAAGTTGCAGCACTACATACAGGGATTTTTGTATGCTGTAGGTCTAGAACACCGCTGAGTGCTTTCCTTTGTTGGAGCCAAAGAGCTCCGTGTTCTTTGATTCATGCCCAGCAATCCAGACAAGATTCCCAAAAGGAATGAGTTTCCAACTGTCACTGTGAGGATGGTTGTGACACTGCAGGTGTAGGGCTGCTCTGAGATCTGCTTTTACCCCCAATCCCTTGGGAACAGAATAAGGGTATCACTACATGCATGTGGGCTTCTTGGCAGCAGCAGAGCAAAACTGCTGTTCCTACACCCATCTCAGCTTGCAATCCCGCGCCTAGGCCCCCACGGGTACCGCAAGGTGCTGTATCCGCACTGGCAGCTGCTTCCCTGCTCTGCAGTGATGGTGAAGCCAGCGTCCCTCGAAGCTGGGTGTGCATCGGGCTGCAGCACAAAGGCACACTCAGGCCAGGCTAATTGAGAACAAGACCAAGATTTTTCCCTAGAGGGAGTCACGCCCTGACACCATCACCCCATACCTGTCACACTCCTGAAGCACACCGTGCTTGCGTTGAGGTGTGGCAGCAGCAGGCAGCCTGGCACAGGCAGCGAGGCAGGAAGACAGGAGCTACCCCCACACCAGCACCACGACCAGGCGCACCCTTGGGATCCCGTGGAGGAACTAAGCATCACACGGATGTTTTTCTGTAGGAAAGCTGGCTGAGTTGTTCATGGTTGACTGATTTCAGCCATGTGGCAGGTGTAGGGGAGCACGAAGGACCCCATGGGTGGGAGGCAGGAGGCTGTGCCAGAGCTGAGTGTGGGTGCCAGGGGCAGAGCTCTGGGTTGGCAAATAACTGACTCCTCAGCGTGTAGGCATCTTGGGGAGAAGGAAGAAAATGTATTTTGGATTGCCCTAAAGTAAATTAAGAAGTCAACTAATATTTTTCAGCAAAATGGAAAGTGAAACTTAAGGAAAGTGATCCCATGGCTTGAGCAGGCAGCATCGCTGGCCACCCCTGGCACCGCCACCTTCATCATGGAGCTCATCATCTGCTCAGAAAGATTCACTCCCCCTGTTCCTGGTGTCCTTGAGAGCCAGATGGGCTGGCCGCTGGTGACAGAGCTCCCGTGGACCGGGAGAGTAAATAGCTGATAGCATTAGGTTGGCCGAACCATGGGATGTATGGGCTGAGCCGTGGGAGGTGCGTGATGTGGAGGAGGGAGCGAATGGGCCTCTCTTGATTTTGCCACTGCAGGCGAGCGCGCTGACACCAGCAGCCGCCTCTTGTAGGTGGTTCAGATTTTGGCAGCTCCTTGGGAGAAACACGGGGCTCTTTGCACGTAGCAAGGACTTGGGGGTTGCCAAAAAGACACGGAACCTGTGTGTTTGTTCCTCCAAAAGCAGCCGGTGCTTGAGGCTGGGCAGGCATGGGGATTGCTCCAGCATTAGCAGGTCCTGGGGGGGTTCTCCCTGAAGCCACCTCCTCAGCTGGAGGCAAATCTTTCACACTTGCTGAGCGATGCGCTGATGCCGAAGCCGCTGCCGGCCGGCTTGGGCAGCAGGAGGAAGTGCCTACTGAACCATTTCTGTCTGCAAAGTGCCTCATTCGTTTGTCCTGGGTTCATTCATGAAGCAACACTTGGGCTGCCGAGCGTTCAGGCGACATGGGCAGGGACCCAAAGCGAGCGGCCACGGGTGGGTACCCCGGGCGGTGAGAGCAGGCAGGGTGCCAACGGGCAAGCCGGGGGAGACGAAAATGCTGCTGTAACCCCGCCAGCCTTTCCGCTCCCTCTCCTTATTTGTCTCTGAAGGGTATTTTCAAACCCTTCAAGATGGCCTCAAGTGGTTTCCAAGGTGATGGTGCTAAAGTCATCACTGCCATGGAAACCCTTTCTTTGGCATAATATAAATATTTCCCTTGAAGGAGGCTGGATGAGTGGGCGATGTGCTATTTTCTAGCACTCCCTGGCTGCAACAGGACAATCTCCAGGAGCTGGAGAGGATAAAATTAGCTTGCCATGCCAGCCGGCAATAGAAAGAAGTGGTTGCCAGTGTTTCAGTGCAAAACCTGGGCTTGTTTGTGTCAACAGGCACCAAATGAAAAAGGTTGTAGGGAGAAAAAGGGAAAAAAGAGTGGGGAAAAAAAGTAAGGTAGAAAACAGCGGCTTTTTCTTGTCCTTCTTCTAGGTTTTCCCTTTAGTCCCAACTCCACATCCCCTCTGGTCAGCGCGGGCAGACGGGGGTCCTGGAGCACCCTCTGTGCTGGGCCAAAGGCAGCTGAACCTGAGCCAGCCTCTCCCAGGGGCACGGGCACGGCCACGGTGCTTCATGCTGCTTTTAATTGCCTCCTTTCTGTCTCATCAACTCACCAACACCTTGAGCCTGGGGAGAGGTGCCTGCCTGCAGCCCTGAGCGTTAGTGGTGGAGCAGGAACCCCCAGAACACCCTCTGTGCTGCAGCGTCCCCTAAAGTGGGGCTGCCCACAAGGGTGGGGGCTCTGCCTGGAGCCCCAGCCCATCGAGCCCTCCAGCCCCGTGCCTGCCTGGGCTCCTCTAGCCGCAGCATGCTCAGCACCCGGGCACATCTCCAGAGCGGGGCTGCCAGTGTGCCCGGTGCCCTCCACAGCAGGGATGCCCCAGCAGAGCCCGGTCTCCCAGCACACAGCTGTCCCCGCTGCCACCCCGCCGCGCCAGTTCTTGTCAGCCACCAGCTAAGGGGGATTTCCAAGCTGCCGTAGGAGATCCCAGTGCAGCAGAGCCGGTGTTTTCCTAAAGAGAGACGGCTGCATTCATCACCGGGACGGAGGTGCCAGCGGGGTGATGGGGGGCTGGGGACGAGGCACCCGCAGAGCTCGTCACTGCCCGAGCTGGCACGGCAGCATAAACACTGCCTGTCCCGAGCAGATGGCTCCTCTCACGGCCACACTCCAGGCAGATACCAAAGGGCTTTCCTAACAAATAAAACCCCACACTGAAGGCAGGGATGTTCCCAGGCCTGGAGCAGTGCTTGCCACTTTCTTGGAAGAAGGGGATGCTCTCACCTCACTGAACCACCCAGACTATTTTTAAATCGCCATAGCAACTAGAGGATGGGGAGACCCGGTGTGCCTCTGGCTGGGGGCAGATTCCCCCCTCCGTGCTCTCGTCTGCTCTTTGGCAGGGTACAGCGTGCCAGCAGGTGCAGCCCCCTCCAGCCAGCCAGGCTAGAGGACAGGGGCTTACCCTGTGACCCCCCCAAGCACCAGCTCAGAAAGTGTCCTGGCAGGCAGAGAGCTACCCCAAGGCCCACTTGACCTCCCTACCCCAGGAGGTGCAAGGAGGGCCGTGGCAGGGCAGCGGGGTCAGACCTCAGCACCTGCTTTCCTTTTTCTCCCTTTGGAAATAAAAACCCTAAACCCAGAGCAAACAATTAAAATGTTCCAGCTGCTGGCTCAGAGCAGCAATCCCAGATAAAACCCCAAGGATCTGCCGGCTAAATATAGTCTGAGCCCCATAAATTAAACAAAAGCTTTTCACTGGGCTCTCAGAAAGCTGGTTCCAGCAGCAGTTTTATCTATGTAAGGTATAACTCTGGTGGTATTTGTTATAATTAGCCATACCTCCCCCATGTCACTGACCTCCCCAACGCCATTGTTTAGGAACATGAATTTTTCAGAGCCAAACTTCTACCTCCCAGCAGTTCCTCTGCTGCAGAGGGACCACACCTCAGCCACTTTCCTGCCTTTTAGTAAGACTTTGCAAACCAAGGATTTTTTTCATTTGGACAACTGATTATTTGATACTTGCCTGTCTCAGGTGTCCCCTGTTTTCTAAGGCTACCCTCATTTAAGGCCCATCTCAAGCATCTGCTTGATTTTTATCCCTATTAGCTGTGAACCCTTGAATAAAATTACTGCTTGCAGTGCAAAGGTGTTGGAAAGCTCTTGTGGATACCGTGCAAGCCAATACACATGTAGGTGCTTGTCTTGCCTCAACATTAACAATATTTTATGCTATTACATATATTGCAGTGTATGTATATGATATTAGGTAGCCAATGACTTACGGCTTTCTGGAAATTTTGTCCCCTAACCCTTTAAAGAAGGACACTGCTGCCTTGAGTACATGTGGTCAGGTCACAAGCAGGAGCGATGCTACTTGTGTTGATGAGGATGAGTTTGCTCCATTTTTTCTCCAATGCTTCCTCCCAGTGCTCTGTGTTGGGTATGAGGAGTGCATCCAGCACCTGCTTTCCCATCCTAGGTATTTAGGCTCTGTTGCTTTTTCTGTGGGCTTTCCCCTTATTGCAGTCAGAGCAGCTCCATCCTGAAGCTGAGGGCTGGCTCAGCCTGCATGTAGCGCTGCTGAAATCCCAGCCCCTTGCTCCATCCCGGTGCTGGGCTTTGATTTTGTTTCTGCATTTGCTAGTGGGTCTATGGCTGAGTAATCTCCGAAAGGTGTGAGCAGGGCTGGCAGCCCAGAAAATCCAAATTGCCTTTTCCAAATGAGAACACCATCTCCTCACGAGTTCTTCTAAGCCTCCCATCGCTCCTGGCTCCCGGCAGCAGACTGGCTTTGCCAAAACCACCCGGCAAAGTTGCTGAGCTACATGCAAGCAAGCCTCTGCAGGCGCCAGCCTTTCTCCGAGGCCACCCGCTTGTCTTGTCCCCCATCTTGTCATGCTCTGTCCCCCCTCCCCAGCTTTTTTGGTTCCCTGCAATGGTTTTTAGGCAGATAGCCCTTTCCTGGGCAGGGTGTGAGGAAGAGGAATCCAGAGCTGCCTCCCTGGTTCCTCCTCAGGGACTGGAAGGCAGGCCAGTGGCTCTGCACCTGCATCCCCTCCATCCCTCAGGAGCATCCCAGGGTGGGCGGGAGGAAAGGCGAGGTTCCCCCTCCTGTCACCTCCTTGGGTTTGTACCTCTGTAAACACACCTCTACCTGCCCCCTTGGCAGGGCACACCAAAAAAACAACAACCAGGCTATTTTAAGTGAACTCAGCCTCCCCAAAAAAAAGTCAACTCCAAGGCTGTCATGGCTATATTTAGTTGGAACTTTTCTGTCCAGGATTCAGACTCTATTTGGAAACCATGTACCTTGGCATGCAGCCAAGCATTTTGGTTTTATACAATAATCCCTTAGCACATGGCAAATGTTTCTCATCTCCTGGTGGCTGCGGCACTGGCCCCAGTAGCCTGGCAGCGGAGGGTTTTAAGCTGAAACCGAGACAAGCTGGCTGGCTGTGGTTATGGATTCACATCTTAGACCCAGAAAGTCCTTTAATAGAAACATCTTCTTGATGTAGCTTTAAAAAATTCACAACATCCTGGGAGCATCAGAGCAGCCCCCTGCGCTGGCCCCCAGTGCCTGGTGGGTGTTTTAGGGGTGCAGACCTTGGGGCATCTCTACCAGCTGCTGACCTGGGGTGATGCCTGGGAATGGAGCAAGAGGAAGATGTGGGGCATGCCGAACTATGCCCTCGGGCCTCTCAGCTGTCAAGGTAAGAAACAGCTTCTGGCTTATTTTGCCCCTCTTTCCACTGAAAATGTCATAAAAATTCCCCTGTTTCACATGCCAGCAGTTCAGGGGTTGACACAACAATTGCCCAGAGCATGGTGTAGTTCCCAGTAACGTGATGGGGTTTCAGTGACAACAATTTTGCCCTGACAGTCTGCGGGTGTCTAAGTGATGCTCAGGGAAGCAGCAACCTCACATGCCCTGGTCCTGTCTCCTCTCCCATCCTCTCCTATATTCTGGATGAAACAAGGCTTGTGGCAGCATCTCTCATGGAAACACAGAAAGTAACAGAAAGTAAAACTGCAGGTTTGAGCGTGCCACACACATCTCCCTGCTCGGTGGCAGCTGGGAGATAGAGGGAAGCAGGAGCGAACTGAGAAAAGGTGGATTTTAAAATGGCTATTTATACAGTCCTTCCAAATATTTTAGACTCGTGACATGCATGATGATGTATAACAAAAATATCTGCTTCAAAACTTTCCAAGTTAAATCCCACATCTTTATTTTAATTCAGGAGTTCAAGGGATTTTAAGGAAGTGCTTACTTAAAGTGATCCTTCTTATCACCCACAGCAAGGACCACTCCAGCCAGCCCTTGGGGACAATGGGGCAAGCTTTGGGGAGAGACCCTATAACCCAGCACCACAAGCCCAGGGAAGAGGAGCTGCAGCAGGAACCCAGTCTGGACCAGTCGCAGGAATAATGTGAAGGACATCTGCAGGGATGTGCAGGATCAGCGCCCTTGAGGTGGTTTGATTCGGGGGGGACCCCTGTCCCCGTTGGTGGCCCCGTGAAACCTGCCACAGGAAGACTTGGTGTCCCCTGCAACCTGGTGCTCAAGACTGCTCAGCCTAACAGGGTTTCTAATGGGGCTAATTTAATCTTGCTCACTTAAGAGAGGCCAAAGCACCCAAGGGATCATTCAGGGCTCTGCAGGGCCCAGGAACTGTGGGTGGTGAGCCCCCCAGCCCCCAGCTGGGTGTGGGCAGGAGCAGAGGGATTCCTTGGGGGTGCCGGTGTCTCACACCAGTCCAGCCCTGCTGCTCCTCACCTTCCCCATGCTGTAAGTACTGCTGCAGCACGCCGAGGCTGGAGGTCTGGTAAGCAGAGCCAGGAGCAGAAGAAACAGCGGCAAATGAAGATCTGCCACCTCCTTCCGACCCGATGCAGCAGCAGCCTCCGCCGGCTTCCCCAGAAGCTCCACAGCCCCAGGGCAGGGCTTGTCCTGGCAAAGCTCGGCTCATGCTAGCATGCTCTGCTGGGACCATGTGCTCTGGTGCTGCAGCTCAAGGCACTCGTCTGCTGGCCCCTTCTCCTGCCTCGGGGGTGGCAGTGTGCGGGGTCCCCCATGAGCATGGCGCTGTTTGGATCTCCTCTCTGCCTGTGCCATCTCCCCTGTTCTGGTGGGAGAAGCCTGGGAATGGGGCGCAGAGCCCATTCCTGCAACACCCAAGCGTCTGCCGGCACTGAGCCAAGAGTAATTTAAACACCTGCTGGCATGTTTGCTGAAGTTCTGTGATTCATCGATAGCCGCTCAGTTCAGCTCTACCCTTTCATCATCCCCGAATGCGGCATTTCCCTAAATCACATGGGCTTTTTCTGTGCTATTACACACCTACGGGTCCAGCTGTTCCCTCCCAAACACTTTCTGTACAGTGCCATCTTGCTTTAAAAGTGCCCGCTGCCTGCATGACGCATCGCCTTTAGGTGAGGCACAGGTTTGTCACAATGGGTTTGATTCCCACAGTCTCCCTGTAATCCCTCTTCCCGGAGGACAGGAGTTTCCACGCCGTGGTTGCCACCCCACGCATCTACCTGTGTCCCTTGTGGTGCAGCAAGGAAGGATGAGAAGATTTGGATAAAGGTCTGGTGGCTCCTTGTGGATGAAAGGCTGGTGGAAAACCTGGGCAGCCCAGCCAGCCCCCTGGTCAGGGATGCAGGATCCATGTGTGCACTCCCAGCGAGACGGGGCATCCATGGGAACCAGCTGCCCCACCAGAAGTGACCCACTGCTGGGTGGGTGTTTGCCGGCAGTGCAGGATCTGCACATCCCAGAACATGGAATGAGTTGCCCAGGAGCTCTGCTGTGCAGCAAGGATTTTTGCTGTTCTGGTTTTTCTCAGTCTCAGACTGGGAAGTTTGAGCTCACAGTGCCAAATGCCACCCTGGCATGTTTATTAATGCTGATTGTAAAACCTTGGCAAAAGCATTCACCATCAGGTCTGCAGAAATCCTGCCGGATCCACTGCCTTCCAACCAGATGGGCCTTATTAAGAGATGTCACACAGCTAACAACATCTGACAGCTCTTGGATTCCCTTCCCTGCTCTGCTCCATGCACTCCAAGCAAGGCAGCAGCCTAAGCTGAGAGCTGAGGGGAGGCAGGAGCCCACTGTTCCCATGCCAGCCCCAAGGGCGCAGAGCTGGGGCTGTGCCTCAGCATGGGCTCCTGCACCCCAAATTCTCTTCATGCTCCTCACCTGCCCTCCTCTTCTCACCCCCATTTTGCTGCTGGAGGCACCCAGCTGCACCCACATGTGCAACGAACTGTCACCCACAGCATCAGTCACTGGAGGCTGCAGATGATACGTTGATACCTCTGTACAAGACAGTTTTTCCATATATTTTGTTGAATGTGTGATTTCTTCTGCCATGCGATTTACTCAAGCTAAAATAACCACTGGGAGCACAGATATGGCAGTCCACAGCAGTTTTGTACATGTTTTAATAACAATATTACACCAACATTAGCAGACACAGGCAGAGCATCTCCTGCATGGCTGGGCTGAAGCATCCCTTGTGTCTTTGCTCTGCATTTACACTGCCAAGATGTAATTTTGGTGAACAACGTGGTTGTGACATGGATGGCAAGTGCAACAGTGCACCCTGCATTTTGTGTGCATGGCCATCCCTGGTGCTCTGTGCTGACAGCTTCTGATGCCATGATGCTATGATGCCGTGATGCCATCCCTTTCTAAGCCGTTGCATTGTCACTGTGGTCATCATCTTCTGTGACTCAAGGTCACTCAAGGTGAAACAGGACAAGGCTGACATTTAGCAGAGCACCCGTGGGTGCTCTGGCTTCGCCCATAGCACTGCCCTTGGTTGTCCAGCTCCCTGCCACCTGGTTTTCCCCAGCCCATGCTGAGTTCCTGGGCTCACAGGGAGTGGGTGGCTTGCAGGCTTGGTGCCACCGGTCACCATCTCAGTGTGGGGTCTTCCTCCAGCCCCGGGGAGAATGCTGCTCTGCCCAAATCCCTGACTCACTTGCACCATCTTTCCCCGACACCAGGCTGGCTCTGTGCAGGAGCCGGGCTCGGGCCAGAGCTGTGCAGCTCTGGAGAGCTGCTGCTGGCACTGCTGCGCGCGTTCCCTCTAACTGCATCGCTGCAGCTCTCATTTGCTGCCTGCCAGGGCTCCCCCATGTGATAACACCAACCCCATAGCCTACAAAATCAGAACTATTTCACACTCCAACAAGTTATCCTGCCTAAAAATCTTGGTCCAGCAGGGAGCCGGGCAGTTTGGTCTCCAGGCACAGGAGGCAGGCACAGAGTCAGCTGGCAGCCAGCAACAGGGATGCTGTTGTTTTCCCCTCAACGTGCAGCACCCCCAAGCAAGAGTCTGGGAAAAGCCTGCTGGGGTGACACTAAGTTCTTTGGGAAAACACACAGTAATGAAAGCCCGCAAGTGGCCGAGCAGCCGGCTGTCCTGCCCTGCCACGGGCTTGGCTCGCTCAGCGCCCAGCACGAGGCTCTGGGGCACCCCACATAGCTATGACCAGCAGCTGGGAAGGGGCCAATTTGGCCACACCAGCATCTCCTGGCTCTGCAGCTGAGCCCCTCTTGGGGGACATCCCATCCCCACCGTGTTTTGTAATTTCCAGACTAATCTGCTGCTCTCCAGGCTCACTGCGACTTAATATAACGCTGGTGACCACCCGCAGGCAGGAGCAGGGGAGCTTGTCTTTCTCTCTGCCTGTCCCCAGGGCACCACCGCCACGCAGAATGAAAGCTGTTAAAATCCCCCCAAACCAGCCTGGAAATCGCTGAAGTGGTTTGGGTTTGGGTGGGTTTTTTTTCCTTTTGAAATTTACCATCTTTCCTCTGGTCACTGAGACATAGCTGCGGGGGGTGAAGGACAGGCAAATGGCTTTCTGAGCAGCCTGCTTGTCTTTGGAGCAAGAGCTGGGGCTGGGGGAGCCTAGGCTTGTTTTAATTGTATCTTAACTGCAGTGCTCACTACGCAGAGCCCTAACAGGCTGTGCAGCTCCCATTTGTAATCACACATTCAGTAAAATAATTGAGTTATAATTGCTAGGGATTCCTTCTCCCCTATGTAACAGAGCCCAGGCAGGGGAGGCGGCACTACAACTGAGTTAGCAGCAAACAGCGTTGCCTTGGGATGACATTTCAAGAACAAATTAACCAGAGTTAAAGCAAGAGAGCTGGTAAAAATCCCCCAAATCTGCCCAGGTGATACAGACACTTTTAGCCTCCCCTTCACTTGTCCCACTGAGAAAAGCATCCTCTTGCCTTTGGGTGGCCCCAAAATAAGGCTCGCCCTGCTCCTGCACCTCTGCCCGTGCCTCTGGCAGCAGCAGGGGCTGCCCATCAGTGGCCACCCTGGAGGGTGATGGCTTTGCAGAGCAACCACCTCCTTGGAAGCCCAGGCACTCGAGACCCGCGGGTGCTGGGCAGAGCGATCAGGGCAGGGATTTCAGCCCCCAAAGCCACAGGGACCTGCGGTTTTTGCCTGTGGCTATGCCCACCCTTTTGCCTGCTGACCCCTGCTGGGGTTGGAGCCCTGCCAGGGGGAACCAGCGAAAAAGAAGATATTACTGAACAAGGAATCCTAAGTGACTCAGGTTTAAGAAGGACAATTTTTGCCAGGCAAAATGTGATGGCTTTTTTGGATGGGGTTAGAAAACGGGCTGCAGCTCTAATCAATCCAGCTTTCAGCACATTGCTTGCATTAATCTGGAGAGCAAGGCTCGGCCAGCCCCGGCCTCGAGGCGCAGGGCTTGGCAGGAGCACCTTGCAGAGGAGGCACGGGCAGCCATGGTGGGTGGTGGGGTCATCACTCATGGCAGGGAGCTATCAGCACAGTACTGGTAAACTGGTGAGGACTAGGTGCAAGTCACAAATCCCCACTGGGGAGAGGTTATAAAACAGGGCAGCATCCCCACATTGGCACATGGATCTTCCCGCTGCTCCAGACTGGGATTTTCCTCTTTCAGTGTGCACAGAGGCAGCACGCAGGGACTTCCCAGCTGCTGCCAGCACCCCTGAACCACCATCACTGCCACCCCAGCAAAGGGACCACCCTCCTCCTGCAGATGCAGAGCACTGTGGACCACATGGTCAGGGCTTTCAGATGCAGAGATTGGTGTTTAAGGCACCCGTAAGTAGCTCTCATCCATCCAAGCCCTGACCCCAATGTCTTTCCCACTAAGGGAATCAATCCAGGTGGTGCATTTGCTTCCCACAGCCCTTCAGGGGAGGTGGGAATGTGCTGGGACACAGCATGCCTGTCTGCAAGAGGGAGACATCATCACCAGGGCTTGTGCCTCATCATAATAATTTTGTCTTTCTACAATTTTAATTTACTAATTAATCCCTGGAAGGAATACCTACTTGGAGGTGAGGAAAGAATGAAACTCTCTTATCTGGATGGGCAGAGCATTAGCAAACACAATGCAGGGTGGGGGGGTACAGCACCTCAGCTGGGCTGCCGGCTTTTGATGGTCGAGCTGGACTCCATGCCTGAAAAAAATGTTCATGCACCACTCATGCAGGGCCACTTCCAACAGCTGGCAAAACTGCGAGCATGGCAAGGGCCGGGGTCAGTCCTGAGCTGGGAAAAGTTTCGTCTGGTACAAAGTTTTTTCTGGGAAGAGGGCTCTGTATCTGC
Source organism: Falco punctatus (assembly GCF_963210335.1). NCBI lineage: Eukaryota > Metazoa > Chordata > Aves > Falconiformes > Falconidae > Falco > Falco punctatus. The sequence continues at coordinate 29,219,777 of NC_137593.1, forward strand.
CATCTGAGCCTTTGCAGGAGGTACTTCATCGGCTCTGAAAAGGTCTCTGCCTGCCCAGCCTGGAGCCGATGTGCCCTGGTACCCTGAGCGAAGGCAATAGTGGCTGTCCAGTCAGGAGCCTTCCCCATCTTCCTCCTCCTCTCACCCACGGTGTTTGGCAAACTGCCACCTCCTGGCGGAATGACCTCCCTGGGGTGGAGGGGAGGTGACTCGGAGCCATCGGACAGCAGGAGGACAGGGCTGGGGTGCTTGTCTCAGGGAAAAGGAGAGGTTACACGCTTTGGCACAGGTTACAACTCCCAGGGGAGACGGTCGGTGTGGGTGGGAGCAGGCGAGCTCAGGGCCCCCTTTTCACAGCTCTGCAGGCAGAAACCGCTCTCTGCTTTGCCACAGCCCATCACGAGGGGCTGTGGGTGCTTTGAAGGGATGCACCTCTGGCCCGGGCACAGATGACATGAGTGCCACCATGTCCCCTAAAACTGACATGACTCTGGGGACTTCACCATCCTTAGCATCCCAGCCAGCAGCCCTGACCCATGTCTCTGGGGTCCCAGCCAGGAGGGATGGAAAATGGGGCTGAGACTGGAGAGATCCCAGGCACAGAGCAGGAATGGCACATGGGACAGGCATGCGGAGTGCAGCCGTAGCTGTGTATTCTGCTCCCCTCTGCCTGTTCCTCTCCAGAAAGTTCAGTCTCGGCTGTCAGTCCCCTTCTGCTTTTTTTGAAGTCGGAGAACTACGTACATTGATGGCGTCTCTAATTAATATAAATATAGTGAAACATAAATAATAGACATGCCTGAAATAGTGTCAACCCCGAGCAGGCAGGCGTACGCGTCATGGAAAGAAAATAAAAATGCTTTTTATCTGTTTTGGCATTATTTTGTTTGTTTGTTTTTGGTGGTTTGTTCCGTTCCTTAGGAAAGAGCAACCTCTGCCATGGGTGAAACCGCTCAGGAGCAGGAGAGACCGAGGTGCAGGGTGGGGTGGGGGTGCAAAGCCCCAGGGAGGAGAGCGGGCAGGGATGGGGACGGGGATGGGGATGGGGGCGGGGATAGGGATGGGGATGGGAGCAGGGACGGGGGATGGGGACGGGGCGGGGCGGGGCTGCGGAGCACGGTGCGGGACCGGTGGGGGAAGTCCTGCCGCTGTGGGGGAGGGTGTGTGGGAATTCATAATAAATGAGTTTTATCGCGGGAAGGCGGCTCGCGGTGCCCCGCAGCCCGGCTGCTCCCGCCACGGCGCTGCCCGGGCGGGCGGGGCGGGGCGGGGTGGGGGCGCGGTCGGGCCGCCGGGCTCTTCCCTCCAGCCCCTCCCCCCTCGGCTGCCCGCCGGTGCCGGCGGAGGCGGGCGGGGCGGGCCGGGGCGGAGCGGAGCGGGCCGGGCCCGTTCGCATCCTTTCGCCCCGCCGAGAGAGCGGGAGCCGCCGGGCTGCCCAGCTAGGCCGGCCGTCGGCAGCCCCGGAGCCGCGGGAGCCACCTGCCCGGCCCCGCCGTCCCGCCGCCGATGGCACCGCGCTGCCGCCGCCAAGTAAGGGGACAGCGGCGGGGGGACGCGGGGCTGCGGCGAGCGAGAGGGGGAGGGGGGGCCCGGGGACCCGCCGTGGGCTCGCCCTTTCCAGCCGTGGGCAAACGCCCCGACCCGCGCGGGACCGCCGCTCGCCCAGCCGCCACCTCCCGCCCCGGCGGCGTCCCCCCGCCCCGGGCCGGTGCCTTCGGAGCCCCCGCGGCCGGGCCGCCGCCGTGCCGGGGCCTGGGGGTGCGGAGCGGGGCAGCGGCGGGAGCCTGGGCGGGGAGCTCGGTCCTCGGGAAAAGCCGCCCTAAGGGTCGGGAAGGACGGGGCAGCATCCCCTTGTCCCCCAGGGCGGAGAAGATGGCTGCCATCGAGCCGGTAAGGCAGCCCGGGGAGGCTACGCGGTCGGCACTGGTGTCTCAGCGTGTGTCGGTCTCAGCGTGTGTCGGTCTCTGCTGTAGAACCGCACGCCCTTCGGGTGGGCAGGGGTGCCCGGGCAGCCGCGCCGCACGGCCAGGCTGGGAAAGCTCCTCGGTGCCCCCGGGGGGAGGGAACTGCCGGGGCCGTTGGCTGCGGGGGGTCGCGGGTCTGGGGTCCGACAGGGCGCCGAGGCGGGGTTCACCACCCTGGCCCGCCGGGGGAGGCTGCCTGCAGCTTGTTCTCCAGGGTGTGCTGGGGGGCGGCAGGGGAGCAGAGCGTATTGCAAAGCCACCGCAAAGCGGCTTCGTCCCGCGCGAGGTTCAGTTCACCCGTGGGACTCGCTGCCACGGGGTTCCTGCAGCGACAGAGCCAGGGCTGCCCCGGGCCGCAGCAGGAAGCCCTGGGTTTGTTGGTGTGAGGTGATGGAGCCGGGAGGATCCCGGGGAGGATCCCAGCCTCCCCATCTGGCGTGGGAAGGGGCTTGTCCATGAGACAAGCTCTGGTCTGGCTGGGACCTGCAGGGGAACCGGAGAGGGGATGGGTCTCGCTCAAAAGGCATCCTGCTTGGAGACAGTCCGTTCCGAACTCGGCCAGCAAAATTATTCTCTAAAAAGGCAACAGTAGTAAGTCAGGAAGTCTTTGGTGTCCCTAGGGTGTGAGCTGAGCTGCCTTGGCCCTGGCAGGCTGATGGAGGGGGGGAGCTGTGCTGGGTCCTCGCTGTCCCCGTGTGGCCCAGCTCCTGGTTGGGAGTCTGTACATCTGCAGCCCGGCCCTGGGGCCAGAGGGCCAGCCACAGTCACCCTCCTCTTCCTCAGTCGCTGCCTGACAGCGTGGGAGCAAGCACCCACTACGCAAGACCTGGTCAAAGTGACGGCAGATGTCTCTTCTGCCCGGCTTTGCCGGTTCTCTAACACAGTGGTTGGGGAGAGGGGAGCATCTCTTACCGAAACACTGCTCACTTGCTTAAAAGCTGCTGGGGAAGGATGTCCTGCAGCCAGGAGCGGGTGCGGAGGCCCAGCAAGGTGCTCCGGCCAGATGTGTGCACATGCAGTTTTGGGGTTGTGCACCAAGAACTGCCTCTGTGTTTGCTGGACCGGTGCCGAAGGCAGGGGAGCAGGCAGCTGGCACAGCGCACTGAAGGGCAGCTACCCCAGGTGGGAAGGAGCACCCCCTCTCCCACCAGAGGTGCTCGGAGCTGGTGGCTGTGGGCTTACAGGCAGCTGCCCTCCAGGGTGCTCTGGGCACCCCTGACAGAACGTGAGGGTGCTCAGCACCCAAAGCAAAGCTGATGCAGGGTACCTGGACAGCGTGCCTGTCCCTGTGTGGGTGGGCAAAGGGCTGAGGGAATGTGTAGAGAGCAACAGGCAGGGAGTATGGAAAAAGCGGATCCCGAGTGTCCTCTCAGGCTGACAAAATGCAGAAAAGTGTGTTATCCTGTCACTGCAGAAAATAGTTTGAGCGTGACTTGGTTGGGGTTTGTTTGCTGCACTGGGACAGGAGGGATTTACACTCCACGCACCGCCTCAGGGGCCTCTCCCCAGTCCAACACAAAAATAGGCTGATCTTTCCAAAAGATGGGCTGGAAAAATGCCATTCCTGCAGGGACCCACCGAGCTTCTGCCTCGGGAGAAGATGCTGTGAGTGCCTGTGGTTTTCAGCCAGCCCAGCCAGGGATGCAGGGAATAGCCCAGCTTCAGGCCGTGCCGTGCCCTGCTGCTGTTGGAAAGCTACAGCCTCCACACGTGCAAGCGTGCGTATGCACAGCAGGAGCTTTCCCTCCTCGTGTGGTCTCCTGAAGCTCAAGGAGCCAACGCACCTGAAGCAGAAATCTCCTGTGGGCAGGACAAGCGCTTCCAGCCCCATCTGCCTGCCCCCGCGGAGGCGGCTGAAGGCTCTGCCAGTGCTCTTCTGCCAGCACCTGGAGGCTGCTGTCCTGCTGCCCACGGTTGCTCTGCCTCAGCTTGGACAGAATTAGGTCTCCATCACTAGTTCTGGTTCTGGAGAGGGCAGGTGGGTGCCAGTGGAACAAGCCCTCCCAAACCTATCGTGAGCCCCGCGGCGCTGTGCTGTGTACCAAGGGAGCAGCCCAGGAGCCGAGTCCTCCGTCCTCGGCAGCACTGGGTGGCCAGGGGCTGGTGAGGAGGCTCGTGGGCAGGGGTGACTGGCTGGAAAAACAGCTCCTCTGCCCTCCCATCGCTGCTGCCAGGAGCCCCCAGCCCCGGACACCGGGGTTGCCTATGCGCAGCCCTTTCTCATGGATACCAATACATACTGGCTGCCCGCGGCTTAGGCTGCCTGCATGGGCCCCGCTCACTGGCGGGGACTGGCTCATCGCCAGCTTCAGCCTGGCATCCCCCTTGTTGACGTGAGCTTTTCAGGCCCTACATGGCTGGGCCCTGGCTCCCACCAAGCTGCACCTCTGCCCGCACCCAGTGATGCTCCCCGCGATGCCCCCTGCATTGCCCCTCACCCAGCTCCTGCGCCCAGCCCTGGGGCTGGCAGGGTGCTCTGTGCAAGGGCTTCCTGAGGGCTCCAGCACCAGCTAATCCCCCGGGAGGGTTTGGGAGGTGCTCAGAGCCTTCCTGGCTCCCTCCCTCCATCCTCCCCCGGCCACTTCAGCTGCCTTGAGTCACACCGTGCCACTGGTGCCGGCAGAATGGCAAAACCCACACACGCGGCTGGCAGGCATGGAGCGAGGAGTGGGAGAGGGGCTGTGTCCCAATAAATGCTTTCAGGCAGGGTAATCCAGTGTCATTTGTAACACTAGTAGGGGAGCTATTTTTAGAGAGAGGCAAATTTGATTTAATAGAACATAATTTGCCACTGACAATTCAGAGGGCGGCCAAACGAGCAGCAGCTGGATTCCTAAGGAGGCTTTTTCCTGCCCTTCCTGAAATCCAAGGCTGACATGCCAGAAGTGGCATTTGTTATTCCAGCAATTGCTGGGGGAAAGCCCCTTGGGATAGCCCAATTAGCTCCACTTCGCTTTCCTTCCATTGCTTCATGCCACCCTGTAACCCACTGTTAAAAGAAGCAAGGGATGTTTTTCCTGCCATCCATCGCGGGAGGACTCGGTGCACCCAAACTCCTTCAAGCATCTGGAACCAGGCAGGTTCCACCCTTCGCCTTTTCTTTTGCAGGCTGAGCTAGCTCTGCTCTCTCAGCCTCTCCTTGTATAATTTTGGATTAAAAAATGGGTTCTGGTCAAACCAAACAGCTTGTTTGCCAGAAAACAGAAAGCCTGCATGCACTCCTGGAGGGTTTCTTGCAGGCTGAGTTCTTTTGGACCAGCCTCAGAGATACCTTCGGACAAACCCTTCACCCTGGAAAGGTGCAAACACCATATTCCTGCTTGTGCTTTCACTGAGATGAACATCCCCAGAAAACAGACGACAGTGTGGGAAGAGGTTGGGTGTTTTTTTTCCTAGCCCTAAAACTGTTGTGTCCAGCCTGTCCCCAGTTGGTGGCATGGGGACAAAGAGCTGCTGGGATGAACTAGAACAGCTGCAGGTTGGAGTCTAGCTGCCAGGGGGTGGGCAGGGCCCTGGGGAGTGTGGGGAGGTGACATTTCCCTCAGAATCGCGTGTTGCCCCACACGAGTGTCCTAAGGGCAGAGCAGTGTGGGCACATGGCATCATCCCCCACAGCCCTGTGGCAGCTGTGCCCCTGCTGCCCTGGGCAGGAGAAGCAGAAGCATCTCGGGGGGGGTGTGTCCCCAAGTCCCTGCCAGCTCAGCCCTCACTGTGTTCCTGGTAGCCTTGGGGCCATGTTGTGCTGCAGCCAAGAAGCCCCAGGTCATGGGGTGGGCTTGTCAAGGACAAGAGCCCCAGCAACTGTGTCCCCCGGGACCGTCTCCTGCTAGCAGAGGGAAGGGAGAGCCCTGGGCAAGAGAGGCAGGAGCTTTTCTAGGCAGCCTCATCTGCCCAGCTCTCTGAGAACATCCTTGGGCAGCAGCATCCCGGCAGGACATGGCTTCATACCCAACAGAATTTGCCATGAAGCGAATCCCCCTGCCCACCAGCCAGGCCTGCAAGGCACAGGGCTGGAGCAGCTCCCGGCGGTGAATCAGGGTGTTTGGAGCTGCAGGTCCCGCTGCTCTTGGGAGGAAAGGGCTGGGCAGGGCTAAGCACAGCTGTGTCGTTTAGCTCCGGCAAACATGTGCCCGGGGTTTGGGGGGCTTCTCTCCAGATGTGCAGTCGCTCCCCGTGGCTGGCACCCCTGCCCCGGAAGCCCTCTGGGTGGGTGCTCAGCCCTGTGCTGCTCCCTCGGGGGTCACAGTCTTCCCCGTAGCTCCAAGGGGAGGTCTGTAGCACTCCCCTCCCCGCCAACACGGGGCTTTGCCCTTGGGCCGTGTCTCACCCTGGACTACTTGCAGTGGCTGGAGTTAAAGCCAAAATAACGTGAGCAAAGAAAGTCAGTTTTGCTGGAGACCAAGCAGCAGTGCTGCCCCGATCGCGTCCCAAAAGCCCCGTGAAGGTGGTCGTGTCTCCTTCCTGACACTGGGGCTGCCCTGTGTGGCTGGGGTGAAGGTCTGTCCCAGGGACTGCTGCGGGGGGAAATCCTGAGGTTAAGTGCCTGCCCCCAGCGTGCCCCATGTGTGAATGTCCCTAGGATCGCCAGCTGGGGTTGGTGTGGCACGTGGGACCTGGCAGCTCCCCAAAATGACTCCCTCACCTTAATCAAATACATTTGCCTGTGAATGAAAAGGTGCCGTGGGCAGCCCAGCCAGCCTTTTGGGGGGTGCGGGTGCTCCCCAAGCATCACCCTAAGTCGTGTGGCCTTTCCCAGCTCGCCCTTGCTCCACTTTATTGTCAGGCTGGTGGAAACCAGGAGCCAACATTTAGCAGGGGGACAGCCCTCAAATCGAGATCAAATTGCTCTCCTCTCCTCCTTGAAGAACAACCACCTCCTCAGGATGCTGCCCTTTCCCTGTGACTGATCTGGTTAAATGGAAAAGCTAATAAACTTTGAAGTCTGCAAATGGATGGGTTGGAGAGGGCCGCTTGGTTGGGGGCCCTCTGACGCTTCCTCTGTGGTGCAGGCTTTTCCCTCTCACCCAATTTTGAACGTAGATTTTCATTTACAATGGTTCTCGGCAGCAGAGCCAGCTAAAGGTCACTGCCAGCTTCGGAGATGGAGGCAAGAGCTGAGATTTTCCACTTGTGCTGATCCCCTGCCTCCAGGCACCGTCTTCTCTAATTAATTGTGTCCTTCTTTCTGCTGCTATCATGCTGGGTTCCCCTGGAAAATGCTGGGGGTAAATAAGGCGACAAGCTCCTTCCCCTGCCCATGGCGTTTGCCTTGCCTCTGTTGAGATGCTTCCTCTGGCTGCTGGGAGCTGTGGCCACTGTGGGTGGCACTGCACTGGGCTCCATGGCAGAGGGGCTCCCCCAGGGACAGCCATGTACCGAGGTGCCCCGTGTCCCTCCTTGCACTCGCCCGCCTTTCTGCCAGCCCCACGCTGTAGCCCGCCGCTCCCTTCTCCATTCCTGGAGGGCACCTGGAGCAGGGGTCCCCCACATCCACGGCAGGGGCCCTCCCCAGCTGGGAAAGCACCCTTGCACCCCATTTCCCAGCTCAGGTACCCTCTGCTACAGCCCCTCCGAGCACCCCCGCCGCAGGCAGCTCTGCCCCGGGCGAGCGCAGCAGGCAGCCTGTGCGGGCAGGAGCCAGCCTCTGCCTGCCCTGCGCAGGGCACTGCTGACCCCCTCCTCTTTCTCTCCCCGCTGCAGGGAGGAAGGTGCTGACGGGTGCTCTGAAGCTCCGGGGTTTGCTGCCCACGGGCTCAGCAGGATGATGCCAGCCAGCCGAGAGCTCCCCGTGCCCCCTGCGGGGACAATGTGACCAAGCAGCCGGCCCGGACCTGTGGCACCGAGCCCGGCACGGTGGGTGCAGCGGCTCGTGGCCCCACCGAGTGGGCCCTGCCACACGAAGATGAGCGATGGCGGGTGGATCTCGCTCAGCCCTGCTGAGTTCGCCCAGCTCCAGCAGTACACAGACTGTGAGTACTCTGCGCATCCCCCTGGCATAGGGACAGGGGGTTTAAAAGTCCTGTCGGTCTGTGCTGGAGTGGTGTCCTACAGGTCCTTGGCATCCTCCTGGAGGAGTAGATGACTTCTTAGATTTTTGGATGCAGAGGCTGGGAAGATCCCTGACCCCCAGCTTCGGCTGGTGGGGCACAGCAGAGCAGCGCATGCCTGGGAGGATTTAGCTGAGCAGAAGCTCTCCTGCTTTGGGGAACGCACACGTGAGCACGGCTCAGTCCCTCTGAAGGCGGCTGCTCCCACGTTCGTTAGTGAAGTGAAATGCCAACGAGGAAAGCAGACTGGCTTTTCCTAAACATGCGGAGCTGCTCCACAGCCCGCCTTGGGTTGCCAACCCTCTGCAGTAATTTTGCTTAGTGCTTTTGCAGAGCAACTCTCTCCTGTGGCTCCTGCTGAGGAGAGCGTGTTGGCAGTGGTGCTGTGGGATCCTGGGGCTGCAAGCAGCTGGGGAGGGTGCCTGGGCAAAGCCCAGGGGTCCGAAACAAGGTCCTTAAGGTCCTGCCTGCTGGAGAGCTGGTGTGCAGATGTGCTCATGGCAGCGTGTGCAGCCTGGGGAGGCGCTGACAGCAGGACAGGATGGACAGGAAAGCCCAGCTGGAACTGTGGGATGAAGGGAGAACAGGTGTAAAATCTCAGGGGCACTGCTTTGCAGGGGTGGCATGGCTCCAGGGTCAGCAGGCTCCTGTGGCTGTGCGGGACAGAACTGGGAGGCAAAGGGGAACCCATGAGCCCCCCGGGGCTGTCCTCAGGGCTGCTGTGCGTCGTAGGGATGAGGCAAATCGGGTCAAGGCTGACAGCATGGGAAGGCACAGTCTCCCAATCCAAAGAGCCCAGTGCAAGCAGCCCCCAGCCCCCTGCCCACCTGCCAGACATCCCAGGCAGGGGCAGGCAGGGCTGTGGGCAGAGGTGTGTGTGCAGCGTCACTGTCTGTGTCTCGTCCTGCCTTTCCAGAGAACGCTTTCTTAAATCACAGACCATAAAACGCCATCCGTAATGCTAAGCACAGAACCCATACAGCATCTTCATTTCGTTGATCAAAGTGTAGCGAGCAAGGCTACAGTGTGGTCAGCTGCCCTCCTCCCCGGGAGGGTGGCCTGGCACTGGGCTGGGGATCCTCCCACAGATCCCAGTATGGGCCAGGAGCCCCCTCCTCTAGTGCACACTGGCCCCTGCTTGTGCTCTGCCAGCCCCAGACCTGCCTGAGGCACCACAGACAGTTGTGGTCCCGCACCGAGCTCCATCCCCCGTGGAGGGCTGGGGGAGCAGGAGCCAGCACAATCCCTGACCTGGGGAGAGGATTTCATGGTAATTAACAGGGCTGACGTGTCTGAGAGCTTTTTAAATGGGCATGCCCATAGATATGCGTCTGAAGGTTAGGGCTTAACGTTACCTCCCTTTGATCTTGTTTTCCATTTTCCCCTTATTTCTCAATTTTGGAAGGACTGATGTCCAGCCCAGAGGACACACAGCCAGGGAAACTCACAGGCCATTTACTGTTTGTGTGAAAGTTTGCACGGTGCAATACCATTCTTTGTCCCTCCTGGCACCTCCTGGAGATATCAATGAGCCAGCCCAGGGCAGGCTCCGGGGATGGCTCGGGCTGCCAAGTAATTGCCAGCAGGCACCAGCTCTAAGTGTGGGGGCAGCCACCCCAAGCCCGTGCAGAGGGGCCGGGGCAGGCACGGCCAAGCTCTGTGCCCAGCATCGCCCCTGGAGCAGCTGGGACTGGGGAGCAGGCTGGGCTTTCCTTGCCCAGCACCTTGGTTTCCCTCTGGGTCTGCATTTATTTTCATACAGGTAGGAGGAAGAGAGCCTATCCCTGGTGGCCAGCTTTACATATGTGCCTACCCTCTAGGGTGTGGGGGAAAGCAGGGCATGGATGGTCCCTTCTCAGGCATGGAATGAACCAGAAATTGTATATCTAGCAGATAAACTTGTCTCTACCATCCTGCTGGTGGTCTAATGGCGAAGGGGGCTCGCCAGCACCATGCTCAGCGAGATGCCTTTGTCTCCCTAGACTCCACCAAGAAGCTCAAGGATGTCCTGGAGGAGTTCCACGGGGACGGCGTCCTCTCGAGGTACAACCCTGAACAGGTATGGCCCTGTACCCTCCAGCCTCCCCCCACGCTGCTGGCCCCCCCGCCAGCTCCCCCAGCCCAGCTCCCCCAGCTAAGAGCGGCTGGGAGAAGGCAGGTCTGCTCCGTCTGCCCCCCTGCCTCTCCGCACAGTCCTGCTCCCAGGACTGGGAAAGATGCCCCCCCTGTGTGGGAAGCCCAGCCGCATCCCCTTGGCCGCCCCGGGGGCCAGGCTGGCCGCACAGCCATCCCAGCCCATCCCACCGATGCTGCCAGCACCCCACGGCCACGCTGCCGTCGGGGCTGGCTGCAGGCTGCCTTACTCTGAGCATTTCGGGGCATATCCTTGCCAGGCAGAAGCCAGGAGGGATTTACTCTCTCTTCCTCCAAAAGCAGACAATTTTGCTGTTGCCAGCGTGGGGACGGGAGAGGGCCCTGTGCCTTCCCGCTCTTGCCAGGAGAAGGCTTATTTTTTCCAAGTGGTCCTTTCAGAGAGACCTATTAGTGTGCCAGTAGGACAGAGCCTTTCACAGGGACCATAATCACTAGAAATGAGGCGAAACAGGAAAAATCAGTGGGCTGAACATGGTGAGGAGGGGCAGCAAAACTACCCCGCTATTCAAGGGCACTGCGGGACCCTTGCTGCAGCTGGGGCCACTAAAGCCACCCAGAAGGCAACATCCCGATGCGATGGGGAAGGCCAGTGGGGAAGGAGAAGGCGAGGAGACCTCAGGAGGATGATAGCCCTCAGGGGCTGAGGGTGGGCTGGAGGGTCCCGCTGCTCTGTGCTCCACCCCTGGGGAGCGGGAGGCTTTGAGAGCACAGCTCGTTACAGCCCCCTGCCTCCAGCAGCCCTAGCCTCCTTTGGCTGTGGCAGAAAGTCTGTATTTAATTCCTCAGTTTTCTTCTGCGAGCTGAGCCTCTGGCTCCGTCAGAGCCGGCTGCCCCTCCAGTGAGCTGCCCACCATACGGGGGTCCGCAGACCCCTGGGCAGGTGGGCCAGCTGCTGCCCCGCTGCCAGCAAGCACCATCCCAGCATGGCTGCGCCCTTCCCTGCAGCTCCCCCAGCTCCCACCCCAGCTGGCCATGACTCCCGTCCCTGCTCCCAGCACCGCTGGCCTGGCTCAGCCGTGCTGGTCCCTGGCAGCCAGCTGGCACTGGGGATTTATGACCTTGCTGCCTCTGACTCCCTTCAGGTTATGTCCCACCACTGGGATTTGGGAAGCCGGTGGGTTTGGGGAGGGCTCTGCAGCTGATGTAGCTGGTGAGGGGGGTCCAGGGCACAGGACCCACCCCACTGCCTGCAGTTCTGCACCCCTGTGGCACCTCCATCCTCCTCCTCTATCCTCTCCCCAGCCCATTGACTATGAGGGCTTTTGCCTCTTCATGAAGACCTACCTGGAGGTGGATGTACCTGAGGAGCTTTGCCAACACCTCTTCACCTCCTTCAGGCGTAAGATATGCCAAGCCTCCCCCGAGACTCAGCGCCAGAGCCCCGGTGTCTCGCAGCTCAGCACCCTCGGTGAGCCAGCCCTGCCCCTGCCACCCAGATGGGCACGCTGTGGCATGTTGGGCTTGCTCCCACACCAGCCCCATGGGGATGGAGGTTGTGGGGTGGCACCTGCAGCGGGTGGCGTCAGGGCTCTGTCCTATCCGACGGATAGGCTCCCAGGGGCGCTGCGCTGCGCCAGGGAGGGGAGGGCTTTCCCTGAGCGGGCACCCACGGGGCACCGTGGCACTGACCGATCCCTCCTTTCCTCCGCGCGGTCAGAGCCCAAGTCGCTCGATGGCGTCTCCATCCAGACTGAGGTGGCCTGTGCCCCGGTCACCGGTACCGATGCTGACAGCCACCAAGCGCGCAGCTGCACCCGGAGCAGGGGACGTGTGCCAGGCACCCAGCTTCTGCCTCCCGGGGCCCCTGCCCGGCTGGATTCGCAGCGTGTGGAGACATCTGCTGAAAGGACTATAAACTGCAGAGGAGAAGGGAGAGCCCTTCCCAGCTGCTCAGCCGCCTGCTGGGCTCCTGAGCGGCTCTGGCTGCTGCTTGGGGACCCCGTGTCCTCCCTGCCTGGTCCCGAGCAGCCTGGCGGCCAGCACCCAGGGGCAGGAGCGCTGCTGGGAGCCGTCTGGCCAGGCAGGACGGTGGGGGCGGCCCACGGTGCCCCTCAGAGAGTCCTGGGGCTGAGATGCCACCCTGCTTTGGGGATAGCAAGGAAGACCCAGGGCGAGTGACCTGCACCCAGAGGGGCTTCTTGGAGGAAGGGGCTTGCTGGGTACAGGCATCGTGGCGTCACACCGCCCACAGGCTTATGTCTGCTTTGCAGGGATCAATGGGAAAACACTTCTAAGTGCCCTGGGACGACACACTCCTGAGCCCAAGAGCTGCCACAGCAATGCAGCTGAGCTGCAGCCAGCGTCCCTCACCCCTGCATCGATCCCCAACGCTTCCCCCAGCTGGTCCAGGTCATCCTCCCAGAAGTCCACCACCGGCACCCCTTCTGCTCACAACTCCTCAGGCTCTTCAAAGATCTCTGGGTCCCTGCTCAGCCCTCAGTCGCCAGGTGAGCTTGGCTGGGGCTCCACAGGGACACGGGCTGTGACAAGCCCTCCCCTTTGCTGAAGCTGCCCAGTTTCCTGGCAGTGCAGCTGGTCAGGTCCCTGGGGCGGTGGCGGTGACCTTCCAAACTCAGCAGGTCCCTGGTGTCTTGACACCTTTGCTTTGCAAACTTAAGCTGCCAATCCCATCCTGCAGAGCCCCCACCAGTCAATGTCTTAATTACCTGGCAGCAGCTCCCAGCGAGGGGGGACTGGAGCAGTGAGTCACCGCTGCCTCTGGCCCAGCTCCTGCCAGCCACCGGCGAGGGGGGCACTGCGAAGGGCCCCTCTGCCAGGAGCAGCCGTCTGCCGAAGGCTGCCATCGTGGGTGGCTGTGAGCGTGGGCTGCCCCGGCACCCCAGCAAGCTGCCCTGCCGCCTGCTGAGCTTCTCACTCCTCTGGGTGGGCATTTGTCCCCAACAGGGCACATCCCTGCGGGCTCCCACCACTCATCCCACCCACAGTGCCGGAGATGCAGGAGTCTGTGCCCCGGGAACTGACTGGCAGTGCCCAGCCCTGCTCCTGCCACGGCACCCAGCCCTGTGTCCCCTTGTGTGCCCAGCCCTGCTCCTGCCACGGCACCCAGCCCTGTGTCCCCTTGTGTGCCCAGCCCTGCTCCTGCCATGGCACACACCTCGTGCTGAGTGGGTCCGTGCCCCAGAGTTCACATGCTGCCAGCCCCCTGCCCCAGCTGGGGACGGCTCCTGTTCCAAATGGCCAGCCCTGTGCATGGCCTTCATCCCTCACAGGCACGAGGAGTGTGGAGAAGAGGTTACCTTTCAGCCTGCGGAAGAGCCACAGCTCCCTGAAAGCCACCCCGCCACTGCCCCCCATCCCCCTGGCCCAGGTGGTCCACCTGAAGGACATTGTCTGCTACCTGTCCCTGCTGGAGAGGGGACGGGCAGAGGACAAGCTGGAGTGTAAGTGGGACCCTGGGGCCAGGGACTGGGGCAGGGGGACTGACCGGTGGCTGGAGGTGTTGCCTGGGGGCTTCACCCGAGGAGGGGTGTGGGGCTGGATGCTCCTGCTCACTTTTTAATGCTGAAACATTAAAACCACTTGGGAAAAATGCTCAGCGCCATCCCTCTGCTCCTGCCGGCCGGTACCTGGGTCTGGCGGCCAGGGGGGCCATGGCTTTGCTCTGACACCCCGCAGCCCGGTGTGGGCTGGGGTCACAGCTTGCCCAGGCTGGGCCAGCACAGCGCTGCTGCCATCCCACAGCCCCCGCCGCCCCGGTACTGGGCGCAGGCTGCCCGACCTGCCCCGGTGCTGGGCTCTAACTGGCAGCTGGCTTCTCTTCTCCCTCCAGTTATGTTTCGCCTCTATGATACTGATGGAAACGGCCTCCTGGACAGCTCGGTAAGCCTTCTCTTGGGAGAGAAAGCTGGGGCCGGACACACACAGGCCCCCATCAGGGTGCCCGCTCCCCTGGCAAAGTGATCCCAGCTAGCCTGGAATATGGGAAGGGAGGAGGAAGGCAGCAGCATTTGCTGCGGGGCTGGACCATGGGGCTGGGGGACGCACGCCAGCTATGCAGCATCCAGCAGCAGCTAGAAAAAATCCACCCACCAGTAACTGTAGCTCTACATCAGGTCACAGTGTTTCAGAAAAGGAAAAAATCGTGCACAACCCTCTCCCCCGGGATGTTTTTTTCTTTGTCCTTTGGGTATTTTGCTTGAAACCCATTGCAAAGAAAAATCTCTTTTATCAGAGCAGTTTTTCCAAGGGAAAATGCACTGCAGATTTGCTGGCAGATTTTCAGAGGAGAAAGCAGCTCCCAGCACCCCCCAAGAAGTGGGGTGTCGCTGGCCCCCTGTGCAGGCGGGGGCCCAGGGCAGCCATGGGCGTACTGGGACACAGACCTGGTACATCCCCAGTTTGGGGGCTGGAGGCTGGACATGCCGCTTGTGCCTGAAGCTGTCCCTAAGCACCGGGGATCGTTGTCTTTCTGTGCTCAGGAGCTGGATCGTATCATTAACCAGATGGTGCACGTGGCCGAGTACCTGGAGTGGGACTCCACGGAGCTGAAGCCAGTGAGTGCTGGGGGCAGCTGGGGGGGCCACAGGGGCTCTTGGACGGAGCCAGCAGCTGGGGTTTGCGGGGGTGGCATCGCCATGTCACCGTGTCTCCTCCCTTCTCCAGATCTTGAAGGCAATGATGGAGGAGATCGACTACGACCACGATGGGACTGTGACACTGGAGGAGTGGATCCGGGGCGGCATGACCACCATCCCCTTGCTGGTTCTCCTGGGAATGGAGACGGTGAGTGCCCATGTTTTGGCTGCATCCAGCCACCCTGGGAGGAAAGCCCAGGGCCCGCGGCAGCAGCAGTGGAGGGTGGTGATGGAGGACATGCGGGGGCCGTGGGAGGGCACCCTGCCCCCAGCTGTGCACCCATCTGGCACTGCACAGCCCCACACTGGCCCCTGGGCTCCCAGCCCCTCCAGACACCCCTGCCCTGCCTCTGCTGACCAGTCTTCACCCCCCAAAGCTTCACAAGCTCAGTTTTGAGCTACAGTCATTGCCAGCTGCTGTGCCCAAGCTGGCTGGGCTTGCTCCTTGCTATCGTACCACACTCTGATTAATATTTAATCAAAAAATAAGATGAGCGCCTAAAATGCCAGCTCCTCTCCTGGGATGAGCTTCAAAGAGCAGAGGTGCTTATTTGCCTGTGTTGTTTTCTCATCCTTTTTTGGCTTTATTTCATGGAGATGCATCCCTGGCCATTGGCTGATACTTTGTGGGGAAAATCTGGGGTTTTGCTTCCTGGTGCCCATTTTGGTGTTTGCTTCCCATGGAGAGGTGGTGTGGCAGGCTTTCTGGCGTTTTTAAGTGGCTCCTGCAAAGCATTTGTGCCTGGTCTCAGATGTTAGAGGCCTGCTTTGGCCACCCCATGGTGGCGGTGGCCTGGCCCCAGATCTGGAATCACCTTCCCAGTCTGCCACCAGCAGAGCATCCCTGCAGCACAGCTGTGCCAAGAGGCCATGGGGAGCTGGAGCTTGGTGCCAGGAGTGCCAGGAGCCGGACATGCCCAGGGAGTAGGGGGCACAGCAGCAGTGGTATTCAGGGAAACACCAGGGAGAAGGGGAGCAGGAGAACTCACAGTCCTGCTGGGAGCAAACTCCCACGTACACAGTGGGGGCTTCTATGGGACAAAGAGCTGATAAAAGTGGTGGGCTGAGTGGGCTGGGACCCCCAGCAGTGGGGGAGTGACCCCCCTCGCCCTCCCCTCTCCTGCCCTGCAGAACGTGAAGGACGATGGGCAGCATGCCTGGAGGCTGAAGCACTTCAAGAAACCCGCCTACTGCAACTTCTGCCGCACCATGCTGCTGGGGGTCCGCAAGCAGGGCCTCTGCTGCTCCTGTGAGTCATGGACACATGCTGGACTGTCGGACTGTCGCACCCCCGGGCCGGTGGCTCCTGCCCTATCCCAGTGCCCCAGGGAGAGGGGATTGGTCCCCATCGGTGCTGAGCCCTCTGGGTGCTGCAGGGGGAGCAGAGAGGGGGCAGTGCCTGTACCGGGGAGTGATGTTCACCACCTTCTCTCCCACCAGTCTGCAAATACACCGTCCATGAGAGGTGTGTGTCCAAAGATATTGCCTCCTGCATCAGCACCTACGCGAAATCCAAGAGAAATGCGAGCGTGAGTAGGCAGCCAGTGCGTTTCTGAGCTGGTGGGTCTCCCATGAAGCCCTCTCAGAGGCAGCACCACTGGCAGCAGCTGGCCCTCAGTCTCCTGCCCTGGTCCCCCATGGCTTTTTCCCCTGCAATTTGTCTTTTGGGTCCTGGGCAGCAGCTCGTGGGCAATTGCAGCACCCAGAGCCTGGCAGGGCAGGCCCCGTCCCTAGCCCTCGGGGGCCCCCGGGACCCCCCGCCCCGAGGTTTGCCATGGCTCCGGGTGGGGGATGGGTGTCCCTGCTGTGCCGTATGGAGCAGCGAGGAGGGAAGGCAGCCATGCAGGGGGCTGGTTTGTGTCAGTCAGCATCCCTGCACAGTAAGCCGCTCTCCGAAATCACAGTGGCAGCCCTTAGCGGAGAGGAGATGCCGGAGGGTCGGTGGGTGCTGCACCCGCAGTGCCCCCCACACTGTGCCTTGCAGGTGATGCAGCACACCTGGATCGAGGGCAATTCCCCTGTCAAGTGCGACAGGTGCCATAAGAGCATCAAGTGCTACCAGGGCATCACCGGCCTGCACTGCGTCTGGTGCCAAGTCACCGTGAGTATACGGGCCCGGGGGGCCCGGGGTGGGCTCCGTGGCACACCCCACATGGCCGGCCCCGGGGGAGGAGAGGCTCATGAATAGGGGATGGAGGGGTGTCCCCCACCCAATGTCCTTTCATCATGCCCTCTCCAGCTCCACAACAAATGTGCCTCCCATGTGAAGCCAGAGTGTGATGGGGGCCCGCTGCGGGATCACATCTTGCTGCCTTCCTACATCTGCCCCGTTGTCCTGGTAAGTGCCCCCATCCTTGCTGCCGGGCGGCAGGGACCCGGCAGGGCATCGCCGCAGCCACCCCACCTCCCCTTCTCAGGGGAGCGTGCCCATCCGTGCCTCTGCTCCCCAAAGGACAGGCAGTCCCACTGCCGGAGATCAGAGAGCGACTCCCCCGCCAGCACCAGCCCTGAGGACAGCCAGGGCTTCAAGTTCAACTCCATGACGGTGGATGGGCAAGGACTGCAGGTAAGTTCCCATGCCGGGCTGCCGGCAAGCTCTGCCGCGGGTGCATGCCAAGCCCCGCAGCGGCCAGGCGTTTGCAGCCGTGCTTTCTGCCCTCCAGATCAGCCCGCGGCCTGGGACGCACCCCCTCCTGGTGCTTGTGAACCCCAAGAGTGGAGGAAGGCAAGGGGAGCGGTAGGTGGGGTCCTGCCCAGGGAGAGCATCCCCCTGGGGTTGGGAGCTGCCGGTCCATTGGGCTGCCCCAGCACCTCTCCCAGATGGGGATTCACCTCCCTCTGCAGCATCTCTCCTTCTTTTCCTAGGGTCCTTCGGAAATTTCACTACCTGCTCAACCCACGCCAAGTGTACAACCTGGACCGTGGTGGGCCGGCGCCGGGGTACGGAGATGCTACGGCCAATCCTCTGCCCTCTCCTGCCAGCCCCTCTTCCCCCACCTCACCCCCTGTCTCTCCTGGCTTTCTCCAGGCTGAGCTTCTTTCGGGACACTCCAGATTTCCGCGTCCTGGCCTGCGGAGGGGACGGCACAGTGGGCTGGATCCTGGACTGCATAGGTGAGCGAGGAGTGGCCACACTCCTGCAGAGCATCGTCCACCACATCCTCAGTGATCTGCCGTGGCTTCCCCGTATTCCTCTGGCAAGAGCGAGGAGGGGGGGTCCTGCCAACAGCATCACCCCCAGGCTGCCAGCCAGGGAGGGACATGGAGAGGAGCAGGGAATGACCCCTTTCAGCCCCGAAACTCTCTTTCCCCTTGAACTGCAGACAAGGCAAACTTGGTGAAGCACCCGCCAGTGGCTGTCCTGCCTCTGGGAACAGGCAATGACCTGGCCCGGTGCCTGCGATGGGGAGGAGGTGAGGCTGGGCGAGCATCGCCGCGGCGGGGGGAGGGGGGGCTGGCCATGGGGACCGGCGGGGTGGCTGGGTAGGTGCTGTCCTGGGGGAGGGAGGACTCCTCTGCTCTTGAGATGTGGCTGGGGGCTGCATCTCAGCCCTAGTGCCTCGTGCTGGTGCCTCTAACCCTTTCCAAAAAAAGCAGCTGCTGCTTTCTAACCCCCCATCAGCTAGGTGCTGCCCAACAACCTTCTTCATCTGCAAGAGCCATGCCGTTAGCTGAAATCTCAGCCACTGCTGCAAGGACTAGCCGGGCATCTTGCTGGTGCCATAGCTGCAGCCCCAGGTTCCCCAGCTGCTTGGCACCCAGCTGCCTCTGGCCCCACGTGGCATGGCTGCGCTCCCCTTCGTCCTCCTTCATCCTTCTCTGTCCCCACCTTCTTTTCCTTCCAGGCTATGAAGGAGGCAACCTGATGAAGGTCCTGAAAGATATTGAGCACAGCACAGAGGTGATGCTGGACCGCTGGCAGATAGATGTCATTCCTAGTGATAGAGAGACCAATGGGGACCCCGTCCCATCCACCATCATCAACAACTACTTCTCCATCGGGGTGGTGAGTACCATGGGGCAGGGATGGGTCTTGAGGGCAGCCCAGAGTGCAGGGGACACACGTTTTAGCTGGAGAGAGTGGCACAGCGGAGGGCTAGTAACTGGTGCCCAGACCATGCCATGCCCACTGGAGCCTCCCAGCCACAGCAAAGCAAAGGGAAGGGCTCCAGAGGCCAGCAGAGCACAGGGACTGTCGCCTGGATCCACAGCACAGCCACAGCCTCAAACCCACCCAGATCAGCGGATTGCCAGGGGCATTTCCCACTCAGCCAGTGGGAAATGTCTCAGCTTTGTGAAGTGGCTGGAGCGATCCAGCCCAGCAGGTGCACTCAAGGGATGCCAGCGCCCTGCAGCCCTCGCTGTCTCCTAGACTCATCCTTAGACCTCTTCCGAGCCAGCCCCATGTTAATTCCCAGGAGCAAAGGCTAGTTCCTCAGAGACCATAAAAGCCTTTCTACGTATTCGGTGAAACTGCATTTGAGCTTGAGTCTCCCAGGCCAGCGACTCTCCCTCCCTGCTCTTTCTTGCTCATGTTCCCAGCCTACCTCCCTCTCCTGGCGTCATTCTTCTGGGTTTATTGTCATTTGTAATGGCAGCACTTAAATACATAAACAGGCACGGAAGCTCTCTCTTCCCAGCTGGGAATGTTGCAAGAGAAAGTGTGTGAGGAGCTTAAACAGGGTTCAGGGAAGTTTGGGGTCCCAGGGACGGGGGGAGTGTGCTGAACACCCCACCTGAGTTGTTTTGCCCAAACGGCACCCATCAGCAAAGCCCTGCTGTGGTGCTGGGACCTGTGTTCCCTCACGTTTTCCTCACGCAGGGAGGTTAGGGAGCCTGGCAAGGATGGCTGCCCCGTGCCACAGGGGTCTTCCCCAGTGCCGGGGGTCAGTCCCAGGAGCAGCAGGGCTTTGGGGGAACGGCAAAGCGGGAAGCACTTCTCTTCCCTGGGGCTCGCAGCACTTTTGTCCTGAGCCATGGGTGCCGAGTGGTGCCACCGCAGTGTGGGTCACCCACCCGGCAGCACTACAGGATGCTTCTAGTTTCACATCAGCTCCTGCTAATGCCAGGGGATGTCACTGCAGATGGCACTTGGTGACAGCTTCCAAGTCAGGCTTAAAACACCCACCACCCTGCACAGGAGAGGTTGCAATGAGTTTCACGAGAGCTGCCATCCCGCCAGGGGAGCTGACAGGGTGCGGGGTCCTGGGGTATCTCTGCAGCCCCACTGCCCCCCCGCTCTTTCCCTCAGCATCACCTCCATGTGGAGCCCCTGTGAAGAGGGAGGGAGTGCACTAATTATGTCTCCTTAATGAGCCCGTTCAGCACTTCGCAAGCAGCCTGGCTGAGGGCTGCCTTGGCATGGCCCCCGGGCTCTGCCTCTGTGCCAGGGGGCCAGCAGCGAGGGCGAGGAGCGGAGTCCCTGTATCCTGGCACAAGCCCATGGGGTGCAGAGGGGGGGGTCTGTTTCTCTGCTGTGCCGCTGACATCTCTGCGCTCCCTCTGCCTGCAGGATGCCTCCATTGCTCACCGTTTCCACATCATGCGAGAAAAGCACCCCGAGAAGTTCAACAGCAGGTAAGGGCTGCCCGTGGTGCCCCCGAAAGCAGGGTGTGGGGGGATGCCGGCTGCTGTTGTGCGCTGTGCCGAGGGGTCATGCTGGAGCCTGCTCCCCTCCCGCCGAGCTGCTCTCAGCCCCCTCCCCACGGGACTGGCAGCAGCCCCGCGGTGTTTGGCCAGCCTTAGGGGGTGGGCAGGGGGCACACCAGGCGCGGCTGAGCGGTGGGGGCCAGGCGTCGTGGGGGTTGGGGGTGCTGCCTCAGGCCCCAGGCAGTGAGGCAGGCTGCTCGAACTTGGCTGCACACCCAGTTACATTCATTCATGCTTTATAATCGGCACTGAATTCCAGGACCGGCAGGAGCAGGCCAGGCAGTGAGGGCAGGGCAGGCAGCAGGTCACAGCTTGCTCCCACTGTGCTCGGGGTACGGGGAAGTGGTGCGATGGCAGCAGGAGCTGTGGCTTGTGACCCCCATCCTCATGTTCAGAAATACCTGCTAGAAAAACCCCAAATGGACGAAAGCATCTTACTCTGCTCTGACATTCAGCTCCCCTCAGCTTACAGATCCCCCTCAAAGCCTGCGCAGCGGTTGATGCAGGGGGTGAACAGGATTCAGGGGCTGCCCTGGTAGGGTGCTGGGGGGGGGACATCCCCTCTGTGGGGTACCCTGTCCCCGGTAGCCCTGTCAGGAGATGACAGCCCATGTTCAGCTCTGCTGAGGTGATGCAGACACCTGGTTCCCATGCCAAGGGAGCACCCAGCCCCCCCATCCTCCTCCCTGCAAGGTGTCAGAGCCAGGCCTGCCTGAGCCACCCCCTGTCTCAGGCGCACTCCCTGAGGCCGTAACACCCGTGGTCTCTCTCCACAATGAATTGCGTCCCCATCAATGGTTTGTGTCACCATCACAATGGCTCCAGAAAGGCTCTGGCAGCCCATCCTGCCACTGCCTGTGCTGAGGGCAGCTGGGGCAAAGCGCTGTTTCCGAGCGGGATGCTGACACATCTCTGTGCCCCAGGATGAAGAACAAGCTGTGGTACTTCGAATTTGGGACATCAGAGACCTTTGCGGCCACCTGCAAGAAGCTCCATGACTACGTTGAGGTGGAGGTGGGTTTCCCTGAATAGTCCCTGGCTCCAGCTGGGGCACAAAGGGTTTTTGGGAGGTGTCACCCATGGGTCCCCTTTTGGCTGTTTGGGGAGAGGGTGCTGCGGCAGCTTTGACCCCTGATGGTGGCAGAAGGATGCAGTGGCTGGCAGGACCCACTCTTCCACCATGTGGCACTTGCTGCAAAGCCAGCCAGCTGCAGGCAGAAGAATAGCCCTGTATTTTTTCCCCCCTTCCAGCTGTATTTGAGAGCATGCCTGGAATATTCTCTGTGTAAACTCTGCTCCCAGCCCTCGTTGGATGACATGGAAACAGCCTTTAATTAGAGTGGGGAGGAGGGCCCACGGTTGCTAAGAGCACTGTCATTTCTCCGCTCACGCTGGGGGGTTTGGGCAGTGGTTTGCTGCAAACTTCCGCCTCCTTATCTCTGGATAAATGACCCTTTTATAACTTAGGCTTGAGGGCAAGGGGAAGAAACCTGGCTTGCTGCGATGGGCTGGTGTGAGTCGGACCAGGTGGTGGGTGCGGGGTCGATGGCAGCAGGCGGAGAGAACCCAGGGAGCTGGTGGTGTGGCGCCTGCAGCCGTGGGCAGAGGCACTTTGAAGTCTGTTTCGAGGTGGCGAGTTTCAGCCTTCCCCAAAGCCCAAAGGAGGTAGCTGTGCCCTCGTGGCGGGTGGGAAGAGGCAGGAGCAGGGGCACGGCCATCCCAATCCCTTCACCAGCCATGCACCAGCATCCTGGGGTGGGTAAAATCCACGTCTATGGGACTGAGTGCTGCCGGTGATGGGCATGAGATGCCCCCGGTGCTTGAGAGGTGCCCCCCGTGCTGCCCGCACGCTCCCCACCGAGCGTGTGTCGGTACAGCTGTGCCGTGCTGGCAGGAAAGCGTTAATCCTGCTGTATTTGAAGTTGAAAGCGGCAGCCTGTCCTCCCTTCAGCTCCCAGGCAACTGTCAGCCCTGCAAAGAAATGGCAGTTTTGTTTTGGAAATTGGCACTCATTCCCCTACAGCTCCTGGAAATGAATTTGCTTTTTCCCCAGCTGCAAATTTCTACTTCCAGCATCGCTGCCAGCATGCTGTCAGCTGCCCCTGCTCAAAGAGCCCATTGTGGCTCGCTGGCACACTAACAGGGGAGGGCTACGCAGGGAGAAACTGCTCCTTGCACGCGTGTGCGTGGGCAGGTATGGGCAGCCGCGGTCCTGCCCCCCTCCCACGACCCCAGGCAGGAATGGGCTCCTGCAGCGTCTCCGGAGAACGGCAGCCCCAGGCAGCAACTTGCTCTCATCCCAACGCGGCGGGTTGGTACCCGGTTGCTCGCAGGCAGGTGGCAAAGGTGCCTGCGGTGGGGGCGATGCTCAGCTCGGCCAGGCCTGGGATGTGTGGTCTGTCCCATGAGGAATCAGAGCCCTCTTGCTTGGTATCCGCTGCACAGAGCGTTAAGGTCTTTTCTCTTCCTACAAATCATAATATCATTAAGATGTATTGAGAGTGAAAGGATTTACATCCTTTACAAGCTTTAGACAGCTCTTCGCTCCCAAAGCAGAACATTCCTGCCTTTTGCTTTCAACGCAAGACTAAAAATAAGGTCTCGGAGCATCAGGGGAGGCAGAGCAGATATGAACATACAGAGATGTTTGCTGGTGTGCACACCCAGCTCCACATAGGTGCAGCCAGCATGCTCAGCACTTGCCCAGAGGGTATTATAAGTAAGCTCAAGACCTTCGCTCTTTGCTAGAGGGGAAAAAACTGGAGTCAAAGCAGCAGCACAGCAGCAGGGGTTCATCAGCCCATTTGCATTCCTCTCCACGATGCAAGAGAGGGCATAAATGCTGTCACATCACCAAGGCAAAAAATGCGCTGGCATTTGCTGAAGCGTAGCATGGCAGGTAGAGAGCCGATACATAAAGGAAAATACAAACGCTCTAGAAAAAATACAGTTGAACAAGAAAGTGGCTGCTTCCTCCAGAGGTATCTAGAAAGGGGATCCAGTGTCATCTGGGTAGTGTGAGAGTGGGAAAATGTGAAGTTAAGCAATGCATTTCCATGGCTGCTGCTTCCACTCCTGTGGGAAAGCCACAGACAATGGATATTTTACCTTTTACAGGGAATTTTCAGGTGGGGCAGTCCCGCTGTGTGACAGTGAAGCCTGGGATACCAGTTCTGTGTGTTGGCTTGTGGTTTTCTCTCTAAAAACTGACTGCTTTTCCTCTGACACCTTTCCTATCATTTCCTTCCAGCCTCATTTCTAGTTTCCAAATTGCCCTTGAAGACAAACTGGTTTGAGTTGCCCTTTGGGCAGCCAAACTTTCTGATTCTTTGGAGTCAGTTTGAACAAGGGGAGGTGGGGAAGCGTGGGCTGGAGGTGCTTGAATGGAGGTTGCTGTGGGGCCAAGGTGGTATTGCCTCCTATTTTGGGTCACAGCACCGAGCCCAGCCAAGGTTTTTTGCTGTCTCATAGAAATTTGCTTTTTGAACCTGCCATCTCAGACGTGTAGTAAAATTCATATTGAAGTAACAGGGAAAGCAGTGCAAGGAAGGCGAGGTGGTGGTTTTCAGCCCTAGAAAAGCCAATCCGGGTGGTATTTGTTTGCCCCTCCTGCACCAGCTGCCCCCAGGCTGCCAGTGCCACCCTGGGGCAGGTTTGTTCTGGGCACGCTGTGCTTGGGGAGCCCCGTTCCTTTGTTCCGTGGGTGGACAGGCGGGGAGAGGAGGCTGGGTTTCATGGTGCTGGGCACCAGCTCCCCCCAACTTCATGGCCGGACACTGCCCGTATGCCTGGCAGTGCGATGGGACCCTGCTAGACCTGAGCAACGCGTCCCTGGAGGGCATCGCCGTCCTCAACATCCCCAGCATGTACGGAGGCTCCAACCTCTGGGGCGAGACCAAGAAGCAGCGTGGTTACAGCAGGCTGGGCAAGAAAGCACCGGAGAAGCAGCATGCCACGGTGGTCACCGATGCCAAGGAGCTCAAGTTCTGCGTGCAGGGTGAGCCGTGGGGCCTGGCAGTGCACGGGGGGTGCGAGGGTAGCACGGGGGAGCTGGGCAAATGCCACTTCTGGCTGTGGCTCTGTGCAGGTGGTGCTACAGCAACAGCACTGGAGGGGCTGCCGTTGGCTCGCTGTCTTTTGAGGTGCCGGGGTAACCCCAACAGCCTGTCCAACCAAGGTGGCGAAGGAGGGTAGCTCTGCCCACCTGGGTATGGCCTAGCACTGGATTTTTTGGAGCTGGTTATGCCGTGCCATGGTGGCCAGAGAGGACGTGGCTCCCCTGCCCTGTCATCCACCTCTCCCCCCGGCCTCTGGGGATCACGGCTCGGGGGTGCCCGGCTGGGAGCTGTCACCTGGAGGCATGGGGCTGGGCAGCCCCGGTGCCCGCGGGCTGGCAGGCAGCCACGGTAGGGCCGGGTGCCCGCTGCTGCAGGGGAGGAGTCGGAAGCGGAGCTGCAGAGCTGGCACCGAGGGCTTTTGTAAGCATCTTCTCATACTCCGCCACAGCACTGCCAGCCTGGCTGCAGGCTTTTGGGAAGCGCACAGTACCCATGCTGTGCCCTGGCCAGCACCTCGCACCCACTGCTGCAGCCGCCGGAGCCGTCCCCACTGGCACAGGCAGGGTGCAGGCAGCCCGAAGTGCTGGCAGGGTTCCCCAGCAGAGAGCGGTGGGTTAGAAAGCAGCCAGCAAAATAGGCAAAAGCGCCTGTATTTTCCAGTCGCCACCTCCTGCAGCCCAGGGCTGGGGCAGGAAACAGCCCCCCTGCTGCATGACTGCCAGGACGGTGGTGTCACCGGCCATCCGAGCCTGTCACCAGCTGTCCCTCGCTGGGTGAGCCTGTGGGAATGGGCAGCAGGGAGTGGGACGGAGCAAAGACCAGTTCCAAATGCGGTGAGAGGCAGTGGGGTCAGTCCCCTGGACACATCCCCACTTGTGGGTAGGTAGGAGGGTGTTGGAGGGGGTCAGAGGGAGGTTCCCACCAGGGGTGAAAGAGGACCCTGAAGGGAGTGAGAGATGGAGCGAGTTGCCCCATTGCTGGGTGCCTTTGCTGACAGCCCAGAAGAGCAGAAGGAGCTGGGAAAAGGGGTGATATCCCGGGATTTGAGCAGATCCCTCCTGGTGAGGGTTCCAGCGTGCATCCTGGCTCCCGTGGGGGCTGCAGTGCCCCAGGGCATGCAGGAGGGGGTGTCTGACACCGTTTCATACAACACTGCAAACAAGCAGTCCGAGGGCTGGGTGCGGGGATCCAGGCTGCCACCCTGCAGCCATGGAGGACCAGGTGCTGTTTCAGACCAGGAGTATTTTTGCACCAGAGACTTTGGACAGCAGCGTTACCCAACGCTGCGAACACCCAGCTGGGTGGTCTCAGGGTATGGGGAACATTGGGACACATCCCCACAGTGCCACAGCAGCCCCAGTGTGCTGGCCCTGATGTTTCAGATGACAACGGAAGGCAGGGGATCCCTAGGGATGGGGGGACTGACTCAGGTCCCTCTCTTTCAGACCTCAGCGATCACCTCCTGGAGGTGGTGGGGCTAGAGGGTGCGATGGAGATGGGGCAGATCTACACGGGGCTGAAGAGTGCTGGGAAGAGACTGGCCCAGTGTTCATCCGTCACCATCAGGTATTTGTCCCCATCCCAGTTGAGCACCCGACCCAATGGCGCAAGCTGTCGCCTGTGTCACCCTGTGTTCCCTCTCTTTGCATCTTGCAGGACATCCAAACTGCTGCCCATGCAGGTGGACGGGGAGCCCTGGATGCAGCCGTCCTGCACTGTGAGTCCCCAGGGAGGGGATGGCTCTGCCACGGGCAGCCGGAGTGGGCAGGGGCCAGCGGCACAGTGGGCAGCCTCAGCTCCCCGTGCAGTGCAGCAAAGCCTCCAGAGCTGGAGGGAGGCTCCTGCGCTTGCTGGTGGGTGGCCGCAGAGCTCAGCCACCTGTGACTCCTGTCTGTGCCCGTGCTGGTCCTGCGCTCATGGCAAGCCATAATGGGAGCTGCGGGGACATGGACATGCTTTTCCCTTGCCGGGTGGGTGGGTGCAGCAGCCTCACTTCCTGGTGGGGCTGCAGGGGGGTCCCCCACCATCCAGCAGGCAGTTTGCACAGAGGCGAAATCCTCTGCCCGTCCCAGCATTGCCTGGGTGTGATTCTGAAGCTGTTACTCCTGTGCAGCAAAGCGTTTAGCAACCTGGCTGGGGGGCAGCAGCAGCTCCTCACCCCGGTGCTGGGTGCTGAGTTGCCCCTGGCTTGCTCAGGTCGCTCCCCGGGGTCCCTGGGCTGGGGATGCCCAGGAGGGCTCAGAGCCTGAGAGCCCCTTACTGAGCTGGATTTTTCACTTTTTAGGTCAAAATTACACATAAAAGCCAAGTGCCGATGCTGCTGGGCCCCCCTCAGAAAAGCAGCTTCTTTTTCCTGAAGAGGAGAAACCGAACCCGAGATTAAGCAGTGTGTGAGGAGCTGCGGCCCAGACCGGACAGCCGCCCGCTGTGGGGTACCCCCAAATCCCCACTCTGTGGCAGGGAGAGGAAACACCCCCCTAGCCCAGCGAGGATGATTTGTCCTGGGCAGGTCTCAGAGACTCCTTCGCAAGCACCACAAGCTCTGGGCAAAGGCCGGCAGACAAGTGGGAGTGTTCCCTGGAGCAGCACTAGGACTGGGTTTTTTTTCCCTTTATTTAAGTAACCCCCGCCCACCCCGGCAGAGCTGCAAATGAATGTGCTCCTAGGAAAATGCCAAGCTTCACTTATTTATTTTTAATCCTCTTGAAGGACACTTGATGTTTTGCTGCACTGGCTTTCTGTCCACCAACCCTTGCGCATTGGAGAAGTTATTTATTTTCTTAGCCTGGAGGAGATGGTCTCTGCCATGCCTTCCACCAGCATTTCTGGGATGGGTTTTAAGCAGGTGCAAAGACCGTGTTTGCTGCCGGCCCTGGGAGCCTCAAGGTGTGGGACAGCCTGGGGAAAGAGGGTGCTTGGGCCATGGGGTCAAGCGTGGGGTGGATGGGAGGAGACCATGTTTTGACAGGGAAACAGCAAAACCAGGATTTTTGGGGCAACTGCTGATCCTGGGAAACCCCTGTGTCCCAGCTCTGGGCTTCATGTTCATATTTATGTATTTATTCAGCAAACTTTGGGGGGGTCACCTTTTTATGAGCCCGGGTTGGATGCAAACGCCACCTCCCGTCTCTGCTGGCTGTCCCCCACGGCACTTCCTTCCACGTGGACTTTCCTCTCTCCTAAAGCCTGCCAGCCTTTGCTGGGGGCTGGGGACTCTGAGGACCGACATCTAGAAGCTCTTCTTACTTGGCAGTGTCCCCCCCACACCTTTTTACACGTGCTTCGCCAGGCTGATGCTCTCCCAGTGGCCGGTGCTGCGTCCAATGCTCCTGAATGGCTGCAGGGCATGGGGGTGAACTGTTGCACCTCAGTTTCCACACGGCCAGGTCTCCCCACAACCCACCCTGGAGCTGAGGAGCTATGCAGATGCCACTGCCATCCCCCTGCCTGCATGGGTGCCCACTGCTTGTCACCTGGCTGCTCCTTTTCGCCTCACCCAGCCAGCTGCTGCAGCCCAGCTGGGATGCACAGGCAGGTTGCACTGGTGGCATCACCCCTGTGTCCCCCACTAGGCATGTGGGGACAGACGGCGGGATGCAGCTTCTCCCCAGAATGTGGTGGGGACCAGAAAATGGAAAAAATGCATGGAGGCTGTGGTGGCTCCCAGAAGCTGGGAGCTGGCAGGACTGGCCCATAGAAGGGGCTGCTGGTTGCTTCTGCAGGCCCCTGCTGCTCCCTGGGGTGGCCCTGCGCGGGGGCATGCCCGGCTCCCGGATCAGCCCCTGCTCCCAGGCAGCTCCCTCCGGTCTGGTGGAGGCCGCTGTGCCGCTGGGAGCAAGCCGGAGCGGTGTGCCCCTGTGGGTGTCACCGGCAGGCAGCAAAACTGCTGCTTATCCCCTCTGTGCCCCTGCCACAGGGCCAGGAGTCCCGGCTGGAACAAACCACCCTGTCCTCCCCGGTGCCCCAGTGCCCAGTTCCTCCTTGAACTGCAGGTCCCTATGCGATAGCATCCCCCTGGCAGTGCAGAGGGTGCTGCCATCATTATGTTTCAGAGTGAACAGAGAGCTGGAAGGGAGCTGTTTGTCACCCTCCCCAAGCTCTTGTGTGAGTTTGAGTTTTAGCTTGGGGCTGTTTGTGACAGCAGCCGTAGGGCCCTGCCGACATGGGAGGAGGTGGCAGTGCCCCGGGTGAGCCCCAGCCAGCCTCCAGCCCGTGAGTTGCCCTCTCAGCTGGGGTGCAGGAGGAGGCTCCAGTGGGCTGCCACAGCCCCCTCTTGCCCTGCCCTCAGTGCCAGCACTGGGCAGGGCAGGGGCAGGCTGCGGTGTGATGCTCGGGGATGTGCTCGGAGCACCGGTGGCTGCTGAGGAGCTGGGGGGAACGAGGGGGAGCGTGGGCCTGGCCAGTGGGCATGGAGATTGCCGCAGCCATGACCTGCGGATGCGGGTATGGGCACGCTCTGCCTGTGGTGCATAAATTCGCCCTTGTCACCCTGGGGGCAGCGGTTAATGAGTAGCCAGATGAAGTGTGGGAGCTGGGCCAAATAACCCCTGGGTCCCACGAACCAGCAGCCTTCATTGCCCCAGCCTCTCCCCAGGGGCAGTTGTGCCTCGCAGCCCCCACGCTTGGGGAGGGTGAAAGAAAAAAAAGCCTCAACCAGCTCTAGGGCTCTGCAGGCAGGTGTGGTGACAGGCTTGATCTCTGGGGTGACAACACGAGGTCAGCAGTGTTTATAGCAGCGGGTTTGGCTCCATTTTGCTGCCCGTTCAGCCTTGAGCCAGGGCTCTATGATTAGAAAGTGCCTGTATTGAATGGGCAATGGTTTTCCCTGGTGACCTGCTCCTCGCACCCAGTCATGGCTGGCCAGGCTCTGGGCAAAGAGCAGCGCTCTGGTCTCTGGTGCAATTTGCTGTTGGTGGTGGCGGAGCCGGGGGAAGCAAGTGGGCACCGTGCCCGTGCCCGCAGCCATGGGTCTGGCAGCGCGCTGGGGGTGAGGGGCACTGATTGGAGTTCAAAATCAGGGCAGAGCACTCCGACAAGTGTCCTGAAGAGCACGGGGAGCCCAGGGCCACCGCCCTTGGCCAGTGGGACAATGAGATACCAGCACCAGTCTGCCAAGAGTGGCGGGCTCCAATAGAGCCATTCCCTTCTGGTGATTAGGGAGATGGTCCCTGCCCACCTCCCCCAGGGGACACAGCATCGATCCACTCCCACTGTGCCGAAGCCATGGTTCAACGGGCCTGGCAGCTAACAACCTCCTTAGTCTAAGGATGCAAAAGTCTTCAGCCCAGGAGGGGACCTGCAGGGGCTGGGAAGCCAGCCCAGCTGTCCCGGGCTCTGGGGAGGAGTATGCCACGGAGCTGAGGGGCACTGAAGGCTCTGAAACCCCTCATCCCCCTCAGTGTCTCCTGGCTCAGCCCCATTCATCCCCCAAAGGCCGCGGGATGGAGCAGAAGCCCCCAAACGCACACACCCCCCAGCCCCACGCCCTGGTGCCAGTGTGCAAGCACCCTGCTGAGCCAGTGCCATGCTGGGGACCCCCATTCCCGTGGGAGCCCCAGCCTGGCGCCAGCCCCGTCCTCCTGCTGTGTGTGTAGCTGTGGTTGCCTGCATGGAAATGGCGTCCCTAGCATAGCGTGTGTTGCTGTGTACACCTGGACCGCTGTGGGCTTGCCTCAAATAAAGATGGTGATGAAATACCCGGCTGATCACTGGGGTTCCCCAGTTCCTGCCAGGTGCAGGGTCCCCACCTTCAGGAACTCAAACAGGGGGTGCCCAATGTGGGGCACAGGGGCTGAAGGAGCGTTGTCAGTGGCAGCATGATGGAGCAGTGCTCAACAGGAGCTGCAAACAGCTAAATTTGGAGCCTGCAATTTTTTATTTTTTTTTTTCCCCTGAGTGGGCTCTAAATTTAGCAGGCACCGGTTGCCATCCCTGCCTCCCAGCCCTGGCTCTCCAGGGCCTTCGACTCTTCCCAAGGAACCCCTGAAGCCTCCCACCCACCTGCCCCACAGCTGAGCTCGGTCCGCATCGCCTCTCTCTGTGCCAGCTGGCAGCAAGATGTCCTGGGGTGCTGAGCAACCTCTGCCGGTGTGGGGCCACAGCTGCCTTGGGGCGCCGGTTGTGCCCAGCTCTGCGATGACCCGGCTCGTCCCCCGCAACCCGCTTTGCTCCCCAGCCCAGGTTTTGTGACCTGCCCACCTGTGTGTCACCTGCTAATTTTACCAGTGGGTGCCGGTGTTCAGAGGGGAAGTGAGAGCCCAGCATCCCCTGGGGGCAGTCCCCGGGTGGCAAGGACACCTTGTGCCCTCTGTGTGCTTCCCCCCACCCCATGCAGGCACTTGGTGGGCAGTGTATCCTGGCAGCCTCCCCCCTCCCCATTTCACCTAGAACACGATGGGAGACAAGCTACCTGCCATTACCAGCATCGTCCCTGGCAGGTGGTGTTACGGCCCTGAAGGACTCTGGGAGCTGATCAATGCCCCAGCACTGACAGAGAATTTCCCAGCAGCAGCCTGGAGACACACTCGGCAGCTCTCCCAGGACAGCAGATGCAAGCCCATGACCTGATGCTGAGGATTTCAAAATGGTCAGGACAGTCCTGTACCGACAGGCTTCCTAACCGCTGAGCATCTTCCCAGGATCTGAGCAGAAGGCTCCCATCCTTCCCAAGCTGAGAACTATCCCTAACGCCAGCTGAGCACTATCCCTTGTTTTTCCCTTCTCCAGCAGTGATTTCCCACTCTCACTCCACAACAACGTGAAGCCTCCACACAGTTCATTTATACTGTGCAAACTGCTGCTTCTTCCATGAGCAGCCACTGGCAGGTCTCCATGGTGGGTCTCACCACCTTTGGTTACAGATGGGGAAACTGAGACACTTGACAGAGCAACACCGGGGCGGGAGGCCTGGCAGGAACCCACCAGCACAGCTCTGTCCTAAACTTGTTTTCAATCCTCTGAACTATTTGGGCTTGGTCTGCAAACCTGCTCAGGGGGATCCGTGGCCAGGGCAGCCCCAAAGCTCCTGCAGGTGGGAACTATTTTTCCTATGGCCTCCTCCAAAGAACCCTTCTCAAAGGCAAACCTGGCTCCAGAGTGCCTGCAGGGGACGAGCTGTCAAAGCTGCAATCAGGCACGGGTTAGCCCTGTGCCCGCAGGTAGACCCGTGTGATGCCACCTTGCTGGGGTCAAACCGCCTCCCAAGAAAGCAGAGGGGACCCCATGGCCTGTGCAGAGGACCCAGGTCCAGCCCACCCGCAGAGGTTGCTGTGCGGCAGGTTCTTGGGCACGGCGTGCAGGGTGAGGCCAGACCCGACCTCCTGGGCTGTCCCCCCAACCCCTCGAGGCCGCCCGCCAAACCTCCAACTCCTACCCTGGGCAGGGCCGTGGCTCCTTTAAATCCTGCGCGGCCCCAGCCCCACCCGCCGGCCTCTTCCCCCTTCTATTTTTTTATGAATGAAAAACGTTCTCGCCGGAGTCATGCAAATCACTTTGCGCCCATTGGACGTCTCCACCCCCGCCCACCCGGCCTGCCTCAATGGTGCTCGGCGGAGCGGCGCACGGGCGGGCACGCAGTGGCACCGCAGCCAATCCGACGGCGCGGGCAGCCGAACGGCGGCTCCCCATTGGCGGGCGCCGAGGGTAAACAAGCGCGCGGGGCGGGGCGCGGCGGAGGCCGCTGGCTGGGGGCTGTGGGCCGGAGCAGAGCAGCAGCGCGGTGCCCGGGCGCGGAGCAGCGCCTTACCCGGCCCCGGCTTCAGCGGAGCCCCGCGGCGGCGGAGCCCGCGGCGCCCCGGCCGGGTACGGCAGGGCCTGGCATAGCGGGGCCCGGCGGCAGGGCCCGGCGGCGGGGCGCGGCCGCGGCCGCAGCCGCAGCCAGGGGCGGGGGCGGTGTTTATGAATGGCGCGGGCCGCACGGTGTGAATGGCGGGGGGGGTGGGGTGGGGGAGGGGGGGCGCGCGAGGGGGAGGGGAGGGGGGCGGAGTTTATGAATGGGGCGCGCGGGGCGGCGTGGGAACGGGGCTGGCTGCGGCGCGGCCCTGCAGCGCAGAGCACCGGCAGGGGCGGGGGGAGCGAGGCGAAGCGTGCGTGGTGCCGGCCCCGGCCCCGCTCCCCCGGCGCGTGATGTCACGGCCGTTTCTATAGAAATTGGGTGACATCACGAGCCGGGGGGCTGCGACCCGCCACGGCAGGAGTGGGCCGGCTCCCCGGGGAGGCGCGGCGGCCCCGCACCCGCACCGAGCCAGCCCCGGGGGCGGCAGGGGCCGGGGCCCGATCCTGACCCCCATCTCCCCGCCAGCCGCGCACCTGCCGGGACCCGGGCCGGACCCCTCTTCCCGGGCCGGCGTCGATGCTGAGCGGGCCGGGGGCACTGCCCGCCTTCCCCGCACCATGGACGGCTTCTACGACCAGCAGGTTCCCTTTATGGGCCCCGGGGTAAGTTTGCTCTGTGCTTCCCCCCCCCCCCCCCCCCCCCCCCCCCCCATCACCCTGTTGGGCACCCCCCACCCATCCCCCAGTTGTGGGGACACCCCCATCCCCATCCCCGGAGGCTGCCACCCTCACGGGCTGCTGTGCCCTGCCCGTTGCAGAAGGCCTGCACAGAGGAGGGCCGAGGCCGGCCGGGGTCCGATAGGAAAAGGAAATTCTTGGAGACTGACCTGGCCCACGACTCCGAAGGTAAGGCAGGGCTGGCCCGAGTGGCCGTGGCCTCGCTGCGACCCTGTGAGACCGCTCTTCTTCTGTTTATCAGTTTAGAAATAACCCTGCGAATAATGGCAGTGTTATTTATTCTTCCATGGAGCGCATAAGTCTTTCACTCTGTTCCAGAGCTCTTCCAGGATCTCAGCCAGCTTCAAGAGGCCTGGCTAGCTGAAGGCAAGTCTTCACCTCTGCCTTTTGCCATGTAAAATGGCTCTGTGAGCATTTTTTTTTTTGAGAACAGAAAATGCCATAAACCCACTTATTTTGTTTGTTTTTTTCTTTTTTAGCTCAGGTCCCTGATGATGAACAATTTGTCCCAGATTTCCAGTCTGACAACTGTAAGTGATTGTTTTGGGTTTTCATTCTCTAGGGCAGGGGAAATGTTTGGGTGCCTGTGCAAAACCTTGAGCTGAGTTTGGAGCTGCTTCCTTGGGAAAGCAGTTGTTGCTGGGGCTGAAACCATGAAATCACAGACTTTTGGGAGAAAGCACGTGTGGTTCGGGTTCATCGAGATGAAACTTGCAATGCCCTGTCTTTTGTAAGTGGGGAAAATCATAGCCAAATGCATGGAAATTCTCTAACTGATCTCTGGGCTCCTCTGAGACTCGCTGCTTGTTCATAGTAATGTTGATTTGCTTATAAATGCTCCTTTTCCTTTTCAAGTGGAAGCGAGAGCCCGTGCTGGGCTCCTTGGTTAGCCACAATCTCTGCAGTTTCTGGAGCTTTTTACAGTCCAGGCCCAGCGCTGTTGGCAAGAGTGGACCTGAGTGGTGAAACTTGAGCCGCTTTAAGCAGCATTAATCACTGGCAAGGCAGCGTGTTTAAAAGGAGGCCAGTGAAAATGCAGTCCCTCTTGAGTTGCATAAGAGCGAGAGTTGGTTCTGTGCCGCGGTCCATTGCAGGATGTGTTAGTGAGGGCAGGGGCTGGTGAATGGCGCGTGGTGCTCATGCTCTGGGGCACTGAGGGCTTGGTTGGAGGAGAAGGGGGGATGGGGGGGGGGCATTCAGGATGTTTTAAGTCGTTACCTGGCAAACAGAAGTAGTAGCTTGGTGTTGGTGGCTGGGTTTTGCTGCTGAGCCAGACAGCTACAGGACTTAAGGTAAATCAAATTTAGCCTGCAGTCGAACAGATTTTTCATTCCAGCTTTGTCACAGCATGCAGCAGGGTATCTTCTCCTACAGTAAATGCATGTTAATTATTGCTCTTTGATTACTTGAGTGGGAAGCTTGCCATTAAACTGTTCCAGACAGCCCAAGTTTCAGATGCGCTTTTTTCCTTGTCTCCCCTGAGATAAAAGGCGAGCCCAGAGTCAGAAACGCAACTGGCTGTTGACATCCTAGCGCAGCCCAGCAGCTCTCGCTTGGAGCGGTAAAAACTGCAGCATGTGTGGGAGGGTGGCTCTTAGAGCTGAAGCTGTTTCCAGCGCCTTTTGGCAGTCTCTTGTTTCCTTGTAACCTGAAGAGCTCAGAGAGAAGAGACAAACTTTTCTGGGTGATCCAGGAAAAGGGCAGGGGGTGTGGGGGGTGGGGGGAGCATTTGGTTTAGACTCTTAAAATGTTCTCCTGACTTGCTCAGCCTCTGCAAAGCTGGCATTGAAACAACTTTGTCACTTGAAAGGAGATCTCCCTGCATGACACCCTGCTGTAATAACCTTCCTTAACTTTCCAGGGGAAAGAAAGGAAAGGTTTCCCTTGCTGCTGTGGAAGGGGCTGTGCCAGCTGGGGTGGGGCTCAGACTGCGGTGAGGGGAACAGGGAGCCCGGCTCTTCCATACCAGCACGGGAGAGAGTCTAGCTTACAGCTTTCTGACCCGATCTTCTCATTTCCCTCTGGTTCCGAACCATGTGTGGTGTAAGAAGAGAGGGATGAATCTGGCACAGCCTTCCCCCTGCACCTGCCTTTGGCTAGCAGGGACATGCTTCTTTCCTGGGCTGGGGGGGCCACATCGGGGTTCAGTGTCCGTTAGCTCCCACGGGCAGGTAAATCCTTCGCTGGTCCATATGGATGTTTGCAGGCATGCGTTGGACCATTCCTGCAGTTGTGTAGCTCTGTGCCCTTTCCCTGAGGAAGCTGCTGCTCTCTTTTATTCCAGGCAAACCAGCTCTATCTCCTGCCCCGTGGTCCTGGCATACCCAGGGCCAAGCTTCCTCAGCACAGCAGCAAAAAGGGACAGATCAGGCTCAGTTTGGACCCTGTTGTCATGGGGAATGCTGCCATGTGTGCTGTGTTGAGTGTTGGAGATGCTCGGGAACACAGCATCATTCTCACCTTGCTAAAAAACCCTCATTGCATGGCAGCTGCCCGCAGCTCAGTTGCTGCCTGCTCACCGTGCCCTATTCTGTAGCTGAGGTCCCTGGCAGACGTGGGCTTAAAGTTGGGGCTTGGCAGCAAAATGCTGTAACACACCAGAGTGCGGTGGGTCGTGGTGTTGGGGAGGAAGTCCCACTGGAGGGATGGAGAAAGCAGGGCTTCTCTGAATAAGGGATGTGTTGTTCTCTGCACCCTGGACCGAGCTGCAAGAGCACCAGATTTGGTGCTTATAAGCTACCCGAAGAAGTGGCAGGTCCTCTTGGGAAGGTGAGGAGGCTGCGGGTGACTCCTGC
Source organism: Falco punctatus (assembly GCF_963210335.1). NCBI lineage: Eukaryota > Metazoa > Chordata > Aves > Falconiformes > Falconidae > Falco > Falco punctatus. Next base: position 29,255,550 of record NC_137593.1, read on the forward strand.
AGAGCTCACCCTGCTGCCCAGCGTGCCATGTTGCTTGGCCGGGCATAGATGTGGGTTTGCCTGCGGTGCTGTCCTAGGGGAGAGGGTATATGTACAAAGTTGTATCTTGACCGGTTGTTTAAATGACTGGGAAGTGATGGGATCATGCTGGGGAGATCAAGTGCTGTGAGAGGCTTTGCCTTTTGCAGGGGTTTGCTCCCAGGGGACTTGTGGCCCCCTGCACAGGTGGCGTGTGGCTAAAGCCATGGGCAGTGCAGGAGTGGGGTTTCTTGCATGCCAAAATGAGAGCAGGAGGTTTGTTTCTAAGGAAGGTTTGTTTAAACAAAGGAAAGCAAGAGCCTGGCTTCTATTTCTGGCTCTTCTCCTGGTGTGACCTTGGGTGCGTCCTGTAATGCTGGGGGATGGAGGGGCAGGCGCAGAGCTCGGCTCCCAGGTGATGGCTTGAGCGGGTGCCAAGGTCCCCAGCCAGTAGCTGGGCTTGAAATGGTGGTTGGGTTGCCTTCCCCATGGCTCGGGCAGCGGGTGCCACTGGCAAAGCCAGCTTCTTCCAGGCTTGGCTTCTGAAGAGGGAGCAACCTGCCCTGTCCCCCACCAAGGATTCCCTCACAATTCAAGGCCCTGAATGGCTTTGAGGTGTCACGTTTCCCATGGGAGACCTCTTGGCTGAAGATGGATGCTTTGGGCATCTCCACCTTGGCTGGTGGTATGGCACGGAGGGTGTATGCCTGAACGGCACACCACCTCCCCCCCATCTTCCCCTCCCAGTTATGCTGCCTTGGTTGCCAAGCACGCATGGCTGGTCCCCTTGCCTGGTCTCCCCAGGTCCCTTCTGTCCCTGGGCGCTAAAGCAGCCCAGAGAGGGGTTGTTGGGCACCCACAGTTGCTCTTGCTGCTCCTGTGGCTCAGTCCTGGTGTGGGTGTGCCGAGGCGTGTTCTCTGGCCCCGTCTATAGTTAAGCTGTTCCCCTGCCTATTTGTACATTTATTTTTTTTTTTTTAGCCTTTAATTATGGTGCTGAGCACAGGACCGGAAAGGTTAAAAGTGCTTGTGCACCCAGCGTGCCTTAGAGGCACTGGGTGTTGAGGCAGGGCATCTCCTTCCCCAGGAACCCTCCTGCCACCTTCCCTGCTCTCCCTGCCTGGCTGCTCGCTGCTGGGGTCCCAAGCCAGCTCCTTCCTCCCCAGAGCCACCGGCCTCTGTGCCCCCTTGGCTCCCGCCACCGGGCGCTCTGGCCCACGAGCTCGGCGGCGTGAGCGCATCTCGCCCAGCAGCGCCGGCCAGCCCCGCGGTGTTTGTGTAAGGAATCCAAACGTTGCACTAAGTCTGGGCTTGGCCAGCTGGTCTCAGTTAGGATCTTAAGGCTTGTTTCCCTTTTCTTGAATGGCAGCTCTAAGCTCTGGGGAATTTCCCCCCCCCCCCCCCCCCTTAGCCACATGAATGGAGCGCTCCAAACTGTTTGTGAATGGAGGGTGGTGCCCGCTCGGAGACTTTTTTTTTTTCTTTCTTTTTTTTTTTTTTTTTTTTTTTTTTTTCCCCCAATGAATAACCAGACCCCATTGTACGACTGGCGGAAAAACAACCCGCTCCAACAACACGGAGCCTGTTAGGGAGAAACATGCTCGCGATAGGCAGCTGGAACCCTTCCAAAGCCAGTTCCCCTTTGCTTTCCCGTGGCTCGTGGGGCGCCCGGGCTTTGCCGCCGCTGCGCCGGCCCCCCGTTAAGGCTAGAAATGCTGAGAGTGGCACAACCTCGCCGTGGGGGGAAGGAGGAGGGGGATAAATCCGGCTTGGGAGCGGGTGGAAGGCGTGTGAGGGGCTGTGCTGGCTCAGCGCTGGGCTTTGTGTTTCAAATCTTCCGGGGGGGGGGGGGGGGGGTATGCCCTTGGTACCAGCTGTGCTGGGCCCTTGCCGGGGGTGGGGAGGGGCACTGGTAGAGAGGGGAGTCAGCAGCTCTTTAAAGGTTTTGACAAATTAGGGGAGCAGCTAATTACCTGGCAAGCTGTGAACAGTTGTCCTGGAGCTATTTGCTCCTCTCTGCTGTGTTTCGGCTTTGCATGAAGCTAATATTCCACTTCCGATTAGTCTTGGCTCTCCTCTGCAGGCACTATTTAGGTAAAGATCTTTGAGGCGCTTTCCCTTTCCTAGGGCACCTGCTTTTAGAAATTAATTAGGTTAAGTATATATTACTAGGTTTAAAATTATATATAGCGAGTGGGCTTGCAGGGGGCTGGGAAGGGTTTGGTTTTAGTGGGACCTTTGGCACTTGAACTCATACGATTGTGAGACCCTGGGACTGGGTCCTCTTGGATTACTTTGGCTGGGGGAAGGTGGATCCCATCTAGCTGCTTGCTGACTCTCTGGCCAGCTAATCGGGAACTGGGTATGTTCCTGTGAGGGCGAGTGGGTCACTGTGTCCTGCTTGCAAGCTCTCAGAGCTCCAGGCTGTCAAGACCCCTCGTTCCTCTGCCTGTGATGCCTGGGCTCATCTCACCTCATTGAGGGGCTTTTGGCCCAGCCTGGGCATGTGTCTCATCCATGGCTGTTGTCAAGCTGCCTGTTCCCCTCTTACCCTGTGCTGTTCCCCTCTTGGATCCCAGTGGGAAACATCTCCCCCTCCGTGAGCAATGTCTTGGGCCAGTGGGACTGTCCCAGCCCTGCCCATCCCTGCAGAAGTCAACCCTGCCACTCCAGCTTGTCCACCAGCACGTCAGGGTCTGCTTGGGCACCATCCTGCCATGGATTGGTTGCCTGATGTTCCCAGGGGGGTAATTCAGCACCTGATTCCGAAGCCAAGAGCACCCAAGCACACCAAGCTCCCCAGGGGTCAGCACCCCCCACACACACCCCTCCTGTGTGGGTGAGCCTGTATGCTCCTCTGTCTTGTTGCAGTGGTCCTGCATGCTCCACCTCCGGCAAAGATCAAGCGGGAGCTGCACAGCCCTTCCTCGGAGCTGTCGTCCTGCAGCCACGAGCAGGCCCTCTGTGCTGGCTATGGGGACAAGTGCCTCTACAACTGCTGGTAGGTAGCATGGGAGTGGCTGCTGCCTTCAGACCCCTTGGGTCGCAGTGTGGGGACTAGTCTTGCTTGTCGCTCTGCCACACAGAGATGTCCTTGGTAGCGTCACCATCAGCCCCCGGCCCCTTTTCCCTCCACAGTGCCTATGACAGGAAGCCCCCTGCCGGGTTCAAGCCATTAACACCGCCCGCCACGCCAGTGTCTCCTGCGCACCAGGGATCGGCCCTGCCGCCGCCGGCCTCAGCTGTGCAGGCAGCTGCCCATGGGGCGGCGGCGGCCCCGGCCCCGCACCCGCTGCAGGAGCAGAGGCAGCAGACCTTCGCCGTGCCACGGCCGCCTCACCCACCCATGCACATGCCAAAGATGATGTCTGAAAACCAATACCCCACCGAGCACAGGTAAGGCTTCCCCTGCCCAAGCGAGCACTGGTGACTTGTGGGTGTTTATGGAGACTTACGCCCTCTTGAAATGGATCGGTGGCCTCAGCATGGGGAAGGAGGAGGGATGTCCGTCCCTTTGTCCCCATGCTGCGGTTGCAGACCTTGGCCAGGCATTGCTGCCTGGGATCCCCTGTAAACCAGTGTGGCAAAACTTGCTGCTTCCCACTGAGATCTCGTGGCTTTTTCTCCCCATAAGGCAGCCGCCTCCTAATGCGGACCCGTTCTTCCCAGCCCCAGGGACACCAGGCAGAACCTTTGCCTCCACCTTGAGAAAGGCGAGGCAGGCAGAGGCTGCCGCCTGCATCCATCCCTGTGGCAACGGGTGATGGTGCTGAGTCAGGTCTCCTGCTCTTTTCTCTTCCACCTGCTGCAGCTCTGCCATCCAAGCTGAGCCCTGCTGGGCCGGGGAGCTGCAAGCATCCCTGTCCTGCCCCCGAGCACCCTTGGGCTGAGGGTTGCTCCTTAGCTCCTCTGTGCATCACGTGACATCCCTGTGATTTTTGGGGCTGTGGAGGGAGAGACCCTGCTCCCTGCTTCCTCTCAAAGTTGTGGTTTCATCTCCCATCACCCCTGTGTCCCTAGAGGCTTTGCCGGTCCTCTCCTTCACCCCAGGCTTGCCCATGTTATCAGTAGGTGGCATGGCACAGGTTGCAGTCGACCTCCAGCTTTGCTTGTGGCCTCCTGGATTCCCTTTGTGGTGACGGCTGCTTGCGTGTCCCCTGTGGGCACGGGGCCGGACATGGCAGCCCAACAAAGCCATACAGCTGGGCCGTGGAATCTCTTGTGATGTGCCCGCAGTGGGCAAGCATCCCTCCCCAGCAAAGCAGGGCACTGCTCCAGGCAACCTTCAAGCTATGTGGGGGGCTGGCCGTGACCCCTTGGGAAGCGCCATGCCAGCGTGGGGCTTGGGTTTCACTCAGGAAGGGCAGAGGGACACGGCTCGGAAATGGAGTAATCCCAGCCCGGCAGCTGGGAGGGCTCCAGTTACAAAGCCAAATGGTGTATGGCTCGCTGAGAGGAGCCAGGTGCGGAGATCAGAGATCGCCTTTCAAGGTGCTGGAGGACGAGGGGATGCTGCAGCACCCCCTCGAGATAGTCCTTTGTCCACTGCCACCAGCAAGAGACCATGCTGGGACTCAAGCCGGTGGTGGCAGCACCCCAGAGCCAAAAATAGTGCTCCCTGCCACAGAGTTCAAGGTTTAATCCCAGCTGCACAGGCGGATTAGTGGCCGGCTGGAGCTGCGGAGTAGATTTGGTTTGCATAAGCGCCTGCCTGGGTGCATCATTCCCCAGGCCCCACAGCTCTGCCCACCACACCGGGGGGAGGTTTTACAGGTTTACAGAGATATTACTGTCGTGGGCTGGGGTTTGTATCCTGTCCCCACTCCTATCCACATATCCCCACTGCAGCACCACGCTGCCATCACCTGAGGTGCACAGCACTTGACCGTGGTGAACCACGTGCTGTCCTGCTCCTCTGGCAGGGGGTCTCCAGTGCTTGGAGGGGGCCAGGGCTCTCTTACAGCCCACTTGGTCCCCATGGGACAACTCCTCGTGGTGGTCATGCTCCTGAGGAACTGTCCTAGCCTGCTGCGGGTGGGACACAATACCACCCAAAACCACCCAAAACCACCCTGGGCTGAGGGCACCGAATGAGCATGAGGGTCCTGGTCTGGGGTGGCAGCATGCTGGCAGGGCTGACCTCACCACCCCTCGGTCATGCTGTGTCCCTCTTCCCTCCAGGTTTCAGAGGCAGCTGTCTGAGCCCTGCCACCCCTTCCCACCACAGTCTGGGGTCCCAGGGGACAGCCGCCCCGTCTACCACCGGCAGCTGTCGGAGCCCCTTGGCCCTGCTGCCCCCTGCCCCCCTCAGGGATTCAAGCAGGAGTACCATGATCCGCTCTATGAGCACGGTGGCCCCGGCCTGCCTGGCCCCCCTGGCCACGGCTTCCAGCCCCCTGTGGGCATCAAGCAGGAGCCCCGGGACTACTGCATTGACTCAGGTGGGTACGAGCTGGGGAGGCAGCTGGATGCCCGGGGGTGGTGCGGGTTACGTCAGCAGCCGGGGTAGCGGGGCCATCTCTGCCATCTGCAGCTCACAGACAGCGTGGCAGGCACAGGGTTGAGCCTCGGGCAGCAGGTGCCGCATCACCCCAGGGCTTCTGCAGCGCCCGGCTGCTGCTTCTCCTGGTTTCACTGCCCCCCTTCCTCTTTCAAAGCAGGAGGGATAGAGCAGGCATTCACCAGATGCTGCGTGGCGTGGTCTGTGCCATAGCCGCAGGCTGGGGTGCCCTGCAGTACCCGGCGGGTCCCCCTGGAGCCCTGGCCTGGAACCAGCTGTGATTTCTGGCTGCTGGACCCCACCAGCATCACGGAAAAATCCTCTAATCGCCTTAGGACCTAAAAATACCCTGACCTCGGGATGGAGGGTGGCACAGCTGAGCAGATGGCAGGGGAGGCGCAGCGATGCCTCCCTTCCTGGAGGGCCAGAATAACATAGTGAAAACCTGAGCTGACTTACACCTTTCTGCCAGCGCTCATTCCAGTACTTCTGCCCTCCCAAATTTGTACTGGTTTTCCCCAAAAGTTTTGGGGGTAGGGGCTGGGGGTGGGTGCGGTGGTTTAGGGGGAGATGCCTGGACTTGGCTGTAGGATGTGCTGAGGGATGGGAAGATGCTGCTGAGTGCTTGTTGGGACCCACAGGATGCATGTCCTTAATGCCACCTTCATGTCCCTCACAGAAGTGCCTAACTGTCAGTCCTCGTACCTGCGAGGGGGTGTCTTCCCCAGCAGCCATGACGGTGAGTGTGCCCCAGCCTCCTCCCGCTCATGGGCATCCCTGGTGTGTCCCATCCCATCCCTCTCTCAGGGTAGGCAGACCCCCCTCGTGGCTGGCAGAGCTGCTGGGCACCCTGAAAACGTCCGTGAGGGCCCACAGGCGAGCAGCACCCGCGCTGCTGCTAAAAATAGGGCCTGTGCCATGCAGCCACCGGCCCCCGCGAGTGCGCAGCACTGCGTTGCATAAGCTGGGACAACGTGGCCAATGTCGCTGCTGAGAGTTTTGGTTCCCCCATCTCCCCAGGGTGAGAGGGTGCCAGCGCTGCATGGCATTCACCTGGCAAGCCAGTGCAATGCCACTGAGATAGCTGGGGATGAGTCTGCTCGTGGCACTGGGGGATGGGGTCCTGGTGCTGGACTGGGCCAAGCCAGGGTTTTTCTGGGGTCTGGCTGGGGTGGTAGAGGGGCCCTGTGCTCACAAAAAATCTTCTTCCTCCCTAGGATTTTCATATGAAAAGGACACACGATTGTATTTTGATGACACATGCGTGGTACCAGAGAGGCTGGAGGGTAAGAATTCACCCCCAGAGGAGGGCTGGGGGGTGACCAGGGCTCATGGAAGGGAGGTCTGGGGCCAGGCTCTGCAGCAGTTGGCTTTTAAGGCCATGCTGTGCTGGCATGCTGCTCTTGAGAGCTGCAGGGCATTGTCCCATGGAGCTGCTTGGCATCACTCTCAAGCCCTGTCCCTGCCACCCACCCTGTGCCTTGCCTGCATGCAGCACCATCCCCACCACCCCTCCACTCTCCAGCCCTGTGGCCTGATTCTGCACGGGGGTGTCCCACACAGGGGTGAACCCAATATTGCCGTACATGTCCCCTGATGGATGGCACAGCCTGGGAGAGGGGCAGAGCCAGGGCGTTTAGTCAGCTGTGTCTCGGTGCGGGCAGGTAAAGTGAAGCAGGAGCCCACCCTGTACCGCGAGGGCCCTCCATACCAGCGGCGTGGATCCTTGCAACTCTGGCAGTTTCTGGTCACCCTCCTGGACGACCCCGCCAATGCCCACTTCATCGCCTGGACTGGCCGGGGCATGGAGTTCAAGCTGATCGAGCCTGAAGAGGTACAGGGGCACCTGGCGTGCTGGGGCTGCAGCCCTGGAGTGGCTGGGGGTGAGCCTGGGGCGCAGGGTGGGGGAAGACCCTTCCCACACAACACAGCAGCTCATGCTCACTTGAAGTGAGACACAGGGGCAGCTTTTGAAGGCAAAAAGGGAAAAGCCAGCCACCCATCCACGCTCAGCAGCTGTACAAATTTGCCTTTAATCTCCTCTGCTGCCTGTTGGCACGACACGTGCTTTGCTCCTGGAGGTGTCGGGGGTCACCGGCCTCTGTATGCCTTGGATGTCTTGCTGAGACCTGCACTCAGCCACGGCTGTGTCCCTCCCAGACGGCTCCGATCCTTTGCCCTGGGTCCCTGGTGGCAGCTCTGTGCTGTGCCCGAGCCCTGCAGCTCTGCAGGAGGCTGACACAGAGGAAGGAGCTGTTTGGGCAGTAATTGAAAGCAGCTGTAGTGCTGAGCTGCGCATTGTGGGTAATTACCCATAATATCTCTTATGCAGTGCATGGAAATTGTGGTTTTTTGAAGTGTCTTTTTTGGCAGGCTCCCCTAATCAAATGTCTTTTGATTCATCCCCCGGTTTGGCAGTGGCAGCATTGTGGCAGCCAGCGCTTGGAGCTGGAGCTTTGTCACAGCAGGCGGGGAACTGCTCTGGGACTGTGGTGACATTTTCACCTCTGTCTGCTCCAGCCCCCAGAAACAAGCCCCTGCCCCATGTTTCAGTTGTGATTTCCCTCAAGGATCCAGGTCCAAGCCCTGGCTGGAGCCTTTACGGTGCTGCCTCTCTCCCCACAGGTAGCACGGCGCTGGGGCATCCAGAAGAACCGACCAGCCATGAACTACGACAAGCTCAGCCGCTCCCTGCGCTACTACTATGAGAAGGGCATCATGCAGAAGGCGAGTGACCCCGTTGCCACGGGGAAGGGGAGCCGAGGGTGTCACCATCCTCTGCTGTCACCCCAACGTTCTGGGGCACAGGAGGAGTGGGGCTAGGTCCAGTGTCCGTCATGCTGTGTGTGTTACTCCCTGGGCAGGGGGGAGGGTGCAAGGCACCTCTCATGCCCTCCTCCTCCTCGCAGGTGGCTGGTGAGCGGTACGTCTATAAGTTTGTCTGCGACCCTGATGCCCTCTTTTCCATGGCCTACCCCGACAACCAGCGCCCTTTCCTGAAGACGGAGCCAGACTGCCCGGTGCCCGAGGAGGAGACAGTGCCGCTGACGCACTTTGAGGACAGCCCAGCGTACCTCCTGGAGATGGATCCCTGCAGCAGCCTTCCCTACGCGGAGGGCTTCGCTTACTGACTCGGCCAGCTGGCAGAGCCACGAGCACTAGCGCATCTATGTTGGGCAAATACGGTTTTCTAAAAAAATACTTGTTGCTGTTCACGAGGAAAAAAAAAAAACGAAACAAACCAACAAACCACATGCACGTGCACACAAATTGGAGGAATCTAAAATGCCCCGTGTGTGCCACTGCTGAATTCCCACCCTTACTGTCCAAGGGCTAGTGCGTAGAACTGTCTGTCGCTGGCACCTCCTGCCAAGCATCAGCATGATGTTTTGGGGTGACGGGAGCTAAAGACGCAGTCTCTGACCTAGGCCCCGTTCCTCGCAAGCACCGCGAGGACTGATGGCTCCAGCAGCACCCCGGGACTGGGCTGAGCCAGCATGGCTGCCTAGCCAGTTGTCACGACAATCTGCTTTGCATCAAGCACAATCCGCGTAGCTGCCTTGTGTGGTGGAAAGGGCTTTGATTTGCACAGAGGAGGGATGCGGGGGAGCCACCTGGGCCAGCACCCCGGGGCTGATGTGCGCAGCACCCTACCCCAACCCCGAGGAGCCTTCTGCCTTCTTCCTGACCCTCTCCTCCCTGCCCCACTCTCGTGATATAACCTGAAATAATGCTTTCCTAGCCCCTCAAGGTCCTCTCTGTGCCCCTCTTACTCCTCAGCTCTGGCTGCGGGCCACGGGTTGCATTTCAAGGGAGGGGAGACCCTGACATATCTCCCTCCTTTTTTTTTTTTCTTTTTTTTTTTTTTTTTGATGTTTTAGCAGGAAAAAAAAAAGTTTCTAAACTGATTTTTGTAGATTTTTTGTATTTTAAGGTAAAGCTATTTTTTGCAGACTGGCTGCTGTTCCCAGAGCCCCTGAGGATGCCCCCCTCCGGCTCTCCTCCTAGCATGCTTGTGGGGGGAGCCCTTGGTGCCTGCAGCTCCCTGGGATGGTTGCTGAAGTATCTGGTCCACTCCATTTCACTGCTCGAGTCCTCTTTCCTGGGGGAGCTGGGGCTGAATACCGGTGCCAGCTCAGCTGCGCTCTCCCCTTGCTTGGCACGGCCTCGGAGCTGGGCTGTAAGGCTGTGGTGGGCAGGGAGGGTGGGGTCCCTCACCCCCCTCCTGGGTACCCTACTTCCCTCCAGCTCCCTGCTGCACCTCTTACCACTCCGTCACCACTCATATATCCATATCTGCCTATCCCCCTACTTCCACTGGCTACATGTTTTTGTTGTAAATGCTGTATAGGAATTTTTTTTTTCTCTTAGTTAGCTTTGGTTGAATCTTTTTTTTTTTTTTTTTTTTGACTGATTAATTCTTTTTTTTTTTTTTTTTTGGGGAAGTATGAAGATTAACTCTGGGTAGACTCGGTTGCTTTTGCCATGGTGGCTGCCGTGGCCTGTACCTGTGGGGAGCATTTGGTTGCGGGAGCCCAACCCTGGGGACAGGGTTTTAACCATTTGCTCAGTATGGCAGGTCTACAGTGCAGAAGGGGTTAATCTGAGGACTGATTCGAAATAACCTTTACTCGAGCAGGGCTATGTATCTCCTGCAAAGCTGCATTACATTCTGTACTGTGTACAATAAAGGATCTTGCTTTCTGTTCCTCCCTGGGCCTCTGCTTTGCCTGTGCCAGGGGCCGTGGCCTGGGCTGGGAGGCAGCCCTGTGTCCTTTGTAGGAGCTGGGACCAGGTAGGGGTCTGGGTCACCAGGGCAGGGCTGCCCTCTCCCCAGGCTTGGGGCTGTTGCTCTGGCATCTGGATGCTGCTATGGCTTTCACAAAGCCAGTCTGGTGAGAGGATCCATTTGAAGTGGTGCCATGGTTTAATATTGCCTCTTCCCGAGGGTTTCTCAGCTAGCGGATCTGGCTGCCTTTTGTCTGCTTTGCTCTCCCCTGGAAACCCAAGCTCCTGCCATCAAGCAGGGCTAAAGCTGGTGGGGACCCCTCAGTGTTGTCACCCAGGGAGGAAAGCCCCTTCAGGAACATCTGGCAGTAGTTCTCCAGCATTCACTGGCCCCATTTCTAGGCTGGGAAATATCTCCATGGAGCAGCAAGGTCTGCGAAAGACTGAAGGAGGTGGGTATAGGGCAAGGGCTGTTCCACAAGGACTTGACTGTTGAAGGGTCTGTGTTTCCCCTCACAGGCTGCAGAAATTAGAATTGCCTGGTCACGATGGCCTCTATTTTAGTTGGTCAAAGCAAGTTGAGCTGGGTGTCTGTGGGCTCCCAGCCCCATCCCTCTGCTGGGTGGTGGCATGATGCTGCTGGAGACACTGGCAGCTCTTCTCTTGCAGGCTGTTTTCACAGCCCAGGCAAACTCCCTCCCTAGACATGACAGTGGAGAGATGGAAGGTTCTTATGTGCTGTGATGCTCTTTATATACTGCACCTCACCTCAACCCACACCTGGCCACCAGCCATGTTGCTAATAGGTCCTTAAGCTGCTCTTCTTTCATCATGCCTGAAGTGTTAGGCTGAGCAGAGAAGCATGGCCTATCTCCTATCCTAAGCAGGGCAAAGCAGTCCCCCGAACACTTCGCAAAACCAATTCACCTGGCATGAAGCCTTCTAGGAGTTAAATCAGCTACTCGGCCCCTGAAGACATCTTGCACTCCCTTAGGAGCTCCATGGCACCAAGCCTCGGTGTTTTGGCAAGCAAGTCCCTGACTGGTGCTCGGGTAGGTTCTCCAGTGTGGGCAACCTGTGGCTATCTAGCAGCAGGGAGACACTTGGGTGGGGAGCAGCCCTCACTGTGCTGGGGCCAGGGGCTGCAGCAGGACTGCTGGGCACCCACAGCAGCAGCACTGCCCTCACCCTGCGCCCACACAGGGCTCTCAGTACAGTGAAACCCCCCAGCCCAGGCACACAGCCATAGCCCGTGCCATCCTCCCAACCCCATCCCACTTTTGTTGTCTACAAAGCTTTGTTCTCTGCCTAACGTCACAAAAATCAAGTTAAACAAGAGGGGAGGCAAAAAACCTTGCTAGCAATCTGAGCCCCAGACAGTGCCCAGTTAATCCCACCTCGATGGGGATTTCAGCAGGCTGAGTCCCAGTGCTCAGGATGGAGCACAGGGAAATGGGGCCACCGGCAGCGCTGCCGGCAGGCAGATGGCCTGGGGCGGCAGGACCTCAACTGAGTGGCACAACAAGTGTGGGGGACCAGTTACGGATGGCAAGGATGAGCAGATAAGGCAAAGCCTTTCAAAGCCTCATTGAGCAGTTTGTCACGCCACAACCCAACTGGCCCTGCAAATCCTGCTGTGGGCAGGGCTGGGGGGCCCCAAGAACAGCCCATAGGCTGCTCTTGCTGAAAGGTGAGGATAGGAAAAGAGGCATTTGGGTTTTTTCTATTCCAGCCTGTCAGTGTGGGACAAAAGGGTTTAGACCCCAGAGGGTTTGATACCACACTGGCTTGTAAGTATTCAGGACATCAAGAATTTGCTCTTCATTTGATCGTGCTGCACATCTCACCTCCCTCTGCTGCACACAAGAAGCTTTTGCTCTGTGCAGAGAGGATGGAGCTGCCTTGGGTGCATGGTCCCATTCATACCCCCTCCCCGAGGGTGAGGGACAAGCCACAGCTGCTCAGCATCCTGCCTGCAGTCCCCCAGGAACAAGGCCAAGAGCTCCCAGGCAGCCCAGAGACTGGGGTAGCATTTGCCAGGAGTTGGGGAGATGGAAGGGGAAGCAGGTGGAAAAACTTCCCTGCCCCCTGCACACCTCCTGCCTCATCAACTGCTGCTCCAAAGCATGGGGATGAGCCCTCCCTGGCCACGCTCCGGCATGCAGTGGGATGGGGAGCCAGGCCAGGGAGCACTGCCGTGGCCGCTGCCACTTCCCTCCAGGACCACGAATGGCCAGGGCCACCACTGCTCCATCCCCAAGACTGGCTACCTTGGTCCCCTCCTTGCACACCCCAGCACTGTCTGCCTTCCTCCCACTCCTCCTCGGCTGCTGGGGAGGATGAAGAATGAGCAGAAAGGATGGGAAGGATAAAGCAGGATTTTGGGGAAGATTCAGCCATCCAGGCCAGGCAAAACCATGGTGCTGGAATTGGCCTCTCCAACCCTCCAGATCACAGCTTCCACCTCCTACTCAGGACATGTGGTAACAAGGCCATCGTTGATTCAGGGTGAACAGAATCTGTGATCCTGTGTGAGCAGATAATAAAATGGAAGCTGGTATTAAATGGGGATAGATATTATTTTCCTATTTTCTTCTCTTTATAGTCTTAAAATGTGCACCAAGTTATTCCCTCCCTGGAATAAGAGCTCAGTTTTGCTAGATAGTCCAAAAGCTGTTCAAATGAGAGGTGCATGTTAAAAACCACTGGGAAAAGAGGAGCCCGTAAAAGGGAGAACATCATTACAGCCTTTTACACATCCATAATTCACCGAGTGTGTTTCTACTTTCCCCATCTCAGAAGGATATAGCTGGATTGGAAAATGTTCAAAAAGCAATAGAGATAGCCAAAGGTCTACCATGGCTCTTATAAAAGAGTGTATAAATAGTCTAGCACTTCTGTCTAGGGCTGGATTTGTGGCTCAGGGACTTCAAATTTAATAGTCCATGATGGAGTTTTCCAGCCCTGACTGGAAGAGCATTTGTGGGAAGAATTACTGCCCACGCAACTTGCTCTTATGGCAGCAGGCAGGACCAGCAAGCCTGGTGCAACTGCCGAGGCCAGAGGTGCTGTGTGGTCAGTGATGGCTCCACACAGGCAGCAAGATGCAGCTCCCTTTGCCCCTCATGGTGGCCTCATACCTGGGCTTTGCAGCTTGTGCATGCAGCTGCTGGCTGCCCTGGCCAGGGAGGTAGGTCACATCACAGCAACTCCTCTCTTCCCTAGCTCTTCAAACACTTGATTTTTTCAGTAAGTGGGTTAATTTGGTTTTTAAATACCCGGAGCGACGTGAGTGGCTGCATGTGTGAAGCCAACATCAATATGGGTGAGCTCCAGGGAAAAAAAAAAAACCAAAAGCACACATTTGGGCTGGTGAGTAATGAAGTAATGAAAAGGTGAGGCCCACCCACCCAGCAGGTATTGGACTATCACACCAGGCGTGCAGGGCACGAAGCTCCCTTTGCATCAGCCTGGCACCACTTCCTGGATATCCACCTGCTGCTCCTGGCCACCATGGTGTTTTGTGGCCCTGTAGCACAACAGGAAAATCTTTAGCATCCAAAACGTGACTGTGTTTATACCTGCAGGCTGGAGCACTCATGTGGCAGGAAGGCCTTCAGCTCCAGCCTTTGTCCTGGGGCTTTATTCTGCTTTAGGCTGACTTTCATGGGAGGTGTGGGTCTGGATCATTGACTACAAGTCTCCCACTCCTGGGCAGGTTCTAGGTAGAGGGAGACTGCCGCAACCACCTTCTCCTGTGCTCCCATGAAAAAGAAAACAGAGGCTGCACAAATACCTTGGAGTGTCTGAGTCCTCCAGCGCTGAATTTACAGCCACTCACAAGGCAATAATACGGTAATAAGCCACTAAGTGGCTTCTGAAACCATTAGCCAATTGCTGCATTAAATGCTCTCAGTGCCACGGGGGAGGCTCTGTCATTTCTCTGCCCCTTTTCGGAAAGGCAATCGACAAAAAGCTTCCCAGAGGCTCAAGTGGGGAGGAGGGGTGTGCTCCCACCTCGTTGCAGCATGAGCAAGCTGGGGTAAGGGCCCTCCTGCACTGGAGGGCTGGGTGCTCACCCTGCTGGGTGCACAGCCCTCTGGCTAGGATGGGGTCCTAGACGGGGGAGACGCACAGCATGGGCAAACCAGCAAGCAGGAGGTTTTGTTTCAGCTGGCCGTGGAGTCAGGGCAAGGGACCAGAGGAGGAAGCTGCGGACTTGTCTAGCATACAAGTAATCAGTTGTAGCATCTTATTTTGAAGGCTTTTTAGTTTAATATAAATAAAACCATCCTGGACAGAGCAGGCAGCAACTGAGTCCAGAAACCGTGGACTCCCACAATACTGGGCCAGCACAGCTGTTAACCTTGCAAGGGATAGCCAACCTAGTCAACTATCTTCCAGCCATAAATGACGCTAGGAGTCATGAAGGGGTTCAGTGAAAATGGGTTTTCAAACAGTGGGGCCAGGCCAACCCTGGCACCAGCCTGGGCAGCAACCCTGGGTCCAGCACCCTGCGAGGGCAGTTCACTGCCTGCTGCCCCAACACTTAGGCTTGCAAGGCTGCAAGAGGACATGGGGAGAGTGACCTGACCCCCAGGCCTGCAGCATTCTCTTTTAAAAAATCACCTCTTGTCTTCTTGGCTGTCTTGGACCCAGGAGAGGGCAGCAGCAGCCCAGGCTGCAGCCTCAGCTATCCTTTCTGAAGCTTCTCTTCATCACCTTAGCTGCTCAGAGAAAGCTGAGAAAGAAAAGCAATGTACAGGGGGAGCAAGGAAAAAGCAAAACCCCAGTGGCAGGCTAGCTAGAGGTACTCTTCTGGATCTCAACACTGTCTGCTTTCAAAGTGGAAGTGGAAAGAAAATGGTCTTTCTTTGAAAACAGCCTAGACTGCCAGAGGTTTGCATGGTATCTTTCATTTTTTTGATATCACCGATCACTGTACGGATGCTTTTTACAGCAGCAGAAAATAAGGTGGTGATGCTGAGGATATCCCCAATAGACGTGGAAGGTAAGCACAGGCAATGACATGCAGTGCGTGCACTTCACACTGTTGCAGAGATGATAAAGCCCATGAGATCCAGCTCTAGAGCCCTTGAGGCTTCACTTAGAGCACTTCAGGTTAGTGAAACGTGATTGCCAGTGCTTCACAGACATGCCAGCTGCCTTTCCCTTGCTGAGACTTAAAGGGAAGGTTGGAAACAAGAAGTTTCTGCTTCTCCGCCTTGGTACCCTGAACATGGGCTCCCTCCCAGCTCAGTCTAAGGTTCACAACTGAATGCTGTGAAACGCTTCCTGCGCATTTTCCCTCACAGCATCACCTATTTAGGTCAGCATCTCCCCGTGCAGCTGTGGCCCTGCCTTTCAGTCCATCCAGAATGGTAGCGCCCGCCTGGTTTTACTGAATGAGATCACCAGGATGAGTCATGTAGCTAATGAGTGGGAGGAAGACATCCTTACAGCTACACTGAAATCCTAACCACTGCTTTGAGAACACCTTACTTCCATTTTTGTGTGTGTTGGTCTTCCTTGTGACACATCGGTGACAGCATGTCCCTCTCCTGGCTTGCAGCCTAAGGCTGAGCCTGCAGCCACGTGGCCTTCATTCTCAGTTGGGCTCAACTGATTCTTCTGATTTTTTATATTTTTTTTTTAATTTTTTTTTTTTAGTTCACACCCTCTGCAATCACAGCAAAGTGCAAAATTGTTGCTTACTAAAGCAGTTCTGAAATGAGTCATGAAAGGAATCTTGTCACTCTGCCAGCCTGCAGCCTGCTTGCTTCTCTAAAGGTAACGACACAGAACAGCTTGCTGCTCTGTTTGGGCTTCAACCTGCCTGCACCTCCGCCTGTTACCTAACCTCCGTTCAGAGCCCGAACAGAGTAACTCCTGTATTATTCCCACCACCTTGGATGATCAGTCCTTTTCACTCCATTTTTGCGTGAAGGCCCCACCTGTCTTCAAGCTGGCTCTGATGATGTTGCTTTAATTGTGTGTGCAGCCAGGAGCTCTTGCATGTCTGTATGGATTGGAGCATGGAGGGTGTTCATCGAGGGGTCATGTAAAGAGATCCACATGTCCCATTGTGTGTGCACTAGGAAAGCCTCTGTGAGCTGCTGAACTTGAAGCTGTCAGGCTGATGAATACAACAGCCCACAATGCTTGTAGGTGTTGTAACACTTTGGTGATGCCTTGCTTTGTACCAGGCTAGCAGCTTGTTTGGGGAGCTACCACTGTGTCCAGAACTCTTGCAAAATATATCTTTTACTCTTTTATTCAGAAAAAAACATTCAGCCAAACTCAATGTTGCCTCTTCAATCCATCACTCTCTCGCCAGTAGCACCAGAGCAGAGGAGAGGCTGTGGAAGGAAGAAGCATCAATAACATCTTCACATCCAAAGCCACGTCCACACCAGCTCTTGGGAGACATTACAAAATGCACAGCCAAACTTTTGAACCTGTGAGGGCCACCAGATTTATGCACTAACATAACAGCCCAACTTTCTTTTTCTTCTGAGATGTTGTCTCATGTCCTAAGTCTGCAAAGCCAATGGGAATCATGTATTCTTGGTGCTTGAGAAAAAGCAATCCACAGTATTAGAAACCTTACTGCAATTTAGAGTTTGTTTCCTTACCTTGAAGTTTTGGACTTCTCCTTCCCAGCATGCAAGGTTTTGTTATTCTAAAATCAGTACCAGAGACAGGATTCTGTCTGTATTGACAGGTCTTTTGGAAGCTTGTCTCGTGTCTCCTGAGAGACCAAGAGCATGTATGAAGCTAGACCTACTTTCCATGACTGCTTTTAGTTCCTTTTGTAGTCTGGATGACACAGACTCAAAAAAGCATTGCTTAGGTGCCTCTTGCTCACGTCCAGGCCGCTGTAAGCAGCTCACAGCAAGCTGCAGAACACAGACCCCTGAATTTTCTTTCTTCATTCTTTTCTCTCCTCTGCAAAAGACTTCCCATGCAAACCTTCTGATGGAGCCCCTGGCCTGAACACTGGGCACCTGGCTCTGAGGCCCTACAACAAAGCCTTTCCAGGATCTAGAAGTGTATATTTCTGACACGGGGCAGCCCACGCTCAACTTCTCCTAAGTCTAGAGGTGTGTTTGCAGCAGCTTTTGGATCAGAGCAGGTATGGCTCTGGTGAGATTTTTTGGCTTCATTTTGTTTTTTGTTTTTTGTTTTTTAAAGCAATAAATTAAACAGATTTCATACACCAGATGAGAGCATTTGTCAAGACCTGGCCTGATAATTTAATTTTTCTTTAAAGTTGCTGATTGTTTGCAGCACGGTTGAAACATGTCCAGGCTGCACACCTGCAGTCAGCAAAGGCTCACTAGCCTAAAAGCATGCCCACATATCTGAGCATTTCACAATGAATTCATACCTTTGTCATGGAAGAGACATCCATGGACAGAATCAGCAAGGTGATCATAATTTGAAACCTGGGGTATTGGTGAAAAGTAGCATGGGACAAGCAACAGAGGCATGGGAAGGGAGCTGTGAAGTGAAGCTCTGTGGGCACCACATGTACCTTACAGCAGGCCCAAAGCTGCCAGGATGGGATTGCCACCAAGAATGGCATCACCTGGACTATCTTAATGCAAAAACCAGGAGCAAAGTGTCAGAGCATAACCTTGGCTATTGCTCGAGCAAATACAGTCAGTAACAATCTTTGAAAGATCAGTGATTCTTCAGCTGAAATCTGGTGTGCACTGTTGAATGGATTAGCCAAAAGACAGGCTGCGAAGGAGATGCCCTGCATTCCTGCGGCGGCTGCTTGTTGTGGCAGAGCTGTCAGCCCAGAATAGGATATTTTTAGCCTAGTTTCCAAAGGCAACAAAGCTCCAGAAACCATGCTCTGTCTGTCAATTCCCCCCTGCAACTTTTGAATGGGGGCTACTTTTAAAGACCCTTTTTTATCTGCTGGGGAGATACAGCTCCAAAACATCAAATAACATGAGCGACTGGGTGGAGGTAGAAACCCCTCCCCTCCCAAAGTCATGGAGATGCTGCCACCTGACTGCCTGGCACTGCCTCCCTCAAATACCCCACATGCTGAAGGAGCCTTATGGATGGATGTTCACCCTGAGTTGGACTCAGGATAGTGCCACCACGATGCAGGATGCCTGGCTTCAGCAGCTGCAGAGCTCACAGGTGGTGATGGATACTCCCCAGCACGGCTGCCATCCTGCACTGCCGCCATGGCTCCTTCCCCTCCTTTGATACAACCAGGTAGCCATGGTTAGGAGGAGACGTCTTTCATGTATGGGCAAAGCCAAACAGGAGGGAATAACTTGGGTATTTGCCCCCAGGGGGGGCCTGCGGAGCTTGCAGCAGCTGCAGGCATCCAAATTCCTCCTCAACAGCACATATTCACTGTGCTCCCCACTCACCTTGCTTCCAGTTTCCCAAGCACACAAATTGCTTGCAGAGGCTTCTGTGCCAGGCCTGAGCTGTCAGCCTTTAAAAGACATTGTTTTTGCAGGATGATTATAACTTAGTTCAAATAAGAAACATATTCTTTCCACTTTTTAGCTCTGAAAGTTTCAGTAATGGAAAAATTTCACCTGGTTTGCCACATGGCAGTGCCTGAACAAGTCCCTTGGTCAAGCTGTTCTTGGGTCTGTGGTACATTTATCCCATTAACATTGGGCTGGCAGCTGATGGTATGGCGCATCCCTGGTCGAAGGGCAGGTTACAGTGGCCGATGGCACTCGTGTCAGCCCTTGCCAGCAGGTACATCTCATTTGCAATGAAGAGTCAGATGTAGAAACTGATATTGCATTAGCGAGTCCTGGGCCCAGATTTAGCAGCAGCTGCTCCAAAGTTGCCTGTCTCCTTCCACTCAGGACATTGAGATGGAAACGCTAAGAGGAGTGAGACGAAATGTAAAAAGATTCTGGAATAAGCAAATAATAATGATGGAGTAGTGAAGTCAGTGTAAGCTACTATGTTATGGAGGCATCCAGCCCCCATCAGCGCATCTAAGCTTTGCCTTTCTTATCAGTGGAGGCCTGTGCAGACTCAGCAGTGCTGTACCACTATAATGTCAATTTTACACACGTGCAACATATATTAGCCATGGTACGGGTGACCAAAAACCCAGACGTAAGGGCTGGTTGCGGAGTGGTCATCTATTTGAGCCAAAAGCCTTTGTTTTTGAAGGGAAACAAATCTGTTCTGTTATTGCCTACCGAAAGTGACAGATGAAAAAGGCCAGCTTTGCCACTAAAAAAAAAATAAGGCATCGAGAAAAGAGAGTATTTAGGACAGAGTGCAGGCCCAGCTCCAGTGGAAGGCCAGGCTGCCCAAGGAAGTAGGGCTTACAGAGCACCTCAGGCCTGAACATAAACAACTGGGCCTGGCTGCAATCATCAGATCTGCCAAAAAAATGTCTTCTTTTTTGGCATGTTTATGTCTTCCAACCCTGAAAGATTATTCTCCTGCTCCCTAAAGCACTGGTGTATCCAGACACGGTGAATTTTCTTTTAATCCTGCGTTCATCTCAATACTGTGAATAATCATGTTTTTAAATAATGTCGCATTTCTGCTCTGAAAAGCCCAGGCTAGGCACTGTGGTGGTTTTGCAGCACCACAGCATTTTTTTTAAAAAACTCATTAAATGAACACCGCCAGAGAAAAGAAAAAACATGCACCGAAAGTGTAGATTCATCCACCCGAAACTGGACACAAGTAAG
Organism: Falco punctatus; assembly: GCF_963210335.1. Classification (NCBI taxonomy): domain Eukaryota; kingdom Metazoa; phylum Chordata; class Aves; order Falconiformes; family Falconidae; genus Falco; species Falco punctatus. The sequence continues at coordinate 29,275,500 of NC_137593.1, forward strand.
ATGGCTATGATGAGAGCATGGTGCCCAGAGAGCAGTCCAGTGCTGTCCAGAGGACTCAGAGCTGAGAGCACGCCCAGGAAGGGTGGGGGTGTCCAGCAGCAGCTCTCCGGGGGACACCCTCACCTCGCCTGTCCCTGTGCCAGCAGCTTTAGCTGCTCTGTGGGCAGGACGCCCGGCCTGGCCTGGGTCAGGTGTCGCTCTCTTCCACCGCAGCCTCCAGGCCCTGCCACTTCTGCTCTGCAAACAACTCCTGCCACTTCATACACAGCTCCTTGGGATTATTGCTGGCGTTTTGGAAGAAATGGTGCCTCTGGAAAAATAAAAACAGCGACATTCCCTGAGGGTGGCTTTCCTGGAGGACACAGGGGAGACACACAAGGCCAAGAACAAGCTCCGACTCCTGGTCTGAGCTGATAGCTACGGGAATGTAGTCACACTTTCATGGGCGCGTAGTTTATTTCTTACCGTTTTGTGTGGAATTGTTAGGTTTGGTGGGCTTTTGACTGGACTTGGGATCTCGCCTTCCCAGGTGAGCACAGCCGTGGCCAAAAACCTCTGGCAGACCTTAAAAAAAAAAAAAAAAAGGCAAAAAGTCCAGAACTTCAGAGATTCTCCACCCTTTCCTGCAGTCTCCCATAGTTTATCAGAGGGGTTACCTTGTCCTCCCCTCCTGCTCACTGCCCTCACACAGAGATCCCTGAGCCCTGGAAAGCTCTGGGAGCTGCTTGACTTTCCAGGCCATTCACACGGTGCTCCTGGCCCTAGTGCCACTGGTGGCAGCTGGTCCAGGCTGGCAGCTCTCGTCGTGCCGCCAGCTCTGACCCACGCTGACCGTCCCTGTTCTTTCTTCTTAAGCAAGAGCAGCTCGGGGGGTCACAGCAAAGCCCGTCTGGGGGCACTGCAGGCACTTCTTGGCCTCAAGCTGTCTGCGCGCCTGAAGAAAGGCCTGGTGAAGAAGGGGTGGCAGAGCCAGCCTGCTAAGATCAGCAGCTCCTGGAGGCTCATCCCTCTCTCTCGGGTGGGTTCAGCGTGTCCTTTCTGGCACTAACCACCTCATGGCCAAAGCCCCACATTTCCAGGGCTGGCTGCGTGCCTTTGCCCAGAGCATTCCGCTCAGTAGCACGCTGATCACAATCAATCCCAATACCACCCGCGGGACACACGAGGTGGGTCTCCTCTCCTGCAAGGACAGGTTCCTATTTCCAGAAATAGTTGGCAAACCAAAGGAACACTCAGTGCGTGGCAGGGATCGCAATCACATGGAGGCGGGAGCCTCGGAGACAGCAGGCGGCGGGTGACATGCACATCGCCTTCCTTGTGCCCTACTCTGCTGTCCTGGGAGCCACACGCACGGAGAGAGCGCTGCGTCTTCCCACTGCTGCTGTCAGCTGGCCACAGGTGACCTTGTCTGTGGCAGAGCCTCGGCTCATGAACTCCCCTCTCTGGAGCCCTCCTCCTTAGGCTGGTTCTTCCTTAGGCAGCCGCTCCTTCCAAGCCGGGTCAGATTTAACATCCCACTAAGCCGCTGTCAACACGCACCGCATCTGATTCTGCGGTGCACGGCAGAGCCCAAAACACTGTCCTGGGCCTTGAAAGACAAGTCCTGTGGCAACACGGCACCCCAGGAAGAAATGAATCTGACAACGGAGCTCATTTCAAAACAATCTCATCGACACTTGGGCCGAAGAGCATGGCATGGAGTGAGTAGATCACATTCCCTACCATGCAGCAGCCTCTGGGAAAACACAACAGTGCAATGGGCTGTTAAAGACTCCACTGAAAGCAATGGGGGCAGAGGGGCGCTTTCAAACATCAGGCTGCACATTTAGCAAAGGCTGCCAGGTTAGTCAACACCAGAGGATCTGCCAGCCCAGCTGGCCCTGCCCAATCAAAGCTTTCACGTCCTGCAGAAGGGGATAAAGTTCCTGTAGTGCACCTGCAATATGTGCTTGGGAAAACAGGCTGGGTCATTCCTGCTTCAGGCAAAGGTGACCCCATTTGTGGCATTGCTTTTGCTCAGGGACCTGGGAGCCCTTGGTGGGTGATGCAGGAGGATGGGCAAGTTCCATGTGTGCCTCGAGGGCATTTGGTGTTGGCTGAAAACAGCCAGAGAATGGAGTTGTGTGAGGTTAATGGTTGTCACCATTGTGCTCCTACCAAAAAGGAATTTGGGATGGCCGTGTTTTCGGCGAGCTGTAACATGGCAAGTAAGAGCCGTTCCCTGGGCCCAGACGTTAACCTGGGTTGAGCAATATTATAATCTGGTCAGTGACAAAGGCAATAGAACGAGGTATGTTTTTTGATTATAGGGTTTTGGTTATTTTCAAATGGAGCAGTTTTTAAAAATATGCTGTTTGGGTTTTTTATGTACCAAAGTGCTGTGGAGAAGGTTTCTCTGGGTTGCACTGTTGGTTTTAAATGAATTGCACTACAAAGCTTCACTAAGGGCCTTCAAGGTCTCTAGTCTCTGGTCACACTGCCAGCTGCCCGTCTCCCTGGGGAAGGCAGCCCCAGGTCTTGCTGCTGGTGGCTTCTCTCATGTTTAGACACAGCTGCCCAGGGGTTTGCTGGAAAGGCGTGAGGAAAAGCCTTCCTATGGCTTTCTTAACTGTGCACAGCAGGAGTAAATCTGCCCTCAGGATTCCTCTCCCTTGCTCATCAAATCACCAGGATGAGTCATATCAAGCTTCTTTGGAGCAAGAGCTGCATGTTGCCATAGCCTGTAGCCTGTTCACTCGTTTGTCCAACAGCAAGGGTCAGAGGTGGGGTTCCCAAGAGCTCTAGTCTTCCACAGACTGGCCATGCTTCCCCTCCACGGTCATGTTCCAGGGAATTTTACAAAAAGACTAAGGAAGAGTAAGACAAGCATTTCTGGACACATTTGTTCAGGGCAGCATGGAGTCTTACCTACCGAAGTCATACTGTATCTGGATACCAACTGTAATGGGTTTTATTCCTTTTTCCTAACTATAATGGTGCCTATGCAGAACAGCTTGCAACATCTCAGCTGCTTGTGGCCAGCAAGATGTCTGCCATCAGGCCGGCACCAGGAGAGCTGGCTGCCACCGCAACACCATTGCCAGCATCTCTTGGTGGGCAGAGGGCACAGCTGGAGGACCAGTGGCTGGGCTTGAGGTTGTGCTGGCCAAGCGGCAGTGGAGAAAAGCAGGAAGAAAAGATGGAGAGGCATTATGAAAAGCAGACATGAGTCTGTTCTTGCATCTGCTTCACTTTCTCAAGTATCATGTGTGCTGGGAAAGCAGGGTGGCTGCCATCAGAAGGGCACAAACTCCAGATTTAATTGAGGGTTTGAGTTTGTGTGGATAATGTCAGGGTGGTAACTTCCATTTCACGGCTTCAGTTGAGTTCACAAATCATGCCCAGAAATGTTTGCATCTGCAGAAGCAGCATCTCAATCCTGGAAAGGCAGCCCAAACTCTGCTTCCTCTTGGTGCACAGGTTTTTTGCTGGTTTGTTTTGTTTTTCAAGAGCAGTGATGGTTGCTTCCATTATTTAATGGATTTATTTTTAATGCTTTATAGAACACACATCACCAGGGAACCAGAGCTCTTAATTACAAATGTTTTAGAAGAAAATGACCATCTCGCTGTGGGTGGGTTTACTCATCATCACTACTACTGCCTGGGAGGTGAAGACACAACTGCCTGCTTTCCTGCCTGCAGGCTTCAGGACTGGCTTGGAGAGACTGGAGCTGCAATGTTTAGGTTCCCAGACTACTTTTGAAGACAAACAACATATTTTAGGCAGGTTGAACTGTTATTAAAGGAAGAGAGGAAGGTGTCAGGGTTTTTTTCCAAACACTCTGTTTATGTTCTACCAGGAGTGCCTGGAGAACAGGCACATTTTCAAACGTTGTTCTTAGTCTTCTGCGCACTCTCCATACTCCTGCTCCTGGAAAGTAAGGCCAGGAAGCTGGCACCTGTAAATCCCATCTGTCTGCGTCATGTATATACACATCTGTCAGGGTCCCAGCATTTCCCCAAATGGCACCATTTGCAAAAGGTCTGCAGGGACACAGCCCCCGGCTCTGGCTGTGGGCAGTGGTAAGGGAGGCTGCCCACAACCTCCCCAGGAGAGACCGCTGCTCTATCACACCAGGCTTTTGGGACAGGCAGGTGGCATTGCCCCAGTAAACCTGCCCATTTTAAGTGAGCAGGTTAAACCCTGCACTGCTCTCTGCGCCTTTCGTGCTCTGTCAAGCCAGGAGTTGTCAGCCAGGCAAAATGAGATGAAAGACTTCTCCCATCACAGGAGGAGCTGCTTGGTTTCATCCCATCCAAAACCAGATACCTATTTGGCTGGTTTAACAGCACAGATGATTATACCCAGAGCACTCACCCCTGGCCAGAGAGCCCTTTGCTTGCCTTTGATTTTGAGGCACTTGGCAGACGCGGTGCATGGTGCTGGGCAGCAGGAAGAGAGAAGAACTGGTTTTTCAGCATCACCCAGAGGCTTAACACAGCTGTGTCCCAGCAGCATGTCCAATCTTCTCATGAGCTCTGTGCGTCCTCTGCATGGCAATAGGTGGTGGAGCAAGCAGGTCCCTCCAAGCACTCAGGGGAGAGAGTTTTCTGCAGAGGGCAGGGACAGTAAATCAGTGTGGAAAAGCCAACACAGACTCAGACCCAGGATTAATCTGAGGCTGTTTCATGCTGTCATTGTACGGGATTGCTGCACCGGTGTCTTGTGCCGTGCTCCCCTGCATTTTATGTCTCGTGTGCTGCAGCGTTGCAGAATCCCGAGTCCTTCACACAGCTGTGGGGCGGCCAGTAGTAATGGGTCAGGGCAGGCCATGCAGAAACTACAGCACCATGAAATAGTTTCAGCATGAGAGTTTAAAGTGTATTTTGTGTTCTTTATAACCTGCTTTTCCCTGCATAGCTAGATCACCGCTAGTGATTGAAAAAGCCAGGAAATGCTGCAGAAAACAGCATTTACGTGCAGTCCTGCTCCTCCTGCTGCTCCCACAGCACTCCACATGCCCACACAGCCTTGGCTGCTTGGGCGCAGGCTGGCATGCTGGCAGTCCTACAGCTACCAGCAACACGATCAGCAATCAGCGCTGCCCCACAGCCCTGCGGAGACACAGGCCGGAGGTCAGCGGAGGCTGGGGAAAAAAATGCAAGCACAGGAAGACTCTTCCCATTCTCCAGCTGACCACAGCTACCTCCTCGAGACGAGCTGCCCAATATTTCATTCCTTCAAAGCCTGAGGACATCACTGTCTTTGGAGAAGTTGCTGAAGTAAATTGGAGGCACTTTTAAGTGAAAGATAGCTGGATTAAATTCCACTTTTGATATAATCCTCAACCCCATCTTCAAGGGAAGTGCAATGCTGCCTCCAGCCCCAGCTGGTGCCTCCACGCTGAATCACTCTGATCCCAAAGTAAATAAAGCTCTTTGAAAAAGGGCAAATGTTTTCTCAGCTGCTCTTCTTCCCTTCAAAAGAGGGGATGATTGAAATTTTTATGTCTGCAGACATAAATATATGCAGTCAACAAATGCTTCTTACTAAGAAGCTATCTTCACAAGATAACTGGTTTTTGGAAAGTACATTGTGAATCCATGGGACGTTCCTGGACCACTCTGCTCTCCTTACAGCTTTTCCTTCTCCTTTCCTTCAGTGTATTACATTTTATGAGCTCCTAAATGGGCTGATTTAAGTCACTGCAAATTAATCTTAGCATTTTGTCAGTTTAGGCTCCTGGTGTCCCCAAGACTTTGTTTCTGCTCAGCCCTGGAACTGTGTTCGCCCTGGGAGGCAGCAAATATAAACGGCCCTTTGACATGAGACATAGCAATGATCCGAAGGGCCAAAGCCCTGAGATGGGTGCCAAGTTGCCTTCTCCCAGCAGCAGCTGCTCAGGGAGCTATTGTGCCTTTACCCATCCCCTGGAGGGCTGTACACTCCTTCTCCAGCTCCACTTCTTAAGCTAGAGCTGAAGACTAAATCTAACAGGGCAACCTTTCCACCAAATGATGGCAGGCTAAGGGCAGACTTATAGCATGTGCTAAGCTCAGGACTGAATGCTGTGAAACCCAGCCCAGCCCTCCTCCACTGTGGCAACTTGGTAACTAGAGCTTTCACTCACACAGGTACAGCATTTTTCACCCTAAGAGGGCAAGTTCTTACCGCCCTGAACCCTCGCACAGCGCAGACTCGCAGCCTGGCTGCACGGAGGGATGCAGACCATGTTGCCCATTGAGGTCTCTCAATGGACCACAGCGCTCTTCCCTCCCACCCCAGGGCTGAACCTCCCCCGGCTGCTGGCACAACCTCAGGCTCAAGCCCACTCTTGCCAGATGCTCTTACCACAGCACCTTATCCTGGTGCTTGGTAGCTTGCAGAGAGCCTGGCTGGTTTTGAAGGCTGCCTTGAAAATGTCACCTAGTACAGAACATCCCCCTGCATCTCCAGCCAGCCCTGAGCTGGTCCCCTTGGAGACCAGGCTGTCCTGTACAGCTTGGACACTGGCCCACTGTCTGCAGCAGCAATATTACCCTGACTTTTACCTCCCCTTACAGAGTCTTCACAGCACCAGGCATGTAACTATTTCAAGCAGCTCACTGTACCAGATATTAATATGTTTAACATAGAGACATCTCGCTCAGCTTCCCCATGCATCCTCATTCCATCCAGTCATCAAACCCACAGAAAGCCTCAAGGCTGTGAATGCAACATCAAAATAACACAGGGCATTCTACTAATTTTTATTTTTTTTTTTAATTAAACTGCTTAAATTTAAGCAAAGCTGCTGTGCAGTTTTTCCAGACTTCCCACTGACGTGCTGCAGGGTTTGGGAAGCATGTCTCATAATTTCGATCTAGCTAGTTACAGACTCCAGTAGGTTTATTGCTTGTAATAATACACAGCCTTGGCTCAACTTTGTGAATCCATTGCTCTCCCTCAGAGATGAAATGTTACATTGAACATGTAAGTATTTTTAGCAGTGCTGTTCTCCTCCAATTAAGCTATAAAACCCAAGGGCACAGATATTCAAAGCATCTTTTCCCACCGTCAAGTGATCTGCCATTAGCCACAAATTACAGACTTACAGCAAGTATCAGCCCAGTGAGTACCAACGGGAACCAGCAGTGTGTACCCGCACCCTGATGGCAGCAAGCTTCCAGCGGGCAGGAGAGGCTTTGAACACAACACAACCACAACCACAACACTTTTGGGGTTGTTTGCTCCCTTTCAGATGCCAGTCATGCTTTCTCCTTTTCCACCCTGTATAAATGCATGCTGTCAGGCCTAATACAAGGTAAAATACAGCAGGCAACGGGGCCATCGCTGCGGGTACAATGCTGTTCAGGACAGCACACAACTCTGCCATAGCACCAGATGTTTGGCAAAGGGTTGCCTTCTCTGGGATAGAAAACAACCTGCTGGGTCAGATGGACGTGGGGTCAGACACCTTTCCCCAGGAGCTGTGGCAGCAAACCTACACTTCAAGTCTTGGGACGGAAAGCCTGACAACACAGGCAAGGGATTTTGCCAGCAAAAGCTTGCCAGGCTTAAAAACGGCAGTCTGGACATCTCCTGGCTGAGGAACTGAGAGCCAAGTATGTTCTAGCAGCTTACCAGTGATTTAATTTTTCTTTTGAAGTGCCAAGGAGATCAAAATAAAAGGCTGTTCGGTGTTGTTTTTTTTTTTTAAATGCCCTTCTTAGATTACCAGAAAATCCAGGCTTAGTTCTGGTGGGAAACAGGAACAAACTGTCCCTGTGGCAGCCACTGCCCAGTCCCTGACCCAAGCCTCTACATTAGGAGTAAAAAGGTGACACTGTGACGCTGAGAGGGCTTCAACTTCAACTTTTGGGTAGCTTTACATTACTTGGGCAGTGTCACAGAACATCAGGAGAATGGATCCGCGTTGCAGGGAGCTGCTCTGGGAACTCCAGCTCCTGCCTAATGAAAGTCAGGCTAGATAGTGCAAGGGTACCTTGTGGCAGGACAGAAAGCGTTATTGCAGGGTCTGATCCTGCCAAGTGGACAAGTCCTTTCAGCTCCCATCAGATTAGTGACAATGAAGGTCCTTGGTACTGCCCATAGTCCTCCAAAGTCCAAAGCAGTTGCCCTTCAGTAAACTGAAAGCGATCTCAAGATCAAGCCCAGTGCAAGTCATATTCCAGCAAGGGATGAGGGTGTTCTGGAAGTAGAAAACACATCTTATCTTGCTTAAACACGGAGCTTAAAAAAAGTATGAGTGAAGGTCATGAGCCAGGGCCAGAACTGGAAGTTTTAAACAACAGGGAATTGATCTCTTCAGTGTTTTTTTTCCTGAGCTTAGCTACACAATTCAGTATTTGACATAAGTGGAGAGAAAACAGTGATGGAGGAGACAAGCTGTAGTGCTCTCTGTTGGTATATGGGCAGAGAAATGAGAAGTTTCTACTGAGCTAAAGCTCTTAAATATGCTTGTAAGGAAGCTGGAAATTCCCTTCCCAACACTTCTTTTTTTTTTTTTTTTTTTCTTCTGTGAGAGGGGAAGCTTTTTTTCATATGACCTTGCCTGGACATGGACTGCATGTCGTGTGATTGACCCAGGAACACTCTATTTCCCACAGACTCTGCTTGAACATGCAATGCACTTCCAGGTTCTGGGAGACGGTGTAAAGTTCAACCAAGGATCACTCTGTTTAGCTGTGCTGGGGGCTTTTAATCCCAGTGGGTCAAAATGTTTAGAGTTAAAGAGGTTACAGGCTTTTCTGAGGGAGTATTAAAACTCCATCTGTCAAATCACTTGCATAGAAGAAATTTATAGAGTCTGCCAGCAGTACATTAAATTACTGTTTTCTTGTCTTGAATTTAGTAGCATGCATTGTTTTCATGTTGCCCTAGGAGAATAATTAATCTGTGGCAAATCCATGCCTATAAAAATTATAACAACACTAGTAAAGAAATTCAAGGAGACACACGTTGATGGGAGCCACATCAAGAAGGCTCTTGGCAAAGCTGTCAGAATGCCTTAGGGGCCTGATCTTTTCAGAAAGCCGTCTAAAGGACATGAAACCTGCTTCATATTCAGTTTAACGGTGTGCAAAAAAACCACTTGCAAGCTTTGCACATTAGAAGGAGAACAAAAAAACCAAACCAAACCAAAAAAAACCTACAGAGCTTTTTCTCAGGTTCTAAACAAGTTTGAAAATGAGGAAGTTTGGTAATGCAGTTTTCCAGGAAACCTCAATGTCACTCCCTGACACTATTGTTCCATACTTCAGTATATAATACAGATGCAAGTCTGATAAATTAAGGGCCTCACAGATTGTTTTCGTTCCATTTACAGGAGAAAAAGCAGTGCAGGAACACAAGTGACATCTGCTGTGAGACAGACCACTTCAGCTGCTTCAGTTGCTTTGAAGAAGGTGAACCTAATGCCAGTGTTTGACAAGGGAGAGGTGTAAGGCTGACGTTGAAGCAATATCATGTCTAGGACACGATAAGCATTGCTCAAATGCTCGTTATTGAAATACCTGAGCCGAGACAGCTTTCTGCTCCCTACGTTTTTGATAAAGCAGGTATTTCTGTTGACTTGCACCAACAAGTGCTGGGCGGAGGGGTGGGACAATCTTCACTGGAGCAAGTTCTTCTGTGAACAAAGGAGTGCTGAAACTCAGGTTCCTCCAGGCTCAACTCTCTGACCTTGACGTTCCCTGCTGTACTAACACACAGGCCGCTCTCCATCTACAAAATACTCCATATCCACTAAAATACTTAAGATGCCATTTCCTCATCTCCAACCCTTTTTCCCTCCTGTGACTACCTCGGCTTCTCCCACACATCCATCTGGCCCCCACTGCAACACCTTCCTCACATACCCCCCTCCTGTCCCAGTGTGACAGCAAGGCAGGAGGCAGCAGAACTTGGGTGGATTTTAAAGTGTGCTGAGTGACTGCTGCCTAACAGGGTGAAAGCAGCCACGTTTCCCAGTGCTAAAAGGAGGTCTGTCCCCTGCCATTGTTACGACCACTGTCCTTTAGCAAAAGGGCATGAAATTGGGCAGTGGACTGAAAGGTGACTGGGGACAGGGAGCAAACCCCCTCAAAACAGTTTGTGCATAAGAACATTCAATGTGATCAAAACATCTTGAAAAAATTAAGGCAACCTTCACTACAAGCTATTTTCTTGAGCAGATAATTGGAAACACTAGGGAAAAAATGTGAGATAGCTAGTTTGGGGAGTTTCAGTCTTTGATGCTGGAAGAGGAACAACAGACAGGCTTGCAGTATGAAGCAGCATAATAGTACTAACCTTTGTACTTACATTTTTGGTTTTCTTTAATAGCTTAATAAATTAGATGCACTCCTAGGAACTTCAATCATATAAAAGGAAAATGTTTATTGGGGTGATAAACAATGAACCCTGATGTCTCCCAGCAGGCAGGACTGGCCAAAAGAGAAAAGGGAAAAGAAAAATCAGAGAACCACAGAACTGCTGAGATTGTAAAGGATCTCTGGAAGTACTCTGAAAAGCCTAAATATTACAACTGAAACTGAATGCAACACAAATACTTGACTGAATCAGGCCCAAGACTGTTGCTTCCCAAATGCACAGTGGTGTGCACAATTCTGCTGTTTATTTTGGTAGCAGGACTGGTGCTGATGTGGTTATTGCAGAGGGAGAGAGAAGGGCAAAATATCAACCTGGTTTAACACTAAGTGCAAGATGGGCAGTAGAATTCTGCTCAGCTCTGGTACACATGTTGCAGGGACTAGCAAATGCAAAAAGAAAGACGAAAGGGAGAGAAGTCTGAAACCTATTTGTGAGGAGCTCCACCACTTCTTCCTTATCAGTAGTTTTCAGACGGAGCCTTTGTCTTCGTGCCTCTGTAACCCCCTTTCCACCCACACACATTCCTTTCCAGCAATGCTGCTTTATTTGGCTTATCATTGTCTTTTTGTTAAATCCACTTAATTGGTGCATTTAACTCTTTATGTTCCTTAATAGTCCCTCTGATATCACTTGTTTACTGAAAAAGCAGTCATAGCCTTAAGCATAACATTTCAAAACAATATCTAGATTGAGAAAAGTCTTGACAGTCCCAGTGTTCAGCTGTGCTAGCTCCATTAACTCACATACACTTCATAAACCACTAGGCATGATACGGCAAGCTGGACTTTATGAGCTGCAAACCTGTCCAAGTCAAAGTCTGCACACAACCAGGGTATTTCCAGAAATACAAAGCCTACTTTTTCATAAGCTCCTTTAAAACAACAAAGCTGCATCCCTCTGCAACGAACTATACTGCTTTTACTGCATCTGTTGCAGATCAGAGGGGATCCTCTCTGTGCTGCTCAAAGTGTGATTAGTTTACCATGTATGCCAGATCTATCAGGAATCTAAGGAAGAAAATCCCAAGTGGGAGAGATGCCAGCAAAAAACCCTAATGCCAATATAATTATCTCAGGAAGAAAAAAACCCAAACATATTCCTTTGGCAATTTGGAGAACTGCTGCAAGCTTTACACACACAAAAATGCACCAAACTCAAGGCACCATCAGCTGCATCTGCACTGGGAACTTTCTCAGTGTAATCCCCACCCAACTTTTAATAGTGCAGCCAAAGTCTGCTCAGACACTGCCAAAAGAAGCACACAGCTTCAATACAGAACAGGAGGCTTCTCCTTGGTAAGTCTTTTTGTTGGGGGCCTGGGGGACAGGGGGAGGTTGTCTTTTATGAGTTTTTCTCCACAAGAATTACTGTACTACTGCAAAAGTACTAGTATACTGAGATGCTAAAGCACCTTTCACTGCAGGTGTAATACTACAGGTAAAGCCAGGCCCAGAACCCACATGTCAAGGCACCAGCAGAAATGCAAAAGGCTAGACCAGTCAAAAGCAGGACTGTGCAAGGGTACAACCACCTACATATCCCTCTGCCAGTGGTTCTGTTGGTCAGAGCACAGCACTACTAACACTAGCAGAAACCTGTCTTACAGATATAACTGGGAAAAAAAAGGCTTTGTTTTATTTATATATTTTATATATATATATATATATTTATAGATATTCTCAAACCTGTTTGTAACTTCTGGATGGAAACGGTAAAGCCCCTTTAAACACAGGACGTGAGAGGGAAATCGGGAAAAAAGCCAAAACCAACTGCAAAATCTCATATAATGCCACGTGTTCTTAATCCAGAACAGTGTTCTTGTGTGACACCATGTTCTTGCTCGGAAGCAAGGTACTGAGCAGGGTGTCTCCCATGAGGCTTTGGCAGAGAAGAGGCTCCATGGCCCTCCCCTGCTGAAGGCTGCAGGCCCCACTTTTGTCGGTGAAATCAGCATATTTCTGACATGGTAACAACATGGGTTAAATTCCTAGCATGAACCAGGCGAGTTGTAGATTTAACACATTAACATGTTCTACCAGGGGAAAAGCTGAAGTATTTTTAGCATGGCCTGAGTGTTTGTCTCTGCAATGTTCTGGCCTTTTTTGGAATTTTTAACTCTGGAAACAAATACAATACCCTTTGCAATAGTGAAACACCATCTATTGTCTTTTATTGTTTGCCACAAAGACAACTGCGAGTTGTACTTCTGAATACATTAAAGGAGAAACATAAATCAGCTACTTTTGACGCAGCTTTCCCCCTTCACACCAACCACCAGACAGTTCACTTACTGTTTCCTGAATTCCTACCCATGCCCCCCAGCCTTTCCTACTTACATGCTTAACTCTGACAAAATCCCAGTGGAATAAACATTTTTCTTCATTATGAAATTCAATCCCGAGTTGTTGCTTGAAGGCATTGCCCCTCACTCTCCTGTTTGAAACAGCATGCAAGCGCAGTAAGAGGGGTCAACAAAACACACTTGCAAACTGCATCCCATGCAACTGCTCTCTAGTCCTGCCCCCTCACACAGTCACTCTGTCTGATTTCCATGGTATGTCAGAGAGAGGTATCTGATGTCAGTACATTTGTTTTTGTCACATTAAAAACCCACAGCTGACAATCCCCTCCACCACGCCAGGCTGGGGCAGAGCCCAGCAAGTCAAAAGTTATGTATAAAGGAGGAGATGGAGTTTAAGCACAAATGTAACAAGAAGAATCAATGCGAGTCTGAGGACTGAAAGCAGAATCACATTGAGTGAAGGAAGGACTCGTCCCCTCTATTTTCTATCCCATTTCAAATAATATCCCCTTCCTCCTCCCTTCTGCCTGTCACTAGTATAAGCATGCAACACAGCTGTGAGTAAAAGATGTATGACAGTCCACACTGCACACAGCTGCAATCAGTGTGCTCAGGGACTGGCAATGTCCACGCCACACACACAAGTCACCCAGCGAAACAAGACTCTTGAAAGGATTAATGGCAAGAGGCTCCTGTGGCTGCAAAAAGGAGACTGTGGTCGATCATCTGCTCCCAGCTGAAGGGAGAGGTGAACAAGCCTTTTTTTTGTCCCAGTTCTTCTCTTCCTCCTCTTCAGAGATTGCCATTACCACTGCTTCTGGAGTGGGGGAGGAGATGGGGTAGGAGGGTTGCACTTGGTGACTTGGATTCATCTCTCAGGGAGCAGGACAAAGAAGATAGCCTTGAGGAAGTGACCAAAGCTGCAAACAGCAGCCACGAGCCAGTGGGAGCGAAGGCTGGGGTCAGTATTCACCACACATTTTGTGATGTCTGCCTAATGAGGAGGGAAGAGAGATCATCAGAGAGATGCCCAGAACCACATCAGCCACCGCAGCAGGCTCTCCCGACCCCACAAGCTGCAGCACTGCCCCACCACTGCTGCAGCACCACTTTGCCACACCATCAAGGCTCAAGAGCTCTGCAAAATACATTTTCTTCATTCTGCATCAACAAGGCAAAGTATCCTCCTTTTCAGCCACCCCTGGGGAAATAATGCTACAAGATTGTCAAGCATTTTCCATACTGAATAGTTGAATAAAAGAAACTTTCTTCCCCTGGACTAGGAAACCTTGGCAATGTCAGCATTCTCATCCTTTTCTGTAAAGCAAGATGCTTCCTAGAGTTTGTCCTGTTTAATATCAGCTCAAGTTGCTTGCACTTTTTGTCTTGCCTTAATGTTTTATTTGGAATTCATTCAAGCAAGCCAAACCTCAATTTAAATCTAAAGCAATGCAAGCTTTGTTTGTGGAAATACGTATGCTGCCAGAGATGCCTCCCAGACGCGTGGGCCAGATTTAAAGATTGCTTGGGCAGCTGGTTTCAAGTATTAACAAGAATAGAAGCTGGCCTGCAATGTACAAAAAAATAACAACAGTCCAGCAAATTCATGAAGACAAGATCTCGGCTGGCATTGGGAGGAGAAAGTGGAAAATATCTGGACGATACAGTGAACAGGTCAGAGGTGGAGAGAAAATTGCATCTTCTGGTGGGGGGAAGAAAGTTCTGCCAGCAACATAATTGAGTTTGTGGTAAACCTCAGCCTAGCACAAGGAGATACAGACTGTAGTTCTGTGACAGAGGGTGCACCATTAGCATATCAACTTGATGTGATTTTCAGAAACAGCTTTTGGGTGGCAAATGTGAGCAAGAATTGGGTCACAAGGAAGGCAAGTATTCATCAGCCCCAAAAGCTTTTTCTTTACAAGCTTAGTTCAGCAGTCTTCCAAGCTTGTCTTCTGACACAAATCTCACTGCCCAGGCAGAGGGAAGTCAGACTTTCAACCCTGAGATGTTCCTCCTGTAAAATGGGACATAAGAGCTGCTAAATACTCCAATAATCTTTTCCAGTATTGTGTTCAAGACATGGGTGAGCCTCACTTGACCGACCTTGGCAATAATTAGAAGAAAACAAAAGGAGGATTGAAGGGACAAATCCCCATATCTGGTTAGCGAGTACAGCTGCACTAATGAACTCCATCATCACCTACAGACCAAAGGTCTGTTGACAGCAGCCTCAGTAGCCTCCCACACAGTTCCAACAGTTCCTCCCTCACAAGGAAGTCTGAAAGGCTAGCACGCTGAATCACAATGAACTGCTGTTCTCTCAGGAGCATTAGGAGATGCTGAGCCCATGAATAATTGACAAGTAGAGATTGAAGGAGGAATGAATACAGGCACGCAAGGATGGGAAGAAACAGGATGACAGGAGGAAGCTGAATCAGCATATGGAGTGTCCTGAGGCTGAACACCAAGGTATGGAAATGTTGTTGCCTATAGCTACAAAAGCACAAGCAAACGTAGCAAGCAGCCAAGATAGCACATAACAGAAGATGCTGCAATGTAGTACCTGTGGTATGGAGGAAAGTAAAATGGGTCTGCCTAAATGCTTTCAGTGATGGTTTAGTAAACTCACCCTGTTTGCATTTGAATAAAGCCTGAACTGATCCAGCCTGTCCGATTTTAGGGGCCTGCATGGTGTCATATTTAAAACACAGTTGTGTCGAGCTGTCTTTAGGCCAGAGAAGTCACGATGTGTAGGTACTTGTTTGAACATGTATTCAGATGTTAGGGTAGCTAATCAATAAAAAACCTAAACTCTGAAGGCCTCATGTGAAACAGCACAAGGCCCAAAGATGCACAACACGTTGATTATAGCTGCAGAGGGTTAACTTCCAGATGAGAAAGTGTGAACTCCTTAAAGCTGTGCTATGCTTTACCAAGGGCAATGACTTCACTGTGGCTAATCAAAGAGGAGCTGCCGACAGAAGCACTCACACATTTGTACTTGCTTGTTTAGATAAACAAAATCATTCTGCTGTTTAACAATTGCCTTAGCGGTTATCATCCAAATAAGCACAACTGATAAGGCACTGGAATTGAAAATTTCAAAGCTACTTAATAAAACAGGTCTTTGAGTCTTATGAGGCACTGATAAACTGTTGCAATGGCAGTTTGATCTTTGCTTGTTAATTATTCAAACAAGTTCAAGTCACATGCTCTTCTTTGTAGCAAATGCATTTAACAGCTGCTAAAAAAAAATCATAAATCTTTCTATTCTACTGTAACGCCACTACTGAGGCTGCAAACTCTCCCCAGGGAGAGAAGATGTCTCAAAGGGTTAAATGTTTCTTGTTTCTTCTAAGAGGTTTGGTTTGGGTTGGGCTTTGGGGGGTAGGGTCTTTCTCCACCCTATGAAGGCATTATGGGAAGCTACTGCCAAGTGGAGAATTTCAAATGCCTTTCCAAGGTCTCCACGGTGGCTTTTCCAAAACAGCTCAGAGCATGGTGGTTCCTCTTGGCAGCCTCAACCTGAGCCGATGCGTAAGAGACTGGGGCCATGTGCACAGGGGAAACAAGGACTCCATGCCAAGACAAACCAACAGCCAGCCAAGTCAGGCAGCAGATGTAAAGGTCCCCACTACAGAGCTGTTTCGTCTGGCCCATTTGTGAACAAGGCTGGGAAATTTCACAGTACAGTACCCAGATCGAGAGGAAGAACGTTCAGGGAAGCACAGCACAAGATACCAATAGGATTTGCAGCCCTTCCCCAGACTCACTTCTAGAGGAAAAATATCTCCTTGTTCCAGCCCAAAATTGCTGATAAGGGTACTGGAGACAGGCTATAATCAGGACAACCCAGCAGCTTTTACTGTTGCTTTGTTTGATCGAGGACAGTGAGACTGGCTTCCCTTTCTTAGGGCCAGATCCCAAGAGCAAGCAGCATAGGTTCAGCAACTCCAATAGAAATGTGCTGGCCATCCAAAGAGGGAGGATCCGCAGAAGGAGCTAGCAGTGGACAGGACTTATCTCTTCAGCTGCAAAGAACCACTTCTGGTCTGGGAGTGGGTTCTGCGTGTTTGCTATGCAACAAACTTTCCAAAAATATCCGCTTGGAACTATCAAAACACCCTGTTTTGAACTCCAAGAATGCAATACAAAAATTAAACCAAGATGCTAACTTATCAGAACACGCATGTTTTACCAAAACAAAAAAAAAAATCAGTTGGAAACTAGCAGGAGGCGTGTTCCTATGCAACATTTCAATTTTAATGAAACTGGATTTTTTCCAAAGGAAAAATTGTTTCAGAGAATACATTTCAATCCACTCTACAGGTACCCAATTAAAGTAAGCCTCAGATGATACTGAGCCAGGAATTTCACAGGCAGGAACAGTGCTACTTAAACAGTCGCTTTCCCAGGATATCCTCTTCACCTACCTCAGCACAATTATTTGTGTGGATGCAAAATTAAATAGATCGGGGCATTCAAATCAAAGGTTACTTTTCAGCCCAACCAAACAGTTCCCTGACTAGTTGGCCTCGAGGTCACAGTTTTAGAGAAGGCAGGGATGATTTAAGCTGGCAATGACACTTCATAAATGCAAGAGATCCAAAATCAGAACAATGCTACTGTTCTAGTTGCCCTTCATCAAAAAGGTGCCTTCGCTCCTGGAGAAAACAGGTGACTGAATCAGCTACAGGCGCACCTGGGAAGTCTCAGTACAGAAAAGCAATGCTCAGTTTGGAAAAAGACATTCCCCTCTCCCCAGGTCTGTGCAGGGCAGGGAGCCTAACCATTTCCTGATGGCTCATGAATAAATACTGCCTTTTGGAAAGGAGGGAATGTGCTCCTGTGCCTTAGTCTGGAAAGAGTGCATGCCTTGGGAACAAGATGTCCCATGAGCTCAGTGGTGTCATATGGCAATATTTAGCTCCAGGCAGCATCTGCCAGGCAGTACACCAAAGTGCTTTTGGTTGTATCACTCAAAGGAGTGTCTATATGCTTGCCAGAAAGTCACAGAGATCCTGGTACATATGTGTACCACCCAGCTGCTAACTGCTAACATAGCCAGGCAGTCCTCTCAGTCTTCTGGGAAGGTCACTAGAAAAGTGTCAGCTGACCTAATGCATACAGGTCATCAAGTGACTCAGTATGAAGTGTTCTGGGAAATACATACATTGTCGATGTGGCGTTGAGGGACATGGTTTAGTGGTGAACTTGGTAGTGTTAGGTTAACAGTTGGACTTTATGATCTTAAGGGTCTTTTCCAGCCTAAATAATTCTGTGATTCTGTGTCTGGCTATTCCACAGCACCAAAGCCCTTGCTCTGAACCATCCTCCAGAGAAGTATTTCCCATTGGGTATAGAGAGAACCAAAGAAATCAGATGCTTAAAGCCATATGATATGGAGCACACTCCAACGCAGAGCAGCACTGTGTCTTACCCACAGCCTCAGAACAGGCCAGTGACAGAGCCACAAGCCCTCCTACTGTTGATGGGTGTTATGAGTGCCCTTCAGAGCATAAGTGTGCTACAATTTGACCTATATCAGAAGTTATTCCTGGAGCATCATCAGGGTAAGGTCAGGGAATGGCACAAACTAATGGGTTTTAATATCCCTCTAATATTCCTGACGGTGGTAAGTCACCATAAATATAATAAGCTTTGACTTGGAGAACTGGGGGGGCAGGTGAAAGGTAAATTAAGTTGGCAGGCCTGATTTTTTTCAGTTTCTAGAAAACAGCTGATGCAGAGAATGACCCCTGTTTCAGTCTCACACTATAACCAGCTGGCAGCTCTAGAGATGTTCGGGTCAGGAACAGAATAGGCCCTGGTGGGTCAAGATTGAATTAGTCTTGCACAGTTACACAGGAAGCTGAGGGCCAGAATAGCTGCTGTTGTTCAAGAACAGGACCACGAGGCAGTAACAGAGCTAAGTGGAGTCTAGCACAAGTGCAAGTAGGACAGTGGTGGCCATAAGGCTGTGGAAGAGAATCTCATTCAATGGTTTTCCGCATAAAGCTGCAGTGGGGGCACTCTCACTTTCATTAACTGGGATATTTTCTGGTCTGCATATGTTGAAGCAAGCTTCATCAGATAACATCTCTTACCCAGCCTCCTCTTCTTTTCAGCCATGTCACCAAGGTCTTGCGGACAAACTCTCCCAGGCAGTCTACGATGGTGTGAACCATGGCTGGCTGTGCATGCCGTACACAGTCCACTGCCAGCCCAGCTGCCACAGCGTAAAGGGACACTACCTTGCCCCATGTTATGCCTATGAAAAGAAGAAAGGTCATTCAGATTTACACACGCAGACATAGCTCAGTTCTGAATAATCAAAGGAAACAGCTCTCCTTCATTACATGTGCCCATGCTGCATGTGCGCAGCTCTGAGTTCAGGTGCAGCCACAGTTCTGCATGCTCTCCACCATGGGGGAAAAGAAATACTAGGGGACCAGGACTGGAGAAAATTATCCATCTGGAAAAGCAGAATTAAATGATCTGAGCTGGGCATAGTTTGATCCCCTCTCAGCACTGGGTGCATAGCTTTGGAGAAAGCAGTCCAAAGGCATCATCAGAATAGGGAGGATGTGCACCACTACGTTTTATATTGTCATTAACTCTCAGCCATGCACAAGCTGCACAGAAGGCAATTCAATTCAGAGTCTGAGCAACCTGGGTTTTTTGTCACCAGCACAACTCTTGTATACTCTTTAGACAAAGCATTCCTGTTTTTTCTAGATCAGACTGTTCCAATGTGACATGGAAAGCACACATGAGGTAAGCATCTTCAGTCAGTTCTACCATGACAGAACAGCAAAAAAGGGAGGCAAAGCTACAGGGCCAAGAGGGTTGGCATCCTCCTTGATGTAAGGAGTATGCTTTAATCTCCACCTGAAAACCGGGTAGCTTCATTGGCCACCCTGGCTACAATACTTACCATTGCATATCCTATCCCACTGAAGGCAGTGCAGAGACACAGTGTCAGTCAGTTATCTAATCTCCCAGAAAACAGCCTTCCTGCTAAGCTGACCTGCCAGTAGTGAAGGCTCTATGGAAGTTGTCCCGGTAGCGGTCATCTTCCTGTTAGTGCTAGTGATAAGCACTCAAGCTTAGTTCTGGGTACCAGCCAGACTCCCTGGGTCTCCCCAGCACTTTGGCAACACCACTGAGCATAAATCCTCCATGCTTAAACATTGCAGCCAGTGTCCCTCATTGGGCTTTTATGGGGACCAGTGACTTGGAAATGCAACCTTTCTGCAGCCTACCACAACACAATGGTGCATGGATTTCCTTTGGATCCACTAGGAAGTTGATTTTCCCCCCTTACTTTATTATCTGGAATAGCAGTATTTGACAAGCATGCCGTGAAGTATTTTACAGTGTTAGGTCTCTATGGAATCTGCCCAAGGTCTCTCCTAAATGTAGCCAGAAGCCAAGTGAAGTTGCAGCATTTAAAAACCACACAAAGCCGTTCTTGCTGGGTTGCAGCAAGAAAGAAAACACGTGAGAGGGGGGACTAGTTCAGTCACTAGATCTAAGGACCAGAAGAGGTTAAACACGCAATCAGAAAAACTGGAAGTGCTCAGCAATCTATCAGCTAAGAAAGCAAACCCTTAAATACTATTTAAACAAAGTGAAGAGTCTCCCTCTTCCCTTCATTGCACTCCCAGATCTCCAGGCACCCTGACCCATCTCTCTGGGATGGAGTTCCAGACTGCTCACACCTGTTCATAGTGCAGCAGAGCTCCTCACATTCCTTTAAAATACGTGCAGGTTCCAAAATCCTTCCACTTAGTGCCTCAAAAGGGACACTCACAGTAACAGTTTTAGGAATTGCTGGCTTTTTTTTTTTTTTTTTTAATAAAAAAATACTAAACTTTAGAGAAACTGTTCATATATCAGTCACAGGAATGGCTTGTTAGACTGAAAAAAATCCATTCAGTGTTCCACTTTTCCATTTTTCACTCATGACTGATATAAGATCAAAATCTACAGATGATCCCTTTTGTGAGGCTCTGTAGCAACAGTAACATCAGTAGCTCGAGTTTCCTTTGATACCCTGTCCTTCATCAGCACTATGTCCAAAATCAGAGGAATTTATTAATATAGGCAAAACAGCAGTTATTCTTACACTGATTGTATTTTCTGAGTAGGCCCTGTGATGTCCATTCCCCAGAGCTGTCACTCAGGAAGTTCACTGCCTATGCAGTATTCACACTATTTATCTGCCTTCCTTACATTGTGTGTCACCATGACAGCCAGCAGAACGAGGCAGGAAAAGGCTACAAAACCAAATGAGAAAATACTAGACAGAGGGCTTCTCCCGGCAAGAAAGAGGCTGTCCTGTTGCAGGTCAATATGCCTCCACCCAGTGAAAGAGGCTTTAAGGGGTTACCTCTTGCTGATCACAATCTCCTGGACCAGAGCCTCAGCTGGCTTATACCCAGCTTTCATGTAAGTTGGTTTTTACAGTTCTCCATCCCTGAAAAAAATGTGGCTCCTTACATCTCAAGTTACATGAACCAAAGTTATCCAAAATTCCAGGGAAGAGTTCACTGGCTTATTGCCAAACTTTTACTGACAGCAGTCTTTCTTTCTTAAGTATCTGAAGCAAGTCCATTAGCTTTGAAATATTTACATGGCAGTAACTAAGACTGACTCAGGGCTGAAGCCACCCTGGTAGAGAAAAACAGCTGCAGTCTAGATCGACTTTGTTTTAAACCCAAGTTTCCCTTTCCAACAGAAGAAAAATTTATCCACAACCTATGAAAAATAAAGGATCAATAAACCCCTGATTTCCCTAACACACAGGAAAGCAGTTTGCTCTCCAGACATGCCAGTCCAGGCAGGGAGGATGGAAAGAAAGCCTTTCAGCTCTGGCTTCCCTGCCAAGGTTGCTGTGTAGTGGTGCTTGCTGCAGGACTCACATGAGGTGAATGCTTCCCCAGCACAGGACCTCTCCCTTTCACAGGGACAGCAGAAAGAAGGCAAGCTGTTGACAGGTGCTTATCGTGGTGATGGATGTGAAGGGCTCAGCGGTCACTTCCCATTATGCTCCTCTCTACAGAGCATGCCTATAAGGGTCAAATCAATCTTTCAGTCTGCTTTTCCTGTTAGCAGCAGAGCTGGGCCATGGATGTGGGAGAAGAGGAAATATCCTCCTGATTTCTTTGCATGGTAACTCCTGTTGCCGCTGCTAGAGGCAGAAGATGGACACAGCTGGCCGGGCTCCTCACCCGAGACAGCAGGTACAGCTGATGCTCTTGTTCACACAAGATGTTGTAGGGGAGGTCTGAAGCAACGGGAGAGCAGACACTCTCTAGACAGCTGCTCTAGACCAAAGCTGGGCCATGCCTGTGGCCAGTACCCCTTCCCCAGAGGGGCTCCAGCAGCTGCCCAGCTGCAGGCAGGGCAGGACAGGGGAATAAGCCACAGCAGTCCCTACCTGCACTTTCCTAGGACACCAGCCCCAGTAACTTTTCTCTCTCAAGGACTCCCTCAGCAGGAGCAGAGGAGCACAATCTATTGAGAGGGCAGTGCTTCTGACCCCTGCGATGGCCAGGCCAGGGTCAGGATGACACTAGCCTGATGCATCCCTAGGCATAAGCTGGAATTGCATCTGGCTAGCGCACATGAGCAGAGAAGACACATTATCTTGCATCAAATTCCTTGGAAGGTCTGTCTACCATCCACATTGGGTGAAACGGCCACTCATCGCTAAGCCAGACAACCTATTCACAGCTTCCCACTGCACAGACTAGCGTGCACAGGGGCTAACAAGAGGAAATGGGAAACTGGTCCAGAAAGGAGTGACCAAAACACAGAAAGCTCTGAAACTCCTGCTCACAGAGATGAAACAAAAGGACACGGAAAAAGTGAAAAGCTGCTTAGAGTGCTTTTTAAAAAATAAGAAATACAAGTTGCAGATTCAAGGCCAGTCATGGAACTGAAGGTATGTAAACACTGGCAAACACAGGGGAAAACAAATTAGCAGGAGGGGACTCAAAAGTGTTCCTGGCGCTTATCAGCTTGGCTGTCCCAGGGGAGAGCTCAAGAAGCTGTACAGAGCTCACATGACTGTACAGTCTCCGAGCACCACACTATCCAAGGTTACTAAAATAAATTTCCCTTTGCTCCACTCAGCATCAAAGCCTAACTTGCAAATCAGACCTGGTTCTCCCAAAGAGAAACATGATCAAGTGCTACATTTCAACAGCTGGCAGAATACAGCCAGTCACAATATAGTTTCCTTTGATGGAGAGAAAAAAGCCAGGAAGGATGTGCATAAGGCATGAAGCTCAATTCATAAGGCCTAAGGGATGAGGAAGCAGTGGGATGCATTTCTAACAGCATTTGCTCCTGTAGGGGAAAGTATTTTCACCTGAGAACCCATTAGTCATGCATCCCTGTTCTGCAGGGTTCACTTCGGCCCAAGCACTCTTGGTTAAAAACTGTTGAGAGCCCAAACCGATACAAAACCAAGAAGAAAGCTTTTGGAGACCCCTCATGCCTAGCAGCTCTTACCAACTGGAGGAAACTGTTTCCTTTAAGAAAGGAAAATGCATCTCCCTTTTTTTTTTTTTTTTCCACCAAATGACCCTTTCCTTCTGAGATTTATTTAAACAGCTAATGTAAATGCCAGCTCAGCCAGGCCCCAATCTAAAGCCTGTTAAAGTCACTGGAAAGTCTCCTGCTGGCTGCAGAGCAGCTTTGGGCCACACACCAGAACCAGTGGTATTGTCACAGAGGTGAGGCTGCTGCAGATCCTTCAACATCCAAAGTAGGTCAGGGCTCTGGGATGCCAGTCTCCACAACTCCACAGAAGGGCTCTCCTCACCCTGAATAACCAACAGGTTGTATGGGAAGAGTGAAGCAAAATACATCTTGAGCCTTGCCGTGCTCTGTGACCTGCTCACTTTCTCCCTATATTTCTCCCTACATAGGGTCAAAAACTGTAAATCTTGCTGTAATTTGGATTCAAGTTGTCCTTGCTACACCACAGAGAAAAGCCAAACCTGAGACAACTGGAACAGACAATGCTCTGAAGTCAAATATAGTACAAGGTATGTACTCCTGCACTGGGACCAACAAGGATGCCAGATGTCGTTGGTCTTGCCTTCTTGAGAGCTCCATCTAGGGCCTGTTCTTAGTTAAGACTTGACAGTGTGGACAGGAAGCAAACGCAGCCAGAGCTACAGTGTGAAGACTCAAAGCCATACCAGTGTGTGAAAGAAGCCCATGTAAAAGATTAAGGAGAAAACCTCTCCAGGAAAATAGGGTCAAAATCCCCCACTCCCTTGCTGGAACGGCATTGCGAGTGACTAGTGGGGCTCCCCAGACTGTCTAGGCACTGCAGTGTCAGACTGTAGCTGTTTTCTTAATAAAGTGGATGGTGAAAAACAGGCTGAGATGCTTTAGCCATTGGTAATTGGCATGAAAACTCAGACTGCACTTGAGTCCCTGGTTTCCTTTGCTCAGTAAGAGCCTCTTTCCTCCGCACTATGGAAAAAAAATAGGAATGAATGTCTGGCTGCCACAGCCAGCTCCAATTTACTGGATTTATCATTAAATGCTGAGTCTTG
Organism: Falco punctatus; assembly: GCF_963210335.1. Classification (NCBI taxonomy): domain Eukaryota; kingdom Metazoa; phylum Chordata; class Aves; order Falconiformes; family Falconidae; genus Falco; species Falco punctatus. The sequence goes on from NC_137593.1 coordinate 29,299,743, forward strand.
AGACTGCAGTTGGGATCCAGGAATGTTCAAAATCAGCAGACTCCCCCCGCTCTGCCACACAGCAGCCTTCCAGCAAGAGAAATTACAATAAATGAATTGATCAAAGCAATTGAACACATGGCCCCAGCTTCATACTCACAGGTCATCCTGTTAGTTGCTTGGAGGCAGAGATGAGAAAGCAGGAAAAAAAAGGAGCATGCAGAGCACTGGGAAGTTCTGAATCCACCCCATTTGCAGCCAACCAACTGCCAGCCATTTATGCAGCATGGTATCCCCAGATACGGGGCAGCACCAGCAACAGAGCTTGAGCCTGGGCTTCTATCATGTTCCCAGAGTCTCCAGTATCGTCAGCCTTAAAGGGCTGAGTCCAGATCCCATTCATACCACACTGAAAACCCGAAGTTTAGAACCAAGAGTTACAATTTCTAGCTTTACTTTCAACAAAAACATTTTAAGCCATCCATGCTTTTCACTTGACTCCTGAGCTGAGAAGCTGGAGAACACCAAAAAAATGCAGGTCTCAATGAATCTGTCAGTATACAATGGTGAGAGCAGGACTCCCAGAAGCCAGCAGGGCTTTCTCCCCAACATCATGCTTATGCAGCATAGCAGCACACAAAGTCTGCTCCACCTGCAGCTATCCACCTTTCTGGCTTAATTCCCTGTGTCACTTCAGCTTTGGAGGTGGGGCCATTCTGATGTAGTCAGCTATAGTCATCTAAGAAGGTAAACTACTTACCTGCAATGCAAATACCCGAGCCTGCAAACTTGACCATTTTTCTGTAAGTCTTGATGCAAGTAAAGCTCAGCACTAAATGACAAGACAGGGCACCTGCACTTTGAAGACAGCCACACTCAGATATTCCTGCCACACTTGCCCAGCTCTCTTGCTCAGAGAGCCCATATGGTCTCCTCCCAAGCCAGCGCAGTGCAACGGCAATCTGCATTCCAGGTATACTCTGAAGGATGCTGAGGGCTGCAGTGCTAGCCACAGAATCCAGTTCCATCCATCTCCTATCACACTGCATCAATCTCCCTGATCCAGGGAGTAAATCTGCCCTGCTCAATCTGCCAGTAGCCCTACTTGAGGAGTCCTTCTCAGAGATCTGTTTTGTCATCTGTTGTGATTCTGGAAAGGATCTGTGATCTGTACGACAACACACCAAATCTGAAGTCCAGGATGTCAGCACAGGGCTTCTCCAGGGTGTCAGTGGTTCCCGTGCAGTTCATATGCATAAAGAAGCACAGCTGATTGTGAAGATAAAAAAGTTTTGAGTGAGGAAGCCTATCTGAAAGAAAAACAGAAACCTGGACTTCTATCCTGTAGCAACTACTCCCAAAGTAACAAGCATCACTGTCGTCTGCGACACTTCCTACGTCGATGTCACTGGATCCAGTGCTTTCACACTACTATGCCACTAGCAAGTGGTTGTCTGGTTTTTCTCCTTATTTTTTTTTGTTTTGTTTCCAGTCTCTAACATCTACTGTCCCTTCCACGGACAACACAAGACGTTGCAGAAAATGTATGACTGTGTCACATGTCAGGACTTGCCTCACATAAATCACTACGTAAAATGTTTCTCTTTCCTTGATTCCCACAGACTGCATTCCCAATTGGACAGGGACTGTTTTCAGAGGAGGCTGAGGTTCCCTTGCAGGAACACAGCACAGAGCATATCTTTGGTTTTGACAGTCATCTCTGGGATCAGTCAAACAGAAAGGAACATTCATGTCTAAGCAGTGAGAAAGCTCAAAGCACCTGCTTGTCCGGAACAGCTAGCCTTGAGGGCCAAGACTCTCAGAGTATGAGAAAAGAGAAGCAGCAACTGGAAGCAGCAGGCTCCATGGCAGTTCTGGCTACTGCTATGGGAAAGGAAGCCAGAAAGAGAGGAACTCCCTTGTGATGAGTTGGTTCTGGCTCCTAGCATCAGCAGCATGAGCTGGAACAAGGCAGACTCCCATGTAATGAATCTTCTCCAGTTGCCAATGGTGAGCAAAGGAGCTTGGAATGAGTGACCTCCCTGTGCAATGAGGTAACACCACCTCCTAATGAGGAAGGGCAGGAGATGCCTTCTAGAATGAGTGAGAACCTGCTGGGAGGATATAATAAAACAAGGCATTTCCCTGCCAGAACAACAGAGTATAGAGGAGCTCTCATTAAATCATTAAAGCAGGGCACGCTGCCAAACTGCTCACAGCCCTTACAGAAACAAGCCCCACCTTGCAGGCAATCCCAGAAGCATCCCTTCTCTGAGAGAGGTGGTTCCATCCTGTTCCTTTCTGCCCAGCCCCGTCTACATACCTGTCACGGCACAGTACCTGCAGTGAAAATCTGCGCAGCTACTGCCAGGAAGGCATCCATCACCACCGTCTCTGAGTGCAGTGAGATGTTCAATTGGCGGGCAATATTCCGGTAGACGTTGGGGCGAATATATTCCAGCTCATCCCCTGGAAACAAACAGTCAGGAGTCAGCAAACAGAACACCGAGTCCTGCTCTCACTGTGTAGCCATTACAGCTGGAGCCACCCCATGTATCCCTTCAGCCAAGAAGACCTAGCCCCAGGTCCACCTTAGTTTAAAGAGGCAGCAGAGTGCTTCAGGTCATTTAGATGCAACCCCCTGCCCCCTGCATCCTGCTCTCCTAACGTCTTGTGCCTGGGACTTCTAAAGGGAGGGGGGACAGGTAGTGACCCTGTATCAGTGGTGTGGCTGCAGTAATCCCCAATACGAATGATGTTTCCAGACTGGCTGCCTGCCTTTCCTCCAAAACAGGAGACAGGTCTCATAAGCAAAGCCATCTCATTTTTCCTCAGAAGTGAAAAGGAGGCATGTACATCTACGTAAGCTTTTGAGAGATACATCCTTTCTCAACATCCCATCAGACTTGTACAAAAAAGCCTCAGGATGAGAGCGACTCAAGAATGCTGGAGGCTGATGAAAGCCAAGGATCCACCCAGAGCTGCACAACATTAGTTGAGCAAAGAGATTATCAGCCCAGCTGTTTTAATGCTCACACAGGCACTGAGTGATGCTCTGGAGTTCTTTCTCTCCTCCAGATGGTTAAAGTGGTATTCGTTTGCCTGGCTGAGTCCTCAGCAACAAGGTTCCTGACACACACACAGATACGTGCTTTCACCTCCAGGTTGTTTTCTCCCCAGCTGGAAAATGGTTGAAGGTGTTAGGCTAGCTTGAAGACCAAGATGGAAACACCAGGGACAAGGAAAGAACGCCTCCCACAGGTTTGAGCTATGGAGCTTGGGTCACAGCAGTAAAGCTTTTCCTCTGGAGCAAAACCATTTTTGAAGAGCAGAATTAATAAAGCCTAGTTCTTCAATGGATTTATCTCTCTGTAGGGGTTCACAGATATTTAATGAGGGTTGCACAGCTGCTGTAGGAGCACGACATGATGCAAACATTGTATGGGACCAAGGCCCTTTGTGCATTGAGAGTCCTATTTGGTTTAGATTTAGGACACACTGTGTCCTTTTCCTGAACAGGGATGCTCTGAAGCACCCAGGGGAAGAGGTGAGCTGTCACAACAGTTTTACATCCCACTGCAAGACCCAGATGACTTGTCCCAGTCAGAGGGCAACTGATCCTACTGAAAATTTCATTTGTATGAGAGCTAAAAAGGAAGATGCCACCCCAATCAGGAGCTTGTTGCAGAGTCATCAGCTACTGATCTTTAATTCATTTAACTGGAGCTTAGCACAGCACGGGCAAAGCCCTGCTCTACAGAATTCTGCAGACCATCTCTCTACGCCCTTTGTGCGTGTGGGATTGTGACAAGAGGAAACCCTGACAACACATGGTCAGCTCTGATAAGAGGAAACCTTACTTGCATTACTCAACAGCTGCTTTCTCCTGCAGGGAGCACGCAAACTTCCGGGTAAATGCAAGGAAATGGGGATAGCCCTGCCCGTGGTTAGCCAAGAGGGAGGCACGGGAAGTTGGGACAGCACTTGGTAGCCTGCCACTGTTACTGCTTTTAACAAGCAGTGCCTGGAGGCCCCAGATGAGATCAGGTTTTGGTTGGAGGCACACATGCTGTTAAAGAGGTCCCTGCCCTGCAGACACGCACAGGGAAACAAGAGGATTCTTGGTGTGGAAGAAAAGCACAGGAAAGCAGTCCTGGGCTCAGGGAGACTCCCTACCCTGGCAGCCTCAGGACCTCTCCTGCAGTACGTTACATTGGTGGCAGTCATCGGTGTCCACGTTCAGATGCCTAGATGTGCCCTTTGCAACATTTAGAGCAATTCCCGTGCTTCTCCTTTTTCTTCTAGTAGTCACAGAAGAACAAGCAGGGCAGCAGTGACCGTTCCCACATGCAGCAGCTCAGCGCGACAGTGAAAGGGTGCTTGCCTGGGCCTTGGCCAGAGGATAGACAAATTCAGATAAAAGAAACATCCGACACATATGGTAGGTTGGTCTGGGGTGTCTCATTTGGCCATACCATTAGTTTTTACCACCTCTGACTCACTAATTGCACTAATTATCTGCTAAGCCTCACTGAGCTGATGGGCTTTCGCTCCCCAAGACTGCATCTGCCTCTGTCCAGCACCTCTGGTGGCTCACCAGCCATTCATCAGAAATTTCTACATGAAGAGGTCTAGGAAATACTCCAACTTCTCATCTCCACAGGTTTGTCAGCACTATCATGGAGCAAAAACTGGTCTGGCTTGTTGCACTGCTTAGAAAGCAACTAAGGACTACCTTTCCTGGCAGGTGGCTGGATACCACTCAGCCTTGTACTGGTTACAGCAGCAAAAGGGAAGAGAAAGGGACAGGCCATGTAGCAGGCAGAGCTCCTGGACAAACAGATGGAAACAACTCTTCATCTTAATAAGGAAGATTGCTCATCCCTCTTGTTGCATGGGTACACATGGTGCACTCCAGATTTGCTCAGAGAAGGCACCAAGTTTCTGGGACTATCAGCCAAATCTTTCCATCTGGACACAAATATGTAAGAGGAGAGTCACTCAGAAGACACCTTCTTATCCAGTCTGCCACCTGCTTGCTCTTTAACACGCTCCTGGCCACCCACAGAAGATCTGGCTGAAAGAAAACAAACCCCAACCCCCAACACAGGCAGAGAAGAAATGGAGGACAAAGAGGCAATTAGACCGACAGAAGAACAAAAGAAACCCCAAGACCAAACAACCACTGGAAACAAACACAGAAGTCAGCATAGGAGAGAAAAGGTGAAAAAGAATGAATGAGGAAAAAAAAAAGTCAGTTAAAAGAAACACAGCTATGCCTTTAAAAGAAATTTGGGATAATATCAAACAAAAGTAGAAAGAAAGGGAAGAGGGTGGGGAAACCAGCCTGGTCCTGAGTTTGGTAAGGCCTAACTAAAGGTCACTTCAACAGACTTATTTGAACTTCAGTGTAATTAAGTCAGATGTAAATGCTAGTGGTAGTTTCCAAGCCAGATGTGAACTAATATACCAGCCTGCAGCCAAAGAGGGAAGTTGGAAGCAACTTCCAGGAATGAGGGTGTCAGGATCCCAAAAGACAAACAGCTAGACTTGAGCATGCAGGAGGCTAAAACCTAAAGCAAAAGCCCAGGCAACTGCCAGCATTTAGAGGGTGCTCTGGTACAAGCACAACTCCAGAGCATGTCTTCATGTAGCAGCCTACAGGCATAACCTTCAAATTGCTCTGCGATTTGGCAGTCACCTGGCCATGATGGGGACTGACTAGTTTGGGCACTGAATGGCAGTGTATGCCAGGCAACACCAGCCAACTCTTCCTTCTTCCAACAAAAAGCAAGAAAACTCAATTCTTGCTGAATGGTTAAAGTAGGCAAAGGAAAATTAAACACACTGTCAATACACTGTCACTGAAAACTGGCTTTTATAAAAACTCAATGCACATGACCTAAGCAACTACCCTCAAATTAAACATCCTTGTGGCTCGGTGAGCAACTGACAAGGCCCAAGTCTAGAGATAGCAGTACTCTACTAGATGCCAGCATGGGTTGCATCATGGCAGCCAAGTCACCTGTGTCTGGAGAAAACACTGCAAGACCTGTTAAAATGCCAAGTTGAGAAAGACTGCTGAAACTCCTGTGAAAACTGTTATACAGCTGGAGTCTTATGCAGGTAAAATTAGTTTGCTGTTGGGCTTTCAGGGACTGCATCATGCTTTTAAGTTGTTGCACGTGCTCAGAAAAAAAGTAGCTCTGCAAAAACACTGTGCTGAGCGTTGTTCCAAGTGACTGAGGAAATGCAAGTAAAGGAGCTGTTTAGGGGAGATCAGCAAAACCAAATCTAAATGCCCAAAGCAGAGAAGGAAAAACTCTATATCGTCACATGAAAAGTCCCTTGGCACTCATCTGTTCCAGAAACCTTAGTCTGGTCTGATTTGCTTCACATAGTTTCAGTTCCCACTCATACCTGCAGGGACTTACCTAGTCGCAGCAGTATGGTGGACACCTCGGCCAGCTTACCGCCAGGTACTGGTGCATTGTATTCAGGTTTGCTCCAGCTGACACCTGCTCGAATTAGCCTTGAATTTATGTAGTCTCTGCAGAGAGCCTTGGCTTGGGACACAAGCTCCTTGTCAGTGGGAGACCTGTCAAAAACCTCCATCACCTCTGCAGCAAAGACTGAGGAACGGCGTAGCACTTCCATCCTTGGCTGCTGAACCCACACCTCAGCACACACTTGGAAGGCTGAGCCTGTTCCTTAGATGAAAATCTTCAGGAGCTGTGTAGTAATCCTCTGGTCTCTTGGTCTGTCACAGCTCCAGCAGCTATACTCAAAAGGCCAGTTTTTCATTTTACCTGGTGAATAAAAGCATCTGTAAGTCCTCTATCATTGCAAAGATGTGAAACAAAAGCACAAGTATTATATCCTACAATTATGCTAAAGTCAATAGTACTGTATTTGCAAAACATCTGTCTCTGTGCAGCTTACAGACAAGGGGTAAAGTCTTGTTTTTCAGCCACTCTGACTTCCACTGGCAGTGTGACCCACAGAAGGCAGTTCTGAACTATCAAGGTGTTTCCTCTTTTCCCATTCAGATTCAGCAACCCTAGAATTAGTCCTCAGAGAAACTAGATGGTCAGACCAAGGAAACAACTCATAGAATGTATAGACAATCTCAGCTTGTTTCAATTAAACTGGAAAAAACCCTGAATTCCAAATACTAGCTACAGTAACCTCAACCAGATGTCAACAGACATCCTAGCTCAGTAGGTCATGGATCTCTCTGAAGAAATGGCACTGTTGAAAGAGCAGGGGTACAGGAGCATTTGAAATGTCTCAATGGAGACAGTTTACCACATTCTCAGTTTAGGTTTTGGTTCTGCCACTCCTTTTCTCTTTTTCTTCCTCCCCCTGCCCCCCCAAGCAACATGCATACTACTTCTTGAGAATCTTCAGCAACAGCAGAGAAAGCAAAACAACCCCCCCCAGATTTAAAAAAAAGTTTTCAGGTGTGAATGTCTAAAAAGAAAACTCAAAATTTCTTCAGAGGCACCTGAATTAATCTGTTGATCTGACTTCTTAACCCAGTGGTGCTTTTGAAGTCAGTCAGACCAGTCTTTATTCAGACGTTAGTATATGTATTTTTCAGTCCCCAGTTTTAGACATCTACTTACAATAAGGACTTCAAAACAAAATAAAGCCGGTTATTTTTGTTTGTCCTGACAAAAAATATATTTACCTCTTACGTTGCACTTTTTCCCCCTCAGTGATTTCTTTTGGGGTTTGGTTTCATGTTTCTTTGGAAGATCTGCATCAATGAACACCTGGTTAAGGATTCATAGGATACTGTCACACTTCTCTGGAGAGCACCATCCTTCTCTGGCACGCTCTCCACGGGGCTCTCGCGCGGTGCCTCCTTCGCCAGCTCTGCCAGCCTCACATCCCGACTGCACGCCACCGGGATCCTAGGGGCTTGCTCAGCGGCTTTTAAGGGATCCAGGCGGCAGAGGAAAGCTTCTAGCTTTAGCCTTGTAAGGAAGATGAAATAACCGGGAGGTGGGGTTGCAACGCTTTCTCCTCCCCTTCTCTCTTAAGGAGGTTCTCCGTTGTTCTGCTGTCAGCGCGCAGAGGCTTCATTCAAGGACTCTTCGGGCTGGCGGTAGGAGCGTAACTGCTGGACGAGGTTACCTCATGTACCAGACAGCGATGAATGCACTGCTGAAACAGGAATGGCTCCTGGTGAATTTCCATGTCGGCTTTTACAGAGTTGATGTTGGCCAGTCATTTTCATATAGTAGCCGAGCTGGAGAACTGCAGGTTGTCATATTTCAGTGGTCAGCTAGTCATACCAATTCCGTTCAAAAAGATGGAGGCGATTAACAGACAGGCACAGCTCGGGGCTAAAGCAAGTGGTGCTTGCATCCTCACCAACTACAAGCAGTCTGGTTAAAAAAAAAAAAAACCAAAAAAAAAACAACCCTAAACAAAAAACAAAACCAAAAAAAACAACCAGTGGGTTTGTTGATAGGAAATAGTTTTACCAGAACGAAGTGTTCTTCAGGAACATGTCGATTTTGTCCAGCGTGGTGAGAAAACTAACACAAAGTTTAAAGAAAACACTTCAATTGGTTCCTACATACTTAGAAATTAATTCCCTATCAACTTCTTGTTGCAACATTATCATATTAATGCCACAATGCTGAATATTTTTTCCCTGTGTGTGCAATACTGTTTCAACTCAACAGACCACATACGAACATTGCCTTTTTGTGTTATGATTTGAAACAAAAGAAGTTTTAGAATTAGACATTTCCTGCAGACAAGACATTCTACCAGCTCAAACACAAATCCCCCCCCCCAACACATAACTATTTGTAGATTAATGACTGGGTACGTAGCATGTTCAAAATACAGCCCTTCCAAAAGGAGCTCAGAAGCAAGAAGAAACTGTTGCCACCTCTTGCTTGTCACCTGAGAGAAAAGAGAGGCAAGTATACTTCTCTAAGGTGATCACAAAAAAACCCAAGCACAGCCTGCACCACTGCCAGTCTCAAAACTGAGGGATAAAAAAGAACAAATGAACTGCATGAAAAAGCCTTATTACATGATGTGTCAAATGCCCTGGCCAGCATCCAACACACACACATGCACAGGCTTAACACAGAGCATATGTTTTCATCTGCCGTTAAATGGATTGCTGGAGACTGCTTTGCTGTGTTGGGAAGAGGGCTGTGGTAAAGTCTCTTCTCCCTCCGGTGACAGATCCTCTTTCTGACCTGTTTGTTTTCTGTGAAAGGAGCAGGGTTAAGGAGAGGTAGGTGTATGCAGCAGTAGTCCACTGTTACCCCAGCATAGCTAGATATGATCATGTTAAGATGACAATAGTGACTGTGCATCTCCAGCACCAGAAGTATTTGCTCAAAGATTCTCTCAGAAATTTGTTTTTATCCACTAGCCTTCCTCAAATTTAAATACAGTCAGTATAGACAGAGGACCATCCCATAGAAGCTCCAGAGATCCTGTGCTACTTCCCATCCCTAACTCACCCCTTCTCTGCAGGGTGTGCCTGATGGTCTCTTGGAAAATCATATTTTTGTCTTTCCAACTTTGATGGCTGAAAAATCATTAAAAATTATGTCTTAGCTTCCTGCAGCAGCTGACAGCTTGATAGTCCTGTTTAAACTGCCCCTATTCAGTCAAGCTAAGAAACAAAGATGAATGCTTAAATATCAGTATTGCTTAACTAATAATAATGTTTCCCAGAATTCTGGCAAATATGCAAGTGCCACAGTGCCTCCCAGCTCTCTGCAGGTGCCAAACCCATCCCACGTGTTTCCTGCCCGACTGTCACAGCATACAGCACCCCCTCAACTTCCAACCTACAGCAAAGATACAAAGACTAGAAACATGAAGGCTGTGTATAACAAACTAAACGTTGTCTAAAAAACCCCTAAACAGTTCATGGTATTCTACCTATATTATTTATACACTAAAAGTGTAGCTTCACACCGAAAGGCAAGTAAAGTATCACCTCTGTAAGTAAAAATAGATGAAACCACAGCACAGAGTGCTGTGCTGATGACAAAAGAACAGGGTGTTAAAATCCAAGGAGCTCTCAGTGTAATTTGAGCCCTTTTCCCCATAGTATTACTTAGGCTACAACACTAGGAGGCTGCATCTATACTGGAAAAACCCTTGTGGCAAAGGAGAATCAGGAAACAGTGCCGAAACAGCTTATATCACCAAAACCCACTGTTCACAGTGTAGTTGTTACTGGCATGACAGTGTTCAGGCTGGAATATCAGGATCCAGACCACAGCTCCTGCCTATCTCTGATGGGGTGAACAAAACAGCTTGGAGCATTTATTTAGTAAAACCAGAGGACCACAGAGATATGACTACATTTATAAGTATGTAAAGTGGAAACAAACCCTGGAGAAACCACATCAGCAAGAACACAGCGACAGTCTAAATGTGGACAGCTTATGCTCCGTATTAAATAGTTTAACCGTTAGAGAGGTAAGCCTCTTGGAAGGGCCTTTCAACAGCTGCAGTGGAAGCAAAATAGCTAGCTACATGTGAGCACACTAAGCTTATGAAAGGGCCTGCATGGTATGGTTTCTTGCAATAGTATGAGAATAACCCTGAGTTCCCTATGAGGTCGTTTCCAGCCTTGTGTTCACAAAGCCTGGTTTGTCGCAGGTATTGTGGCACCACACAGTGCCAATCCCAATCACTTCACACAGCCTCCGATTCCAGCAGAAACTACATCCTGTAACACATAGATCCAATGTTCTAACACACCTGCAGAGCAAGGACTTAAGAGAAGCACAGGGATGCCAGAGACACACAGTTAATAGCCAAAGAGCCTGGCTTTTAACCCTGCTAGCCCCTGCCTACTACAAAAGGTTCCCCTTCAGCCAGAAGATGCTCTGGCACTGCAACCAGATCAAAGCCTTCTACCAAACCACCCCTGGACCTTATTCTGCATTATCTCACCCAGTTTTAACGTACCGTCTTCCTCCCCACTGCCTCTTCCTGTCTGATTTTTGCAGCAATACTTCAAGTCTGTGTTTGTGAAGTTACCACTTACCCCTGCAAAAACACTACAATGTCAGGTTGCATAGCCATACAGGAGGAACAGGGAGGCTTTTATACAGAAATATTTTATACAGAAATATTCTGCCAGATGCAACAGGAAAACAATACATGGAAGTAGCAGCTTAATGGGACCCAGGCAAAATACTGAGGCTTTTTGAACTTTTCTCTTGTTTCTGAAGGGGTTGATTCAAAGCCTCCTGAAAGCCAAGCAGTTCTTTTTATCAGCTGCATGATGGGATCACCCTGGAGCACCTTTCCTGGAGCAGGTTTTGTAGTGCCAAGTGTCACATGCCAGACCAAAGAAGCTGTGTCGCAGTTAACTTATATTCCACAGCCTTTAGACAGTTCTCCTTTATGAGAATATGGGTCTAGTGACTTAAACAGAACAAGTTTAGCAAACAATCCATTAGTTTCTGACATAGATTAGCTCTTACAGCCAATGTTTTCTTCTCTTAACCCACTGCCATGCTCACCATCACTACAGACACAGCTTCCTTGTTACATGTGTATGTCTACAAAGGCAGAACAAAGACACGGTGTACTCCAGAACTGATGTACAAATACAGTGAAGGGGAAACTGTAGCATGAATTTAATGTTAGCAGGTAGTGCTATGAGTTGAATCATAGAACATCTCTACCTGTACTCCTGAATCTTATTCTGGAAATGTTGCCTGAGAAGAATTTAACCAACCATTGCTGCTCAGGTATTAAGCCAGCAGCTGCACACTGTAAAAAAACATTTTCTAGCTAAATCTAGGACTTTGATGAGGCTTCATCACCGACTTAAGAACCTAATTGAATAGATGTAACTGTTTTGTTGTTTTCTATCCACTAATTTCCTTTAAAATGACACATTTTACTGAATGGATCATGTCATAGGCCAAGAAGACAGCAGACAAAAAGAAGAAATAAGAGTTTTTAAGTTGTTCAACAGCTACAGCTTTGTTTTGAAACACAGACAAAATATTTACATACTGTACCACCCAAACAGAAAAGGCAGAAAACACCTAATGAGGTCACTGTCCCCAAGAGAGCAAAGAGGACTCTTCCCTTTCAAGCTCTAACCCACAAAGACAGAGGATAAGCCTTGTATCATTCTAGCAATTGATCACCCACAAGGTTTGGGAATCAGTTCACGCTTACACACCAGATACACATATGTGGACAGGTGCAGACAGGCAGGTGCTTCTGCCTGCAATGATCCTGAAACCTCAAGAGCCTGAAGTGGGTGCAGGCACTTCTGCACTAGTTCAGCGGCATTTATCAGCTCTGACGCATTTATCTGCTGCTTCGAGACATGTGCTGGTGCACGGACATGTCCTACACAGGCAAATGGATTGCTGGATCTGATAAACACTCTTTACCAGAAGAATACTCTTCCTCAGAAAGGCTCTTCAGTCTTAGCTTCTAGTACCAGGCAGGCCAGCAACTACGCTTTTAAAAAATCTGTCCTTTCAAGTTGTCAGGCAAGGAAGGTAGATTGATGTCTCTAGCCTGCACAGATCAAATTTGGAGTGCATGACTGCTTCACACACAGTTGATTATATTGTACAGCATCTTGGCCATTAGGACACAGCTCCACCCTGATCGCCAGCAAAGCATTTCTACACACTCAATACACCTCAAGACCTTGTGGAACTCCATGTTGACAAAAATTTTCTTCAAAATTGCTTCAGTTAACAAGATTTACCCCTCTTACTTGGTGGGGCAGTATAGGACGGGTTTTTTCAGCAGCAGCAGCAACTAAAGCAACCTTCATGTCCAGCAGCTCATACCCATTCCTAAATTGCCTTTCCTAATTGTAACGCTAGAATTTTGTGTTTGCTGGTGCTGTGGACTTGTTCAGGGATCTGGCTGGTTATTTTTCATCCAGATGTGATAAACCTTCCATCCAAAGCACACATGCAGACAGAGCTGTATAACCAAGGCAGCAGAAGGAAACAATTTCAGCTTTGCCATCAAGACAAATGTCCATGAAACTATAGCACTAGTATTGTTTTTGCATATAAAAATGCAGCTCTGGTGATCTGGAGCTTCCTAGTCCACTGTAGAAGACAGAGAAATGCTGACAAAAAGTAAACAGATCCTTCTGCAAGAGCCACAATTGCTCAGCGTGTCTGGGTTCCCCAGCACTTTTAAGGTAACAGCTTCATGGCTTCTGATGGAAGACTTCAACTAAAAGAGGAAAAAAAAAAAAAAAAGATGGCAATTTTTTTTTCCTGACAGTGAGATATGTAAATCAGATATGTACAATAGCCAGGAAAAAAGAAAATCCTTATTTCTGGCTGCAACATGAGCTTGATCATGTAGGTGTCCATATTTGTTGACTTTGAATTCCATCCTCTTCCTTACTTCAACTGGAAGCCTTTGGGCCACAGTCTTCATATGACTCTGAAAGGCAGCTGGGTGCAGTAGCTACTCTAAATGTTTAGAGATGAGGTGATACAAACACTCACCCCTGCTCAGGGAAGAAGGAAAACCCCACCATCACCATTAGTGGGCCCTTCCCAGGCTCCACAGCACATCCCAGTTATTTTTTCAGGCTCTCAGGAAAGATATGCTACAGGTCTTGGTCAGCTCAGCAAGAGCTGGAGTCTAGCACTGCACAATGGCATGACAACTGCAAAGATCTGGCCAGACGTTAAAAGATACTACCAAAGATGCTCAGAGTGGACCCACTTCAGTCAAAGCAATTCAAGTCAATTTTAATCATATTTAAGAATCAGAAAGCAGGAAATCTTGTCTGAGGCCACTGATTTCAAATTTGGTGAAAGGATGAGTCTCAGACTTGCAGGAATTAAGACCTATTTATTTGCATCTGAACACAGCACAATGTTGGTTTTTTTCTCAGCTATAAAGAAGGAAAGTGTTGTGTATGTAAGCAATTTTACAGCTGATACAAATCAGAAATCTGAATGTGTTCAGGGTGTTTTCTACTTAGCAGGCTATTTTACTTCATGTTGTTAGTGTATGCCCCCTTGAACATTCATACAAATGCAATTTAAAAAGTAGAAATAAAATGATGTTTTTATGTGCTAAATTAAACTAGCAAACATGAAGTTGAAAAGGTTTTTAGAATGCAGAAAAGCACCCAAGACAAAAAAAAAAAAAAAAAAACACCACTCAACCCACACAACAACACAGAACATTTCTTATTCAGCTGCTGAACTGAGTCAACTGTTGAAATGAATAAGCAGCTTGAGACCAATAGCTTTTTCTGGGGAAGAAGTCAAAAATTCAGAGAAGTTGCAATCTCAGAGAAGTCTTCCTTGTTGAGCTAGTTCAGTTTGTGATTTGATTATGAGGACCAGAAAGGTAAGCGAAAAAATAATAAATCTACTACATATTGGGCAAGATGAATTACTTTTCACAAAAAGCCTGACAAACAACTTCAACATAAGCAATGCTGGTTGCTTATATTTTGCAAGACACTCACATATCACTCTGCTGTGCTTTACATCACCTCAGAATTTCAACAGATGCGCACAGCTCTAATATTTTTGTTTTACAGCAAAGGGCTTAAATTGGACTTGATGATCTTAAGTGTCTAAATGATTCTATGAAATCGTTACTTACCTACATGAATAAACTTTAAGTGAAAACTTGCACTAAAACTTCCCTACAACATTCCAGAAATTTCACCCAAGGAAGACACACATGAACTGGCAATGAGTGCAGTATCCCACAGCTCAAACACCAGCAATACTCTAGCCAGCTTAAATCTGAAGTCTCTCAGCAGCAGGACAGAGGTTAATCAGTGAAACCAGAATTAGGGAAAGTTTTTTCAAAGAACAAAGTAGCAATACATGAAACTACAGTTCTGGGGAAGAGAGGTGTCTCATTCAAGTGACTAGTTTCAGCTGAAGTGTGTAGTAGTTACTTGAGTAGTTGCAAGCACAGGGGTTAGTGGTTGTAAAGGAGGGAGTCAGTGTTGTTTAGCATCATTCTGTGTGGCAAAGACAGCGAGAAACAACATGTACACAATCAGATCACACATTTAAGAACAGCTGCATTGGAGAGAAGCAAGCAGTGTGAGAAACCCTCCGAGGTAGTGAGCTTTCCACTACCACCAAGACACTGGAACCAGCTAAGTATATCTCCCTTCTACAGCTCTCTGCGAGGAAGACAGACAGCTGCTGTACTGTCTTGTATGCTTCCTGCCAAATGTCTGTTGCTTAAGAGAAAGCGGTGCCCCTCTAGCAGAAGTCGCAAAGTGGGGTAGATGTACAGCATGAGTCATTTAACAGACATTGCTTCTTGATTTAAAAGAAGTAGATGATGCTCTTCATGAGTTACCAGAGCAAAACAAGCTTCATACAGACCTGCACAGGTTCTATGCCCTGCTTCTCTTGCATACTCACAAAGCATATTTTCCCTTAAGGTCTGATTTCCCATTTCCTGGTAACCACAGGCCAGTTTCTCTGGATAGAAGCCAAAGCAGCACAAGAAAAAGGCCTTGCTGGCACTAACTAACATATAGCATTTTTTTAGGAGAAATACAATCTTTATCATTTAAGAACATAGAATCATTTGGGTTGGAAAAGGCCTTTGAGATCACCAAGTCCAACTGTTAACCCAGCACTGCCAAATCCATGTCCCTAAGCACTGCATCTACATGGTTTTTTAAACACCTCCAGGGATGGTGATTCCACCACATCCCTGGGCAGCTTGTTCCAATGCTTAACCACCCTTTCAGTGAAGAAACTTTTCCTAATATCCAATTTAAACCTTCCCTGGTGCAACTTGAAGCCATTCCCTCTTGTTCTGTTGCTTGTCACCTGGGAGAAGAGACCAACCCCGCCTGCCTACATCCTCCTTTCAGGTAGTTGTACAGAGCAATAAAGTTCCCCGCCTAAGCCTCCTCTCCTCCAGACTAAACAGCCCCAATTCTCTTAACTGCTCCACATAAGACTTGTGCTCCAGACCCTTCCCCAGCTCTGTTGCCCATCTCTGAACATGCTCCAGCACCTCTATATCCCTCTTGGAATAAGGGATCCAAAACTGAACACAGTATTTGAGGTGCGGCCTCACCAGTGCCGAGTACAGCTGGACGATCACCTCCCTAGTCCTGCTGGCCACACTGTTTCGGAAACAAGCCAGGGTGCTATGGGCCTTCCTGCCCACCTGGGGATACTGCTGGCTCACCTTCAGCTGGCTGTCAACCAGCACCCCCAGGTCCTTTTCTGCCGAGCAGCTTTCCAGCCACTCCTCCCCAGGCCAGTAGCTCTGTGTGGGTTGTTGTGACCCAAGTGCAGGACCCAGCACTGAGTTGAACTTCATAGAATTGGTCTCAGCCCATCGGCCCAGCCTGTCCAGATCCCTCTGCAGAGCCTTCCTGCCCTCAAGCGCATCAACACTCCCCCCCCACAACTTGGTGGTGTCTGCAAACTTACTGAGGGTGTCATCCAGATGACTGATAAAGATATTAAACAGAACTGGCCCCAATTCTGGGGAACACCACCTGTGACTGGCCACCAGGTGGATGTAATGACCATTGATCACCACTCTTTGGGCTTGGCCATCCAGCCAGCTTTTTAACTGGTATAGAGTACACACATCCAAGTCACAAGCAGCCAGTTCCCCCAGGAGAATGCTGTGAGAGGTGGCGTCAAAGTCTTTACTAAGGTCCAAACAGACAACATCCACAGCCTTTCCCTCTCCCACAAGGCAGGTCATCTGGTTGTAAAAGGAGATCAGGTTCATCAAGCAGGACCTGCCTTTCATAAAACCATGCTGGCTGTGCCTGATCTCCCAGTTGTCCTGCCCATGCCGTGGGATGGCACTCAGGATGATCTGCTCCATAACCTTCCCCAGCACTGAGGTCAGGCTGACAGACCTGTAGTTCCCTAGATCCTCCTTCCTGCCCTTCTTGTAGATGGGCATCACACTGGTTAACCTCCAGTCTTCTGAGACCTCCTCAATTAGCCAGGACTGTTGATAAATGATGGAGAGTGGCTGGGCAAGCTCCTCTACCAGCTCCCTCGGTTCCCTTGGGTGGATCCCATCTGGCCCCATAGACCTGTGTGTGTCTAAGTGGAGCAGAAGGTCACTAACCATTTCCTCCTGGACTGTGGGGACTTCATTCTGCTCCTCATCCCCGTCTTCCAGCTTAGGGGGCTGAGTACCCAGAGGGTAACAGTTCTTACTATTAAAGACTGAGGCAAAGAAAGCATTAAGTACCTCAACCTTTCCCTCTTCTTTCTTGGCAATGTTCCCCTCCCCATCCCCCCCCAATAAAGAATATAGATTATCCTTGGGTCACATTCTGTGGGCTGCTTTTGTACATGTAGGGGTTTGGCTGCCTTCACTCCTGGCCCTGCCCATGCTGAGCCAGAGCTGCCGCTCAGCTGGGCCTCAACACGTCCCACTCAGGGTGGAGGGGCTGGGGCATCCTCTCTTTCTCCCCTCCTCTGCCCTCACTTCTCAGTTTTGCCATCTCACAGAAAGCCCCCCGTGGTCTCTCGGCACAATCCTCCACTCTGGAAAATGCCTGTGAATTTGTGAAGGAGAACTTCAGTTCTAGAAGCAGCCATGAGATCAGGCCACTGCCATGTGAGACTGATGAAGTGATTTACATAAATTATCACTGAACATTGCAGAAACTCATGTGATAGAGCTGTTAATGGTAGCTGTGGTCCCAACAGCAGAGGCCAAGGAAGTGTTCATTAATAAACACTAGCTAGCACTAAGCTCTTTGTCAGAAAGAGGCATAAAACCACAGGTAGCTTTGTACTTTCTTGTTTCACAAGAGGACAGAAAGAGCTTTTCAGAATCTTAATTCAAGAAACTGCACACTCAAATCAGGTAACTGCATCTTCCCATTTAAAGATGTTCCTGGACAAATATAAGCAAAGAGGAGCTTTTACTTGACAAAACACAGATTGCTAGTTTTCCCTTCCACAAGGCATCTGTGACGCACAGCATAGGAGTTCTTTTCTCTGAAGCACATGCATTCAAGTAACTGGTTTTATTTAGTGTTATATCTTAGTTCAATGGCATGAAAAATGTACTCATAAGAAAAAAAATCCATCAGCAAGGAGAATAACAGCTATCAAGTCACCTGTGGAGAGAAAGAAGGGGTTTTTCTCTCCCTAAGACCTTGCACACTGAACTCGGACTCAGGGATCAGCACTACAATGGGTTTGTTTACTCCACTGTTTCACAACACACAAATGAAACCATGAGTTTCCTTTCTAAGGAGTGTCCAAATAGCTCCCACACGCTGGACCTGTCCTCACAAAGCAGGTCAGCTCAGACAATAAAAACTTCAGAAAGACACAGTGGCAGTTTCACGGAGGGAGTCAAAAGCATCTCAGAAGAATTAGTTAGAATTTTTAATTGCAGAGACCTTTGTAAGCACAAGTGTGACCACACTGTGTTTTTATCAGAATTGTAGCTGAGTACTCCTGTTCCTAGTCTGGATATGGGTGAGAAAGTAGGTGTTTGGCAAACCTGCACACACAATAGGCAGGCAATTGAAACAAGCTTCTCTTCTCCAGCAGTTCTGGATAGCACCATCTTTTTTCTCATTTTCCTGGACGGATAACTCCAAGTGGATTCAACAATATTTAGCAGCTCCAGTTCAAAAGCAGGTAGGTGACTGAAACACAAAGTCATGCTATCAGTTCCATCAGAGCATATTGTTCTCTGTTTCAAGGAGCATTGACACTAATTTCCATAGGGACTCCGTGGTTCCAGACAGGAGTAGCTCTTAAAGTGCTCAGTGAGTGCCCAGCCCATCCCTCAGATAAACTGTGTGCCAGCACCTATCCTTTATTGCTCAGTGAAACAGGGGTCTACTCACTGACCTGAATACAACCTCCAGGGTAGTCAGAAGAGACTAGCAAGAAAGCAAAAATTTCTTCAGGAATTACATTGGCCACATCCATTCCTGCCTCAGTACAGCACAGAGGCCTGCAAAAGCCCAGGATTCAGCTTCATCATCTTAAACTTACTTCTGTCACTAGACATGAACATGGCTTGGAAGAACAACTACTTCAAGCTCTTTGCTTGGCAGAACCCTAGTTTAATTTAGGCATTAGTTAATGTGGGAAGCAAAGGGATGCTGAGCCAACAGGAGAATCAGCTGCACTCTGAGCTTTACCAGCTGTAAACGTCACTCTTGCTTATTCTACTTTGCCAGCAGAACTGGGAGATAAAGGCTCTGTTTTTTGCTGAACACTCAAGACAGCCTTAAGAACCACAATATCAGCAGAAAGCCCCATGCAGTCAATATTGCAAGATTTGTAGAGATAAAGTGTAAAAGCAGGAATGAGACTACTATAGCTTTAACAGTCTGCTGCAGACTCCATACAAGCAGGGATCTCACAAAGAGTTATCATCAAAGCAAGTGGATTTCTACAGTAGCAGCTCAGTCAGATCTATCTTGTAAGGATATGAATTCCTCTTCAAATCCGCCCTTGCATTCCTACAAGGAGCAAGGTTTAAGTACACTACTGCCAAAACAAAACAATCGCTCTATGCTTATCAGTAGCTGTGATGCACCTAGGTAGAGCAGAACTAATTAGCCCTATGCCTCATACCAAGGGAGGAGCAATTTAGATTTAGAGCGCTCTCTGCTACCCCTTTGCTTTGCTAAATTCAGGTAAGATACTCACTGTTGCATTTCAAAACCTTCACCAAAAATAAAGGTGAGTGGGGAGAACACCCCCATTTAAAATTGTCAACTTAGCTTGCAAGCTCAGGCAGAGACTGTTTTGGCAGGAGCTTGAGTAGCATCTGGTATATGGAAGCTCAGTGGCCAAGTTCAGGCACAAACTATAGACCACAGCGAAGAGGAAAACTGCTAGTCAAGTCCAGCTCTTGCTTCTCTCTATACAAGTGCATTCTTCTCTAGGACTTGAAAGCTCTGCTTTGCACTGGGCAAAAGCATATACCTTGGGAAGGTGACAAAAACTTTCCTTCCATTCTTGTAGTTACTGCTGAACTGCATAGTGCAGCAATAGTGTGCTTCTGTATCACTGATCTCCAGAAGTACAATACAGAAAACCACTTCAGCCTCTTGGCATACTAGTGGAGCTAGAAATAGCTCCTCTCCAAACAAGCGCTGCAGCACTGAGAGAGTTGTTCTGTTGGACTTTTTACAGCAAAGTTTTAACCCATCTATCCTGCTAAGTAACTCTACCTTCAGGGAAGCATGTAACACTTAATACACCCTCTAAGGCTAACCGCTGGGCTCCAAAGCTCAGCTTACGCCAGGGCTCTCCAGGCTCAAGGTCCCTGAGCCACTGCTGCAAATAACATCCTATAATAACTCCATGGACCAGTACAGAGGAAGCTGCAGTGCCAGACCTGATGTCATCCAGCCACCATACAATCCTGTTGCAGCTGCTTCCATCTCTATGCACAGTCATTGACACCCTCTGTGACACACGCTACTCTCCTGTTTTTACCCTCACTGTGCCTGAATTGCTGGTATCTTTCCCAGGGTAGACATGAGGAATTGAACCAGACTTAGCCTTGGCCACACAGCAGGAAACTTCAGAGTTCCAGGGTCAAGATCTAGCCACCAGCCACCACCTCCCCTGCTCCCCAGCCAGCTTCTCCCTTCTCCTTTGCAAGCAAGAGATGTGTGCTTGAACGCTGAGCAAACAGTACTGGGTTACTGGCTTTGAGCACGACTTCACGCACTGGCAGGAAGGGCCGCGGGAGGCAGATGGTGTAACCCATGCAGGAAAGGAACGAGCAGCGACAGAGTAATAGGGATTTGGCAGGCGTAGGTGCTGCTGGGTGCTGCAAGGAGCCTGAGGCTGCGATGCGCTGTTGCCTCCTGGTGGCACCAACAAAGAGCAAAGCAGGCTGGCTTCTAAAACAGCCTACCAGCCCCCAGAGCCACGGGACATCACAGTCAGTCTGGCGAGGGTGCTAGAAGGACTCTCCTGACCCACTGCATGCATGAGAGGAGGAGAACAGGATGGAAAGCCCTGAGCTGCTGCAGGCTGAGCCAGCCCCAGGACTCGGACAACAGCACCAGGCTTGTGTTCTCATCTGAAACACGGACTAGCTGCCGCACACCCCAGGGACTGGAGAACATCTCACCGCAGGCTGTACCATACCGTTCTGTGCAGCAGTCTGAGGGATGCCTACATGGCCTCTCTGACAGCAATGTCGCAACCAGTTCTTCAAGAGGTACAGAATAACGTAAATCTGGGTGTTTCATACAGATTCATTACAATTCATACAGAAAAACCTATCAGTGCTTGAACCATCCACAGACACTTTTTTGGCAGTTTCACAATCCAGAGCAGGTAAGATATAGAGCAATAGTTTGAGGTCCTTTCCTCATAGTTTGTTTTGGCCATAGTTACAGCTCGACAAGCCTGCAGAGGCACTAGATACTGTCCACTCACCAGCATTCTTTGCTTTTATCAGTAGACTAGGCTCCAGGCTGACTCTCCTTTAAAGATACTTTATCACACTTTTTAACATCCCCCCCATTTCTGTCTGACCTAAGTAAGTATGCAACAGGTGGGGATACGGTAATACAACTGCAGCACTCTTACCTTCAAGTGGGGAAGCAATTTTGAGATGTCTCACTGAAAAGTTTGATGTTCTCAAAAGCATCTGGTGAAGGGCAGCAAACAGCAGGAGAGCAGGCTACAAGACCGCTTGTGATTCACTCAACACTTCCTAGGAAAAAATAACAGCTGTATTACTTTAGTGGGCATTTAACGCCACATCAGCCAAGTTTCTTGTAACAACTCTTCATGCTTTTCTCTGGACTTCACAGAAACAGAGCCAGGTGTATCAGCTTATTGGGCAGAAGTTGTAAATGCCTGCGTCAGGATTTCTCTATTACGAGAGAATTATGTGGGTTAGCTCAAGCAGCGTTCATGCCACACTGTCAGCAGAGTACAATGGTTTTTTGAAATAATTACTTTTTTAATAGGGAGAGCATTAAGCAATTTTGACCCCCTCATCTCTGAGAAAGGCTGCAGTTCCATGAGCAGGAGCAGAGCTGGCTTTGCAGTCGGGAAAAACTTGACTTGGGAATGGGGACTGCAGAACAGCTTATTTCTAAGCAGCTTTCAGAATTAAGGTGGGGTTTGGGGGCAGAGGCAGTTGTTGAGCAGAAGGCTTGTTTAAATACTTTTTTTTTTTTTTTGTCACCAGCTTTTAGCCTAATTTTTCTTTATTCTGAATGTTTATCACTCTGCTTTAACAAAAAGAACTAGAAAGGGAGAAGAAAAAAAGGAACTAAACCAGCTTATCCCCTTGAAAATAATACAATAGAGAAAAAATAACTTTTTGAACGTTAAAAGAAACCCCAACAACGTACACAGACGTCTTTGGGTTTTAGCCTTATTTCCCCACAGCGTACAAGCTTGGGCAGCCACACAGCACAGATAGGAAATGCGCATGCATACATGCATATGTATTTGACTCTCTTGTGCAGTTTTTGACCAATTTTAATCAGCTTAGGAAAAGGAGTAGGACCTTAGGGTGAGGTTAGCAAGACACGTTTACGCCATATGTTCAGACTGGGCGTGTTAATTAGCATGAACATTTTTGGTGAGACTTTTGCCCTCTTGCCTGATGCCAATGAATGAAACTACATGGGAAAATTATTGAGTCTCCATGACAGGAGGGGCAGACAGCCGAGCTGTTGGGATAAAGGGATTCCTAAGTAACGTACACAGGGACTCACAACTTAAACCGCTACGGGGCGATTCCTGTGTGTGCAAACAGGCAATGGCTGATCCCTTGGTCCTTGCTGCAGCAGAACTCTATCTCCTTCCTTTCCTACTTCACAAGGAAGCGTTGATTCCTCTGTCTGTTCCTAGATCTCCCAAGTCAAGGAGTTGTACTGGAATAGGGATATTTATGAGACAAAGCAATTGTATTTTGTGGGGCTAGAAGACTGGTCCTGCAGTATAAGCTCAAAACTCAAGCAATCCAGGTACCTGGCAGGCAAGACCTTCATTGAAAACCTTCCAGCCCAGATACAGCTCATTTAAATACAAAGATACTATCTCATTACAGGCATGATATTGATACTGGTCCTCTATCTAATTGATGTTTTCCCTCAAGTACCTCTAAGTGCTGGATGGTTTGACCAGAGGCCGGCAGACAGAGGGCTGCTGGCTGCGGCCCAGACCCGTTTGTCCACACAGTGACTTGTCAAGAGCTTGTTCCCCTCGCGACAGCTCTTGACAAAACCAGCACAAATTCATGGTCAGAAGAAATACCTGGTGAGGAACGCTCTGGGCGCTGGTTAAGAAGCCGTGCCCGTTTTGTTAACCGTGGGGAAGAAAGCTGAAGTCTGGTTTTAAACCTGACTGGCAACAGAGGTCGCGAGAATTATTTTTTCCTTTGAAAACGTGATTCAGCCGCTGACAACCCCAGAGAGGCTGCGGGGTTGCCTGGGGCGAAGGGCCACGGAACGGCCCCGTCCGTCGCGCCTCAGCCCGCTCCGCTCCGCCGGCTCCCAGCCCGCCGGCCCGGCGGGGCCTGGCTCCCCGCAGCGGGGCGGGGGCACTGGCAGTCCCTCGGGGGTCCGCGGCTCCTCGCCCTCACGGAGGACCCAGCGGCACTGCGGACCGCGCACGGGGCAGCCCAGCCTCGGCCCGGGACCCCTAAGGGCCGGTGGGAGGTGCCGCCAGCCTGAGGGGAGGCGCCGCCAGCCTGAGGGGAGGCGCCATGACGCGCGAAGCAGGGCCGGGAGGACAAAGGCTGCCTCCTCCCGCCCCCGCCCCACCGCAGGGCGGAACCGGCCGGCCCCCCGCCGCCGCCCCCGCCTCGCCGGGAAGGCCCAGGCCGGAGCGCCGCTCCGCGGGGCCCCTGGGACGGGTAGTCCCCGCTGCCCGCGCTGCCTGCGCCGTCCGCGCCGACGGACTCTCCGTCCCAGCAGCCCCTGCGCCGTCTCCCTGCCCTCCCCGCCCGCCGCGCCCCCGCCGCTGCCCGCTGCCTGCCGGGCCCGGTAGTGCCGTGAGGGGAGACGGCAGCCGGCCGGCCCGGCGCAGGAACTGCACCTCCCGGCAGGCAGCGCGGCTCTGCGCCCCTGCCCCGCGCCCCCCGCCGCGCCGTGTTGTTGCGCCCGGCGCGGCCCGGCCTGGCCCGGCCCTTCCCACCCCTCTCCCGGCGCCCCTGCCGCCGCGGACGGGCTCGGTGTCCCAGGGCAGCCCGGGGTGACGGCAGCTCTGTGTGCCGGGGCCCGGCATGGCACCGCGCCGCCCTCCGCGCGGGGAGCGTTGGCCGTAGGTGCGGCGGGCTGCCCGGGTAGGTGCGGCGGCGCCCGGGGCCGGGAGGGCGGCCGTGGGCCGTGCCGGATGGGGATCCGCAACGGAGGGGCCCTGGGGGGGCCGGGCGGGGTGGGGGGCTCTGAGGAGGCCGTGATGGGGTGGGGGTTCTCTGGGGGTACTGGGAGGAGGTGGTGGCCCTGAGGCGTGCGATGCGGGCAAGGGTCCCTGAGCGGGGCTGGAGGGCCACCGTGACAGGGGAGCACTGAGGGGGTCTGTGGGACGCTGAGGGTGCCGTACTGGGGAGCACTGGGGTAGGGGCCCCTGAGGGGGCTGGGCCGGGGGGCCCTGCTGCGTTGGGGCTCTTCTGTGGTCGGTGGAGAGGGTTGCTTGAGGAGTGCAGGTTCTGGGGGTAGAACCGGGGAGCAGTGTGGGGGGGGGGTGTGCCGAGGGGTGGCATATGGTTGGTGATCCCCGAGGGGGAAGGGGTGCGCTAGGGAGCTGAGCTTTGCAAGTGGGTGAACTGGGGAGAACGGGAGTGGAGGGGTACCCCCAGTGACAGGATTACTAGGGAGCAGTAGTAGGAGAGGGAGGGTATCTGAGGATAACTCTGTGGCTGTGCTCAGGAAGGTGCTGGGACTTGTGATGAAGGGATGGTGCTGTAAGGGCAGCTGTCATACTAGGGAGCGTGCTGAGGTGATGGTGGGGAAAATGGTGCCTGAGGCTTTGTCACTGTATATCATTACAGTGAGGTTCCTTGATACATGTGGAAGGCATGCCTGGAAAGAATTCAGAAATGGGGTTTGCAAGGAGGGGCTGGCATACTTAGAACGGGCTGGTAGGTTCAAGGAGAACTGCAAATCAAAGGGGAAAAAAAAGAGGCAGGTAGCTCTTTTGGGGAATAAGCCAGGCTCTGAGAACCTCAAGGTAGAGCTGTTATGTTCTTGCTTGTTGCAGTTGACCAGTGGATGAGAAAGTACCACTTTCCCGCTGTGCTACAACGTCCCAACCTCCCTGGTTTTGCAAAAGCGGATGTCTGAGCATCCTGTAGGCATGGCTCACTTAAGAGAATTTGCCAGCCAGGTAAGTGGCAGTTAAAAATTTGTTTTAAACTCTTGTATCAAGAACAAACGTTGTTATGTTTGCTCTTGAAATGAGTTTAAACAAATCGCTAGAAAATCACTTTTTGCCACTCTCGGTCCCTCTTGCACATGTCTTGGCTTAGTCCTGTCAGCACATTGATTTGTGTCTTCTCCATGGTGGTTTTGGACTGATAGTGTTAGGTTGCTAGCCATATGGAAAGGGAATTCTTCACCCAGTGTGGTGCCTTTCTCTGACGTTAACTTTGCTCTTCTTAGGGAAACAGGAATCATCGGCACTCTTGAGTATTTTTGGGAGGAGAGGTCTATAGAAATGGGAACAGAAAAGCTGTGTGTGCAGGCTGTGCCAGACTTACGTTGCTGAAGGGTTCATAACAGCAGCCTGAGAAGAACAGTGTTTGTAATCTTAATGCATAAGAGGTAGTGATACTTGATACTGAGCTTTTAATTCTTCTGAGAGAGAGGTGAGCCTCAGTGGATGTGGTTAAATCCTGTTGCTGTGATGACATTTTCATAAGAGGAATGTGGAAGGATGATGTCATGACTTGGGACTAAAAACTAAACCACAATAGTGTTGGCTTAAGTCTTCTTTCTTCTGAATCTGGTTGCGGGGTGTGTTTGATTATTGGCAGATGTCAATACTGAATGTAGGTCTTGTTAAACCATGATATGTGAGAATTTTTGGTATTTTTCTGTTCTGCTTCTAAGTGTATAACTGTAATACTAAAGGCTTTAGTGGTTTGAGACTATGCTTTCTCCAAGCCTTTTCTGATTTGAAATTGATTTGCAGTGCATCTTAGTTTGCATGCAGTCTTTCACATAAATGGTTTCCCCAAAGTGTGTGTGGAATTAAATGTAAATATAGTGCCTGAGTGAGTCATAGTACAGGGAGAGAAATGAAAGGAATAGGAAAGGATACTGTCTGGTTAGGGCTGAGAACTGAGGTCTGTAGCTACAGAGGAGGTTGCTCTGAGGCTTTTTTGTACATTCGTTCACTAATGAAGCTTATCAGAGTTCCAGTGGTCTCATCTCTGAATTTGTTATGCAAATGTAGGACATTCACAGATTCTGTCATCCCATGACTCTCTGTCTGGTCCTGGAAATAGGAAAGCAGTCTGTGTTGTCCATTCCTCAGATCTCTTTAGGAATCCTTGATGGGACCTCGTAAGCTATGTAACTGAGGCTTGCTGGAAGGGCAGTAGGAATCGGCCTGAAGTTCTGTTCACTAGTTTAGGGAGTGGTAGGAGGTTCTGTGAAATTTGAGAGACTAAGACTTGGACTGGGATGTCAGGGGCTTGACTTGTCTTTGTTTCCTGGTTCTGTTGCTGATGTGCAGGGTTACCGTAGGCAAATCCCCAGGCTGCTTTACCTCTGTGCATCTGTTCCCCTGCCTCAGCTAGTTGGCTGTCTGTTGTTCCTTGGCTGCCCTTTGCTGTGTACATACAGCACAGTGGGCCTCCAGTCTTTGTTGGGAGCTCTATCTGCTAGATGATGTATTTGCGTTACTGTGTTTAAAGCTCTAATCTGAGCTCTGTTTCTAGATTTGTTGTTCCTTATGTGACGTTGAAGAAGCTGTTCAAGTTCTCTGGCTAAGTAATGCCGCACTCCCTTGAAGCAAAGGGATACTAGCTGTGAAGCAAGTTGGGAGCCTCAGAAAAGCTTGTGTGTTTCAAAGTGCTGAACACAAACTTTCCTCTTGTCTATACTCCAAAAGTTCAAAACGGTCTCAGGCTCGGCAGCTGAAAAGAGCTGTGCTCAAATATCGTGTAGACAGGGAAGCTCTTGGATGTTTCCAGATGCCAAGCTGATTTCCCCAAAGAGAACAAACATAGTGCCTGTTGCCATAGTGCAATGACCAATCTGTTGGTGGCCAGAGGTTAGGGTGTAGCATGCAGTGTGGGTGAATGCTGGATGGGAAGTTGGGGAGGAGAGGAGGCAATGAAGGAAGGGTCGGTACCTGAGGTCTGTTAAAACTTCCTCCTTCTACTGTGTTTGGCAGGGGAAAATTACGTTTGTTTGTTTGGCTGGTTGAAAAGTGCTCTAGTCAGAAGGAACACTAAATGCTGCTGTAGTTCCATGTAAACCTTTGGAGGCTGCCAAACTCCCAAGCAGCTTCAGCTCTTAAAGTATTGTGGCCCTGACAATCTTTTTCTGTTACAGACTTCTGCCATATGTAACAGTGATTGTGATCCTGACCTGCCCCAGACCATGGAACTCTCACTTCCAAAAGGGTTTCAGCACCTCTCAAGTGTTTTATGCAGCAGATGCAAGTCTGACTCTTGCTTGCAATGCTGAATGTGGCTCTTTTGAGAGTGAGATCCAGCTGGACACAGCCCAGAGAGAAGACCTTGAGCTGGTTCAAAGGGTATTTGCTTCTGTTCCTAATATGCAGCTTATCTTTCCGGGTAGTAGCTTTGAAATGAGGGTAGATATTTACCCTTTTTCTCTATTCTCCCCTCAAAGGCTGTGGATATCATGTCTCTGCAGCTGGTGTTACTGCCAGGCTTGCCTCATAATGCACTACATTTCCTAATTCCTGATGTCTGCAGTGAGTCGCTCTGTTTTAAAACATGGCATCATCAGTCATGATGGTAAACACCCCCACACCTGTCATGACAGAGCATCCTTCTTTCCTGGGCTGTGAGAACCTGGAGGGAAGAAGAGGAGCACATTACAGATTGTCCTCATCCCTCTCATACTTAATTCCCTCCCCTTCCTGCACGTACAACCAAGATAGCTTTGTGTGCTCTCCCCCCAATGCCTGTTCATGCCTGACTGAGCCGTCTCTGGTGTCTGACTGCTTTCAATGGGGAGAAGCAGCATGAAGCTTTTTGCTCCAGACCTGCTGTGTAATTGACATTCAGTCAAGCAAAAAGGTACGATGAGGTGACCATCCCTAAAAGCTTTGTGCATTGTAGTAGAACAAGGAACAGCAGCTGGCCTGCTAGCTCTTCAGACTCTGGCCTGGTTTTGCAGCCCTGGTGGGTTCTGTGAATGTGGAAGAAAATGGAAAGATCCCAAGGTGGTGAGCAGCTGCAAAACTGACAGGTGCTAATAATCTTCTTTGGGTTATCTATGCTCATTTATGCCAGGTGTAAAGGATTTAATCTGGATTTTATTACTTTCTACTAATGATGTTTCTCAGGTGTGTTTGTAGCTGTGCACAGTTCTAGAACATGGATTTGCAGCCAGGGTGATTCTCTGACAAGACACCGAGATCAATTCGTATTTAGAAGGGAACGGATCGTGCTTGTAACACCCCTTATTGCAGTGCTCTGCAGGTACAAATTTACTGGGCTAGAGGAGAGTCAGGCTACACAGAATGTGTTCTGCTTCCCTCTGCCTGCCCCGCTTGGTCCCCCAAGTGTGGTAGTGTGCTTCTCTTCTGATGGGGTGATGCGCTTGCATAGTGCTCTGTTCCTGGCATAGCTGCATTTGTTCTGTCTGGTGAGTGCCAGGGCTCGTATGCCCATCGGTCTGAATGTTTGCTCGTCGGCAGCGAATTACCATGTGGCAGCTCAAACAGGAACTTTTTAATGGGCGAGAGCTTTTGAGCAGATGTCCTGCAGACTAGCATAATTCTGTCTTAGTTTGTCATGGGAATTCAGGATTGCTTCCACAAAGATGCCATCTGGCAATGTCTTCTGTGGTGTCCACCATGGTAGCTCACAGGGTGTTCCACTGGGCAGACCTGCTTGAATTGGTGATGGGCTCGTTTCCTCCTCCCTGTTTACAGAAAGTGAAGAAATTTGTTAGCGGACTCTGGTTCTGCAGCAGGCATCTGGGAGACTGTTAACCATGGCTGGAAGGACTCTCTACCACTTTGTGCCATACTCGCTCACTAGGTTCTGGCTGTTGATGGGTATGGGTTGTGTGATTTGGACAACTCCGTCAGGGGATGCTCTTCCTCAGGCCCTCCACAGAAGACTCATATTCTTGCCCTGTCACCTGAGAGCTCTGAAGCATTTCCAGATCAGTTTTGAAGTGACAGGTACTGGGGAGGTAAATTCACTATCTGCAAAGTTTCCTGTTCCAACCTAATGTCGTGGGCCTGTCTCTTCTGCCCATCAGTGTTGTATCATTTTCCTGAGCCCTTGAGCAAACTCTCCACATGCTTGTCGTGAAGGTTTGTCTCCTTCACCACCCCTACCTGAACTGCTTCGTTCCACAGAAAATGGGATAAACTGACATCAGAGCATGGAAGTTTGTTTACGAAGCTGTCTGTGATTACAGAGCCCGATACATAAAATGGTGGTTGTCCCAAAAGCTGCCTGCAGTAGCTGGTGCTCTTACGTTTGATGTCCTGCTCTTGAAGAATCAGTCCTGATTCTTTGATACGCCATGCCAGGCTGAGGAGAGGAGCAGTAACTCACATCTTGCAATTTCTTTTCTCTTGGAAAAATTACTGACCTGGGAGGGGAGGAAGGTTTTCTTGCAGGGTTGCTTCCTTGCAGGATTCATGTGGATAGCGTTTCCCTTACCAGCTGAGCCAAGTGCTTCTAAGAGATGATCCTCTTTCTCTCCCTTCTCCCTGATGTGTGAGAGTAGCTGATGTGGCAGGTGGCATTGCAGCAGGTGACTGTGCAAGGTGACGTCTGGGCCATGTTGCTGCCCCTTCCTGTGAGTTGGTCAAGAGGTGGAAGCTGCTCCTGGCCTCTTGTGAGCCTGGACTAGCCAGACTGTTCTCCCTGCGCTGCAGTCATCATTCTCATGTTGCCTCCTGGCATTTCTCAAACTCAAATCCTCTTCCTTTCCCCCGCCTCCTTCTCTTCAGTCCCTGTTACATATCTCCAGTTCCTTTTATCTCTGCATATCCCCTCCAGTCTGTTTCCAGTGCATTTGTTCAAAGTACAGCCTGTTTGGGTGTTGCCATGGATGCGCAAGGATATTTGGTTATCCTTCTGTATCTTGGACTGGAATGCACGTGGAAATCCTGTTGAGTAAGCTGACTGTAAAGCTCATTCTGGGCCTGGCTTACTCCATATAGCAAAGCACTGGGCACAGAAGGCAAACAACCTGTAGTGACTGGCTGGCTTAATCATTAAGCAGCATCTGGGGCTGCTCAGTGGTGGTCTGCTGGTGGAACCTGGTGTTAGATGGAAAAATGCAGCTGCTGTGTCCTCAGATAAAATCTCTGCCAGCTCAAGGCCTTTGCAAGGGAGCAGTCCCTCTGGGTGACGTGTTGGAGGTGATACTGAGAAGTTCTGGGTGTGGAAAACTTGCTCTAATGGCTTGGATGCTTCCTGTAGATCAGACCATATTTTACAGATATTTTTTTAAAACTAGACTAATTTTTTTTAAAAGGCAGAAAACCTATTCACCAAGGGCCTTTTAATAGTATGAAGAAGAGGAGGACCTCCTGGTCTGCAGCTGGACAGAATGAAATAGCTGATTTCTTCACTTTCTTGTGTGTACTTGTCCTAATAAAGAATTAACTTTGAAGCTGCTGTTAAAAGAGTCTGTATTTCTCCAGCCAGTGCTATTAGTAGCTTCCCAGTTGATGTGCTTATCTAATGAGGGAAATGCTATTTGCTTTTGCATCTGGGTGTGCCAGCCAGAGGACAGGGTGTTCCAGAAAAGCAGGTCTGCAGATGGAGTGTCCATTCAGCTCTCCTGTCTCCTCTGGTATAGGCAGGTGTCTGGCCTCCTTGCCGCTGACCTAAAAGATGCAAGGCTCCCCCTGTAAATATCTGGAGAGAGCTGGGATGGGTGCTGCCTGGAAATCAGGCTGCAGCAGAGAAGACAGCTAGTGTGAACTGGTATTTGTAGTATTAGAGTATTTCACCCTCCAAATAAGTAGGGAAAGGTGCAAATTGTATAAATCATTCCAGTCTTTGAGTGCCAGAAAGCAGACTAGGGAAACATCCATGCGAACTTCCTGTGGCCTCTTGCTTGTGCCCATTTTCTCATCCAGATCTTCAAAGGAAGGGCTAGTTCTGGTACACCGTGTGTGTCTTTATCCAAGCATGAACAAGTATTTGCTCATGGAGCTGCTTTGGCACCAATTTAGTGCCTGCAGTTGAGCAGTCCTGTCCCAAAGGACCCAACACCTTCCGTAGAGATGCTTACTGGCGTTCTCCTACTGGGCTTCTTTCCCCTTCCTCCTCCCAGTGACTACAGTCTGAAGGGGCAGAAAGCCCATGTAAAAGGTTTCCTTGGTTTTTCTAATCTTGGATATATATTGTATACATATACATAGGGATGTGAGCTGTAGGGGTATACGTGGCACTCTGCAGGCTGCCGTGGGAGTTAATGGACTTTTCCCATCTTTGCTTTAGCACTCCAGGGTGGATCCTGAGGAGCTGTTCACCAAGCTGGAGCGGATTGGCAAAGGATCGTTTGGTGAAGTGTATAAAGGGATTGACAACCGCACCAAGGAGGTAGTTGCTATCAAGATCATTGATCTGGAGGAGGCTGAGGATGAAATTGAGGACATTCAGCAGGAGATTACAGTGCTCAGCCAGTGTGATAGTCCCTACATCACCCGGTACTATGGGTCTTACTTGAAGGTAGGACAAAGCCATGGCAGTTCGCTTGCCAGCAGTTTGGGAATGGCGTGGGCTTCTCGATGGGTGCTGTAGCTGCTGGTGGCATACAGCACTGGAAAGTGTCCAGTCTGTGAGTGTCAGTGTGGCAGCAGGAACAGCAGTAGCTCTGCCCATTGCATTCATGTGGTCTTAATAGGAGGCTGGGCTTTAAGACACTTGCAAAGCATATGGAAATGAGGTCCTCGGTACAGTGTGGTCCCAAGAGCAGGACGTTTCCCTGGAGAGAAAAATACCCGTTGAAGAGGCTGCCCTCTCCCCTGTTTGGCCATTCTTGAAAGGGAGTTTGTGGAATACTTTTCCAAAGTATCACAGTTTTAAGGTAGTACCACTGAGGGCTTTATGTGTCTGAAAAGAAGAGCAGTTTGAAACTGTATTTGTGTTCTTGTGATCATCATTTGATCAGAAATGATGAAAAGAACAGGAACTGAGTTTTTGGAGGAATGCTGGTACCACTTCCATTGAAAACAGGTTTAGGAATCCCCAGTGGAAACTACTAGTAGTGATGACCAGAAGTGGCCTCTGCATGCCAGCTGCTGGAGGTATATGTAACATTGGGTCTGTAGCAAACAGTTTCTGGGCTCTTTGGATCCTGATATTCCTTACGTATTTTTCAAAGGCTATAATGCATTTTCTCAGCCTTCTACTGCAAACACCAAGCAAGCTGTAGTTCCATGGATCTGATGCTTACCTCCTACCAGGACCCTGTGAACCTCAGTCTGGAAATCTCTGAGGAGTAAGAGATTGTCTTACTGATTGTACCCTTCAAGCTGGCAGTCCTGCTACTGAGATCAAAGGCTGCAAATGTCCCCTGTCATTGTCAAGAAGGAGATGTGCTACATCTGTTGGAGCGATGTTAAATGGCTACAGCCTGCAAATATGCTTATCTCTGTGGGCTGTATAGTCTGGTGCCTGTAGGGACACTAAGCTTGCTCAGGTAAAACTGCAGACTGAGAGAAAGGAATGTGCTGGAGGCTGGTCCACTGCTGTAATGCTGTGTCAGTGGGAAAGAGGGAGCTGGGAGCAACCTCCTTAGGCCTCTGAGAGCTGCAGTGTGCAGCATCTCTTGGATTGTGTACAGGACTACACATGTGTCTTGCTGCCTCTGGGGAGTTTCACTTTTCTGCCTGCTTTTATTACTGTCCTTACTCTTGATTTATGCTCTTGTTGCAGGGCACTAAGCTGTGGATAATTATGGAGTACCTAGGAGGAGGTTCAGCCTTGGATTTGGTAAGCTATGGACCATGGAAAGCGCTGGCTGGAGACCTGGTTTGTGAAATGCCTGTAACTGGACACTCACTTGCCACATACCATCTTTTTGACAGCCCTGTGCCTGAAGGGTAGGCAGTGCAGGACAGATGTACTGGTTATGCATATCGCAGAACAGAGGAAATGTTTGCATGAAGCTCAGCATTCAGAGCACTGTTCTAGAGTGTGCTCTGCTGCTTTACAATGGAAGGAGCCAGTGACCTTAAATGTGACAGCAGCCAATTGATTTGAGCGGTGCAAATCCATACTTCACCTAACACAAGTTCATGGTATTGTTCAGTGCTTGCATGGCATCAAGCTCAGCAGGGACCTGGTCCACAATCAGCGTTGCCAGGTGTTTGATAATACAAATGACATCTAATAAGTTATCCCAGATTTTAAAGGAATACAAATGCAGAATAAACACATGGCCAAAGTTCTGCTGTGCAGTATTCCATCACAGGATTTTGCTTTTCTCCTTAGGACAATATAAAGCCTGTTTTTCCAGAGCAGTAACTAAGGTCATGTAGTGAAAACTGCTAAGCCTGCCTGCACTGAACTGACTTGGAGGAAGGGTGCAGGGGTGGGGGCTGTTACCAGCAGAAGTCACGTTAGTGTCAGAACCTCAGTTATTGCACTGAAAAGGCAGGACTTCTTTAGAGGAGAACTGATGAAAAGGAGAAGAGCTTTGATACAATACTGTACAGCCAGAAGGTAGAAGTTGTCTCTGGCTGTTGTAGTGGCTGAAGTTCAGTGTTTGCGTGCTAGTAGAGAGACTTGAACAAGAGAAACTGTTAAGATG
Source organism: Falco punctatus (assembly GCF_963210335.1). Classification (NCBI taxonomy): domain Eukaryota; kingdom Metazoa; phylum Chordata; class Aves; order Falconiformes; family Falconidae; genus Falco; species Falco punctatus. The sequence continues at coordinate 29,333,671 of NC_137593.1, forward strand.
TTCTGTTCAGCAATGTATTTCCAGGCCAAAGCAAAAGATGAGCATCCTGCTGTTTCTCTGGGAAGCCTTTAGTAGACTAACAGAAAATCCTCCAAAGATTTTCCTTTTAATGTTGCCAGGTACAAAGTCCAGCACTCTGCTTACAGAATGCGCACCGGGCACACAGTAGGTGCTTCCTGCTGAATGTGACCTTGGCTGAGGTTTCCAAGTAGCAAACTGAGAGGCTGGAAAATCCAAGGCATCAGTCACCCTCCTTTAAGTCATTTTTTTGCCCTTTATCAGCTGAAGCCAGGACCCCTGGAGGAGACTTACATAGCTACTATCCTGAGAGAAATCCTAAAGGGTTTGGATTATCTGCACTCTGAGAGGAAGATCCACAGGGACATCAAAGGTGAGAGTGGAGAGCTTAGCTTCCTGTTAGGTTGCTTCTTTCTGAATTTGATGCTTGCCATTTTATTGCAACTCATGACTTATATGTCTTTAGCGTTTAGAGTACCAGTAAGGATCTGTAGCTCTTCTCTGGCATTCGTAGTCTGGACAGGCAGGGGGCTAAAGCAAAGGAGTCCATGAAAGGCATGCTCAGATATTAGCTGACTCCGTTATGTCTGGACATTTGCTTTACTGCTGGACTCCAAGGCGTGTGTATGCTCGTTATCATGGTTAGAACACACTGCAAAGGTAAGCTGTCCTCATGCAGGGTTCACAGCCCTAGAAAATCAGGGCAGCTTGTGTCAGCTTATCCTGTTACTGATTTTTATAGTCATTGGCTGTATGCAGTGTAGAGAGACCTGGTATCTGCCTCCCGAAGAGCAGTCTCACACTGAGCACAGAGCATCAGAGGACAGCAGGAGGACGAGAGGACAGTGCTGTGGAGATGTGGCCAGTGTTGGATGCTAACTGCTCTGACCCTCTGCAGGAGGGGATGTGAACAAGCAGAGCAGAGAAACCTCATGCAGGGAGATATGTAGAAAAGATTCTGTTGTGTAAGTGAAACTATGCATTTCTAGCACTGCAAGCTGTGCAGGACTGTTGGCTGCCAGCAGAGTTGACAAGTTTGTAGGTAGGGTGTCACAAGTCCTCCCAGAAAGCCCCCATCCCAAAACATGTGCAATATCACTGTCTTAAGCTGAGTGGGAAGCAGTACAAGACCAGGACTTGTGAGGTCTTTAAAAGGATCTGCTATTTAACCTTTGCGGAGTGCTATTAGGAAAAAAATCAAGACCATTTGAAGTATCCTGGGCCATGTTGTCCTCTTCTTTGTGTGGCAAGGAATCACATCTAGTTGATTGTGTGGCCCTTCACACCTGCTCCTTGCTACTGCCCTAGAAATATCCCCCTTCTGATCCAGCCAAGCTTATGAACTTGGTCCGTGTTAGCTGGCAGAGGTCAGAGCTTGAGAACGGTGTGAGGCTGGGAATGGGAATCTGAGCGGTGGGTTTCCACTGGGCAAAGGAGGATGTCACAGGAGGTCTGTTCTCAGTATTCAGTTCTGTGTGGGCTGGAGATGATTCAGAAACTAGTGGACTTGACGCTTCTTTGTGTGAACAGCTGCCAACGTGCTACTTTCGGAACAAGGAGATGTGAAACTGGCCGACTTTGGGGTGGCTGGACAGTTGACAGACACACAAATCAAGAGAAACACTTTTGTTGGGACTCCGTTCTGGATGGCACCAGAGGTCATCAAACAGTCTGCTTATGACTTCAAGGTGAGCTGGGAGCAGGAGGTTTGCTGCCTGGTGCTACTGTATGTGAGATGATGCCAGGGTTAATACAGGGATTGGAAGTGCTGCTTACTGCACAAATGATAGTTTCCTGTTATGGTTCAAGGTCTGTTGGAGAAGTTTGTCTGTTACACATGAAACACCCTGTCTGATTTTATGTGATCAGCCCTTCAGCTGTGCTGAAGTTGCATGCTTCCATGTTGCAGAATTGATCCTTGCTGTTCCATGTAGTCACTGTTCTTGCTCTTCTTTCAGGCAGATATCTGGTCCCTTGGAATTACAGCCATTGAACTAGCAAAGGGAGAGCCTCCAAATTCTGATTTGCATCCTATGAGAGTTCTCTTCCTGATCCCCAAAAATAACCCTCCAACACTTGAGGGTCACCACAGCAAGCCCTTCAAGGAGTTTGTGGAAGCCTGCCTCAATAAGGATCCTAGATTTGTGAGTATTGCTGTCCACCTGTGAATTTGGGTGAAGTATTGCAGACGTCAAAGATTTATTTAGCAGGAAGACCTTTTGGTGCAAGGTTTCTGGAGAGAAAGAAGTACTGAGCTTGCCGGATGGACAGGCAAGCCTGGCAAGAGTTGAAGTCGTGCACTTGCATGTTTAGTGTACAGAAATGGTTAGATGTAGCATGCTTTCCTTTTTGCTCTAGAGGCCAACAGCTAAAGAATTGCTAAAGCACAAGTTCATCACACGTTACACCAAGAAAACCTCATTCCTAATGGAGCTGATAGATCGGTTCAAGCGCTGGAAGTCGGAGGGCCATGGAGAAGATTCCAGTTCTGGTGATTCTGATATGTACGTACATGTTCTGCATGGAGGGGTGCCCCTGCCGTACCCTGCATGCCCCAGGGTAGCCTGCAAACAGCTCAGATCCTTTTCCCCACCTGGGCTGGAGATCTTACGGTAGTTCAGGGAGGCCTGTGAGCATCTGCTTGTGGGAGCAGGTGACTGCTGCCTGAAGAAACAGGCTGTTACCTCCTGTTCAGTGGGACCCAGTGCTCTATTCTAGTCTTAACCTGTGGAGCCTCTTTGCTGAGCGTAAGGGATCAGAAGTACTAACGAGAAACATCTAGTTTGTGCATAACTAGTAAATCAAGGCTGTGTTTTATGCACATCCAGTTAAATAAAAGAGCTGCAGGCTTCAGGAAGTGTGGCAACAGCTGCATATGTGTGTGTATTCGTGGGTAGACAGCTTTGCTACCAGTGTGGAGGATAATAAGGCTGTAATCCTTGGGTGAGGAAAGGGCGCTGTTGCCAGGCAGAGCTTCTCTTTACCTGTCGTGGCCAATGATTTAAGTGATCAGTTACTCTGGGAGTTTGGCTTGTAACACCTAAGTCTGGGCCCTCAAACTGTGCGCTTGGATTGTCTTGAAATTCAATTCTCCTAAATTTGACTAGCACTTCAAACTGTCTTCAAGATGGCTAGAGCAGAAAGGTGGTCTTTGGGATTTGAAAACATGATGTAGTACTTTGCTCAGATCTCTGTAGTGCTGTATATGGGCTGTAGAGACTGAAGTGTTCCTCTTCACGTTTTTCTCTGGAATAGGGAAATGCCTGGGGCCCTGTGGTGATACGACAATCTGGTGTGGGGGAGCTTTTGCCTGTGGGAGTGCATGGGTAAAACACCTGTTGTATGAAGCTGAAGCTTTGTCTTGACCTTCCCTTTTTCATTTGCAGTGATGGAGACACAGAGGATGGAGACCAGGGTCCAATCTGGACATTCCCACCAACTATTCGCCCCAACTCCTTGAGCAAGCTGCACAAAGGAATGGCTCTTCATGGTTCTCAGAAGGTATGTTTGCTGTCTGGTCTTTCCAAAGTGGACTGAACTAACCCAAGCTTTTGAGGGTCTTGGGGAAGTTACCAGGCACTCGTGTTCTGTCTAAAATTTGCTTTCATCTGGTATTAAGGGCTAGTGCCACAGAGCTGCCTCTTCCGCATGGTCAGGGTACTGCAGTCTGTGGCTTTCCTGAGACCTGGTGAGGGGACTGCCATCAAGGTGGTGTGAATTTACCAAAGGCTTTTTTTATAACTTCTTTTCATGTTGCTTTCTAGCCTACTGAGCCCATCAAGAGGCAGCCACGGTCACAGTGTCTCTCAACGCTTGTTCACCCAGTTTTTGGGGAGGCGAGTACAACCTCTTGGTGTCTGTGGTGATTGGAGATGAAGAGATGCCTGACACGGATAAGTAACTGGGGAAGGATTTGGAGAAGGGAGGCGTGATGAGGTTCCTAGTAGTGTTAAGGGACTATGAAGCATTTGTGCCTCTGTTCAGGGATTTATACCGTATGTTAGGAAAGTGAATATGTCCCTGGAGTGTCCTCTCTGATATGCTTGTGTTCCTGTAAATACAGCATTACTGTGTTGTCTTCTGGTGAGGACAAGGTAGAGGAGTACCTGTTTCTTATTTGTGTCTTAGGCTTGCTAATGCCTAGGCAACTTTGGACTCTGATGTCCCTGGCCTCCGTGGTTGAAGTGCAGCTCCTGTTAGGGCAGGCAGGTATTTAAGCTTGCCTGCTGCCATGCGTGTTCCCTGCCCTCGTGCTATGTGCTGCTGTCCATGGCAGAGTCACCGAGAGGGATGTGGCTGGATCAGAGCAGGAGCTGGCTTTGCCAGTTACTAGGCCATCTTCTTGGTTTATACATGTCTGCTATTGGTAGCATGCTGAGGCCGAGGAGTTACCTATGTATGGCCTGTGGAAGGCAGACAGAGGAAATGTGTTTGGAAAATCCACCCTGTTTCCCTGCCTTGTGTTCTGGGTGGGGATGTGGGGTTGCAGTAAAAGCTACCATTAATGATGGGATAGTGTCTGTATCAGCAGAGAGTGGAGTTGTCTTTCCAGCTGGTGATTTAAGAAAGGAGAAGAGTATGATAATTATAAGGGGGCTTCAGTTGCTGCTTGCAGCAGGACTGTAGGAAAGGAGGTTCTACTTCAGAAGAAATCATTTACACAGGCACTGCCTGTTGGGGTTCTTTTCTTGGGGTGCTGGGTCACAGAGACCCATTCTCTGGTCCCAATGACTTGCTCTTTTCCGGATCCTGATTCTGTTCCAGGGGTGGCCCAGCAGAGTGCTGTGCTTTTTGAGGTTTAGTCTCTGGACTTGATCACTTCTCGCAGGTCGAGTGCTATGTGGAAAGAGGGTTTGCTGCAGGGCAGGAAGCAGAGGTCATTCTAAAAAGAAGGCTCTTGAGCACTGCTTCGGAAATTGAGAGTTCAGCTAACTGGACTCTTCTGTACTCTGCTGGGCTCGGCCTCCAGAGGTCAGAGCATGAGGCAGATGGTCTGGGTCTCGTAGGCCTAGACATGAGATAAAAATGAAAAAAATAAAGTTGTTTTCTGATGCAGGCAGTCTGTGCAGCATAATCACTGACCTCTGGTTCTCAGTCCTTCCTGTTTAGGAGTCTTCTGCATGAGGGTGTGTTCAGAGCTGTGAGTTCTCTGAACCAGTGAGTGCATCTTCATGCTTCCCTTTACCAGCCTTGCTGCACCAGTTCCAGGTGGAAAGTGGCTTCTTGGACCTTTAATTTCTGCTAGTTTGACTCCTGTGCCCCAGATTTGCTGATGCTCCTTTCCTTTGATTAGACATCCCTGCCATCTCTGCTGATCCCACTCAGCAAACTCATGTGTAGGGAAGGTTCTGGGCAGTCTCTGGAAAAAACTGGCTTCTGTGTGCAGTAGCAGGGGGGTGAAAGAAAACTTGTCTCCAAATAGGAAATCTACTTCACTGCTGGTTCCACCTGTTCTGTTCAGTTCTAGTTTCCTGCCAACAGCAGGTCTTTCTCCTTCTCACCATTGTTTTATTGCCTCTTACACCTGCTAGGTTTTGATCACCACTTTCCATAAAAGGGCTGAAGCTGGTCTTTGTGAATGGAAATCTTGCTGAGATGCTGTTCATAGTCTTCTGCGTGTGTATTATTGGATGTTAATACTGAAGATGACCCGTGGTGGGTCGTCAACACAGGTGTGGGCAACTGCAGGTCTGAAAACCTGTCTGCCCTTTCTGGGCCAGGGAGGAAAGGTAATGTATTTGGGCCTGGAGGGCCAAGCAATAAATAAAGGCCAACCTGTAAGGCTTTGCGCAGTACAGCTCCGTAACCCCCCTGCTAACCTCCAGAAAGCTCTTCTGCAGCGGAAAGTGACAGGGTAACATCACAGGCTGCTGGGCAAACTAAAAGGTCAGGGGCTTGGCATCAAAGGCTGGTGATAAGCTGGCAGTTTACCTGCAGGACAGACCCCATGTTTCATTTTGCTCTGAGGCGGTTAGTCTTTGATCAGGTAGATGTCAAATCAAATCCTTGGCTTTAGCATCACAACTATTTTTGGCCGAAGAAATCTGTATCCTTGATGTTTAATTGAGTTGCCCTCCGTGCCCCTTGCCACTTCTGAATGAGCAGAGGTGTACGCGAGTTGCTTCCACAGCCGAGGCTTTGTGTTGGTGAGTGATCGCCTTGCTGAGGAGGCAGCAGCTCTTCTTAGCTAGGAACTGTTTCCTGCAAGGGACTTGGAGCACAGGGACGGCTGCAGCTGGTGATTACCATTCACATTGTCCTGCTTTCTGGACCATGGAGAAAAGGCGAACACCAACAACAGGAAAGGCTGATCCTAGAACTGCAGGCAAAGAACTGTGAGGCTTATGTATAGCCCTTTAATCAGCGTAGCCTAACAGGAGCTTAATTGACCAGGACAGCAGTTAGCTGGCAGACATTGCTTGTTCAACAAAAAGGTTTGATATTTGTTCAGCATGGTGCGTTACTGTGCATACTAAGGAAGGGGCTGTTGCGTGAGCTGCTTGTGTGAAGGAGGTGGTGAAACACTGCAGGGGATGTGACTGGGTTTTCCAGCGACAGCCTCCTTCAGGCTCAGTGTCGGTGACCTGTCAGGAGTTCCTTCATGACAGAGGTTTAGCTATTTCAAATTAACAGCTGAAATCGTGTGCAAGTAAACTTGTGACTGGTGAGGCCTAGTCGGAGTGCACTAACCGTGATAGATGTGAACTGAGGCTTTTCATCTAGGTCACATGCTGCGTATGGAGATCTTGGAGTGTGGGCATCATTCCCCTGTACCCCTGGGGAAAGCTGTCTCGGGAAAGAGTGTCGGAGGCCAAGTGGCTCAGGACCCATAGCATGGCCATAATCCGCCTTGGCCTCCCAGTCCGCTAAAAGCAACTCGGACTTTTTTGTGGCTGTTAAAAGTGATGGTGACTTAACTCCTGGTGTTACAATATTTTCTGCCTTACCCATCTACAAACCTTTGTGTGCGTCTGGGAGCTAAGCTGTCATTAGCAGCAAAGTGACTGTACTGGTTTGGGTAGAGCTGGAGTTCTTTGTTCTGTTACTTTATGGGTTTTCAGGGCTGTTGATGCATTTCTAATATAACTGAGTCTGTTTAAGAGTATATCGGGGCCTATTTGTTAAGGACGTCAATTGCTGTTATTACATGGAAGTAAGTCTGAACTCCAGACATTGGACTTCCATCTTCCTAACCTACAAAAAGAGCCCCTTTTTATTTTTTTAAAGAAAGTGGATGCCCTCCTGCACCCTTGTGTAGTCATACTAAAAGGGAAAGGGACCTAATGCGTGTACTGCACTGCTTAAACAGTGCTTTCTGCAGTGAGATAAGGAACTGACACACGGTTTCTGGGTTGCAGCTTAAAGACAAGCACAAGCAGACTGGAGGCAATGTGGGAGCTATGGAGGAGCTGGAGAACGCCTTTAGCTTGGCTGAGGAGTCCTGCCCAGGCATCTCTGACAAACTGATAGCACACATGGTGGAGCGGGTACAAAGGTGAGTATTCTCTAGCATGTGAGCTGGGGTGTGGCTGGCAGTGACCCAAACCATTGTCATACTCCATAGCTATGGGAAAGGTTGGTGCTGACCAGCTGAGACACCCAAAAACTGAATATTGGTGACAGCTGACCTCATAGTCCCAAGGTCACTTCCTTTATCTGCTTTTAAGTAATGGAAGCAGTTCTTCCTGCCTCAGAAGTCCTTTCTCACACCGAACAGGTTTCTGTAGTTCAGATGAATGTTGTAGAGCACAGAAAGATGCTGCTATTCACCTTCATCTTGCATACATATGTATATACATATATATAAGACATCCTGCTGGCCCCATTACCCAGGTAGTGAGGACTATGCAAAATGTCACCAGGAACGCTTCTGGAATAGTGAGAATTTAGAGCGCTTGTGCAGCCAGTCACTCTGCTTGCCCAGCTTCAGGTAGTAGGAAAATGTTTTTCCTGAAGTGAATTACTTATTAAACCAGTGAAGGAGTATAGTCTGTTAGAATTAAGTTCTTCGCTGCTCATCAGGTGCTGCAGACAGCTTGCCTCCACTGGTGGCACCGAGTTCGGTCACATCCATGTATTGCAGGCAAGTGTCAGATCCTGATCACAGGTTTATCAGGCTTTATTTAACATTAATTTGGCTTTTGTCCCTTTCACAGCAGGCTGTCCTAAATCTTGCCCTTTCTTCAGCAGCTGAGAAACTTAACATTTGGCCCCTCACGGGTTAGAAGGCTGGAAGTAAAAGTGTTTTGCTGTACATGTGACCAAAGGAGCCGTTCTGTGCTCTGGTTGCTAATGTAAATACAACCCAAGCTTTACAGTCTTTACACTCCTGAACTTGGGCTTTCTAAGCATTTGTTTCTGATGGGTTAAGCTGCTGTCATTTGTGCCTTATACCTCAAGCATCCCTTGGATGCTGTCAAGCAAAGAACAACCTTGGATAATAAGGACTGAAAATACTGGCTGTCCTTGAGAGCTTCTGTTACTAAGTTGCTCAAACTTTCAAGCAGACATGGTGTGGGTCTGTTTAGATCACTCGCCTAACAATCACTTTACATTGGGAAGAGAACACTTGTCTCTTCTGGCTGGCCTGTAGAAGACACATCACAGAAAGTGTCCTGTGATACCTGCAAAAACTTCAGCCTCTAGTTGAGCAGGAGGTGCTCACAGATGTGTGTTCGATGCCTGCAGTGCAGTTGTTTCAGTATCGTTCACTTCTATCAGCCTAGAAATAGCACTACTGGACAGTGTGTAAGCACAAGATACTGGTTGTTTGGAGGTTTGCAAAACATCAAAGACCCTGTTGGTTTCTTACTGTAAAACACTAGTGCTCAAAATTTCTTCCTAGCCTAAAAGTGAGTCTTAAAAGCCTGAAAAAAGTGCCACCTTGGCTTTTTGTTAATTTGCTTTTTTTTTTTTCTTTCAAGACTTCCTTATCTAGAAAACTGACAGTAGCAATGGGAGTGGGGGCAAATACATCCAGACTCACCTCCTTGTCTGCAGACACACTGGCTGGTGCAGTGCGTGTGGGCCATCTTCCAGGTGAGGGCTTGACATGGACAGTAGTGACCGGCTCTACCCACTGTTCTTTCTTGTAGGTTTTCACACAGTCGGAACCACCTGACCTCTGCTCGCTGACACCTACGTTCCCTGCTGTTGTTGTGAGGGGGGAAGGATTTTTTCCAGCTTCATGAGAACTACATCTCTAATCCAGACCACCATCTGCTATTGGACGTAACATTGTGTTACGGACTTCAGGACATTTCAGAGCCTTCATATTACACGTGTTTCCATCATAACCCAGGGTGGGGTTTGCAATGCAAGTACAATTTAGACCTTTTGCAGAACCCAAGATGGGTGGTCTAATTGTTTTTACAGTTTTAATCAATGCAGTTTTTAATTGTTTCCCTATGGATGTATCCATTTTGGCTTGGTTTGATTCACAGCTTGTTACTGGTAAATGCCTGGCTGCTGGAAAAGAGGGCAATTCTCCTCCACTGAGATGTTTCGAAGGCAAGTCTGCCCTTCCTAAAGAAGTGTGTCAGCAGTAATGTGCGAGTGCAGGTATGTTTGGAAGCTCTCCATGCATTACAACCTCTGGGAAAGTTTGAGCAGCTCTCCAGTTGTTCTGGAGAACTGCTTCAACTCATTCGCAGACTAGTAATGAAAAGCTTTCAAGTAGAGCAGCAGCTGAGCTAATATGCTGCCGCTCTTTCCCAGCTTGTTGTTTCACAGGAGGATGAGTTTGCTGACTGTACTTTTTTTGGCTCTGGGACATCATTTTGTATTAGGCCTTGGTTCACCTAATTCAGGCAAAGCAGAACTTGCCTTGGGTCTCCAGGGGCTGGAAGGCAAAGTGGTTACATTTGGTTTGGGAGCTGGTAGAGTTCCTTTCCTTGGTGCTTTCTGCAACTGAAGCAACTAGATGGACAGGTTTGGCGGTCCTAGTCTATAAGCTGAGTGGGCACCTACTGTGTGTGTCCAAATGTTGCAGAAAAAAAAAGGGGGATGGGGGTGCTGACAGGGCTGCAGTACAAAAGGCAGACAGATGTTGTGTAGCAGTTCTTGAGGCAAGAAACCTGTCCTTAACAGGAAGGTATAAACTGGATGGCTGGCAGCCACGGTATCCGTGTGGTGTGGCTGGGGTTTGCAAAGCCACTCTAGGCCTCCATCCCCTTCTTCACAGCTTTCACTTTCTGGCTCTTCTTTCAGTCTGGGATCTAAACTCGCTGAAGCCAGCACTCTGCTCCAATTGACAGACTGCGGTGGTGGTTGCTGGCAGAGAAATAAAAGCATCTACTGCTGCTTAAGGTATTCCAGTGGAGCCATCCCCCAACTAGCTTTGCTTTCTGTGTAATACTAGTTTATAAAGCAAACCTTTAATTCAGGTAAAGGCAGAGATCTTAAATCTATAGTTTAAAGGTCTAGAAAAATAGACTTAGGAAAATAACTTCTGATAGCTGGTTGCTTAGAGATCTGTTCTCTAATTGTAAAGATAAATCCATTAAGTCAGCAAGACCTTAGATACCCAGATCTTTCTGTCTGGATGTTTTTGTGTGAATGATTTGGTTCACCCCAAAGCCACTGAGAAAAAAAGCTGTAGCTGTTCAGCATTTTTTTTTAAAAGATAGGCCACTTCGTTAGTAACAAGGCTTGATTTTTGGTACTTTGATTCAGACCTGGAGATTGTAAGTGCTGCGCTCAAAGTAGCTGAGAAGGACCATATGTTCCCTCCTCCTGGTGTGCGTTGTTCACTTTAGCTTATGACTATCCTTTACTCTTCCTCTCTGATGGATAAATACAGGCTCAGCAAATACTATGAACTTGTCCCGCAGAGGAGAGGTGCTGCTGTTTGATCTTGCTGTAGATCTGCTGCAGAGTTGCGTTTCTCCATGGTGCAAGCCACCTCAAAGCCTGCATTTACGGAGGACACAACAAACCCATTTTTTCCCGCAGGAAAAGGCGTTAATGTGTAGACAGGAAGCTTACTGAGGTGGGAAGGCAGAGACTGCAGTCCAGCAGAAAGGCAGCTGAAGGGCTCCTGCTGCTTTTAAAGTCACTGTTGCTGATGGTAGCAAATCGTGTCAATAAGGTACCTTGTGTTATTACTCACATACACTACAGTGTAATGAGTAAACTTTTTAAAGGAAACAATCCCCACAAACCTCATCCAGTATTCAAAGCAACAATGGTTTTAGTTTTTAAAAACGTTGAAAGGGATCTGCCACTTTCAATAAAGTAACGAAACAAATGAGGCTGGTGTAACTTTGTCTTTTTAGGGGAAAAGTATTTGTTCAAGCTGCTTTTCTTTGCCACCACCTTGGTCTTCCCCTGCATCTTTCTGCCTCATGTAGATCTGACAGAGAGCTGTGAGACAGACCTATTTAAGTGCTTTCTGCGTGCAGAGTGAATGCAGCAAGCGGCATGTTACATTGGTCCTTTCTGCTGATCAGCAGTGGGGTTAAGGGAAGCACGCTGCAGAAGTCCAGCCGGGCCCTGGAGAAGGCTTCATTGCGGGTTTTGTTGGAGTCTGTTTATTGCTCTGCAGTATTTAGACTTGGGTTCGGCTGTAAAAGCTGTCAACAGGATATCCCTGCCTCCGTCCTTCTCCCTTTGCAGCTGTGAGGGTCACTGAGCAGTGGCACAGGCTGCCCAGAGAGGTTGTGGTGGTCTCCAGCCTCGGAGATAATAGGGAGGGGTCCGGGCACAGCCCTGGGCAACCAGCCCTGCTTAAGCAAGGGGCTTGGACCAGCTGAGCTCCCAAGGCCCCAGCCACGCTGTGAGCACGTGTCTCCATTACAGCATAAACACTTCGGAGACTCTGCTTCAAGCATATTTAAAACCTTGTGTATGATTGTCCTTCCCGTAGCAGAAGCATAGAGGTGAAGGTTACAGTTCAGGAACAGTGAACTTTCTGACTGCCATAGCCTGCGCTCTTGCATTTTAACCGCAGAGACACTGTGCGGTGCCGTCTCAGCTATTTTCTCCTTGGAGCCAAAAAGAGAGACTGACAAATGTACTCCTGGCTGTGCTTTTTTGGGAATTTTGTTAAATGCCATGTGCTTGCACTTGCTGCTGCTCAACAGACTGGCACCAGGACAGTGGGGATGGTGCCACCCGTGTCATCTGAGGTGGGGAAGTTCCCTGTGGGGACAAGCCGGAAGGCGATGAGGCTGGCAGAGCTAGGCAGGTGGGTGCAGCTAGTGTTGCATGTGGGTGAAAAGAAAGAGGGAGGGGACGTAGCTGGTGTAACGGGAGTCATTCTGGTAACCAGGGGACAATAAGGGAGGAGGCACCAGAACAGCTCCAGCGTGTTGCATTAAACACTTGGTAGGAACTACTGCAAAAACTTGTTCTTGTTTCTTAGGCCATGAGGCAGGGCTCTGTTACACTGAACGAAGGGCAGCCAGCCAGTCCTGCGGGAAGCAGGGAAGACCAGCAGTGTTTACCAGAAAGAGTGTGCCCTCAGCAAGGTTGCAGATGACACCAAGCTGTCTTGTGTGGTCATTGCACAGGAGGGAAGGGATGCCATCCATGGGGACGCTGACAGGCTGGAGAGGTGGGCCCGTCTGAACCTCATGGAGTCCAACAAGGCCAAGTGCAAGGTCCTGCACAGGGCTCGGGGCAATCCCAAACACAAATACAGGCTGGGTGGAGAACGGATTGAGAGCAGCCCTGAGAAGGGCTGGGGGTGCTGGTGGACACGAAACTCAGCATCACCCAGCCGTGTGCATTTGCATCCCCAAAAGCCAGCCGTGCCCTGGGCTGCATCCTCAGCAGCATGGCCGGCGCTTCTCCCCCTCTGCTCCGCTCTGGTGAGACCCCCCTGCAGCGCTGCGTCCAGCCCTGGGGCCCCCAGCACAGGAAGGGCACGGACCTGTTAGAGCAGGGCCAGAGGCTGTGAAGGGGATGAGGAGCCTGGAGCACCTCTCCTGCGGAGACAGGCTGGGAGAGCTGGGGCTGTTCAGCCTGGAGAAGAGAAGGCTGGGGCAGACGTGCTGGCGGCCATCCAGTACCTAAAGGGGCCTGCAAGAAAGCTGGGAGGGACACGCAGTGACAGGACAAGGGGGAGCAGTTTGAAGCTGAAAGAGGGGAGATTCAGCTTAGCTATTAGGAAGAAATTCTTTGCTGAGAGGGCGGCGAGGCGCCGGCACAGGCTGCCCCGAGCAGCTGTGGGTGCCCCATCCCTGGCGGCGCCCAGGGCCAGGCTGGACGGGGCTGGGAGCACCCTGGGCTGCTGGAAGGTGACTGTGGCAGAGGGGCAGAACTAGGTGATCATTAAGGTCCCTTCCAACCCAAACCATTCTATGATTCTATGATATGAAGCTTTTTTGAAATGGAATGAGACCATGGACTCCATGAGTTCCTCTCTCCCTTAACGTAGATCTTGCTAGCAAGAAACTTAGGAGTAAGAACCAGTTGCACTCTGTTCTTTCCTAGTGCTCTTGTTAAGGAAACTGCTAGTGACGGTAGCAAAGAGAAAAACACTCCTGCAGAGTTCTGATAAAGTAAAACCACTACAGAGTATTTCACAGAAGAACTGATATGATGAGAATATGAAATTCTCATCAGTTGGAAAGCTCACCAAGGTGGGAGGTAAGCAGTTTTGCCAGGAATAGTGAAGTTTCTGACTTTCATAGCCTGCGCTCTTGCATTTTAACTGCAGAGACATTTGAGATTTGTATTCTCCAGCCAAGAAGGGACTTCTGCTGCCTGCTGTCCGGCTCTGTTTCTGTCAGCTGGTACCCGAGGGGCTCCTGTTGCAGGGATGACACCTCAGTCACTGTGACAGCGCAACCATCCTCAAGACAGGGACTACTGAAGCAACTAAAGGATCATCCACTCTCAACTTCTCAAAAATCTTAAGGAAGAACTGTTGCTCACTGCATCTCCCCTGTAACAGGAGTTTTAACTGCTCTTCTGCTACACATTGGTGGCAGGAGGATAAGTAGGGCATAGATGGTCAAACTGTGGATTAGCCATGTACCTACCAGTCATGTACTCACACCACTGGGATGTGTCTTTCCACTGTGTTCTTTGATCATTTTTTTAAATGTCAGAAGTTGTTTCCTTGTGTTACAGGCAAAAGCAGTGTTGCCAATGATAAAAGACAGAAAAATAAGCTGGGGGGGTGGGGTGTGGAAGGCCTGCAAAGGAGCACAAAACCCAAGCCTCCGCACCGCTGGCTGAGGGCGAGGCTGGCTCGAACAGTTCCTTCCGCCTCCCGTTAATACCCGATACGTGTCAGTCTGATCTTTAATGCATGTTGCTAGAGAGACCAACGGCTGATTTGTGGAGGTAATTTAGACAAAAAGTGTAGCTGATGTTAAACAAGTATCTCTGTCAAACAGTTAAAAAAAATAAAACCACCAGGGCCAAATACCAGGCTCTTTCCCCCTTAGGCAGAAAACACTGCACCCTCTCACACAGCGCTTGCAGAAACACGTTTCTCCTGCTCTCCTGTCCTCTTCTGGCAGTCGGCCAGGCCTTGCTTCCGTAATGTGCACGCAAGAGCACACACGCTGCCCTTCAACAACCACACCTTGCTTTTGGGGACCCCAGGGCCTCGGCCCCCAGCCCGCACAGTCCCCAGCACGTGCTGCAGAGGATGGGTACTTTGTCCCCCCTGCATGACTCTGCATTTATCCTTGCTGAATTTCAGGTGGTGTTGGTCAGTCCCTTCCCCCTGCCCTGCCCCTTGCTCCCCAACCCTGGTGGCACTCAGGCTCCTCAAAGGTGGCTCCACCAGCCCCTCCACTTCACTGACGTGGTGCTGGATCTCTGCTGTGGATGGAGCAGAGCTTGATGCTGCAGCAGCCAAGAACCGGTCTTGAAAAACTACTTGAACACTATAAAAATATTTCTATTATTTTCAAATGGCACTAGAAAGCCCTGCTACAGCCGGCGAGTGCAAATAAAGGTTGGAGTTAAGTGCCGAGATCCCCAGCTGCTGACGGACACCCTGCCCCCCGCCTCTGCAGCTTGCTCCTGCAGAGCCTCCCTGCCAAGACCAACAAAGGGCAGCAACTGCACGGGAGAGTTCTTGTGAGAGAGGAAGGCTCCTGCTGAGAGCCTCCAGTGTGTGACCACGACAAAGGAATAGTCGATATCATCCAGGAAAACTACTGAATGCAAAGACTCATTAATCAACAGTGCAAAACCTCTTCTCTCAGTCCAAGGAAAAGCAACGCTTCTGTGCAGCGATGCCCATCTTCCCACGAGCGTGGCCAGTGACAGGGATGGTAGACTCAGAAATAAGAGGCTGAGAAGAGTTTTGTACAAAGATGCTATTTACTTTCAACAGTCATATTCAGCTGTGTTATAACTAGTCAATTCACATGTATACACCTACAGTAGTTACTTAAAAAATATGAATACACTAATAAATTAAATACATTAACTTAGATGGGACAATGGTCAGTTAACAGTGGTAGCGAAGGCTGGATCTGCAGTCACTTGTCTTTCTCTACACAAATGCCAAGTGAGCAGTCTGGAAAATCCTTCTGGAACCCCCTCCCCATCGCCCTCATCCTGCACATGTTTTGGACCATAACCTGAAACAGCCTTGGAGAATGCACAAGCTGGCCTCTGTACTTCCCACTTCACACTCCTTCATCCTCACAACATGCAACACCTTCCTTGATCTTTCACTACACCACTTCATTGTTCCTTCTTCTAGTACACAAATACTTTTCTATCTAGTATAAATGCAGAGTCCCTAGAGCCAATCAAAGCCTCGTCCGACAGCATTTTGTGGCACTTAGCTTATTTCAGTCCTTCCATGGAGGCAACCAAAGGAGACAGCTTTACAAAAACAGAACAAAACTGCAAACATTTCAGATTTAATATAGTGATTTAATACAGTCCACAGACACTAATGCTCCATCTGGAATCCAGTGACTTTTACACCTTCATGAGAAATGGAAGATGGATCCCACCCCAAATGTAAAAGGTAAGAACAGGGATTTTCAGAAGTTTTTGCATGACAAGCCACAAGCAACAGTGACTTTCAGAGAAGCTTGTTCTGCGTTGCTTAAACGCCTTGAAAAGGTCACCCACATCAGAGTGTTTGCCATCCCATGCCTTAGGTAATGCCTACTACAGGATAAAGAAACTCGGGAGCTGTAATAGGAGACGAGCGATTAACCCTCTCAGCATGCGCCACAGCAGAGTTCAGCGGAAAAACCCACGCGCCCTACCTGTACCGACCCACACCACACTGGAACAGCTTAGCAGAGGTTCACTCCTCCTGCTTCCCCCGGAAAACTGCTGCTGCGGCGGTTTCCAAAGCGCAGAGCTACAGTTTCTGTTCAAAATGAACTGTGTTTAAGCCAATGTATCGGTGGATTCCCTGTTAGTCTGAGACGACTGCCGGCAGGTTGATGTTAACAGCAGCAAGACCACAGCTGTACAGCCAGCCGTGCGCAGCATCAGGGGAAGGGAACTTCTGGGAGCCAGTAAACCCTGGCACCAGCAGCTGCCAGCCAGCTGCACCACTGACGGCTGCTATTTTTTTCCCATGTATGCTGACCAGCCAGTCAAAATGCAAAACGAAGGTGGAATTTGCCTTCAGGGCAGGCAAGGGTGTTACTGTACAGGTACCGGAACAATAAACCTTCCACAATGCGTGCACACCGGCGCTCTGCGCTCTGCGGTTGTTAGGTTCTCGCTAAGTAGGTTCAACTGGAACAGACCTGCACTTCCATACCATTGGGAATGGATGTGATCCCCATCTGCAACTCCCTCAATCCCACTTTCCATACTGGGTGGAAATGAGCCTCCCAGTTCTTTGCTCTATCAACTCCAGACACTCCTGTTTCCGTCTGCCTCTTTTGTTGATGTTTACAGCAGAGATCCAGCTCTGCCCTGCTTCAGTCTGTGTGACTGTCCTTCTCATCCTTTGGCATCAGCAGGCTCGACCTGGCTGGAGAGCTGGTGGCTCTCTTGATCACCTCCATCCACCTGGCAAGAAAAGGACATGAGAAATGCTCAACCTCTCAGTCACAGATGCACAATCTCGTCCTTTGGTTACGAGCTGTACCCCTTTCACCAAACCTCATAAAACATCTATTTTCTACCTTTCTTTTACAGTTCTTTTAGGAAAATAACTCTTCAAATGAATAGCTTGGGATGTGGCAAAATACACTGCAGAGTGTGGCTGCCTGTCCAGGTAACAGCACTCTGGGCTCCAGAGAGCTCTTGTGAAAGGACACTGTCTTCTCTGGTAAGTATACAGAAAGCATTTACCAAGAAGGACAGGCTGACAAAAATTTTCCCTAGTCAACAGATTGCTTTTCTTACAATACATTATGTAACAGACTTGCTCATATGGAAGAAAGGAAAGCAACAGTGAAAAAAGGAAGATGAACATCCATTGTGAATTAGACATTTTTTCCTTGAAATCATTACACGAGACCAGTGGATTAAAAAGCACAGCTCTGCTGTCTCGGGTAGCTGACGGGTATGTTGCTCACAGGTGTGCGATACCCTCCCAAGGAAGGGGGAAGTACATGACACCTTCTCAATAAAACCACACTCCAAAACAGCCAATACCGCCCTGCACAGCAGAACACAAAGTGAGGGTTTTCAAAACCTAAAGGAACAGCAGAGTTTTCTAGACGATGCATTTTAAACATGGTTCACTGGACCATGTGTGGAAGGCCCTACCAACACTGCTAAAAATAATTATTGAGAAAGCAATAATAAATAAAGTGAATGAATAAATAAAGTGAAAAAAATAAAGTGAAAAGCAGCACTGCACATGTTGCTCTCAGCCTTGTGTTATAACTCCTGCTCCCAGAGGTCAGGGCAGGATTCTTACCAGAACTCTCATTAACCTAGAAATCTGGCTGCCAAGACTAGTGGGGCTGAGCCCCTGACAGCCCTTCTGCCCACACTGCTCCCCAGCTCCCAGGGAGACCCCGGCTCCTGAGACACAGCACAGCCTACAGCAGCTGTAGGAGTAACCACAGCTATGTCCTACCATGAGGACGGTTCTGGCAGAGAAGGGATCCCCACATGTCATCGGTAGGAAGAGGAAAGGAACTTTTTATTACTGAGGATGTGCTGTAAGGACTAGGAGGTAGTCAGGAGGAAAGACAGGGCTCTGGATGATCAACCAGGGAGTTAACTGCGTGTTATATACCAAGACAGACAAAGAAAACAGAAAATTACCTCTCAAAGGTGTATTTGCTCTCAGCCCTGAAGAAATACACATGGGACTTGAACTGCAGCTTGAAGACATAATCCTTCTGAATGCCGTCTGCCTCCACAGGGGAGCTGACTGCGTAGCCAAGCAGCGGGAGACTGGCCAAGGGATAATCATCCTGGAACAGCCCAATAGCCCAGCCCTCAGTGCAAGGCATCCCCTCCAGCACAACCCGTCCCACTGCGCACTCACACTTCTGTACTGTACAGGTACGGTTGTTGCATTTTTGTTTAGGAGAGAACAGAGGAGCAGCAGCCTTTATCTTTTGCAAGGCCTCCAACAGCTGATAATGAAACCTTCCCCCCACTCCTTTCACTGCTTTATTATTTTTATATATATATATATATATATATATAAAAATATATATATAAATAATTATTCACTTGCTGCTATTCCCCTGCCCGTCGCTGCCTCCCGGGCTCCCGCTTCCCGCTCTGCACCCTGTCTCTGGAACTCCAGAGAGACCCCCAGATCCAACACTGGAGCTAAAATATCCCTCCCAAAAGAAATGCGCCCTCAAGGCAAGATGCCCGAGTAAAAAAAAAAAAAAAGTTTATTGGATTAGCAAGATGAAAAGGCACAGGTTCCACTGCAGCACAGTGCATTACCAGGCAGGCAGAGAAACCCCCGATGCCCGTTTAACCATCCTGAAGCCCAGCAAGGAGCAGGACAGAGACTGACCAGAGGCTGCCAATTCCCTCACCTCCGTAAGTCACTGCGTGAGGAGACGTTTTCCCCCTCGCTCACAGAAAGTCAGTACCATCGACAGACTTGGAAATCCTGATTAAATTCTGCAAGAAGGGCCCATGGCCTTACAGCAACCGGCCTCATTACAAACTACCTCCCCTTCCGCTTGTTATCCTCCTTCAAACAGCAGTGAGCTGCACCTGGAGCAGAAACCCGGGGACCTCCAGCTTCCCCCCGACACCCCGGACACGGTCCCCTCAGCTACACTCGCTCACCTGGTGCGTTTTGTAGAAGAACAAGCAGAAGTTGGTGAAGACAACCCACAGTTTCTGCCAGCCATTGCTGTTCTTGAACTTCCTCAGCAAGTATCCAGAGAGCTGGTTCTAGCACAGAATGAAAACTACCATGAAACCACAGAAAAACAACCTTCAGGAAAAGACAACAGCTGCCGCAGATAAAAAGCTGGAAGCCGCCTGCTGTAACCGCCCCTGCGCTTGCTCCCCCGTTGGAAAAGGTCTCCCGGACCTTTCAGATGGTGACTGAGTGACTTTGTAGCTTCAGTTCACTAATTCACGACTGTCTCCTTATGAACAAATTAGTGATTCCTCTCCACTAATAGCAAGCTCCCCTTAAGGTTTAAGTGCTTGCTGCATCTCAGTGTGGTGTCTGGCAGCACAGAGGAGGGTGCTGCATCGACTTGTCCCTCCAGCAACCGCTCTCCTTTGCAGCCTAGGTCAGGGGAACGGGGACAGCCACAAGGGTGCCCATCCCTTTAGCCACCCTTATCCACACGCAGAGAAACATCAAGCAGAACACACTGTGTGAAAAAGAAAATAAAGCAGAAGAAGAAACAGAGAGTGCCGGAGTTGTGGACAAGCTACATGTGGCAGCTACGCAAAGCCAAGCTCAGCACGGCAACTGGGCTGCAGGGAAGTTGAACATTCCCAGGCCTTGGGAATCACAGTCACCCAGCGCCTTCGCAGGAGGATAAGGAAACCTACAGCATGGAATGACGGGCAAATGAGTTTTTTAGTTAGAGAAAAAGACAGTAGAGAACTGTTTGAGGAAACATAAACAGGAGGAAATCCCGTGTCAACAAGGCAACGTTAAACGCTGCCGCTGGCTGGGGCATCCTGACGCAGCGCACGTGGCTCACTGAGCAGTTACGAAGAGAGCAGCAGTAGTACATTTTCCTTGGCATCCCACGGCTCCTCCCCACCAGCTCAGAACTTGAGAGGCATTTTTACCTGAATCATGCACAGGTAATCAGACAGGGATAGGCTCTGGTTCCGGTACCAACAAACATGGGTGATTGTGTTGGGCCGTTGGGCCTGGCCCAGCAAATAGCGAGGAGGAAGCTCTGGAGAAACAGCAAGAGAGCAGAAAACTAAGCAGAGAAAAGGGGGAGAGAAAGATAAAAACAGAACATTAGGATGAGAGAAGTGATGCAAGAAAGGCGTCTGTTAAAAGAACATGGATTGTGGAAAAAAAATTATGGCATTAGTCCATGGAACAGAACAAAGCGAGAGGGAGCTGCAAGAACTCACACGTTTAATCCCAGAGCCTGTATCAGGGGTGGTCTCATTATCTGGGGACAGAACAGCGAGATTGTGCCTTTCACAAGGTTATCAGCTGGGAAAGGAAGGCTTGTCCCCTCCAATAGAAAATACTTTCTTTGCCAGCTAAAGTGCCCAACTTCTGGATGCTAAGCCAAGGCCACAGCCATAGGATGTCCTTTACTGAGCTGACTGATACCGTCTCCACATCACGAAAACCTCAGAGCTTCAGTGCCCCAATCGTAACTCCTTCCACTAAACAAAAAGTGCCTTAACCGCAGGGCAGGGAAAGCGGGGAGGTACAAATGGATGCAGCACCCTGCCTCATTGCTCTTGGTCTAGTTAGCGATCTACTTTTTCTCTTCACGGTTTTTAAGCGTCCTTCCCACTTCTGGAAGTCTTCCAAGCACGCCAGCCTCCAGGAGGGCGTCCTACCCAACTGACCTTGCCAAACTGCCGCTTAAAGTGAAAACGCAGCACTGGCACAAGCAGCATTCTGCGTAAGGAGTGCTGAGCAGACATCTGTCTTGAAATCTGCAGGATTCAGTACCAAAACGTGCTACCAGTTACCAGTGCTGCCTCCAGCCACGCTGAGTGGAAAGACCCACGGTAATGGCAGCTCACACAGTACGTCTACGTCCACCACAACACGACACAATGCCGTGAAATGGCACTTTCTAATGCTTGCTGCTCACCCCTGCCAGTGAGGGAAGGGCAGAGACGCTGTATTCCCACTGAACTTGAAGCACTCTTCTTAATTCTGGGTACAATACAGCAGCTAACCAGGCCTCACTCATAGCAGAGTCAGAGTCTCTAAAGGAAAATACCATGGGCAGGTAACTCACCCTCCAGCAAGGCTAATGAAACCCAAAGGAATGCCGTAAGCCCTAGGATATCCCGGGTTTGCTCTAAAATTTCCCTCCTTCAGTGCCTTTGCCAGAGCAAAGCCCTCTGCAAGGAGAGCAGAGCGTGTGTGTGCAGACAAGCAGACATGCACAGAGCGGGGCAAACACGCAGCGGCCTTTTAACGGCCCACGCTCTCCCACGGACGCAGACGTTGCCAAGGCAAAACGGGAGATGGAGTGGAGGACGAGTGGCGGCCGAGCGAGCCAGGACAGACAGAGTGAGATGAGCGCTGCGCCCTGTGGGTACCTCAACAGCCACACTGTGGTCAGTCATGGAGACGCTTGTGTTGCGGTACCAGCACACGTGCATGGTTGTGTTGGCACGGTGGTGGCTCTGCCTGTCCAAGGAGCTACGAGAAGAGTGTATGTCATCTTCGGACTCCTGTTCTAGAGAGACCTCATCAGAGGATCCTGGGGGAGGAGAATTTGGCAGTTGTTTAAGAAAACTG
Source organism: Falco punctatus (assembly GCF_963210335.1). NCBI lineage: Eukaryota > Metazoa > Chordata > Aves > Falconiformes > Falconidae > Falco > Falco punctatus. The sequence goes on from NC_137593.1 coordinate 29,355,491, forward strand.
TGCAATACAAAGAGCAAGAGAAGCAGGGATTCCTGAGAAAAAACGTTTTTTTTCTTGCAATGGTCCAGTTTTAAAATACGCCAACTTGAATTGTTTGTACAGCTCCTCAAGGGCCACTCTGAGCAGATCATTCTGGCTTTCATTACTCAGCTCTGCTTGGGGCAGCTGACTCAGTACTGTGTAAAATACACAAATAAACAAAAATCCCCACACTTCATCTTCAGTTGATTCTCAGTGAGGAACAGGAAGAAATGGTCCAAGAAGGGATACTACATCTTTCAGCACATCCATAACACCACCAGAGACAGGCACAGGAATGCTGGGCTATAAAAGCTGATCTCCAAAGACACCGCATTTCTGGACATGAAAATACACTACAGGGTTAAGTTGAGAAAAATCTATGTAAGAGAAAGTAAGAACCTTACAAAATTAGCAATTCTGCAACCGGAACATCTCTACAGTCTTTAAAGCTACCAGGAATGTCAGTCTAGGAAGTCTACGAAGACAAGCATGTTTCTTTTGATTAAATCAACACAAAACCACAATTAACTGCCTATTATCATATAAGTTATAAAAATACTCCATTTACGTCATCAAATTCACAACAGGAAAAATTAGAAGGACGTGACAACTGATGCTTTTCAAGGAGGCAGGAAACACCACTTACTGTTGGAGCGATTGCATACTGAGTTCTCCAGAAGCATGTCAGATTTCTCAGTAGATTTCTTGGCCATTTCAATTGCCATGTTTAGGTCTTCCATCCACTTCCCCATCTCCAGGCGGGTACTGCAAGACAAACAGTGCAAACAAGAGACCACCCCAACCTGGAGACGTGACTGTGTACAAGTCACTGGCCAATACAAGGAGCAGTCCCTTTCCACTAAATAAAAATAAAAATTCCTCCAAAGTCAGATAAGAAGCTGACCTCATACAGCCTTCACCTCTATTTTCAAGCCTTGAAAACAAGACTAAAATAACCATCAAAAATTTGGACTTTACAGCAAAGAGTGCCACAGAGTATTTCCCTCTGGAGCTATCAGACTCAGGAGAGGAATTATGTGGTCGAGGCCATCACTATTCTTCATACAGAAAGCTTCAGAACTGATAGGTTACTCCAAACATGAAATCATGCCTTCACTCCAAAAAGCATTTTGGAGATGGGTGGTATGACCATACTGGAAACAATTTTTTCAAAGGATAAAAGGCAACCTGACAGACAGCACATCCTTTAGAAGGGATATAGGATTTACCTTACATCTCAAATCAGTAAAACAGTGTAGGAAGATGAGGACTTCTTTCACTCCACCTGGTTTCCAATCACACGGCTCGCACAATGATTACAGGGAAAGAGCTTTGCAGCTCATAAACATGTATCTGTACCTTATCAGTATGCAACAGCGAAAGGTTTTCCTTTAGACATAGCCACAGTGTTTCTTTTTTACCCCTGGCTACGTACCCGGTGTGCGCAATTGTATGAATTGCTATACACAGTCACAGGCTCTCGTGTTTACTTCAGAGGGTCTGTGAGACTTTTTTTTAGTAACCATCTCTTTTTTTCTGAAAGTTTTTAATTCAGACTGAAAATTCCACACACTGTCTAAGCCCAGCAGCAATTTGTTGGTTTGGTTTTTTTTTTTTACAGGTAGGGAGATGTAACATAAGAAAAACAACCACCTTTGAGCTATTTCTAAGTTATGACAAGGTAAAAATTATATTTATTTTTCCAAATTTGCGAACTTTCAAGCACTTTCTGATTCGCAGCTGCCGAGAAAGAGTTTATCTTAAAAATAACCAACATTTTCAGATGTTAGGCTGGAATTAAAAAAAAATTTGCCTGCTGAATACATCTGCATACCAAAAGTACTGGCTCCTGCGCCACTACATACCCGACTGATAAATATTTGGTAATGACTGTTTTTCAATAACAGGTTATCAAGCAGTAAAAAAACCCTACAGATTTAAGGTTGAGATTTAGTGCTCCCATCCTGCATTCTTCGCAGCTCCAGCTGCTTTTTAAAGGACCTGCAGAGGGACAAAACCTCCTAAAGCTGATCCCAAGAGAGCAGGTGTAGTAGATATCCTAAGTATATTTCAGATATAAAGTAAAGAAAGCCAAACTGGCTGCATGGGGACAAGTTACACTGAAAAGGGATTGGTTTTCTCTCCAAGTCAGCCTTTAATTCTTCTCCTCCCTTTCCAGCTTCCTTCATGAAATCCACACAGGAACTCTCCCTTCCTTACATGCATTTGCATGTTCTGGATTTTAATTCTTTTTGGGGTGTCTGAAATATTTGCACACTTAGGATAGGACACATTTTGTGTCCTGCTTTATAGCAGTTGTTTAAAGGAAGACACTGGCAATTCAACTAACCAGAAAACAATAAAATGTCGATGTTATTGCTGCTCCTGTGTGTTTAATAACACACCATTCAGCAGAATAAACTACTCCTTCCCAGAGCACAACACTGATAAAGGAGTTGTGAAGTGCCCTGTGTTCATTTTGAAGGCACGCTTTCCAGAGGATGCGTGAAACGCCCGCTCGGGTCTGCCCCAAACAACTGAACAGTGACCCTTTGAAGAAGGTCTCCGTCAAACCTTCAGGCAACTGAGGAAAATAAATGTTACCTTGCTGCCACCACTATGGTTTTTTGTGCTGAATAGATGGTGAAGCAGTGTGGGACAGCCCATTCATTCTCACTCTCCTCCACCTGCAGAAAAAGAAATAGGTTTTTCTCATCGCTACTCAAGTGACTGATAAACACCGAAATTGTCCTCCTTGGCTGACTAGAAATTTGAGGCAAATAGGATTACAACCCAGCTGCAGTAAGTGCAGTACAGCTACTCTTTTTTTGAATACCACCTACTTCGAGTCTATTTTGGCTCTATGTGAAAATCTATATTGTGCATTTCTACGGCCGCATCTCTAGCAGCACAGCACCACATCCAACACGGCAAGAAAAGGAGGGTTCTGAGCAGGATTCAGCTTATTACTTACCGGTGGGTCGAGCACTATCAGCTGCAAATCAAACACAGAAAGAACACTCCCATTAGAATAGGGGGGTGGGGAGGCAGGAGGACTGATTATACGCCTAGGTGTGTGCACAGGGGAAAAAATGCCAGGACAAACCCCTGTTTCCACATTAGCCTCTCACAGCTGCATGAAAATGAACAGTCAAAAGGGTGCACTCCAGCTGTTTTGCTAATGCCATGGAAGGAACAAGCTTATCGCCTGCAGACAAGTCTGTGATACGCAGGCTGGGGCACACGAAGGTCCAGCTCACAGCCAGCAGCACCACAGGCTGATGTCACCGGCCTGGAGACAGGTGGCAGCTTTGGTCCCTGTGCCCTGAAGGAATGCCTCAACCTGTCTTAAGGCAAAATCCTTTCCTTAATGCCGTGATGCAACTTGAAGCCACTTACCAACATGCCATGCAGTGGAAGATGTCCATGAATTTTGAACTGATTTGTCCCTGTAACCCCTTTGCTTGTGTAGAGTAACATATCTGAGAACTAAAAAAGACAGGAAGAATACAATCAATATTCTAAAGACAGCAGGCAAGTATTTTTTGACATCTTTTTAAAAATCTGTTGCTTAAAGGCCACTGTAGACGCATAAAAAAAGACAACTGCTCAATCAGTCTGAGGAAAGTCACTTTCCTTAAAACCACTTGTTCGTTTACTTACAGCAAAGGCAATTAAGTTCTAAAATTCTATTTAAAAGCTATGTGCCATTACAGATATAAGCTGAACAGACAGCATTGTCACAGTTACGCTCTCTCAAAAAATCCCTCAGAGTGAATTTTCAGTTAGGATTGCTGATTTTCATCACAAGCGCATGAAGACACACTTTCACAACAGCTTTACCTTGAAGACTTTGGGTTTATGAAAAAACAGAAGCAACACCCACCAGAAAGAACATCCGCTGCTGTAAACCCTTCTTAGTGAGCTTGTACAAGCAGCCTTCCCGGATAAACTCCTGCAGTGGAAAATAAGAAGTTAGACAAAGCTTGATCTTTCCCAAACAGAGAGTTTTAATGTGGGTTTTTTTCATCCCAGAGTATAGAGATGCTGATTGGTTCCCAGCAATAATCACCAACAATTTGTTAAACGCCAGATGACACCTTTCCTTTTGTTTTGTACATGAATCAGCTCCTTGATGCAGCCAGCATTTAAATCAATGAAGCAAGAGAAGGAAAAGGAGCAAGAGTTCCTGTTGGACACCAGCAGTTCACCTGTTACACTTACATCCCACCGCAGTGGTTGCCATAGCATCCCAAAAGCATACGTGATGCTCCTGTATTAATGCTCAGTACATCTATCAAAAACAAAAACAAAAAACCAAGGAGGAACTAAATAAAACTCCTGGAAAAACAGAGTCACTGATACCAGTTCCGCCCAAGGATGTGGTTCTCGCCATCGCAACGTTCTCCATGCAGGCTCAGTCCACAGAGGCTGCATCAGACAGACACAAGGAGACCTGGCAGTGGATTTCCCATCAAGTACACGACACCACTTCCCACTCAAACACAGAGCACCGTACCCCAGCGTACCCAGTATCTGTTGTACTGGAAACATGAGACTGTAGCCACAATCTAAGCAGAAGCATTTTTTATGTATTCCCTAGGACATCACCAAGACCTCCATGGGACCTGCTATGAAGACAACTACACAAAGTCTTTACAGCTGTTCTGTAAAACAAGAGAGGCATTGATGGCAAATACATGGTTCAAAGGCACTTCTTCGGCAATAAAAACAATAAACGTCCTAAAAACTAAGCAAAGGTACTTACCCTATCAGGCGCTGTAAGATTGTCTATACCAATCAAGTCATGCTGCAGCTCTGTCAGCTTCTGGAAATTCTCCAGGCGGATGAGACTCTGCTGCAGCTGAGATGTCATTTCTGTGACTTCCTTCAGCGCATCTGTAAGGGAAACGGCACCGAGGGGTCAGAACAGAGCAGACAAACCCAGGCCGCCAATTTTATCCATGGAAAATTGAATCTGAAATTTATAGCCAGATTTAGAATAGGACAAAATACTTCCGCTGGAAGGGACCTACAATGATCATCCAGCCCAACTGCCAACTTCAAGTGTATTTCATAGCTACCTAGGAGCAAAATGGAAACTAGCACGCAACTTCAGAGTGCTTCCCATGCTTCTGGAGATTACTGCGTGTCTCAGATTTTGTGCATATAAAAAGTATTTACCGTGTAGCCAAAAGTAAATTAAAAAAAGGAAATCCAACTATTTCTGCCAAAGATTACTTTATAAACAAATGGAATTTACTGCGCAAGCTTTTGACACTACAAAGCAATTGGGTTTTGTCACATTTCTTACTTACAGATGAAACAAAGTTCCTAAAACTCCTACTTTTTTCTCCGCTAAAAAAGGGGACAAGAAAAGGACTAATTTTCCAGCTTTGGTTGAAACACAAAGATCCATCAAAATTACCATGAGAAAAACACTTTCTGGAATGCCAGAAAAAGCATTCACTCTATGCAAAGAGAACAGTCCACATCTAAGTTATCTTTTGTGGTTTTCCAAACGGGCAGTTAAGGCAATTTTTGATCTATTGCAAAAAGCTTTGGAGTCCCGCACTGGAGCACAGCAGGAGAGTAGTGAAACCCGGTACTGAAAACTTCAAAGATAAACAAAGTTAATTTTAAAATGCAAGCTAAACTTTTTTTTTTTTTTTTTATTAATCTGCTTCTTGCCTGTTTTCTGCTGGTTTACTTGGTATATTCTGGGTTTTATTCAGGATATTTAAATTGCAGTATTCACCAAACAGTTGTGTTTTCAGCAATCTAAATCAAAGTTGCTGTCTATTTCACAGAGCTGCAGGCAAGAGTCAGAGAGGTCCTAAATGGAGAAAAAGCGTTTACACTCAATTTGTAGATGTATCACTTGTCTCCCCCCAGGGTACAGGCAAAACTTTGTACATGGGAAGGGGTTTCTGCCTAGCACATATACAGCTGAGTGCTTGCTCACTCCGGCAATCTGCAAAGTCCCGGTGCTCTGCTGTGTAGTGCTTGCAAAGTCTCGCCAGGATCAACTTGTAGTGCATCAGTCTCTGGATTGGTTTGAGCAGGAACGTGTTGAGGGGCAGGTAGCAAACCTTCTGCAGCTCAAAATCCTTATATACCATTTCTAGCTTCTTCAGGCGCTTAGTTGCTTTCTCCAGTTCAGTCAAGACCTCATCATGCTTCTGCAGATAACTGGTAAACTCCTATTGAGTCATACAAAAAAAATTACTTGGATCAAAGGAAAACCATTTTTAACAGATTTCACAGCGAGTAAGAAAAAACTTTTGTTTCTGACCATGATTATACCAGCCAAGACTGCATATGCCATCGTAAATGCTGACAAAAAGAGCACTAACAACATTATACATTTCAATGGCTTCGTGTGGAAAAAAAAAAAAAAAGAAAACAGTATTAAAAATAAAAATATTTGTTTGGTTGTCCTCTGTTCACAATTCACTGCAGCTGTGCTTCCATGGGCCTCCGATGGGAGCAGCCAGCAGCACTGCCCATTAACACTTGGCCATTCTAAGATTATTCTTGTCGATTACTGACTTTGTATTTCATAGCTACCTAGGAGCAAAACGGAGATTAGCATGCAACTTCAGAGTGCTTCCCATGCTTCTGGGGATTACTGCGTGTCTCAGATTTTGTGCACGTAAGACAGGTCGCTTCTGCCTGAGAGCGCTGTCTCATCTTATCTGTTAAAGAAACTGCCAGGCAGCTCCCAGTCAGGGTCAAAATAAGTGTTTGTGCAGCACTATGCCTATGCCTGCTGGGAATATCAAATGCAGAGAGCACCGAGAGTCAGAATAGCAGCCACATGCTTCTGCACTCCCATTCAAGTCACCGGTTTTAACGGAATAATTACTCCACTACTACAGCACAAGCGTAACTGTCCCATGAAGGTGCTCTACTCCAAATACAGGTGACTTCATTTCAGAAGAAACTACTCAGCAATTAAAAAACATTTATATTTTGGAATTAATCAACCTTATAAAACAGTGTCTATAGGGGGAGAGCTCTGAGTTGTGCAAATACAGGAGAAACTGTGAAGCTAATTAGATTTCTCTTTGTCTTCTGATGAATAACCAATAAACAAACAACCTTTTCTCAAGGTAAATGTAGCTGGTTAAATAAGCAACAGTGGTATAAAGCTTTGCTGTAAACACTTTATTATGTTTTCTTTTTAATTTATTTATCAACAGTTATTGTTTGCAAATCACTCCAAGTTTAGCAGAAATACTAAACCTTGAACTCTCATCCTTGGAAAAAGGAAAAAAATGACTCAACAATCCTGACATTCCACTATTTTAATCCTGTATCTACCTTTAGAGTACGCATATTCCTGAGCATGACATCTCCAATGCGCTGATAATCTCCTTTCACATGAGCATTGGTTTTTCCTTCCCTGCAACACACGTAAGGAGATGAAATAAGAAGGCGCGGTACATGGGAGAGAAAGAAATCTCAATTTGCTCCCCCCACCTTCCCCTTATACTTCAAGACGTAATCTTTAAGAAACACTTCCCAGGTATCTATGTATTTTAAGGACAGCTTTAGGAAAATTAAGTGAAGCAGTACTAACGTTAAGGCCTCCTCTATCCATTTTTAGCCACCTGACATTCCCATTTCACTGTTTGGGTTGAAAACTTCGTACACTAAGTATGGAAGCTGCATACAAGACCATAAAGCCATGCTTAGACAACAGAGAGGAACAGAAATGAATTTGTGTCAGAATTTGTTTAGGACTTTAACATCCCACACTTCTGAATAAATTTCATAACGTGATCCCACCTGAATTTATGAATTTGGTTTTGTTCATACTTCCATTTATGTTAAACACCTCCTTTTGAATGGTAATTATATGCTATTACATCACACCTCAGGTCAGGAGAAAGTAATAAAAAGGTCAGAAGACTAAAAACATACTCTTCAATATAAATTGTGCTGCAAGAACTTAACTCTGACCTTAATTACAAAGAAGTGTTTCCTATGTTTTCACCTGGAGATTCATTAATTGGAGATTAATAAATAAAATTCTTTAAATAATAGCATTTAAAGTCGTTGAGAAACACACACATCATCTTTTTGACCTTGTGTTCCTTCTCTTTCCTAAGGCTACAGATGCAATACCGGACACTTACCAGAGTGACAGCCTTTGCTCAATCTCTTTCAGAAAGCCTCGATGAAACTCATAAATTGGGTCTATGTTAGAGAAAAGTAATGTCATCAGGCTCTCTGGCATAGCGTTCTCCTTGATGACTGCACTGCGAAACCACTGCCAGAAAAATCATAAATGATGATAAATGTCTCTAAGAAATCAATCATTAGCATAAAAATTTCTGCTCCTGCAGTGATGGGGGAGGAGAAAGTGTGTGCACAGGGCAACAGCAGGAAGGAAGAAGAAATATCTGGGAAAGATGAAATTTTTTTCCTTGCCAAACATTTCTTAACGCAAAGAAGAGATGGTTGGTAACTGCTCTAAATCACAGTCAGTTACCAAGTGGCTGCCACAGCCGATGTTACACCACTGCTTTCACTTCAGTGCAGACACAACTGCTCTTTCATAAAACCTGGAGCCCTGTGCAAGTTATTCGGTGGCTGGAGACACCTTCACATGTCACATACTGCACTTTTGTATCGCTTTCTGTTCCCCACTTTCTGGCAGGGATGTGAATGTTATAAAAATCCTCTGAGGTGCTAGACGTTCCCCCATCTTTAGAAGTTCTAGGAAGCCTGTAGGAGGAATTTGAGTGAGATGGTGCTCACTGAGCTTGCAGAGAATACCTCCGCTGAAGACATATGGCATTAAGGGACTCAAACTTCTCTTTGATGAAATTAAAACAATATCTTATCGAAACACAACAGTCACAGTGTTTAAACCTGGAGTAAATGAACAAAAAGCTCTTAAAGAAAAAGAGCTGGAAACTCAAGCTGTCCTCCAAACAACAACTTGCTCTTGACTACTCTGGCTGAAAGAAGGGGAAAAGAAAAAGAAGCAATAAAAATAAGACAAAACTCCTCAAACTCCTACAGATGGATGGATCCTTTGTAATTGCCATCTGCTCTCACGATCTGAAGGCACAAAGGTAAAAGCCTCCCAGGAACTACTGCAGAGATGATGACTGGATTATAAGCAGTGACTATCATTGAAGCTGAATGTAAAAGTTTTAGGTTGTACCAGTCCACAATTTTCAGAGCAAAAGTTTGCTTCAGACATCAAAATGACAGGTGATGTAGCTGTTGGAGCTACTGACAGAAGTCCAGAGAATGCATGTGCCCTCCCACACGAGGGCCTACGTAAGAAGGAAGGTAACAGCTACATGGATCATGGATTATGCTTTATCATAGGACTTCCTTCTTCTGCTTCCTGGAAGAAATTCCAAGTTTTTCTACATTAACAATTACAAATCTGCCAAGAAAAGGAAAAGCATTAAAGGAAGTTAAAAGCCCATACCACTGTAATCACTTCCAGGTCCTTTAAATACGTCCGTTCTGTAGCAAGAATCTCTTTTGCTATGAAGTATGCCTTGTCAGTTGGATAGCGCTGAAAGAATACACAGTAATTAGTAAGTAATAAAATATTAATGCTCTGCTTGAGCACAAGCTCAAACCTGAAAATTTCCCCTTGCTGTATGCAAATGGAGCAGGTGATTACTAACAGGGCAACTCTGTATTCAGTACTGTATTCTCAAATACTGACTTTACTATAAAATACTATTTATATTTCAAAATTATTTTTAAAATAATGTCAATTATATGCTGGTTATATAAACTTCCGTTTCAAGATCAAGGGCATCCCTTACAAAAATATGGAAATGGTTATTCCAGGTTTTCTAGGTTTTAAATACTTCTCTAATTAAATGAAGTATAGAAGATTGACAATACAGCCCTTTTTCAAAACTATTCTATTTCCATTTACAGCTTTTTACTCAAATCCTTTGAGGACCATATTAATTAGTTAAAAAAACACAAAAATCAAACTACATCAGTTGCTGGCTGCATGGTTGCTCCAGGGCTGCTATTTAAAGAAAAGCAAAGACAGAATAAGGAAGCACAAAGGAATGAAATGGTGACGAGGTTTTCTGCAGCTGCAGTGAACCAACATCACGAGTTAAAAACACACATTATTAATAATCAGATAAGTAATATTAAAGAAATAATCACATTCCAAGCTAAGATGCTGCTTTGTCTCCTTAGTTCACTATGCCGTGCCGCAGCTTTGTGCTAAGTTCTTGTCTGGTGAGACATGACAGCAAACTCAAATGAGTTACATCAAAATTTAGCCTCTATCTCTGACCCACCTCAGGGTAATCCAGCTTTGAAAATTGTTTCTCCTTTTTCCCTGTATGTACCAAATTAATAAAAAATTCCCTTTTGAGAGATGCTTTGAGATGCCCTCCAGCACTGTCAGTACAGCTACTCAGTGCTTCTAAATCCGCTATCTCAGTATTGCTCATGGAAAAGAAGTCTTCCTGGTTGCTCAGTAATATATCTGTTGAGTCCATCTTGGCCAAACAGAATCCCTGGAGGCGTGTATCCCAAAATAATTAATTTTGAGAAACTGTCTAGCCTCTTTCCAGTTTTTTTTATGCTAATTACTGTAGCCCCACACATCAGTCCCCTCCCTAGAGGAACCAGCAGACATACTTTGACATCCTTCCCACAGCAGGGTGGCTGGAACTACATGATCTTTAAAAGATCCCTTCAAAACCAAACCATTCTGTGATTCTATACTTCATTCACTCTATAGCCGTGCTCTTAACTTTAACGTACCTGTCTCGGGTACATTGCGTCAGGGAAAATCCTACCTAATCTTGGCTCCAGGTATTTTTTTTTTTTTCTTGGGCTATTTACCCAGCTGTAGCATCACAAACCCTGAAAATGCTGTTGAAGCTCAGTGGGCATCCTTCTCAACCAGCCTCCTCCCAAAGGGTAAGACATCATTTTTCTGCCCTCCCTGAAGACCAAGGTGACACAGCTCTTTCATCTCACTTACCAGCTTCCTCTAGTAGCACTTGCATATCCTGAAACACCCTTTATAGACTGATGGAACAACACACGCTAGCTTGATTTTAACTTCATGAGAATTAGTGCTAACAGGTTATGGTTTTGTGTAATACAGTTTTGTGTACGTCTCCTCCCAGGCTCTGCACAGGATAATACGGCACATAATGCCCTTAAGGCACTAAATTCTATAGATCCCAAGGCAAAGCAAAGCTGGGTTATGGAATCAACCACAGGCTGCAACAACAGGAGATCACAGGGAACCTCACCTCTGCAGCCATGGCGGAAATGACCCTGCTGCAAGCTCTGCACACGCGCATCTCCATTGGCTTCACTCCTCTCCTCAGCACTGCCTCTCCATTCTGGGGACTCCCCAGCAGCCTCCCAGCTCACCTGGACCCAGCACCACCTCACATCTGTTTAAGCAGTTGCTTAAATAGTTACCCTTAAGCAATGTATATTGCCTAGTATACTCGTGAGAGCTCTGAACGGACCCTGCCTGCTGCCAGTTCACATCTTGTGCTTCGATCCTCACTCGACCGCTTTTTCTTCTTTTCTGGATTGTTTCTTCCTTAAAAACTTACAGAGCATGAAAGCGCGCAAACGAATGCCATACCCACCACCTCGCACTTTTCATCGCCTGCACAAATTACCTTTTTCATCACCTTTGAGCACTTCTGCAGGTTTTTGCTTTGTTGTCCAGGTGACTGTGTGCTAGCCTTGAGGCACAGAAGATGCTTTTCATCTCCCAAGCATCCCCTCCTTCCCTCCTCCCTCCCCACTGCATCATCACTTTCTGTTTACTCTCTGAAGTTCCTGCTGATTTCCAGATTGCTCCCTGCTGAAATTTAGTGCCCTAAATTTTCTTTGTTTCGGTTTTCCACCCAAGGGTTCAGTCCTAACTGAATCCTCTGTGCTAAATCCTGGCAGCAGCTGCTAGGCAGACCCTGTATCGGAAGAACTGAAAAGCAGTATAGCTGGCACAGTACAAAAGGGGCCCTGACAAACACCTCCATTACTGGTCAGGCACTGCAAGAGCAAAGAAAATTATTTATGCCTGAAAAAAATAAACAGAGAACTCTCCTGAGGAGGCAGGCTGCTTCCAAAGTCCAAAATAATGTTCCTACAACCACAGCAGGCATCAAGGCAAATATCCCCGCTTGGAAAAACTAGTATTTCCACTGTATTATGTACACATATTCCCACCTGGAAAACTTCAAACACTCACTAAATTTAGAGTGGCATCTTTGCTCATGGTGAGACTTCCGCATGTTCCCTGAGCAGCTGAGAGTCAGGACTCTCCAGAGATCTACAGATCATCAACTGAGATGAAACAAGAGTGAGTAAGCGTGCAGCTGCTGACACCAAGTACCACCAAAAGATGTGGTGAAGACAGCAAACAGCGCGGGCCTGTGACCTTCTCGCCTGAAGATCCTGACAGAGGTAAGACAACCAGAACATTGGATGGGCCAAGCAGGAGTAAAGAGCACACAAAGTGGTTTCCTCTTTGAGGCTGTACAGAAAACTGTAGATCACATTGTGGCTACTGACTCCGCAAGGAACTGAATTTGGACGATGGAGCCTTCCTTTCATGATAATGGAAGGTCCTGGATCCTTCTTAAGTACCAAAGAGTCAACAAACCTGGCTGCTTGCTCACCCTCTGCAAGCAGGCAAGGTGAGGGGAGCAAAGTAGCTTGCAGAAAAATGGTCACTGAAGTCTGTTAGGTGGACTTCGCTATCTTCCTGGGAGAAATGAAGCGTTCTGTGGAGTGCAGTTTGTCAGATAGCATATACCATGCCCCTACAAAGGCAAAGTCTAGTAATTACGTTATCCATATCTGAAAAGTAGTGAAAGAATGCATGTACCAACGTATGTATATGCAAACACACACATTTCTTTCTTCTGAGTGCATCTAAATGCCTGGAGTCATTGCTTAAAAAAAGAGGAGCTGGCTGGACTAGAAGATTTCAAGAGGTCCTTTCCAACCTCAATGATTGTGTGGTTGCAGATTATTATTATTGCTAGCAACCACTGTGAAACCCTGGTACCGTGGTGCAGCGTGCATAAAAAAGAAAATGTGAATCACACGCTGACATCTGGCCATCTCTGTCATTTTGAAAAACCAGGGGCACGCGAAGCCACTGCTTACCAACGCACACAGTCAGATGTTGGTATGAAGCAGTACGTCAGCTTTGCCACACAGACCAGAGGAGGCTTGCTGCACAGAGTATGTAAGACTCTGGAGAAGCTCCTGGGAGACTCTGGTCAGAATTTCTGGGCTACCACCACTTATTTCACCTTTCAGAAAGGCTCTGCAGCATTCCAGTGTGCAAGAGGATACGGACACAGATGATACGCTGGGGCACAGAGGCCTTGCTCAGTGGTGCTGAAGCACAGAGTGAAGAGTTGAAGCTCATGTCTCAAGGACTGAAGGTGAGGTGTCCTCCAAAACAAGAACGTTTTGTAATTAGGATTACCTGAGAAAGCAAGGGTGAATCCTGAGCTCTACATGGGGGTGAGGAAAACTGCACATCACATTGGGGAGTTCCCAGTTAAAGCAACCAGTGCTTACCAGTGGAAAGAAAGGAAAGCAGCCTCAGCTAAGGATGAGTACCTGGACATAAGCACACCTTGAATACACAACAACGTTGTTCCTCCTTTGAGACTTGCTGCACCCACAGAAGTCAGGGGCATTTTTGCCCACCTCTTTTCAGAAAGCAAAGCCTCAAGCTTCCACAAGGCCAGGGCATCATCTACCTCTCACCAGAGTCAGCCACGGAGAGGGCAGCTCCAACGACACTGCCAGCTCTCTGCTGAACAACCCTGTGACTGACTGGGTGTAAGAGGATCCACTGCGATGCCTGCAGCCGAGAAAGCTGGAGTTGAGCTCAGGTTCTCTATGCCCAAGACAAACATCTCAGGACAGCTCTAAACATCCTGTTACGATTAGAAAGAATAGCTTGGAGGATCATCATATGGTGAGATGGACCAAGGAGGCCATGGTGAGATTGCATGGGAAGTAAGAAACCTAGGAAGAACATACCTTATATATTAACAAATGTTAGCTCTGGGCTATTCTCTATGCTGGTAAATAGAATTATTTTAGAATATATTTTTATTAGTGACACACAGCACTTTGCACAGACAGCACAGCCATCTGAGCTGACACAGGTTAAACGTGACAGCATTCAGCAAAGACAAGGCCAGGCTCACTGCCACCACGTGACACAGGTTTTTATTACTGAATGAGCAACCGATTTCCAGAACTGACAGCCACCTCCCCCACCAGCCTGTCAGCGTACTGCCCTGGTGAGAATCACCTTGAACAACTCACTGGCACCAGAGCATCCTTTCAATAGTCAGCAAAAAGACAAGGAGGTTTCACATTCTAATGTAGCAGTTACAGCCCAAAATGCGCCAAGTGCACTGCTGCTGTTTACATCAATACTGTTTCCCCCAAACAGCTCATTTCAGGAATCCACGACTCTTAGAATACCTCAAATTGAAAGAGACCCGCAAGGACCATCGAGTTCAACTCCCTGCTGCTTGCAGAACTACCTAAACCCAAGCCATATGACTAAAAGCGTCATCCAGACATTCCTTGAACTCTTGACAGGCTTGGTGCTGTGACCACCTCCTGGGGAGCCTGCTCCAGTGACCTGCCGCTCCGTGAAGGACCCTCTCCTTTGTCCCACCTGAACTGATTTCCACTCTGGAGTACAAAAGGCAGACTCCAAGCACAGCTCCCTGCCACACTGGGTCTCTCAGCAGCTGTTCCTGCTGAAACAGCGGGAGGTGGTCCCAGCAGCAGATGCCAATTAGACCCTTATTGCCAAGAGGGCAGCAGGAACTCCTGCCACAACAGCAAGATACACAGACACAACCAAATCTTCAGCACTGGAACTTTTAACACTAACCACCAAACACATCTGTTCTACCATGAAATATAATGCAATCAACATTTGGCAAGCACAGCTCCTGAAACCATTGCTTTTCTTGTGACATAAATTCCCAGTCGTGTCATTACCTTACGTTTCATTTCATCATCCTCTTCTATCCTAGCACCACCAGCATCACTAAGGACAGGACTCAGAAGAGACGGACCGTGGCTGGCTGCGTTCAAGTTCACCTGAAATGCTGGGTTCAAGCCCAGGGGACACTTCAGCATCATGGAAGAGAGCTGAGGATGGTCCACTCGGAGGCCTGGGTGGGAAGAAAATAAGACCATGGAGTGGAAAAGGAGAGAAAATGGTTTCAAAGATAGCGCATCTAAGATGATTACCCACTGTTACTGTAAACCACAACTGCAATCTCACATTATTAAAAAGAGGCAAAAGTGAAAAAATGCTTATACATCCAACGACAGTATCTCAAATTAATATCCAAAGTGCATGTCTCAAAACAAAGTTAGCATTCCCTGCAACCCAGCTGTTACGTGACACCTTTAAAATTGCATTTAAGGAAAAGGATAAATTGTTTAGCGTCTAGGAAAAAGTGCTCAAATCCCACTGTATTTTGTCAAGCAGGGTTCACAACACAGAATTATACTGCAGTAACAAGAACACAGCTTTTAATTTTTCCTTTTCAAAGTAACAATTACTTTTCACCCCAGGGAAAAGCTAAGACAAATGATTCTGCTACTCTCCACTCCAGAAGACAAAGCTCGTTAAAAATACATTCAGAAATCAGGGAATCTCCAAAATTGTACCAAAGGGAGTGAAAACCACATTGCCGTACAAAAAGGGAGCATGCAAGAGAGTCCATTCCTGGCTCTTCTAAGTATATGCATAGAATAACCTACCTATCTCAAAGGAAAACAGTTTTGTAGCACTGAGTATTAATGGGATGGACAAAATCCTCTTGCACTGCAAACCTGTCTGAAGCAGGAGTAACATGTACTGCTTTGCTTTAGATTACTGTCAATATTTTTTATATATATATATATTTTCTTACTTGTTGACCCTTTAGAGATTTCTGATACATAAGGCGCCACTACAGTGAGTTTAAGCCTATGAACAGGAGCTGTTCCCCTCTCTTCTGCAGACTCCTTAGAAACTCCTTAGTGTGCAGACACCCCTCAGTGTTCAGTGAAAACAACTGTTCAAAATCAGCTTTTGGGGACCAAACAAAGGCAACAGACACTCCAACTACTCACATGATGCCCTACCAAACCTCACTTTTTTTTTTTTCCTGATCTTCCTTATGATAAACAGACGAGCTCTGTCAGAGCACCTGCAGGGGTACCAAGCACTTCAGTATCTAGGGCTGCCAGGGCACTGCTCCGACACCCAGCCACGCTCCCAGCCCTCCCAGCACGGCTCGGGTGTGCTACCAGCAGAGAGCAAGGGCTAAAGCGCCTGACCAAAGGCAAACAAAAAGCAACCGAAGCCGAAACTGCCAACTCATCAGTTCCCAGACCACTTAAAAATCATCCCAAAAGACTTAAAAAAAAAAAAAAAAAATTAAAAAAATCAGCCCCTGTGGATATCCAGTATCCCTTAACACTGACACAGGGCACGCTCTCTGGAGGAGGAGGAGTTCGGGGCTTCTCGATTCCCTCCTGGCAGGAGCGCCTGCTCTGGCTGGGGAAGCAGAACCACAAGGCGCGGGTGACAATGGCGAGGCAGCCCAGGCTGTTCCACAGTGACAAATGCAGGAAGCTGAACAGTGCTGCACTGTCACCTGGAAGAGATTCGGACCTTCGGGGCTGCGGAGTTAACTATTAATACACTAGTCGAGCACAGTCATTCTGGAGCATTTCTGTTTCTGGCTTAGCATTTTCTTCATTCCTGCTGCTTTTAACATTAGCACAGGAAAGCTACGTCAGGCATTTGTTTCACCTATACAGGGACAGGAGTTGATTGCAAGCTTGCTTTTACGTGTCAGGGCTGCTGGAACAACAGCTTAAACAAACAAGCTACAAACTTACAGGGGTGAGGAGCTTCTTTAAATTCTTGGAATTTAACATGATGTAGCAACATGTTCCAGACTTTGTAACTTGAATCACTTCTGGACAGACTGAATGTTCAGATACAAGGAGAGCAAAAGGGATGTAACTTGCTACAAACTCCACTGCCTGCCTATTACAGTCCAGTTGTTATAGTTTCACCACCTCCAAGAAGAGAAGCTGGCCATTAAATTAATTTCAAACATTTGTACATTTGTACCTGACAGCAAGAGTCCTGCTGCCCAAAGCCAGAGCGATTTTACGAAAACAAGAGGCACATTCAGCTCCTTGAGAAGCCTGAAACAAGCAGCAGAACCCAAGACACGGAAGCGCAGGGCTTCCCTCTCCCCACACCTGGCGGGGGGGAACCTCCAGACTCCCCGCTCCGGGGTCGGAGCACCCTTCCCCTGCACAGCTGTCGCGACAGGACACCCTGCAGCTGCAGTTTGTCTTGCCAGGATGAAAGCAGTAAAGAATTCAGGAAGGACCCCTTACAGCAGCAACTTGTAATAGGTTGTGAACGTAAATAGCAAATTCTGCAGAGGGACTTTCTGAGGTTAATGTGACTTCTGAAATTTGTCTTTTCTAGAAGGGACTATAAAATGACTGCTGCTCAGGTTAGCTTTTTTGCTAACATTTAACTGTTTGATATAAACCCAATATGATGGCATATCTTGACAGATGACATTACAAGCATGTACTTAAATTTTCATTCTCATAATCCAACAGTATTTCTCCACTAGAGCAGCAAGGGCGGAGCTCCCAGTCAAGCAAGTAAGATGTATGACGATTCTCTATTCTCCTGGGGAAGGATGGTAAAGGAAGAATCCATGCAACAACTGGAGCAGCTGTTGCTGCTGCCAACAGCTGTTCAGTGCAGAAAACTCCTAAACAGGTAGAAATATTGGTGCGAAGATCAAAATGCATGAATGATTTCTTCTGATGTGAAACCCTGGTGCGCTGAGGTCTTCCCTGCCCCGCAGGCAGCATCCTCTTCCAGGTATATTAAAAGGGACCATTCTTTGAGAGGGGCATTCCCATGTTTCAGCATTCCGCAGGAAGTGGAAATTTGTTCTCTATGTGTAAGTCATTACGCAAACATTCTGAACTGGGAAGCCTTGCTGTAAGCAGGAGTCAGAGTTTCCATGCAGCAACGTGGGTACTCAACGATGTAAACCAGACACGACTGCATTCTGTACACAACAAATTCCTGCTTTACCATCACAAATGCACTTAACTCAATGCAACATCAAAAAAATGTGTCAGTTCGGTGTAATATTCCACACAAAGATCTTTAAGAATACTAATACTACTCAGTTAATCACACTACGTAGTTATAACCATGCATCCTTAAGCAAACAAAACCACAGTTTCATAAAAAGACTGGCATACACATAACAAGGGGAAAAAATAAGCTTAACAGTAGAACATTGCAAAAGCACTGTAGTTTGCACGAACACTGGACTTCAGTGAGGATGCTAGTCTTATCTTTCACAGCTACTGCATAATATTGTGAAACACTTTTATTATTTATTATGCTGCCTCTTCTTTTGTCCAGGTGCAAAAATGCAAAAGCCTCTATCTGATATATAAAACTATGACTTAATTCAAATGTTTGTCCACTGTTTTTTACCCAGTGTATTTTTACTTCAGTGTATTCAGATGTGAATGTTCGTACTCAAATTGAAAAAGACATCTGTTCAGAATACTACACAAAATCGGTCATGAGAAGTTCATTACGGAATTACAGAACAGCCTTTAAGCCAGCTGCTGTAACCATGACCTTACCTTGTATTTTTTTCAAGAGTACTTGAATCCCATCCCTCTCACTGACATCATGGTTAACATACAATTGTTTTCTTTTTTTCCCCCTCGATACACCTGTTTAGCACCCAATATCCAAAATCCATTCTTATTTGCCTTGCTAATAGAAATACAGCGGAGATCATCTCTAACCTGTTAGGCATTTCACAGGGAACACGTTTCTTTAACCCTTGCAAACTTCAGAGATGCGGGTAGCAAAGAAAAATTTCAGAAAACTATCACCTGAGGTCAATCAACAATGCCAGAAAAAGCAAGGAAGAAAACACACAGCAGCCAGGTTTTAAATCTGACTTGTAATTTACTGTATTAGCGTAAACCATTTTTGCCCCACAGCAGGGCGAGGAGGAGGAGACATGCCAGACAGATGAAACCACCTTCCCGATCAAGCTTTGAGAGTAAAAAGAAACTGATACATGAAAAATTACGACTATTTTCTGCAAAATGGAATAAAAATGAGTACAAGGAGAACCACCTACTAGATTACTTTTTTAATCATAACACTGGTTTTTATGTGAATCTTCAGAGGCCTCTAAATTTCTGTTGTCTGAAACCACTCATGTGATACCTTCACTCTAATAAACTACTAGATGTCCATACATATATTAAGACCTTTGTGTGTGTGTGGTTATAAACCAAGGTAAATTGAACCATACTCATAAAACAGTTAAGGAAGAAGATACTTCATGCCTTTGAACTCTCACAAAAGGGAAGGGGGAGGGGGGACTTAAAATTGTGCATTTGAGTGTCAATTGCAGCTTTAATTTTAAAAGCTGTCTGGGAACTGACATGCTAAACCCAAACTCATTTTCCTGTGTGCCTTCAGACGCATGTCAGCTGACATTCAGAAAAAACTACTGCCTTTCCCCCACCATCCCCTTGCCAGTACTGTATACCTTTAGAAGTGCAAAGCAAAATCCTGTTTCTTTTGCAAAAATTCTGGTCTGCAGGAAACATTCAGCTCCAGCAGGAACAGGTCCAGGTCCGAGGCAGAATATGGACTAAAAAAAAATAAATCACTGCGGCAATGGTGACGCTAACTGAAGAGATGAGAGTCTCATTTTCAGATCTGAAATATCAAATCTAGGATCTGTCACACATTACTAAGATCACTGGCTATCTGCTGTTTCAGAAAAAAAGAGAAGCTTACAGCTCTGTGGGCTTTCCTCTCAGATTAATATAATTTTTAAATGGTAAAAGCTCCCACTAAGGGGCTACAGCAGTTTATCAGAATACAGGTTTTGCTAATTATATTAATATGGACTTCATTTGCTTTACACCGAAACAACAGGTGTAATAAGATAATAAGCTTTTGGCATCACTTCTCAGTTATTTTTTTCAGAGGATATTTCCACTCTTCAATCTAAATTCAATCTCTACACAGAAAGCCAGATATTAAGTGCAAAGCTTCACAAAAATAAAACGCAAGTACTGGTTCTGTAAGCTTTATGCTTGAATGCTTAAAGCCATTCAAAGACAGACAACAAAAATAGTATCTTGATAACGATAATAAGCATTATTGGATGTACCAAAAGCTATGTGAGATTCAAATGTTAGCAATTTGACTCCTTATTAGAAGGGAGTGCCTCTTGCATTTCCTGGTTGATTCCCTTTAAAGAGCAACTTTATTATCATTATTATTACTACTACTTCCAACAGATGAGATTCTTCTCATTCTAAAGCCCTGCAGCAGCTGACCAAAAGATGACAGGAGCCTGCTCAGAGCCCCTTCCTGCACAGTGCCCTGCTGAACCCATCACATGCATAGACCAAATTATTATTTCTAGAGTGAAAATGTTCTGCAGGCTAACGCACACCTGAAATCCTGATTATCCCTTATCTTCCTTATTTCAAAATATCACAACTAAAACATTTTCTCCTGCCAATCTTCCATTTCAAATAATGACAGATAGTTGAGAGACAGAGAATCTCGGGGAAAAAAATACTTATCTAAGAACCTGAAGCAATTATCTAAGAGACTTCAAATTCAAAGATCTCTTATATCCTCAAATGAGTACAGATCACATTAAAGCATGTTTATAGCACTTAGCACACGCCCCAGTGAAGCCCTATGTACCTGTGCAGTTAACACCCACACGTGATACTGTAGGAGAGTCCTAAGCTTTGGTCCTGGTTTTAGTTACATCCAGGATCTGACACTGTCATCCTTCTTTTGCAGTCTTCCTTGCCTTATAAAGGCTATGCTATTTGCAGGCAAAAATAGTATGTATCTGTTGTTATAGACTGCAGATTGTAAACTTTTATACTGTCATGGCATTAAACAGAAATCTCTTTATGCTGCATTGACAGCTTTGATCTGTCTGTGCTCAAACTACGACTTTACACAAACCACTCTTCAGGACTGTTGAAACGAATGGGCAGGGTGTTTCAATCTAAACCGCTTATTTACATCAGGTACGTATTTTCCTGAAGTCTATATAAAATTGGTTTAACTTTGTAACAAAACCAATTAAAGTCAATCAAATTCAACCCCTGTAATAAAGAGATAAAACGTGCTATGTTCTAAAATCTCTTGATATTCAAAAGTCAGTCAATACTGCCCAATAATTCCTCCTTACTGCAAAGCGAAGTTTTTTGGAGTGGGTGCTTTCATTGTTTTATAACTCAACAAACATAAGACGGAGAAAATTGTTTTAAAAAAGTCAATTCAAACTAGCCCAGAAACTTGTTGTTTACTTATGCAGGTACTACTGACTTTTTTTAAGCAAATGTTTACATGATTCAGAGGATTTACCCATTAATTTCTCACAGACTCCTGAAGGAGAACTTTCAACCTAGAAAACATGCAATTGCCTCCATACCCTGTATCTTCAACAAAGCACAGGCTTCTAACAAAAACAAATATACAGGAGCGAGTTCGAGGGACATACCCAATTTTAAAAAAAAGGCTCCACAAGAAATGTAATTCCTAGCCCCATTTGCATGCCAAGCATAAGATACAAAAACCCCCACACCATCACATCCCAGTACTTGCCCCAGCTGTGCTCTACTTTCAACAAAGGGGTACAGGAAGAAATCTGCCTGGAGAAATCCAGTAATAAAACTCTAAGATGCCTTGGCTAGGAGAACAAATATTTATTCTATTTCAAACACAAGGGTAATGAAAAATAAAGCTAAAAAGCCCACGTTGTCATTTATATCAAAGTTTTCCTTATTTTATTGCATAAACAATTAAAATTATGAAAACAGTACAAATCTGTATGTTCATAACCGGCAATCTGAACAGAAACAAAGATATTAAAAATCCCAACATAAAATTTGATAAAACATTCACTGTATAAAAGATAAAGTTCAAGAGATCAATTAAGAAAATCCAGCCCTCTGTTTACTTAACATAATTTTTTCCTGAAAAAAAGTAGCACCTATTTAACTGGGGAGACACCCTAACCAAGGCACGCACAGCCCTGTATGTATTGATAAATGGGCATTTTGTGTTTCTTACCACTCCGCAGGGCTGTTGCAAGGTGCACTCTCTGCTACCGTCTGAGCCTTGTGTGTTCAAGCAACAGCAGAATATTGTGACTTCACAAAATTTACAGCAACACCTTCCCACAACCCAGGTTCAACTAACCGTGCTCCAAATTTGAAACCTGCAAAGCTACAGCTCACCTGGTGGACTAATCCTACAACAGCCCATGAGCAGATAATAAATTAAGTGGATTATATGATGTTTGGAACTGTAAAGTCTCCCCGTATTCATATAGAGAATGTATATGTATACCCATACATATACACACAGAATTTGTGACAAGTATGATGTAAAATTACTAAAAACTAAAGGAACATAATCAAAATTGTATCGTATGCTCATTCATTCAATCAATACCAGATAATTATGCCTTAGGGCTTTTTGTAAAATGACAATAATGGGAATGACTTACCGACAGGTTTGCACCAAAAAGCATAAAATTATAATGACTTTTATTAGTGTCTCCATTAAATCTTACCTTTATCAAGACCTACAACTAAACAAAAACTATCACCACCACCCCCCCCAAAAAAAAACCAACAACACCAAACCAAAACCAAGCCACCAACCAAAAAAAAAAAAAAATCTCTTAAAATCACCTATGACCACAACGCAAATATAAGGAGATTAATACTTGATATTATCCAGCAACTCTGATATTCACTGGAAATTAAAGTGAAAGTTGAGAGCAGATCAATATAGCGCCCTATTCCATCTTAAGACAAAATATGGTAAGTCTTGGGAAATATACAGCACATATTACTTTAATAATGAATGAGTACTTTAAAATTACAGAGTCTATACTCAATAGATAACACAGGCTAGTAAAGTCTACCAAAGTTTAACTGGGTGGTGGATAGGTCAGAGAATATTCTGTGACCCATGTTTTGTGCAAATTAAAACTTCCACTAACTGCAATACACAAAGATCAAAAATGTTCCATTGTAGTGCTTTACATTTAATAAATGTGTTTAAGCAAAAATAAGTTTTAAGTATACACAGAGGACTACAGGTGCAGATTAAATTGCCCACTCAAGACACACATTTCTTAGTGTCTTTTAGTCGCACTGCAACATGCAAGTTAAGTACCACAAGAGAGCTAAAGCCATCAGCCTAACTCATTCTGAAAAGTGACTAATATTGACATGCTTTCTATGGCTGCATGTATTTGCTAAAATAAGAAAACAGAGAATCTGAAGGATGGAGAACAGCCCTAAGTCACTGAGGAGCAGGAACAATGGCTCTGGCACGCTCCCTTTGCTGAGCTGTCACTGCAACAGCTGATGGACGGACATACAGTCTGGTGCAGGAGAACAAGCCTGGAAACCCCAGTGGTTCTCCATACTGGAAAAACTCAGCACTAAAATGTGTTTGTCAACTAGAAATGTAAGTACCTATACATGCCTGCCCACCCCCCCACCCCCCCAGTCTCCCTCAGATGGGGGGCAGAAAGCAAATGTGAAAGAACGTACCTGCAGAAATGAGAGTGTCGGGGGGAGGAGAGGACAATCACTCACTTGGCACAATTAAGTGAAGGCATGCACCTAGGCTTTCACCTGCTCCTAGCACAGCTCCTCCTCAAATGCTCTCTTCTCAAGGCGAGCATGCACAGGACACTCAACAAAGACCTTCTGATTTTTCCTGTGTAACCTCCCCACTTGTTGATGCCATGCAACTCCCACAGCAGTTTTCACTGCTCGGGCTCTGCCAGGGTCCCAGCTCTCTCTATCAGGTGGCTGGCACCAACTCCACACCTGCCAGTGTACTACTTGCCTTCTTGAAAAGAAAACTTGTGTGCTCAGGAAAAAAAAAAAAAAACAGAAATCAGTACCAGGAACTAAGTTTTAATAATATCAACATGGCAAAAAGAAAACAAAGCAAACCACAAGAAGTAACACTGAAAGCTTAGCAGCATCGCTGCCACTTGGGCCATTAACCACACTGCAGGACGTTCACCAGTTCCCTTACACTAGCCAAAGACAAACAATACGGACAAAGAACAGAAAGTCCTTCCTTTTCTCACCTTCTCAGGTGGCAGCAGAAGACAGCTGGGGAGAAAAGGATGCCTGGCATGGCGCCGCTGCACTAAAATAACTCACAACTGGTCATTGCAAAGCACTGAGCCACCCTGTTCCCTTGAAGGCAGGCTGTTCTCTCTCCACCTCTACTTGAAAGTGAATCTGAACTTATCCCTCTGGAAGAAATTAGGAAGAACCTTTTCCCACAGCTGTCTTGCTATAATAAAACCTCTACTTGGGAAGTAAATTTTCCCCTCTTTTGTGCCTATCCGGGAAACGAGTAAAACAACAGAGCTAAGCCTGCAACTATATCCTCAGAAGCTGTACAGCTTTGAAAATCAGAAAAGCCGAGGAAGAAACCACAATATGCTATCAGTTAGGAACAGCAAGGGTCTAACTCGCAGGCAGCAGCACTGAATGCTCACACAGCCTGCAGGTACGCCTCGGTGTGCAGTCCAAGCCCGGGATACTGGCTTGTGTTGACCAGCATCGCCTTTGCACAAACATCCCAAAAGCAGGTATAGAGAGCGGTCAGATGGCATGAAAGATCAGTGATGCTGGTGACATTTGGAACTAAAACCTTCATCTGAACAGCTCCAAACCCAGGTCAAAGCTCCCCTCACCCCATCCTCGCCTGTGGATCCAGGTTGCTCTAAGCTAAATGACCAAGATGCTAGCCACTCCCATTCCCTTAGAAAACAAAAGGGGCATTACATTAAGAATCTTACTACTTTTCAGAAAAAAAAAAATCCCTGAGATTTAAAACTGCCAATAAAAGATCTGCACAGTTGCAAAACACAAGAAAAACACCGAAGATACCCTTCCAAATTAACTGCAGTGCAAGCAAATGTATTGGCAGGCCTTCTCTCAGGACTACCAAGTGTGTTTAATTGAAAATACAGGAAGCTTTTTCCTAAGATCTCTTGAAAACCTAGGGAATTTAATTGGATTTATTCCCATATTAAGCAGTTCTAACACATTTGGAGAGAATGCCTGCAACTGAGGCACAGAGCATGAAATGGAGGCAAACACAGTTATATGTAAACAGCGAAATCCTGATTCTTTTTTTAAAAAAAAAAATCGAAGAAATTAACAGCCTTTCTCTAAATCTTTATCTACATTTTGTCCCTGACTACCACCTGTAAGAGACTTTGCAGACAGTTCCATCTTTTTTGTTTTTCTTTTTCAAGTTACATAATGTAGTTAGTTGTGGGAAGGAAATCGGACAAACCACCTAAAAACATACTTAAAGGCACCAGCTGGGGACACAACTGAAGACCTCCTCCAAGGGCCTATTTAGAAATGTCACATTACCCATCCATCACATCATCTCCACAGGTATGAATAAGGTCACACAATGAGCCAGAGCACACATTCAACAGAAGGGAAAAATAAAAACCAACCCCAAACAAAACTGTATAGCACTTGCAAACAAAAAAAGAGCAATCATACTGCTGCACGTTCCTATAGGTCCAAACTAACACTTCGTTATAAATGTGCTTTGATTTTCTGTGCCACTGACAAAGGCAACAGGTTTCTCATGGAACAACAGGGATTCCACTCAAACACAGTAACCACAACACAAAAGCAAGTGCTGGAAATAATCATACCTTGGCAAAAACTCAGCTGGAAGAAATGGGTGACTAAAGGAGGTTTCATCTCTTTGTGTCCTACCATACATTGTGAAGAAATCCCTGGAAGTTTTAGTTATCGGAACTTTAAGAAATAACAGTATTTTTTAAACGTTTGAATAAAGAATGAAGGTCTTTTAATGATGTAACAAGACCACATTTAAGTAAACTGATATAACAACATCAAGCATGAAGTTCTGCTTGTAACTGTAAGCTGCTTATTTTGGAGGCGTCAATTGTATTAGCACTCTCTGCAAAGGACTGAAAACCGGGCCACAGGGAACCCCAAAACCAAATGGCTGAAGGAGATGATGCCTTCCATCACAAGGTTTTGGTCAGGTATTAACACACCTCACATTCTTGCTTGCACGAAGTAGAATACTTAAAAAAAATGCTATTACGAGCTGAAGCTCAGAATCTGACCCCCTCAATCCATCAGACCGGCAGACAGGAAGGATGTTTCACAACTTTTACTGTTTCACCTCAATAAATGTTGCTAAATTATATGTGATCAGTTCAGTAACTGTCTTCAATTTACGCTTTCAAACTTACAGATCAAGCCTCACATCAATGTCACCTAAAAAAAAAAGATTTATAAAAGCCTATGGTATTCACTCCTCCTAACATCTCAATTTCTCAGAAAGACTACGGTATTTTTCTGAACATAGCCCATATTTTCAAGAAAAAGTTAAAGCCATCACTGGGTTTACCACTACCTGTCTTCCACAGAAAAAGAACACTTTTATGAATTCATTTGTAAGCATTTTTATGCAGAGTGATTAAAGAAAAAGGTGAGACAAAACGTAATGGAGATTAAGTGCTTTTGTAGTCTATGCATATCTCTGCAAACTGCTGTGAAGCAAAGGGTACTTGTTTGTTGCTGGACTGCTGAAAGCACTTTGAAGTTAGAAAATACAATGATTGTCTTCACAAGAAGTTTTGGTGACTGCTATTTTGATTGTGTACACATCCCCCATTTTAAACTACCACGTAGGCTATTTATTCTTCGAAGTATACCACAGATGTGTTGCATAGGTTGACATTTTAAAACCTTCCTTCATAGTTGAAGATTGTCCATTTTTTTGATCGTTGAAAAAAACCCACCAACAAAATGAGGACTGTTACTGCAGGGCAGGAAAACAGCTGATTTACTGGATGCAGCTGCTTGTTAGCAAGCATGTGCAAAAGTGACTGTTGCATTTGGGTGTTGACTGAACAGCATACTCTATCAGGCTCTTAGAGACACATTATAGCCAAAGAAATCCTTCAATATACTGTAATTTGTGATGTCTGCATGAGCCAGCTGATGATAATTCCTCTGAAAGCAGTGGTTTTCCCTAAATGCAGTATTTTGCAGTTGTAGTCTATTATAACACATTCTGGATGCAGCGTGATGCACATAATGCAGCACCAAAGCTAGGATGCTTTGAAGGAAACTGAAGAGGTACATGAAATATTTTTTTTTAAAAAATCAACTACATTATGTAATTTAAAATCCAGCCAATGTATTAGGGTTTTCTGGCTAAAAGTGACTGATATCACACCCTTTTGGCTTCTAAGCCTGAACAGCAGAGCGAACCACCGCAAAAATCATGAATCAATCAGTTGACGTGTGACTTCTCTGTCCAGTCTTCCTGTGTGAGATTTTTTAAATTATTCTGAAAGTCAAAAGCAACATTATCACCGGTGGCTTGAGCAAAAGGGTTACTAAAGAAAAGGTTTACATCCAGTGGTGCAGCCGTTTCAGAGTCCCAGGAGTCTGTGTCTGTGCTGCTGGAGTCTTCCGTGGTGGTAGGTGGGTAACTCAGCTGTTCCAGCTGGTCAATAATGTCTGTGAACTGAAAGGCTGAGCTGGACTCAGAGCGGACTGAGTAGGCAGGGAAGTTCACCATGGAACTGGCCTCTGAATGGTTCGCGGAGCTGTATGCGTGCAGGGAGGACGTACCGTTCAGTGGCAAATTATTGAGGGAGCTGCTCTCAGAGCGGTTGTTAATGAGTGAACTCGTTTCAGAAGGGCTCAGGAGGCTTTGCATTCTGCTTGCTTGGGCCTTCACCTCAAACAGCTCCGAGGTATCAGATGGTCTCTCATTGCCATTGAAATCACTCCCTTCTTCAAATTCAAATTCATCTTCCATATTCATATCTACTGCTTCAGTTGAGTACCTGTCAGGACTTGACTGAGAAGAGACTGTATTTTGCTGAAGGGCATCTGTAGTTAAGCCAGGAGACTCTGACACGTGCTTAGAAAAATCAGAGCCCTTTAACTCTAAACCACTGTACACATAGGAAAATGCCTCAGAGCCCCCAGCAAAAAAGGAAATTTCTGCTGGGTCATCGTCAATAAATTCCTCTGAAACCTGTAACTGTGAGTTTGCCAATGTGAAAAGAGGGGCACCCCGACTGCCGTACTGATGCTCTCGTTCAGCAACAAAACCACCTGTGGTAAAGTCATCCTCATCATTGTCATTTTTATAAACAGCAACCCTGCACTCCTTACTCCTCCTCTCTACATCTAGATCTAGACTGCAACCACTCTCAACAACAGGACAAGCAGGGGTACAGTTTCCTGCAACACTACCAAACCCAACACCTTGGAGCATGGGAGATCCAGGCTGCTGCATCAGTTTCCTCCCTGCTTCTTCTGCTGGCACTGCAGTGTTTTTTTCTGGATTCCTTGTGTATGGCGCTCGGGGGTCCACAGAGGAAGGGCTGGTTTCTGCAAAGATGGGCAGGATGGGAGTAGGAATGGCCGATGAGTGAACTGAGTGGAAGGGGGCAGCTGCTGAGGCAGGAGACCCTGGGGTTCTCAAGCCCTCAGTGAATGGGACACTCTAAGAGAAAAAAAAAGTAAAAACACAAGAGATAAAAAGATTTTTATAATACATAAAAACAAATGCAATATCTAGTTCCTGATGCAGAAGGAATAGGTGCTTCAAAAGACCTCACTTTACAGTAAATAAAACACTGTATACATAAATCGATCCAGCAGCCCCGGTCAGAGGCAAGATCTTTTTTGTTGATTTCTGGTAACTGGATAGAAAACTAAATCCATGTATTTTATAGCTTCTGCTGAAAAGGCATCCCCGATGGAAAGTAACACAAAACAATGACAGTGAAATCCTGTGATGCTTCCTTAACCTCCCACGCAAAGCAAGTGTATTCAGTGAAACACTTGTTTCTTGCCACTGATTGTAGGAGGCATATATACAATAAACTCAAGACTTCCACAGAAAGCAGTCAGACAGCATCTGAAGACAAACTAATACTCTGAAATAGTAACATACTAGAAAGTACGACATTTTCTTTTCAGTTCGGCTGAACTCTGAAAAGGAAAACACTACTCACTTTACACTCCATTGGCTACAACTATCAAAACTGATAGCAGGCACAGAAAGAATTAAAAATGTGCATCAGGTACAAAGGTCAAACAGTGAAAGCAATACCGGACAAACAGTTGACTTGGATCACCTTTCTTTCACTGTCATCTCAGAAAGCTGTTTGTCAGCCTCCCTGACTGCGATAGAGGGGGCCGCAGAACTGACCTGCTTTGGCATGTCTGTGTTCGAAGCACGAGTGGACGCTCTGACTTTGCTGTGCCTCCTGCAGAACAGAGAGCATTCTGTGAGGATCCAAGACACGAATCAGACTTCTCCCTTCCCCATTCAGCTATTTCCATTCTCGTAGCCAGCAGAAACATCTCAAGCTGTATTTTATCATGTTTTGCTAATAACTAGTTCAAGATTTAAAGTCACAAGAGTTGTAAATTAAACAACAGAGAAGTAAGAAATGTACAGAAAACAGAATAAAACAAGATCCAGATGATTCATACCACTGAAGCATTCAAGAGCAACTTGGGGCAGAAGACTAGACTAAATAGCACGCCTAGTTTACCTTCTTCCTTTGTCATCAATATAAACATCTACAAACAAATGGCCTCAAAAACAGAATGAGTTAATCTGTAACAATTTTACGAACAACTTACAATTCAGTCAACCATGTAATTTATGGCATATAAAATTCTACATGTTACTCCCAAAAAGCCTCCTGCATCACACTTGTGGCTAGACTCATTCTATGTCAATGATTTACTAGAAAAATCAATCTTCCATATAGAAAAGGAGCTCAACTGGAGTCCAAAACATGAAAAATATTTATTAATAGTAGTTTAACACAAACTTTTATTTATTTTTTTTTTTTTTTAGCATTCCTATTAAATTTCTATAATCTTTCAGATTAAAGACTATGAGGCATTTCCCACACAAAGACAGGATGGCTTCGTAGTCAAGTAAGTGACAATTTTATAATGAAAGCGCACATCGTTAATTTATTTATATGTTTAGAAGTAGGTGAGTATTTAAGGTCACAGTTTCAAACCTGCAGATCCCAAGTTCGATGATGTGCTCTGCCACTGGCTACTTACATAGCTTAGTGACATAAGGACAAGTCCTCACCTAGTATCAGTGAATCTTCAAAACATATGAACTTTACGATGGCCAAGTCTCACACTGTCCACGGACATTAAAATGCAACACTGAAACTTTCCTAAGCTTCTTAAATCATCACAAAATTATAAATTTTTTAGACTTAGTTCCGCTACCTTAGATTTCAGGTAGACCTTAGTAACTGAGAAGTCAGCAAGTGACCACACCCTCCAGGTATCAGGTATTTTAAATAAATACGCTGAAATTTAGGAAATAAGGGCACCGTGAAAGTCTCAACTACATTTCACCTTACAAAATTATTTGAACTTACCTTTCATATGGTGTTTTCTTCATCCCACTGTCCTTAATATAATCCACTAGTTGCTTCTGCGTTCGTCCACTGCGAAGCCACAAAAGTATGAAAGTTATAAAACGCAGTGGATGAGACTTACAGATGGAACGACTTTAGAATACTTTTTCCTTTTGATCTCATTTTCTAAGATATGGGGAATTCAAAAAACCTGTTATGTTTCTCCCCACCTGTATCTGAATGATGACCCTCTGGTGAAGAACACTGCTTTAGCCTTTGGCTTTGGCTGATCAAAGAGCCTAAAGAACGTGTGATATTCAACACAGATTTTCCAGAAGTTTTTACACTCATCCCTACTTCCCAAAAGAAACTCCAACGTATCTTGATACGGACCCTGGGAACAAAACACAGAAGTTAAGCAGCACATAAAACAGCCATGAAGGAGAAAAGGAAAGTACAAATAGGTGCCAACAAAAAGGCTGACTCCAGTGAGATGCAGTATTTTGCTGTCACTTCTCATATGCCTTAAAGCAATGGAAGCGATTCTGAACGCAGTTTAAATCACTTAATACCTTTCAAAAATATTTGCTTACCTTGAAATTGTAAAAATGTTTTTTCTAAATGGCTTTAGAAACACGCTTAATATAATCCATTTTAAGAAATATGCATCACAAAGTTAGTAACTTGAAAGGAAATAAAAATATTTAAGTGAAACAGTAGTAATTTTAAAAGACTTTCTCCTTAGAAGTTCTGATGCTTGTCTTACTTCCTGAGATTTAGACTCTGCATCTAATACATCTATAAACTGTACTCTAATACGCTGTCTATCTCACAGTGATCACATGAAATTTCTGAGGGTCTCTGTGAGACACATGCAGACAGTGTGTCCTGCTTCGGGTTTCCATGATACACATAACTATATTATGTCCAAACATTTCCCCACTCTCCTTTTAAACCAACCCTATGCTGAATGTAACCTAGTCAGCCAGTGTGGAAGCAACAATAACTTTGATGACATCTGCAATCAAAAACATCTACTGTAGAACAGCCATGCACGAAAAATAACACTTCTGCTGTACAGACATACAGAAAAGATAAGGCTGTAGCAAGAGTAAGCAAGTAAAATTAAGCTCCAACAATATAATCTCAGCCACCTATTCTTTCCTGAGGGGTATCAGGTTATTCTCATTTGAATCCAGGGACTCTACCAGATTTTTTTACTCAAGCAGCACATATTCAACAGGTTCCTGGAGGGAACAGTCACATAAAGCAATTACTGTTTGTATCAGCAGTGTACTGTAGTGTTATTTTAAGGAGCTACAGCCAAAAGCACTTCCTAGCATGCTTTTACCTAAACAACAGAGATTTATTATGAACTAAGTTACTTTAGTTCATTCTGGCGGTAATAGATCAGAGAGTTCGTAACAGTGCTAACCTCCATTTATATCCAAGGGAATTACTAAACGTAACTTTATTCAGAGTAAAAGTACTGAGAAAGGATGTACCAAATTCTTGGGGTTTTTCTTTTTTTTGGTATCTTAGATTTACATGTGTGTACGCCTAAGTCAATGGTAACCTCAGGCTGATACACAAAACCTAAAAATCTAGACAACAGACAAGGGGTGAGAAAGGAAAGATTTTTACTTGAGTAATGAAGGCAAGCCTACCACACTGAAGCTGATTTATAGAATTACAAACTCTAGAATTTTTCATAATAAAATTAAGTATACGTATTTTTTTCAACATTGACCAGCCTACTGTTACAGTAAAACTTACACAGACCTCTGGGTGGAGTTTAATAAGGAATCTTTTCCTCTTGAAGCTTAGCTTACGGACCTTTGACCAGTTGAAGGTATTGATTTTCGTATTACCCTGAATTAAAATGGTAACAGTTAAAAGTTGGCAAAAGTTTCAGAAGTAAGAGCAGCAAGCAAAATTCTGTTGCGCGTGTATAGACATATGCATGTGCACACACACCATCCCTCCAACCCATTCTGCTGGATTTTTATTTCTGGTGACAATATTCCCTTAAACAGCTTTAACTTTCAGTAGAAGGATAGCTAGAAGCGTGCAATGTCTGTCTGTCTCTGCGCAGACACTACAAAAAAGGAATGGAAAAATCTAGAAAACCAGATGGGAAAGGAATAGTGTCAACCCTATCGATATGAAGAATACTTTGCAGTAAAACAAGACAAGGGTTTCATTTTATTTAACATGCTTTCTTTTTTCTCTGGACAGAACTCTAGACACACTCCTCCATGATGATTTTTATAACTAGTCAGTACAGTATACTAAGGAGTAATTGCCACACGCATGAAGAAACCTGCCAAGCTCTTCTTGCTCACAAGCCTGCTTACTTGACTAAAACCAGGATAAAACCAGGCTCTGCCTTCACCCCACTGGCCCACATCAGACCTCCCCTCCCCATGCCACTGACTCCCGAAGCCTCAGGGAAGGACCTCACCAGCACTCACTACCACAGCAATTCTCCTGTTACCCCCTATAAGCAACAGGAGACAAAAAAAAATGGTACTTCAAGAGAAAGACCCAAATGAGCTGAAATGATGGAAACCTCAGGAGCTGAGAGGCTACTGAGGACAACTGAGAACTGCAGGACTGCAGTGGCCCATGCATCTCCAAAAAAAGCTGCCCCAGCGTAAGAAAAGGACAGGTAACACACAAAATGAATGGCAAATAAGTGCCTAAATGGAAATATTTCAGTAGGTTGGCTGCCTGTGTGTTTTGTGAGGGAGGAAAACAATATGATCACATTCAAAAACAGAACTCTGATCATCAAGTTGCTTATTTAATACGATAAAAGTAGTAATTCTAATTGGTCCAATCACTCCAATGAAACAGCACTTCTATACGCTAAGAGAAGCATTACCCCAGCAAAAATATACTGTAACATTAAAACAAGGGAAACTGAACAAAAATTGCAGGATTCCAGATCTATTCCAGGACTGTATCAAATGAATTGATGATTTTCTCTGAACACATACATAACTTTCAAGCAGAGAACAAAAACTCTTCTACTTTCCTGTCACTGTTGGTTTTGATGCTCTTCTCTCTGCACCAACAAGGACAAACTGCACCAAACAGTATTTTGGAGGTTTAAGCGACACTCCCTTGACCATAAAAAATGCGCTAAATTTTAAAAGCAGAGACACCTGAAGTTAATATGAGAGACTTACTCCCAACATGTGCTAATGGAAAGACAGGCACATGTACCCAGCCTGCCCTACCCACCTTACCTGGAATACCAGCACACCCATGTGTGAAACAGCTAGATTAATTTTGGTGCCCTCACGGTCAGATGCAAGGTGAAATCTGATGCCATACATCTCCAGTTTCCGAGCAATTTCAAGCACTTGAAAGTCTGATTCAGCAGGAGTTTGACCCCTATAATGAGGAAGAAATTTAAGGAAAATCTGATTCTACAATATTGCCAACATGGCTAATACACTGAAGTCTGAACTCTGGCACTAAATAAGAAATTGCTATCTTACCCAGCCGGGCAGTTTCACTCCAGATTAAGTATTACACTGAAACTTTTGTAATAGGAGAAACATGCAATGGCAGATGACCAACCTAAAATGCATTCCATAGACAAAGGCACTGAAATAAATGGTAACTAGTTCAGAGCTATTTCAGTTCAGAAACAATGAAGTTGAATAAACTTGAATTCAGTCCACAGAGCTCCTTGTTCTGCTTGCTGGCATACATGTTAGTAAGAGCGAGAGAGGAAAGAGCTGCACAGCCAGCACAACAGAAGCAAAGTAAATATTGCAACAGAATAACCCATTCCAGGTAGGGCTTTGGGGCTACATCAGAATTCTTAACGCAAGTACTGTTGGGTGCAACGCATTCCCTTAGTCTTTTGGCTTTATTATTTCCTCCCTGTCAGGAGATCTGGATAAGAATTTTTAAAATTAGGTATCATTTTCTGTTGAAACGACTTTGAAAACAGGAGGAAGATGTACACACATGGAGCACCTCCTTTCTGAGTGTGCATAAAATCCGAGCAAGCAATACAGAAACTGTTACAGACGCTGGCATGCACCAGTCACAGATTCAGCCTTCATTTAATTCTCCAGAAGTCTGCAAGTTTGCTCAAGTCAAACAATTGACATTTTGTTTTCCTGCATGACAAAACAGTCCTGGATCATCTGTCTGTCTTTTTTTGTTGTTGTTTTGTTTTTTGGGTTTTTTTTTTTTGTTTTTTCCCCTTCCCCCTCATTTTTCTCCACGAGAGGGAGTTTAGCAGATTAAAGTGCATTTGTCAGCTGGCTCTCAGGAACAGGAGGGGTGACCATGGACCGTGCATCTGGTTCAGATGGCAGCGCCAGTGCAGAGACGACAGCAAGCCCATGGAGCAGGAGATGTACAGTGCCTGAAACACCTCTTGCCCAGGACACAGAAGGCGGTCATGCCACCAAAACACGTTGAGGTCCAAGACCCCAAAATATGGACCAACCCAAAATATATAATTTCACAAGCCTTGAGATGATCTAGTGAAACACTGGTACTTGTATTGACAAGACCTTTTTCCTACAAGTCAAAACTGTCTCTAAGAGTCTGGGGTCCTGACATGGGGTTTACGATGCTTCAAGAACAAGCAAATGCTGCTGTGGAAATGAAGAAGTTCTTGCTTCTGAACATGCCACAATTAGACTACAAAGTAAAAAAGTCCTTGTTACAAGCACAAGCCTGTCACCTAAGGTAGTCTCTGAACTAAAAACGTACTGCAAGACAACACTACCACCCAATTTTAGGCATAAATACAGTCCAGGAGAACTAGCTAAGGCGGGAGACCCTTCTGTGCTAACTCCACAGAAACAAAAGCAGCACAGGAGGTGCCAGGGCACTGGGACCAGTGACACTGCTTCAGTCACAGCTGTATAAAGTGACCCCTTGTCTCCCTACTGAAAATGACTAGAAATAAAAAACATTAACATTACTTCCAAGCAAGCGCAGCACAAGCCACCTATGCTACTGCACTGATTGGATTCTTCTCACAATGTGCAAGTTCACTAGAATAAACATAACGGTACAAGGAAGACACAGGGGATAAAAACGGATTATTACTCTTATTTACAACCAACTAGTGCTGAAACCAGATAAGATTCCTGCACACACAAAGAGAAATTTTTAAAATCCTGTTTTCCAAGAAATGGCCTGCCTTGCATAAATCTGTATTTAATTTCATTAAAACAGATGATAAACTATTTGTAGCATGATTCATTTCCATGTATAGTAGTGCCAATCACATCAGCATTAAATAAATGGTCCTGCTATCCTGACTTGCCTTTCTAGGCATGCTCCTTAAAAATACCTCCTTCTACCTACCTATAGTCATGTTTTAGATTAAACAACCTTATTTTAGATTTCTTTTTATTTAGATTTCTTTTAAATACAAATTGAGAATATAATTTACCAGAAATGGGGATGACAACAGTACATATTAACTGCATGTAGGAATTTTCTCTACAATTGAGAGTGTAATAATGAAATTTATTTAATATGTTAACATTTTAAAAACTGAAGTTGTTAGAAGAAACAATGCTTCTTTGATTCTTAGTAAAATGCTCCTTAGGCTAACACAAACAAACACAAAAATGCACTCAAAGTAAGCCTGAATACACATATATTTGACAACAGGATTTCAACAGTATTCTATTAACTTATTCTGAAGATGAAAAAAAAAAATCTTTAACATTACAACTGGAAATTCAAAATTTATTTTGCCAACTGAAGAAAGCAGGGATTCAGTGAAGTTACTAACTTCACAACTTCAGTCCATATTCAAATGTCAGTACGATATGACTGTGTACATATAAAGGTAATATAGAAAGGGAATACATAAAAGAAACTCCAAACTACATAGTCTTGTAGCTGCATGTCTACCAGTGTTACCACCACATGTACTAGTTATGTCTAAGAGCTTAAACTAGTAAAGCAGATTTCTCCTCCCCTACTGAAATGAGTAATGAGGGAATATAAGTGGTTTTATACCGGCTTTAAGTATTACTGGCATTTCTTTCATAGATTCCCTAACTACATCAAAATAGCTGAACTCCCAAAGTTCCTGTTTATTATACAGGACAAAAAGGTAGATCATAAATATTAATTTTGGCCACAGCTTCCCGAGTTACACTCTAAAAGCGCTGTGTATAACTCTCACCCACACTAATTCCTGCTATAATTCTTCTGAACAGAGCAACATTAAGAATGAAAGTGGTGCTTTGTCATTTAAAGAGGGTGCTGAGGATGCTAAGGCTGCCGGAGGCTGGGAAGGGGGTTTGGAAGAGAAGGGAAACAAAGATTAGGATAAAATGGCAACTAAAAAGTTGGAGCTGTGTAGTACTAAAAATTCTTCATGAACAGTTTGGTGTAACTGATGCAGAACCACTGACAGTTATTTTATGTTCCATTAGATGTGATCCAAAGCACAGCACATCTCAGTGAATAAAAAATCCCAAGAGTTTTAAGAGTGCTCTCATGCATACAACCTGCCTGCACCTACCAAGGAAGGAGGAGGCCTTGAACGAGGAAAGCCAGGAGCGATGCCCGGCAGCTCACGCTGCACCACAAACAGTTACAAACAAGAAGCAAGTTTCAAAGTAATTATCCTCAAGATGTTTGCTGCAGACTAAGCTGCACAGACCAGCCTGAAAACAATCTGGTCTAATTTTGTTCATCCACTAAGCAGATAAATCTACTTAATCTTCCCCAGGTCAATGGACAACAGACTATCTAATACACGTATTTTCCAGCAAAAACTGCTGTCAACACAGTATGTTTTAGTGTAAAGGTTCCATACATACATCCATCTAGACAAATATTGGTAGTGTATAACAATATTCACGCGGCAATCGGGGCAATCTATTCAAAATAAATGCTGTTAAATGCTGGGTGATTTACAGAGCATTTAAAACCAGTGACTAAAATAGAATCTTAAACATGAAGTGTCAAAACGCTGCATACGTAGATATTATTAAAAACAATCTATATATTTATATTTAACAATATTGTAGCAACCTATATTTTTTGCTAATTTACAAACAACTTGAAGAATTTAAATCATGGACAACTAGGCTAACAAGCTGTGAAAGAACATGAGGCATAAAAGTAAACATAAATATAGATCTATCAAACCTTCCATTTCCTTCCTGATTTATGTACACACAAAAAAAACCCAAAGCCATCTGAATGCAAGCAAATTATGCTACGTTTAATTCTGGACTACATTCACCCCGCAGCAAGTACTCTATTCATTCTACTTTCAGGAAGGCAGTAAGCATTGCATGTTAAGTGCCTGGGGTGCCAGCATTTAACTGCACTGCCACCAATACATGATCTTCAAAATTTTTTTTATATAAACTATAAAAATGAAGTAAGTAAAGTTGATCCTGGCTCTTGCTGAAGCAACTAAGTAATATGATATACCAAAAATGCAACTCATCCTGTTTATTGTTACTACACTTGCAAAGTTAAATACAAAACCTGTATTTCTGTATCTGTGGAAGTAAAAGGAAGTATTTTTAAAACAGAACAATAAAAATAACGGATATTTAATAGAAAATTTTTCAATTCCCACCTTTCTGAATATAATATTCTCAACATATTTTCTCTTCTTTTGATACAGAATGGAACTGGGCACACAGATTCTGTTTTATTCAGCTTGATGTTCTTCTACCACTTCTAATAGCTACCGTGAAGCAATAAAAATATATAAAAAATAAAAATCAAACCACAACTTTCTAACGTGAGGAGACACTCTACATCACTCAAAGAGACTGAGCACTCTCTGCAAAGGTAGACACATTGTCCTGCTCCCCCAACTCACGCACGGTGCCAGAACATGTCCTGCTGCAAGTCCAGCCTGAGAAAGACAAATCGATGCTCCCGCCTTGATATGACACAGAATCCCCCTGTAAACTGGTACACAAGTAAGTGTGTCAAAGACAAAGCAAGGGCTGAGAAGAAGGAAAACCGAGGCAGAAAGAAGATGATGCAGTAACAACCTGGAGATGAGCCATCCTGCTAGAAATGGGTTTCTTTTCGTAGAAGCTATGTTTAACATGAGAAGTCCCTGTCAAAAGCAATCAGTGGAAGACAGAATCAGTCTGCTGAAGGTAAGCGGGGGAATAATAAGGTCAAGCAAAGGAAATAAAAAATAAGAATAACCCCCCCAAAAAAATATTTACACACAAGGATGCTAAGAGAGAAGTATTTTGTCTGTTTAACCGCACTGTGCACTCGCCAGGAAGCAGACAAACGCCCAAGGTCCATGCTCCTGCTTGCTTCTTCTAACAGAAATGAGGAAAAATGTGTCTACGCTCTGAGAAAGCACAGGACATTCACAACTACTAAAAATGGAAAAGGGTGGCCTGGGTAAGGGAAGAGAGAAGAGACGTGTAAGGAAGTTACAGCTATTTTTAGGACTGCAGTACTTCCAAAGTTACATCTCTCTAGCAAAAATTTTTCCAAAGGCACAGGGGGATTTAAAACATGCATCCAAGGTACTCAGGTATCGCCAACGTTTGATCCTAACTTTTTCTAATCACATGCCTCAGCTTTTAATCTTAACATGGTTTCAATGTACACATCTAAAACACTGCCTTAAAATAAGATTTGCAATCATTTTAATAATATGGCTATATTAGATGCAATCCTCATTAAACTAATGAAAAGTAGACTTATGAAGAAAGGAATATTTTCCTATTAACCATCCTCTGACTTCTTCCAGACAGGCAAAAATACAAGCTTTCCTTACTGTAAAGAACAATTAGAAGTAACTTGTTTGAAAAAAGCCCAAACCTGATTAATAAAATTATGTCATAGAGGAGGGACCACGGTCACCTTCCAGCAGCCCAGGGTGCTCCCAGCCCCGTCCAGCCTGGCCCTGGGCGCTGCCAGGGATGGGGCACCCACAGCTGCTCGGGGCAGCCTGTGCCGGCGCCTCGCCGCCCTCTCAGCAAAGAATTTCTTCCTAATAGCTAAGCTGAATCTCCCCTCTTTCAGCTTCAAACTGCTCCCCCTTGTCCTGTCACTGCGTGTCCCTCCCAGCTTTCTTGCAGGCCCCTTTAGGTACTGGATGGCCGCCAGCACGTCTGCCCCAGCCTTCTCTTCTCCAGGCTGAACAGCCCCAGCTCTCCCAGCCTGTCTCCGCAGGAGAGGTGCTCCAGGCTCCTCATCCCCTTCACAGCCTCTGGCCCTGCTCTAACAGGTCCGTGCCCTTCCTGTGCTGGGGGCCCCAGGGCTGGACGCAGCGCTGCAGGGGGGTCTCACCAGAGCGGAGCAGAGGGGGAGAAGCGCCGGCCATGCTGCTGAGGATGCAGCCCAGGGCACGGCTGGCTTTCGGGGATGCAAATGCACACGGCTGGGTGATGCTGAGCTTCATGTCCACCAGCACCCTCAGCCCTTCTCAGGGCTGCTCTCAATCCATTCTCTACCCAGCCTGTATTTGTGTTTGGGATTGCCCCGAGCCCTGTGCAGGACCTTGCAC
Organism: Falco punctatus; assembly: GCF_963210335.1. Classification (NCBI taxonomy): domain Eukaryota; kingdom Metazoa; phylum Chordata; class Aves; order Falconiformes; family Falconidae; genus Falco; species Falco punctatus. Next base: position 29,395,670 of record NC_137593.1, read on the forward strand.
TTGGCCTTGTTGGACTCCATGAGGTTCAGACGGGCCCACCTCTCCAGCCTGTCAGCGTCCCCATGGATGGCATCCCTTCCCTCCAGCATGTCAACTGCACCATGCAGTCCCTGATTCCCCCAGAAGGCAGTCACAACCTTTCTATCAAGCAAGGTAAACCAAGAAAACTCCCCACAAGCAGAAGCAACTTAGTCGGATCCATGCAAGTGATTAAGAAAGGGCTGTTCTGTGCTTGGTCTGGATGTTCTTATCCCAGATCTATGAAATCACACATTTCATATTTGAAAGCCATCAGCCTATACTGTGTGATGTCATCAAAAACCTATCATGAAGCCATTCGTAGCTTTAGACTCCACAGCATCTTGCAGCAGTAAGTTTCACAAAGTCATTACAAGCTGTAAGAAAAGGATGTTGTTCCTCCTCTTTTAATTTGCTTTGAAGTTACTGCCTGTTTGCTTCAGCATTTTTCTTTTGACATGAGAACAATAATGAAATATTTCTGTGCAATTAACGGTTTCTCTCTTCCAGCTACCTTCTACCAAGGTGAAGAATCCCAGCGTACATTTTAATTTACTTCGAAATTACTTCAAAATACTTAAACAACATCTAGTCTGTTCCTTCATCACTTCCATGTGCACCTCAAAGGTTCAAAAGCAGAAAAAAAGTAACAAACGTCTGATTTCATCAAGAATCAACAAAGCTGAACTTCCATCATACCAATAATTTCAACTGAAAATGAGTGATCATAAAAAGCAAACAGTTAATTATTGAAATTCTCAGGAACTGATTTTGCAGTAATACAGGACGTGTCTTCACCTGAAACACAGATGCTGCTCTGAAAAAAATCCTTGTTCTGTCTTAAAAGTTAATCAGCAACAATTCCTGAGTTTACCCACACAGAGCAAAAGGAAAATTTGTATTTCTAATACAGTATTTGACTTAAAGCAAAACCATGAACAACAAACTGTACACGTGGATATTCTCAACTAATAGAAGCACTTCAGATTGCTAAATCCTGATATGCAGGGTCGCAAGAACTACAGGAAAAGACCTGTTGGGTGAAATCCAGCCTCTTATCACCATTTTATCGAACACCTCTTTCTTTAACCTGTCAACTCTGAGAACTGCACACGTTAGGAGCATTATGGCAGGTAACACTCTGGAAACTCTCAGTGATATTAACATTGTGTGCTTCAAAACCTAAATGAATGATACCGTGGCAAACATATATTGTCCAGTGCAAACCCTGATCTTCCAAGTTGTATTTTGGTCACAACAAAGCCTCCCTGTAGGCTAACTTCTCCTTCACAAGCACCATGTCAACTGCCTGCTCCAAATCTTCCTCCTTACCAAAATATTTTACACTGCACACACCAAGTAGATCTTCACATTTTAAGACCAGCCAGATTAGACTGTAAAACACACGACCTTACTGTACATAGAACATGCATGGTGGGAGAAGTGGGCATTTCAAACAACAAAACATTAATTTCTGCAGTTCCTGACTGTGTGTTGGAATTAATTTTATATTTGTAGCAAATAGTTTATTTGTCCCTTAATAAATTTTACATATTTCAAATATACTCCACCTGCAAAATAGGGTATTGCATAACTTCTGATGAAAGTTCTGTCTCCCCCTCTCCCTCCATCCTTCTCCATCTCCTTTACGCTTAATGAACACAGAATGAGTACAATGCAATTGATTTCTAGTTATTTAGACAAAAGCAAGACTTAAGCATTTTATGGCAAGCTGAACTTAAAACTTTGTAGACTGGAAATTCTGTAGAATGATTTTGCCTAAAACCATTATTACAAGCTCATGATAGCTCTCTTTGGTATGTTATTAAAGGTACGCTGAAAAAAAATTACTGGAGAAAAACTACTGCCCAACAACTCTGCGCTAACTATGTAACTATTGTTCCATCCAACTTTTCTTGCTAGATGTAAATGGCATTTAACTCATACAATCTTACATCATCCTACCATCCTACGTAGCGTGCTCAACCTCCACCAAGCAGGTCCACCTGCTCCCCAGAAGTATACATTAGTGGCATACATTAATCCTCACTTACACATGCTTCCTGTGGAACTCCAGAATCTTCCCTTCAATTCTTTCCTGGTTTGGCAAATACTGGTTTGTTTTAAGGTGTTCTCGATCCTCTGATTCATCGAAATCCCCTATTTCAGCTATTACAAAAAACAAAACAATGTAAGAAGAAACAATGAAAGAAAATACATGGTAAGGAATTACAGAGACTCCAAGAGCCTGAATGTATTTTCCTTTTAAGTGCTTCAAATTTGTGCATTATGCTTTGTATCCAGCTTTATTTCACAAAACACTCACATTTACCCCAGAGAGACTTCCTGGAAATTACAGTATTATTTGAACATCGTTTGGAAAATTTAGACTTCCTTACAGTCAAAGATGTGAGACTTATAGAAGACGACCCATGAGGTGTCTAAATATTTCTTCCTTACAGATACCTCATACCAAACCAGCATATTTCAATTTAATTTTTTCTAAATATAAGTAAGAGTTATAGACAAGCCTACTTGGGAAGATGGCAAACTACATGTTAGGAATTGTCCAAAAATAAGTACCTAGCAAAAAGAGAAGGCAGCATTACGTGCCTATATATCCCCAGAGCACCTACATCTTGAGTTTCAGTCTCCCCTTCAAATATCCACGCCTTTCAGAAATGACATGGTGGATTTAGGAAGAGATTTATAGGAGAAAAAAGCATGCATCAGAAGTGCAAAGCAGCTTCCATCTAGTAAGACATGAAACAACCAGAAGCCTTTGGCTTGGAAAAGAAAATCATGAGGCAGGCAGAAGATACCACAAACATATATAAAAATTACAAATTGAATATTTTTTTAATAAATAAATAAATTTTTAAAAAGTTATTTATTTTTTCTGATAATAAAATAGGAAGTTACATATTACATTAAAATGCAAATGTTTTAAAAAGACAAAAGGACATACATTTTCCTACAAACCTCCCAAAAACTAAGCTGTGACGCTCCTTTTCATGGAAGGATGCCAAAAATATAAGCAAATTCAGAAGGCAGACAAATACATGGAAGCAAAGTTCATCAAGGGCAACTAAATAAAGAAATGCAGAGTCAATCTTTGACTTAGAAAGGCCACATGCAAAGATTACTGGATTGGTGCAGCAAAGGAAGCGATGCCGTATGCTTGCTCTGGGGGCTTCCCTACAGCATCTGCTATCAACTGCTGTCAGAGAGAGTGGACTAAGTGAACTAATAATCTCATCCAAGGCAGCTGTTCTTAAAAAACACACAGCAATATCCTGTTTGAAATCAAGCCAGCCTATGAAACGAAAAAAAAAAATTGAAAGGCACTTTTGTAAAATAATTTATGTTAAAAATAATCATATTCTTTCTCACTTCTGATTTTCTAGTAGAGTAGAAGCAAGCTAAGCAAGGCCAGATGCTGAGATTTGCTTGCCAGCTCCACACTGGAAAGTCATGAGCACATCTTAATTGTGTCACTCACTGATGGTACACACACATTGCTCTTCCGATAAAATCACCACTAACTAATATTATTATTTTACAATGCAGAATTATATAACTAATAACTATTCAGTGGTGCACATGTGAAGAGGTATTATTTAATAGCTTTTGTTTCAAGTCAGCAAGGGGGCACAAAATCCTGTTTCTGCAGCTCAGGTTGCAGATTTGTAACCGCTATATCACTTGGCTGCTGCTCGAGCTGATTTAGTGTCTGAACCTATTTAAAGTTTTCAACCTGCTCACCTTACAGGCCACGTTTTTAGGTCTTTAGGTGCGTACAGAGCGAGTGAGCAGCAACATGGAGAGCATCCAAATCAATTGCTTCCCATTTCCATTTTCATTCCAAGCAAGGAGAAAAGCTGCTGACAACCCTACTGTTGAAATTGTTCTGGCAAATAATTCTAGTTTTATTTCAGCCCTGTCTCTGCACACTTATCTCCCCCCCAGCCACGGGGAAAGTGAGAAACAAAGCCAAGGAAGCACCGAGGCAGATGGAAGCAGCTGCCTGGAAGATGATGAGCACTAGTGACCTGGTTTGCAGAGCCAGGGAAAACAGACAGCACGCAAGGGGTTGGGTTTCGTAGCCTCCATGAAGCCAAAGTTATCTTGTACACAAGCACCAGCTGTTCCTCACCACAGCTAGCCCTGATGATAATCCCAGTGTTCAAAATCAATGGGGTTTACTGCATGTAGGGAAGGAAATACCATGAGACAGAAAATGCTTTTAGTTACCAAAAGCTACTGTATGCTATTTGACTAGGGTTAGCAATGGCAACATCACCCAGCGTCACCACAGTTGGGATACTCACATTGCAGAAGGTGTGAGACCAGAAGAGCGGCCGTATTGTCGCTGCAGGTCAGTCGCTCCTCTGCCAAATCTCTCTTGATTTGCAACGCAAACAGGTACCTGAGAGAGAGTTGTAAGTACTAGAGTTACAAGTAACCACCTCGACACACGAGAGAACAATAAAATGACTGAGCAGGATTTTATAAAACCAGCATCTCCTAATTCTTCTTCTCTCAAAAAACAAGGTAACACAGAAGCCTGGCTGCCAAGGATGGTCAAATCAAACCAAATAACCCGTGACTAATCTAGTGCAATTTATCAGCATCAATACACACACAGGAACAAGGAAGCAAAAGGAAAATCACACTTTTAACAAGTCTGATTCGTGAAGTAACAGCAGATGTAATTTTTAGCTAGAAAGAATCTTAATGAACACTTCAAGTGAATTTATTTACTAGAAAAATGATGGAAGAACATCACCGTTTCTATTATCTTGTTAGGAAAAACAATGAGCATTTCTGCTAGCACTCAATTAATTTACTCAGTGGTTATATTTTCCAGGATTACAATGTTAGCAGCCTACAAAGACAGTAAGAGGTTAAATACCATCTTCTTATACTTCTAAACTCTTAACTAAGTATTTTCCAATCAGCTGCTAAAGAGGAATAGATTTCTGTTTAACAGTTTTGTATAAGTAACAAGCTGCCTGCGAAACATAGAAGGATAGAAGAAAAACATGGCAGGCTTGAAAGTATGCTGATAAGGACCAATTTTGTAACCTAAACCAATTTTAATGTATTTTTATGAATGGAATGCTGGCAAGTCTTTTGTGCTTTTTACTTGAAAAAGGTGCAATAAGGACTCAAATAAATAGGCAGCAACTCATTACTATAAACCTCTAAACTGACAGACTGATCAATATTCTTTAGCAAATTATACCCTGAAAGAGAACAGGAATTTTTTTGTAAGAAGAATTAATTTTAAAACATTATGTATGACATTCTTGATGCAAAAAGATAACAAAAAGTTATACATTTTGAATGTGGGGTGTTTTTTTTAGTTTTGAAGTACCGTAAGTATGTACTAAAGACTTCTATAAACTATGTTCTGTTTTCTGCATACCTCAGCTATCTTGGTTTCTTCAATACACTCACAATTAAGTCTATAAATCATTAGTAGCATTACGAAATACCTAGATGCTCTAAGCAAAGACCAGAATCCCATAATAAATACTCCATAAATAGACAAAAATATGGTTCGTGCTCCAAAAAGCTGTATTTCTAATTAAATTCTTACACGAAACAGCAGTTAACATAAGAAAATGGGGAGCAAAGGAAATATTTATATCGTATTTATGATTACAACAGACAATCGCATTGTATTACAGCAGTTATCATGCTGGTTTGCTCTAAAATCAGTCTGAAGGATAAAGAACCTCTGTTGATCTCTAAAAGGAATTACACCTAAAAGCAGCAAATCTTGGAAAAGCACTAAATTAGCTCTTCAAACACTGAAATCCTGGATAATGACCTTATAAGAGGCACAGGCTTCAAACCACGTTCCCAGATGCTGGCAAGCGGAGAGGTCTGCTTTGTTTACCAAAGTTAAATTTAAAGCAAAGACTGCTTTAGCAATCAGCAAGAGAGACCCATGATGAGCTGGTGAAAAACAGTATGTGTGTTGAACAGTACTGTGTGTTTGCTAGCTGTAGAATACTTACAAGTGTAGACATCAGAAGTTTAAATTATAAAGTAATTTTTTAAAACATGTCCTGATTATTTTCTGTAGGTACTGTTTAAGAATTTTAGTATTTCCTCTATAGCCTGTCTCTTTTGATACTGTAATGTTTGGCAAGCCCTAACCTGCACTGTTTTCTGTTTTGAAAAATTTTTTTTTCCAGTAACATTCATCTGCCAACATGTGTCTGCTAAAACTATGACAGTGATGGAAAGTGCTTTCACTCACTTTCAATGTAAGTTTTGTTTGGAAACAGATGCAACATCCTCCTACTCTTACCTTCCTATTATTTCACTAGGTAATGCAAATAAAATTCTTCAAAAAATACTTTACCTAGTATATTCCTCCTGCAACTGACCCGGGTCTGGAGGGAAAAACTTCACAGCTAGACGAAGCATTGTAGTCTTTGGTCCTGCAAGAAAAACTAGTTATTTCACAAGAAATTCTTGTTCTTCATAAGTACATGCATATTATGTTTTCTAACATGCAGAGAAATATAACACGCATGAAGTTGAGCCAGTTTTCAGCTTGCCAGCTAACTATAGGAGACCTACGGGGTATCAATAGTCCATGTCAACGGAGATACAGCAGGTAGTTCCTCTGAAAACTACCTACTCTGCTTCTGAGGCAAGTCTGCAGTCTGAATGCTGCAAAGATAATTTCATGCAACACGAAAGCTGTAATACACCAAAGCAACTACCTTACATCAAGACTACAGAAGCATCACAGATGACCTAGTGAGAGGCTCTCAGAAGGGGAAGAGGGTGGAGACACACCCCACAGGCTCTCCCAACACCAAGCACTACCATCACCAGAGGTGCTGACAAACTGAACCAACGAGTCTGGCCAGACCCAGATGGCTCCTGTAGATATAAAAGCATGTTTGCAGCCTGCTCCCAGCATGCCCATTAATACCCATTTCTTACCATTTTTAACACTGTTTTGTCAATCTCAACAAGGAGAAAACTTACTTAATGTTTACATCTAAACAGAATCCTAAATAACTATTTGGAACAGTCCATAATCCTCTGTGTAACATTTTACAACAAGAAAACCCAACTGCGACTGGACTGCGTTAACAGTTTCAGCACCACAACCCAGCCCACTGACCCGCTGCCTCTATGCCCACAATCCCTTGTTTCACTAGGATTTTCGGAGGAATATTCCAGGGCACCACAATCCCTTACCGTGCCACAGCTGGGCACCACCGTTCTGCCACATCCATCTGTGCTGGCTGACCAGCAGACAGAGCGCCGGCCAGCCCTTGCTAAGAGAAGCCTGCTAGGCACCCAGCTCACGTTTGGAGGCATCCCCTGGACCCGAGGATTGCTGGGCATCCACCGCAGCGCCACTGACAGCATCTCCACTCGACTGCAACAGACTGAGGCCCGTCCCCCAGCATGCACAAGGACAGCTCCCCTGGAGCATGTGGAACCAGAGAAAGGCAGGACAAACAGGGGAAAGATAGACCCCCACTAAAAGGCAGAGGAAGACCTAGGAAGGGAAAAACTACCACCCTTCTTCTTTCTAGACTTTTTCTCTTCTGGGCACTATGAGCAGGATATCCGTGCCTTTCATGACCGGACTGGACCTCAAAGCCAGCCCTACTTACACCTGACCTCCAGAGGTGCCTTCCAGCCCCATCCACCCTGGGAGCCTGCATGCCACTGCTGTTTCAAAGCAATCTTAGCCAAATTTTAAAAAATAAATAAATAAGCAAATTTATTTGAGCACATTGGTAAGCAACAAGCCAGTCTGCTTTATCTTAAGTACCAAGAGCTCTCAAAGCTTGACAACGTCCAATTTAACCTCATCAGCCTCAGAGTACACCAATTCCTTCTGCCTGGAATACCCAACTCCCACACACCAAACATTCCTCCACACTCTCACCCTCTTGTTTGCTAATGGGAGAATAACAAACTGCTTTCTGCCAAGTAGCTGGGAGAACTAACTCTCAGACTATCGCAGCTGTCAGAAGGGCAGCTCCCAGCCTTCAATCCCAGAATTACCAAAGCTTTGGTGAACAAAAAAAACGTAAAATCTGCACCCTAATTACAGTGCAATATCTAGAAATGAAAGGAGGCTGGAAATAACACCCTATAACAATACACAAAGCTCACATTTGGCAGAGACTTAAACCTTACTAAGGATTTTATAGCTCTTGAGACATACCAAGGGAGGAAAATACTTTTAATGATCCCAGTCAAACACTAGGACCTTACATCAAATTTCTGAAGATCCTCAGACTTTGGAAGACATTCACAAGGTTAAGAACCGGCACGTTACTCACACCAATCAACTGGAAAGTATTGCTGCAAGAGCAATTCTGGCAGTGTTTTGAGCATCGCTTACATCGAGTGACAATAAATAATAAAAATAAAACCATAATACTCATATTTGCTTCTGTAGCACAACTCCTCTTTTAAAAAAAAAATAAAATCTTGCCTTTAATCTATACATAAATCCCATTCTAGTTAGAAAAAGAAACACTGCGCCAGTCTTAACCAAGATGCAAAATTTATTGTAGCAAGTCTAATCTGAGCAAAACCAACAACAAAATCAGAAAAAACTACCCATGCAGGTAAGGCGAATGCAACACTATACAAAACTGGCAACACCTCAGAGAAGGTACCCAAATGCCAACCTGATATTGTGAGCCCGTTACAAAGGCAGAAATTTGGATCTAAACTACTTGCCTTCTGGAGTGGTTCAGTGGTAAAACTGACTGCATTTATTTGAAATTAATCAAAAATAAAATCTTTATCACACAACACAAAGTTCTATACATCTCAGAATAGGTCACTAACCAAAATTAATTTGAATTAATGTTAATAATCTAGATTTTTGGTTTTAGAAGGTATGTCAAAAACTCAGAACTGCACGCTTACGACTACACAGCAATCATCATCAACATAAGCTAACAGATTTGAGCTATATTACCTTAAAACACATGATAAAATCTAGCATTCTCCTACTGCTGGACTAAAAGGTACAAGGTTAACTCCAAAATCATTAAATTATTAAAAAACCAAACGAAACAAAAAACCCAACCCCAAACAAACAAAAAAAAGAACCTAAATAAAACTTCTCAAAGTGAGAACACTGGAAAAGATCATCCCTCCATGCCAAGTTCAGGCATTTCATGCACATGAGGCAGACTCCACAGATCTCTTTCTTACAGAATTTCACTTTCCCTTGGGAAACAGCCAGCAGCCACAGGCAGAGCAGGGCTGAGCAGAGGCACGCAGAAGGAGCAGGCCACCTGTGGGTGCACCAGCTGCTCTCAGCTGCCCCCAGGGAGCCAGGCAGAGGGGCACCAGGGAAGGGCAGCCCCAGCATGGCCAGGGCGTGCAGAGGCTGAAGCCCCAGCAGATGTGGCTAGCCTTGCACAGCTGTATTGTCAGATGTGTCTTCCCATTACCATAGCTTAAGTTGCTTACTTCTGGAATGTACACATTATCAAGCAGTTAATTTTCCTCTTAAGGCTTTGTATTCAGCAGTACTGTCAAAGGAGTTCTTCGGAAGATGCTCTTTACAATCATATGTTAGTTAACCGATTCAATGAAAGAACAGCTTAAATTACTATACATGCAATTAATGTTTAAATTGTAAACATTTTCAAGACTTTCTACAGTCTTGTCTCATTTCAATTTTAAAAACAGCAGAAAGCCAGGAAGGGATTCAACTAACTTAGAAAGAATAAAAAGAGCTCTCACCCAAGTTATCAGAACTTTACAAATTTAAAATTTATTTCAGAGCTTGAACATGTGCCGGACAACTGACTGGTATCTTCTACAGATTAAGATTAAAAAAAATTTTAAAAGAAATCTTTCAGTGTCACTGCCACAAGAGTGGTAGACCACCAAGCAGCAGAGCAGCCGTAAATGTTAGCACATCCCCATGGTTTTAGACCATTTTAGAACAATATATGTACCATCAGAGAAAACACGGCCATCAGCCTATGGCCTAAAGCCAAGCTTCCCCAATTTATGTTGTATAGAAGAGGATACTGAACGACTCAGCAAGCGGCATTGCAGATGTGTGGTCCACCACATCTTCTGGCTAAGACGTAATTCCTTCCAGCTAGGAGCACTGGAAAAAGAGTATATAAAAAGATGGCACTCCAACAAATTATTTTTGGAGGGGAAAACGGAGAGTGAACATATTATACACCCTCCTAAGGAAGACTTCTTTTATATCTGGTTTGGTTCTTCTGCTTAAAATACAATGGTGGTAAAAGGTAAAATCATGACCTTAAAGTTAAAAAAAAAATCTAGCTAGAATTGGTGATTTCTTATTTTCTGGCAATCAGTTTTAGGCAGAAGAATAACTAAAAACTACGTCTCAATACTAAATTTCAACTTTTTTAATTAAGATTTTGAAAGGAGTAGGAATCCACCACTCCTTCCTGATCTTGTTCATTCACAAAGCCTTTACAATCAGAAAGAAAACAAGCAAACAGTTTAACCCCATTCTAGAGGAAAAAGAAAAGGTTTATATAATCTTTCAGCACCAGAACTAGCATATTGTATTCAATTATGTTTAGCTTTTGGAGTGTATCTCACATTACTTTTTAGAGTAGCATAAAGCGAAGATAGCACCACTATTGCAGTATCTTCCCAGTCAAAGAGCAAGAACAGATTTTCACAGCTGAAGCAAAGGGGACTCCAAAGCTGCTGCCACCCACCAGGCGGGTGACTCCTACCTCTGCTCTCTTACCAAAGCTGCTCCTGAGCACATTGGAAGAGTTTTTGAGAATGACATGGGAATACCCACCCCACTGAAACTGCCTGCATGTCAGCAAGCTCCGAGTGCAGCTCTTTGCAGCCTTTCTGAAAGGCATATCAGCTCTCAGACAGGATTTCACGACTGCACATGCTACCTCCTCCCATGCAACGTGTGCAACAAGCCAGAATATTCCTTTTTCTTTCCACCATAAGACAACACAACTTACAAAAGCTCACAAAAGGTTTGTTTCACTTAAACATAACACCAGTTGATCCAATCTATCTAGATATTTATCACAGAGAAAGAATCATATCTTCAGTAAGTTTCCACTCCACCTACCACCTACTACATATTAAAAACATCAGATTTACATGCCCAAACAGGAACTATCACCCCTACTAACTACAATTTTCAGGGAAGTATAACCAGTAAATCAAGTAGTAATTGTGAAAGCAACCCACATAAAGCAGATGCAAATTAAGGAAAACTTCCTTTTTTAAAACTACTTACTCCGTACTTGTTTAATAACAGGTTTCATAGGTTCCAGCCAAATCTGAAATTAGAGAAAAAAAATTACCAACTGACATTTATATTTGAATACAATATGAAAACATCAAAAGTAAATTCAAATAAAGCAGTAATTTATGAGTATGCATTTCTTCTTTACTGCAGTAATGCAGCAATTCCTTTGCTTTAAAAAAAGCATACTTATCTATTTGAATTGACATTTACCATGCATCAATAGAAAAACCACTGATCTGTGCTTAAAGCTCATCTGGACAGAAGAGCCAAGTAAGCAAAAGCAAACCACCACTGCCGAGATGACAGAAATGCCAAAACACACATCTGTAGACAGGAGCCAGGCTACAGAATTACAGAAGGTCTGGAGAACACGACAAGGTCCAGCTTGTTTTCCCTTCCATGCTTTGTCCATCTCTCTTACCTACCTGCTTAGGGATTTTAAATCTGTATTTACCCACAAATTTTCCTCTTTTGAAAAGGACATTTTTGAAGAAAAACTATCCTTGTTCTAGTAAAAGGAGTATCCACAAAACTAATACAAAGTATTCTGACGCTCAGCTTCGCCCCCCACCCCCCCCCAAACAAAAAAATTGTAACAAGACAATTATGTTTGGTCCTTACTAGTTACTTCTCTGTCTGAGAGCCAGCCCAGGAGCTACAGAACCTTATTAGATGCAGAAACACTTTAAGATACTTTGCAGAAAAAAACAGAAGCTAAACAAGCTTTACTGTATCTCCTTGGCTCAAGCGCAGTGTGTACGAGTGCTATTAGCATTCTCTATGTTTTCAGTCATATTTTCTGTGTGTGAGACCTAAAAATAGACTAAGTAATAGGAAAAAAATTAGAACAGTTTTGGGAGCATTTTCTACTTTAGAAGCCACACTGTCCTCTTTGCAAGGTACAGGGATAAGCAACTTGTACAGAGTGCCAGCATTCATCTAGCTCACTGATTTAAAAAGTTTGCAGCTCTATATGCCTGCTGACTTATGTTTATTAGAAAGAGATCATAATGACTCTATAGGGAAATTAACTGAAGACTGAATAAACTGAAGATAAATACAAATACTACCAAAATTACACATTGTAATATGACTTCAGAAGTATTCAACAGACTACACTGAGTTGATGTTTCTCCTTTCAAAGGGAACAAGGATTTTATTTATATCCCTGAAAATGGGAACATCAGCAACGACTCAACTGCTTTACCCATTCTTTTGAGATTTAACAAGCAGTAGAATCTGCCTCCTCCCTCTGCTTTACTAGCTGTTGTTCCGGTGAGCGAAGCAGATTTACAAGAATCAAAAAGAATCTTAACAGGAGACCCCAGCAGACTTTGAAACTTTTGACACTTGAGCAACTGCATTCACTCAACCTTTTAATTATACCAATTTGTCAGGGAACTGTACATACCCAATATGATTGGATGTTCTGGAACTCGATCCCAAAGTAGTCCGATTCAATCAAATTCAGATGCTTGTAAACTTCTGTCAATAATGTTTGGCCGTAATATTTTGACTGAGGAGATGATGAAAAAAATACAGTGAGATTGATATGAATAAGTTTACAGCAAATTAAAAGAAAAGTTATGGCGTTCTAGAAACTGTAGAAAAATACCTTAAAGATTTTTCACATTATTCTTGTCACTATAACAAGTAAATACCCAATATACAGGCACGGCTCCATACAAACAATTCAGAGAAGCAGAGGAACTCAAGCTGGAAGGAGCCACAGGAGGTCATCTACGTCCAACCTCCGGCTCAAAGCAGGGTCAGCTATGAGACCAGACTAGATCAGCTGCAAACTACTTGCAGCTCCTTCAATAAACTAGCACTACTTGTTTGTGTAGCCAGACATTGTTGCTCTCCCCCAGCTGCAGTGACCTGAAGCAGGGGCTGCCACCCCCACCCACCGTGTTTGGACACACGCCCCCTCGCTCACACCGACACCAGGGACTACACAGCCACCCACGACATTCACACCAGCAAGACCTGAAAACGTATGCAGCTACTCTAAGCAAGCCCACGACAGCTGAGGAAGGCTGGCGCAGGGTGGTTTGTACCCGAAGAGGATTCAGCCCTCACCTAGAAAGCCCTGGCTGGTGGGGCAGGAAAGCGAGCGCTGTGCAAGCAGGACTCAGGGACTGGCTGCCAGGGGTGACACCAACTGAGCAGCAACTGCTTATCACAGCACGTGCAAGGCCTTTGCTGACAGAACTAGAACTCGTCTTCTACAAAGGAACATCTTTGAAAAATCTTAACCCTAACTTTTTTCTTACAACAGTGTTCAAGAAAACCCAAGGTGATAGTATTTATTCTGTTAATTAAGAAATAAACAGGAAGGCTACAGTTCCCTGCTAAAGAAATCAGCGGGAACCCAAACACCCTCCTCTCACACCATGTTTTCTGGGTAGTCATTTGCAATGAATCCCTGCCTCAAGAAACCCACTCACCACCCCTTTTCACAGTCAAGTTAGGGGCAAAACCACAAAAAAAACCAGCAAAAAGCAGGTACAGTAATCCAGGAAAAAACCGGGACACTTTCACAGCACACCCAAACCAATTATTCTTCAGTCTGCTTATTAAAACATACCAGCTTGCTCTCAGCATCTATTACTGCATGACTGTAGCAGCCACCACAAGAAAAAAAGCATTAATGAACCCGCGCATTAGTCCATCCGGATCACACAGAACAGAATCCAAAGGGGTTTTGCAACCCTCAGTACCTGTTCCAGCAACATACAAAAGCTAGCAGGGTGCAGAGGAGGTAGCATAGCTCCTGGGATTCACGTTCTACCTCAGACCATGGAAGTAATCCTGCAACAGCAGCAACGGGGTCCGGCATCACTCTGGTCGGCCGGGTTATACAGCAGAACACACCTCAGGTATTCATGCCACCAAGGTCTTGTTTATTTGAAAAAGTCACAAGTACTGGAAGACTCTGCAGGCACACAGTTCTGTAATTGACTCTTTAAACTCAGAACAGTGTATCTTTTAAAAGTATTAGGCATTATAATAAATTAGTAACAGAATTAGAATTATTTAATAAATTGCAAATTAAAATATCTAACAGAAAGAACGGGCCACTTTACATTAAAAACAGCTAAAAAAGATGGTCCAAGTCAGGGAAATTGTTTCACATTACTGAGATGCGTAAAAATTCAAGAGTACTTGCTTCTTAGAGGAAAAAGAGATTAAGGGTTGATGTTATAAAGAGCTGTGTGCAATTTAGCTAAATACCTCTGTACTACTTTAAAAAAGCGAAGACAAAAAAAGTACGACAGCTCTGTCTGTACTGCAGACTGAAATAGCTTTGGTAATTGCACTGACATGAATGGAGCCAACTGAATCCAACACTATAACTCAGGAAAAAAGTACAGAAACAGAAGAGCAACACGAGTTCGGCTTGTCCTTCTCATTCACACTTTCACAAGTCAGTTATCTATAAGGGCAACCACAGGTGTGAGGCACAGGTCACACAAATTCACCTAGCACAAACACCATTCATTCAAAAAGTTTCTTGGTATCATGCTGGATCAGGCCAGTGACGCTGAAACTCCCAAACAGAACTGTGAATCGGGAGAAATTATCCTGTTCATCACTTCAGTGGACAATGAAATAAGGAATGACACAGGTAAAGTAAGGCACACCTTCAGTAAAGAACATTCTTGCTCTTCTGCCTACAGACACATTTCTCAGGCATGTTACAGACTGCTTGCCACAGGTCACACATGCTGCTGGCGAAATGCATTTTAAAAATTCAATTTTTAACTTTCAAATTAAATATATTTCTTGCACTTCTGAATAAATCTTAAAATAGTAACAGAAGATGTCCTTAAATATAGGAGGATTTTTTTTTTAAGTGTACAGATACACATTTATTATTGTTCACTACTGTTCACAGGTACCACAGATCTGAGAAAGGAATACTTTTCAGCCAGCAATACTTACAGAGATGCAGTGATACCCTGATCAACCTCATACACTTCCATCTGCAGAAGACAGCACACACCAGCCTACCTTTTCACAAATCTAGGAGTCTCTAGAAGCCATTACCTGGAGATGTCCTGTGACTCCAAGCCTCTTAATTTCTCATTTGTGAAATAAGCGGTAATCCTGGTTCTGACCACCTTCTGTTAGAAGTGATAAACTTGGATTAACTTGTAAAAGATCTAACAGCTGGACAAGTTTTACAATCAGACTGTGTGCTGTGTTGATTAAGGAAACTGTCCTGTCCATGGCTAATTATACACAGGTGTTAAAATTATCCTGATCACTCTGTAATACCATGCATGGGAGAAACCTGTGTACTCAAACCGAATTACATCTCTGTGGCTCCACCAAGCTCCATGCCCAATGACAGTCCAGCTGCCTTCATTCCTCCCCAAAGGGCACCCTGTATGCCATACATACCCCTGGCATCTCTCTACTTCCAGTGTTGAGCCTGCGCTCCCGTCACGAGAAGCTAGACATGAAGAAATTAAGATGGTTGCAGCTGGGAGCACTTTGCAACTGATAAAGGTGCCATCTAAATGCTGAAAGTGCAAAATTATTTTGCCTGGGCTATCAACTATAATTTTGGGCGTCATTTGTAATAACAAGTTAAGAAAAACCTCATTCTAAGCTGAATATCATTTCATAGTACTTCCTTCAAAGCATAAAGCAACGATAACAATGCCACATTTTAAAAAGAACAGTAACCATTTTATTTTATGTTATTTTAAAAATAGGTTACAAAAGCTTGAGACAGAACAATCTTCCATTATTAAGTCTCAAATGCTGTGGGAAAATTCTTCTTACAGCTATTTAGTTCCTCAAATTGTTTATTACATTTATAGCCATCCATTCCAAAAAGCTTAACATTTTGAAGCTGACAAAAATGAAAGTTATATAGTGGGAAGCTCCATGCCATTTCTCAATCTGCATAAAAGTAGCACAAAGAAAAATCTTTTAAGTAATTAAGTAATTACTGTAATTTTGACGTCAGGGCAAGAAGCTGCATGAACGCATTTCAGAAAGGTCCTGTTTTCAATACAAATTCACAACACTGCATATTTCCCATTCCAGACTTCTCAATTACTCTTTATATTCTGCCAAGACGACGACTACTGGCATTACTGAATTATTCCACATAAAAAAGAAAAAAAAAAAGGTAAAAAAAATTAAATAGGCAGCTAACAAAAGCTTTCCCAGTGACCCTAGGGAGGGTCAAAATTACAGCTGTAGCTGGACTACAGACTATTTTAACAAGTCATCATTAGAAGACTGTTCAATACAATAGATTTTTTCAAATCTATTTGTATATTCAGATCAAGCTCGAAAAGATCCCTCAGAGCTATGCAAGCAGGGTATCCTGATGGGCAGTGACACTGCAGAGGGCCCTGCATTGGCAAAACACCTGCACAGCAATCCCCTGCCCGCATGCAGGAGTAACACCTTCAGACCACACTCAGAATCAGACAGGAATAGAAATTAATAGGAACAAGCATTTTAAGCTGAAGTTTCTTGACTGAGGGAGGTATATGTATTTTTTTCTCCATCAGAAAAGTAAACATACTCAATATTAGCAATTTTTAGGACAGAGAAGTAAAATATAAATGATTTTTTTAAAGTCAGAACAACAGTTATCTTTGTTTTATCATCACAACTGTCATTTCCTATTTTCTCAAATATCACTACCTACACAGCAGATCCTCCCTCCCTCCCTCCCTCTGTCATAACTTAGCTTAGGAAGACAGACAAACTAAGAATGCATAGCCTATGACTTTCAGTAGACTGTAGTTCAGTATTATCAAAACCAATTCTGCCTCTGTAACTCCCAAACATGTCTTCCAGAACATATTAACTTTTTGCTTCCACGTATTTTAACTTAAATACCAAAAGAACCTAGTATTTTCATAATGTATTCCCATATTCCAAAAGGGCATTCCAAAATGCCCTTGCTCAAACTTTCCAAAAATGAAATCCACTTTTGGCAGCAGTTAAGCTGGAGGGCAGACGGGGGGTGGGGGTGGGGGGGGTGGGCGGGGAATCAGTCCAAAAGCCACGAGTTTGGAAAAAGCAAAGGTATAGAATGGAAACTCTTGTGCAGCAAGAGCCAGAAGAGCCACCGGTCCCCAACTTCAGCAAACACCAGCTGACCCTGGATTTTGTGTTACAGAATTCTGCAGCTGCTGGGAGATCAAATCCTGCAGTAAACAGGGTATTGGCATGAGAAGTTTTATTTGACATCATCACTGACAAGTGGCCAACATGAAGCAGCCTGTGAGTGGCCAAAGAGAAGCACTGGCATGGAAAGTAAACCGAACTGATTTAAATCAAGACCTCTTCACCATTCACAGGTAACTTTTTTCTTCTTCTGGTGCACTTTAGTGGTCTTCCTAACGAAAAAGTCATTTCTCAGCTTTTGGCAAATTAAAAAAAAAAAAAACCAACAAAAAACAACTGGCAACTAAACATGGTAATTACACCAGACTTGCTATTTCCTTTCTTAACCAGAAATACACAAACATTTCAGAGTTTATAGTTCTGTTTATCTACAGCCCTTTTGTAATGTTAGATCTCTGTCCAAAAGACATAAAAAAGACCTTCAAAACTCCCTATTAATAACTACTATTAATGCCATGTATAAACAAAAACTGCATTTAAAAATACAAGGTGTACATTTAAATCACATTTATTAGAAAGAAGGAAATACTACAGGATGGCAAGGAGCACCATTCATTAACTTTTTGTTTTAATGGCTAAAACAAGATGACCTTATGGTTCTATACCTAGTTTTTAATCCACAGACTGGAAAAGTAAGAAATAACTCTCATCTTTTTCAGGACTTTACTAGTTTCTTCAATTTTGATTGGAACAAGTAACTCAAATGAAAACAGTCCCAGCCTCCCCACAAAAATGGGTACCTAGGAAGAACAGATTATCAAACCCTGGTTTCACATGCTCAGTCAAATGCTGCTTAAATACTATTTCATTTTATTATCTGAACATTTAACAATGACTTTTAGCTTCAATTATTTCAATTTTTCTTTCAATACTTCATGAAGAAAGCTGTATTTTAAATACAGGTATTTGTTTTATTCACTCATATACCGACAGGTCCCAATTTCAGGTTGTTTTACTAAGAAAATGCCAAAAAGTTCACAATGCATTTAATAACTTACAGAGCATCAGCCAGCCTGTGACGTCAGGGGATTTGACTCTCTTGTACAAGGTCCTCCCTGCTGCTTCACTCTGCTGTGGTCCCTACCTGCCACTTACTGCAGACAGCAATCCTATTTCTTCCAGAACTCGGTCAAGAGCTACAGGAGCCAACCCAGCATGCACATAAGGTTTGTGAAACTTCTTCCAATTTTCTACTCCAGTCAATGATATGAAGTTGTTTTTTTTTAAAAAATAAATAAATAAAAAATTCCCCGACACACACACAAGTGAGCATAGTCCAGCTGCCAGCATGCCAGGGGTCCCCCACTGGCAGTGGCAGCCTTTCTACCCGGCGCTGGGGGAACCCCAGCTCCCCCAAAGGAAGCTAAACCCACCCCCAGACCTTGTCTCCCGTGCCCGCAGCCTGCCCCTCACTGTGCCCGCAGGGCAGTCCCAGCTGCTGGGATGCACCACTGTCAGAGCAACACCCCCACATCTGCCCCCAGCCACCTTACTTCATGGTCACAGACTGAACTCCGGGAATACACCGCTAGCCTGAAAACTGCTTCATAACTACTTCACAAATTCAGTCAGCATATGTTTACACCTTGAAAATTTGCTTTCTTTTTTTTTTAATATCGTGTCACAGTATTTTCACATGGTGCTGAAATCCAATTTACTCAAACATGGAAGTTGCGAAACCAAATAAAAATTTCTAAGCCATTTTAATTTACTTTATTACATTATTATGCATATTGGATATAACGGTTTTGTTTAAAAAATATTCTAAGACTCCCCTCCCAAGATTTTTTGTCCTAAGATTTCAGTGGTTGGTTTTGTTGTGTTTTAGGGGGGGGGGATTAAAGAGTTTTTTTGCTCTTAGTTTTTTTTTTTAAAAAAAGATAATCCACAGCCAAATTATTCAGAAATGTAAGCCTCTGACTCGTTCAATTAAGGTTAGCTTTAAAACCTGTGATCATTTAAAGGTTCCAGCAGCATTAAAGCACTTCACTGCCAAATGAACCAGCTCTACCCAACAAACATGCTTTTCCAGAGTGGTTAGACTTGATGGATGCCTGGAAGTAGGAAAACAATAATTTGTTGACATGGGAAAAGATCCCCAACAGGGAGGGAATTATGCGAATGAGACTGGGAAATGTATACTTAGGTAGACAGCATGTAGAGACAAAAACGGTCCCAAGTTCTGAACGTGCTCTCATATCGAAATACCTGAAGCACTCAAAACACATTGCGCTCAGAGAAAAAACAAACGGCACCACAGTTAAGCATTCAATCAACACGTGGTCCCCAAGTGCCATATACAAAGAGCACATGGAAGAGCCACATTAAAAACACTGGGTGTTGAGCAGAAATTCTGTCGCTTTCATTGCCTAGAGAGAAAAATACAAACGTGAACCTCCCTGTTCCTCTGCTTCATACACTACCTGGGGAAGAGGTAAGCCACCAAAATTAAAAACCTGGACCACATCATTGGAAAGAGTCTCACAGGACGC
Organism: Falco punctatus; assembly: GCF_963210335.1. Classification (NCBI taxonomy): domain Eukaryota; kingdom Metazoa; phylum Chordata; class Aves; order Falconiformes; family Falconidae; genus Falco; species Falco punctatus. Next base: position 29,415,641 of record NC_137593.1, read on the forward strand.
TACCACCTGACTATTAGACACGACAGTTAATGCTTGCTAATAATTAAACATTCAGACAACAGCAGCAACAGTATCAGAGAAAGCAGCTGCTTTAGGGTGGCTGATCCCATGCAGCGGCAAAGATCACGCCAGTAGGGATGCCAGAAAATTGTGCTAATGGTGACACTGGGCTTCTTTTACAGCATGCACTACTTCAATTAATCTGCAAAGGGCCAGAGCCACATGACACTGACAGTCTTTCTCAAACATTGAGTGCACACTCAAGAGGGTTCAGCCTCATCAGCATGCTACATTAAATATCTGCACTATTTCACGCCTTTAAACAACCAGGTAGCTGAAATAACCAAGGTCGGATACAAGTGCCTACTTATAAAAATGGCTTTCTGTCAAAATAGGCTATATGCCGTTACTAACCATTCTCGAGAAAAGCCTTCTACTTGAAGAAAGTAAGGGTCAAAACAGAATGTCTAAGCACCTATTTTTTTGTTCATGCAAGCCGTACAACAGTGTAATAAAGCTAAGAAACTTGAAGTTAGGAGACTGATGGTATCATTTTTTCTCCCTGAACTTTCCCATGCACTTGTGTAAACCACTGAACCTTCCTTACACCTACTCCCTCTAACGTGCCTGGCCACCACCTATTTGGACTGTAGGTATTCTAGGAACTTGCACAGCATCGTTACACGTACATATATGCATATAAATAAAAATCTACATTTTTAAGTCTTTTTAAATACAGACAATACTTTGTATCCCTTTGTTCATAAAAAAGGTTACTAAAATTACAAGTCTTTCTCCATTAATTATGCTTTTGCCTCAAAACCATCGTCCATGCCCACATCAATCAGATTTGATCTGGTCTTTCCCTGCAACGTCTTATGGCACTTCAGGTTGGCACACTGCTTTGAGGAAGCCTGCCCAAAGGAAACAAGTTTAAAAGATCAAAGAAATAAGACTGTCATGAAAGATTCTTTATACAGATTAGGTATTTTTACAGGAAAAGCCAAAACTTTGTTTTGTGCAAAACTGGAATTGTACCAGCTGCCTTAACATCACTCCCCACTGTACTTTGAGCAGAGGTTCATTACCATGGTGATAGGTTAATAAATACCTACAGGCCAGATTAGATAAGGCCAAAGCTTTGTTAACTTCCCCCTTGGCAGCACGAGTCTTTCCTACATCTCTGGTTTCAAGGCACAGTGATGCCTGTCCTTCATGATTTCAGTTGAAGACACATCGGACAGCTCTAACAGTCTCTACAAAGCCCTCTTTCCTTTTTTTTTTGAATCAATATAGGTATTTTAGCATTTTAATTTTAGTGTTTTGTGCCCAGGCTCCACCAGGTGCTGTGCCCAAGCCTTCTGCTAGGGGCAGTCAGAGAAGAGCAGCACCTCAGATAGCAGAGATGTGAAACGTCAGCCTGGATCTCAGTGCTGGGAAAGCAAGCTTAAAACTGAGCTCCCGTTGCTTCTGATCACCCAGGGAAACATCACCTCTCAAGGCTGGCCTGAGAGCAGTGAGGAGGCATTAGTAGTTAAAATACTTCATTCCTCTGCCGTGAGGCTGGGCAGAAATTACTTCTTAGGTAACGTTTTCAAACCTGCTTTCACCATCAGAAATGCTCTAAAATACAGAAGCATGTGTACAAAACCCAAGCATGGTGCTACAAACCCATCAAAAAGGCATCACAAGTCCTACCGCAAGTGACAAGAGATTACAAAAGAGCAATATACTCCAATTTAGATAGCTTGACATGCGTTTCACCTCCCTGGTTTGTACCTGTGGGTTTCAAACATGCAGCTCAGGTCAGGGCAGCAGCACATTAAGGAGCTTTTCAAAGACTTCCAGGAGTGTCTCTGAACTCATGATATAGACTACTTGGCAGCTCAATTCTCTTTGATTTTTTTCTCCCTTTTCTTTTAAAATGCTTATTTTTATTAATGAACGACTGTTCCGTCAGATTGAGGGGTCTTCCCCCGCTCCATATCCAACATCACAGTCTTGAAAAGCAGATCTTTTACACAAGGCATCGTCACCACAGCATAGCTTTTTAAATATTCAGTTTACATGGTCTCCCTCTTACACAGGTAGGCAACATTGCACTGCCAGAAATGCATTTTGCTGCAAGGAGAAACAGATGACACAGGTATGCTTTTGCAATCCTGTTTATTTACATACATGTTCACAAGGCTGTGCTTCTCTGAATTCTGCTGGGTACCAAGAGACACCATTCCTTGCTCAACATCAAGTCCCCTTTTTCAGTAGGCACTAACCCAAAATTTCTCTGAACTGCTTTGCAGCAGGCTGCATTTCTGTAGCTGTCTTTAGCTGGCTGTGGGTTGTTTGGGGTTCTTTTTTTTCACTTTCAGGCTCTCTCTTCTTAGAATACAGTATTTCTTACAGTTATTTTCATAGAATGGCATAAGACTGACCTGATTTCAGCTGATTGTCACTATCGTTTGTCACTAGGTTACGAAAATAAGCAATTAACACCTGCGTGCTGCAGAAGTGTTTAAGAAACTAACAGTATTTCCTTGCTTTACTAGTCATGACAGCACAGTATTGGAATTAGTAAGGAACCTAACAGGTAACAGCTTCTTCTTTACAAGGTTGTGTACCAGTTACTTTGGAAGGCATCTGAAAGGAATTAAGTACAAGAATTGTACTGCTGCATGTATGCCAAGACCATTATGTTATGCATTGGTTTACTTTATCAGATCTCATCCAGACAGAACAATTTCAGGCAGAACATTCTCAGTGTGCTTACAATAAATTAAAGAGAGGTTAAAAAGGGTTCGGCTTTATACCAACTCAGTGTTAGGCTACGCAAACGTGGCTCTCTTCCTCAGTTCGCTCTTCTGAACCCGTACAAGGGTTTTTCATCTATGTACTACACATGCTGAAGCATAGGCACTATAGTACATCACAGCTATACAGTTACAAACTCAATCCATTACATCCCTATTTCAAAGCCTGTGATAACACCTGATCACCATTTTACTAAATGGTTTCTGTGTTTTAAATTACAATATGTGTATATAATACACTTTTCATACAGGAATATTCAGACATTTCTCCTTTGCTGCAGTGCAACTCAATTTTCTTTTCACATAATGGGACACCTAAAGTCGAGAAAACTTTAAAGTAGTAAATGGTTTTTATAATACAATTTAAGTTCACATCTTCTCTTAAAAAAAACCAACAAAAAACAAAAAAACAAAACAACATACCAACAAAAAACACAAAGGTCCACGAATAAAATGGCTGCCATTTTACCTTTCCCCACCCAATACCGCATTCCTACATAGCATCAAAAAGGGCAACTCCCCAAACACAAAATAACAGGTCTAAAAAAAATATACAGTAGAATTAAACAGTACACAAATTGCAAAGCTTCAATTACTTTTTTTTAAAACCCTATAATAACTTCGAATTTTAAATAGTGAATTACTAACTTTCTCTTCTGAGGTCAGACTAAAATAAGTCCTAAGGCAGCTTATTTGCCATATTTAGGAGAGTCAAACCGGAGCAATGACAAACATCTGGCTATGATTCTTTCTGGAATTTTGATTATTTCTTCCCAGTCAGGGAAGAAAAACACAAGCTAACTAATACTTGATTCCTTCAGCATAGCGCTTAATAGGATTCAGAAGCAGCCTGTCCCCCTACTTCCCACATATTTAAGCTGTTAATACTTTTACAACACAGAGGGGAAAAAGCAGTTGAAGAGAGAGCGAGGGGAGAGGCAGGAGAGCAGCTCATGCCAGAGCCTGGCTCTGCCAAAGAGGTGGCAGCAGGCTGCCTGGTCCTGCCGGAGAATCTGTAACGCCACTAACACTGGCGACGCGCTCAGGGTTTGCCATGGCCTGCAGTAAGGATGGCCTCTCTGAAAAATCAGAGTAAATGTTTTTCAGTGCCCACTACATGCTCTCCATTTTTAACAGATGTGTATTTCTTACTTAAAACTGCTCAATAACAGCATTTTAAGCTACATAATTTCAGCTTGAGCCCCAACAAAGTTCTTACAGGTACTAACACTACCATAAGAAGTTACAGATAAGCAGCATTTTCCAGTATGCATGAACCAAAAACACTCTCCAAACTGCAGGAAGTCACGACACACGTACAAGCTGTCAGATTGCTTCTTCGGCTGTCCCGAAATCCCTCCTGCGCTCCTAGCCCAGCTCCTGATTTCAGGACCCTTGACTACAGTGACTCATGGTCACAGGCTCTAACGGCTGGTCGGGAACAATGAGCACCTGAAGAGGTGCCATTTTCATGACACCTTTTCAATTACAGATGCCTGCAAACTGCACAGAAACCAGAACAACTAAACGTAGTTACTCTATTCTATTCTAAGCATAAGGATCTAAAGTAATTTTGCAATTTTAATAACTCAATTTGTAAATTTAAATAAACCAAGGAAGAGTCATAAAGGTTGCCAGCAAAGACAGTATCAATATTGGACTGAGTAATCATCAATTAACTGTTTTCAACTTAGGACAGATTAAGTCACTTAAATTTTGTAGTAATATAATAGTAAGTGTTACAGGATACATCAGTAAAGTCCAAAATAGACATGAGCAGGGAGAGGACAATACCTAATAAGTAAATACAGGGAGGAGGGGAGAAAGCATAATCTTTTTTTGACTAGCCTTTTCTGACAAACAGCAGTGGAGTCAAGCACTTCCCTCCCAGGCAGCCCACCAGTGTTAGAGGGAGAGGGACACACTGCAAAGTGACACAGGGATGAGGAACATGCTCTGTCTTTCACGTCCTTGGTAAGAAAATGAGAACAGATACAGCAACCTTCAAGAAAGCGAGTCATGCACACGGGAACAGGTCTGGTAGAAATACAGAAAACAGGAAAAATCCCAACAAAACGAAGCATTTTCCTAAGGCCCAGCTTCACACTCCAAGGCACCAGAACATCTGCACTCGCCTAACCCACAAAGCCTTAAACAATACTTCAGAGTATGGTGAGACGGCAAGACAAAACTGAAATCCCAGCACAAGAAACACAAGTTAGCTCAAATATAAGGCAAATGCAAACCAACAAAGCTAACTCGTACTATTAACGCGTGCATAATACCAAGACTTATGTTTTATTGAGACACAAGTTACTTCATATTTTTTTTAAAAAAACACAAAACTCATAGACTTGTGTACTCAAAGCAACCCAACAAACAATAGCATGAAAGAAAATATTCTAGTTTTAAGTTTTTGCACTGAGTAGAGCAGGCAGGCAGACCCACCTGGTTTTGCTGAGCACTAACTGTGCTATTATTTTATGACGGCTATAACAGTTCTACATAATTCATTCTCCTGTAGGTAAAAATAGATAAAAGTTCAACTATAACATAACACCTAAGTATTTCACACTCTTAAATTATATTTTATGTTCAAACAGAAGGAGAAGAGGAAGTACACACAACTGAAGAAGTGTCAAGTTCTCCCCAGACAGAGTCTGATAAACCTGAAGCACAAGAATCTAAACTTCTCTTTCTGGGGCACTTTCTCAGAGCATAGAGCATAATTCATGTAAGAAAGTAAGCACACCTTTCCTACATAAGAAACAACATACGGACCAAATATTAAACATCACATTATGGCAGCAATTCCATTAAACGTCTTACAAGCTAGTGCAAAGAGAAAACGGGGTCAGAGAGGCAGACCTTACAGTCTGCTTGCCTACAGACCCCCAAAAAAGTATTGCATCGGAGAAAGCAGCTGGAGGATGCGACAAGTCTGACCCCTTTCTTGTTGACTAAACCATGATTTCACTTACTGGGATTTTAAGACAGCACCAGACTCTCACCTACTCAGTATCACTCTTCTTCCAACTACGTAATGCAAAAAGACCCCTTGTTTCCTCTAACCCAGGCACTCATGCTGTACTCCATGTCTTTGACAGCCCATACATTTGTTGCTGTAACACACTCCACTTCCAACTCTACCACAAATGAACGCAAAAGCTTTCAGTAAGTGTAAATCAAAACTTCCTATACCCTAAATTCCTATAGCTTAAGTTATCCTTTCTTGCAGCACATTTTATTGTCTTCCATAACCAGCACCAGACAAGCACAATTTCTCCAAATGGTCTTTTTGGCAAATTAAACCCAGCCTAGGCCCTTCCACTTAACAGTCTGCAATATTTTTACGCCGATCAAAGGCCTCCATGCTTAACCTCTTAAGAAAAACAGGAAAGCTGGCAGAACTTCTATTGTAAAACCCTGATTACTTTTAAGTGTGCCCACGGTTTGAATTAAATTGAATTTTCCGATCATTCAGCTAGTAGTCTGCAAAACCACCCATTTGGACAGACTTAGCTTGGAGGGAATAGGACAGATACTCCGTGATATGGCACATGCAAGATTTGAACTGACTGAACAAGCTGCCTATAAAAAGGGAAACCCCACATCTCATTAAAATAATTAATATTCCAGCCTAGCTTTGGATGGATATGTTTCATTCTCTTTTCTGTTTTGGGAGGAAAAGGAGAAACCATAAACACCCAATTTTCAATTTTTTCAATCCTAGAAAACATTTGAGCATTACTCTATTCCCTAACACTCAAAACAGATTCCCTGGAGAAGAGCTCTGCCCCAGCATACTTTAAAGAACAGCTCACTCTTACTGATTAACACGATTCATAGTTAGAAAGGAAACTTACAGTACAAATGGTGAGAGCGGGCAGAGACAGTGGATTTTAGACTAAAGGCAGTGGAATGTCACCATAATGACCTTTTAACACACTGTTCTAAATACTACAATAACATGAAGGAAAGGCTGTCCTTTCCTATTGTGTTCTTGTCCCATCTGTTATGCCACTTTGTCAGTCCTTTTCTTGCTCTTTGGCAAATTAAAAAACTCAAGTGATGGGGAAGAGCTATCAAATGGGAGTATCCATCAACACCTGCTGGGAGATAAGAAAGTGTTTTAAATGCATCTTGGAGAAAGGAGGGGATAACAAGGAAAAGCTGCATGGATTATATCATCATTGCAGCAACTCCGTTTATCCCATACAGTTAAAATTGCTGACGCGGCTCATTTTAGACAGCATCAGAAGCAAGGCAGTAAACAGGGCTCCTGCATCAGCTTCTCTACCACGCTGCACGGAGAAGACCCCTCTCCAGAAGCTGACCACTGTGCCTAGTCAGTCTCTTCCACCAACACACCACTTTTCTCAGTAAAAGGGTATTTACCATAGTTCCTAACAGAAAGAAGGGAAAATTATCTGAATAGAGGAAAAAAAAAAAAAACCAAACACTTTTGCCATAAGTGACATCTCCAGAAGACAGTGCCAACAGCACCTGAGAAAGGCCTCAGTGTCCCACTACACTGTAGAATTATTACTGACCTGAATCAATACACACAAGCCCTACGAAACACATAATGACACCACCACCTCATTTCCACACCCAGTGGAAAAAAAAATAATGCAAAAGCAAAGAGGAGTGGGCAAGCAGCACTACAATCAGAGCCTCAATCCCTCTAGGACAGCTGCTTAATCACTAATTTCTCCCATTGTGTTTTAAAAAAACCCAAGAACATCTGTGCTAGCCCACACCTATTCAGTAAATGTGGCTGACTCTTCCTAATTCTCTCCCACAATCCCCAAGTGAAAAATTTCAATTTTCCATCACAAACAGCAGTCAGCAGTTACTGCTATCCCAGCAGTCCACCGAACTTAGGAGGCAGAGGGTTACAATTTAATACCTCATCCCTGTTTGCTATCATTTGCTACCTCTTTAGACAAAAATGAAAGGCAATGTAGGCAGTGTATTGGCATTAGCAACATCAGAGTTGCTGACTATGGACCGTTTTGTGCTCGATGCTCTGCAGATGAACAAAGGATGACCCCTTCTCACCGCTTACAACACCAGGCAAAAGTTTCCAAGTTGTTCAATTCCGAATGACCTTGTAAAGAAGAATAGTATGATATTAACTATGGCCTCAGCATGCTAGATGCCCAAATTCAGGTGTTTCTGTGGATGTCCAAACCCAAGAGAGCTTTCCAGGTAAAAAGAGAAAACTAAGATAGCTCCTAATTAAGGGAACCTCTATTGTGATGGGAAAAAAACCACCCACAATGGTACTGCATTGTGGCCCACTTAGGGGATGGAGCCAAGTACCTTCTTGCAGGAGACTACAGACAGGGCCCTGAAGGACCTTGAAAGTGGAGGTAAGCAACCTACATTTGAAGCTACAAAGAGAGGGAGCCAGTGAAGTGAAACAAAAAATGGTCAGGCAATAGCAGCTGCTAGGAACAACTGAGTGGGTTGATACTCACTGCAACATGCAAAACGGGTACATGCAGAGCAGGACTAGAGAGGCTGAAGCCAACAAGGTGATTGCAACAACAAAGGTGTGAAATGAGGTGGTCCTGGGATGGGATCAGTTTTAGCTGTTTAGTTAAATAGTACCACCCTAGAGATTGCAAGCACACCTGCACAGGGTGGCCTGCTAAAGGAAGTGAAGGAATCAGAGGTGAATATAAACCACATTATTGGTCAGACAGGGGAGACTGGAGTATGACTCACAGCAGCCAAAAAACTAGCGTGAGGAATTTACATTTTATACATGCGAAGCTTGATGTTGACACATAAATATGAAAACGGAGTTTCACCAGGCAAAGGCTGATTTTATTTAGAGCTGAGAGACAATCCAGAGTTTAGACATCGTGAAGAACAAACCATTGAATGTAAATTCAGCTGTGGCAAGACTTAACAACAAAGTCCTATAGGGCAAGACAAGGGGTTAAGGACGGAACTAAACTGGACCTGCAATGGAAGCCAGAGAGCAATGAAGATAACTGGGAGGATCTATAGCCCAGACTGTTCCAGCACATGAAGGAGAACCGGGTCAAGACAGTTTCAAAAAACGAGGTATTGTGGAAGTAGTGAACCATACCGAGCACAGGCAAGAACTAAGGGGAACCAAGGGAGGGTGCTCAGAGGTTAGAGAACAGCAGAGATGCTAGCGCAGAGCTCCAGGACAGGACCGCAGGGCCACCTGAGCATCAGCAAGTCTGAAGGCTGAAAAGGTTCCTGAGGCAAGTGTAGACAAGGCATTTTCCTTCAGCAGTAGATCAAAGACAATAAAATAGGCTTTGACTGTGTCAGAAAGAGCCAGATAAGAGTTATAAAGATGAAGTGGGTAAGATTACTGAGGAAACTGGAAGATTTGCATGAGAAGAGCAGGCAGAGTTGGTACAGATAGGACAAGGAAGAGAAGGAAAACATCTATGCTTTAGGCTATACAGGAGATTTCTAGTCATTAACTTCATGTAATAAAGCAGAGACTAGGAGTTAGAAATTCTGTCTTGATTTTAACAGTTTACAGTAGACTTGCATCAATTTTGAAAATTATAGAGTTGGGGCAGTTGCTTAGCGCTTTTTCTTCTTTTTTAAAATCAAATCACAAAAGCACCAATGTCTACACCAACTTGAAAAAACAAACAAAAAAAAAATCACACATCAAAAGAATCAAAGTCACCAGATGTGGGTTGTATGCAGTAAATGAGGGGTGGATGGGTTTGCTGTACCCTCTGTGTCCTCAGGTGGGAGGATACAGGCACAGCCTCACATTGAACCAAAAAAAGAATTTTACAAAATTAGATTTCATGTTTGAGTGTTGAACAGCTGGACAGCAATCTATAGAAGACATCCCCAAAAGCCACTATTTCTTCAAAGCTCCATATCTTTTTTACTCTACTTGGAAAAACCTGTTTACGTCTATGCAACAAACTAAGGCTACAAGTGCTAATTTAAAAAGTCAGTCTGATACTAATGCAGAATATCTGATAGCTGAATATCTTCACCAGAACAGGTCTGTTTTGTAACAACAGATCTTTAGCCAAGCTAAAACTAAAATCTGAGGTTAATGCTGAGAATGAAACAAGAATCTGAAGAACAAAAATATTTTATTGTTTAAAAACAGAACCACCCCAATATGAGCACAGTTTGTATTTCTTAAGGCTGATTTCCCCAATAGCACAGCAAGCAGAGTTTTAATAGAAATTTTCAGAAACATCACTACTCCTCTGGTGCCTTCCTCCCAAAGTGAGGCAACAAGCAAAAACTTTAAACAGGAGCTAGTTCAGTTGAAGAGGAGTGAAGAAGCCATTAAAATAATTAATAAAAAATAGTAACTAAAAGAAAGCTCCTCTGCTGTCCCAGCTGCCAAATCAACAAAGCTGCAAGTGGCTCAGGAAGCAAGAACACTTTGGCAGAAGACAGTTGGTGTTCCCCCAAAGCAAATAACAGTTAAAGCTGCTTGTTACAGTATGTGCTTGTATTTAAAGGCTGTTAAAAACACAAAACATCTGTTATACTTAAAAGATTTTAAAACAGCAAGATGTGCTACTTATTTAACTACTTCTAAGTAGGTAAAATCCCTACAGGAATCTTTATTCAAATATCGCCTCTGTACAGTAGCACATCCTATGAGCTTTACATTATTGGAGGCTAAGTGTACTCGATACCAGGTTTAAACCTCTCTTACCTCAATGTCAAGTACTTCCACCGTGTTGTCCAACATCTTTATTTTGATCGGTAGGTCCCGCTCGTGCATTTTGGCAGGAGATGATGCCACTGCAGTAGAGAGGTTCTGTCCCGGCTCCAAGGTACTCACTCCCGCATTTTTCTGGACACCCAAACGAGAGCCAGGAGTCTGCAAGACTCTGTACGTTCCTTCTATCTCTCCCATCTTTCAGCACTGAGCAGGGTCTAAAGAAACCTGGAAGAAAATAGAAGGTTACCGCCTGAAAGTTTTCCACTGACACCCCATATGAAAATAATACCCACTAAAGCACAATCACACACCAAGTCCTTATTCAATGCTCTTCCTCCCGCTATTAAAACCAATGAAAAAGTTGATGAAACTCAGGTCAAAAATCCAGCTACTGGGAAGAAAAATAAGTGGAGGAAAAAAACCCCACCCTAAAAAACACAACTATCCCAAAACATGGTTAGGAAATGGGATACTCAAACCTGTGCCCTCTACCCACTATCATATTGACATTTTAATTTCCAATTAATTTTTCTGCCAATTTAGCTCCCTAACCAAGGACACCACAAGCAGCACGAGTGCTGCTGACAGCACAAGAAAAGCCGCAGGCAGCGAAGGGTCAGGTAGGACTCTGCCTCTCACTGGTACCTAGCCATCCTGTTGACTTTGCTACAACATCGGACCACACCCCAAGATAACAGGAACAATTAACTTTCTTCATCCCCCAAAATGACGACTCATGCAAAACTGTAACTATGCCAACCAATGCTGGCTGCTCAGAGCCTTCATAATGCAGATTTCTGCAGCAGATAACAGTTCTTCACCTTATTAGCAAACCCACACTGTACCCAGATTAAGTCAGTGGACAAAAATCTCAATTACAGAAATCTACACTAGTTCAAGTAGGCTGACTCTTGTATCTTGATCCTTACTTTCATGGTTCAGTGGCAGTTGTTGAAAAGCAAATGTTTTAATTTGACACAGGGGAAAAAGACTTGCATGCCTCCCCAGCTCTCCACGCCACAGGAACAGTGGCAATATTTGCACAGGGATTGCAGCAGGGTCGACATGAATGTGAGGCACGTGTGCTCAGGATGCAATGTGCCCAACAAAGCCACTGGCATAAAGTATTTGGCAACAGCGTGCAAGGCACTCAGCAGAAATACATGCAGAAACATACAGGCTCCTCAGTGCTTCTGGTTGCATTTCCCAAATATCACACTCCATCTGAACCACCAAAAGTACGGGGATACTGATGCTGGGGCAGCCTTTGCATGGCCACCACACTACAAAAAATTCAATGAAGTGTTAGATTACTGTTTCATAATAAACGTGTTTTGTCTAAAAAGGAGTGAGGCAGATCATGAAAACATTCCTTTGTCCCTCTACGCTTTGAGTAGGCAGGCAGTCCGCACTGTGAATCTAAGTGGAGCCAACCACACATGTAGTCAAAAATTGGGGGGGGGGGGGGCAGGGTAGGTATTAATCTTTGTACCCACTGAGACTGGTCAAACATCTTCCTGGCTTGCAGAACAGTGGATTTCAGCTTTATGGGTTTTTTTCTTTTTATACTTGCAGACACCTGTACAGATAAACTTGTCACAGGAGAGGAGGCAGCTGCCTCCTTCCTAATTACACTACAAGGTTTGTTTGGCTTAGGTGTCTCTCAGAGCCCTTGTGAGTGCTGCAAAGCCATGATGGAGCTCAAGACCACTGCAGAGACACCTCCAGTTTCCCAACTGACAACACACACAGCGAGAAAGTGTGAGAAGGATGATCACAACCTTAGAAGTGTGTGTACGCTGCCCAGTGCCTAACCTACCAGTTTTAAGGTGACAAATTAGCAGAAATTTTCTTTCTTAGACTGTTTTGCGCACATCTTTTCACTGAACTTCCCAGTTTGCGTGGCCATGCAGCAAAGGAGAAAAACTTTTAAGTTTTAAAATCACTGCAACAGCAAAAATCAGCAGGGCCAGCTGCCCAGGTTACACCTCTAACTGCTAATCTGAAGAGAAACCATAGCTCTGTGTCATCTATACCGCCTTGATACTGTGTCCTTGTAACTTAACCACATGGTAAAATTTTGCTACTACCATTCAGATGCAACTGAAGCTGCTCAGAATCAGTTACACTTTTCACAAGGCTATTTATTACACAGCTGCTCTTACAATTAGTACTCCATGAACACACTCATCCCATTCTGAATAAAGAGCTACTAGAAGGGACAGACGCTGCAGTTACTCAAAAGGAAAAAGACATGAGCAGTGACAGCCAAGGTAGCACAGGGAGCAGCCTCATGGCAGAGAGGCTTTGGCAGCCTCGCCTCTAGCAGAAGCCAGCGAGTTCCCAAAGGCAAGGCAGGCAGGCCAGCCAACTCCAGGCTAAACGAGGAGATCTTGGGTATTTCTACTAGCTTTAGATACCAGCAAGGAGAGACCAAAGTCACATCAAACAGAAACTGCAGATGTCAAAGTCCTTCCTCACAGGTCTAAACAGGAAGAGTGAACCCAGGGGGGCTAAGGACGCTTTCCTAAAAATACTTACCACTAGACTAGTCTCCAGCCAGCATATACTGATATTTTAAAGGTCTAACAAGCACCTAGGCAGAAAACACAACATGCAGAAGCAAGCCACATTTCCCTAGAAAAGCAGGGCCCTGCCCGCTGTACTGCAGTTGAAAGCATTTCTCCACGCCACATCCAATTCCTCTCCGGTGCACGCTATTAAAGCCATTACAATTACTAAAAATTCCCAAATAGCCTGACCTGCTCCGATTGCCTCAAAAAACAGAAGTGTGAGAAGTACTAACCAAGCCAATCACTATTTCCAGTTTCACCACCAATTATAGAAACGTATCATGTTTTATGTAAGCTGACTATAAATGACATTTTTTAACAAAAACAGTTGTGCCATGATTGAGGAAGTATTTCAGTTAAAGGGGCTGACTAAATGGAACATGCAGGAAAACGAAAGAGTGAAGCCTGACAGGCTGCAAGCACCAGGAAGAGAGGCTCTGCGGGCAAAGCAGAGAAAGTGTCCAACAGCACCGAAAGCCTCCCACGCCAGGCAAGCTGAACAAGGTCTCATTTACCCTCTCATCAACGCAAAACTACAATGCAATGTTACCACAATATTAGCAGTTCTAAGGAAAAAATCTTCTTCCTTGCATTCACCCACCCAAAACTTCTTTGCACTAAGTGTTTATCCTGATAATTTCCTATAAATCGGGACCAGGCACCAAAGCTTAACGAGCTTCCTGAAGAACAGTAACAGAACGACCATCGCTCTCAGCCCCAATTGATGGAGCAAATGGTACAAAAATTTACAAACTTTGAGTAGCTATGTACTTTTTATTGCCTTTTTGAAATAACTTCGAAACCACAATGAATTTTATCTTCTACTTGGATGCAATAAACTTATTTTTCAGAAGCAAACCAGTAGTTTTCAGCTAGCAGCAAACCTGGAAAGGCAGCTTCCACCTGAGGGTATGCCCGCTCAAGATACCACGGGCTTTCAAAGGAACTCCTCCGACTACAGTGTCTGTTGGTCAGTCACAAAGTCACCACGATGCTCCATCCCCTGCCTGTGCAGAAGGCTGGTCTGAAGTAACACCAGTCTCCCAGCTCCCCGGTGTGAGCAGGTTGATCCGTGCCTCCCATAGGAAGGGATCCCCACCACCTGCACTCAGTGGGAGCCTGCACAGAGCAGCGAGGGAGCGGTCTCAGCAGGAGCTCTCAAATCAGGTCCCTTCAGTCCACCAGAAGCAAACTTTACTCTTATTTTTTCACCAGGCAGTAACACCCCATTAGCATCACTACAGCAAAATGGCACCAACCGACACATCAGGAATCCCACAACTACAACGAAGGGGGATGAAGCGACGATAAGCGTCCAGCCGCAGCCAGAGCCGCCCCCCGCGGGCCCCCGCTCCCCTTACAAACGCCGACCCCGCCGGCAGCACAAGGTGGGGCTCGGGGCTCCCTGCCGCTTGCCTGGATGGAGGATGAAGGACCGCAGCGGATGAGCGCGGCTTCAGGAGCGCTTTACCTGCCAGCAGGGAGCGAGGGCGATGCAGCAGCAGCCCCGCGCAGCCTCGGCGAGCTCCGGGCGTCCCTCGCAGGGGCAGGGGCCGGGCCGGCCGCAAGTGCCCAGACGCTCCCCGCCCGAGAAGGCAGCCGCCCGGCCAGGCCCTCGGCAGCGCGCCGAGCAGGAGCTCCGCAGCCCCCCGCCAGCCACAGCCCGCCGCGTCCTCAGGGCGGCAAGAGCGGGGACCGCGCCCCCCCCAGGGGCGCGGGGAGGGCCCCTGCCCCGGCCGGGCTCCTACGCGAAAGCCTCCGCCCGGGGCCGCAGCGCCCGACAGCGGCCGCGGGCGGCGGAAGCGCCAGACGCGCAGGCGGGCCGAGCCGCGCCGGGCCCCGCCGCGCCGCCGGGCCTGGGTCACCGCCGGCCGGCAGCCCCGCTCCAAGGCCCGCCCGGGGGCTGGGGACCCCCCTCAGCGCCCGGCCTGCAGGGCCGGCTGTCAGGGCGGCCCGGAGCCGCGGGCCCCGCCGCGCCTCACCTCACCTCACCGCCGAGGGCCACCGCGCCGCGCGCCGCCGCACGAGCCCCGGCCCCGCGCCGCCACCGCCCCGCCCCGCGCCGCCATTGGCTGTCCGGGGCTGGGGGGCGGGGACTCGGGGGCCGGCAGCGGGGCCGCGGCGGACTCCCCGTTCCTGGGGGAGCGCGGGGGTCTTGGGCCCGCCGGGAGCGACCGGCCCCTTCGCCCGAACATACCGTCCCCGGTCCCGCGCCGCCCGCAGGGCTGCCGTGGCCCGCTCCTCCCTGCGGCACCGGCCGGGCAGCTCCGACGGACTTTCGGGGTTATTAAAAATTAAAGGTGTTGTTTTTTTTTTTTTTTTTTTTTTTTTTTTTTAAAAAAAGTCAACCCCCGGCACATTTTTCCAGCATGAACAGGGCGCTCGGGGTTGGAAGCTTCAAAGGAATATTTACGTCAAATCCCTCGCTGGCCGAGCTGAAGGGCAGGTAGCTCACAGAGCGGCTGTCCGTTGCCCCCACCCCAGCACAGGAACACAAGATCCCCCAGCCGCACGCTCGGGGCACCCCGAGCCAGAGGCACGCTGGGCCGGGGGCTAATGGGGGGGGGGGGGGGGGCTAACCCCATTTGCAGGGGAGAACGCTGCTGGGGAAGGTACCATTCCATTAACCTGCCACTGAGATGCAGGCAACAAATCTCACATTTTGCTTTGAATAACAAACATTTCAGGTCTTCGTTCAGTTAAGTCTCTCTGGTACCTACAGACAACTGGTAGGAAGAGTCAGGGCACTACGGGATGGGAGAGGGGGCACGGAGGCTCCACCCGCACGCTGAGATCCAGCACGGAGGCTAAAGGTGCTGCCAATGGCCAAACAGGCTGAAGACCACCCAAACATCCCCAACCAGTAAGCCTGTCCCTCAGTAACACAAAGAGCCAAACACTGTAGGAACTTCAGCCTGCGAGGAGCAGAGCTCTGCCCGTACGGAGCATTGCACCCCCCAGATTCCCAGCCTGTCCAGAAGTAGCCGCCAAGGCTGGCTGACAAGAAAGGGGCCAGGACAACTCTTCCCAAAAGGGTCCAGCCCTGGACAAACTCCACCAGTCACGCCGAGGGACAACATCGCACTAGAGCCTGCTATTCAGGATAAGAGGCAACAGAAATTAGAGAAATACTTGGATTTCTCCAGGAAAGGATTGGAGGGCCAATAGCACAAGAAATGCAAAGAGCCACCTTGTTTCTGAGAACTTTTTCACAACAATTTGAAAACCAAAGTATTAGCAGAGCATATGACTTTTATATTAACAAAACACATAAATAATGTAGAATAGCCCTTTCAACTGGGAGCAGCTTCATCACTCTCACCCACAGAAAGAAGCAACTCACAAATTCAATGAGTAATTCCTGACTAGCAACATTCTCATCTCTTAAAAAGAAAAGAAGACACAAAGTTTTAAAAATGTCCCATTATTTCTTCTCCTTAAGAAGTGAAATAGAGCTGAAGAATCTCATGTGTACAAAAAAAATCAGGAAAGTTGCAGAAGAATACGCATCATTTTAGATAACTCCATTCGTAATACAGCTGTGATTCAAACAAACTGAAGTGCTTTCATTACTGAAATGGATGTTTCAGTATCCTGTTTTGCCTACCATTTGCATTGCACTTCCATAGGCAATGAAAATGGAACAGTTGATTTTATTTGCAGCTTAAGTGCTAATAAGGTTTAACATCCTTTAAAGTGCAGACACTTCAGAGTAATCTTCATTTCAATCACTTACTTTAACATCTAAAAAGAGCACAAAAATTTTCTTGTGCAAAAAAGCAGCTGTTGCTAGGTTGGAAAACAAATCTGATGTGATCACCTTCACCTTAAAAGCAACATATGATAACAATCAGAGAAAGGAAGCAATAATTACAGATATAGTAAAGTTTTTAGAAGTGTCAACACCCTGCTGTTTACGCTTTGCCGCATATTGCTGACTTTTATTGCTCACACAAAATGCATGTAATTTACTGCACTGAAACAATCCGGTAATGAAAAGGCACTGAAGGTTCTGCATGTTTAAGTGTCCACATACCCAGTACCTCTGTTTCCACATGCAGCCCATTTCTAGCTTTTCTACCCACACAGGCAAAAAAATTCTTTTCCATCACAGCACGAGGAGTTTAGCAGGACACACAGGTATTCCTCTGAGACAAGTTTACTTGCCATGAACCTGAACCTTAAGAAGTCTCTCCTTTTCCTGCCTGCATTTCAAATTCCTGAGGGCAGACAATACCATCCATGCTGATGGCACCTGGCAGCTATTGCTGCCCAAATGCTAAAACCTTTCTATGACAGGTTTTCTTATATATATAAACATACATAAAAGTCACTGCAACACGTGATGACTTCTGTTAGAGAAGTCACCACCCACCTTCACACTCCCACCTGCATGCTTAGGACCAGGCTATGAAGGGACATGGCACCACCTACCACCTTCAGTTCCACCAGAAGCAGGAGAAGGGACAAGAAGGGACAACACTGCACTTTTACAAGCTAGAAGATGACAGCTCTGCCCTCTGCGCTCACCAAATCATCTGGCAGAGGACAGCTCAAGAACAGATGATGCGATTCCCCCAACCAGCCAGAGCACAAATCAGAAGTGCCTTACTGAGCTGAGCCTCTGTCCTACACACTCAAGCATTTGCACAAACGCTCAGCAGCTGGAACACACGGAGCATCCTTGAGACGTGGTGCGCGGTGAATCTGAGAGAATGGATGGTTATCTGACCCATCACACACAGACTCAGAACGTCCTTCACAGCTGTCCACAAAGACCTCTGAATTTCCTTGGCTCCCATGAAGGCAAACCTTCTGACCATCCAGGCAGCGTGGTTGAATCCTTTGCAGGAGGAGGAAGTTCAGAGAACAAAGCTAGAAGAATAATGTTGTTAGAATTGAAAGTCAGCTGTTGCTTTTGGAAGGATGCAGCGTCAGGACAAAGTACAATTTTATCCTTGTGAGATAAAATCTGATAATGAGGTATAACTCATCCACTCAACTAATACTACAGATAACTGACACCATGTTCTCCTCTTGGCCCGAATGGGACAATTAGGATTACGCTTTTACTACACTACAATGTCACGTCCTTCTTTAACCACCCCCTGAATGAGGGTGGAGGAAAGTTCTTTGGAAAAGACTTACCCAACCAAGAAAAACAGCAGCTGGAAAAGCTTCTTCCTGTTCAAATTCTTCATCTTGGCAAAGAGAAACTCTGCAGTCTGAAAAATTATACCTATTGCTATAATTTTTAATTTTATTAGCACATATTTTCCAAATACATACCGCAAAGTTCTGTTTCTTAGAGGTCTCCTACCTCATAATAACAAGGCAAAAAATTCCAAAAACTTACTTCTCCCCTCCTGTCTATAGCAGAAGATAGGTATAGCTGAGAATGGAAAGATAACAACCATTTAAGCCAGTGTTTATATCATGTACACCACACTTCCCTGCTTTAATTGGGCTGCACATCACCAATTCACTTCTCTAGCGTGTTATATTGGGACTCTATAATGACAACATGCGTAGGCATGCCCAGGCCAAAGATTTGGAGACGGACTGGTATGGATTTCATTGCAAGTAGGTCGACCGAAACACCAGAATCTGGGGTGGGGAGTGGCAGTTCACAGAGCTGTGAATACCACAGTTCACTGCCACGGTCCTACTTTGGTTCCAGCTGGTGCAGTGCCTTGTACTACAATTCTCCCATCAATTACTACCTAGAGATATTCAGCAATTTGCCATACACCTCGTTAACCTAACCCTAACCCTAGCATCAGGGGGAACTGCAAGGGCTGGCAGCTTTCTCCACAGGATGATCACTCTTCTTTCCCATCACCTTTGAGGACCTGGTGTCACAGTACCAGCCATAGAACACCTCAGAGGTCCACCAAGGGAAAAAAATATCATTTCCACAAGTGTGTTCACATCTTCGTTGGCTGTCATGACAATTAGTGACTACCCTGGTCGTATTCCTGATCTGAAAGTGTTTCATCTCGGAAGAGATCAGTCAGGTTCCTTGTAGTTTGCGATGGTCTGTGTGGCAGAACCAAGCAGGAGGCTTATTGCCTTGTCTCACTGACCCATTCTCTGGATCGCCTTCCACATTGACTCAGACATCTCATAGAGACTGGTCTGCGTGGATTGCCAAATCATTCCTCAACCTGCCTCATCAGTGATAAACAAGTTGTCTACCTAACAGCTCAGAATTGCATCAGACCACTTCTCAAACAGGAAACCCAAGCCAATTTCAGCAATCACAGCCAGGTGTAGTTCAGTACTCACAGCCCACTTTCACCCCAGATGGCAGGAAAATATGAAAAAGAGTGAAATCATAGAATTTAACCAATACTGTTGTAAGCAAAGGGCAAAAGACTCAAGCCCATGTGAACAGGAATTTCTGGATAACCAGAGATTTGATCCCCATGATCAGCACGTGGAATGAATAACACAGACGTAGCTGTACATACCACTTTCCAGAATCACTCGCTTACACCAGACTCCTTACTGTTAAAATTGACCTGGAGGCACAGGAGAAACACCGTTCTGCAACAGTAATAAATAAAGATACTTCAAAAACTGGCACAATATGCCTTGTTCTGCTGGCAGAGATATGTCAAAGGCACTACTCACCATTAGCAACATCTTGCTAAACCAACTAGAAAAACTAGTTTCCATGCTATGGGAATTTGTAGACTCCATGCATGGGGGGTTCCACTTCCAATCTTAACTACCTCTGCCTCCCCCACCCCAACTGTCCTACAGCACCTCTCACAGGGCTTCTTCCTCTTTGGGCTTTTCGAGTTACTCCCCTCTGGGGCATTTTTCAGGAGCCCTCCTACACGGACCGTACCCACCAGTTACACCGTCCTTTGCAAAGTGCGAAGTCCAGCAACCTCAGACCGCGACTTAGAATTAAACATTCAGCATTAACCGACTCTTTAGAACAGGCGCGAGCACTTACATCGAGGGAAAAATTCTGCGAGTCTGCTAGCAGAAAAAAAAAAATCGCAATCCTTTTTTGCAGTCACCTAATTTGACTTTCACAATCGCACATGTATTTTAAGCTCGCCCTCATGGTGAAAGTGGCAATTAAACAAATCAAGCACGGCACATGTCCGTACCTGTGCGCGCACGCACGCACGGGCTCTGCCACCGCCTCCCGCACGGCCGGGGCCGGGCCCCAGCACGTCCCTGTCTGCGCCTGCGCCCCTCCCCCCCTCCCCCCCCCCCCCCCCCGGCCGCACGCTGCGCACCGGCCCAGCGCCACCCGCCGCCGCCCGGGCGCTGTTGCCGCGGCGCGGGGCCGTGAGCGCCCCGGAGCTGCCGTTCCTGCGCTGGGACCCGGCCCGCGGCCGCTCGGCGCCGTTGGGTCTCTTGACTAAACAATAAGCAGCTGTGAAACAACGTTTTCTCCAACTGTGCAATGTATTTCTCGTTGTTGCCCAGCACACCTGCACCGTGAGGTTAACCAAGCACAGCTGAAGGAGCAAAGCCTAAAAACCCCAAACCCCATAGACCCGGGAGTGTCAGAAAACCACCCCCCCACCCCCACCCCCCCCAGCGTTTTTTCTTTTTGTTTCTACACCACCAGGCTGGTGCGTGTTACCGTTCAGTCCAGCCGCAGCCTGTGCGGTGCTTCCAGGATCATCAAAAACTGCTCGGGGGGGGGGGGGGGAAACAACGGACCACGACACCACCAAACAGAAACCACAGCTCCCCAAAGCTGAAATTCTTAACGAGAAAAACCGACCACCTCTTTTTCACATACCAATCAGCTTTAGTCGACACAACTACATAAAAGCCCAGTGAATAAGAATACATTTCAATAAAAATTATCTTGAACATAAAGGAGAGAAAAGCCTAGTCCTGTTTCGTAGACAGGATACTTCAGAACAAAAGGGAAAATTAAGAATTACTATTTTTAGCTCTTTTGTGATTAGTGTTTGTAGATCTGTGATCTACAAACCCTATTCACAGATACACGTGGCAATTATTTTACTGCTAAATAAACCTGATGACATTTTCAGTACGAGTGACTAACGGTGCTACCTTAAGTTACTTTCAAAACTGCAGCAACCAGAAGGCAGGCTGCCGTCCAACACCCAGCTGTGCATTCCCCACTCTGCCCCCAAACCAAACAGATTGTTCCAGCTGTTTCTGCTGGGAAACAGAGCGGGCAGCTCCTCTGGAGCTGCTGGGCACAGGCACTGCTGTTCCTGCCACGCTTTTCTGACTGTGCTCCAAAACAGGTAACAGTAGGCAGCCGGAGACTATTTGCTGGGCCTGAAAGGAAGATTAAAACCAGTTTTCTTGCTCTGGGTACAAACGTCCCAAAGAGAGTCCTAGTCAGCAAGCTAACTGCTTCACTGGAATACCACTGGAGAGCCAAACCGTATGTTCTTTTCAAGGGAAAGAGCTCTGAGCATGGAGCAAGTACCACCACAGGAACAGCCTGACCTAGGTTTTAGGCTTTCTCTTATGGAAAAGCTTCTTAAAAGTAAAAATGAATCAAAAACATTGAAACAATGGGGGAATTGCAAACTGTGAGGCGCAGGAGCAGGCATGTTCTGAACAAAGCATTTTACTGTTAGTGCCTTTCCTTTTTCTTAATAAATACGCTGTTGAAGCAGCACAGTATCTGTTTTAATGAGTGTTTTGCATTAGCACTCAGGGTGTGTGTATTTACTCATTCTATGGAATATGTTGAGTTATCTTCGCATAACTTGGGAGCTCCCGTTTCCTACATGGGAATTTTCCCATGAATTTTTGGCTTCTGCTTATGAAAATTAGCCGATTCCTTCCCCTTGCCTCACCAGCCTCAATTTGTTTCTCAATAAAAAAATGGGACAACTGCCGGTCTAAAGCACTTTAAGCACAATACCTCAACACAGTGGTGTTGCTACTGGCATGCCTTACAGCTCAAATATCTCTGACTTCTTGCCATACCTTCCTTTATTCGACTTCTGTGATTGAGCAGAGATCTGTATCTGACAGTGCAGACCCCTCTTGGAATACAGCTGCACCCTAAATGTGACGTGCCAAGCACCGGTTACATCACCGCAGAAGCCATGTGCAAAGCAGAGGATCCAAGGAGGGCTGAGACTAGAGCATAAACAATTAGCTGCATCGGTCCCACAAAACCATTTATCCCAGGTTTCAAGCAAAGCAAGCAGGAGTAAGGGCCAGGCTTGGCAGAGTTAGCAGCTTTCCTGTTCTTTTTCTGTCAAGGAGTTCAGTCTTTCCCACAGCAATCAAAGCACTGCACTTCTTGCTTTGCGGGACCCAACAGGCTGTCTGCAGGGCCGCCTCTGCTCTAGGCAGAGGTAGTTTCTGAAGTGTGTTGTTCTTTGAGATAGTAGGACACCTCCTCTGTCTTGCTAGATTTATGGGCTCTCATACCTGTGGGTGGAAGGGAACTTCATTTGCCTACTGCATTTCAAGCACCGAAACCAAACTTGCAAACGTAAGAGCGACACCAGAAGATCCTGCCTTACGAAATGCTGTAGAAACTCCCCAGCGCACCTGAAACTTCAATACACCCTCCCACAGCCATGAGCCAGAGCCAGGCAATCCTATCGTGTCTGGCCTGCCCCGTCAACAAAGCTGGCCACCAAACCACTCCTTAGACAAACCTTTCCTTCCTCCTCACACTCCTTCCATTCCCCGTTTCTGGACTTGACCCAGAATTGCACCAAATCTGACTCCGTGACACTTTCTCTCACCCGGTTACTGTAACAACAGGCCCATTTCAGCATCATTAAAATCTTCATATAAAAGGACACGAGTGGCTAACGGCACCTCCCATTTTCTGGATGATGGAGAGATTCTTTAGAGCACTGTGCCCTGTAACAGCCCGCCTGCACGCTCTGGCAGCAGGTGCCACGCAGGAGACAGCTAGCCCAGTAGCACAGGGCTACAGTACCAAAGGCTGCCGCGGTGCAGGGAAGGTACCTGCCTCGCTGCTCAACCAGGCTGTTCCCATCTGAAGGAACAGGACACGCTGCAGCCCGGAGCCACGATCCAGCACGTCCGAAGAGGTGACAGATACAGTGGGAATGGGGCTGTAAGACAAGTCATTAGCAGAACTGTTCATTTTAACTCTAAGAAACACACTGTGAAATTGTTAGGTGTGGGAAAAGCTCTGCACCAAGTTAACTATAAAGCATTTTTACTTACCCAAAAGAAACTTTTCTTTCCACTGCAGGAATCCTTTAGGAGTTTCTTTCTGGCTTTCTCTTACCGCCCGTCAGCAGGAGCCCAGTGTTAAGCTCTTTGTGCACTATTCATTCCATACACAATGATGGGAAAACAGCAAATATGGAAGATCAGATACTTTCATGGAGTTCTTTGTACTGAATTCCAGTACGTTGTCTTCCTGAGCAAGTTTCAGTTCTTGCCAGAGCCTTTATGGATTATATTTGTGCACATTCCCTAGACTGTCAGTAATTAACAACCTTGTTTGCCCTCTATTTCATATACTTCCATAAAGCATGCAGCATTTCAGGATCAACTAAGAAAAATGCAGGAAAAATAATGTTTTAAGTTTTTCTTTACACAGAGGTCAAGAAACAGGAGTTAGAAGGTATTTTGTTCACCTGAGTTTTTTTAACCAGTAACTGTGTGAAACAAGCTAGCAAAATCCTGATGGAAATCTTCCTTCAGGGCACAGAAGCAAGATAAACCAGCAAGAATGCCAAAGAGCAGTCAACGAAATGGACAGATATGGCGTGCCTAGCCACATTCATACTCGACACTCAGAAAGATCCATGTGGTATTTGTCTGGTCCACCTCATGATAAAACAGGACTGTGTGGTGCAGGACAGTGACCTGACAGCAAGACACTTCCCTGCACCCATGCTGTCTACTCAGATACAAACGACAGAGGGCTCAGCAGACATAGAGGTTACAAGTCAAAAGCCTGAACTTCGTTCCTTTCAGTCTTGTGAGGGTATTCTACCCAATTTCAGCTTTTTAGAATATAAAGCTATAAAAAACTCCATCCCTTTTTGCACTGGGACTTTTAATACTGCTGCTCAGGATAGTAAACCGACAGTGCATTATTAAGAGAAAGGCGGGGTATAGTCCTTTTCGGTAAAATTTGTTAACGAAATACTAAACGTTCTTTTCTCCTAGTATCACGGGATAGCTCTCTTCTCAGCCACTGACACTGAGGTCATTAGAGCGTATATGAAGAAAGCGAGAGAGGTACAACTAATTCATCTACATGTGTCAATGAAAGCCTAGGAGCAAGTGGGAATAAATTTGATCTCCAGCAATATTCAGCACGGGCTGAAACAGGTACAGTAGAGGCTCTAAATGATCTCCTTCCTCACTGCTTCCTGAAAAGCAGCCAGGGAGTGAGCTCCAAGTACTCTCTTCAGAAAACAGAACACTTCTATAGACAACCCACTGTTACTCTTAACTAGGACAAGCGGAACCTACCAGAATGTTACCCCAAAGGTATGGATAAAATATGAGAAAAATGCTGGGAACTTGCAGAATACCAAATGGAAGCAGCAAAGAAAGGGAAGGAATCTAAAGACACAAGAAAAAAAACCCAACCCTACTGAACAGCACAAGAGATGATCAGAAGACAATAAATTCTAAGTATATTGAAGAATGGTAGGAGTGGGTGAAAAGGACCGGAAAAGAAATATTCATACAAATGCAGGCATAAACTGGGTAAGAAATTAATTCAAAGAAAAAGGTTAAAAAATACACACATACATGGTTATACAGAAAATCTGCACTGAAATATATTCACCTGTATTATGCTACTGCATGCAAAAAACAGTTTATCTGCATAGCCATGTACTAACAATGCACTGCAATTCCTCCAAAATAATGCGACAGCCTGAGTTTATTAAGCAGATTTAAAGTAACATAAAACTTGCTCCAGCCTGTGAGCACATAAGCAACATGCTGCCTAAAAAAACTTTAGTGCAACATTCCTTCTAGCCCTGTCAATGGCAAAACAACATACAAAAGGACATTTTCAATGTAGATAGTTAGGTTTATAACTAATATTTATACTAAACAACCATAATATTTTTGTTCTTTTTTTTCCAAGCCCAACCTTTCCTTATTCTTCCTACATATGAGTGTATAATAAAAAGGTTTGAGACTACTGACACTAATTCACACTTCTGAATAGAAAGCTCACAATATATTTACCTAGTTTTGTGAGGTGTTTTACATGTCGATTTTGATATGGTATTTCAGTCCCTGTCCACAATTACCATTGTTCTTATTTATGCTCACAGAACTAACAATTCTAGAACATTTTTTTATAGTACATTTTCCAGTAATTATTTCATTGTGCAACTGTTAGTGCAATTCTTTTTAAGCACTCCTTTCCAGAATCAGATTTGAATTCCATGAAATTAGCCTTCTACACCTGACAGAACGGATGCCACTCCGGGAAAAAAAAAAATAGTCAGTACAAAATTTGCTTTCAAAAAGCAGGACTGATATACTCAGGATGCTTCCTTGCTTCTTCTCTCACTATAGCCTAAAACTGAACCTTCCCTTAAGTATTTAGTGCGGAACCGGTACATTAAAGTATGTTTATGTTTCATTTATCTTAAAACCATGTGCAAGTTTTACCCCTGTGGAGTGGTCTGACTGCAGAATGTGCACCCCAGCAATGCCAAGCGATCTGACACAGCAACCTGAAGTGAGCTGTCCAGACCAGGGCACATGCAAAGGCGACACATTCCAAACCTGGAGTACTGCTGTAAAATCCTCTGGTATTACCAGCTCAAGAATCCAAAACCAAGGACACAGCCTAGTGCTCTTAATCTGTAACCGCCACAGGGGTCACTGAAGTCGTTTCACAGGAAGATGAACACTAAATCATTTTGGAATATCTAGAACAAAGATCAAACAACCTTTCACTCTCTCCATAGATGAAGCACAATTAACTGGAGAAAACAACGACCTTTAACACTTAAAGTACAACAAGTAGCTTCATTCTATGCTACCACAATAATTAAGGGCATGCAAGTTTGGTGAGAGCTGTTAAAAAAGCAAGATCCCATAGGTGGGACTCTGGCAGCTCTGGGAACACCCACAGGGAAATGCACTGTACCGATACACTTTGAGCATACAAAAAGTAATGACCCTTTTATGCAGGTTCATCAATGTGTTCTCTTTCAACCACACCTGCATTTCTCCTTTATATTTAAAACATATCACCACAAACAAATTAATATTGCAAGTGTTTATTATAATAAAGAATCATAACAAAAAAAGGTTTCTTTTAGCATATTTTATTCATAATTTCGGCTAATGGCAGTACATAAAACAGAATATAACAGATTTTTGTACCAAGAGCAAGTAATTTTTGCTACCAACTATAAAACTCTGCAAATTCAAAAGTATTTTGACTCTTAAAATAAAAACCATTACGATGCTGTAACAGAAAAAGAATTGTGGCCAGTTCAGCAAACCACCAAACAACATCTACCTTTTGTCTGCAAGTTTTTCTTCTACCCAAGTCTGTCATCTACCAGAAGCTGAGTTGGTCTGAAACAGGACCTGAGACAGGTAGCCTTGCTTTTCATGTCTTAACATGCAACCATTTATTGCAAGACCATCACAAGAAAAGCGAAGGGGAAACAGACCTTCAGAGACAGCAGGCACACTACAAATGACTGTCTCAAAGACCTGGGAAGAAGAAGCAATTAGCTGTCTTAAGTATTTCAGTTAAAACAGCAAGTGCCATAAACTTGCTTTTTCCTGTTAAAAAACAAAACAGCAAATGAAAATAGCTCTCCTGTCAGAATTTATAGATCAAAAATTATTTGCCTAAGAATCAAATAGAATACTTCATCCTGACCAAATATTTTAATAGATACATGACATTTCAAAGAATAAGACATTGCTTAAAATAATTCCACAGGTAGTGACCAAACAGCACTAAATGCAGGGACAATCTACTTTTGTTCCCACGTTAGAAAATACAGGGAAAAAAAAATATTGAACCAACATACACTGAAAGAGTTACATGTACAACCAGTCCCCCCTTGCATACATTTTAGATTTCACAGTTTTTCTTCAAGTATGGGTTCATGGTACTATTGCAGCTTACCATACCCTACCAAGCTTATAGGTGAAAACATAAATGTCCCAGAGTCGCTCTCCTTGGCAAAGCAGACAGCATCTGCGTTCAAAACATTTAACCAAGAGCTACCAGACAGAGCTTAAAAGTAGATAAATGCTGCATTAACAGAAAAATAAAACCCACAACCACATTTGTGGTAACTGAAGAACAGCATGGGACTTCACAGAGTATTCAATTACTTCAGTTTATAGTAAATTCTTTTGGTAAATTTAAGACACCGATTCACAAAAATATATCAAAAGTTTTAGAAATAAGTAAGGTGTTGTGGAGTGTTTTCTGACAATCCTGCCACATTACTTTGTTTCTACACTTCCTTTTGGAAAAGCAGGACAAGAACTTAGAAGTGCATGTTTTTCCATCTAAGTTTTGTATGTAAATATTTGACAGAATGGGACTTAACACTTCTGTCCATCTCAACATACAAAAAGGTTCTCACTTTCACCTTTTGTCAAGGTTACAGAAGGTCAAATATGTTGTGCAAAACTTTGACAGTAACTGCTTTTGAGAAAAAACCTGGAGCTTCCTGGCAAAGGCTATGATGCAGGATTTTACTTCACATTTTTAGAAAGAGTCAAATTAAAACAATTCATAAACAGTAGTTTCAGGCAGGTAAAAATTTCAGTTGCTTAGCAGGTTTATATTTAATCTAGCCACTTACGTACCACTAGAATTATACGTTAGTTGTAGAAATCCTATTAGTTGTTTCAAAGAAACATTTAAAAAAATAATTATAGAAGTCACAGCTGCACCTGAGCTAAAAGAAGAGAAAGAAGCTGCAATTCTATTTATTTATTATCCATTCAGACAACAACATTTTGTGACGGATCAGATTAGGAAAGCTGATTGCTGGCTTTATCAGAAGTGGTAGAAAAACCAAGCACTGTGTATTACTGCTTACCCTATCAGCTACCACCTATGTAGCTGTATGCTATAGCTGTTATTACATACTACAAATACAGTACCAGACATGATATGTAGTAGAAGTCCAGCCAAGCTAAAAAACAGTCTCTTTTACTATCAGTGTTAAGGAAAGTGACCTTGGCCTAAGAAAAAAACCCCAAAACCCAGAAAGTGTAACTTACCAGTCACTTCTGAAGTAATACTGCTAACTCCATCTTGGAGCAAAACCTTAAAATACAGTTTGCATTGATCCTGTCAGGCACAGATCACTTTAAAAAGAGAGAAGTGCGCTAGTATTTATTTTAAACTACAATTAACAGTTTGCAATGCCCTAAAACCAGTATGAAAATACTCATTAGGAATTATAGAATTTCTTATACATTTGGATATAGAAAACACCCATGCACAGAAAACTACTTTTTGGGGTTTACCTCATGTAATAATACCAGCATCATTCAAGTTTATTTGGCTGCAGTAATCCCAGAAAATAGCAGGACTGATTTGTGCAGACCTACAAGAAACTCTTAAAAAGCATCTGCAATAGAGTAAGAAATTTTAGGCCAACAATAAAGACTAAATGTCTCTCGAGATTAAATCTGAAGGAAATAATGCCTGTCATATAAAATACAGCGTGCCTCTTAAAGAGGCAATTCCTCTTAGTTCTTTCATTAAGACACAAGGCATGCTTGAATTTTGATACTTGCAGAGGCCAAGGATATCATCTGCATTGAGCAGAGACAGAAAAAGGGCTGATGGTCTCACAGACACACACCTGTAAACACCACAAGAAACATAAAATAAAATGTGCAGGCATCCTTAGTGAGGCGAGTATTATATGTCATTGAACAAAGTATCACTGACAGCTGATTATTTCTAAATGTAATACAAAGTTAAAAGCAGGGACCTAATAAGCCATATTAAAAAAAGAATTACTATCTAATGCCATATCAAGACTAAAAAAGTTTCAACATCTATTTTGTATCCCTAATACAATGGGAAATAAAAAATAAACTCAGTATAAGAATTGCTAAACAAAACCAAAGTCAAATATGTGTAATATATAAAATACCAAATGATTACATGTTACAAAATACCTATCACAAGGGTTACCACAACACATTCCCATGTTAAAGTCTAAAGCAAACCAAGTCACATGTTGAGTAAATGGCATCCTTTCTGGTGTAACACCACCATAATTCAACTCCAGAAGGTCTCCCTTAAGTAAAGGTATGAAGTAATCTAAAAACAAGACAGAAAGGTACAATTTTAAGATCAGCTATCTTCTTAAAGTTAGAAGCCCAAAAGAACTGCATACATTTAAAAGTCACAATGAAACAATGACTTCATCACAGGTTTGAGAATCACCTGTTTTTACACAATTTCAAAGACTCCTTCCATGCACATATTGTATTGACTTTCCGAAAATTTGAAAATAGATAGATAGATATAAATATATATATATGCACATACACACACAACCACACCAATGTTTAGTTTGGATCCAAGCCATTTCACTTCAAAAACAACAGTTAAACCTTAAAAAACAAGACTGAAACATGTGCAATCCCATCTCAAACATTTTTCCAAAACTTAATACCAACCACAGTAACAAGTAGTTAAAGGAAAAACCCTTTATGTGGCTATCTCAACATCATACCAAGGACTTTATACATGGTGTCCATGAACTGCACTGCTATCTCCTTCTCCACTTTGCATCTGCATCTGCATCTGCGCCTGCATTCTCGCAATCATCTCCTGCATGCGACGAAGCTGGAAAAGTAACACATAAGAATACTGTAACAATGAAAACTTAAACCTATTAAATGTTTTCATATTCCTCGAAACAACAACCCTTTTCATTTTTAGTTATCTCTTGGAACTTGGGTAGCCACTAAGACCACCAGCAGGAGATGGAGCGTCTGCTTGTGCTAGGGCAGACCAAAAAGTTCATCCAACTCAGCCTTCTCTCCAATACCGGCTATTAGCAAACGCATAGATGAGCCCAACAGCCAGGTGTAGGCACCCAGTATTTCCTGACATGCATTCTCAAACTCTAGAAATCTGTAAATTCTGAACTTGCTATACTAAAAAAATTCTACCTTTGTATTTAGTGAGCCCATTCATGCAGAAAATAAAACTCTCCAGTTTCTCAGCATTTTTGAGCTGAACTGCATTCTTGCAACGTGCTAAATTCCATGCTAATGGAGTTCCACAATTTACAATCTTAAAAGTATCTGGTTTTATTTGAAACCAGCCACCTATTAATCTCATTACAAGAACCTGTTCCTTGTACAGCATATTGCCATTCATCCTGCCACCTATGATTATGTAAGCCCCTTAACTATATCCTTCCCCTGTCATCTGCTTCCCAGCAAAAGCATGAACCTCATCTCCCTTTGCACAGGACCTAGTTCAGATCCCCACTTCAGCTTTTCTGCCCACTTTTTGCTATTCGCTGTACTGTATTCACTACTTTCCCTAGTCCTTTTTGGGTTAGTGGGACAATAAAAACGGTGTTAGAGGATTTATTATAGTGGCAGAACAAGAATTTCTGTTTCATTCTTTATTCCTGACAATTCCTACCATTGTTTCCTCCTTTGCTGCAGAGCCAGACTTTTTCACCAATCTGCATTGCTAACTTTAGAACCTTTACTCATGTGAGGATGGCTCTCCTTCCCCACACAATGTGTACTGCATCTATCACTAATCAGTACAATGAAATCAGGCATTTTAGCAGATTCTGTTTGTTCCAATAAATCAGTAACCTGAGACTCCTCTACACCTCTTTGCATTCTCTTGTTACTGTACCTTGAATAATGTTGTATCAGTAAATTCTGTCTTTTCCTTTACAAATTACCAAGACCATATAAATCATTTGACCAAAAGTAGTGATAAGAATAAAAATTTCCACATCGCAAAGAGTACAGAGCTCTGTCATCTTACTTCAGCTTCTTTTTCAAGCAGAATCTGGTCTTTATTGACTTCTTCATCTTCTATTTTCCTAAAATGAGATTAACATTGTTCAATGACATGCATACATTCCTGGTTTTGAACTTCCACAGAATGCTTTGTTGCCAAAATCAAGGCTCTTGAAACATGTCAGAGTTTCATAATAGAAACAAAATTCATGGAAACATGTTCCCCACATAGCTGCAATTCATGTTTTTCTTATGTTTTTCTAATACAGTCACCTTTTTTTCAAGTCCAGATTTCTTTTGTATAACATGTTAAAGTACAGTACAAACATCGATTACTCCTTTCAAAATTAAGCAAATGCTTTTGACCAGTATCTCAAACTCTTGCTTAATCGAGACATGCCAGTTTTCTGAGAAACCAAATAGAATATTTTTACGTACTGTATTTTCAAGATTACCTACCACTTTGCCAATAGATTTCTCCTATCCCATGTTGCAATGAGCTATCAGATCTCATCACACAAGTGCCATCAAAAGTGAAAAGTAAACAAAGTAACACTTGTTAAAAGGTTAACAGAGGATTTTTTGACAATGTATTTCTATGTGCCCAAAAGCCTCTAAGATCATCAGTGAACAGTCAACAAGCACTAATTGCCAAGCACTGCCAGTGGGGTAAGTGCAAGTCTGAAAAATTCACACGCAAACTACCCTCACCTCTAGTAAACTTAACCACATTCTAGGACCTCTTCAGAAATGTGAAAGCAAGAATGTATGGGCCACTTTGCTAGACAAGATACAAAGCCATGTGTTAGTTTCACAAAGAAATACACCCCAACTTAACCGCAACTTACTCTCAAGGGTTCTTAGCAGAGGTAACTTTAAAACCTCCAAAAATTGGGGAACATTATTTTAACTCTGGATGACCTTAGGTTACATTACTTCTAAGACCTTTGTACATACCTGTTGGATAACAGGCATGAGAACCTGGCAATTTTTATTTTTTTTCTCCTTAGCTTGAACTTCAGGAAATGGGATTTAGAAGTCAGGGGAGAAGAGCCTGCCATCTTGCCTGAAAGGAAAACTGGACTTGTAGGCCAGTGCTACAGGCAGAGATAAAACTCCTTTTCCTGAAAACTGACTAGGCATGTGACAAAACCTATGTCAACAGCATGATGGGAAAAGCTTTGCAAAATACATCAAACCCACTGAAACGTGCAATTATGAAGCCCTCTAGTGGTTGAAGTAAGAGAAGCAACTGAAAAATCTAAACCAGGAAACACCTATTTTCAATAAGAACTCACAAACTCAACTTCACAAACCCTGCTATTTTAGTTAAAAATGGGGTGTTCTGCTTGTCTCTCACCAGGAAAGCTGTGCCCTACCCACCACAGCTCAAAACAGGGTTGAAAGATATTATCCTGTGACTGCTGTGCAAAAAAAATTATTTACGTATACCACGTTTAATAAAGCATGGCAGAAGGACTCAAATTTCTCTTTTTAAAGATGCAGTCCAAATATCCCAACAGTTACTTCTGAAAAACCCACCCTTTTTGCCACCTACTAGCACTGACTTAACTTGCAGATTTTTTAAGACAATGTAAATCATAGACATCTGCCCTACTTGCTTACCTCAAACAATCCAATCCAACTGCACTCAAGTGTTAAAACAAAGCAGAGATCTAACTATGTCCTTTCAGTGCCACAACTGTCTCTTCAGATTTACATAATACTTTTTCTTACACCCAGTGTAAGCTGGTCAACTGAACTTGATGCCGACTGGAGCTACAGAGCTGTCCATGATCTATCAAATCCTAGCAATGAAATGGTAGGAGAGGCAGAGAAAGAGACCAAAAAGTAAATGCAGA
Source organism: Falco punctatus (assembly GCF_963210335.1). NCBI lineage: Eukaryota > Metazoa > Chordata > Aves > Falconiformes > Falconidae > Falco > Falco punctatus. The sequence goes on from NC_137593.1 coordinate 29,448,540, forward strand.
AGAAGAAACAGCATGTAACCATAAGATGACAACCTGCCACCTCGTTTGAGCCTCTCAGAGCGGAAGTTCTCATAGTGAAGGTCCTGGGTCACCTCCTGAAGATCCTGCATATGGGTGCTGGAGGAAGAAAAGTAATTAAAAGATAAACATACCTGTGTTACATTAGCTTGCTCAACCAACTCTCATTCAGCACTGTATTGGGTCAATCTGTTCAGCATGTACACCCATTTAACATACTAATTTAAAAGCTAATTCAAGTTAAATTGGTGCAATAAAAGACACAGAGAGAGACCACCTCAGACCCTGAGGCAGCCCTGACATAAGCTGTCCTCCTGGGTGAGGCTTTTCAGGAGGCAATGTAGGAGAAGCAAAGCCTGAAAAAAAATCAACTACTGGACTTGTGAAATCTACTCCTTTGCAGATATCTACATATCAATATATTTAAATAAGCACAAGGTGTGAAGCAACCTGTTTTATGTTCCTGGGGATCTAAACAGCAATACAACGCTAACTGCCGAAAGAATTAGACAAAACATTATTTTAACAGAATCACTGAGTATTTCAGATTGGAAAGAACTTTATGGAGCCTATATGGTCCAATTCCTGCCTAGGCCAGCTAGGTTGAGGCTGCTCATGGCCTTCACCGGACAAATTCTTAATGTCTCCAAGGATTCCACAACCACTCCAAACCCCCAATATGATGTTTGGATATCTTCCTAGTCATTGTTTTTTAAACTATAATTTAACTGGGATTTTCTAACTTACATTAACATGGTCCTCAGCTTCAGGAAGTCATTATGTTCCGGATTCTCCACTTCAACTACACCCCATGGGTAGAGTCGACCTCTAACTTTTTTACCCTTGGCTTCTATGAGTTGATTAGATCCCACTACACAAAATGGAATGCTGGCCTGAAAGCCGAAAATTCAAAAATTACTCATAATGAACCAGAACAAACAACTCCAAGAACTACTCCTGTTCTGCTCAGCATTGCATATTATGGTATTAAGTTTGTAATGCTTTTAATTTGAAGGTGTAAACAACCCCAAAGTAATAGTTACTACCATCTTCCAGATAGGGAAGCCTGGGCACACAGAGACAGTGACTCATTCAAGGACTCATCACAGGTCACAGTATGTATCTTGTTCTAAAGACATCTGAGCAGTCCAGGAAGATATACTGTATATTATCCACATATGCAACCTGTGAAGCCAGTCATACCTTCAGGAGTCTGGTCTGCTCTTTAAAATCTTCATCCTCATCTGATTCAGCATCAGGCAGGTGATAAATCTTGATGCCATGTTCTTCTATTTCGTCCAGAATCTGAGATTTATAATATAAGAAATTGAGATAATATACATGTAAATTCAGTACTTTTAAGATAAAATTGCTTAATCAGTTATGCACAGTCTCTTCAGAAATTTGCACCTATCTCCCTGATCCAAATTACTCAGCAAATATTTGTTTTTAAACACCATATTTCCTCATGATAGTCAACAACCACTTGCCACTGACTTTCAGACAAACAAGTGTTCAAACGAGTACCGTCCTTCGGGGATTATACATAAGAAATTGTGCTTTTTTAAACCTTTACAATTGTTTGTTGGGTTTTTTTTTAATTATAAAGCATTGTCTCAAAAGTTCTAATAGCTTGGAATGGCCTAAAACTTCTTGCTCTTGCCTCTGAATTGGGAGTGTTTAAAAACCTAACTGAGCTACAGACACAACAAATACTTTTTTCTGCCTTTATCACTGCTAAGAACGGCATCTGCAGCTGGAATCCATTTGTCATAAACCCAAATTTTGCTCCTTAAAAAAAAAAATTAAAATCTTTATTTCTGCAGAATTCTAGCACAAGACATATATCAAACTAAAGTATACTTCTCTATTTTTATTGCAAGTTGGGTGAGAGAACTATAAGGATTTTTAGAATAACTGAAAAATTCCTAAATAAACTTTCGATCCAGTCTTAGCTGTTATATTTACGTATGCCTTCTGACCAGTTAATTCTAACACTTTTTCCTAAATTTCATAAATGTTATTAACTCAGGATGGTTTGTTGCATTTTTCCCCCCTTGGCAAATACAGCATCAAGACTGAATGCGTCAAGGGGTCTTGCTTATGGAAAAAAGAACTGGAATGTATTAGAAGAGGGTAACGTAAAGGAAGAAAACAAACCCCAAAAATCAGAAAAACCTCTGAAAATCCTGTTTTTCAATCATGAGAATTCTGACTGAGTAAAAAAAACACATGCACATTATAGACACAGATGCTGTCTCTGCTTTAGGACTTTACTAAACAGGTAAGGGAGCAATTAGCATTAGCAAATGCATTTAAATATTCTTCCAAAGTTCCAAAATTAACTCATAATTGTAACGAGAGCAAATCTGCCATTTCGCAGGCATCATTTTAGGGGCAATTTTTTCTCAGTTCAATACATAACAAAAGAATCTACAAGATATCAAACTACATATTAAAAGATGTTACACTGTGCATGACATTAGGACTGAATATATATGAACAAGAACACGCCTCTCTTGAGTGACCATGCTGCTATAACCAAACAACAACATCCTTCTGCAAGCTAGAAAAATACTTACCCTTTTCTTCAGTCTTTCTCTCTCTTTCAGGGAAAGCGTATCAGCTTTTGCAATCACTGGTACTATATTTACTTTGTTGTGTATGGCCTTCATAAACTCAACATCCAGAGGCTTAAGGCTAAAATCAAAATATGGAAAAAGTTTAATTTGTTTTTAATCTAAAATACCAATTTATTTTCGCACCATTGAACTCTTTTTACACAGAACGAACACACCCAATTAATTCCAGCAATTCTAGTACTTCTTTAAGTAATGGCAATCTGATTTTGAAAATGTAAGTCAACAGGCACAAACCAACTCCCCAGAATAAAATAATTTAAAAAATAAAATGACAGAGAAACACCTACCCATGACCAAATGGTGAAATGAAATAGAAGCAGCAATGAACCCGGTTATCTATGATATGCCTTCTGTTCAAACCACTCTCATCATGCAGATATCGCTCAAACTGCTCATCAATGTAAGAGATTATGGTCTTAAAACTGTAAAACAAACATGGATTCAAGAAATCATGCTCATTCCCCAATGGTCAGTAATTTTAGCGATGTTTCAAAGGTAGTATAAAACACCAAGACATCCTGCTGCTGAACCAATCTGCTGATAGACAAAAATTAATGTACTGATGCTGTAAGAGTAGAAGAGCACATATCTTAAAATTTTAATTGAATTCTAGAATAACAAACTACTATGCACATTTTTGTTATATATATATATGTGCATTTTATCTTAATATATAACAAACATCTTGACTTCTACAGCAAATTTCTCTCAGGTTAGTATTTATCTTTTGACTAGTATTAAATCACACATGTTGAAAGTAATCTAAGCTTCTTGTTCCAAATTGATTTAAAAATCAAGAATGGTTTGGGTTCGAAGGGACCTTTAAAGATCATCTAGTCCAACCCTCCTGCCATGGACAGGGACATCTCTCAGCAGGTCAGGTTGCTCAAAGACCCATCCAACGTGACTGCGAACACTTCCAGTGATGGGGCACATGCACAGCTTCTCTGGGAAACCTGTTCCAGTGCCTCACCACCATCAATGCAAAAAACTTCTTCCTCATGTCCAACCTAAATCTATCCTCTGTTTAAAACCATGGCCCCTTGGCTCTGTTACTACTACAGGCCCTGGTAATAAATCTCTCTCCACCTCTCCTATATGCCCCTTTAATATATTGAAAGGCCTTATCAAGGTCTCCCCATAGCCTTCTCTTCTCTAGGCTGAAGAACTCCAGCTCCCACAGCTTTTCTTCACTGCTGTTACAGCCTTTGGATCATTTTTGTGGCCCTCCTCGAGTCCCACTCTAACAGGTCCATGTCTGCCTTGTGCTGGGGGCCCCAAAGAGGGATGCAGGTCTCACAGGAGCAGCGTAGAAGGGGAAAATCACCACCTTTGACCTGCTGGGCCACGCTGCTTTTGATGCAGCCCAGGATATAAATGGCTTTCAGGGATGCAAACGCACATTGCTGGCTCATATCCAATTTTTCATCCACCAGTAAACCTCAAATTCTTCTCTGCAGGGCTGCCCTCAAACCATTCATCTCCTAGTCTGTACTGATGTTGAGGATTTCCCCAACCCATGTGCAGGACCTTACACCTGGCCTTGAACTTCAGGAGGTTTGCACGGGCACACCCCTCAAACCTATCAAGGTCCCTCTGGATGACTTCTCTTCCCTCTAGTGATTCAACTGCACCGCTCAGCTTGGCATCATCTGCAAACTCGCTAAAGGTGGACTCAATCCCACTACGTCGGTGATGAATATGTTAAACAGTACTGGTCCCAGTACAGACCCTTGAGAGGCACCACTCATTACTGGTTTCGACTTAGACTTTAAGCCATTGACTGTAGCTCTTTGGATGCGGCCATTCAGCCAATTCCTTATCCGTCCAACAGTCTGTCCCTCAAACCTGTATCTCTCCAATTCAGAGGCAAGAATGTTATGGTGGACCATATGAAAGGCCTTACAGAATTCCAGGTAGATGACATCAGTAGCTTTTCCTTTATCCACTCCATCATAGAAGGCCACCAGATTAGCCAGGCACAATCTGCCCTTGGTGGAGCCATCTTGGCAGGGTCCAGTCATCTCCCTGTCTTCCATATGTTTCAATATACCTTCCCAGAGAATCTGGGAATTCTATGATCTTAGAGGCTGACTGGCTGGTAGCTCCCAGGCTCCTCTGTTTTAACCCTCTTTAAAAATGGGTGTGATGTTTCCCTTTCTCCAGTCTCTGAGGACTTTGCCTGACTGCCATGACTTTTGAAATATGATGGAGAGTGGCTTGGCAACTATATCTACTGCAGATAACCTGATGAGATGGGACGCATCTTGTTGGGCCCCCCATGGACATAAAAAGTCCCTTACCAAGTTCAACTTCCTCAGGTGGTCTTGTACCTGATCTTCATTTATTATGGGAGGGACTTCTTTCCCCAGTCCCTACCCTGAGGTTCAGGGGCTTGAGAGATGTGGGAAGAGGGATTACCTTTTAAAACTGATCACCATTGATCAAGATTATTTCTCAGTACTTATTAAAATGTGAATTTCTAAAAAACCCAAACAATCAAACCCAAAGATGATGAAAATGCACTTAAAAATGAAGCACAGAATCTAAGAATGCTCAGATGAATGTGGACAACATCTAAAGGTGGGTATTTCACTTGCACTAAAGACTAGATTAATTACTTTCTCATGAATTTCCTGTGTCCCAGTGGTTCCATTGCTTTCTGACTATAAAAAAAAATAATCAAGGTCACCATTCACTTAAAACTATTTCAAGTTTGAAATAGTTTTCTTGGAGGTGGGGTGGGGGGTGGAAATCTGTGCCACAAAATTTACTTCAAGTCATGTGGAAGTTATTGATGCCTCTTTACATGTGTTTGAATTAACTCATAACTCTTAAATTAAGCTTCCTCAAACTTAGAAAACATGACCATCTCTCCAAAAGTCACACCACAAATTCAGCACTTCACGTAACTCGCCAAAAAAAGGTAAGATAATGATTTAACACTATAATCATTTTTAATCACCTTTGGAATGGAAGCGTTTAAAAGAGACACTTATGACTTGGGACATCCTACTTTGAACTGCGTATCATTAATATAGCCCACTTCAGTTATTTATTACCACCTCCCCCCAGACAAATGTGAAATGTATCGATCCATGTATGAAAACTGACATCCATGTTCTGTGTACATACCAGTCTCGACAATTGATAGCATCCCCATATCCTGGTGTATCTACAACTGTCAGACGTAGTTTCACACCCCTCTCTTCAATTTCAACTGTTGAGGCTTCAATCTGCACAGTGCGTTCAATCTTCTCTAAAAGACAATAAACTTGATCTTTCAGAATGGAATTCATAAGACTACATCATTCTGAGTTCAAAAAATTAATTGGCAGATATAACCATAGAAATATTATTCTACAGATTACCTTCCAAGGCCTGATAACAGCAAGATTCAGTACTTAATTCTTCAGATTTTGTTAGATGATTATATGAGATTTAATACTGTTCTTAAATATAATGTACAAACTAAGGCAAAGGGACTGAGAAAAAATCTGTAGGTAATCAGCAGTTTGGAGAACAATACTAAACTACACGCGATCGACTTTTTTCTTAAGGTTGAAAGTGATAAGTAATCATCAGCTAACAATTAAAGTCATTCAACAAGCAGCAAAAAGCGAAAAAACCAGCATCTTCCCCTATTTTCTTACAATATTCTCTTTCATTGGATTATTGTATGCCTTGGTTAACTGAATAAAAAAGGGACAAGGGGCTGAAGAAGAAAAGGAGGCAAAGTTCATTTTCACTAAACACCAACCCAAAGCAAAGGAATCAAGTTGCAAGTCCAAGCAGGCACAAACAATGCATATGTTTATAATTGCAATAGATTCAAAATTAAAGAGTTTCTGATTGTTTTAGCTGATTGTACCTTACTGTGACACGGTGCCATTTTGTATAGCAATAGAAGGGATCAACTTCTAGGTGCCTGAGGCCTAAACAACAAAGACCCAAAATGCATCCCCGGGTACAAAGGGAACCAATTCTATCAAACAGTTCAAGTATCAGGAAACACATTAGAAATTATTACACCTAGAAATCACTACTGGCTGTTACTAAAATCCAAAGATAAAAGCATTCAACTCCAAAAATCAAGAACAGAGAAACTAGAACAAAGGTGTTCTTACCAGCAGCTCCTGGGATTATCCTTTCTGGGTAGAGATCCGTCAAGAAGAGGCTGTTTATTAGTGTAGATTTTCCCAATCCAGATTCACCTGCGGTTCAATATAAAGATAAATTCAACATATTAACATAAATAATTTCAACTCTATCCAGTTGACAGTATCATCTGACATTTTTTAATGATAATAAAAATTCATGCTCAATTCTTGTAATTTAAAAATTTACAGCTTATAACTGTGTATGAGAAAAGTTTGCACAAAAAGGTTGAATAATAATTTTTACATCTCAGCTTTATAATACACTTTCTCAGAGCTTTCGCCGATGATTTGTAATTAAAACTGGTAGTCAAGCGGAGTTCCAATCAATTTGGACTTAAAAATTTACCATTTCACATCTCCTGATTTTTTAAGGCGTGCTTTCCTGCTGTCATGCCAGAATGTGAAAGATCACACAGTGAGAAGCTAGATCCTGCCTAGGCTGTATCATCAATTTAAGCAACAAAAAAGGCATTGCTGAACTTCTGCACAGGCAGCCCTCATAATGTGTGATCTATTTCTGCTTTTTATGCTAATATGGCGAACAAGAACTCAAGGGAAGAGGAATATGACACTGCCACTGAGTATACACACAAGGCAACTTCAGCAATTTTTTCAGTGACAAAACGGGATTACCAAATTGTACCATAAATGTATTTTTGTTTAAGAGCTACTGACTGAGCCATGAGGAAAGTTCAAAAGCCAACTAATTAGCTAGAGATCAAGAACTTAATCAGAACAAATGTTCACAGCATAAAAAAGATGAAGTACTCAATACTTGGATTCACTGAACAAGTCCTTTTTTAGAAATCTGGTTTTATTTCAGGTGTTGATAGAATTAATTAAAAAAATTAGACATTAAAAATTATGGCCTGCATGATCCCTTTGAGTAACAGAGACTATTCTGCAATAGGAATCTCACAAAAATATCTGAACAAAAGAAAAAGAAAAAAAAAGAAAAGAGATGGAATTATCTTTCAAATAAAGATTTGACTAGGAGCTGCCAGTTTTTAATGCCTTCTAGAACTCGTCATTCAAGATCAGATTTAACAGTGCAACCCTCACCAGTGAAAGACAGATGCAGCCAGAGTAACTCAACAGTCACATGGCATCATTTCAGCCAAACATGGAAAAGCATCATTTTAACCAGTAGCACATTCCATACTTTGTCTGGGTGAATTACATGTAAAACAAATCAGTTTTCATAGTCGATGTCAAGGATCATACTGGCCACAGCAGTTAAAAGTTCAGTGACTCTTAAGTGAAATAATTATTTAGATGAAGTCATAGCTTAATAATGACAATGAACATAAAATTGTTAAGAAATACAAGTGGTTAGGATTTCTTTGGAAGCAACACAACCAAGCAGCCAAATTGCTACAAACCCAGCTCATATTTTCACAAACCACAATAAACAACATCAGAAAAAAACAATGCAAAGAAGAAAAATCATTGATTAGGACTCTGTCAGTGCAGACAGCTTTCAAAGAAACAGTCTCCTGCTCTAAAATTAAGAAGCATGGCAACTCAGTAATATTTTAATAGAGACATTGTGATATAGCCCACAAGAAAACATACTTAAATCCCATGCATATTTCAAGAGAAAGAATTCACATTCCAAACTGTTGAAATAATAAACAATTTAAAGCACACTTATTTTATCTTATATTGACTGCCTCCCGCAGTGATTGACAGCATATCTGAAAATTTGGAGTAGTATTTTCAATGAAATTACTTTTCTCCAAGTTCTCTTCCTGTAGTTTTCATTTATCCTTTAGAATACCAGCAGGCAACAACTGTAAATTTTACTCTGGCACATAGGTGGGGTCAATTACCTTTCTGTTACTCTGACACCATGTCATGTCCCCCTCTATTTTCTATTTTACAAAAGCCTAGAAACAACACTTCGGTCTATAGAATCTTACATAGCTTTCTGTCAGAACTGTTTCACACAGCACTATTTGCAATTAATCACAAAGATGTTTCTGCAGTAGTACATCTTTTGTTTCTCAGAACTGTTCAGATTTTTAGGATCAATGAACACTAAGTTCTGAAGAGCTACAGCAGATACTATAATTCAAAACACCTGCTTAGTCTGGCTTTACCCTTAGATTTTATAAGATGTCCATTACAGTATTACCCTAAGCAAATCCAATGAAAGATAAACATCTATGATAAAATTCTAGGAACACAAAACCAGACACCAATTCTGTCCAACACTGAACTACAAAAGACAGAAACAGAATAAAGCAAAGCTAGGGCTGTCACTTGGCAAAACTAATGAAAGGTTTGTGGATAGACTCTTCTGTAACTATGGGACTCCAAAACAATTAAGAACTTAAACACCTCTTATCGTGTACTGCCTCACCCCTCCTGCTCATTCCCGCTGTGATCTCTCTCAGACAAATCTAACACACAAATGGGATTTACTTCTTGTGATGCCAGGTAATAAAAAACCTAATTCTATTAGGATACTTTTTGCAAAAGCCTATTTTAAAAGCAAGAATTACAGAGTTCAAAAGTTACAGCTCCCAAGCAGTATAACCAGGAGAGATATACAAGACACCCAAGCCTAATTTGGAAAAAATAACACCATCTTCTCAGAGGATCAAGGTATTTCTGCAGACATACTACATTTTTCTTTCTGTTCCAGATACCAACACAAATTCTCAATGAAATATAAAATAGAATTAAACTTTAAAACTGCTAACAGAAAATCAAGATCAATTTAAAAAGTAACAACTCACATGAAAACCAAATAAGCCAATTCTCATTATTCTCTTATAACAGCATTTAGAAGGAGTGGGCAGATCAGAGTTCAGACTCTTTTGAACCACAGAAGCATAAACAACATTTTAAATAAAATAGTCTCCTTAATACTATTCTCTTAATGAAAACATGCAAGCAAACAAAGATTGTATTCAAATGCAAAACCAGTTTCAAACTATATTTTAAATGGAATACTTGAATCCTGTAAGACAGAAGGTAAGGAAGTAATGATCACTGGAGTGCACAACAGAATTTCTTCACTCACAAACTTATTAATGTATTCAAACATGGTTTTGTAGTGTGGAAAACAAGTGAATTACTAAACTATAAAAGAAAGTTCAATACTACAGTACAGAAGAGCTTTCTGATGCAAGCTCAAGCCTTAAAATAGTGGAAGTAACATTCACTTTATTTCCAATTTCCCGGTGAGCAAGTACTAATTCCAAGAAAGACTATAAAATGTTTCCTTACCAACCACCATAAGAGTAAATTCAAACCCTTTTTTCACAGACTTCCGGTGAACCTGATTGGGAAGGTTTGCAAATCCAACATAGCCAGGGGTTTCTGGATTGGTAAACTGAGCAGGCTGTTGCTAAAAATAAAATAAAGTAAGGCAATAATAAGCATCCACTCAAACATACTTGTCCGTATAACTGTTTTCCTCAGTTATTGCCAATGGTTTGAAGCTGCACGTCACACAGAGAAAACAACACCAGTGTTCCTACTGCTCAACAGTTTCACAATTAATTACAAAACTGCATTCACCTATAGTTTAAAAAAAAAAAAGTTTCATTTATTCAGCTATCCAGACAAGATCACCTTAAATTAAAAAAAAGAAAAAAAATACCATTTGTTTATCAAAGTATGATACTTTTTAAAGAGTGTCTTCACACATATTTTAAATTAAAAAGCTTGTGTCCAATGTTTATGGACTTAAATAAAAAGGTGACCATTTCTAATTTGCTTTTAGCACATCCAAATGAAAATCCTGATCGACTAGTTAAGTGATAGCTATCTGCTGGAAGTCCTCTTTAGAGATCTCTTTTAAAAGGGGAAGAAGGGGAGTTTACACAATAACGTTTCAAACATCCACTACTACAAACACTGCAGAGAAATCTTTACATCTATTAGTTTCCCTCCTTAAACACACTACTTAAGTACCTTTTATCATTCATTTCACTCCAGTAAGCTAATATGCGGTTTTTACCCATTATATCAAATGCAGGGGACCAAGAATTAGATTAATTCCAGCATGACAGAAATACTTTAAAGTTGCCACACTGTTTACGGAGGACTTTACCAGAAGATCAGTTGACGCTAACAGTAAATGAAGAAATTAAATCTAAGAATATCCACTTCCTAAATGATTCCCACTCAAAATACGGTAGAAAAATGGAAATTTCAATGAAAATGCACCAGAGAGCTTATAGGCAACTTCACAACCAAGATTAAATCCTTCCAAGAGTATTAGTTAACTGCAGAGGTTTGTATTTGTAGGAAACTACTTTAATATATACTTTACATCACTTATCCTTCAATCTCACGTCTTCTAAATGTGAATTCTCTCTTATTTATGACCCATAAATTTAGGACACACATCACCATCAAGCACAATGCAAGTTACATGTTCTGCCCTTGCAGATTAATATTTAAGAACAAGTATCTGTTTTACATTGTTACATTGGAAGACACAAATGGTACTCCTACCTTGGACATTTTTATGGAAGGTCAGGAACAAATCTGGAAAAAGAATAATGTTTGTCAGTTTATTAAAAATTGTATGAGGAGAAAAAAACCCACAAAACAATAAAATATCCACTGTTGCACACTAAATCAAAAAAGAAGCATCCTTGACTGGATGTCCAGATTTTGAAATGGTGTCAATTGCTTACAGAGTACAAGTATTTGACTCTTTGGTACTAAAGAGGGGCAGAATTTTCAGCAACCGCTGTTCCTATTAACGTCATCTTGCAATAAATTCATGCAACGTGAATGTGGGGTGCTAAAGGCACCAGATGTATGACAAACCATTTTGAAGCCTGAAAAAGAAAACTTCACATCCTTTCCGGAAACTAACCAAACCAAACACACTGCTTAAAGACATCTTACTATTTACAGGAAACAGTTTTTTCAAAGCTAAAATAAACCCAACAACTAATGTATTATTTTGTTTCTTTTTAAGCCTCCTTCCCCTCAAATTTCCTTTCATGCTTGAGTGTTCTGTACAGAGCTGACAGCTTCAGAATTAAACATTTTTTCCTCCTCTTTGGTCTGGATCTTTGAAAACTCAGTCATTTTAACTTCTGTTGCCAAGATAAGATTTTCACATGCAGCCGCATCACTTTGAAATACAAAGCAGACAGGCAAAAAATTAAAAAAAAAATCATCTCGCGTCTAACACCTTTATGCAAAAAAGTGTCTCGACAAAGACCTGCCAACACTTCTATCACATTAACTTGCATGAGTTCAAGAGATCATATAATTCACTACGGCAACATAAAAATGTCCGCATATACTGTACCTTCAAGTGATGAGTGCTCCAAGTCCCCTTTCCTAGTCCTTCACCCTGGCTTGCCCTCTAACCCCAAACGTGTTTGTTCCCACTCACAAAGCCCACAGACCATAGCCACCTCTCACCTACCTGGCTCACTCACACGTTCATTCCACAGATTTGAAATTATCATCGTCTGCTTCTTTCCATCTTCCAAGCAGATTTTTTGTCATCCAGTTCAGCTTCATGTGAAATGACACCAAATTACTTCAATGTACAGCACCCTTAAGTCTGTCCCTCCCATCAAAAAACCACCCTGAAATCAAAGCAAACTGCCCAGTGTCAGAAGGACAGGAGCCACACATTTTTGTGCTAGGCAGAAGGCAAAGTTGTTTTCAAATTGGTGATGATTTCTAGCAGCTATGGCATTTGCTTCTCTGGTAATATATGTATATGTATATATATATGTAAATATATACCAGTGTGACCTCATTAGGTTTGTTAAGATGCAACTTTTCAGCTCACCATGATTACTTCACTGTTAACAGGTACCAAGCTGCCTGCCTGCCCCGCCCCTCCCCCCACGATAAGGATGAGGTCAGTTCTGAGGAAGGCTTTTTGATGGGAGGACCAGACTGAAGGCTCTAAACTGAAGCAATTTGGTGTCGTTTCACATGAAGCTGAACCTGCTGACAGAAATCTGGCATCCTGATTACACACATGGAATAAAAACTGGCTAACAGGCTTCTCAAGTGAGATTTCATGCTAAAAATAAAATCCAGTATCTGCAACGCCTTTCAGTCAATAAGCTAGTCTATGACATATGAAGTATTCAACTACTGAAGAGGTTATCGGTGTGACTTTTATCATCATGTAAGACTGCTCCGACAGCAACTCTTCCTTCCAAGAATGTTTCCTGCTGGGTGATGTCATTGATCCCTGCTTAACCATTCTCCATGGGAGATTTTCAATGCCAAACAAAACTATCTTCTGCTAGAACAGAGAAGAACATTCCTTCAATGCATGAGGCTTGTCTGTCACCCAACTTTTCTCAGAGGCAGGCTAACAGCAGATGAAAGTTTCTCACAGCCAGCAAGAAACAGAGAAAAGCTATTTATGCAGATGGCAGCAGTTACATTATGCTTTAATACATGGACCGAGCACTGAAATATTTCATGAAAGATCTTTCCCAGAGCATTCCCCTCAAGCTGAGCACTCCCACACAGGCAGGATCACAGTTTCCGAGCAGTCCCGATTTTCCTCTGAAGCTGGCCGATCGTGTTTCTTACCCTCCGGTTTCAACAACCCGGCTGGGGCTTTTAACAACAGCGTCTTCTGGAGCGTTGCGTGCAAACAGCACAGCAGAGACCGCCTCACCCGCTCGGCAGGAAGGAACCGCACGCCCAGGCCCGCCGGGGGGTACCTCAGGCGGCTCAGGCGACAAGGCCCCGCGCCGGGCGGAGGCGGGTAGGGCGCTGCCGACCCACTCCGACACCCCCAAGCAGCTGGCGGCTCTACAACCGGCGCCGTCCATCGCCGCCCCGCCCCGCAGCTCCCATCGACCGCTTCCTCCTCGCCAGCACCCCTCCCGGCCGCCCCGCCGCCCTCCCTCAGGTCCGCCCTCCCTCAGCCCCGGCCTGCCGAGCGCGTCCGGCGAGAGCGCGCAGAGGGGCTTCCCAGGGAGTTCCCGGAGAGCCGGGGAAGGGGCTGTCCCGCACCACCCCTCCAGACGGGGGCCGCGCAGGCGGACCCTCGAGCCCGGCCGAGAGAGAGCAGCGCCGCTCGCCGCCCCCCTCCCGCGGCGCCTCCTCACCTGCGCCTCACGCAGCCAGCGACCCCGACCACCGCTCCCACGCGCGCGCTGGGCCGGCGGGAAGAGGCGGTGCAGCCCCGCCCCAGGCCCCGCCCCCGCCCCGGGGCGGAGCGAGAGGCGCGGCGCCAGCTCCTGCGCACATGCACCGCCCATAGCAACCGACCGGCAAAGGGCACGTGGGGGCGGGACCTCTTCGTTACCAAGATGGCGGCAGGCTCCTCGGTCTCGTACCCAGCATAGGCTTCGCTGCGGGCCTACTAGAGGTAAAGCCGGTCCCGGCACCCGGTGGCGCCTGCCGCCATCTTGGTCAAGAAGAGAGATGTGCGTGACCTCCCAACATACGGGTGGTCCCTCCCCCACGTGCCCTTTGTCGGTCGGTTGCTATGGGAACGGGCCAGGCGCATGCGTGCCGGAACTCCGCCCCGTTCCCCTAGCAACCGGCCGACAAAGGGCACATAGGGGAGGGACCACCCGTATGTTGGTGGGTCACGCACATCTCTCTTCTTTACCAAGATGGCGGCAGGCCCCTCGGCCTCGTACCCAGCATAGGCTTTGCTGCGGGCCTACTAGAGGTAAAACCGGTCCCGGGGCACCCGGTGGCGCCGGCTGCGCGGGGCGGGCGGCGGGGGTTTGGGGGTATAGCCTCAGCTATAGCGGGAGGAGGGCGCGGGTCCGCCTCTGCGGCCGGGCGGGTTGCGCTGCCTCGAACAAGATAGCGGCAGCAGAGAGACGGGCTCCGCGGGCGGCACGTCCAGCGAGCGCCCGGCTCCGCTCTATGGTCTTGGCCTGCCCCGTTGGCGCGGTGTGGCCCACGTGCCGCTGGGGCGACCCTCCGCAGCGAGCGGGGGTGCGGGGGCTGCGCGGAGGCGCTCGCCCCACCGGCCTCTTGCACCCGCCCCACCCGCCGGCCACCCCCGCCGCTCCCCCGGGCAGTGGCCGCCCCGCGCTGCGCCGGCGACGTGGAGCGCTCCGGCGGCACCCAGGGCGCGGACAAAAGCCCTGAGTCATTTCGCGCTTCCCCTCCCTGCGGCGGCCGCCCCGCGGGCCGGTGGGGATGACGGGGCCGCCCCCGAGGGGACGGGGCTGCGGGGGGCGGTCGCCCCGTGTCCCCAGGCCCGGCCCGCTGCGGGCTCTGCAGAGTTGGAGCCTGAGCGTGGCTTGGCGCGGCGGGGGGGGCCGGGGCCGAGGCTCCGCTACGGGCCGCTCTGGAGAGGGGGTTCTGCCGGGGTTCTGCCTCACCTGTGGCCTCTCGCCCTCAGTGGGACGGGGGGGAAATTCTGCCCCTTTACTCAATTGCGCTCTAGTCCCGTAGCGTGGCTTGATTGCAGCTTCAATAGCAGCCTGATCCAGCAATCGGGCAGGACAGACGAGGGCTGAGCGCCAGGCGCTGGTGATCCTTGGGCCCAGCCTGGCTATAGCTGAAGCGGCCTGGCCGTGAGAAGCAGCACTTCCCATGCGGGCCTTCCCCAAGGAGCAGGGAAGCGTTCCCGACTGGCACGGGTAATTCCTTCCACTGGCAAGGGAGAAGCAAGAGAGAGGCTCATGCTGGGAATGTCAGGAATGGCAAGAGCAGTTTGCTCGGAACCGATGAGGTGAGCCAGGGTCCTTGAATTCACAGCTCTAGGTGAGAATTTGATTAAAATTCAGGACTCTGGGGCTGGGAAGTAACAATTAGAGACACTCAGTCCCAAGGAGGTTGAAGGAGTCACTTCTTTCCTGATACTGTTGTGTAAGGACAGAGAACATCTGCATAGTGCTCTGTGCTATATTGCTTTGTCGCGTGTTTTCTCTTTAGTGAGATGGGTGTAGCTTCTGCCTGATGATTTAGTCTCAGGTTTGCCTACTGTTGCTGTCCAAATGCTACACAATAGTTCTGTTAGAAGACAATTTAACAGATGGTATAACAGTTCCCCCCTCCCCCCAAATCAGACTGGAAGGTGGTGTTTCATGTATTGTTTCATAGGTGGATTAGATATCCCTTCCTCTGGTAGAGGAATATGCATCAGAGGCAAGGCAGGAAAGGAAGCAGTAACAAAATGTGTAGCTGTGTGTCTGTTAAAGTTCTGTATCTCCAATCCTTCGCCTGTTCAGGTTTAAGCTGCTAGAAAAAGAGAATCCTCTAGTTTGTATGTGGATTTTCATGCAGCATGGCCCAACTCATAGACAGGGCCACCCATGTACTCAAGCCACAAAAAAAAAAAACCAACCTTTTCCTTCCAAAAAAGTCCACAGTAGTATAGTTTTTCACAGATCAGAATGACAGGCAGAGGAAAAGCTCTCTGCTAGATGTGGAGGTAACAATATCTGGAGGCCTGTAAATACAGTCTGGAACAGAGGCAGTGTAACCACCTAGCCTGAGCTTTGCCATTGCGGCAAAATACTGTAAGCCTAGATCATTCTCAAAAGACAATTCTTCTGAGTGGCTTCTAAGAAGCAGTTAAAAGATTGCTCTGTGTTTGTCCGATATAAATTGTTCTGGTATTTCACTCCTAATAGTATGACACATAATCCTGTCTCCTCCTTTGTTGCAAGTTAAGTGATTTTTTGCTGTCATCTTTTCTTCCTCTCCTAATTCTGCCTGAAAAGGTGAAAAAATTACAACACTACTACTTATGTATTAAAGGCTGTTATGTTCCCTGCTTTTTCATTGGCCTTGCTTATCTAGACTGGGATGATCAAGGAAGAGATTTCTCCTTGATCTGGAATTGGATCATTATGTTGTGTAGCATAATGCTAACAATGGTAACTTTTTCTTTGATAGGATAAGGGCAGTTGTTCTTAGTCAAGTAGCTAGTCTTTTTTTTTTTTTTCCAATGCCCATTAAGTTGCTTCTGAAGACAGTATGGTCTATTAGAAGAGAGATCTGTAGCCCTGGATTTTACAGCTGTTATCAGAGTGGAGAGCCATTCCAGATAAGCCCTCCTGCGGGGGTTTACACCTTTTCAGAGAAAATCAGGGTGTGTTATTGGTTACAGTATTTCAGCTGATACTGGCATATAGAAGCATCTTAAGCTGATAGAACTGTATTTAGGATTGTGCTACTGTGAGGATTCAGGTAATTCACCCAGGTCGCTACCAGTCAGGTGGTTAGAGCAGACAGCAGCTGCACTGAGGCCAGTCTAACATGTTCAAACTGAATGCAAGTGTATGGTTGAAAAAGTTCGTTCACCGTGGCTGGGAGGGTATCTGACAATTTGATCTGTGGGTTTCTGCAAAATACCAGCTTTATGTGAAAGCGTTGTTTCTCTTAAAAAGTACTCAGCAAAGGTTCAAATTTGTTTTGTGTTCAGGAATTCTACAGAAGGAAATCCTCAGGCCTATACTGTGCAGAGCTTATAAAATGAACCTTAAAGCTAGATGGCAAGACTCTGGCAAGTGTCTGCATGGCTGTTTTGAAGCTGACAAGCAGTAAAGGCAGGATCTGGAAACTGCCTTTGCACTTTCTTTGCGGCCAGAAAGAGAGAAGTTGCAGATCAGTTGGTCTCGTGCTTATCAGGAGTAGGCACCCAAGCATGGCCTGACAAGACACTGTAACAAGAAATACAAGCCTTTTAGCCCCTGTGGATCAAGCACAAGAATAGCCTTCTTTCTGGAGCGTTACCCTTATAGAAATGCTGTTATAACCTTGACAAAGACATGCGCTGCTGCAGAAGTTGCAACAGGGGTTTTCTAAAGTGGGCTGGGAAAGGCATGTTCACCTGGGATGTAACGAGCCTAACTTGTCCAAGAGCATGTCACTGAGAGGCCCAGAGCCTGTAAAACTTTTGCAACATGGGTCTGTGCAAGAGGTAGGGAGGTGTTCTTTGTGTTAAAATATGAAAACAGATAAAGAAGAGATAGGAAAGTAAAACCCAGCTGCAGGATTAGGCCTCTGTTCCTAATTATCCTAACCTTGAAAGAAGAAATTGTTAGGCTGTATGATGTAGTATAGTGCGGTTTGCAGGTCGGTTTTTTGTTTGGCTGATTGTTTTTCTGGGGCTTTGGTCTAGAAGCAGTTCCAGCAGAGTCTGTTACCGGGAGGCTGTGGTATTTACTGTGGGCTGTGAGACTGTATTTGGAGTGGAAGGGAAGGTCATGCTCAGTAGAGCCTGTTGTGGGAGGGATTGCAGAGGAGCTTGAGACACCAGGAGCTGGTCTCTGGGCCCCAGGTGCTCATGCTAGGTTGGTAATTAAGGTAAGAGTCTAGTCGCCTGAGTCTGGGGCTTGTTTCCAGAGCTTTTTTCATTTTAGAAATTCCTAGGTTTAGAAGAATAATTTTGGGTTACAGGCTTACCCTGGATGTGGAATTATACCTGAGAGAATTCAGCATGTGGCTTTATATTTAGCTGTCCTTTATCTTTAAAAGAAAGACTGTTTATGTCCGAAAAATCTCCTATTTAAATCTTGTGATTTACTTTACTGTCTTAAACAGGAAAGTCCTGCATGCCTAATAATTCTAGTGACCTTTTTCCCCATCCACCTTCTGTGAACTCATGTTGCCCCATAGCTCTCATGGTGTGACTGCCATGGAAGAGAATCGGGGAGTCAGGCTGAGAAAAGATGTGCCAATAACCAAGGAGGAAAAGTTCTATCCAAAACAAGGGGAAGAAGCCTCTTCATTTATAATATTTCATGTTTATAGACGACTTCGGGTTGTGGAGGATTTATGTGTTCAAGGTTTTAATTCTAACAAGGAAAAGTGGTCAGGCTGTGATGAGTGTTCTTAGTCTATTTTGTTTCATAAGAAACTTATGTATGTTGAAGCTGAAGCGGTTCTTTTCCCCTTCATTTAGATGATCTTTGGTGTTTCTACCCACACAAGCTCTGGTATTTTCCCAGCAGTCTCACATAAATATGAGTATCCTTTCTAGCAGCTACCATAATATGCATACTTTTCTTTAAACTTGCTGCTGTTATACATCACTTGTCTCTCATGACAGGTTCAATTTTGTTGAATCTTGCATCTGGTAGATCTTTCAAGCCTTGAAGATATCTACTAATATTTTGCAAATTATTACTAGATTATTAGCATGTAAATAATTTAGGTACATTTATACCTCACAGTGCTAATTTCTTGACTTCAGCCACTTCAAAAAAACATTTGGTTGGTTTAATCTAGGTGTACTGCAACTTTTTGTGTCTGTGTGTTCCTGCATTGTGGGGAGGGCTGAACAGGTAGCTGCTTTGGCAAAGAAGGCAGGGGATGTGTGTTTATGTATGTGTTTGTGTGTGTGAAAGCCAGTTGGTTTTCTGCTTACTACTATAAGTAAAGCAAAATGGTAGTGGTATTGGGAGGTGGGGGGGTGTCAGAGAAAAGTTTGTCATTACACTTAAGGTCCTAGCAATGCTCTTGCCTCAGTGAAGTCCCTTTAATTGCGCTTTTGGCAATTGTTGGACTTGGGAAGAAACCTCTGGCCCCGGCAGGAGCAGCACGTGGCCCCGGTGCCAGGAGCAGGCTGCGGAGCCGCCGGGGCAGTCTCAGTCCAGCGGCCGTGCATGGGGCTGATCTCGGCCACAGCTGCCCGTACCACGGGGCTGGCTCTGTTGCTGAGGCAGCGACAGAAGCATGTCACACTTTTGTGAGGAGCAGGGGTTGAAGCAAGGAGCTATGTCCAGCTGTAGTCACAAAAGAGGTGTTTGCAAAGCAGCAGGCAGAAACAACAAGGAGAAACCTGAGAGAAAAGATGGACCTCGAAAGGCTTGGTTAGAAGAAATCACGATGAGTTTAACTTCAGTGGAAAAACAGCACTGGAAGAAGGGAAGTGATTGGTTCAGTTGCTGTAAGGCACCAAGAAATGATGATTCACAGGAAAAGTTTTGTCTTTGAGAGAATTGAATAGTGCAGTAATATTCACGTGACCTCCCTTAATGACACTGTTTAATTATAAAGTAAAATGGGTTTACCTGTTGACACAAAATGGCAGCAGTACCAGATTCTCTTACACTTATCAGCACGGTGTCTGGAACTGTTTTCCTGCAACAGTTTGGTTGTCTTTACTGAAGATTTTTCACTGATGAGAAAGAACCATTTGGGAAAAGTTTGGGGATGGAATGGATAGATATATTTATTAGTGGAAGCAAAGAAGGAAACACCTAAACAACAAAAAAACCCACAGGAAAGTCAACAAACAGAATACCGTAAGTGACTGGCATGCAAACATTTGTCACAAATTGGGGCGATTCTGGTAAAAGCATCTACGCATATAACACGTGTGTACACCATACCTTTTACCTGCACAGGAAATACCTGTGCATTGAAATTTCTGGAAGCATGTACTGATATCACAACAGTTGATACTTGTGTTCTGTAGCTATGCATTTAGCAACATCCCAGCTATTAACTAGCTTTTAAGGAGGAAATACTTGGAATCCTGTCATGTTTTGACTATTGCTATTCAGCTTGGAGGTGACAGGACGCAGCCTTCTCCTTGTGTTATTAAGCTGATAATTGCTTGTCAAGGTCTCTGTCAGAGCCCATGAAAGTGCTGCCTGGCGTGTATGCAGGCCAGGTGATAAAGGTGCATATCAGGACTCTGGTTTTAAAGGAAGGTTACTGGTGTAATATCTCACAGTAAATATCATGAGGCAGGTATGGCTAGCTTTCACAAAGCTAAACTGGCATATTTTTCAGCAGAGAATGGATAACTAGAATAATCTCATCGCATCATTGAAATGTCAGGCTTGGTTTAGGGTATTGGCATGCAGCATGGGCATCACTCCCCTGTCTGCTTTCCCGCACCCCTGCTATGTTTGGTTGACTGGTATTTCAAATGTTTTGCAGTGGGTTGTCTGAAAAATCAGCAAAGGCCTTTTTTTTGAGGAATGCTGAACACCTGGACAGCTGCTGCTCAATTTCAGGTGGTGGTACCTGCAGTAGTGCCACTTGCTGGTTCTCCTGCTGTTGTTTCTGCTGCTGTGTTTCTGTCTGTCTCTGCATTTTTGGCACTGAGAATTAAACAGGATATTTCACAAAATAAACTGGATATTTGCCAAAGATGAGCGACGAACAAAGCCTAGGCCATGCTGTGTGGCACGAACAGGGACATCGGGCATGGGATGGGTACATGGGTCAAGTTAGGAGAAAGGAAGAGAGTAAGGGTCAGAGTTAATGCAAGGAAGGTTTCCCTGCCGGCAGGGACAGAGGCAAAGCCAAGAGAAAGCCCCAGCGGGGTGAGAGGCCAGGAGCGATGAAAATGGGCTTGTTGCTGCGTGCCCCAGCTGCAGCCTGGGGTGAGGAGCTTGCGGGGTGGGGGTGGGGGTGTGTGCCTGTCTCCAGCAGGCACTGGAGAGCCGGTGGGCTGTCTGACCGACCTCCCCTGCACTTCCCAGAGAGGGGAGCGGGACTCTGCCCTGGGCAAACCAGCCCTGGCTGTTCCCATTGCACAGTAGAAAGTAAGTTTGCTGTTATCTCTGTTCAAGTGATAAAGCTGAAGGTAAACCTGCATTGGAGCAGCTGAAAGGAAAGCTGAGAAGAACAACTCACAGAGCAGGCACAGTGAGAGTAGGGCTGGGGATATGTTATGGCTGGCCTGCTATTGCATATGCTTTTGTTTTCAAAGTGAATGCTTCAGCAATCGGTATAGCCTGCTGGGATTTAGGGGCATGGTCTTACAAGGGCCCTTGAGATCTCTGGAGAATAGCAAGCTGTAGGTATTTGAGTGTTGCTTAAAAGTAGAGCTGGTTAAATAGCATTGAGGAAACTTAAAAGTAACATTCTACACCTGCTGCTTTTTCACAAAATTAAAATACTGAGTTAATGGCTCTGTTGATGGCAGCAGAGTTGTGGGTGAAAATGAGAGCAAGCAGTGAGTATTCAGAGAAGATTAGGAGTTCTTGGAAATTTTAGGAATGTTAACCCATTTATTTTATTTGAAAACTCGGATTGCTCAGGGCACTGCTCTGTTAATCCAAAAGGCAGTAACAATGTGTGGGTGGAGGATGTATGGCATAAGGTGTCAAAGCAAAAAATTTGTTTCTAGAATGGCACATGTACCCTTCTAGTTCAGCCCAAAGATGACCAGGGTGGGACTGGAAATGATTTGGTTATGAAAAGAGGTTTTAAACATAAAATAATATTATTGGTAACAATTAGTGGACATAGTTTTACTCTGGGTTCTCGCTCTCTCACTTTTCTTTCATAGCAGGCTTAGAGTGGCCTTGCAGATTTGGAAGAGAAGACTGTCTGGTTTTTTCACTGTCAGTTTAGATCACCGTGATGTAATTCTGTCTAACACATGAAGAGCCGTTTGCTTGGCCTAGTAGAGATTAGGAATTAGTGCTTGTCAGTGGATATGTTGAGCCCCTGTTGCATGTGCTATGAATAGGACAAAGGGAAGGCTGCGCTTAAATAGCAAGGGGCCTATCATCACTTTTTAAAAGTGGCAGTTGGAATCAGATATTTACTTTAAAGCCTTTTCAGAGGAATTGTTGCCAAACTGAAGATTCTTTTTTTCAACTTGGAATTGGTCCTCTCCAAACAAAGCACTAGCCTCCCTGCAAGTTAAATTATTTTATTCTTTGAGGTTTTTGTTTGTCACAATAATGGTTATTTTTCTGGGTCATATTTTCAAACTGCTTATTGTAACTGAAAGATAGAAATAAAGAAAAAAAAATTACAAAATTGGACAGTGTTGTGAAGCCGTGCAATTTGGGGAACTGGAACTCTGAGGAAAACATACCAGAGCACATAAAAAGTTTATAAAAATGGAGCTGCAGCATTCTTAAGTCTTTGTTATCCAGTAAACATTAGTAACTGAGGAATCCTTAAAATCTTTCACAGGAGCTGTGAACAACCTTGTTTAGGTTTTTCTCTACAATACCTAGAATTAAAGTAGCTAAGCAAGATTTTTTTTAAAAAAGACTAAACCAAATGTTTGTTTACAGTTTCCATGCTTAAGTTGCAAATTGTTCCCTGTCCCCCTGAAAAATGTCATTTGGGGTGTCTCATTTAGTTTGCCACTTTTATCTTTTTTTTTTTTCATTTGCTGTATACATTTACCTAATTGAATCTCTGTGAAGAGATGTAGTTGTCATTTTTACAAACTGCTGCAAGCAGCAATTCTGCCCTGTAAAACATCAGCTTAAAGAGTACCTGTAAAGAGGGTCTTAGGGAGCACGGCGACAGGTTCAAGCTAAGGGATGTGGTCAGCTTTGAATTTTTGAAATATATGACAGTTAATACAAAAAAGGGGTAAGTTTAGGACTTGCAAGTCCCTTGCTTTTCCAAGCTGTGGGATGTGTAGTACATGAGAGCTTCTGGCAACATCTCTTTAAAGAGAGAGACGGAGAGAAAAATTGCCACGTGTTCATTTTATATTGCAGTGTCCAAGGGAGAAGGGAGCAAGAGATGCTGAAGACATAAACAAAAGAACTCCAACCCAGTAGCCAAAGGAGGGTGAAATGAGAGTTCTTTTTGAAGAACAGAAAGCAAACTCTGTGTGTGTTCTGCAGTGTCTCTGCAGTCCTCACTTCTTGGGTAACTGTGATATTAACAGACTTTGCTCTCAGCTAATTATTTGTGGAAGGTGGTTTTTTTCCCTTCTGCAGTGCAGGTTGAACAGAGAGCAGTGCTGCAGCAGCACTCTGAAAGCACCAGTGTGTGATGAGCACACAGTATGGCAGATACTTAAATTAAAAAGCAAGTTGAGATTGGCGTAAAGAGCCAAAATTGAAACTAAAGGTTCTGACTGCAAGTAAGAAACCTTTTTCACTGTTAGGATAGTCAGGTATTGGAATAGGTTGCCCAGGAAGTTTGTGCAGTTTTAAGGTTTTCAAGTTAATGCTTGGACTTCATGATCTCAAAGGTCTTTTCCAGCCTAAACAATTCTATGATTCTGAAACCTGACTGAAGAAAGCCCTGAATGCCCTGGTCTGACCCTGCTTCAAGCGGGATGTTGGACTAGAGATACCAGAGTCTGAGACCTCCAGCCTGTTGTCAGATGTTCTGAATTTCTGTGATTGCTTTCACTTGTGCTACTCTGTGCTATTGCCACTTTCCAGGCAATATATCAGGAGTCTTTGTTTCCAAATCTCTCTTCCCATTCTTGAGTCAGGTTAGTGTTTTCCATGACTGTGAAACTGTAAGGCAACACAGGAACAAAGTGAAATAAAGTAAGTTCCTCTGTTTAAAAAGTATTCCTCTTAAAATTGGCTCCCCCAGAACCTGAAATTTGCGTCTACTTTGACAACCTTTTCAATTCCTAAATTTGCCTATAACCATCTCAGAAATACAGGTGGGAAATTCATCTCAGTTGTTCTTGGTCTGAATGTATTACTTCTGTTTTCATCTCATTCCATTTTATCTATTCCGTTTTATCTTGGTTATTTGCAATCCTAACTTCTCCTGAAAGCCAAATAATCAGATTTCTCTCCCAGTGTAAGTGGAAGGATGGACTCTGACCTGTGGCTTCCTTTTGCTTTGCTTTTGGATTGATTTTATTAAACTGTCCATTGACTTTCTTCCTCATCTCTGAAACAGCATTTGTTTTGCCAAAGCACCTGGCATCCAAGAATCACAGCTTTCTGAACAACCTGAAATGAAATGATGAGTCCACAGAGTAAATAAAGACGGCTGTGTGTGCATAGCTGGGACAACTGAGAGAATTTTGCTGGTCAATTCACCAAATCGGCAGCAAAACTAAGAGTAGAGCTTAAGTCTCTTGACTGATTTGTCTGCATTAACCACTACATCTTGTTTTCTTGTGGTGTCCCTGTGTGAAATGTGTATCTACCCCTTACACTAGCAGCTTCTCCTTTCTCTGCAGAGGGCTTGAAGCTACGTGTTTACGCTATGACTCTGCACCAGTAAGTTTCTGCTGTTGTTCCTACCTATTTTGCTTGCCCCTTTTTATAGAGCACCCTGAGATCGTCTAGCAAGAGCAGCATACATATTTTTTGCTAGCTGATGATTGCATAATTTTATTGTCAGGGTGCCCAGGAAAGAAGTCAGTCTTTTAAACAACCATTTTGGCTTGAGAGTCCTGCTGAGGTTAGTCACCTGCTTTCAGTGTCTGGTCCGCTCTTCTGCTTGTGCAAGAGAATTGCCCTCAATAAACAATGTAAGTTTACCAGGAGAAAGGCAAGTGGTGTTGCACTCCCCTGGGACCTCTTATTTACACCACCTAGGTCCCATGTGAGACAAACACATGCAGCCGCTCAGCTTCCTTTCACCTCCCTCCCTTCTTTCACAACATGACTAAATGGTTGGCATTGAGATTAGTATATAGGCTTGGGTAGACTTTTTTTCTTTCTACCAGCAGTTCTCTAGTTGAGCATTTACAGCGGGCTTCTGAAGATGGTGGAGTTGCATGAAGTACAGCCAAGGGACAGTATTTAGCCTATGGAATCATTTTTTTCCCAGAACTGATGTGTGAATGGGGAAGAGAGGTGCCCGACTTGCACATCCCTGGAAGTTTTCTTCCTCATGGTGAATAAAGAAAATCTGGCCTCAAAGTAACTGAGACATAAGCAACGTGGACTCATGTTCAGTCATTTTTCATGATGGAACTGTTTTCATTCTCTTAGCAGAAGGATCTATATGATTTGACCCTTAACTTCAATTTAATAGAGGTTTTCCTGTAGAAATAAAACCATTTTATTGGAAGATCCCGTGGCAAGCCACAGCAATAGCTTTAGAGCTGAGAGGCATATATTGCTTGCTTTGGCTGAGAACCTCACTACTCTCCAGCATGAGTGCCCTGCCTCCTGAATCCTCTTCCACTTCTTTTTCTAGTGTGATGCGAAGTATTTCCCCACCCTTTTTCTCTTTATACTACCACTGGTGAGGGATGTGCCGAAATGGATACTTTCATGGGTAGTTCTTTGGTGGTGGTGACTTCAGTGTGTGAGATAAGGGTGCTTGTTTGTACAGTTTCAGAAATCTGGAGTTACATTTAACAGGAAATGAAGTCACAGCACACGCTTTTTGGAGCATGGTTGGGTTGCTTTCCAAATAAGGCTTGCAGTTTCTGGCAGGAAAAATAACAGATCTCTTATAACAGTAGAAAATAAGAATGGGCTAGAAGAAACCCTTTGCAGAATCCTACCTCAGCTGAGGGTGAATGTGCCGGGAAAGACTAACCTTTTTGTGGTCTTTGCTCCAGTGATTTAAGGAGCTGAAAGTTTCTTCTCCTTTCCCCAGGAGTCCTGCGGTGGTGTGATTATGGAAAGCTTCTTAACTCCTTTGCTTTCACACTGGTGAACACATGTTCCAAAACACCAAAAAACACCAAACCTGTTCTGTTTGTTTTATCTCTGTGTTTCATATTTTTGCTGGTCCCGTTTCTGTGCCCTCCCGCAGACTGCTGATATGAGCTGCCAATTTGATAAGTCGTGGAAACTATGCAGTACCCAATCTTTCACCCTTTCTGTTGCACGCTTGTGCTCTTCTTGGGAGCCTTCCTATTCAGTTGTTCTTGCAAGTCGTGAAGCCAGGCTCTGACATAATGCTGTCAAAATATTGGGATGATAGAGGGAGGAGGGGCAGGTTAGTGTTTGTCCAGGGGTTGGATACCTTCTTCTGTTTCCTTTCCCCTTAGCTACCAAAAATTCCTACACCTGGCTTACAGAGGAACCATTTTACACTCATCTCCATGACCAGCATATTTTGTTGTTAATGTGAGATTGCACTTGTGAGCAGGTAGACATAACAGGCACTTAGAAGCCCCTGCAGGCCTCTCTCTGCCTGTATCCCATTGCCTTATTGAAGAAGAGGGATGGGGTGAGACGCAGATGTTTGATGTTGTGCTGGCGGGACGAGCAGCAGGTTGAAACAGGCCTCCTAACACCCTCTAAATGTGCTTTTGTCCATGTGTGGGACACTTCTGTACTTAATGAATGCAGGAGGAAAGGTGAACTCTTCCCCTGTGGAAGATCTTCCTCTAAGGAGAACAGCCTGCGACAGGTTTCCTTCAGCAGAAATCATTTGAGGATGGCATGCAGTGAGATGCTCTAGGCCTTCCAGTTAACTTCTGGGCCTGGCAGGCTTCCCTCCCACCACTTGCAGCTACAAATAATGGAAGAGCTACAGAAACAGATGGGGAAGATTCCTCTTAAACAGTCCTGGAGAGGAAGCCACGATAAAAGCCAGAAATCCATCATGTCCTAGCAACCTCGGTGACTGCAGCAGCACTACGCAGGCTGAGCAGGAGAGGGGCATATGGTTGTCTCATAGGCAGAAGGTGGCATGTCCCCCCAGAGGGTCCCTGCTGAACCAGGTGAGGAGATGGAGCTTAGGGAGAAGGATGTTGGTGTTTTGGTAAGATATTCCTCCGGTTCCCTGGCACAAGGGATCGCAGTACTTGCTTATGTCGGAGTTAATTGGACGCAACAAAGTTAGAGCGTTGAAAGGAGGCTGCTTGCTTTGCACTGGGGAGATAAACACAAGGGAGTGAAAGCTCCAGAAAAGCCTTGTGCATCTTGAGTGAAGTTCAGAGCATTTGTCTCAAAGTCCTGAATTGCACCACCCCTCCACACTCCCTGCTGCTGCCTGGAAGCAAAGTTGTCCAAAGTCTGGAGGTGCTGTTGTTTGCCCCAGTTCCTGAAGCTCTGCTTTTGCATGGGCTGCCTCTGTCTCCATAGGCATCAGCCTGCTCGTGTGTCGCATGGGGTGCTGCTGGCATTCACAGCCCAGTTTTTGTTGGAGGAGCCTGAGCCAGCTCTTGGACCATATATGACGTGGCAGCAGTAGTTGCTGCCTTTCTGTGCGGCAGCCCTGTGCTTGGAGCAGTGTCCCTGCATCCTTGCAGAGACTGGCCAGACTTTGTGAGGAGAGGCCGGGTGGGAGGGGGGAGATGGATCATTGTGGTGCCTGGGCAGGGTGTCAACTCTTCATGACTGTTCTCCTCCTCCCTTTGACTGACTTCCCGATCTCACCCACAAGTGTATTTTTATTTCCAGTGATAAATTGTTTGTGTCAAAAAGTTCAAGTGCTTTAATGATGTCGTTCCAGCTGCAGGATTAAAAGGAAAACTGGAGAAATCTCCTATTCTTGGTTCAATAAGTAATCATAATTTTACTTCAGGCTAAATACCATCTATGTTTCCATAAATACAGCACATGAATATTTCTAAAAATTACTATGTGTAATCAAAAGCAGTTATTCCAAAGACCTCGAATTTCTGTGGTCAGAGCTCCACAAAGCAGGTTCTTGCGTTTCGTTTGCCAGGGCCTGGGAGAGAGCAAGGTGTGAATGAGAAAACCAGTCACTAAGTGCAAGTTATGAATGATGAGGAAAATTAATCCTGTGTAGGAAAATGGGCAGAGACTGAGCTAATGCAAAAATCAGTGCAAATTCCAAGTATTTTTACACTGATGCGACTCCCCCCCCTCAGTTCCTTGAGGGTGCAAGGCTAATAATTAAAAACATCTATATTGCACAAACTTTAATAAACATCCCCTCAGCAGGAGGGGAGGGTATGGTGCTTGCTGGCTCGCCTTTCCCCTCCTTCACTTTTCCCCATTTCCAAATTAGAGATTGGAATAAGAGGAGCTCTTGGGGGAGGCGGGGGTGTGATTTTTTTGTTGTTGTTGTTTTAATGTAGCTGTTACCTTGCCCCTTCTCCTGTCTGCAGCCTCAGCGGAGGGTGACCGCAGCTGTGACACCGGCTGCAGGAGGAGAACGAGCCGCCCGGGGCCGGGTTCCGGCTGTGGGACGAGACAGTGGCGGCGGGGCCGCCGCTCCCCGGGCCTGCCGGGCTTCTGGGGCTGATGGAGCTCTCGGGCGCCGCTCACGCTCGCCCACCCTGCGCGGCGCCAGTGGTTCTGGGCTCCGGGAGCGGCGGGGGATCGGCCCCGGCCGGGCGGGCGGCGCTTTCTGCCCGTCGGTGCGTTGCTGAAGGGAGGGGGCCGGGGCTTTCCCGCCGGTGTCAGCGCGGGGCGGGGAGCGGGCGGCGGCTGGGCCCCGGGGCCGCGCAGCGCTGGTGCGAGCCGCCCGCCGCCAAGCCCCGTGGGCCGGGCCGGGCCGCTGCTCCGCTGCGGGCAGGCGGCGGGGCGCCCCCGGTGGCGCGGGGCACGCGTGGCGGGCCGGCCCCGCCGGGAAGGGGCATGTCCCGCTGACGTGCGGGCCGGGGATTGGCAGCGGCCCGGCCTATATAGGTGCTGGGGCGGGCGCCGCGCCGCTCTCCCAGGAGCGCTCCGGTTCTCCAGCAGAGCGGGCGAGCGGGCACCGGCCGGAGTGAGTCACGGGAGGGGGGGCGGCCCCTCCGCCGCGGCGCCGACGTGGAGGCTGGCGGGGGGTGGGGGGGAGGGCGGCCCGTCGCGGCGCGGCCTCGCTTCCTCCCTCTGGGCGCCGACGTGTTGGCGCCACCGGGAAACTCCGGGCCAACTTCCCGCCGGCCGGCCGGGCAAAGTCCGTCGGGAGCCGCTCAGGGCAGCCGGCGGCGCGGCCTCGGCCGGTACCGGCAACAGCTGTCGGGCAGCGCTTGCTTGCGGCGCCGTCCCGTAGCCGCGCTGCTGGGCCCTGCGCCTGCGTGGGGAGGGGGCGGCCCGGCCCGGGACGCGGCGTGGCTCTCTCGCCGGGCGGAGAGGGCTAGCGGCGCGGGGCAGGGCGGCCCGGCCGCTCGGAGGGTTTGCGCCCGACACGAGCCAAAACGGCCGGCGCGGGCGTTTGTCCGGCACCCGATCATCCCTCGCAGCGCCGCAGGCGGGGCAGCCTTCCCCCGGGTGGCGGCGGCCGGGCGGCCCGCTCCCGTCGTGGCTAGAGGGGGCTAGCGCCTCGGCCCTGCTCCCTGGGCCCCCGGGAACGTGCTTACGCGGACGCGGAGGTGGGGGGACCCAGGCCGTGCCTGCCCAGCCCTGCGCCCGCCTCGCTGCCGGCGCAGAGCCGTGCTCGGGGGCTGTCACCTGGACCCCCGCGGGAGCATCTTCCCTCCGCTTAGCCTGATGCGGCCCCCCCGGCCTGCACCCCGGAGGGCCGCGCCGGGCCAGGGCTGCCACTGCCCCGCGGCTGCCGCCGGCCCCGGTGCCACCCGGGGGATGCGTCGGTGTGCGCCCCCTCCCCCCCGCCCCGGCTCGGCCCGCGCGGGGGGCGCGGGTGACAGCGGGGCCCGGCCGAGCTCTTTAAGGGCGCCGCCCCGCCCCGCCGCGCCGCCCCGCCCCCGGTGCCGGCAAGTGCTGAGGTGGCGCTGGCGGCGCCGCCCGGCCTGGCCTGGCCTGGCCTGGGCCGTGGAGGCCGGTGCTCCCTCGCCCCGCCCCGCCTCGCCTCGGCCTGGCGTCCTGGGCCAGGCCCTAGCGGGCCGCGGGCGCTGCCGCACGCCGGAGGCGCTCCCCGAGGCTGCTGCCCCTGGAGTGCGCGGCCCCCCTGCCCCGGGCCCGGTGGGAGGTAGCGGCAGAGCTCGGCACAGCCCGGGAGCTGGCGGGCCGTGGCGGTAGTGGACGAGTAAACGCAGGGCTCGGCCCGGTGTGCGTCTGGCTGCGTGCGGGGCACCGGCCGCTTCGGGAGCCGGTGCGGAGGGGCGGGCTCGGCCCTGCCCCGTTGCCGCCTGCGCCACCCCGGCCACGGGGCCCGGGCCCTCGGGCTCCGGGAGAGCCCAGTCTTCAGAAAGCAAGTTGGCCCCTGGCCTGCCAAGGGGTCGCCTACACTGCACAAGGGCCTGGCGGCAGAAGGCGGCTGCCACAGCCAGCCCAGCCCTGCTGCTGCCTGCCATCCTAGCTGCGTCTGGCTGCAGCTGACTCGATTAGAAAAATGCTAATATTTTTATTATATATAGTTTAGATAACACACAACTGACGTTTCTGTCCACAAGTACTGATTGTGTTGGCAATGTAACTCATGGCTCTGCTTTAGTTTCTCTTTGTACAAATATTTCCCGGGTGGTTAGGTCTGGCCCTTGCTGGAGGTTATTTTTAGGATGATTTCGTTCTCTTTAAGCGCGCCCCAGACTTCTGAAACTTCTTGTGGCACACAAAACCAGCACTATATACGGTGTATAAACTAGGCAGTTTAAAACCTGTTGACCCAGTCAGCCACACGCTGGCATGACGTAGCTGTAACCTTAGTTTCAAAACCTAAAGTGGGAAGTTGGGGATGTGTAGGCTCCATATGTGATGCCTGGGCTGCTGGTTTTGATGTTACATTTGAAATGCCGTTCCGATGGCCACCTCCGATTTTGGCCAGAGATGAATTCCTGAGGCCTACAATAAATATACCAGATGTTTGAGGTTACTGGAGATGAAGAGCATTTGTTCTTAGCTTGCTGTATGGGTGATGAAGCAGAAATTCATTTGCTGCCCTTAGATTTCTCTTTGAATGTCTAGCTGTTCTCCGAGGTGGAGGCTACAGGGAAGAAAGATCTCTGCAGCAGGTGTGAACACAGTGAAACCAGCAGCTGTGCCTTGAGGTTGTGGCACTCTGGCAGGAGCTATATTGGGTGTCACTTGCTGACTTGTCATCCTTACCCTCCTCCTCTAAGGAGCAGAGCACATGCAAGATGAGCCAGGTGGTGCTTTCCTGAGAAATGAGAGTTATGAGCACATCCATGCATGCTGTTAGCAAGGCTTTAGCCAGACTTCATCAGCTGCTTGCAATGTCTAGGATGCTTCTTGCTCCTGCCCTCGTTCCTGTCTGCAGCTTGCAGTGGGGTGGTGGCACCTCAGTAGTGACCCAGTGGGCTGGAGGAGCCAAGACTGAGTCTGCAGGCCTTGCTGGAATACCCTGGGGCAGGTGCGTTACTGTGCTTTCCTTGGTTCTGCGTTGCACCTTGGGGTAACCACCACTAGTGAGGAGAACTCGGGTACTTCTCTGAGATCAGATTCTGAGCCACCCTTTGCTATATACCAGCAAACGTCTTGCAGAGCCTCTTGACGCTGCAGCAGCTGTGCTTCAAACAGCATGGTGGGCTGGCTGGCTGGCCTGGTAGCTGCTACCTCATTGTGGCAGATCATTACAGGATTAATTGCAGCATTAGCTCTGTTGCTTCGATAGCGCAGGTGGTGTTACCTTGTGCCTGATAAGAGACATGTTGAAGTAGGGGAAAATACTTCACCCTTCACTGAGGTGGAGATCAGGCCTGTGTGGCCCTGTTGCATTACTGCTGTCCTTGTTCTTCCCTCCATTCCTTCTGCTGCTGTCACCTTCCTGTACTGTGTCACAATGTAAGCGTGATGTAGGACACCGCATCAATGATGCTGTGGTTTTGGGAGCCTTTTCTGGTGCACTTGGAGGTCAGAAATGGCAACTGTCAGTTTACTGAAAAGTGTCAGAGTTTGCTGTTCAGAAGAAGGTCTGAGCAGCACTTGCAGGGTTTGTGCGGGAGAGGGCTGCTGGTGACATGAGCTGTCAGAAGCACTGACTGGATTTTAGAAGAGTGCGAGACCTGCCAGAGCATGTGTAACTGCTGGGGGGGACTCCAGGTGTGGGGAAGTGTTGTACATCTGGAAGAGTGTATACTGTACCAGCTTTTACACTTTTAGTTATATTCCTAAGTACTTTTTCAGTAGATCTGCAAATCCGGATACAGGAGATTTAAAGCTCCCACCAACAGCGATGTTTTTTCCCTGGTTCCGTCTTGTTGTATGCATTTAAAATTGCCCATGTAAACCACCATGGGCTTTGTTCTTCTGACTTGCAGACTTAGGTCTGGAGACAGTTCAGTGTCTGGTGCATGATCTTACTACAATAAAAAATGAAGAGGTGGACTGACCAGCAGCTGTGTGTGGATAGCCCTAGTGTTTGCCTTAGTTTGTGAGGATGTCTGTGTTGATTCACCCAAGCTCCACTAAACTACATTCCTAACTTCTGACTGATGGCAGTGTTGCTGGCAGGTTTTCAGGTTGTTAGTCTCCTCTGACTAGATGTTGATGCTCTTGCTTGCAACCCTGAAATTTCATGTCTGTCTTGCACATCTGTTATTAATTGACTGTATTTTTGCCTGATACTGGATGGCTGCTCTTGTCGCTGGTGTGATGAAAGAGTAGCTACTCCAGGTTTCCTGCTGGTGAGGTTGAAATAGATAGGGGTGGTGTTGCCTGTAGCTCTAGTAAAACATGACAGGTAAAGTGTGGTGAGATATGACTCAGTGTGAGAATGTTTTGGATAGGGTGCAAGTTGGAAACACAGTATAGGTGGTACTCTTTTGAAAGGTACAGTAAGAGGGGTGTCATGTTTTCCTGTTGTCTTGGAGCAGTCACTTTTTTTTTTTCTTTCCTATAAAGCAAAAGCTGGCAGGCTGACAAACGGGCAGCTTACAGGACGGACTCTCTGGCTACTGACCATTTAGCTGGTAAGTTCTTATTTTGGGAGAGTCAAAGATCTTGCTGTTGCTGAGCTTGCTTGTCACAGGGGCTTTCTGAGTGTATCCCTAAGTCAGTGGGAGTTCAGGCACCTAAATAAGTTTTTCAGGAAGAGGCAGCATCCTGGGCCCTTTTTTGTTTTCTCTCCAGGGTTACACAATGGTCTTGCACTGACTGCGTGTACCTTCGGATACTCGTCTTAAAATTGCACACCATTAATAATTGATAGATTAATTAGAGTATGCTTTAACAGCTTCTGGTGTCCCCCTTTCCAACAGCCACCTTAGACTGCACATCCTCTGCCTTCTTAATGAGGAGCTTTGGTTTTGATGCCCACTGTGCTATGAGGAAAAATCCCCCTGAGTTTCTGTCTGGTTCAGCAAGAGAACAGGGCACTGTAGGTGCTTTTCAAGAGGCCAACTGGAAAAGTGCTCAGTAAACACATAATTTGTCTTCCTGGAGTGACTTGTGTGCATCTTGAGTGGTGCTGGTAATAGTGTTGCCTCCTCTGTCTCTTCCAGTGGCATACCCGGATTGTGTGTGGGTGGGAAGTCGACGATGAGCTCCGTGGCAGTTTTGACCCAGGAGAGCTTTGCCGAACACCGCAGTGGCCTGACTCAGCAGCAGGTGAAAGGTGAGGAGACACAGTTGGGTTCCTGTGATGCGCAGGCAAGGTTCCTTGCTGTTAGCTAAGCTCGCTCCATGCCTCCGGCTCCCCCTAAGTGTCCAGGCATGGCGTTCACCATTCCTAGACTGGTGGCCTGCCAGACACTGGCTTTCCACCAACAGGAGCACATCAGTGGTGCTGCACAGTGCAGGGCCAGGCGGAGGCAAGCGTCAGATCTTCACAGAGCTCTGGCTAGCGATGCTGTCAGCCATGGGGCAGGGCATGTGCAAGCATGGGTCATTGGGCCGCAAGAGAGCCTCATGGGATCAGTGTGCTGGATTGTCACTTCCTCCTTTGCTCAGCCAGGTGCTGGGGAAAGTCAGTATAACTGTATTAACTGACTCACTGATGGGTTTCGGCACCCATTCTCCAGCTGCGAGCTGGCCCGCTTGGCACAGCCCAGTGCACAGCTGAGTCGAACATAAGGTACAGGCTTTCCCTGGACTCTGCCCCAACTAGAGTGCTTCTGCTTCTCTCTGCCTTCTTCCTGGGCATATGTCTGTCTTGTCCCCTTCTGACCTACAGCCTTGCTCTGTTCCTTTTGATTTCTTTCTGCTCGGCCTGTTCTCCCCTGATTAAGCTCCTCTCAACAAAGCTGGCGATAATGTGCTGTGTTTGCTGCCACCATTCACTTGCACGTTTGCTTCCTGCATCCACAGTGCCAGCTCAGACAAGGCTGGTTGTTCATGGCACCTACTGCAATCTGTGCTGTGCTGGGGTCAGTTGTGCTCCAGACTTGGCTGCTCCACAAGCATAACTGTAATAGGATTAATAGTAGTGGACAAGTCATTTGTTGTCCTTTGTTAATGATGCCTAAATAGAGTTGCACTGCCTACAAATAGGGGCATTTCTGTGGGGAGAGCATCTCAATTGCCTTGTTTGCTTCACCCCAGTAACAGCTTTAAACTCTGAAGAAGAGAATGATCCTCCAACCTACAAGGAAGCCTTCCCTCCGCTCCCTGAAAAAGCCCCATGTTTGGAAGCTGCCCAGGAACCTGCTGGGCCCTGGAGCAAAATCCGACCAATAAAGGCTTCTGTCATCACTCAGGTTGGTGGAAGTGGGTGTCTTATATCCCTCCTTTTCATCCCTCCCCAAAGTAGGTAAAGTGAAGCTTTCCCTGGAGTATGAAATCCCTTAGCGTGTCAGATTAACTGCGTCTTTGCTGTACTTTGCCCTGGGGCACAAGGAAGACTGCAGCTGAATGCTAGGACTGCTCTGCAGGGGAGGGATGTGTTGAAAAACTGTCCAGAAAAAGCTCTGCATCCCTGTTGCACAGATAGCTGGAACAGGCCTGAAGGGAGGACTGCAAAATGCAAGGAGTGAGTGCTAATCCCTTAGAGTATTCCCCCGCCCCCCCACCCCAGCACGTTCTTTAGGAAGGCACTCAGTTTGGGACAGACTACCTGCTGCAGTGCCCTCGTACTTTCCTTAGTTGCAGCTGGTGCCTCCACTGGAAAGGCTGATGGGTCACATGAATCTGGGAACTTAGTACGCCAGTGAAGTCCTCCTGTATGGCAATAAGAGAGGGAGGCACTGACAATCAAAAGCACACTGACACCTTGCTGTGCCCTGCTTTTGTCTGTCCCGTGGCTGAGCAGGTGTTCCATGTGCCGCTGGAGGAGAGGAAGTACAAGGACATGAATCAGTTTGGAGAAGGCGAGCAGGCCAAGATCTGCCTTGACATCATGCAGAAGACAGGAGCTCACCTGGAGCTGTCTCTCGCGAAGGACCAGGGCCTTTCGATCATGGTCTCTGGCAAGCTGGAAGCAGTCATGAAGGCTCGGAAGGAGATTGTCGCTCGACTGCAGACTCAGGTGAGGGCATCTAACTGTTTCTGCCTTCATCTTTGCTCTTCTCCAAGACTCGCAAATGCTTTGAGACCCTTGGGCATGTGTGCTTGTAAGCCAAAGAGGTACGTTATTACATGACTAACTCAGCTTTGCCATATATTTTCAAAGCACACAATTGGCAATTTGGAATGGAAATGAGGCTTAAAATAGGGTTCCAAGGTAATTACAGGCCGTGGTGTTGCATGAAGCGTGGAGTCTGCAATCTCTGGAACACTTGAATTGCAAACAGTGGCTTTGTACTGAGGTGCTGGTGCTGGAGGGGGTGCAGGAGCCTCACACACAAAGCTAGTAGTGTGTGAGAACGGGACTGTGCTTTTCCTGAAGTCCTTCAGAGGAGAATGTGGAAGGCTGGGAGAAAGAAAAGTAGAGAAAAGGAAGTCCTGCCAAAAGCCAAAAGCTTTGGGTCAGGGTTCTGCATTGTGTAACTCAAGCCACACTGGTAAGGAGCCACAAACCTGTTGTTTAAGTTGCTTCAGTCCTCTAGGTTTTGATCTCTTACCTTAAGATTCTTGAGCTCATAATCAGGGTGGTAGCTCTTGTTAGGATGTATCGCAGCCAGGTGTTACAGTGTGTTTTAAAGTATAATGTCAAAGGTAGTTAATGCGATGTTAATACCATGTCTGCTTAGTGCTGTTCAGCCCCTGTGTCATACCCTGCCAGAGGAAAGAGAAAGGAACAAAACTACATAATGTGCATCTGAAAAAACAGTTCAGGTCGTACCACCACAGATCCATGAGCCACTGTTCTCAAATATACCTCCTACTGCCCTGGCCCCAGGTCTGGAAGGTGTGTCTGTATTCCAGCTTCTCTGAGGCTTGGCTGGCTCCAGTACAGGTACACAGAGCTGAAAAGTCACACCACGTGATCTTTTATTTTTTCTATTATAGCTTAATTTGTAATTGCCTGAT
Organism: Falco punctatus; assembly: GCF_963210335.1. Taxonomy (NCBI): domain Eukaryota; kingdom Metazoa; phylum Chordata; class Aves; order Falconiformes; family Falconidae; genus Falco; species Falco punctatus. Next base: position 29,485,062 of record NC_137593.1, read on the forward strand.
TGCTATTAGTAGTTACATAATCACAGGAATCAAGAGCACGATAGCAGTCGTCAGCTACCAGACCTGTAAAAACTCAGTGAGAAGGGAAGAAGTCAGGAACCCCTTTTATAGACCAGCCCTTTAATAGTAGATTGAGAGAAGCTCTTGGGACCCCTTTTCCATGTGGGGCCTTCTAGAAGCAGTCCCAGGAGCAGCATGTGCTACACTGAAGACACCTTACCACTAAGTAGCGGTAAGCATCTTCTAGCTGCCTGCCTCCTGGAGTAGGTTTCTGGTGTTGAATTTCTGTTTCCTAGGAGTCATACTGCATGTCTTGTTCTCTGTAGCCTTGGCAGCAGATGTCAGAGTTCAGATAAACTCCACCTGTGAGCTGTCATCTCAGTTGCTGTCTGGTGTACTGATGCAGTGTCTTACACTGGAGGAGAGGCACCTCCTCATCTGTATCTAAAGGCCTTTGCTAATTCAGAGTGCTACTCCTGCGCAAATAGAAGGGTTTTGAGGGAAAGGTGGGGTTTATACCCCTGGTATATAGGCACTGTAGATCAACTGGTACAGTGTCAGCCCTCAAAAATGTGCTGGGAAGGCGTTGTGTTTGCTCCTCAGTAGTACCACTGAGCAGCATCTAACTTGCTTTCCCTGGCTCTGTTCCTGTGGATCTGCCAGTGCAGGCAAGGCTTTTCACAGATGCTTCGTTCTCGTGTTGCAGGCTTCAGCGACAGTTGCCATCCCCAAGGAGCACCACCGTTTTGTCATTGGAAAGAATGGTGAGAAGCTGCAGGACCTGGAGCTCAAAACTGCAACTAAAATCCAGATCCCCCGCCCAGATGACCCCAGCAACCAGATCAAGATCACCGGCACTAAAGAAGGGATTGAGAAGGCCCGGCACGAGATCCTGCTTATCTCCGCTGAGCAGGTACCTCAGAACAGTGATCTCTCTCATGGCATTAGCTGGTCAGCTATTTTGCTTCCCCATGGTATAGTCGAAGTTTGTAGCCACCATGGCTACAGTCAGTGGCTAATGTTAGTCTGAATGGAGACTTATACTGTGCCACTGGCTGTATGAGCACCACTGCCAGGTCCTGCAACTTCTTGTGCTGCGTTTTGTCCATCTCTGAAGTCAAAACAAGCATTTGATAGTTGAAGTGAAGCGTCTTAGGTGCCAGCTGAGATAAGGCAGGAAATCACAGGGGTGAATATCGTAAATAAGGAGCAGCAGCAGCAACCGTATTTGTAGACTGAAAGAGGTGGAGATCTACAAGCCCACAAACTGAGAAGGTTGCTTGGGCCAGAGTGTCAGGCAGGACAGCCCTGGGAACTTAGCTGTGCCTGGCAGAGACTGTAATATAGAGGGCAGTTCCCACCAAGGTCTGTTGTGGGCTCTTCCAGGATAAGCGTGCTGTGGAGCGGCTGGACGTGGAGAAAGTGTACCACCCTTTCATTGCTGGCCCTTACAACAAGCTGGTGAGTGAGCTCATGCAGGACACAGGGACGCGCATCAACATTCCTCCACCCAGCGTCAACAAGACAGAGATAGTCTTCACAGGAGAAAAGGAGCAGCTAGCCCAGGCTGTGGCTCGAGTTAAGAAGATCTATGAAGAGAAGGTACGGATGGTCCATAAAGCTTCCCACCTTCCCCTGGCACCTGCTCCTAGGCACTCTTCCCTTCTTGTTCTACTTTTGTGCATCCCTCTGTTGCATCTGGCTCAGCAGCCCTTGCAGTACATGACCCTGAATCTTACCATTTCCTCACTCAGCAGAGTGGGAGCTGGGGTAATACTATCAGGGAGGTGACAGATTTCTCGCTTTTCTGTATCGTGGGAGTTAGCAGGCCACCAAGAGCTCCCCTGGCTCTTGCTCACACCGGTGCTACTAAGGAAGGATAGAAGTGTGACATCTACAGTGGTGGCCAGCTGACAGTATCAAAGTTGCTACATAAGTAGAAGTTGCTGAAGAGTGAATGTCACTCCAGTTTATTTCCCACAGCCAATGTTGCTGTGAATATCCTTGTTGTGGGTTGTTGGGCTGTTTTTCCTTGTGGAAAATATATTTCCTTTCCTGTTTTTCCCTATAGAAAAAGAAGACTACTACCATTGCAGTGGAGGTGAAGAAGTCCCAGCACAAGTATGTCATCGGCCCCAAGGGGAATTCCCTGCAGGAGATCTTGGAGAAGACTGGAGTCTCTGTCGAGATCCCACCCACTGACAGTAGCTCGGAGACGGTGATACTGCGAGGCGAGCCTGAAAAACTTGGGCAAGCATTGACTGAAGTCTATGCAAAGGTACTGACAAAATGGGCTAGGCCTTCTTTGAAGGTCCCATGAAGATACATTTGTGAGCACTGACAGGTGTAGTGGGGGTGGACTCTCTTGGGCCGTTAGAGGTGCAGTTTAGAAGTCAATACCGGAGGTGCAGCATGGGAATTGGAACGGAATTGTTGTGAAGGCCTCTTCCAGTTTGTCCATCAAACAGCTGCTCTGTTTTTCTGTCTCTCAGGCCAACAGTTTTACCGTCTCCTCGGTCTCTGCCCCCTCTTGGCTTCATCGTTTCATTATTGGAAAGAAAGGACAGAACCTGGCCAAAATAACTCAGCAGATGCCAAAGGTATGGATGAGCTGGTTAGCTTAGCACCTCCAGTGTAGAAAATGGTTTAGTCCAGATCACTCGTCACGGAAGAGAGATATATTCTAGCGTGGGTAAAACCAGGGGCAAATGACACAGGTCTTCGCTATTAAAAGGAAACCTCTTCTTTACTGCTGCAAACACTGCTCATCCTATGTTATTGTCATGGTTGAGCCCTTCCAAGGAAGCTTTATGTGGTGCTGTTTTGAGAACTGATGTAGTAGGATACCTGGAAATGCTGGCTGCAACAAGGCTTCTCCCTGGTGAGTTAGATGGTATCTAGATAAAGGCTAGATGAGTAACTTCTCCAAAGCCCTTGCAGACTCCGGGACAGCACCAGAGCCTTGGGCTCTAGGCACTGCCATATGGCCAAAATTGTTAAGTTACTGACTTCTAAAATTGCGGGAATTTTGTTTGTACTTTTTGGGAAGGAGCGCGTCTCTTAGTGGCAGGGATCGATGGCGTAGGCCTGACCGACAGCATTGGCCTGGCTTGGATCTTGGAAAATTCTTAAGAGATTCATTGTCTTTCATCTCAAGGTTCACATTGAATTCACTGAAGGAGAGGATAAAATCACTTTGGAAGGACCTACAGAGGATGTGAATGTGGCTCAGGAACAGATTGAAGTCATGGTCAAGGATCTGGTGAGTTGGTATTACTAGTTCCAGTAAGAAACTGGGGGAAGAAGGGGCAACAGAGCAGAGATGATGAGGTGTTTATCACATCCATATGATGTCTTGACATGCTTAATAGAACTTGCAGAAGACAAATTGTGTGGCAGGTGGATGACACCTCTTGGTTATGAAACTCATCCATAGCATTCTTAAAAAATGAGCAGCTGGTCTTAAATTTTTTGATACAGAGAAGGAAGGATTCTCCTTGTTATAGCTGGAGAGGCATATAAATCAGTCTTTTAAATGTTTCATGAGCATAATGCTCTCTTCTCAAACCAGAGGAATGCTTGTGCTCTGCTTAATAGCAGGAGAAGTGCTTGTAGCTGACTGCTGGTGAGTCATACTGGCAGTAGGCAGTTACTTAGGGCACGAGACAGAAGCTGTGGCCTACCCTACCTGGCCCTATACAATTCTTTTTAGATCAACCGGATGGATTACGCAGAAATCAACGTTGACCACAAATTCCACCGACACCTCATTGGCAAGAATGGAGCTAACAGTAAGTGGAGTGCCTTTCTAGTCCTTCCCATGCTCAGACTCTCCATGTTTAGTAGATCGTATCGGGGGCTCTGTAGCTCACCCAGTGTGCTGTCTCCATCACATTTCCTCTGCTTTTCTGGAGTGGTGGTGGTACAAGGAGATAAACGGGCAGTGAGGCCTTGCGATGGCTTTAATGTGTGAAAGTATCTTGGGAGCTTGAACAGTAGCGGAATTACTTTGACGTGTCCTGGAGGAAATGTTTTGAATTTTTTTTTTTATTATAATTATTTTGAAGTTGCTCTGTGTGGATTACATTTTAGCAGCCAGTTGTGGGTGGTGGAAATCTGCTTGGTGAGCTTCTCCCCAGAAAAGAATTTGGGATAGAAATGAATGATTATCTTCTGCTCTAAATGTGATACTGTTTGGGGAAGAAACATGCCTCGCTCTGACAAGTGAACAATTGGCTCTGTAGATGCCACAGTATTTACTTGTACAGGTTCTTGTGTGGCACAGATCTGCTCTCGCTGAACTCCAGGGTGAAGAGGCAATTTCCCCTGTCTCAACCCTACCCCACTGAGCCCTCCTCAGAGGCAGGTTTACTTCTTAAAACAGCCTCTAAGCAGTGATAATCAAGGTGCCTTGCTTCCAAGTCTTTGCCTGGCAGACTGCGTCATCACAGTCCTTGCCTTGAAGTTAACAGGATTAAGGACCTCTACAAGGTGTCTGTGCGCATTCCCCCGGACAATGAGAAGAGCAACCTGATCAGAATTGAAGGAGACCCACAGGGGGTCCAACAGGCCAAGAAAGAGCTGCTGGAACTCGCTTCCCGTATGGTAAGTGAGTAGGATGTGATGTTTGGGAGACTGCAGGGTTTGGGCTCTCGTGTTCCCTTGTAACCTTCTGGTGCGGGTGTGCGCCCCTTGCCCACCGAGCACTTGGGTCTCATGACAAGTGCAAGTTCCTCTTCGCAAACGTCTTCCTCTATTCCCTTGGGTAGCCCTTCTCTGTCAACCTAGAGTGAATGTTGTCTAGAGAAAAGAGGGACGGTGCTGGCAAGTAAACTGTCAGGCAGCAAACTGGTAATTAAAAGTATATGGCTCTCCTGCTGAACACTCAGTGTGAGCTCTGTTCTCATCAGGAAAATGAACGCACCAAGGACCTAATCATTGAGCAGAAATTCCACCGGACCATCATTGGACAGAAGGGTGAGCGGATCCGGGAAATCCGGGAGAAATTCCCAGAGGTAAGGCTTTTTAGGAATCCAGAGGGGTTATTTCCTACATGGTTAGTAGGCCTGTCGTCACTGAAGTCGTAACTTTAGTGGCTCTGTAGCTCAGAGAAGTGTCTGAGATGATAGTTCTTTTAGCTAGAGGCCGCTAACACCGTTACCCTTTTCTGAATGGGAAAAGGGGATGTGTAGGATCCCCCCAACCTTTGCATGTGTCTGACACAAGGGTTCTTGCATTTGCTTGAGTTGACTATAAGTGACCACGCCTGCAGGTTATCATCAACTTCCCAGACCCTGCACACAAGAGTGACATCGTCCAACTTAGAGGTCCCAAAAATGAGGTGGAGAAGTGCACCAAGTACATGCAAAAGATGGTGGCAGACCTGGTAAGGAGGTCTTCTGTCTGCTGTTCCCTCCTACATGCCTGGATAACCTTGGGGCAAAGCAGAGCTCTACTGGCTTGGGTAGAGCTAAAACACCTCAAGAGGGAGGGAGCTGTCGACGCTGTTTTGGCTGAATAGAGGCAGGGGGGTAGTACCTGTTATTGAAGGCTATAGGGGAATGTACTTGCCTTTGTTTATTCTTACAAGTCTCTCATATAGAGAGCTTCCTTGGGTCTGAGCCTGTTGTCAGAAGCTTGTTTATCAGAGTTCCTGAGATCAGGCCTCACTTCCACGACAGCGTAAACTTCAGTTCTCTCTTCCTTTCTCCCTTAGGTTGAAAACAGCTTTTCTATTTCTGTCCCCATCTTCAAACAGTTCCACAAGAACATCATAGGGAAAGGAGGTGCCAACATCAAGAAGGTGAGATATTTTTCCTATCTCAAGTGCTTATGATGATCACTGCCTGCAGCAAAATGCCACTGGATGCTCTCTTCTGCTCATTGGTGATGTCAAATATAGCCTGCAAGGGCTTTTTTCTGACATGGGACACTTCTGAGATGATTTTTTTTTCCTTTGTGGCAGATTCGTGAAGAAAGCAACACCAAAATTGATCTCCCAGCAGAGAACAGCAACTCAGAGACTATTGTTATCACAGGCAAGAGAGCAAACTGTGAGGCTGCTCGCCACAGGATTCTTGCCATCCAGAAGGAGCTGGTAAGTGAAGCAACTGGCCTTTTGCTGTTGAGGGACCGGAAAATGTTGCTAGAAGACAGAGATACAGACATGGTTGTAATGGGTGAGGGCAGGGAGGAGACAAATGTGTCAGTCTGTTCTTGACTCATAAACCTAAGTTTGTGGCTGATCCTGTCAGGAGTAGCCAGTCTAAAACCCCTCTGGTCAGGCATTTCTTCCAGATCTATAAAGCTCCTAGCAAGGTGGGAGTTAGAGGGTAAGCAGAGTTGGGTGCAAACACATTTCTGCAGCTTGACTCAAGAGGCTGGTACTGTCCTGTCTTAGGCCAACATCACAGAGGTGGAGGTCTCTATTCCTTCCAAACTGCACAATTCCCTCATTGGTGCCAAAGGCCGCTTCATCCGTTCCATCATGGAGGAGTGTGGTGGAGTCCACATCCACTTCCCCACCGAGGGCTCTGGCAGTGACACTGTGACCATCAGGGGCCCAGCACAGGATGTGGAGAAAGCCAAGAAACAGCTGCTGCATCTGGCAGAGGAGAAGGTGAGACTTGTCTCATAGGGGAAGGAGCAGATTGTTTGGGCTAGCTGTTTTTTTGGGGGTGTTGAAGTGTTTCCCCCTGCCTCTGGCAGGGGACAACCTAATCCTCTTTCAAGGGATTTGAGTACAGTTTGGATGATGAAAAAACTATGCTTCCATCCTTGTGAAAATTAGTTCTTCCCCCATGTGTAAAACTGGCTGTAATGCTTCTCTGCCCAGGCTGGAGACATACTCAAAGAGTTAAGGCTCCCTGCTCCTGCGGTGTGAATGCTGTTGGGTATCCACAGTTCTCCAAAACAGCCTACTCTGCATGTCTCCTTTACTTTTTTCTTGATCTCTGAATTCCAGCTCCAGTTCTTCCATTTCACTGCATATATCCAGGTTTGAGAACGTTGGGTGACCAAACCTTGCCCTGAGTTGTGACTGATTGGTTATTTTAACAGCGAGAAAAAACCCTTTCTAATATCAGCATGTCAACATGTTCTCCTGATCAGTTGGTTGCCTCTGCTGCCTGGCTTGCAGCAGTTGGTTAGCAAATGGTTATGCTGCCTTGTGTGAGTGTCAGACCCTTCTATTTTCGGCTCATATTCTCACCATTTGTGCTGCATGTAGAGTTGTCTTTTCAGCCCTGAGAACATCTTTGGGTAACATTTTTAATTTAAGACATTGTAAACCTTTTTGACTTTGACAGCGCGCTGCATCTACTTTGTTCTTGCAGTGCTGTGTATGTGGGTGCAGGTAACATAACTCCATGCTTACTATGGATGCTGATCTGTACTTTCTACATATTGACATGTTTCATGGGTATCTGACTCCTTTCAGCAAACAAAGAGTTACACTGTGGACCTTCGTGCGAAGCCAGAGTACCACAAATTCCTTATTGGTAAGGGTGGTGGCAACATCCGTAAGGTGCGTGACAACACTGGGGCCCGCATCATCTTCCCAACCTCTGAGGACAAAGATCAGGAGCTGATTACTATCATGGGAACGGAGGAGGCTGTCAAAGAGGCACAGAAGGAGTTGGAGGCCCTCATCAAGAACCTGGTATGAACTATTTTTTCTACTTCCTTGCCTATCATGGTAGCAAGATGTAACGAGTCAGTGTGAAAGACCTGCTTGCCCTAAAACCATCTGCTGCCCTTCATGGTAGCTCAGGAAGATCCTCCTTGCTGTTACTTGTTGGGGTAAGGTTGTAAACTGATTGTGGTTGAGTGCAGCAAACTTGTGCTTATCACCAGGACAGGCAGGGTTGACTGGCTGTCATCTGTTGGCAGGATAATGTGGTTGAAGACTCCATGGTGGTTGACCCCAAGCACCACCGCCACTTTGTCATCCGGAGAGGGCAAGTTCTGCGTGAGATTGCAGATGAGTATGGTGGTGTGATGGTCAGCTTCCCACGCTCTGGCACCCAGAGCGACAAAGTCACTCTCAAAGGAGCCAAGGACTGTGTGGAGGCAGCCAAGAAACGCATTCAGGAGATCATCGAGGACCTGGTACGTTGCAGGAAAAGTCTCTTCTATACTTAGTTGATTCAGCAGTGCCCTCCTTGAATCTGCTGTAGAGCCAAGCGTCATGTGAACAAGTCTCACAGTAGTTCTGGGATTTGAAGCTTGGCTATCAACATACAGGGTCTGCAGATGTTAGATCCCAGCCTGACGAATGGCAGCTGACTCCAGAATGGCAATACTGTATGAATGAATTGCCTCCTCTGACCGTCATCTTAGTTTTTAGGAGTGGAAACAGGAGACCCTTCCTTGATGTACTTCTAGGTATTAAAAGACTGAAGCCTTCTTGTGCCTTTTTGTGGCCTTTGGTAGTGGTTGCTCTCTGGGGTTTCCTGTGCTGTTAGTATTGACTTTTGGAAGCAGCCAGCTGTTAAACCTGTTCTCTTCCCTTCCTTCCTTCCTTTATCTTTTTCCTTTCTTCTAATGCTTCCTCCCCTTCGGGGCAATAGAGAGCTTGAGCTGTGGTCTCAGAAGCCTTCAATATCATGGGCTGGAAGCAGCCTTCATTAAGAAATCCTCTGCTAACTTTTCTGAGAGAAGAAAGAACCTAGGAAACTTTCAGTTCTTCCCCTGCCAGCAGCTGTTATCTTTTCTAACTCCTCTCTATGTCCATTACGGATTTCACCATGCACGAGCATCCTGTTCTCTGGTGTGAAAGAGGCTGTGTCACAGTAAAACAACTCTCCTTTCTCATAGGAAGCTCAAGTGACAATCGAGTGCACCATCCCACAAAAGTTCCACCGCTCCATTATGGGCCCCAAAGGATCCCGGATCCAGCAGATCACCCGGGACTATGGTGTGCAGATCAAGTTCCCTGACAGGGAGGAGAACCCAGGTATACCTGTGGATGCATGTTCTCATGGTATTTGGGGTAGTGCAGCCTACATTCCGTATCAGTGGAGATGTTATGTGTAAAATTGATGTAGAACTGATCCCAGGTGTTCCTGCAGCATCCTTGAATCTGGGCTTAGCATCAACCTTGCCCTCTTGGAACGAGGGAATAATTTTGTGAGGTAAAACTGCAGGCCTAGGTGTTCTGAATGTGCTCTCACCACACAGTGCAGGGAGTATGAGGACCTACGCTGGCAAAAAAGGTTTACCAAGGTCTCTCTGAGCTCTCATGCGCTTGTTGCTGGGTGTATTGAACTCAGCACAACTGGGGCCTGCTGCATACTGCAGCCGAGCACCAGCCAGCCTGCTGTGACATCCAGTGCTGTGCTGTTGAGCTTCCGTGTTGGAGAGGAAACTGCCAGCCTCACTAACAGCCTCTGCTTCCACAGTGCAGCTGCAGGTCCTTCCTGTGCAGGCAGAGGCATTATCAGCGCTGTGCAGAGAGGTGTGGAGCAGACATCTCAGTGGATGTCCTCGTTCTGCTCATTCCAGGCCAAGCCATGGCAAGCTGCCTGTGCTAGGAGTGACCTCCTCCATAGCAGGCAGTAGTGTCTGACCATCTGTGTCAAAGCCCAGGCTAGGCCTAAGGATCTAGAGGGGAAGATAATTAGCAAGGAGTGGGCTCTGTGCGTTTTAACATGAGACTTCCCATGTTTCCAGCCCCTGTTGCAGAAGCAGTTGTACAGGAGAATGGTGAGGAAGGTGGGGAAGGCAAGGATGTGAAGGATGCAGATCCCAGCTCTCCAAAGAAGTGTGATATCATCATCATCTCTGGCCGCAGGGAGAAGTGCGAGGCAGCAAAGGAGGCGCTGCAGGTATGTGGCTTTCTAAGCCCCTTAGCCCTGTAATGTAGTGATGCCCTGATGCGAGAAGCTCACTGCGGGCTTTACTGGTGGTAATAAAAGCTACTCAGTCAAGGTTGCAATCCAGGTGATCACTGATGCTAACTGTAGAGTTGGTGTGTACTGCTCAAGGGAAACCCTCTGCTCTGTGATTTAGACTGGCAGCTTGAATCATAGCGCCTGATCCTCGCAATTGCTAGAGCTTGTAGGCAGCCCCAAGTTATGTGCCATAAAAGCATGACGTGCTTGTTTCATGGAGCACAGCTGGAAAGAGGAGTCTGGTTTTCTAACTTTAGCAGACCTTGCCATGCTGCTTTAGTGATGTTTCCCATGTCTCTGCTAGATGGAAGCCAAGGATGTGCAAACGGCCTGTCCCCAGAGGCAGGTTTTAAGATAGCTTGTTTGGAAAAAATGCTTTAACACCCAACAAGTCATCTTGGTGTTCGCAGCTGTGTTCTCTTTTCCTGTAGAGTTTGTATCCTGACTACAAAGGAATGTACCTCAGTTCAGCAACACGTTCTTTTGGGCAAGTATATGGCAAGCTGAAAGACAGAAGTCTTTCTAGTGGTAAACTTTGCTCCCTCCCCTGCAGGCTCTGGTTCCTGTCACCATTGAGGTGGAAGTTCCCTTTGATCTTCACCGTTACATCATTGGTCAGAAAGGAAGTGGGATTCGCAAAATGATGGATGAGTTTGAAGTAAGTTGTGGCCCTTCCTCCCATCTCCTCTGTCCTGGAGAATCTAAGCGACCATTTCTGTGGTGGTGGCAGTCAAGTGCGACCTACTCAGGACTGTTGTGGCTCGGCCATGAAATATACAGGCTCTGTAGTAAGAAAATGATTCAGTCCCTGGCTCCAGGACTCAGTAGGTTTCACGCTGAAGCTGTATGGCTGGTGTTGATGCATTGAGTGTTGCATGACCAGTGTGAGAACCGTTTTCCTCCTAGGCCATGGGAAACATCTCTGCTGTGCCTGCTACCTGTTTGGGAGGGTTCCCCAGAAGCCCACAGAGATTCTTGGGGCTGACACAGGTTGGCTGCAGACAGCGCTACTGAACACGTATTTGTTTCCTAGCCTCTCCAGGCTGACAGACACTGGTGAGGGGCTGAAGCCCTGCAATCTGATAATGGCTGAAGAAACAGGTTTCTATTAAAAAACCGTCTAGTCCTGGGCAACCGACTCTAGGTGGCCCTGCTTGAGCAGGGGGGTTGGACCACATGACCTCCAGAAGTCCCTGCCAGCCTCAGCCATTCTGCGAGTCTGTGGTTTAGGCTGTCTGGATGGGAGCTGGTCTTGGCAGCAGGAGAGATCAGCGAGATGCCAACCTGCAGTGACAGGCATCACAAGTGATACAAAACGAGCAGTGATACAAAATGATAATTGCTACTTGTCACTCAGGTGAACATCCAGGTCCCTGCTCCTGAGCTGCAGTCAGATATCATCACCATCACTGGGCTGGCCGCCAACCTGGACCGTGCCAAGGCCGGGCTGATGGAAAGAGTGAAGGAGCTGCAGGCTGAACAAGAGGATCGGGTAAGGCCTGTGCCTGTCCTCCTTCCTTCCAGCCAGTCAAGGCTTTAGCCTCTGGGTGTTCCTTTCAGAAGTTGCAGACTCCTTGAGCCCTTCACTTTTTAAGAGCACCCTTAGTTGCTCTGTGGGTATGGGGTGCTCATAAGTGAGTTACCCAAATGTCGGTCCTTTAACATGAACTGACAGGAGGATTTTGAGATTCTGCGAAGGTAACTTTGGACTGTCCAGGGCTCTGTCACACCTTCATGTACCTTTGAGACACTGCAGGGTGGGAACCTCGTTGTGCTGGGAGTCTCTTTGTACCTATTCTCATTGAATTCTTATCATAGCTCTGAATAAACAGGCGAGGAATGAGTTGGATGGTTGTTTGCTACTTGTAGTTTCCCGCTCAACTTGGCGAAAGCACAAGGCCCTAGCAAATGGATGCCTTGGGTACTTCTCTGTAGCCATGTACACTCAAGCATGGCCCTGCAGAATCTGTTCCATGCAGCTCAGAAGCCAGAAGGAGATGCTGGCACTTTAGATCGACATCACTGGACTAGCTGTGGTTTGTTCCCTGCTGTTGTATCTCACTCTGCTTCTCCTGTTCTAGGCCTTGCGAAGCTTCAAGCTGACAGTCACTGTGGATCCCAAGTATCACCCTAAAATCATTGGGCGGAAGGGAGCAGTGATCACCCAGATACGCACAGAGCATGAGGTCAACATCCAGTTCCCCGACAAGGATGATGAAAGCCAGGTGAGAGGTCAAGAGAGGGTGCAAGGAGGGATGCTGTTTGTCTCTAAGCATAGGAAGCACAGCATGTTCCCTGGGGCTCCAAACTCCCTACGCTGCTTTTGGATAAGGTGGAGGGTATGAGGGAGTGGCAGGGAGGAGGCTTGCTCAGCTCCTTATGAGCCTGGTCTCTTCACACCCCAGGCCCAAGACCAGATCACCATCACTGGCTATGAGAAGAATGCCGAGGCTGCCCGGGATGCCATCATGAAGATCGTTGGTGAGCTGGAGCAGATGGTCTCTGAGGATGTGACTCTGGACCATCGTGTTCACGCACGCATCATTGGTGCACGTGGTAAAGCCATCCGCAAAATCATGGATGAGTTCAAGGTGAGCAGTGGAGCAATGCAGCACAGGTTGGGCAGGGCGCGGGTGGCCACTGGTGCCACTTGCTCACTGCACTAAGAGCTTAGTAGCAGCTTGGCACTAGGGGCTGAATTCAGGAGTGTGAGGCTCACATCTTGTGGTCCTCCTGTCTTTTGCTTTTTGAGCACCTTCAGCTGGAACTGGTGCAAAAGAAAAGCCAGTGCTGTCATGCTCACCTCCAGTTCTGTCTCCACAAGCTTATGAGCAGAATCCCTGGGCTAGGGCATTCCGGTCTGCCCTGGGCAGCCGGGCTATCTGAAGGTGAAGCATCCCCACATGACCTCAGCTGCGAGTCACCCTTCTTCTGGGAGCTCGGCAGGGAGGAGGCCGAGCTCTTCCTGTCCTGCTGGACTGCAGGCGGAAGAGGAACCTGGAAATGCTTCCTTGATGCTCTGGGTTAGCCCTGTAAACAGCACTGAGCTCTGTCCCTCTGTGCAGCCCTTCTAGTGGGTTTCTTGCAGTTGGGGTCCCAGATAGTCTTCAAAGGGAGAAGGCGGTTATATCAGTTACTCTGTTACTGGAAGCGGACAGCCAGGCCTGTTGCTGGGGGGGCTCTGCAAGGAAACTTTTCAGACCCCCCAGCTTGAGTTTCACTCGAGGAAGTCATCTGGATTTCTTTGTCTCTCTAGGCCACTGTTGATTCCCTTGACTTTGGGAATCTTGAGTCACTCTCAGGGCTCCAGATGTGGCACAGTAACTACGGGAGGGCCAGGGACCTTTGCTCCTGACAGCATGTGGCAGTAGCGGCGTGCTTTACTGCAGTGGCAGTAGTGAATGTGAATCCAGAGTGATGAAGCTTTGGAGACTTGCATCTTGGCTGGGCTCCGTTACTGAAACAAGCTGTTTGGCTCCCAAATGAGCAGCCTTTGGTTGTGGCCCTGTCTTATGTGGCTTCCCTGCACCCATCTGGAAAGCAAGCTGTGAGAGAGTTCTGTGGGTATCTACAGGGTACACCAAGCCAGCTCCATAAAATGATTGTCAGCTGGGATTACTCTCTCTGTGGAGGAGACAGCTTACCGTGCTTCATGCTAGTGGCTTGACGGTGAAAATGCAGCAGTGTGAGGACACTGCCTGGAAATGCAGGCCTGTCGTGTCTCTGCTGCAAGTGCTGCACAGAGAGCAGTGGGCCTCTGGGCAATCGGCACAGCAGAGGCTGCTGGAAGAAGACGGGTCATTACTCCAAGCTCAGTTCTGTCTCCCTTCGCAGGGGGAACCAGACAAGCTTTGGGGCCAGGTATATGTCATTGCACCCCCCAGCATCTGAACTATGGAGGTCCTAAACAGACTTGGGGCAGTGAACAGATCGGGGCCTTCCTCTTCTGTGATTCTAATGATGAGGGTGTGGGGAGTCTGTGGCTTTTCAAATGTACAGATCTAAGTCCCATCCTGGTCCTTGTGTTGCAGGTGGATATTCGCTTTCCCCAGAGTGGAGCTCCTGACCCCAACTGTGTGACTGTAACAGGACTCCCTGAGAACGTGGAAGAAGCTATCGATCACATCCTAAACTTGGAGGAGGAATATGTAAGTGTTCAGCTAGTCTGTGCAGGGGCTTAGCAGGATTTCCTCTGCCAGAGAGCCGAATGTCTGAACTATCTCCGTGTGGTATTTTCTACCACTGTGTCTGAGACCTTGAGCCCTGCGCAGGTGGCAGTCAGCCCTTATCTGCAGCTGTCCCTCAGACCAGCTGGGTGCAGAGCCTCTGGCTTTGCTCCGCAAAGCAGTGCAAGAACTGACCCCAGTGTCCAGGAGAGGACAATGAAGGAGAATGCTGGGACACCACCAGGATGTGCACGTGCTTGCCTTCCTGCGGCTTGTATCATTTAGGAGTTGGTGGCTGTTAGACTAGTGCAGAAGCACTGTGTTCTGTCATCGTAGAACGGGCTGGTGACCTTGGATGGGTTGCAGCGCGGCGAGATGGCAGGGGGGAGGCGTGTTGTACCAGTTTGAGGAACTGTCAAGATCCCCTCCTAACTAGGCTGTGTCACTGCAGCTTGCAGATGTGGTGGACAACGAGGCAATGCAGGTGTACATGAAGCCCTCTTCACATGAAGAGTCCAAGGCCCCATCCAAGGGCTTTGTGGTGAGAGATGCCCCTTGGGCCACTGTCAACAATGAGAAGGTGAGTGCTACTGCTGCTGCAGGCCTCGGAGCACGGGGCGTGTGGCACCCTCTGCCAAGGACTCTGAGGTCTGGCCCTCCTGCGTGGGCTAGGGAGACGGCACTCTCCCTTCCTTGGTGGCAGAGAAGGTAGTGAAGGGCCCTCCTGCTCTTCATGGCCCATGCGAGCTGAGAGCAGGCCTGGGCTCTGCCTCTCCAGCTTCCAAAGCACTGCTGTCTCTTCCTTCCAAACGTCTTGCCCACACTGACCGCTCTCCCAGTATGGAGCGGTGGGAGCGTGGGGGGACCCTTACCAGAAAGTGCCCTGCCAGGTCTTGTTGTGTTTAGGAGTAGGGAATGCACCCTGGGGCTTCTGACTCTGCTGCTGCAGCACAGAACTGGCTCAGTGGTGCTGGGAGCAGTGAGCTGGCACGCGCGCACTGCTGCAGGACTGGCCTCGCCCCACTCCAGTGCCTGAGTTACTGAGGCTGGACCTTCGGAGCCCTTCCTCTGCCTGCCGTTTGCTCCTGTCTGCACCCTCCTAAATGTCACCTCTAGGTGGCTTGACTGTCCGCTCTGGGCACTCCTAAAGACCTAATGATCCTTTTTGGCCCTCGCCCATTGTCACTGCTCACTGGACATCAGGAATGCTGCTTAGCTCAGGGGTGCACCATGCAGGTTTGCAGCAGGGTGGGAGCTTAACTTGTTCCCTTTTTGTTTGCTCTAGGCCCCTGATATGAGCAGTTCTGAAGACTTCCCCAGCTTTGGGGCTCAAGTGGCCCCCAAGACTCTTCCCTGGGGACCCAAACGATAATGACCTGGAAGCAGAAACTCCTCCAGCCTGCTGACCTGACACTAACCTGCCACAAATACTTCCTGTCTGAAATCTGACCCAGCGGCTGGAGCACAAGTCAATTGCCCCAAGAGGTCTCCTAATGGTGTCTGGAGTGCTAGACCCCATCCTGCTCCCCTCAGCTATCACCATGGCTAGGACTCACCCTCATCTCTTGATGGATATTCTTTCCTCCTTTGGAACAAGACTTCCACTCAGATTCAAACACTAAATGTGTGTGGTTTTGTTAGAAACTTCATAATTGACTCAAAGTGGCTAAGATTTGCAGCTTCCCAAGCGCTAGCAGAGCAATCTGCTCTCTTGAGCATGTCTTACTAGGCATTCTCGCCTTCATTAGGAGACCTCCTTTACTGTGGCTAGGAATCTACTTCCTGTCTCATGACCTCAGGAAATAAATTTCCTTGACTTTCTAAAGCCAAAACGTTTGCCCTCTTTCCTTTGTGTTTATCCCAGGCCTTACCTTACCTTTGTAGAGTGCAATCAACTTTTTTCCTTTTAACTGCCAAATATTCATTTAATGCTGATATCTGACTGTGGGGAGAGCTTAAAATAATCTAAAAGGTCAGAAACTTGCTTTCAAGGAACAAAACCTTCAATAGACTGTAAGAGGCAGCAGAGATGGAAGGGACCAGAAAAACATAAGGCTACCCTGGTCAGGTAAAACACCTTTGAGTGCAGCGTGTAGCGAGTGCACCCTTGTGCCACTCCAAGCACAGTCCCAGCCTGCACACTTGACGAGTCTTCCAGTGCGTGATGACAGACCCCGCTCCTAGTTCCCCACGTTCCCTCCCTTCCCCCTTCCCAACAGCGTGAGCAGGCAGGCAAGCCAGCACATGACAATATTTACTGGCTGGGACAGATTTGGGTTGGCCGAGGTTGCTGCGTGGCCCAGGAGAAGCTGATGGGAAGCACGGCTTTGAGAAGCTGTAGTCCTCTGCTAGCGCTGCGGCACCTAGGCATGAGCGGTAGGGACACCTGTTACTGTTGCCTTCTTTCTACCTCAAAAGTCAGTACGATGGTGGCCTCTCAGCGTGAGTGGGCAAGCAGCTGTTGCAGCTCTTGCCCTGGCATCCAGAGCAGAAGCGTGCAGGAGAAGCAAGAGGAGCCTTTTGTTTCCAAGTGGCCATGGGAGCTCCTCCGGAGGGAAGCCGAGCGCAGTGACAGTGAGGCAGGCTGTGAGTCGGAACCGTAGGACTGCGTGCTGAGCTAGGACGGGGCTCGGCCCCAGGGCCGTAGGCACAGCCTTGCCACAGCCCTTGGCTGCAGAGGGGTGAGCCAGGGTTCTGCTCGGAGGGTGCTGCAGGGGCTGACAGCGTGGTGCATCGAGCCCTCCCCGAGGCCTCCATCGTATGGGCAGTAGAGGGTGATCCGTGCTCCGTACTGTGGGCTGCTTGCACCTAGGTCCTGCCGCGGCTTCCTCGAAGGGGGCTGTGTCCGGGCTCCTCCAGCCAGTAAAAGAGGAAAACCACGTCTTATTGGAGGGAGTCAGGGAGCGTGGGGTCTGTTCCCTTCTTCCCCTGCCTCAGTCCTGCGGAGGCTGCAGTGTGAGCCGTTCCTCAAGTCTCCGCTGCTTCAGCTCTCGGGCCGGCAGGAGTCCCTAGCCCCTCTTCTCTAGGGCTGCTTACGGAGCAAAGGCCCCGAACTCGGGCAAGCTGAGCCCAGCGTTCTTGCCTTTCCCGCTGTCTGGCAGGCCTGATGTGCCAGCCCTTCTCCTTCCCACGCCAGCTCTTCTTGGAAGAGGCTGCTATGCCGAACCAAAACCTCGCAATGCTCTCCTTAAGTCTGAGAAACGATTGAAGCTGACCACGACCTGTTGCAGGGCACCTGGCTGCCCTGGGAGGACAGGGTGGCCTTGCCTCCAGGGTGGGGGGCAGGGTGGGTCAGACAGAACTAGGGTGACACCCTCTCATCCGCATCTGTCAGAAAATGGTTATTACCCCTGTAGCTTAGGTCTGTCCTACGTCACCAAGCCTATCGCCCCCTCTTCCTCTTTATGCCCCCCTGCCCCCCGTGCCCTCGCCAGTTGCACAGCTAGGCTTGAGTTACATTCGGGGCACCGCCGTCTGGGCTCGTGCCCCACAGCCCAACCCTCCACTCTAAAGAAGGTCATGAAGTGATTGTACCTAGTACTGTCGCGCCACCGCCCTCCTTCCGCAGCAGACTGTGGCATGTGTCCATTTCCTCTCTTTGACGTCTTCCATATTGTACGTTTCCATAGCAATGATCCCTTGGCCTTAACTTTGGAATTTGGAGACTATATGCAAACATGTAAAAAGGCTCATGAGTATGGATGACACTGGAATTTTATAAATTCTAAAATAAAACCTGAAACAGCTTGGAGCGTCGTGGATATTATTTATACTGGTGCGTTGGTATCCAAGGCAGCCCTTGCTCAGCTGGGTTTAGTGAAGTTTGAGGAGCTGCAGCTTGTGTGCTCTGCTGCGGCAGCGCGTGGCTGGGTCGAGGGAGGAGGCGAGAGCAGCGCTGGGCAGTGGCGACAGCTGTGCCCTCCTTGTGGGGAGGCACCGACCTGCTTAACCCAGCGAGGTGGTGCCGGGGGTGCTGCCCGCGGAGGGGAGGAGCGGGAGGCACCAGCCGTGGTTCCTCTTGCTCACCTCCTCCATAACCAGGGCCTCTCGCCTGCTCCCTGTGCCTGGTGCCCACCAGCTGGGGCCAAGCTGCTGCTCTCCAGCAGGCAAAGCTCGGCTCGGGGGCTGCCACACTGGAGGGTCACCGGAGCTCTTCCCCTCCCTCCCAGCGGAGCTCCAGCTGTGGCTCCATCCAGCGCGGGCGGCTGCGGCTGTACCTTTGCTTGCCCCAAGAGGCGAGCAGGGCTGCGGCTGCGCTTGGGTGCCGGCGGGCACAGCTCGGGGACGCTTGGCATCCTTTAATGCGCTGCCCGCCGGGGCACCTGTGCAGTGCTGGGCTTCCCTTGCGAACAAACACCCGGCACCCGCTGCGTCCTTCCCTGCCGCCCCCCCAGCCCGTGTGCCTAGGCTCGCCGGCTGTCCCGTGGCTCCGGGCTGGCCCGAGGAGGGGCCGGTCACCGCGCCATGGGCCGCAGGGCGTGTGTGGTGCTCAGCCGCTGGCAAACTGCTCAGTTTCCCAGTCTCTGCCTGCCACCACGTCTGTGACGCTGGCTTTGCTGCTTGTCTCCCATCTCTCCAAAAGGACCCGAACCACGGGAAAAGGGAGCCGGTGTTTGCACTAGTGCAAGCTGTTGCATCTCCTTACAGGACGGCCTGCTGGCTCACCTGTGCCTCTGCACAAGTTTAAAGCAAAAAAGGCATTAAAGGAGGCAGCTGAGGAGCTGCTGCAGCCCACGTTGTTCTCAAGCCATGGTGTCCTTGGCCAGGTGCTCTTCATGCTTCACCTTGACCTCCATGCGCTCAGGAGTGTCAGGTACCAGCCCTGCAACCACACGTCCAGTAGAGAAAGCCACATGCTGGAAGTGAGCGGGGATGTGCAGCTTGGCCGAGGTGGCAGGTCCTCGCCCCCCCACCCCAGCACTGTGTCCTGGGCCGCCCTGCAGGGGTGGGCGGTGGGTACCTCGGACATGAACGTGACGATGAAACCCAAGCGTATGGCCAGCAGCTGCCAATAAATCAAGGTCAAGTTGCCATCCCAGTCCCTAAACGCTGTATCTGGGGGAGCAAATGCAGCTGTTGCTGCCTCTGCCTGCCCCGGGGTGGGTGTCACAGCGGTGGGAGCTCTGGTCGCAGCTGCCAGCCCAGCATGCTGCAACGCAGCAAAACCAGACCTTGCCCAGCCTCAGCCGGGACCTGGGCGCTGCAGGCAGCCTGGCCCAGGGGGGCTTTCTCCTTTGCAGAAGTGCCTTCCTCCAGCGCCAGTGAGCTTTTGCTCCAGCCCCGGGTCAGGCCGGGTCAGCAGCCCCCCCCCCGTACCCTGCACACAGGCACATTCAGCAGGTGCTCAGCCCTGGGACGAGTGAGGACCCCAAGGGTAGGTGGGCATCCTGGACGTGGCTAAATGCTGCTGTGCTGAAAACAGTTGCTGTGGCAGAAAAAAGCAAACACAAGCCTAAGCAAGCAAGGAGGGGAGCCAGATGAGGCAGAAGGGGGCTCCCACCTGCACATGGTGTTGCTCTGCAGGACAAAGTCCCATGGCACATGTGCCAAGGTGAAGTTCACGCAGCCACGCAGGCTGCTGTCATGGGTGTACTTGTAGTACACGTGGGGCAGGAAATCAGAGATGAAGGAGATGGGGAAGGCCTGGGAGCAGGGAGATGTGCTGCAGCAGATCCTGCAGGCAGGGGATGCCTCATCCCCGCTGGCTGGACCTGCTCCGTGTCCCGTGCTCCTGAGGTGGCTTTCCGCCTCTCGTGCCCTCAGCCTGAGAAACCGGACACGTGCGCCACTTGGTCTTAGACAGCAGCTCCCTGCTGATGGCATTGTGTCCTGCTCTCACGCCTCCGTTAAACCCAAGCAGGGCCACACAGGCTGGGAGGGGTGATGGCTTCCCACCTCCCATGGCAGAGCTCCGGTGGGCCCACCCCAGGCACGCAGCTCCCCTCCTCACCCAGTGTCCTACATTGGCCAAACACATTTTTCTCCCCTAATTCCCCTACTCTGCTTGCAGCCCTCTGACTACCTGCCTGCCGTCCCCGCGTATGTTGCTGGTGATGGCCAGGTGAGTGATGGTCTCCAGGATGGAGAACCAGATACTGATGCCCTGCACCCACTTGGCCACAGGCCACCAGTAATCACAGATGAACTGGTGGGCATCCAGGCGGATCTCCACCCTGTTACTGAGCACAGAGGGTGGAGGGTGGTGAGCAGGCCCAGCAAGCAAAGCAGGTCCCGGAGTACCTCCAGCCACCTCTTACCAAAGCCACAAACTGAAAGTTCCCTGAGCCGGAGAGGAGGACAATGACCACTGCCTGGCAGAAGATAACAGAGACCATGAACGTCACCACCGTGGCAATCTGCAGACACAGCATGTGGGGTATGAGCAGCTGGTGCCGGGCAGGAAAACTCCACCCTTAACCCAGGGCACTACAAGTGCCAGGAAAACGCCAGGGCAGGCTACCGAGCCTGGGTGCAGCAGGTTGCAGGCTGAGCTGGCAGAGAGCCACCGGTGCCACCAGAGGCCAGGGGTACCTGTCTTCATCCTCAGCTTAACCCATGCTCTCTTACCCCACACTGATCCCATCCCACCACGTCCTGCTGCCCCAGGACAGACGCTGGGCAGATGCTGCTCCAGCTCCCACAATCTCGCCATCGTTATGATGACCATTGAACAGCCATAATCTGGTGGAGCCGGCTGCATTTGGGGAAATACAGCTCCTCTGCCCCCATTCTAGGTTTTATATTGTCACAGGAGCCATGGCCATGAACTGGGACTGCGGCCACTCCTGGGGAAGAGGGGAAAAGGTGTCAGGGGCGCCTGGTAGCTTTGGTCCATGCTGTTTGGGGAGGTGCTGCAGAGAGCCAAATCCCACCTCGACGTCCTCAAACTTGGAGCAGTCCCAGTGGTGAGTCAGAGACATATTGCTCCACTTCCAGAGCAGCACTGCCCACAGGGATGTGAGGAAGCTGAAGAAGGTGATCAAAGAGCTGTCCCACCTGTGGGCAGAGTGGGGCTGAGGGACTGGCGGGAGACCAGGCAGGGCAACAGGGGCTTTGCACAGCTGCTGTGATGAATGCCAAGTCCTCAGTGTCCCTGAACCATGGGGCAGGTGGAGAGGGAAGGTGGAAGGGGCCGCTGGGATCCTTCACTAGGGAGGGAGGGGTGGGAAGATGGGTGGGAGAGGAAGTCCCAGAGCATCAGGGGCCAAGGCCAAGGAGCTAAATGTGCTTGGACCATGAAGAGGTGTAAAGGTGCCGTGAAGAGCCTGAGCTTCTGAATGTTGCACCACTCAAAATACGCCCATCTGAGCTCCTCGAGAAGGCCAAGTCCTTCCTGAGGAGGTGGCCCTGTGCCCGTGCTGTGAATCCCACCAGGGATCTGATGAACCACATGAGGCAGCCAGCAAGAGACCCGCATGACAAGATGAAATGGCACCTGGGATTGCAACAAAGGCAAAGTTAGTCCTGCTGGGAGGAGGTGCTGGGGGCCTGGGAAACCAGAAACGTGCTGGGGCATCGGGGCAGACCGCACATCCACCACCTGCTTCTCCCGGGGCTGGGCAGAGAGTGGGACGCGCCACCCCACTGCTCCAACCCACCAGCCCTGGGGACCCGACCCAACCTGCCGGCTCGTGTCGGATGGGTATAGCCTGGGCGGGGAGGAGGAGGAGGGGCGGAAATCAGGTTTGCACGCGAGCACCTTCCGCAGAGCAGCCTGGGGGAGGCCCTGCCTTTGCTTCAGCTGGAGATGGACACCTGAATGGCCCTGACCAGACAGGGTTCAGCGGAGCTCAGGGCCACACGCGGAACAAACCACAGAGAGGCAGCACGGGGCCGCGGGTCCCCCCTGCACCCCAGCGGGTCTGGTGCCTGGCCGAGGCACGAGAGCCAGGGAAGCTTTAAGCGCCGTGCTCAGCTGCTCACCTCACTCGCAAGGGAAACGTTTCTGCTGGTTTCTGCAGCTTCGGGGAGGGAAGAGGGAAACCCCAACTCTGTTTGGCCCTCCAAGCGCTGCCGGCCGAGTGTCGCGCTGGCAGCCAGCAGCCCAGGGAACAGGGTGGGCACGCAGCAGTTGATGGCCCCTTGGCGGCCGGGATGCTCCTCTCCCCTGGGAGAGCTCATGGAGCCCTGGGGGGACTCAGAGCAACTCATCCCACCAGGCACACACCCCTGTGGCAGGATGAGGGGAATCACCCTGGTTTAGGGGCACGGCAGGGGTGCAGCTCCTCCCAGCCAAGCCTGGCATCACCCCACCCCTTCCAGCAGCTCCTGTGGCATCACCACGTGTGGCAGAACCACGCCAGGTGAGCAAGAGGAACGCAGACCACGAAGGGACCCTCCAGCAGCTTTCACAGGGCCACGCTGTCCTGCTTAACGCTACCAGTCTCCTGCTGAAGAAGGGATTCACCCCACTCTTTCAAAGGTTCAAATCCACATCAGATCAGAATGAATCAAAATACCACCAAAAGCGAATTTTCAAACACCCCTCCCATTTTTTTCTTGTTTTAGGTCTCTATCGTTCGACAGGGCAGCAACACAGAACACAGCTCCCACGGGCCGTGGCCCAGTGAAACCTTTGAGGTTGACATGACCAGCATGTCTGCTAACACCAAGGCCCTGTCACTATTGGCTCCGGTCCAATCCCTAACAGAGGGAAGGGATCTGCTACCTTAAAAAACAACCAGAATTTGCATTTTTTTGCCCGAGAAGTTGAAACTTGCACATGCCTTGAGCAGCTTTCATAATTAAAATATACGTTTCGTTACCACGTTCCTCTGCAAGCGCTACGGACCACGTTGGAAATGTCTCCCAGCTACCTCACAGGTTCACTGAACAGAGAATTCCTAAAGGCTGGCATGCATAGAAATCTCCCCCTGCCTGCTGGCAACACGCCCTCTTAACTCTTCTCCCTGCCAGCGGACACACCACCAGCCACAGCGGCGTGGCCAGGGCAGCCCCTCTGTGCCCGGGCTGGTGGCACGGCTGTCAGACCAGCGCGGCGGCAGAGGCCTGATGCTCCCAGGGAGGTTTTCCAGCTGCTGCAGGTGCGACCTTCAATCGCCTGGGTCAACCAGGAGTACAGAGGGACAGCAGCGCTGCATCACGGTGTTTAGGGGAAGCAGGACGCGATTCACGTTGTTTCCTGAGGGCAAACACCGTCTGTAACAAAGCGCCACCAGAACCTGACCTTGCTGACCAGCTGCATTAATGCATTTAATGTATTAATAGCAGTTGTATTCATTTAGTGTTACACATACGTAACAAGCAAACAACTATGCTAAGACAATGCTGAATACATTGGCCGCAGAAGAGCCCTGACCAATCCCCAAATACCGCAAGAGGCTGGATTCGCAAGAGTGCTTGAGGAGTCCCACCGCAAGCAAACCCCCCCGGGCAGGCACTGACAGCCGGAAGACACAGCTATCACTGCGCAGAGATCAAATATCCAATGAGACATACTAGAGCAGGGGAACAAGCAGCAGCTTTCGCTACACCACAGCGGTTCGCTCTCTCCTCCCCCACCAGCGCAAAGCCCTTTCAGGCCCCTTCCAGAGGGCAGAGTCTCCCTCCCCTCCGGATCACGCTGCCAAACCGCAGTCCGCGCACGCGGCCCCGCACGCCGGTGGGCTTTACAGGGAGCTTCTACCAAGGGAACCTCAATGGCTTTTGTAAGATGAACATGGGCATGTTCGAAGTCATACTAAATCAACGGCTCCCTCTAGAGCAGGCCCAACATTTTCACATAAAAATCAGAACATCCACCGAGCCTTTCGGGCAGTGGAGATGTTACCGTGACCACGGAGGAGCTGCAGGCATATCCAGCCAGCGCTCCCCTGCTCCAGAAGTGGCCTCAGCTTCAGCCCAGGAAGGAGGTACTTGAGTCTGACAAATCCTGGGAAATCAGGAGGCAAAGGAAGCTACAACCTACCCATACAGAACTGTAAGCATAAACTAGACCCCTCACCTCTTCAGCCGGAGCCCACAGCCCCTCAGACCTTACTCCTTTTAACCCCTTTTCTAGCTCCCGCCTCGGTCTGCAGCACCACATTTACACACGGAAGCCCAACCACCAGTGGCCCCACGAAGGCCATTAGCTTACCCAGGTACATACATCCCCACACCGCTTTCGTACCTCAAGGTATTTGTCCTCATTCCTCTAATGAGCCTGTTGCTGCGTTTAAAAAAAAAAAAAAAAAAATCAACAAAACACTTGCTATGGAAAAGCTAACCTTCCTGCCGCCCCCCCCCTTCCCCTGCCAGGGGTTGCACAAGCAGGTACTTAGCATTGACCTACACGTGATAACCTGGATGGGCATCTTTGTTGGATTCTTCCCACAGAAACACCGTCACTGTCCTTTCACATTTTTACAGACCACCGTTAAGCCTGGATTCAGCAGCAATGTTTGCAAGGACATTACTAACCTAAAGGTGTGTCCGAGAGTCAATAAAAGTCAGCAAATGCCTCCAAGTGGCTTCAGCCTGTTGCTAACACTTTCTGGGAAAACCTTGCCCATAAATAACAGATGCAAGCACAAGGAAGTCTCTTGTGTTAAGATTTAATAATAATAATAACAACAACAACATTTCAAAAACAATGAGTGCATTGTACACAAGATCTGGTATTCAGTGCTTTTTATTGACTATTTGCCCTGCGAGTGTCAAGTGTACTGAAGACCTGGGGAGTGGTAAGTGGATAAAAAACCCAGCTGGGACATTTCTTCAAGGAGCGGGGGGAGAGAGAGGGCAGCAGGAGGTTCAGAATCGAACAAACGTGGCATCAATCTGCCGGACAGTGGGGAGGGCCAGCATTATTTTGCGCCGGTACTGGGGATCCTTCTGCAAGGGGTTGCGTTCCAGATAGACGGTTTCCAAGTTTTTCGCTCCTTTCAGCTCATCCAGGTCACTCCAGCTCTCGACGAGATTATCGTTCATCTGCAGAGCACATACAGGCACGCTCACACAAACAGATACTTCCAAGCCAAGCCTGGTTAGCAGGAACCTACCCACACCGATGCTGCTCAGGAGGATTACTACTACCCAGGGGCAGCAATGCTTCACGCGCATGTAAGACAACCCTGGCTATACGATCCTTCTCCCCCTGGAGCCTCAGAATGTGCTTTCCTGTCTCACACTCCAGGCCTTGCTAATCCATCTTCACTTCCCACAACAGGTTTTCTCTGCCCCGCCTCAACAACTGTTCTTCCTCACATCAGGCACCCACAGTAAACTGAAAACTGTGCACCCTGTTTGCTGTGTGGCAGGTAAGTGGCTCTGTTTTTTCCTGCTGCCTCCTTCCAGCTAGTTCAGTGAAAGAAAACCACTTCGTCATTGGGACCAGTGTTCCAGCTGAAGACTGCTTTGTAGTTAAGACCCTGGACTAAGATTCTGAAGAAGACCTGCTAGCCTTTTCATTCTGCTACAGCTCATCACAACACTGCTTCGGCAAAGTCACTTGACCCTAACAAGTCCCAGTCCCTCCACAGGGGAGGTGGTACTGGGAAAGTTAGATTTCCATGGTATACAGGATTTGAAATTCTGCTTCCTTAAGGTGTCAAAGGACTTTGTCATGTGACTTCATCTCCACAGTCAGTGAAAAAAATATAGATTAGTAGATGCAACACTTTTTCCTCAAAGAAAATTCTGCCTTGCTCTCATCAAAAAGCACATAACTTTTTTTTTTTTTTTTTTTCAACACAGCGCAAAAGAGCTAGGAGGGCATTTTCTGCGTTCTGCTAATGGATCTTGGCCAATGCTCTGCCTTGAGAAAGGACTCTTTTAGTTTGCAAAAACAGTAGCACATTTAAGTCCAATGAGGTTAGGATCTTCCCTTTACTTTCTGTAAAACAAGCGAAACCAGCTGTGCAGCGCCGCCTTCTATAAGCACAGCAACAGTAAAAAGGAAGACTGGAGGAAATTGCAAAGGATCACAAAAGGTCCCATGCCAGCCACATTGCACTGTCTCATTTTTACCCCCCAAAAGATGTCACGTTAAACGGGCTTCTCTGCTCCTGCTATTTAAAGATACCCTTATGGAACAGGCACGGCCAGATCAGCACTAGCTGTCCGCTAAGTCACACTGCAAGATGAGGAAAATTGTCCAAACAGCCTCAAACACAGGCTGTAGCTTAGCGTCATTTGCCATTGCCTTTCACTACTTTTATCTCAGCCTCTGCCCCAGAATTCAAATAACAGAACTCCAAGTGACAGACGTGAAGCAGCACAACTCTTATTCTCAGCCTTGACATGCAGAAACTCTACAAGAGCTAAAGCACACACCACCTCAAGAACATCTGCTGCTTCTTCCCCCAAATGAGCAGATTTGTAAACAGCTCCCAAACGCGGCAGGGTACCGATGTTTTAGGAGGGGTGTCTCTGCTTATTTCCTGACAAGACTTATGAATGACAAAGGGCTTAACTGTTTAGGGTGCCAGAAAGAAACCCAAGCAACCCTAAACAGTTATCTCCCTCACAGGAATGGAAGCAAACCATTTTGATGGTTCCATTTTTTTCATATTTACGATGACGTGAATGTATTTACTCTGCTCTGAGCAGGTGTTGTGCAGTGGGGAGACAATATCAGCTTCCCCCGTTACATTGTTACGCTCACTTAGAGAAAGAGGAGATCTGCAAAAATAGGACACGGTCAGGCTGTTTCACAACCATCACACACGAAGGCAGGGCCTCTTTCCTAGACGGAGACAGGCTCATTACCTCCAAGCAAAGCCCTGCAAAGAATTTTTTAAGCTCAACTCGTTTCCTTAAGGGAAACCATCATATACTCTATCCATGTAGGCTGTCAAGATCTTCAAGCTGGTCACCAGTAGAAGAAATACTCTATGACATACAGGTTACACCCACCCACGCCCCCCCGCACCACTCCCCATCAGAAGGGTTTCTTTCACCATTGTACAGACATCTCAGGGAACAGCTCCATCCTGCACTTACCCAGAATTCCTGCAGCTCCGTTAGATGACCGATATTTTCAATCTTCTTGATTCTGTTGGATGCAATATCCAGCATTGTGAGTTTGTTCTAGACAAGCAAACACAAAAACATTAGACCGGATTTCTTTTCATCTTCTCTGTCCCACTTTTTTCAGGTCTAGAGTTTGAAACTGTCAGAAGCAAAGACGCATTATTGCCAGCTGCTTACAGGCAGCACAAGAACTCTCACTGTCTAAATATAGCAAGGAAGACTTTTAAATTAGGCTGGGTTACTGATCTCCCAGCAGCCATGTGACGAAAATGAAAGCAGTTACTGGCCAGATGGCAACTGCCAGCCAAGGAGTCCTGAACAGCAGCTTTGCTCACAGTATATTAAGAAGAGAAATCCATTAGGAATCAGATCACAAGCATCTTCTTTAGCAGCAGAGTTGGAAGAAACTTTTTGCAGCAGGAAACTCAACAATTTTAGAGAAAGGGTTTTTTTTCCTGCCTTGCACACAGCCAACTAAGTTCCAGATTGTCTCTGCTCTCTAACAATGCCATCTGCTGTTGGGTGAGAGTGAAAATGCTACAAGCTTCTGTGAAATCAATCCTAACCAGTAATCTAGAAATGCATACTGACACAGGCAAGCCACATGCCACAGCTTGTTTCTCTTATACTCCCACCTCCAGTTGTCCTATTGAAAAGAACTCACAATTATCTACAAACTGCTGCCCAAAAGGCTGCAGCAGAGGCAGCCAGCTGCAGCCATCAGTCTTTCCATTGCTGATCACCCAAGGATGCTGTATTAACCACATCTTGTGCTTCCCCTTTCCCAGGTCATGAACAGTTCTGCTCCAGAAGATCTGGAGAAGCTTCACTCATGCAAGATACTTTAGCCTAAGAAACACTTAAGATCTTTGTGGTCTTTTCAAGAGATTCATATGTAACTGGGGAAGCTAAAGAACAAAAACTTCCAGAAAGGCACAGCCGCTAACGGGAGCGGTTTACTGCCACAGTTGTGTCACACAGTTTGCAAAAGCCTGCTCACATTGTTCTCCAGTCCCTCGATGACTTCGATGCCATTGTGGCTAAGGTACAACTCACGCAAATTCACCAAGCTCTGCAGCCCCTCAATCTTGGTCAGACGGTTATTCTGAAAGTGTAAAAGCAATTTAAGTCCACACTAAACAAGCCAAAACACAAGTGAGTCAGTGGAAAAAAAGCATTTCTCTGAAGTATGGCTGGGAAGAGGAACCAGTCTGCTTGGGTCTCCATTGATCTCACAAGCTCAGCTCATTTAATCTCTGTACCACTGATGCACAAAGAAGTTCCACGAGAGCCTAAAACTAAGTTTAGAAGAAATGAACTGACCTTCCCATCAAAAGTTGTAGCCTGAAAGTTTTCCGTTTGGTGTCTTCAGAAACAACAGGCCCACACATTAATAGCATTCATTTTGTAGGTCTTTTTATGTTCAAAATATGTTCAAAAGGGAAGTTACAACACTTCAATCCCAATACACTCTGATATATGTAATTCTTTATGTCCTGTAGCATAATGATGCATAGAGATGCTACAACACATAGCAAGTTCACCCTTCCAGCCAACGGCTGTAACAGATACTACGACATACCAGCACTGTCACAGGGATGAGAAGACTCAATGAAAGGAACGAGTTGAGTAAGTTTTACTTCACCTTTCAAAAAGGCAGAACGTTTCCATAAGGTCATTAAGGACAGATTTCATTTAGCACAGGCTTGTTTACAGTTCTTCCCTCCTCAGGAAGAAGGCAGTGACGTTGAGCCCACTGCCATTATGACTTCCCTGGCATAATTCATTTGGTGTTATTGCAATATATTAGCAAACAGTATTTGACGAAGGAAATGGGAGATAACATTCTTTTCCTGTTCTTCCATAAAAATCAAACATTTGTATTATCATTTTATCACTGTCTGTCAATCTCATTTAATATGAAAGGATGAGAAAAGTAACACAAAGTTATTACACTTTCTTCCAGTACAAGAGTTCAACTCAAACACCAGACCTGCTGATTCAGAAAAGCTTATCATAAATCACAAGACCGTTCATGTAACCAAGGCTGTTCAAAATGTTACAGTACAAGTAGAATCAATACCTGTATACTGAGCACAGTCAAGTTTGTCAGCGCATCCAAGTTCTGGAGCTTGGTGATTTTATTCTTTCCAAGGAACAGACTGTCAAGATTAGCCAAGGCATCTATGTTTTCAATTGCCTGGAAAAAGACCAAAGGAGACAGTGTTATTACCGTGATTTGGAACTCCAGCCTGTACATGTGGTTGGCATTTCATAGCCTTGGCCCAGGGAGCTGCACTCCTGAGAAACAAAAGCCTGCCAGTTCCACAGCACAAAGCGCACACAAGGCAGGGCCTCCCTCATGACCCTGGAGCAGAGAAAGTGCAGGACTTCGTGCAGTGACAGTGAACCTCAGCCCGTGTGACAGCTGGCTTGTGGCACTACTATTCACTGACTTTCAGCAAGGGTCATACTGCTTTGTCCCAGCTGTTGCCTCCACTGTCTGGGCAGCAAAAGCAGAGAATGAAAAGGCTCAAAAAGCACCGCAAGTGACATTCCCTGGGCCATGAGGGGCAGGAAATACCCTTTTGTGAAGCAAGAGCAACCTGTCACTAGTGAACGGAAAGAAAGCCTGGGAGAAGAAAATACAATTTGCAAATTTAGTCCTGACCATCAGCGACTGCATAATACAGTCAGAGGCAAGGTCTTCAGATCCTCTGCACAACAGCTGCTATCATAAGCAAGGCTAACTGTCTCATGGGTGTATGTGATAGTATATTTAACTACCAGCTACACATTCATGCTACTGTCAGAACATACACACACCAATTTAAGTGATATACATGTTTCAAATATACATGCTACTGTTTTAAATTTACATCCTACTGGCAGAATGTATACTAAACTATACCAGTTTAAGTCCTAAGGTCACCCTTCAGTGGGAGAAAATTAGGATCTCTGTGAGGCATGATGAGAAGGGGCACCAGAAAGCACCAGAAAGGAGAACAAAAGGGGAAAAGAGTATTGGGCTTTTCAGAAGGAAAGAAAACCATTTTTTTTTTCAGGGGAAAGCCTCTTAATTAAAAAAAAAAAAAAGTGCTGTTAAAAGAGACAAGAATTTTTAAAATAGACTTCAGCTCACAGAAGAGCAGTAATATGGATATAGATACACACATAACTGTGCATCTTAATACACACAGAGCTTGTGACACCTCTGCTTTTCCACACCCTTCTTGCCTGGCAGAGTTTCAGAGACTAATAGTACTGGTGAGACAGGCCACGGAGTCCTAGCACTGATGACATTACTCAGTGCGTGTGCACACACGTTTACCTGTGCACGTATAAAGGAAGGACAAGGAAGATGGACAAAAAACACACACATTACTCTATCCCACAATTGCCAATAGATTCAGCATAAGGTGTTTATCAGATCTGGATTCACCCTCCTTCCAGCCTGTGGACTTACCCCTGTTTTGACCTTGCAAGAAAATGATAGATTTGTTGCTCATTGGTAGCTCTCCCAGCCCTGAGGAGGAAATACTTGTGACTCTGAGGATACTGAGAAGAAACAGTCAGGGGGAAAAAAAAAAAGAAAAAAAAAAAAAAGAAAAAAAAAAAAAGAAAAAAAAAAGACTGCTTAAAGCTATAAAAAAAGCCACATTTAAGTTAAGAGTATCAAACAGATGGACATGAGGGGAAAAAAAACTAAGGAACAAATAAAAAAGTGCTTGCCTTATAGTAACCTCAGTCCAACTTTGGAAAAAAAAAGCATGAAATGTATCAGCTCAAGCATGAAGTTCTGCTTCCCCATTATTCAGATGAGAGGAACAGAACTATAAATGCTTAGTAAGTCATGATGGACTTCAGGGCAAGTGCACTCTGAAAGGTTAGAGTGTGCGACAAAATGACTAAGACAGCATTACTGCAGAAGCTTTAATACATATGAGTGGAGTGTATCAGGCATCTCAGGGCCAAGAACGCTGCCCATAGGCTTCTACCCTAAAGAATTAAGGATATGCCCACCCGTAAAGCACATGGCCAGGTCACCCTACCAACAGAGAACTACTAAAAGAGTCTAGATGCCCCCAAATAACATGAGATGTATTTCTTCATGCCTAGCCTAGGCACAGGTTACTCACTCAAATAAAGCAATTAGAAGCTTAGAGCAGTGCTGTTTGAAGAGGCCAGAACAGAATTAACAGATAAACAGAAAAAATGCTAAAAATAATTTAAAAAGCTTGTGTTACCCATACACTGATAACTTCAGGATTTTTGGTTATTTTGTTTTGTTAACATGCTCAGGCTCAACAAGAAAACATACATAAAGTAAATCTAACCCAACTGTTTAAAATATATTCTTTGGCTTGACAACATCGGTGGCAACGTACCACCAGTATGCACCAACTCAGAAATCTAGCTGCTTTTTTTTTTTTTTTTTTTCCCAGAAGGTAACGATGCTTAGATATGGAATACAGTAGTTTTGCTTCACCCAGCTTTTGAAAGGTAAGGATCAGTGTGCTTAGCCTGTTATGTTTCTGAAAAAAGCAAAGTGCATCTCTAACTCCTGTTGCCCCGACATATGCAAACTCATAAGATTCCTAATCACTCATCTGATCTGGCTGATGTTCTCACACTTTAGATTTATTCCTCCTACGTAATTTTGTTGCCAAAGTAAAAAATTCTCTGGATGGAAAAAAAATTCAGTCTAGTTTAGCTTTAGGAGCAAAATAAAGTTTTTCCAGTTCATAAAAGCAGCACACATTTCTGCCTTAAAAGGTTTACAATAACTGAAGTTTCCTTCTTTTCTAGAAAAAGCAGTGTGCTTCCACAAGGCTTGAAATACAGACAGCTATTTTTCTAATTTGCTCTTTCAGCATAACAAGTAATTTTTCAGAGACTGTAAATGGGGAGCGACAGCTTAGACAATTTTTAGATTGAAATGCACTCACCCATTACAAGTACTTTCTAAAGTACACATAATTTAAAAAGCTTCTAAAAAAATGAGTAGTTTACTTTTTATGCTGCAGGTCTTTTGTGTCATCTGTTTCACCAGTTCTCTTAAACTGGGCAAAATGCAGAAAAGCGTACTTTAACGGTAGGAGGCGCGACTCAGAATTGCTTCCCTTTACGTGGCAGATTTATCACCTAAATAGAAAAAGTCACAAACTGCACAATAAAGAAAAAAGTAATCTGCAGTACACTACCAGGTTTTTGAGGCATTTCAGAGCACAGCCTCAAGAAAAATTTTTTTCTGAGTGAGACTGATTGTTGTAGCAGGCTACCCATTACACATACAAATCAAACTAAAACCTGCTGAATGCAAACTTAATTCTATCAACACAATGCCAGCCTCTAGGAAGGTAAGAGAAAACAGTAATTGCTGGATTTGATAGGCTTGGCTCTCTAGCAGGAGGAAAGAGTCATCTGCAAAAGGCAGCACACAGGGGATGCATGAGTTCATTAAAGAGAGAAATGCATAAATAGTAATTCAGCAGCCAGGCACCACATGCATACGTTAATTAAAGGATCCAGCATGCGCAGCAATAAGCAATTACACATTAAATAACTGGAACAGTTCTTTTTAGAATAACATTGAAGGTAAATGTCAACAAAGCGCACTGTCAGAGAAGGCTAATCACAAGCCAAAGAGCTTAAAATTCTCCAGCTAACATTCTGTACATCAAACCTACCCGAATTCGATTGGATCCCAACTCTAACATCTGTAGCATCTGCAAGTTGCTCAGATTCTCAATTTTGCTGATTTTGTTGTTGACAAGGAATAGTTTTTTAAGTTGAGTAAGCCGATCTAGTCCCTCAATGTGTCGCAGAACATTAAAGGAGATGTCCAGGATCCTGAGGTAAAGCAAAACAAAGGTCTCTTCAGTCCATCAGGCATGGATGATTCTGGAACAGGCACTTGTAAATTAGTGGACTTCACTATCTGCAGATCGAGCACTTTGCTAGGCCTTGAAGCTAGTCACAAGTGGGGTTTTTTTTAATCAGTAATTACAACAAATATAACTTCCAAAATACCTTTATAGTGTGTCTGGGCCAGGGGAGCGAGGCAGTAAAAAAATAACAACTGTCACAGGCAGAAGATAGCCAACATTTTGCCCAGTCATAGAACTGCCACTGTGAGAGGAAGCCAATCTCCAATATTGCATGTTCTTTGGGAAAGGTACAAGCCTACAAGATCTACCTCTGACAGGACAATGTCAAGGCCTCCCATAAGGACGACTGTGGGAAGCAGGTCAGTCCTCCTCGCCCCAGTGGGAAGAGTTCTGTAACATACCTCCAGAGTGATCAGACAAGTGCCAGAAACTGGGAAGAGCACTACTCCTTTTCCTAACACCCTCCAAAAAAAGTCCTAATGTCACCTGAAATCTCTTGGCACTTTTTGCAGGAATAAAAATCTCTTATACGGAGCTCTCACTGCCAAGAGCAAGGGGTGCCTGAGCGCTTCCGCACCTGCACAGAATCTGCAGCTATCATTCTCGCTGCCTTATACAGCACATGTACCATTTTCCAGCTGACTGCCCCTGGTGAGCTTTGGGATAATGAAACTAGTTTACTGCACAGGTTAAATATCAATGGAGAACTGACACTACCCTCTCACAGAGCACCCAAACGAATCATAAGAAAGGCCTAGGTGATAAATACAGTAATAAGTACAGTGTGATAAACTCAGTGAGTGGTAAACCACCCTCAACCTAAGCCTGGTGATCCCCCTGGACTCACTCAAGTTCCACCAGGGACTCCAAGTTCTCGATCTTCCGAATTTGATTGTCATAGAGATCTAGTTCCCGCAAGGTGTGCAATTGCTCCAGGTTCTCAATGCACTTAATCAAATTCTGACGGAGGCATAGAGTCTAATGGTTGGGGAAAAGTTTGAAAACAAACAGGAAAATAGATATGAATGAGAGCATGCAATGCCTCCTGGCATACTGACAATAATGTTGGGCTTCCCCCCCCCACCAGTGAGTTTTATGGGATTTTGTTTGTTTGTGGATTGGGGTGGTTTTTTTTTAATAGAATCTTTTATTTCAACTCTACATAAGGAAATCTTTTTACCACAAACATGGTCAGACACTACAACAGCAACTCAAAGAAGCTATGTAATTCTTGGAAATACTCAAGAGCTTGACTGGAGAAGGTCTAAAGCAACGTGCTTTAGCTGGACCTGCTTTGAGCTTTGAGCAGTTTACTAGAGATCTCCAGAGGTCCTTTCCGACTTACGTTATTCTACACTAAGCCTGCTGCACAAGTCAGAATGTATCTCTTAGGATGAGCCCTGATGAGTTGTCGCTCATCCACTTCCAAAACCAGCTTGCAAAACCCCAGGATTTATTACTACTTGACAAATGTGTAAACACTACCTGCTTCCATTAAACATGAAGTGAACTCATTTGTATCTCAGCCAAAAAGGGACTCATGTATCTTTCCTCTTACAAGTTAGATATGCAAAATCTCCATCCAAGAGGCATTCTCTATTCCTTAGAACTGTTACCTTCACTTTCTTGAGCACCTCAAATCCTTCAATCTTCCCAATTCGGAAATGATTCAAGTCAACATCCTGAAAGACAAATGGAGGGACTCAGCAATTGTTTCAAAACACTCTTCAAAGACCAACCTGGTACTGTGTTCTAAGGAAAATTACTCTTACAAAATGTGTAGCTCATTAAAACTTTCCTTCAAAGAGCTTCTGAAAATTGGGTTTGGCACATGATTTTACCACCACAGGTGAAGCACGTGGCCTAAGCTTGTTAACTAACTGCAAATACAGTGTGTGCAAAAAGGCAACAGCCCTTTCCTGAGTCTGAGCATTGTTTTGCCAAAATTAGAAATCTTTTGCAGTAAATTCTGAATTTTCTAAGACAAATTCTGTTGCTAAGCTCAAATGAAGTGTTGCGTAAAATTCTCTCACTCACTTTTCTGGAGCTTACCTGGAACACACCTTGCTATTTCCAGTTCCAGGCCTCAGATGAACAGGAACCACTGATAATTCAAATAATCTGGTGGTTCTGTGAACGTTAACTTTGCACTGGCAATCAGCCGATGCACTTCACATCTGTGCTGTCCAGCCCCAGATGTTCCAATTTTGCAGGTCAAAGAGAAAGACAGCACTTCACCCAAGCTCAAAAACTCTCCAGCTAACAGGCTGATGACACCACCAAGGCTGGTTAAGTAGCTGTGCCTATTACAAACCATGGGTCCAACAGGAGCAACCAGTTCATTAAATATATTCTCACAAAAGCTTGTAGCGTGTCAATAATGCTTGCAGCATAGCCCTACTTTCAGTGCCTCCACGTTTAATTTAAAATTCTAAATTACTAACAATGTTTCAGCTACGGATCATGAATAAAACACTTCTAAAGGCTCTCAATCAATTCTGAGGAAAACCATGGTAGCCAGCACCTTCAGAAGAATTCAGTCTTTTAATCAGGTCTCAATACTTGCCTTTGCCTACCTTTTCTTCCTGCTGTATAAAGCCCGTAATGACAAAAATCTGCCTTTACCTCGGCTTCTGGGTCCAGGCTAATTGTCTCCATGTCCACTGGTGTCTCTGCTTCCCCTGCAGGAGAAGCAAATACATTATAAACTTTTGCTACCTGATAGCTAAAAGCAAGATAACAATGGCTAACATCTGGAGAGACAAAGAGGGCAAATGCTGCTTGGAGGCAGCAGCACATGAGATACGCAGATATTTGACTGCATTAAAAATATACCTCACCTATTTGGCTTTCATCACGACAGGCAGTTGTGAAAAAAAGTTTTTTTAATGACAGAATTTCACGTTTAGATGCAAAAGATGGAAAGAACAGCATCTTCCCCAGCCTGCCTCTGCGGCTGCTGAGTAACACTAGCTTAGGACTGATCTGGGTAGGATTCCTTTTTTTTTTTTTTTAAGACTTAGGGCCATCTTCCCTCCAAAGATGCACCATTCAGAGTGTCTATGCTCCTCTGAACCTAATACAACACTACCAAGAAGGAACCTAAACTGTCTAGAAATAGTGCCAGGAATGGCCAAGCAATCTCAGTAACCCCACCCTTCGGCATTTCTTCCATAAATTCTGCCAGTTTATGTCAGTCGTGTACCCTTTTGCGTGGACCTCCCTTCTTTTGTTTGACTGAACTCACTAATATGCTAGAAAATGTTGTTTATCACACTGCGTACATTTTCCTGGGAAATGCCTTCATGGCTCTGGAAGACTGCCCAACATTTGCTGTGCTTCTATCACAGCACAAGAGGGAGTGAAGTTTACTGGATAAATTCATGCTGAATAATTCAAACCCAACTCCCATTTGTTGAAGACTGTGGGCTGGTTGCATCAATTTCAAAAGAAAGTCTAATTTGACTTTGCAAAAAGACATACAACATGCAAACCTTTTCTACTTCATCTGTGTAGCTTCTGTACTACCAAAAAACCAAGGAACTTTAATTACAGTCAAGTCCCAAAGGCTTTGCATTAACTCCTGCATTACTGTATGCAAGCTCATTCCATTAACTGACAAGTAATAGCTATTTTTATAGCCCAGCACGGTTACAACATCCTTGTAAATGCCAAATGCCCCCTATTCTTAACGAGTATTTCTCCTACTCATGCTTGGCATTGTAAGTAGTATTGCCAGGATGAACAACACAAGCATTACCATTTTTCATATTGCCAAACTCCAAGGTTTCAATAACTCCACACACCATCATTTACCTTGCTGTATTTGGGCTACTGCTCTAGCCCGGGCATTCAAACAGGAAAAAGCACTAACTGAACTGACTTACGGAAGTCAAGGCTGAGAAGTAATCCTCTGTCCCTCATCTTTTAATATTTGTTTATAGCATAAAGTAGCAGGGAGCATAAATTACATTTTGGGGATGCAAAATGAGCTGGTAGGCTTGGTGACACTGAATGGCGGTACAGAAATGCCACCAGAACTCACACACGCATACATATGCCTGTCAGCATTTTAGCAGTGGGCAATGCTTGAATTGTCTTATTTTTCTTCCAGATAAGAAGCTACGCACTTCAGTAGGGGAGAAGAATACCCTACTCTGCTGCTACCAAGGCTGTACCTCCTTGGACCTATTTCTAGGGTGCAAAGGCTGCCAGTACAAAGTGCTCCAAGCCAAACAAGCACCCTAGCTGAATTTACAGCCGACAGGAACACAGCCCAGGTTTGGAACAACAGTTATTTGAGGTATCACATAAAACCTCCAAACCCCCAAGCTGTACTTGCAGTAACTTAGTGCTTTATAGTGAAGGAACTTCTCCTTTTGAGACTTTAAAGTTGTCCAGCAACAAGTAAAGCCAGTCATGCACTCAGTAAAGAAAACACTCTTCAACAAAAAATTCTTCAACTTTGTTTGGCTAGCAGGTTTCTCTATAAAATGATGCATTTAATCACAGCACCCATTACAGACCATTCATACACATTTGGTTTTGGCGATGTGTTAAGTACTCTGTTTTGGGATCTGTCAAAGGGTAACCCCTCATATCTTTGCAATACAGCTTCGAGTGACCAGTCCTGGTAGAGTCAGCATGGGAAAGAAGTGCTCAAGTCTGAAGGTGCAAAACCAAATCACATAGGATATGTATATGGAATTCACTGAAATAGAAGCAATTTAAAACTGTACGGAGGCACTAGCATTTATGTAATAAGGCCAACTCTCATTAAGTTTATGTAACTGTGTATAAAACACTGTCCATATAGCAGCCTGAGTGAGGTGTATACCAACAACACTGGTAAGTAAGTATTGGTACAAGAACATTAAAGTACATTTTCTCTCAAAGAAGAGAAACTAAAATAGTTCTAGAAAATTTACAGTCCTATTGTCAACCAACATTTTATTTTTTAACCAAGTGTACATAAACACCGTTACCTGACCCTTCTACAATCACTTTACAAACAGAACTGCAATTTTACTTGCATACATTAAGTATGCAAACAGCACTTCAGTCCACAATTTTTAGAGCAGCAGGTTTCTCAAGGGGAAAAAAAACACTACTCTGGCAGTGAAGTTACTTAAGTGAATTTCTGTGTAACCCATGCCTGCAAGCTACACAACTTCGCAGATGTAAGGAAAAAATACAACATTCAGGAACCACAAATTCCACAATATGAAACAGTAGTTACTGCGTTACATAAGTTCACAGTACCACAAGCATTTAAAGCAACTAAAAGCCTAACGACACTTTTTAACTGCATTTGCATGAAAAATATTATAAATAGCTAAGTTATAAGCTTTCTAAACAGAGGCGCTATTCCTCAGAGAATTAGCTAAATGATGAATTTGAAATTTCAACTGCTTGAGCTTTTTCTATTTATGATCTTCTATGAAAAATGTGGAAAACTCCATTTTCCTTTCAGCTGAGAAACTCAAAGCTGGCTGTGGAAACTCAAATGTTCCAAAAAATCAATCCTCTGCTTGGTTTCTGCCCTAGTAGGAGTTTCCTGAATCCTAACAGGACGGAAGAAGTAGCAATACAGTCATTACATTATCCAGTGTAATCCAGCAACCAAATCTGAATATGTATTTCTTGCCTTCACTGGAATAAAGGTGCATCAATTGAAGCATTTTCTCTAATATTATAATTCCCAGGGGAACAACATACAAAATATAACCTTAAACACATAACTAAATTACGTCAGTTGAATGAACATTTAATGTTACACATATGCATAGGAAAACTGTGACTGACTGATCTGCATGGTTATATTAATCATAGAGTGCTCAGGATGTAGTTTACGAGGTGTTCTCTTATACTTCTACAGACATCACCACAGCATATTTTTTTTTTAAATTAATTTATAGGGTTTTTTTGCAATCAACAATGAACTAGACCTAGATAGAGTTCATTTAGTTAAGAGATGAGATTTAAAATTCTTCTAATTTACTAGTTTGGAAGACACTTTTGCAAATTCTGAAGGGCCAGGCTAAGATTAGGAGGGATCTGCAGCAGATGCATAGTCAAAAAGGATTAAAATTTGCTGCAGAAAGTTTGCTGCAGTATTTCACTTCCATTTCAGACGAATAATCATCACGTGAACATCTCTATCAGAAGGATGCTGTTATATCTCAGGTTGTTAGCTGGCAACAAAAGCCCAGATCATACTGCCATACTGGGTCTTCAGAAATGGATTTGCTCTGACAAATTCTATACAAGCTACTGAAAAGCAAACCCTTCCAAACATGCACAGGCTTAAAAGAATCTGTCAGCCCTTCTACTCAATGTTCTAATACAAATAGTAAAAAGAGTAGCAAAAGTTTAAAGTCAAGAGGATTCAAACAGATATAATTTTGACGCATCTAAAAATTTTTAAATTAAAAAAATAAAATTGAGAGCTTTTTTCAGTCTGTCTAGAAATAGTTGTCTTCGCCTTCCACAGGAATCTGCCAACCCTTTAGCTGAAAAACTACATATGCTAAAGCAGAATGATGAAAAGCTGCTTTTGTTTATTTCTAATGAACATTTCCAGCACCTTGCCACAGAAAGTTACTATGTTTCTGCTGAAAAAGGATGAATAAAGATACTCTGCATTAAATATTTCAAAGAGAAATGTGGATGGATAAATAAATAAGAAAAAGCCTAAAGGTCTAATATCAGTGGTTCCATAAAAAGGCGGCAGCTTTATTTTAGCAATAACACCACTACCATTTATTCATTTTTAAAGAAGATTACTCTAGGGCAGATTCACATTGTTAACTAATATTGATACAACTACCACGTAGCCACAAGAAACACACAGGACTGATACATATACATTACTGTACACACCAGTAAGACAACACTTCCCAATGCAAACATTTAGGTTGGCAAGCTACCTGCGGAGTTCTCGCCGTTCTGCTCATCTCTCAGGCTCTGCTGACTGAGGTCCGTTACTAAGCGAACTGCTTGCTTCTTCCCTTCTTCATCTCCCGACTCCTCCGATTCAATCCGCTTATCAACTGTGTAAGATACATAATAGCAGAATTAGGTGATTTTCAGCAATGAGGTAGGGGGAAGAAGCAGCAAGTAGATATAATAACCAGGATTCACATAAACCACTATGCAGTTAGTAGAAATCCTAAATTAGCTAAATGAAAGGTTTAGTCTTAAATAAAAGGCCTCTTACCCCTTGTTTCTACTTTGATTTTGGATGCACTTTTTCCTCCCCTCACATCTTCCTAAAACCAACAATCTGGGAAGAAGACTGGAGGAAAAAGGAAATTTCTTAGATCAATGAAGTGCAATTCCAAAGACTACGGAGATGGAATTAGAACTATTACATTTTAAAAGCTTTTAGAAAAAAAAAGAATCAGTATAATGCAGAATAGTACCAACGACACAAAGAAGTGAAGGCATAAAAAAGAAAAAAATCCCTGCAGATAAAAGCAACAGTCTCCCAGCACAACCTGCAAGATCCCTTCACTATTTACCCAGCCACAACTATGATTGCCATGATTGCCACCCTGACCCTGGGGACCTGAAGCGCCTCACTCCTCCTCGCCCCCCCCCAGCATTTGCTTTCGTTTCACGGGGCGACTGAGAAAAAGCACCGCCATGCTGGGGGCTTCTTTCTCAGTGTCTTTGGCTTTACATCACAACCATGTTCAGAAACCCCCTTCTTCCACCTCTCGCGCGTGGAGCCCCCGGGGAGGGGGCAGGCACCACGCCGCACCCCAGGTAACGCGCACGTCGCCCCAGGGCTCGGGCGGCGCGGCCCGGCCCGGCGGCAGCCAGGCCCCGGCCCCCCGGGCAGACATCCTCGGGGTGGGCATCTGGGGGCCGCCTGGCCGCGGAAGGCCCACAAGCCCTACTGCGCGCAGCTGGCAGCCACCCCGCAGAGTGGCGTTGCCCAAGAGGCGAGCCGTCCCGACCCCCTCAGCGGCCGCGGCCGTGCCGGCCCCCACCGGGCTCTCACCCTCCATCATCTCCTGTGGTCCCTCTCCGCTCTCCGCCGCCATATTGCTTCTCCTCCCACCGCCCCCTTCCGGAAACCTCCTCAGCCGCCGCCGCCAATCAGAAGGCAGCCCTGGCGGCGCGCCACAGCCAATCACCTCTGCGGGTGATGTGCCCGGGGGCGGGGCAGCGCCCCGCCCGCAGCCTCCTGCGCGGCCCGCCGGGAGCTGTAGTTCTTGGCGGGGAGGCGGGAAGCGGCCAGAGCGCCAGGCGCTCACTCCGCGCTAGCGCCGCGGGCCTGAGACGTTACGAGCCGCTTTCGACCTCGCCGTTCCGCCTGCAGATTCTTCGGAGGATGGGGAGGATAGCTGCCATCAGGCGGAGGAGATGTAGCCTTCCACCGCTGGAGCGGGGAGCCCGGCCGGGGCGGCCTGGGGCCGGCGGCCCGAAGCAGGGCACTGCTGGCGGCAGCGGCTGCGGGGCAAGGGGAGGCCGGAGGGGGCCGCGGGGCTGACTCCGGATCAGTTTTGCCTCCTCCCGCGCCGGCATCCCATTGGCTCTTCCCCGTGCCGCTCTCTTGCTGCCTTCGCTTATTGGGTGGCGCGGTTGCCGAGTCCCGCCCCTTACTTCCTCGCGCCCGCCGGTGGCGCGGTGGCCGCCTGGAGGAGCGGCGGGGTGGCTGTGGCTGTCCTGGTGGGGCCGGGGCCGGGCAGGCGGGCTGGGGCTGGGGCTGCAGCCCCGGGAGGCTGGGCGGTGCGGGCGGCACCCTGGGTGGGCAGGAGGCTGTGCTACACTTGCTTCCTCAAAATTGGGAACTACTGCCCAAGTTACGAGAGCTTTCACTTTTAAAGCGAGCGGGAACGCGCTGGCTGGGTGCTTGGTAGGTCTTACGGAAATACGGTGGACACGTCCTGCCAGTCACGGGCATCCCGTGCCCCCGGGCAGGACGATGGCCAGCGTGAGCCAGCTTTGCTTTAACGCCCGAGGCCAAATGTTGATCATTGATCAGGACGCGCAAGAGCAAGCGGCGGTCTTGCCGTAACTTACAGGGCTACGCTTTGCCTTCGAACACATTGCTGCCTGCCAGCGTCCTGAGCGGTAGTGCCTGGCTGTAAGGCTGACTGCATTTGTTGTGCTTCTCTTACAGGTGGTGGCTCCCTAGGCTTGGCTCGGCAACCAGAGCGTGATGATGGCAGCCAAGGCTTACAGCCCTTCTGAAGGGGGCCTTCTGCCTCCATCAGTAGGCCTAGTCCTTACTCCCTTGAATAGCTCCGATAAGCTAAGTAGATCCTACCCCTCGGCCCGCAAAAGCAGGAAAAGTCAGCTTTCTGAACTCTGCCGGCTTAAAGCATCTCTGTGTGGTGAGCACCGTATTTTGAGATTGAGTTCATGTGTCATCAGTGAAGGTGATGTGTTTCAGATCTTCCTCTTCCCCTCCCTCAAACCTATAGCAATAAATAGCTGTCAGAAAGTGCTTGTTCAGTAAGCCTCTGAGCCATGGATTACTGCAAGCTGGGAGAGTTTACAGGGGATGTGTTGCTGAATAGGTGCTCTGCACTTGTATTTGTCCCTGGGCAACCTTTATTGGCTTCCACTGGACTGCCCTCCATCTTGTATTATTATCTGCATCGTGAAAAATTTCCAAATGAGGAGAAAGATATCGTTATGCTGGATTCTGTTAGGAGGGGAAGAACCTTGCAGTTTACAATGCGTCCAGGTACTGGTCTCCCTGTTTTATCGTGGTGAGCATATTCATGCTGTATGCGATGCATAAACACAGAGATGTCCTTGTGAGGAGTTGTTCGTGATGCTTCTTCGAGTACTGCTAAACCTTCAAAGCTGCTTCCTGTTTTGGGAGTGGAGTGATGGCATTTGGCTGCTGATGCCACTTGCCAAAGAAACGTTTTTTACAAACAGAACCTTTGAAAATTTTAGTACAATCGCTTGGCATTGTGTGACATAAAACATAGGTGTGGGCTCAGGTGTTTTAGTGTCTTACCTTGTGAGCAGTTAATTAACTGGCTTCCGACTAATACAGTATTTAACAAGAGCTTGAACACTTACTAAATTATATTTAATAACAGTTTCAATTTTAACTTGAAAGATTTTAAACCCTTTGAAAATCTGTTAAGTGAAAAGTTAAAGAAAAATAGAAGTTAACTAGTCTGCTTGAATCTTACGGATATTGGCAATGTTCTTCTAGGCTATGGAGTGGCTGTCATTCAAGATATGTTTATTAGAATTGTTTCTGTTTTCTTCGGTTTCATTGATTTGTATTTTCTTGTAATTTTTTTACAAATCTAGAAGCATATATTCTGGGACTACTTGAAAGTTGCTTCAGCTGACAACTAATCTTTTTTTATCCATTCCTCTTAATACTCCTGTCATAGACTGTTACAGCTACATAGATGATCTTTATCTTCTCACAGGGGAGAAGTGGAACTCTTACTGTTTGTCTTCACTGGCAGCTCGTAACATTTGTACCAGCAAAACTGGTAACTCATGGGCTCGGTGGGATTCTGCCTCTCGCTCCACTTTTGTTGGAAGTTCTGCCTCTTGCTCCTTTTTGCATGCCCTCACTGTGGAGGAATCCAGCCAGCACCTCTCAACTGCTGCACGCAATCCAAACAAAGCCATCTTCACTGTGGATGTCAACACAACAGAGGTATTTGCAGTAGTAACTGCTAAACTAAGCAGGCCATGACTGGTATAGGTTGTGTGGCATCAGACAGGCTAAAATGCCTTTTATTCTTACGTGTATCTGCAGGCAATCAGAGCGTCATGAAGGCATTTTATAGTCTGCTCAAGCTCAGTAGTCTTCTGGAGAATGACAACACATTTATTTCCATTGCAGGTTGTACTTAGCAAAATACACAAGACAGTAGCAGAAGCACAGATGTCTTGAATCTTTTTTCAAACAGAAAAAAGGAATAAAGAAGAATGAGCTGTGAAGTGGCATGAGGGAAGAAAGGAAAAGCAGAATGTGTTTCAGGTCTCCTGTCTGTTAAGTGCCAGCCCTGAGATGGGTTTGTGGTGGCACTAAGTCTCAGTCTGCCCCAGTAAATATGCCTTTTTGCACTGGGAGGGAGAGAATTTCTCTGTTTCTGCCATGAGAGTAAATTAATATAAAATTGAGTACTGAAAACTTGAAAGAGCTGTGCCACTTTTAGCTAGAACTGACAGCTCAGGCTTACCCACCTTAAAGGCATTAAATAATCCTGACTTGCTCTGTAACACAGGCTTAATATGTCAATAGCTGGTGGAATTACTGCCTGCCTTCAGCTGTGGGCAAAATTTTGTGGCTTGCCCAGGCTTTGCTTGCAAATACAACTTTGTCATTTTGCCTTCATGGGTGTAATCATTTACAGTTAAAAGAAAGCAGGAAACCTACAAGGAAAGCAATGTCTCAAACCCTCTTAACCAAGAAGATGCGTAGGAAAGGGATGTCCTAGAATAAAGCTTTAGTGAACTGTTTTTGAAAAAATCAAAATTTTAAAGAACCACCCCATTTCCACCAAGAGGAAGGGATATTATAATGACATTAAAGCAACACTATGAGATGATGATCTATTAACAAAACCTAGAGCTTTTACTCTTTTGTTTTGGTTGGGTTTTTTTCTGATTTTCTAGATCCTAGTGGCTAATGACAAAGCCTGCAAGCTGCTTGGGTGTAGCAGCCAGGAACTCATTGGTAAAAAGCTGTCCCACTTGATATCCAAATCCAGTCAAGAGGTATGGGAAGCAGTGGGTGAGGAGTACATAGAAACAGAAGAAAGTTCACCGGTGGTTTCAGGAACTGTGGTATGTGAAACGTTCAAGGAGTTATTGTAGGCTTTGGTTTGGAGTTTTGGGTTTGGGTTGGTTTTGACATTTTCAGTATCATTTCCTGATATATTTAACTTCATGGGCATTTGGCAATTATTTCATTTGTAGAACTAATTAAATTAAA
Organism: Falco punctatus; assembly: GCF_963210335.1. Taxonomy (NCBI): domain Eukaryota; kingdom Metazoa; phylum Chordata; class Aves; order Falconiformes; family Falconidae; genus Falco; species Falco punctatus. The sequence continues at coordinate 29,529,922 of NC_137593.1, forward strand.
AGTTTGCAGATGTCAGAATTTAGAGGGCAAAAGATGGCTTGGGAGACAGCTGTGAGAGCCTTGCAGCTGCCAACTTCTATAGTCATGGTGACTTGACCAAATCGGAACCTAAAGGACATCAGATTGGGAAAAAAAAAGATAATAAGAAAGAATAAATACATTTATTTGTAATTGCTTAACATGGAAAAACCTGTTAAGGAAAAGTTCCCGATTGTCTGGTCTTTTAAAAATTATTTGAAAATTTATCTTAAACTGGATTGTGAATATTAAGAAGTTACAAGTCAGTCAAATACTGTGAAATGTCTGTGCCAAAACACCCTAATTGGTGCCAAAGAGTAGAATTGATATTTTGCCTATAGTGGGGTTGTTTATAAGAGAACTGCATGAGAAACGTCACAAAATTATTTTCTTTTGCTGCTGTTGTGAGCTGTCACTAGCAGATACTTGGAAAATGAGCTCATATTCTTCCTGGTGTTTTATTTTTATACTGAAAGTGTCAGCATCTCAGAGCTTGATCTTCCTATTACTCAATTGGATGGGGGGGTGGGGGGTGCAATATCTAAGTTTGATTCTGTGTAATCCAGGATTAAAGTTAAATGTCTGACAAAGGCACAAATTCTAAGCTGCAGCTATTTATAGGAGTCACTGTGTAATTCTTAAACCCATTCTATCAAGATCATGTAAAAATGATAAAAAGCTTGATGTGAAACATGGCAAGTTATAAGATGAATAAACATTTTCTGATTTGAGAAGAATCTCCTCCCATAAGAAATTAAACTGCTATTCTTGCAGCTGAAAGTAAGAACTATGTTACTAACATGGAGTATTCATTAGCACCATGGGGCAGCCCTTAAAAATAAGGCATCTCTGAAAGGCATTTCTCTCTGGCACAAGGTATTGGATTGGCACATTTATGATGCTGAAGGAAATGCCTTTAGTCTTCGTGGCCAGGGGGAGAAGATACAAAAGCAACGACATTTTGTGTATGAGCAATGAATTATTTGCAAACTTTTTCATCGCTATCTTAACACTATGTTTCTTCCAATAAAAAACCAGTAAGTAGTCAAGAAACAGTATTTTTCTGACAATGACAGGGAGATATCTTGGTTTAATATTTTATTCTTGTTTGAAATTCTTGCGAAGTAACCACAGTCTTAGTAAATTATGACTACAACTCTGAATCCTCTGGAAAGGTAGATATTGTAGGCCGTCTCAACGAGAAGATCCCTGTCTCCGTCTGGCTGAGGAAAATAAGAAGCAAGGAGAACCCGTGTTGTGTGGTTGTACTGGAACCAGTGGAAAGACTTTCAGCTTCTGTTTCCTTCAGGGTTGATGTGAGTGTTTTCCTAATGATCAAATGAGACGACAGTTTGTGAGAGTTTGTGGGAATGGAACATGTCTAAAAGCCAGTAGGCGCGGTACTGTTTGTGAACACGAAGGTGTACGTAGCACTGACTGAGACTGGGACTGCACAATGTAGGACCTGTGCAAAAATCTCCCATGAAGCTCACGTTGATGTATTCGACAAGTCACATTAAAATACATTGTCTGTCTTCTGGGGAAAATCTTAGTCTTGAACAGTGACAGTTCTACAGGGGGTTGGTTGTTCATGGCAGGGGTGCCCTTGTGAAGGGATCAGCTTGCTGAGGAAAAGTTCTGGGAAGTTCGTTGGACTCCCCTGCCTCTCCCCTGTGGCAAGGGGCAGGCTCTACATGGCAATGTTGGAGAGGTATTGCATTATGCTATGTCTGCTTTTACCGAATTAGTTGTATCCACAGAGAGACTGCAGAACGAAACTTGCAGTTTCATTCTTGCCATTTGCTTAGATATTTGCAGAAATTGTTGTTAAAGGATTGAGTGGACTGTGGCTAAAATGATAAAATTAAAATAGTCCTGTAAATTTTCTTCCCAAGGGAAAGATTACATCATGTGACCTTCTTTTTGCACATCTCCATGGCTACCCAACATTGGAAGAAGTAGTTGGGCTACACATAAAGGACCTGATTCCTTCTGTGCAGATACCTCCTCTAGGCAAAAAAATCCCAAAGGTATAGTATAAGCACCAGCCAGGTTCTTCCATTCCCTTCCCGTTCGGAACACGTGCACACTGTTTTCCCTCCTTCAGTAACAGAAGAAAGCCTTTTCAGAGAGAAGTGTAAGTCTCCTGAAAAAGGGTGTGCTGCTTACTTGTGGAGCTGCTGTCTGAGTATTTCCTAACTAAAAACGAAACCAAACCCTGACCTCTCACTGTGGAATCTGTCCTGGTGAAAGACATTTTTCTCCAGTCCTGGCTTTTTAAGAAAACATGCTGTCTATGTCAGCTCCCTAAAATTATTTTGAATTCTTTAGTCTGTTTCAGTCATGTCTGTCTGAGGAGTGAAACTAAAGAATAACCAAATCTTGCAAATGAAAACAGGCAGCTAGGTAGTTGAAAGAGGCCTTACTAAAGCCTTGTTTGCTGAAAAGCGGCAGCATGGACTTGCCTGGTTTTGTCATCAGGATATTCAACACTGGATTCCAAATCCTTAGAAGACCAGACTTTGTTCACTTTGATACTCACAGGACTGGTTCGTTTTTCTTTTTCTGCTCCGTTTTCCTGAGGATGTTCCTGTGTAATTTTACGTGAACACTGAAATAAAATGAAAACATTTGGTTAGTTAGAGGTTTTCTATCTGGTTTTTGTTTTTTGCTTTAATTTAGAACCTCAGGATCCAGCAAGCTGTAGGCCAGTCCAGAGAGGGTAACATGTTTCCTCTCAGTTTAAAGCTGCAAGTAAGCCTTCTGGAGGAGAACCAAGTAGCAGAACAGAAAGATGGTGTTCTGCAGACGGAAGAAGTTGGCTCTTTCACAGGCGGTCATTACTCTGCTACAGCTGTGGTTTTCTCCACCATCAGTGGTCTTATTACTGTCCAGTCAGATGGAACCATCTGTGGCATCAAGGATAGTTTTGCTTTAATGCTGTTTGGCTATGAGAAGAAAGAACTGTTGGGAAAGGTAAGATATGAGTTTTAATTCCTCCCAGAAGACTGCTGTGTCTGCCAGCATATCCATTGGAATTGTAAAGTCGTCTTTTACCCTCCTTCCTGTCTGTCACAAAACCTCTGTGTTCTGTGTATTCAGCGAGTAAGCTGTAAGATACGCAGATTCCCTTGTTGTAATTGCGAAGTCTTGCACTGCTGAGGAGCTGGTGTGGATTTCAAGTAGCCTAAAGCAAGCTGCACACTTACGTGTTCTCCATCAGTCATGTTGATCACTTTTGCCTGGCTATCCATGAGGATCAGGTTCACAAACGTGGACTCTTAGCATTTGCCCCCAACCTTTGAGAGCCAGCTCAGCTTTATAAGGTTTTGTTCTGTGTTTTAGAACATTATGTTCCTGATCCCTGGTTTCTATAACAACATGGAGAGAAGCAGCGGTTGTTCTTTGCTGTTACCTCCTCTTGACGACTCCAGAGGGACAGAGAGTGAGTGCATCTTTGAAGGTGTTACTGCCTGCCGTACAAATGGCTCTGGCTGCTGTGACAAAGGTAAAATAATGAGAGGCGAGAGATTTGCCTATGAACACGGGAGCATGCTTTGTAAATGTAATGCACCTCCGTGCAGGTTTTAAATTGGATTTCCACTATAACCCAAGGTAAACAGAATTGTTCACCTAAGGTTGTGTTTCTCTCTTTGTTGCTAAGAAGATGAAACTGAATGCCCAAGTTGGAAACTACGCTGTTAATAGAGAATGCTTTGTACTTAACAAGCACTTCCCTGTCCCTCCCTCCCCTGTTAGGATCTCTGAGTATTTTAAGACATGTAAAATATAGCATTTGTGACAGTATTGCTGCAGAGCTGTACTTAGGACTAATCTTTTAAGGGAAAATACTAATATTCTTCTGAATTGGCTCATGTTGCTGGTTAATATTCAATGTCATGTTGCTGTGATGTTTCAGTTAGGAGGCATCACATAGTCTTCTGATGCAGATTGCTGCACTTACAAAGAATTTATCAAAATTATATTTCGCTGAACGTAACAGGAATAAGCAGAAGCAAGAAAGCTTCATGTCTCCAAATCTGTTTTTCCAGCTAGCGCTGCCCATAGCAGAGAACACAAGTCCATACTTCCATCTGTATTGCAAGAGATCTTTTGTGCTGGTTTTGTCTCCTTTGTTGTTGTTTTTTTTTCCTATTTTCTTTTTCTCTTTGCTTAGAAATGCACAGCTGCATTGAAACCAATGCACACTACTGGAACAAAGAAGAGTTAGTAGACAGTGTGCAGTTTCTTAGGTAATTTTTTGGTGAAGTGATGCCTCTAATCCAAGAGTGAATCTAATTCAGTTCTTTAGTGAGGAAGCATTGTTGGCATTCAGCCTTTACTAAGTGGAAGGATTGCTCTAGACCTGAATCTAGATTTGTTCACTCATTGCCGCCTTCTGCAGCAACAATACTTGGGTTACTTCACTTTGCAAACCTGTGTTTTTCACTTTTGATCTGTTGCCGCTGGGGAAGGAAAGTAGTTCTTGTCTTAATCTTTCTCTTAAATGTTTAGACTGTATACTTCTTTGTCTTGCAGTTTCAGTGAGTTATATAAGTGCAGTCTAAACCTTTTCATTTTAAGTGTTTGAAATGGGGAATGTATGTGTGTTTTGGGCTTTTTTTTTTTTTTCCCTTCTGCAATTTGTATGATCACTTTAATTCCAGTCGTTGGCCTTTTTTTTAGGTCTCTTAACTTCAATCCCAGTAGCTAACCCAGAAGGCTAATACATGTCCAAGGGCTTTGATAGGAATGCAAATTTTAGCAAATTAGATTCCTGCATGTGATGATTTCTCAGGTGAGTGGAGTGGATTTCTCCAGTAGAGTGGAGTGCTCATATTTGGACCACTTTGCCTTAACCACATCTTTTATACTCAGTTCCATAGGGTTGAGACAGACCAAGGCAGTTCCAAGATCATTTTTAATCACTGTAGTCTCTGAAGCCTAAACATAAAAGATGAAATTGGTATCGTTTTATTTCTTGTTTGGTACAGACAGCAGCTTCTTGGCTGCATCTTTGGCAAGCCTACCCTCAAGAGATGAAGAGCAGAAATTGAAACATAGACACAAAGACAACAAATTAATACATGACGAGACTAAACAAAAGAATGGGACTAACTTCTTTTCTACTCCCTCACCTCCTGAAATGGTATCCACACCTTCTAACAGGTAGGCATTTCACAGACTGCATATTCACTTTGAAAAATGAAGAGCCGTGGTGGTAGTCGCCAGCAAAAACTGTTTTTTCACCTCTGTGATGTCTGTGGGAAGGTGTAACAAGAGCCTTCCACATTTTGCTCTCTTCAGAATCTGAGCACCATTTGCAAGACAGATTGTGTTTTGCCTACTTTCAGATTTTTTGTTTAGATCTGTACAACCTACAATTGTAAAGTTACAGAGGTTCCATCTCTAAAGGGACTAAATACTTCACCCAGATTAGGGAAAGTAAGTAGGCTCTATGCTTGCTAGATCAGAAACAGTGGATGTTTATCTCCTGTGATATCTGCCAGCTGGTGTTCTGCTGAAGCCAGGTTACCTGGAATGAATTCTAAATGTTATTCCTTCCAATGCTTGGTGTAACTGGCAGGTCATCCATTAAAACAGGGTACTGTGTTACTTCAGTCCAGCCATTTTTACTGTACCTTTCCAGGTCTTTTTCCTGTTACAAGGTCAGAAATTCTGCACAGGTACCTATATGATGCATATAGTTTATCTTAAGTCAAATTTGAAGCCTTCCACGTTAACAATTCTAACCCTCAGAAAATATTTACTGCCCATTTTAATATATAAACTATTACCGCACAGTTGTTGTTGCTTTTTAAGGAGACTGACAGTCTCATTGTTTCCTTGTCCTCTCCTGGATATGTCTCTCACATCATACTTGGATTGTAAGTGCTCTGCTGCATGGATTGTTTTTTCTACTCTGCATTTTCACTAATAGAAATGTTTGTAAAATACCTTGTGGTATGGGCTTCGTTGAACCATGTTTACATTGATGGATGGGGACATCCATCTTCTGTTGGACAGACAAGGGGTCTTCTGTTCTCAGGATTGTAAGTATCCTGCCACATGTATGTTTTTTTTGTTGTGGTAAATGATCTATATTTAGAAATGAAGCTAGAGAAGGAAGTAATCCATAGGGAAAGAGTGCCATTTGAGTGTACCTGCTCTTCTTTGGTCAAGATGGAATTTATTAGGATTTTGGATGCCTGTGCCAACAGCTTTCTGCCTTTTTCTTTTAAACTTTAGAATAAAACAATTAGTGCATGTTTTAAATAGTGACCATAGTAACAGAAGAACGGGTGGTATGCAGTATGATGGTTTTCTCATCCTTTTGTCATCATTATATTACTAATAACTTTGAATCCTTGCAGTGAAGACAGCATTGCCACCAATGGGCTGTCAGCCCACATAGAGAGTCTTACCCTGACACTTGGCTTGACAGAATCAGAGCAGTGGAACAGTGTAGAACAGTGGAAACTGCAGGATCAAATAATTCTCAGACTCTCTGCGAGGCACTCTCCCATGTCGTTTGATTCAGAACAGTTGGGTTTAAGTCAGAACATGAAGATTCTAGTAAGAAGCAGTGACAGTGCGGTATGTGGTGCATCTAAGATTGAAATGCCAGTGACACTAGTGTCTTGTCTAACCAGTTACAAGTTCATCGTCAAGAACTCAAGGAAGTAAATTGTCAGCATATCTGTAGGTTACCATATGAAATGCTGAAGCATCAGCACCACACTACACTGATGCCTGGGGACAGGCTTCTTCAGTAAATGTTGCCTTGTTGTCTGTTTGTTCTAGGCTGGAAGACAATCTAGGTACTGCATCCTATGGCCTGGTTAAGCTGCCTTCTGATGTTACTTGTAACTCACCTGGAACACCAACAATAGATGAGCCATGGTCTGGGACCACAGTGGACTGCAGACAAGACTTCCAAAGCCACATGGTTAAAGGGCAGTTGTCAAAACGAAACTTGTGTGATGCAAAACATGCCAGCCTTGAGCACGTTGTTGTTGAAAGCTGCCTGCTAAACGATGCTTCATCCTTCTTTGCAAATGGAACACACACTATCCATAATGTTTGCTCAGGAAATAAAATGGGTTGCAGTGCTTCTGCACCAGGAGTTGCCACAACCTCTGAAGATGTTAAAGAAACAGACACTGAGCTGAACGGTGTTTGCTGTGGTCTTGAGGTACTGAATCTGAATATTGATGTCAAGGGGAACTCCGACAATCGTTCAGGTATTACTGCAGCTCCTGTAAGAACATCTTTCTCTAATGCAGCAGACTCAGCTGTAGACTATATGCGAACTCCAAGTAACAGTGCCTTTTCAACAGGGCAAGAAAAGGATCTGTTGAATGGTGTTGCTGTAGAAGATGGTTCTGGGTTGCTGGCCTCCCAAAGGCATTTAGAAAACTCTGAAGAATCCTCAAAAATGTTTCTTGAGAAGCCAGAAACTCTTGTACAAGAGCCCATGGGTGACAACATCAACAGAAACATACTGAAGGGCAAAGGTAGTCCTCAAGAAGACTGTCGGTTGCATGGCCAGCAAAATACGGCGATAAAAGTAACATCGACCCCGGTGAGACAAGAAGGAAGGCTGAATCCAGCAGATCCTTTGACCTTGGAGATTCTGGAAGGCAGCTACACTGGGAATTGCCGTCACAGAGATGGTTCACAATTAAGTAAGTTAAACCTGTTTCTCCCCTTCCCAAAATTAATGAGGGGTGCTCTTTTTCACCTACATTTTTGCAGGAGGCAGACAGTTCTGGTTAGAACTCTGAGTGGAGAGGAAGGAAGAAGCTCTCTAGCATCTAGAAGATAAAATTGTATTTAAGTCTACTCAAGGGGTATTAGAAAAGCAGGTGGTATAAAATACAAAATTACTAAGAAATTAATCCAGACTGAATAGTCAGAAATATTTCTAAAGCACAATTAAAAAACTTGAACCTGATAACTTTTTCTGAACAGGCTTGTATGAAAATTGTGTAACGGAATGTATTTCATTCACTCCTTCAGCTGGATTCAGTGGCTTGTTGTATAAAATTCCTGACTTTTTGTAATTTAGAATAACAATGTGAGATTAATAATCACAATTGGGCACTGACAAGTTTCTGCTGGGGGGTGGGAACTATGGGGGTAGCTGCCAAGTAATAGCTGTGCTGTTGTCAGCCCATCAGATGATTCCTTGCTGAGTAGGTGTTTCCCAAATAAATAATGGAGTAATTCACTTTAAGAACTCAGAATTTTGAGCTAAACTGTCTGTGGTCTTGTTCAACACTAAAGTTTCATTCTACCATTTTAACTTCCTCACCTGTTTCTACAGGTATACTCTTTGAAGTGAAACAGGTAGAGCTGCAGGACCCTACCGTACTTTTCTGTGTCTGGGTGGTGAAAGACCTTCTACAGAGCCAGAAGGAAGCGGTAGCAAAGACTCAGCTTTTGCTTTCCAGTCTAGCAAGCTCTGCTGACTCTATTGCCGATCTTTCCACAAATAGTCTTGGGGAAGTAAGAAATCCTACTATGGTATAATATTGAGCATTTCTCTCCTTGTTTGACTGTTAAGCTGAAGCTAAAGTCGAAAAGATTTTCAAATTAAAATAACGTTGTGAGGTGGTGGATGGATATTGCTGTTACTTTGTTTCACCAGTTTTATGTCAAAAGAAATATTTCAGATTGCTGTTTTGTAACGTTTCTGGTAGCGTGTGTTTGTCTTGGTGTAGTACAATGAAAGCAGCTAATTTTAAATTTGTCCTTAGGCTGGTTTAAGTACATCTACAATAGAAGTTTGCAGCAATCTGATCACACTGGCACCAATGACACAACATTATTTAGAAAGGAAATACTAGGTTGAAAACTTCCATTGACTGACTTGTGTCAACAAAAGAAACCTGCAGTTTTTAGCTGCCTCCTGGGAGGCTGCATTCAGGATGGTGTATAGAAAGCTAACACCACGCAGCTGAGCAGTGGGTACATGTCAGTGCTGTCAAACCCGAACACAGAACTGCTCAGGCCTGCTTTTGGTGAGTAGTGGAATGTAAAACTGACAGGACTTTGACCAAGGCTGTAGAGGAAAATAGTATTTTTGATCAATTGAAATAGGTAATGGTGATGATCTAGATCCCTTGAATAAATCTGTGCATTTCTTAGATCTTTACATAGCTGGATTTTATAATGACCTTAACAGAGAATTACCTAGATATTTAGATCCCGCATGTGTAATGTGTATAGTGGTGACAGTTCCAAACTGGAACTGCAAGAAGCTGTTGCTTAATGCAATGCGCTGCAAATTAGACATGTAGTTTCCCTCCCCTGCCTTGCCTTTAATTAGTGAGCTGGAAGATAAAGTAGATATTTGAATGAAAAGCTTGGCTATTGGCAAAACCTCCTATTTGGAATATTTTTTTATGAGACTTTTGAGAGCTAAGTAGTAAGGTGGCTCTTGTTTTCCTTTCAAAAAATTATCTTCCATGCATACATATGTCAAAATATAAGCAGTTCTGATTGTTTCATGTATAACTTCAAATTTCATCATTCAAAACAAATGTCCCCATGAGATTTGCTGTGTTTCCTCTCAGTATGACATACTGTGTATGTCATAAAGATGTTCTGTGATCATGCATTTTAGATGCCATCTTTGGTGGAGAAACCTAATAATCCCCAAAACGAACAATCCCAACCCTGTCCTCAGAGCGAGAAAAACTTCTGTTATGTTTAATTTCTCATGCAGTGTTGCAGGCCTTGGTAGGAAGGCATGTATTGTTTGCTTATTAGGAATTTTACTGGGGTGTTAAAATTTAGGAGTGTTTACGTCTACTGAGAGACCAATCTACAGAAGTAAAATGCTGTTTTACCAGAAAGTTTGGAAAACACTGGGAATTTAATATCTTTTATAAGTGAAATCTTTTTAGATTACTGAGGCAAACAGAAATTGCAAAATTTATAGGCAAGGCTTAAAGCAGCACCTTTTAAATTCTGTCCATCTAGAATACACTTACTTGGAAAAATTACAACTTTGAAAGTAACCTACTTTTTATTCATCAAATAAAATTACCATTTGGTGATAGACCACAATGAATTCATTATCCTACTGGCACAGAGAATTTTGTGTGAACATCTAAGGTGCATATGCTTCTGTTTTCTTTACCTTTCTCTGAATTGAGCAGTATTTATAGCTGCTGAATGCTGACTGTTGACTTGTCTCATACTGTGATGATTACATCAACGTGCGGTTCTTGCTGTCAAAACCAAAGATCACTCCTTTCAGCTATTCTTGCAGATGTGTACTTTCTCGTCATTATTTACTTGATTTTATAAATGTTACTTTGTGGCTTGCTTTATTTTTTTCTTGCTTTTTTATCTATACCTAGGCCATCAGATCAACTTCATTTTTTGAGAATTCTCGAAGAGCTGAAGATCTTGCAGGATTAAGGGCGTGTGAGGGAGAGTACGCAAAAAATTACGACACTCTCAGTCTAATTGGCAAAGGGTCTTTTGGCTTTGTGTGGACTGCCAGGAGCAAGAAAGATCACCAGGAGGTTAAATGTTTCTTTTAGATCTCCTTGCAATAACTATTTAGGATGAAAACTGGAAAGTTAGTGTGTTCATATTCTGTCAATACTACACTATTAAAAGTGGCTGTTTGGTAGTTTGGGGGTTTCCTTTGTTTAAACAAAAATCTGAAATCACTAACTTCATGGAAACAGAACAGGAAAATATTTGCATTGATGTAGTATATGACCGTTACCCAAGACAACAGGCACAGAGTAAGTCTGACCATGTAAGCTAATTTAACGTGTTGAAAGAAGTATACATTAAGCTTAACAGAGTGACAGGTTTTAGTCTTCTGTTCCTAAAGAAAATTACAAACTTCAAAGTCTTTATCATGCCATGACTCAAGAATGTGGACTAGACATGCTGAGGTTATGAAACCCTCCTTTTTATCAGCAGAAGTATTTTGGGTGTTGAGAGGCAAGCTGTGGTGTTTCTCTGCATGGATGTTAAGTGCCAATTTCCCTCCTCTGTACCCCTATGCCAGAAGTCACCACTGCTGTAATTGGGTTGATAAGAGAGCTGGCCTGGCAAAGCCTTTGGAATTCAGAGCATCAATAAAAAGAAAATAAATACATTCCATTTCTGTGCATCATTTGGCTTCTAGGACTAAATTAATTTAAATATGTTTAAATATACTATAAGCAATGCACATTGGGTTGCTTCTGTCCTTCTAGTAATATGAATCACTAACATTTTCCCTGGAAATTAATTTACCAGACACTTAAAACCATACTTTTGCAGGTGATGCTGAATGCTGTTTTCTGTGTAGGTTGTCGTAAAGTTCATCTGGAAGGAGAGGGTGCTTGAGGACTGCTGGGTAGATGATCCTGATCGAGGGAGAGTTACGCAAGAAATTGCAATCCTGTTGAAGCTGCGGCACCCCAGTATCATTAAGGTACAGTGAACTCAGAGGGAATGTAGTTTGAACTGCATTGTATGGTTCGTTTGAGTACTTGGTGTCTCACGTTCCTCTTCAGGAGTGAGGAGTTGTCCTGTATTAAATCTATGTTTTCAGGAAAGAAAGGAATCCTGCTTTGTTTTGGAGGGTATATTACAGCAGACTGTCGTTTGCCTTGACATTTTTACACCAAACATAGATCTGAAGGTGTGACTTGACAGAAAAAAAGCCTGTATGTTATTTCAAGATGATAGGATGCGTATCTTGGAAGTATGATGTTACATCTGACCATGTACTAGTTCTGTACATAATCTGGATACGTATCTTGATTCCTCCTTTTTGATTTGGGGTTTGGATTTTTTTTCCCCAGAGAGAGAATTCCTCTTGGCTTCAATTCTGCTCTCCGTTTTAATTATGCTCTTTTTTCAAGAAAGATTTGTGCTCAGTGAAATGAGACTTCAAAGATTATAATACATGTTGATTAAATCTCCAAGAGGAGAGCAGTGTTTGTTTAAAAAAAAAAAAAAGGCAATTTTAAGATGAAGCACATGAATAAAAAAGTCTGTTATTTATAGGTGCTGGACGTATTTGAAAATGAACACTTCTTCCAGCTGGTGATGGAGAAGCATGGGTCTGGTCTGGATCTCTTTACATTCATTGATAATCAGCCCAACTTGGATGAGCCATTAGCGAGCTATATATTCAGACAGGTGAGAGCTGGGAATGTACAGCTGCTACATGCAGGAAAGATTTGGTTAATTTAAGAAGAAGGATCCTCTTACACTCAAAAGAATTCCTGGCTAATCAGTAGGCGTGCTGAATCAGAGTCATGCTCAATACCTGCAGAACTTTTCCTCGTTATTCTGTAGAGCTCATTTCTAGCTAATTGAAATGCTACCGGTAGAAACCTTCTTAAGGTTTACCTAGAGACTTGTAACAAAGAAACCTTTAGAGGACCTTATTTCATAGGAGGATTTCCTATAGAGCCATCACCTCTTTGCCTGTGATTGTGGCAGCACACGCTACCTGTCACCAGGATGCCCATTCATCTCGCAGCAGTCACGCTTCTGCTGTGGGAGGAGGAAAGTGCATGGAAATTGCCCCAAGCCTCACTAAAAGCCACACTTCCACTTAGGTCAGTGCTTGGTTTAGATTTGTTGTGGTAGTAAAGGGCTCTCCTCTTTTTAAGGAATTTAAAATCAATTAGTTATCTTGGATTTTAACATGGCATAATGCAAAATAACTCAAAGTAGTTTACTGTGAGTCAGGAGCTTGCCTGAGAGCTGAGTTGTCCTTTGTTCATTGAGTTAACTGCAACAGTAGTCCCCAAGTAATTCCCCCTCACATGTTCTGGAGTAAATTCCTTGCTCTAAGGTATTCAGGAATTACTTTGCACCTGGTAACCCACCACTGTGTCCACACTCCTCTCACTGGAGTGCTGAGGGAAGCTGGTAACCAAAGTGATGCACCTTCTCTGTGTCTGCTGTGCAGTGTGCATTCACAAATTGCAGTCAGTGGTCCCTTTAAACTTCTGACAGGTAAGCCCTTTTCCTAAACCAACCCTGAGCTGGTAGGGGTGCTTTGTTACTTCAGACCTCTACAGTATTTCTCTGCAGAGGGAGCTTTGTAGTATAAATAGAAACTTTTCTCCCTCAGCCATCTGTTTTTCTTGCTCGAATGTATTGCGGTAGGGATCACGATTGTCTCCAAGGTGATATAATTTTGATGGTATTCTTAATTATGACGCTAAAGCATGAATCGTGCAGAAAGAAGAATGGAATTTAGGAGTGACTGTATTATTTATACCAATCTTCACTTTTAAATGCTTTGTCATCCTGCAGTATCAGAGGCACACAGTAATATCTTCCAAATGAGTGTAATGATCCTCCAGATGAAGCTGGGATAAAAATAGAGTAACCTGCAGTACTGTAACAGTAAGCGCTTATGCTTCTAACCAAAAAAACAAGGGCATCGTGACTACAGCATACCCTTTTCCTGCACATTTGTGAGAGGAAAGAAAGCAAAGGCTTTTTTAAGTCTCTCTCCCAAGAGCATTGCAACACCCACTGCAGCAATGCTGACAGGCAGGCCTGAGTTCATTTCCAGTTACTGAAATTAGGATCTATCTTGTTTATATAGTGTCAAAACAAGCCAAAGTGTGGCTGTCAGAACTCTGTGATGCCACGCAGATTATCCAGAAGGACACCTCTGTGTAGTAACACCTAATTCTTTCCTCCTTTATCAGCTTGTGTCAGCTGTTGGGTACCTCCACTGTAGAAACATCCTTCACAGAGACATCAAGGATGAAAACATTGTCATTGCTGAAGATTTCACAATCAAATTAGTAGACTTTGGTTCAGCTGCCTACCTGGAACCTGGCAAACTGTTTTATACCTTCTGTGGGACAATTGAATACTGCTCACCAGAAGTGCTGTCTGGCAAACCGTATGTAACCCTCTGGAAAGTAATTTTTGTGTCCATTGCACCAAAAAACGTGTGTGCAGGGCTGGAACAGAGAAGCCAAGCTGCATTGCCATTGGTACTCTTGCTAGAGTTATCTAACCACAGAAAACTGCAGCAAGATTTAGGGCACCACACTGACAGAAATTCCTTGTAAGGGTTTGAATGTGTATAAAGTTGGGCACCGCAGTGACAGAAATTACTTGTAAAGGCTTGAATATGTACAAAGTGTTTCTGACCGAGTCTGTTGACTGGCTTTCTGGTTCTGGTCAGATGTTTTGCAACTCCTGTCTGTCCTGCTGCAGAGCTGAGTTCAAGAACAAGCCTATGATTTTAATTTCCAGCCTGATAGAAGAGTCTAGATGAGTTGTATTGTGACTTGAATGTGTCCCTTTTCCTTAATCTTTTGTAATATGTACATCAGCTTGCTAATCTTCTCTTCGTACCTGTGTATGAACGTGCCAATAGGTCTCTAGCAAAAGCTGCTCTTTTAGAGAGATGGTGTGAGCAAGTATTGCTGTATAGCATCTGCCCCTTACCACATCTGTGTTTTGTATTGCTCCCACTCTCAGCTCGTCTCTTCCCTTCTTCCCTGTGTGCTTCCCTGTATGAACTTTTGCAGTTTGATAGTGTTCATCTCCCCATTGATTTTTGTGCTCCTCTGGACTCAAGGATTCTTCCTTTGCAGCTTGTCTTCCTGCTGTCTTGGATGTGCTGCCCAAATCTTAGCTGTCTTTTCCCCGATTTTCTCCTTCTCTGACTGCTCTTCACCTGGAGGCTGACAGTGTCATACCTGCTCCTGGAGGGAAGCCGTGCCATCACAGGGTGGCAAACATTAATTGCACTTGCAATATATTAGCTTGCTCCCATTTCACAGCTGTTTTCATGGCTCCTTCAGGCAGCTCCTCTTAAACGGGGACAGGGACAGGGGGTGGGGCAGAAGCAATGCAAGATAGAGAGGAAGTTCCTGCTGGTAATGAGATGGAAGATGGAGCAGCACTGCCCTGGGAATTCAGCCTGTTACTGTGTGGAGAAACTTCCCCTTTTTCTTAGATGGAATCCAGATAGTATTTATTTCCACATAACTTTTGTTTTGAAATGGATGGGAAAAGATAAGGATTCCACTTAAATATTTACTGGATAGTTTTGGCTTACGGTGAAGAAGGAGGTGGCTTAAGTTCTCGTCACCAGCTTATCCATGTGGAAGTCTAGTTGCATACTATACATACTCATCAACCAAAACCAGTTGGCCATTCTTATTCTTTGGTTGTTTTTCTTTCATGGAGAAGGATAGTACAGACTTCTCAAAAACACTGAGAACCTTATTAGAAGTCTTGAAGCTTCCTATGTTAAAATAAAAATTGGAAACAAGGGCTACCAACTGCCTGTTTTCTTTTTACTTTATTTAGCACACAATTATGTATTTGCAGTCTGAGTTTACACAGGTTTATATCTGCATAGGTACTGTGGCCCTGAGCTGGAGATGTGGTCACTTGGTGTCACGCTGTATACCCTGGTATTTGGAGAGAATCCCTTCTGTGAGCTGGAGGAGACCATGGCAGCTGTCCTGAATCCTCCTTGGCCTGTGTCAAAAGGTAAATTTTTCCCATTTGTTTTTCTAAAGATGCAGATCTCTTGGGAAAGTATGAGCAGTATTTATTCTCCAGAAATAGAGGGGAAGGCTGGAAAAATGCTTCCAAATGTGCTCAGCAATGATTTTTAAAGCTGCTCACTGAAGCAGAGTTAGGCAAGGTGTCCTTTTCAGGTAAGTTCTGCAGTTCTTCATGCCTGCAATGAATACAGCTATCTGCCATGTATTTCATTAGTTTCAAATTCCAGGCCTCCCATTTTTTATGATGACTCAATTTACTAGCTTGTCAAGCGTCAGTGAGGTTTATATCTGAGAAAATCAGAACAACTAATGCCTGACGGGAAGGTTCACTCTCGTAAAGAACTTTAAGATCAGTCATGGCAGTCTTGTAACACTAAGGCAAGTTTTATCTCACTATTGCCAACCAATGCCACGTCACTTTTGGGACAGATGATAATGTGTTAAAGTATAATTTCTGAATGAATTGTGTGGCTTGACCTTACAGGAAAAATACACTGGCTGTTTTCTGTTGGAGGCATAGAAAACTAATGGCATGTTAGGCTAAAGAAACCTTCATCAACAAATTCTCTGGGGTCCTTAGGAGCGCTATGGTTGTAAAGCAGGGCGCTGCAATTGGCTGGTAGATTCTTGAAACTTTCCCTGAACCCTGAGTGCACCTTTAATCGCAGATCAAACACAGGATGACTGCAGGACAAGAACTGGGCTTGGAAGCACCAAGTCAGGCTTGCCGCGCTGGCCTTTGTTTCTACTTCTGTCCTCCTTGGCGTCCTAACTCTGCGCCCCGTTCTCTGTTTTCACAACCTGGAAATGTCAGATCATTTCCAGAGCAGAGCTCATGTGACTAAGACTCTGGTAGAACAGTACTGCACAAGGGATTAGCAGGGAGGATTTGTTATTAAAAATCTTCACTTTTTTGGAATATGAAGTGTGTTTTGCATTCCCAGCATGCCTAAAATACAGCCTGAGGCATTCCCCTTAATACTGTCTCTGCCCAGGTCTCATGAACATCATGGCTGGGCTTCTGCATCCTGTTCCGGAGCGGCGCACAACTCTCACAGTCTTAGCAGAGGATCATTGGCTGAAGCAGCCTGTGAACCTGGGTGATTATACCTGGGAAGAGGTATACGTGTCTGCTGAGACAGGTGAGATGTTGTTCTGAAGGCTTTCTCCTTCACCTGGGTCCCACCAAGCACACGGGAATCATTTATAAGAGAAGACTGAGCTGTGGTTAGCGAGATACTGCTCATCGGGCACACGCCAATAGCCAAATGTGCTCAGTTTGATGACACACTTGTCGGCCAGCTGGACCTATGGCTCACCCCTCGCTGTCTTGTCTTTCTCCCTAGAAAGCAGCAGATTCAGAAACAGTTCTGGTGGGTGCACACACGAAGACGGGCTCCTGGCTCCTCACCTGGAGAGTGAGCCGTGCTTGAACACTTCGGACTGCGAGCGTGCAGATCCCCGCCGGGAAGGAGCAGCGGCTGTGGAGTGCCAGGGCTCGGGCATGGGAAGTCGCTGCAGTCCTCTGCAGCGCTACTAATGGAGTGGTAACTCCCCTACTGCAGGACACAGACAGTCACTCAAGAACCAACGGGAATTAATTGTAAGCGCTTCCACCTCATGGAAAGATTGCTACTCCTTCTCTCTTGCAAAAAGGTCCGGTGGCTGGCACCAAGCGGTAGGCAGGGCAGCCCTGAGCTGCTTGGCCTGGGCATGATTCCTCTAGGAAAGCTTGTTGCTAATAAGCATTTATTATTGTTCTTACGTAGGATCTGTTTTAAAGTTGTGAGGCGAAGATTTTAACGTCGTCTTTAAATTATTTGTAACTATATTTTTATGGGCTGGTTTTACTTTTTATGCGTAGTTTCACTCTTGCTGAAAATTAAACGAATAAATGCCTTTTGTCTCCTTGTGGGCTGGAGTTTGTGTGCATAAAGAGGCCTCAGAACCAGATGCAGCTGCAGGATGGGGGGTGCCTGCCCCCCCCCCCCCCTTTTTTTTTTTTTGTAATGAAAGCGTTAAGGCCCCAAACCCAAGGAAGATGTTGTAGTTGTAAATACCTTAGGTACTTAGAGGCTGGGATTGTTGTAGGATAAGGGATGGGGGTGAGATGAGGGGAGATAATCTCTCTGTAGACAACTCGGATCTTGAGAAGGGATTCACAGGACCACAGAGATGAGAAAGTCACAAGAGGATGGGAACAGTAATCGGGCAGGATGTGGTCTGCTGATCCCAGAACTGAGTTTGTGCGGAAGTAAAGGTCAGTCAGAGGACGCAGTAAACAAGACTAGAAGCTTTCATCTGTAGACTCCAATGACCACCCAAAGACCACCAGGGAAGATGATTGTGCGTGCAGACCAGACATTTGCATATATTAATGAGTTCCAGGAAATCTCATCTGTATGTAAATGAGTTCACAGAAATTTTATGAGTATGTATAACTTTATGGGACGTAGTCTCTAAAAGTTTGCCAGGTTGTTGGAGCAACTTATGTCGGGGCTGCCCCCAACGCTGCAATAAAGGCTGCTTCGCCTGCTGTTCCTGAGTGTTGTTACACCGGGCTCCTTACCCAGCCTCCCGCTGCGGCAGGAGGTCAGGATGCTGCTCGTCCTTATACCGGTTTCACCGTCCTCTCTATAGCCCTTGGTTTTGATGAGGCAAAGGCAGCGGGAAGAAGAAATAGATTCAATAAAGAGGATTTTAACCAGTTCCCAATACAGAGGTGTGGGCAACAGGCCTGCGTGGTGAGCGGCTCGGCCGGGACTGGGCTTCTGGGAGGGCAGTGGGGCAAGTGCGATGGGTCTGTCCCGCTGCTGCCGCAGGTCTGCGCGGCTCGGCCGGGCGCTCAGGCCCCTGCAGCCCCCCAGGATCCTGCAGCGGCGCCCCCGCGCCCAGCCCTTGGCCCCGGCACCTCCGCCCCGGCTCGCAGCTGCGTGACCCCGGGCTACGACGCGCTCCGCAGCCCAGCGGCGGCACCGAGGGGGCTGCCCGCTCTGCGGCCCCGCTCCGGCGGCAGCGGCCGGTGGGCCCGACCGAGGGGGGGGGGCGGGGCAGGAGGCTCCGCCTGTTCCACTGCGGGCTCCGCCGGGCCCGAGCGCGCCCCCGGTGCGCGGCCAAGGGCGGGAGGGCGCCGCGGGGCCGGCCGCGGGCTCCTGGGGCGTCGAGCGCGGCCCCAGGCCCCGAGGCGAGGGCGGAGCGCGGCCTCGGCGGGGCCCCCCGGCTCCTCCCCGCGGCGGCCGAGCCATGGCGGGGCTGCTGCTGCGCGGCGGCGGGCGGGCGGCCGCGGCGGGCCTGGCGCCGGGGCTCGGCCGCGGCTGCTGCGGGGAGGCGGCGGGGCTGCGGGCCATGGGCTTCAGCGAGGAGCAGGCCCGGCGGCTCCGCGGGCTCCAGCCGCGGCTCGGGCCTGAGCGCCGAGAGGCGGCTGCGGCGCAGCTGCTGCTGCTGGGGCTCGGCGCCGAGGCCGCGCTGGGGCTGCTGCAGCGGAGCCCGGAGCTGCTGCGGCTGCCGCCGGAGCAGCTGCAGGAGCGCGCCGGGGAACTGCGGCGCCTGGGGCTGCAGGGAGGTAGGGCGGCGGGGCCTGGGGGGTGGGTGGGGGGCGGGGGGACACCGGCCCCCCCCGCCCGCTCAGCCCGGTGCCCGCAGGCCGGCTGCGGCGGGCGGTGAGCCGCTGCCCCCAGCTCTTCACGCTGCCCCGGAGGCGGATGGCGGCGGTCGTGCGGCTGCTGCGGGAGCGGTGCCTGTTCACGGCGGAGCAGCTGCAGGAGGTGCTGGGGACCTGCCCCGCCGTGCTGCTGGAGGAGCCCGCCCGCCTCCACCTCCACTTCCAGGTGCGGGGCCGGGGGGGCGGCGGGGCCGGGGGAGCGCGGGGCCGCGGTGACCCTGGAACGCCCTGTCCCGCCTGTAGTACGCCTACTTCAGGATGGGGGTCCAGCAGAAGGAGATGGTGAAGGCCCAGCTTTTCCGAACGCCCTTCGCCGAGCTCAGGAACCGGCACATCTTCCTGGAGCGGCGGGGGCTCTACCAGACCCCACACAAAGGCCAGACCCAAACCGGCAACCCAAAGCTGAAGGACATCCTGGAGCTCCCGGAGGGAGCCTTCCTGGCCAGCCTGGCCCGTTCCACCCCAGAGGAGTATGAGGTCTTCAAGCAGCTGCTGGCTCGAGAGGAGGAAGAGGAGGAGGAGGAGGAGGAGGAGGACAGGGATGCGCTGTACAAAGAGGAAGATGAAGACCTGGATGGGGAAGGAAGTAAAACAGCCTGGGAGTGAGGAGGTGAGGCTCCAAGGTGCCCGAGCTCTCCCATGCTGCTGCCCAGCCCCACTGCTCTCGTGGCTGCACCAGGCCCCCACCCCACACAGGCACCAGCTGTGGTGGCTGCAGGACCTGTGGGCTGCCGGGCTCCCTGTGCAGGGCAGCAATAAATTCCATGTTCCAGAATTCAACAATAACCCTCGTTCCTCCTCATTGACCAAGTACTTTAAAAAATATCCAGTTTCCATGAAGTGTTTTTATTTAAAAAAAAAACAAACAACCAACAAACAAACAAAACCAAACCAAAATAACTAATTCATTTCCAAGGCTAGGTTAAAACCCTCTGGCTGCATTACATGCTGTGCTGGTCGTGGGCCGGGAGGGAGGCAGCAGGCTGCTGTGCCGGCTCGCAGCAGAGCCACGCAGCCCATGGCTGCAGGGACAGGCCCTCCAGCAGCACTGACTGATCTGGGGGTGGCACTGACCCAGCGCTGTCCTGTGGCAGGGCTGTGCCCACCTTCACAGCCCGCCTTGGCGCTGGCCTTGTGGCTGCCAAGGCAGGGGTGCAAACCTGCAGCCCCCAAACCTCCCCTCCCTTGTGGATAGCAGAGGCTGTTCTGGCTTTCCCCTCACCCTGCTCTTCCAGGCAAGGGCTAGTTTCTTCCTGTGCCCTTGCGGCAGGGGGCTGGAGCAGGGTCAGGCAGCCTTGGAGGAAAACGAGGCGTGTGTCGCCATCTCGGACTCTTAGTTCTCCTCTGGGAGAAGAGCTAGAGCCTGCGCAGGAGGGGAGCGTTGCACCGGCCTGCTGGTTGTGGCTTCACATTGTCCCTGCCGCTCCCAGGCTGCTGCCAGATGCCTTGGCAGCTGCTTCTCTGGGACAAGCACTGTCAGGCTGCTCCCCAAAGCTCCTGCACCTGTTCTGCTCCAAGAGCATCTTCTGAGCTGCAGCTCAACATGCATGGCTGAACAACAAAGCGCTCTGCGACGCTCGCGGGAGGGGAAGGCTGCCCCGCGAGGATGCCCCCCACACTGCTGGGGAAATAACACTCTATACCGTAACTACAATATATCTCTGGTAGATATTAATTTATAATATACACTGTGTACATTAATACACAAATCTATGCTTAACTAGTGTTGTCATACAAACTCACAAAAACTAGGAACGTTTCTAAGCTACACTTTTTCCTTGTCTGCCCTGCCACAGCTGTTGGACAGCCACCGCGTGCATGCCGATTCTCTCCTCCACAAACAGTGCTGGCACCTCAGCACCACACGGTGCCACAGGGAATGCAAACAGGATGGCAACAGAGCTCGCTTCCTCACTGAGCCCATGACGTGCCCTGCACTGGCTTGGAGGTGATTAGTGTCAGAACAAGCATGGTGTTACACCTCAGCTGATGAACTTCACCCTACACATCGCTTTTAAAATTCTTTCTAGGTGCTATATTGCTTTCCGAGCTGGAAGTTTGGTTAAAACCAGGGATTGTTTACAAAGCAAAGAAGAAAAGGCAGGCAGTAGAAGCTGCCCAAACGTGCCCCACTAGAGCAGAGGAGACAGGGATGTGCCCCCACTGCCCACACTTCACTGCTCAGGGGGGCTGCTCACCATTTCCAAGTCCATCTACATAGGGAAGGTCTTCTCCAACCAGACTGTTGTGGGCCACCTTCCAGGTGATAGCTAAGGCTTTTTGGTCTGCATTATATTTGTTGTATCTGTTGTATTTGGGGGTTATAGGTAATTTATAACCTTGGATTACAGAAGCAGGTTGGTACAGATGCTGTTGGCAGGGAGCTGGGGTCAGCCCCACTGATGCCTGAGCAGAGCTGGGAGCCTGTCACTTGTGCAGAGTGGCTGGGAGGGACCAAGTGGGGCTGGACCCTCAGGGGGCTGCTGCAGTACACTGGTGCTCAGCTCCTCGGGGGCAGAGAGGCGGCCAGAGTAAGGCAAGCCAGAGCAAAGGCAGTGCTGGTCCGGCGGAGGGAAGGGACTGCTGCTTGGCGTGCCGATCCAGCTGCATGTGCCTAACGGGCTGGAGGAGAGGGAGAGGCTGATGCCAGGCAAGAAGGTTCCCCTGCTGTGTTCAACCCAGTGAGCAGATCTGATCTTCCTGGTGTTTTAAAAAGCCCTTAGATGTGGAAAGATGAAGCTTCTACTGCTTTGAACCCTGTGAAGGAGCAGGAGGAGAATGAGCTGATGTGCAGAGTTCCCCACCGCTGCCTCTTCCCACCCTCTGCACCTGTCTCAGGCTGGGAGAAGGGGACCTGCCCCCTCCGGGGTTCCAGCCTTTGCCTTGCTCAGGCAGGCAACGCTTGGGCCCTTTTTGTGCAGAAATCACTTGTTCATGGGGCTGCAGAGCTGCAGGGAAGCAGACCATCGCCCCTGCTCCTCCAACCCAGCTGTGACCAGGAGCCATCAGCTGCATGCCCAAGCCTGACAAGCACAGCAGCTGGAGAGCCCCCGCACGCCCTCAACGTGGCAGCATGAGCCTGGGCTGTGCTCTGGCCTCCGGCCTCCTCCCCAGCTCCCTGCACAGAGATGCGCACAGCCACAGGCAGGAACTGCCCCTGCCTGCAGCTGAGGAGGGCCTGGAGCAGGTACTTACTCTACGGCTTCTTCAGTGTGTGACCGTTGCTTGGTTTTCTGAAAGAGAAGGGAAGAGAGCACCGTCAGCCAGCGCTCACAGGGAGGGAGGGTGGGCATGCTGAGCCAGCATCTAAGCCAGGGTCATGCGCTCCTCATGCTCTGTTCTGCACAGGGTGCCTGCAGTCCGCCCCCAGCCTAAGCACCCCCTCGTGTGTGGGGTGACACTGCCGAGCTGCATCCTCCCACCCCTGGCCACAGGACAGTGCACTCAGTACGCTGCCAGCCGTACCTGCTGGTTGTCTTCTCAGAACTGGTGCTCTCGCAGCTCTCCTTGTAGCAGATGTCCTGGTGTACCTTGTAGACTCTCCTGTACCTACACACACACAGAGGTGAGTTCTAGGGAATAACGGGGACAGATTCGCTTTTATAAGTGCAAGGTGGGAGTCTGGGGGCCTCCTCCGTTTCCTTCCAGACTGTGGTAGCCAGCCTTAGCAGGAATGGGGCTGAGCCTGCTGTGTCTGAGGGCTGGCAGCACATAGCCAGGCCCCCTGCGCCTCCATCACGGGACGGCTGGGGAGGGGCGGGGGTCACAGCAGAGGCCCCCACGCTCTGATGCTGCAGGAGGGCTGGCCCTGGCCCTCTGCTTGCAGATGGGGAGGCAGTAGGCAGGGGATCTGCTGCTGCCTGGGGGTCACACACACAAAATCCAAACTTGCTGTCACGTAGGTGGCTAACACTGCTACGGGGCTGGCATTTCAGCAGCGCCCTGCCCTGACACGCAGCTGGCAGGGCAGCCCCGGGGGCTCGAGGGCACATGAGGCTGCTCAGCCTGTGCTGGGGAGGGGGCAGCTGCAGCCACCTGGCAGCTGCCAGCCAGAGTCTGAGACAGCCTCACGCATGCGCTCCCCTCCCCAGAGTCGAGCTGCAGGGAGACATCCCTGGCTCTGACCACAAGAGGAAGGGGGGAGCACAACCCGCAGGCAGTACTCACAAGTAGTGGCAGGTGCCTCCTTCCCACACGGGGAATGACTTGGTTTCCGAGTACAGCCGTGTGCACGAGTGTGGCACGTTCTTGCAAGCTGCTTGGGGAATAGGAGAGGGGAGCTATCAACAAGCCCATCTCTGGCCCTGCCTGCCTGTGTCCTGTGGCAAGGGGCTGGTAAGTCCCCCCGGCTTCCCCTCTGCTCTCCTGGAGGGCCAGGCTCAACAGAGCTGACCCGCTGGCAGCAGCAGAGCCCCCAGCCTCACTATAGTGGGCAGGACACGAGCCTGGCAGAGGCAGAGGTCTTGGCCAGGAGCGGGGAGCAGACCTGCACTCCCAGATCTGCCTCAACTGGCAAGAGTGGAGCCCAGCCCCTCTCTCTGCAGCCGGCAGAGCACAGCCCTCTCTACTGGAGCCTAGGCATGGTGGGAGCCCCTCGGCCAGGACGAGCTGGGTGCTGACAGGGTGTACTCCTTGACCTGCACCCTGCGGGATCCGTGGCTGGGATTGCTGCCAGGCTGGGCACATGCCATCCACCTGCCGGAGGGAGCTCAGCCCTCCAGCAGCAGCGCAGCACTCACCCAGCTCACAGAGCCGGCCCTTGAATCCTGCGCGGCAGTCACAGTGGTAGGACTCAGCATTTCTGCTGCAGGTGCCTCCGTTCCTGCAGGGGTTCGTGGAGCAGTTCTGCCCCTCACCTGCAAACCACATATGGCTGTCAGACCCTGGGGCCAGGACACAGCCCTACCCACCCCCTGGCATACCAGGGTGCTCCTGGGGACCACACTGTGTGACCCTTGTGCATCTCCCAAAAGGGCAGCAACAAAGAGGGCAGGCTGGTGCCAAACGCCCTGCCTGCTTGTGGGGCCTCAGCTGAGTCCCTGCTGCTCCTGTGGCTCCCTCTGGACTTACTCTTGCTCTTTGCCTTGTGCAGCTGCAGTGCCAGACTGCCCTGGCTGGACACCTCCACATTCTCCAGCTTCACTGGAGCCTCCGGCTCTGGGAAACAAGAGGGTCAAATGTCACATCCAGCTGGGGCCAGATCCAAAGGCTGCCCCTCTGATGGGATTCAGCCTGCTCCAGCACAAGGGGGCTGGTCAGGCCTCAGGCAGTGGTTTAGCCCTTCCCAGTTGGCACCCCATAGAATTAGGGTGACCACCCTGCCCTTCCTGGGCATCTGTGGGACATGGAACCCTGCGGAGGCAGGGGCAGAAGAGAGATGTGCGGCAAGCTGCCATCAGGTGTGCTTGGCCCCCTCCCCACCCCACGGTGGAGGTGGGGGTCCCAGGCCTGGTAGGATATATCTCGGGCCGGCACTTGCATCCCTGGTATTATGGGGATGACAAATAGGGGGCTGGGCCTGGGCTAGCAAGGGGCTTCTTGTCCAGGTGCTCTCCTCGATTGCGAGGCTGTGCTTGGGGCTGGGGGCATGGGGGTGTCAGGCTGCTGGGCAGGCAGAGGCTGTACTGGAGGGCTGCAGGGTCACTGCCTGGGCTCCTGCAGCTGCTGGCAGGGGAGAAGGCCAGCCCCTGCTGCAGCCAGCACTGCCTCCCATCAGCAAGAGCTGGGCTCCCCAACCAGCTGTGCGTTACCCCTCTCCCTGGGCAAGGGTCTAGAAGCAGGGCAGAGGTTTGTTTGCCCAGGGAGAGATGGGAGGGCTCTGCCCTCCCCTGTGGCTCCCCCAGCCCTACAGCAGCCTGCCCAGCTGCCACCCTGTCCCTGGGGGGAGGCCTAACAGAGGGCACTGGGTGACAGGAACGGGCCAGAAAGGCAGCAGAGCTCTTACGCGTCTTCACAGTGATGGATTTGCCCAGCGCAGTGCTGAACCTGGCGCTGATCCTCCCTCTGCCATCCACCAGCTCGGTGAACCTGGGACAGGAGAGCCATGAGGGTACAGGGCACTGCAGGTTCCCCAGGCCGCAGCCACCCCATGTGCTATGGCTGGAAGCAGCTGGATAAAGCACTCGCTGGTGGCATCAGGCTTTGGTGCAAGCACTGTAGGCTCAGCTGTGGGCAACATGAGGGGGCCTGCTCACCGGGCAAGGGCCTGCCTGGCTCAGGACCCCAGCAGGTGGGCAAGAGGCTGCAACCCAGCAGGAGCATGGCTTGACCCTGTGCGCGCCCAGACAGGGGAGCTGGAAAAAGGGGCTGTGCTCAGCCCAGTGCCTGGGCCAAGTGCTAGTGGAAGAACCAGGAGTGATGGAGCAGTGCCTACCTGGGGGCTGATGAGGGCTCCTCAGCTGCGTCATGATCTGCTAGCAAGCGCAGTTCAGGCAGGAAAGCTGGGGGCAGCCTGTTGCGCAGGACCCGGGGGTGTCCAGTTTGGCTCCACCGTCTCTCTGGAGCCCCATCCCTCTGCACTGCAGACCAAATTATTAGGCTTAGCAGGGAGCAGGCCCCGAGTCAGCACAGCAATGCAACTCTCTGCCTCTCCCCTCATCCCCAGGCTGCCTTTTAGGGCTGTCTGGGGACCTATGCACACTCTCCACACACCTGGGCTGCAAGTGCCTGTCCCCGTGAAGCCCCACTGAGCTGTAACTCCGCATCTGCCCTCTGCTAACAGAGGTGGAACCCCGCCACCCCCACCTCCCTTTGCAGGGGACTTGTGTCCTGCCCCCGCAGCCTGCTGCAGGCACCTGCTTCTGGGGCAGCAGGTCCCTGCGGACTCATTATTCTGTTGGTCAACTGGTTTCCTACGCCCTGCCCTGATTCTCTGTTAGCCAGTCAATCTCTCATGCTGCAGCAAACCGGCAGCACCCCAGCCCTGGCAAGCTAGGCACTCACAGGTGGCGACGTAGAGGTGGATGGGCTCACTGTGCACTTGGCCTTGCTCCGTGTTCTGCACAGCTGTCACGGACAGGCGGTACCGCTGCCCAGGGAGCAGGTCCCGCACTGTGTAGGACACGAGCTTCCCGTTGGGCACGTAGCGGCTCTTCACACTCTGAGCAGTGGTAACGTTGATGATGTACCCCTCCACGGCACCGGCGGGCGGCTGCTCCCATGCCATGGACACGGAGGTGGCAGTGACGCGGGAGGCAGTGAGGTTTTGCGGGGGGAGAGGCCCTGGGGCAGGCAGGAGGTGGGGAGAAAAAAGGGTCAGCACTGGTGTCCTTGAACGGCGACGGCCCGGCTCGCCCACACACCGCTTTGCAAGCAAGCCACGCCCCCAGCTTGCCTAGCCACGCCCCAGCCAGCCCTCGGCTCGGCCCCAGCCGCGCGATGTGCCCGGAGGATGCTCGGCGCTGGGCGGGCGGGCGCACCCCCAGCTCCGGTCCCTGCCCTCCACCTGCCTTACAGCAAGGGCTGAGTCAGGCCCGTGTGCGCCCCACGTGGGGCCGAGCTCACGCCGGTCTTCAGCAGCAAACAGCACCTGGCCAGGGAGGACACGCGCTGCCCCCTCCTGCCTGCGTGCCTCCTGCCCGCCGTGCTGCCCAGCCGGGCCGCCCGCCCCTGCAGCCCCCCCTCCCTGCGGCTTTCCTGCGGGCCTTGAGCCGCACCTGCCCTGCGCCTGCTAAACCCCTGGGCCCCTGCCACGGCACGGGGGCAGCGAAGGCAACCCCACTCACTCGTCCACACATGGAAGGGGGCTGTGGCCAGGCTCTCTGAGGGGTGGTCTTCTGTCCCCAGGCCGCTCAGTGTCGTGACATGGACAATGTACCTCTCTCCTGGCTGCAGGTCCCTGCAGGAGAGGAAGGCAGGGTGGGAAGGGGTGAGGCTGGGCAGCCTCAGAGGGCCACCTGGCCCCGCGCCCGCCTGCTGCCCCACTCACAGGAAGGTGTACTTGGCCACGCTGCTGTTCAGCTCCACGGTGCGGTCTGCCAGGTCTCCTGGCTGGTGGATGGAGACACGCACCCTACTGACAGTGGAGTGCTTGACCCGGTGGAGAGCCCACTGCACCGTGATGGCGCTGGCCGTCACGTTTGTGATCTCAAAGCCTTCCACCGGACGCGGTCCTGGCCGGAGCAAGTACAGAAGTCTGTGGTCAACCACTGGTCACTGTGGGTCACCCTGTCCCTTCCCCATGCCCCTGCAAGGTGGGTCCTGCCTGTCCCTTTGCATTCGCTTCCCCAGCGGGAACAGCTCAGCACCACCTACCCCACCAAACTCACACCCCCTATACCACTGTCCGGGAGCAGGGGTGCGGGCAGGTGGGATGCACACCTGTCTGCCTGCCTACAAGGCCTCACGCCAGCCACGGCACCACTGGGACCGTCCTCAGTGGACTGGCTCCAATCCCCTGCTACCAGCTCCAGAGGGACTGCAGTGCCTGGCCCTGGCCCTGAGCCCACCGCACAGCCCAGATCTCACTGCCTCTGGCCCCGGCTCAGGGCCTCCCAAGACTGTGGCTGGGGGCAAAGGCCCTTGCCCTGCCCAGTGTCACCATTGCCTTCTCCCCCTGCCCTCACTCAGCTGCAGCCTGCTGGGGGGGGCAGATCTGGCCCAGGGGCTTCTCCCACCACCCCCTTCTCTCTTCAGAGGGCACTTTTCTAGGTCTAATCCCCTCCATTCTCAGTTTGCGCTCCATTTCTACATCCACCTGCCCTAGAACGCAGAACCAGAACCTCAGCTGTGCCGCCTGCTCGTGCCCTGCCCCCGGAGGCCTCACCAAGCCTCCTGCCCTCCACCTGTGGAGCAGAGGTCCTGCCAGCCCTTGCCCACCCTGGCACACCCCCACACCAGGCTGGGCAGGATGCGGGGATGACTTGCCCATGGGGCCCCGCTACCCAGCACGGGGGCTTCCTCCAGCTCAGCCCCACAGCACCAGGGATGTGTGCTACCCCAGGTCCAGTGTCAAGAAGTAACTGGTGTGGTGGGCGCAGCCTGGCTTTGATGAACAGGATCCGGGAGCGGTCCCCGCTGCCGGCTCCCTTACCAGCCCCTGGGCAGGGGTCCAGTGAGCCTTGGGGGGTTTGGTCCCCTTTTACTCACAGCAGAGAGAACAGCAAGCCTCTGTGCCAAGCGCTTTCCAAAGACTCCCAGCTGGATTTTAGGATCTGCGCCACCAAACCCACCAGGGTCTGACACCAGGCTGGGCTGTGGCTGGAGCCGGCGGCGGGGAGGAAGAGGCACAAGCCCCGGCACTGCAGGGGCTGCGTGTGCTCACAACCGCGAGTCCCCCTGGGACACTACTCACTAGTGCGCGTGGTGAGCATGATGGGCCTGCTGATATCATTCTTGTTGTTCACGTTGCGTTTGACTGAAAAGACAGAAATATTGTAGGCTCTGCCGGAGGCTAGTGCCCGCAATTGGTGGGCAGAACGACTTCGGTCCACAAAATCTGTCCTGCGGTAAGAGCCGTCGAGGGATACGTACGTCACGGCGTAGCCGTCAATGAGTTGCCTGGCAGCTGCGTCCTCAGGTGGGTGCCAAGAAATCAATACACCAGTGTCCTCCACCCTTTCCACCTTTAATGAGGTTGGTGGCAGCAATTCTTCAGGGTGTGGGCAAAAGCAAAGGGGAGAGGTAACGCCATGAATCTTTAGAGAACAGACCCCGGCAGCAAGAGGCAGAGCGGCAGCAATGGAAGATGGGGCCCTTGCTCTCTCTCCCTCAGTGCGCCCAGCAGGAGCCCTGCAGGCACCAGCTACCACGGGCCTGGCAGGCGCAGGAGGAGTCAGGGCACCAGCAGCGCTCCCCGCCACTGCAACCCAGCAGCACCGGTGGCCAGGTATTTGCCAGCACCTGCCAGGATTGGGGCGCCAGCAAGACGGGCCAAAGACCACACAGAAGCCAGTGCTGGCCACGAGAGGCTTCCCTCGGGCGCCTCAGCCTCCCCTCCTGAGGGCATCCGAGGGATTGCCATCGCTGCTGGGGGCCAGGGACACCCGTCCCCAGTGTCCTCACGCCAAGCCTGGCACCTCCAGCAGCAGCTCAACACACCAGCACCTGCCTGCAGCATCGGTGGGGCCCGGGCTGCCCCCCATGGAGACAAGGCCCCAGCCCTGCCTGCCTCAAGGAGAGCTGCTGGTCCCGGATGGCGTCAAGCCCCATGTAGGTGGTGGCCACTGCCAGGTCAGTGTCGAGCCCCATGCCATGTCCTGGTGCCGCTGATGAGGGCCTTTACCTTTTTCGCAGCTCTTGCCTGTGTAGCTGACTTTGCAGGTGCAGCTGTGGGTGCCATTGCCGGGCAGGCAGTAGCCTCTGCTCCCGCAGGGGCTGGAGAAGCACGGGTCGCTGGCTGTGGGAGAGGTGCCGGGCCCAGCGGTGTTAGCAGTGCCGGCTGGCCCAGGGGCCGCCCAGCACCGAGCTGCCCTGCCCGCCTCACCTGTCTCGCAGTGGTAGCCGAAGAAACCCTCCGGGCATACGCAGAGGTAGGAGCCCCCATAGCTCTCACACTCCCCTCCGTTTCGGCAAGGGCCCGACTCACAGGCGTCCACTTCTGGAGGCAGGGGGAGGCCAGCAGTGAGCAGGGGCCCCCAGCGTGCCAGCAGCCAGCCCCGCAGGCGAGAAACAGCCCCTCCGAGGGGGCAGCAGGACAGACATGCAGACTGGGGCTCAGTGCAGCCCACCTGGGCCCAGAACCCCACCCAAGCGCCACGGTCACCGCATCCCCTGGCAAGGGGTGGATGCCTTCAAAAGGGCATCACCAGCAGACACCTTGTTTCCTTGCTCCCTCCCCACTGGATCGGTTTCAGCTCTGCCCCCAGCACCAGAGGCCAGGAGGTGCACGAGGCACCAAGCACACGGAGCAATGGCTCAGGGTCAAGGTCCCCAAGAGCTGACCAGCTGCCTGGCTCGGTGCCAGTCCTGGCCACATGCTGCGGCCCACAGCCCAGCCTCCTGCCACCCTGGTAAGGGTGGGTCCCTACCTGTCTCACACTGTGTCCCCACAAAGCCCTCAGGACAGTAGCAAGCGAAAGACCCAGGGAGGTCCCGGCAGGTCCCTCCATTCTTGCAGGGTTCTGAATGGCATTCGTCAACATCTGGGGAGTTATGGGAGGAAAGAGTGCCAGCTCAGCCCGAGACAGGGGGCTCAGAGAGGCAGCACTTCTCCTACAGGGTGCAGACCCTCCCCACATCACTTGCTACCCCAAAGCCCACTGGCCAGGAACAGCCCTAGGGCCGTTGGGAGCCCACTGCCCCACACCTGCCCCTCCGCAGGGGCTGCGTTGGGAGCTGGCCATGAGGAAATGCACTCAGGGACACCTGGCAGTGTAGGGCTGTGCCAAGAGGTCCCATAGGGTGCCTGCAGCATGTCCCCTCCTCTAACCCCTGGCAGGTATCCCACCTTCCGTCACCACTGTCCTCTGCCAGGCCCTGAGGAGCTGGGCTAGAGATGCCTGCCAGAGTCCCACCAGCCCTGAAGCTGCCCATTACCCCTTCAATGAGCACCCACACGCAACCACAACCACATGCATACACAGGAGCAGGAGCACAGGGCAGCCAAAGATGTGCAGCCTCAAGCTGAATTTCCTCCCCGGTCTTAGCTGACAGCTTTGGAACCATGCAGTGCACTTCCTACCCAGATCCCGAGATCGAGGGCTTGTCTGCACAGGCTTAGCATGCATCAGAAGCCACTGCCCCCTCAGCGATGGGGGATGCCCACACAGCATCCACTTGTGGGAGGACGCAAGTAGCACACCTGCCCCTGCAGCCCCGACCAGAAGCAGCATCTCCCCACTGGCTCACCCCACAGCTGGCTGGGAGCTCTTGGAGAGAAGCCCTCGCTACAGACTGATCTGAGCACAGAGGACCGAAGCCAGTGCATGCAACTGCAGGCAACCCAGCTCCTGACCGTGGGGGTTGTTCCCCGGGGGCTGGCAGGTGAAGCAGGGTTTGCTATGGCCACCTGCGGCAGCGCCGAAGCATTCCTGGCACAGTCTCTCACCTGACTCGCAGCGGTGGCCCACGTAACCCGGCTCACACAGGCACAGGAAGCCAGCGATGCGGTCCTTGCACTGGCCACCGTTCAGGCAGGGCTGGGACCAGCACTCATCAATCTCTGCAGGCATTTGGGCAGGGGAGAGACAAGGTGAGAGCTATGAATGCTGGGCAGGGGTCCCCAGCGGCGTTAGGACCAAAGTATGTGTCCTGGGGTCACCAAGCCATGGTTGTGACCACAGCCCACTGGGACATCACCGCAGAACTTGGCCACTCCTCACCATCACATTCGGGGGGGTCACTCCAGATGCCTGGCAAGTGGCAGACGCGTGGGTGGTTGTGCTGGCTGAGGGCATAGCCCAGCTCACACTGGTATTCAGCCAGCGAGCCCACCCTGGTGGAGTTGAAAGAGGCCTGGGCATGCTTCACCTCACTGGGGACACCGCAGTCAACCTCTGGGGAGAGATAGGGGGGTGAGGGGGGCCTGCAGAAGCACCCCGAGCCCCTGGCTAGCAGGGGCAGCACAGGACCCTTACCAGACTGGCAGTGCTTCCCTACATAGCCCACTGGGCACGTGCAAGTATAGCTCCCGCCAAGGTCCTCGCAAGTAGCGCCATTCTCGCAGGGACTAAGGAGGCACGGGGAGGGCACTAGAAGAAAGCGCAGCAAACTGCAGAGCTGACAGAGCCCAGGAACCAGAGCCACCCCCCTTCCCCCTCCAGCAGTGCTGCCCTGCCCTCCAGCAAGGAAGAGTCGAAGCACTCCAAATTACGGGGAGGGGGGTTCAAAGCAAGCAGCGAGGCTCGCCTGCTGCTGCCATGGCTGTCAGCTCTACCAGCTGTCCCATCCCCTCCCCAGGCAGCCCCAGCCCTGGCACATCCTGCTTACACCCACCAATCTCGCAGTGCCGGCCGGCGTAGCCTGGGGGACAGTCACACTTGTACTTGCCGATGTAATGGAAGCAGGTGCCCCCATTCTGGCAGGGCCCTGAAGCGCAGGGGTCCGGCTTACCTGGGGGCAGAGGGTAGGCGGGAGCTGAGCAAGCGAGTGGGACAACTGCCACCTCTCCTCCCCGGGTGGGGGCCAGGGGGCCGTACCGATCTCGCAGTGCTTGCCGGTGAAGCGGTAAGGGCAGGTGCAGTGGTACTCGCCATCCGCCTCCCTGCAGGTGCCCCCGTTGCGACAGGGCCCCGTGCTGCAGAGCCGTGGCTTGGCTGCAGAGAGAGTGCCAAAAGCAGGGGTCACCCACTGCCGCAGGCACACCGAGAGCCACCTCCTCCTGCCAGCGGCCTGCCAAATCCCTTGCTGTTGCAAAGCCGAGCACACCTGGGCCTCACAGCCCTGGGCTCAGCAATACTGCAAAACAACATCCCAGCAGATGCACACCAGGGCTGCCGGGGGGGGGGGGGTGGGGCGCGGGACAGGTGGCTGCTCCTGAGGCCAGAAGCTCAGGCACGTAAAAACTCCAACACAGATGGTGTTGCACAAGGAAACACAACAACTACATCGGCTGACTGACTGTCAGGGACTGTGAAGGGAGCCATGCAATCCTCCCTCCACCCTGCAGGATGGGACGGGATGGGATAACCCACTCCCAGCTGCAGTTCAGCAAGCAGCCACCCATCTCCCACGAGGGTCCAAGCTCTTCTCCCACCCTCTGCCAGGTCCTGGGGCTGGCAGGGAGCTCCACGTGGATACCTTTCTCACAGTGCTTGCCAAGGAAGCCTCGAGGACATTCGCAGGTGTACGAGTCGTCGTGAACCTCACAGGACCCCCCATTCAGGCAGGGCTCAGAGTCGCAGGGGGATGGCATCGCTGCAAAGCCAAGCACACAGGGCGTCACCGAGCACGTACAACCAGGGGTGCAAGGGCTGTTCCCCGGCTGATGATGGTTATAACCCTGCTCGCCCTTCCAGCCCCTGCCAAGTGTCCTTCCCTGGGGATGGTCCTGCATGCCCATGGACGAGAAACTTACTGTGGTTGGTGCCGTAGTCAGTGTGGCAGACGCAGAGGTAGCTCCCACCATACTCCATGCAATACCCGCCGTCCGGGCACTGCGTGTTCATGTTGCACGGTGTGGTGGTGACTTCTGCAAACACATGGCCAGCGCCAGCCTCCGTCAGCCAGTGGCAGGAAGACACCCAGCCAGCTGCCTGGCCAGAAACAGGAGTCTCCTAACTTTGCAGGGTCTGATGAGACAGGAGGGACCTTATGTACCCCACACCACAGACAGTGCAAATGGCAAGGGCCAGCCTGGATGCCCCACAAGCTGCAGGGTGGAAGCGTACAAAGACTGTGGTTCCCTCCCTACCCAGGGGAGCCAAGATGGGGCCAGGGGCTGGGAGCCGCATGTCTCAAGGGGGAGCGATGGAGATGGAAGCATTGCCTCCTCACTAGGGGACAGTATTTCCAAGCTCAAATTTAGCACGTGCCCCCGGTACTGCCGTAGGTTCAGGCACAGACAGTCTCCTTGCTTGCCTGCAGCCTGCTTGGCTCAAGCATCCCAGAGAGGGTGCAACGACAGTGAACAAGAAGCTTTCACCTACCGAATTCACAGAGGAGACCAAAAAAGCCAGGTGGGCACTGGCAGATGGTAACATTCCCTTCCAGACAACTGCCCCCGTTGCGGCACTCGCAGCCTTCCGAGAGCTCTGCAAGACACGAGACGGGAGCTTCCCAGGACCCTCCTGCTTGCGGGACTGGGACAGCCAAGCAGCCTTGCCAGATACCACCCATGGGAGGGGCTCAGGTGGGCAGAAGCCATGAACCCCCCAGGCATGGTCTCCTTCAGTGGGATGGACCCGCTCTTTAGTCCAGGAGCCCTGAACAGGATTCTCTAGGGCTGCTGCTTCCCCTTCTCAGGAGCACGAGGGCTCCCCTAGAGATGCCACACACTCCCAGAGACACCCCCCAGTACTCACTGTCTCGACAGTCTTGCCCAGTGTAGCCCTGCTGGCATTCGCAGACATAGCCCTGCTCCGTCTCCAGGCAGCTGCCTGCGTTCTGGCACGGGTGGGAGAGGCAGGCACCGGGCACACGGGGCCCACCTGTGGGGAAGGGGGAGGCTGAGCCAGAGCCATCCCGGCCTGAGGGTGGAACATCCCCTGTCCCGGGGGCTGGGCAGAGCCAGTCTAGCCTAGCTTCATGCTGGAGACCCTGACATTGCCGAGCACCCACCGGAACGAACTCCATCTCAGCAGCACCACAACCCCTCTGCATAAGCTGCCCGCCAGCTTTTGGCGGTGCCTACAGCTGCCATAGGCCCTTTTTAGCCATTTGCCTCTTGCTGCCTGGCTCCCCCAAAACCAGCTCCTGGGCTAGGCTGAGCGTCTCCACTCACCGTACTGGCAGTTGTTGCCGTAATAACCTGGGGAGCAGGTGCAGATGTAGCGGCCGGGGCGGATGTAGTTGCACGTCTGACGGTTCCGGCAGCTCCGGTCCTCGCAGGAAGACGAGTCTGGGCAGGGAAAGCAAGCGTGCAAGTGATGAGCACATCACTGGCCCTGAGAGGGGGACTGTGACAGCCAACAGAGCATGGGGGACACAGTCCCTGGCATGGGTGGTCCTGGGGTGCAGGCAGAAGCAGGCACCTGTCTCACAGCGCTGTCCCACGAAAGGCTCCAGGCACATACAAGTGTAGTTATTGACCAGGTCAACACAGTGCCCACCGTTCAGGCACGGGCTGGACTCACACTCATTCACCTCTGCAAGGGGAGGTCAGGAGAAGCTGTCAGGCCACACGCAGGCACTGCCGGGCTGTCGGTTCACCCGCTGCCTCCCATCCTGAACGATGCTCAGGAGGCAGAAAGCCACAGTCGGGGAAGGCAGGGGAAGAAAAATCAATCAATAAATAAATAAAATCGGCACCACCGGCAACATTGAGCGCTCCTCTCCCAAAACTCTGGCCAGGAGTGAAGCACAGTGGGAAGGCAGCTTGTCAAGGCATGAAGCGCCACCATCTCCCCACCCACGGCTGCTCCTGCCACCCACCTGTCTGGCAGTCTGCACCCGTGTACCCTGGCTGGCACAAGCACTCTGCTGTTCCATTCACCACCTGGCACCTCCCGCCGTTCTGGCACACCCTGCTCTCACATGGAGACTCTTCTACAGCGGGACACCAAGAAGAAAAAAAGAAAAAAAAAAGAGGGGGTGTCAACTCAGGCACAGGACCAGCACACAGAATCGTCTGCACACAGGGTGATGCTAGGGCTGGGCAGAGAGCACAGCTCACAGCCATCAACACTCCCTCCGGCAGGAGACAGCCATGTCCCCAGGCACGGCTCTTCCCAAAACCCTTCCCTGGGCAGCTCAGCCCTTCGATCCCCCTGCGCCTCTTGGATGCCATCGATCCCCCTGCGCCTCTTGGATGCCATCGTGCCATCGTGCTGCACTGGGCGTTTCTCCCTCCCTCCATTCCCCAAAAGTCAACTCCCTGCTCACCATCTCCACCACCGCGCGGGGGGCTCACTGGGAGCCAAGTGCTTTGGCGGCACCTCCACCAGCAGGTGGAGGCCAGCGGAGGGGGAAACCAGCCACCACGGCCTCTGCCAGGGACTGGGAGAGTCCCCACTGGCTTCAAAGGGCTTGGGACCAGAGCATCACCTGCAAAAGCAGGGCCTCCGAGGCTTGTTTAAGCACTAATCGCCAGCTTTCCTCGCTGAGGGAGTGGTGGTGGGAAGAAGTGCTGGCAGCAGCGCTAAGCGGAGCCCTCAGCGGAGAGGGCTGCCAGCAGCAGGAAGGGCTCATGGCCAGAGCAAAGCTTCCTTTGCCTGCAGCAAGCTGAAATCCATGACGGCTGTTGCAAACGGCTCGAGCCCAGCAGCTGCCGCAGCAGCCCTGGTCTCAAAGAGCCCCCCCACCAAGAGCAGCAGTGCCCCCTGAGCCTGGGGTCTCGGCTCTTCATGCGTGGCAGAGAGCCAGCCCTGCTGTGCCGGCAGCCCCGCACTCACCAGTCTCACAGCTGGCACCTCTGAAGCCCAGCGGGCACCTGCAGCTGAAGCTGCCAGCACCGTTGAGGCAGGTGGCTCCGTTCTGACATGGGTGGGAGAGACACTCATCCACATCTGAAACAGAGCCCCAGGTTGGGGCAAGAGCTCAGGGCAGGGACAGGGACAACCCGAGGGACAGACAGACTGCCAGCATACAGCGGTCATGCCAGCAGCGAGACCTGCTCCCCGTGGCAAAATACCGGGAGGGAGCTTGGGGCCGGCACTCACCGACGTGGCACCTCTTCCCGGTAAAGCCAGCCAGGCAGGAGCAGGTGTAGGAGGGGTTCCCCGTGATGCAGTCCTCGATACACTTCCCCCCATTGAGGCAGGGCCGCAGTGTCAGGCAGACAGAGGCTGTGGGGACAGGCAGTGCCCCCCTGTCAGCCTGTGCCCCAGCAGTGCTCACCCACCACCTTCCAGCCACACCAGCGCCAGGGTCTGTCCCTGAGCCCGCCCAGCTCCCTGGGGTGCTCGGGAAGCCCATGGGGGCCACCTGCCTCACGGTGGGGCAGGGTCTGCTCCTCACAGGCTCCCCTGGGACAAGGGGGGGCAGTTTTATTCCTCATGTGCAAGGGCGAGAGGCTGCACAGGGTCAGCCCTGCCAGCCAGGGGACATAGATGACGTGCCTTCACCTATCACCCGAGACAGAGGGAAAGGGGGTGGCAGAGCCCCTGTACAGCAAACCCACCAGTAACGCGAGACATGCGCAGATCACAGGTGGGAAAAGATGGCTGGGGGGAGCAGGGACGAGGAACCGGAGACCAGCAGCTCCGTGGGGAAGGTGTCAGGACCCCTGGGGTGGGGAGCGTGGCTCAGCCCTGGCACCCTGGCCCCGTGGGGGAGGGTGGCACCAGCCTCCTAGGACTTATGGAGGTGTGCATCCCCCAAGGGTGTCAGCCCCTTGCACCCTGCCCTGCCTGCCAGTGGGGTCCCACCTAGGCACCATCACCTCCTCCCCAGCCTCCCTAATCACTCCCCGCAGGCTCTTTTATCTCAAAAGTCTTCCTCCCCACCCCATTTGCTCTCCCAGCCCCTTCCCAGCCCCAGGGCACCCATGGGTGCCATTCCCAACCACGGCAGGCAATGAGGACAGTCCCCCCATGGCTGCCTCCCCTCCCTCCCCAAGCCCTTCAAGCAGTTTCCTCCACCCCGTGGAGGTGGGGGTTGAAGCAGGGAAAGACGGGGCTGGAGAACAGTATGGGGTTGGGTTGGGAGTTAAATAAACCTAACTGCTGTCCTCTTACTTGTATTGCTGCAGCCCCCCACTTGCACCTGGGCATCATCGATTCTGAACACCCAGCGCCCGGGGATACCCACATTTGTCGTCATCTCCACGTCAGCGATGTCATCGGTGCGGGATCCAGGGATGTTGAAGTAGCGCTTTCCATCACCAGCGTTAAAACCTGCCTGGGAGGACAACAGCAGAGGGTAACAAGACATCACTAGTGTACAGAGGGAGGCGGCTGGAGCTTGAGGGCTCATGTCTCTCGCCCCTCAGCACCACTGGCGGCACCACTCGGACCAACTGTCCCATTCCACACAGCACCAGCCAACGCCCAGCCCTGTCCACACGCTGGGACAGCAGATGGTGCACGGGGGTGAAGTGGCCACCCTGCCTGCACGGTCCCTCCCCTGGGATTCAAAACCCATCTGCTTCCTCTCCACCTGCAGCATCCTGCCTGCTGCAGGCTGGCAGGCAGGGGGCCAAGCACAGATCAACTGCCGCTAAATTCACATATCCAAACGGGTACTAGTGGTTTTGCGGGTGCGGGTGTTGGCTTTTTTTCCCTTAAACACAACAACGCACACAAGGATTAAATAAAAATACAAGCAAAAGCTATGCTGGCTATAGCAGCTGCTCTTAAAGGCTGAAGTTAGGAAGGAAGAGGAACTACAAGGCAGCAGCCAAGGCAAAGACCTGTGGTTTCAGGACAACAAAGCCCCCTGTATGATCTCGGCTTTGGGAGCCAGAGTACACACAGATATTTAAGAACTTTTTAAAAAAAAAAAAAAAAATGCAGAGGGAGGCTTTCCACCTCAAAAAAAAACCAAACCAGGAACTGCAAACTTGCAGGGCGAATAGGCTACCTGGGCGCTCTAGGGGCTGTGTTTGCCGCTTACCTGTGCTGCGATGCCGCCGAGCCCGGCAAAGTCCCCCCCACTGCTGGCGTGCATACCCGTGGTCCAGGTGATGGACTCATAGTTGAAGATGGTGAAGGACAGCTTGCCATCCGTGATGAGGACAATCTGGAAAGTGTTTACCTGCAGCAGGGAGGGGAAGAAAGCAGTGAGCAGGCAGGCGAACTGGTCAGAAAATAAAATGGAGAAAGCATTTAGCAAAGGAGTGTTTCTTTCAGCCCCAGTCCTCCTCTGCTAAAAAAGGCAGTCGGGTTTAATTATTTTTAATCCTAAGGTGTCGCGATTCCCCTGGCCCAGCACCCCAGCCAGCCGAACAACTCTATTCTCCTCCCAGGGGAATGGGAAAAATGGGGAGGAAACATGGTTATTTGGCCTCTGGAAAAAAGTCACCAAATGCCACATGCGACCCACTCCTCAGCCCAGGCAGGCAGGCAAATGCTGTCCTGCTGCTGCCCAAGAAGGGGAACGCAGCCTCCACGTGGCACAAAGAGGAGTGTTTGGACTTGCCAGCTCAGCGCTGCTCTGTCACGGCAAGGTGTCGCGACAGAGCCACTGGGGTCGGCTTATCCCTACTGACAACTCCATACCATGTGCAGCTGGAGCACCGCTGCCATGAAAGGCACCAAAGCTCCGGTGGGATGCCCAAAAAAACCCTACCTCTAAACTAATGGCCGCTTTGCCCCACCTACTCACCGGCGAAAATGAACTGCCCCCAAAGAAGGTCACTCGGTACCAGGTGGCAATGAACACCCACTGCGCAGAAAACCCCGGGAACTCGGGGAAATACTGTGCGATGTCCCTGCTCGCTCTCTCCAAGATGGGCTGTTCAGTGCTCTCCCGGTAATACACATCGCCTGCCCGCCGGTTATCCACATCTGCCCAGAAAGCCGCCACCACACGCCGGTCCTTGGAGATGGGGAAGGCCACCGGGGTGAACTGGGAGACCTCCTTCAAGAACGAGATAATCCCATTGTTGTTCACCTGCAGAGAGGGAGGGAAAGAAATGGGCTGCCACAGCTGATTCCTGCAGGAATCCATGTTTTAAAGGCACTTTCCATTTCACCATTCCTTCCCACCACCACCACCACCACCCACCACCACCCCCCGCTTTCCACAAATATTGGAGCGCTTCCCCTTCCTGCCTTTGGAAGCGGAGACGTGCCCCGGCACCCGCAGCCCCCTGCCTCAGCCACTCGCTTGCTGGAGTGCGGCTGTGGGGAGGCAGCCACACGAACAAACCCAGCCCTGTTCTCCGCCGCGGCCGGGCCAGGGAAAGGGGGAACAGCTGAGAAAACTGCAGCAGCCCCGGTGCTTTAAACAAACAGCGCCCAGCACACTTGGCCAGCTCACACCGATGCTCTATTGGCAGGGACAAGGGGCTGTTTCGCTTGCTCCCTGCTCTCTTACAGCTGACATGCAGCCTGCAGGGCTGGGGTCTAGGGCTGAGCATTGCTGCCATCCCCCTGGCAGAGGGGGTCGTACCCATGCCAGACAGCCGCCAGCCCAGGACAGGGGGAGTCTTGCTGGGCAGCAAGCCATCCACCGGTATGCAGCAGTCTGAGCGAGTTAACAGGTCCCCAGGTAACCAAGTGCCACCATCCCATCCAAAGCCCCCTGTGCTGTCTGGGCCTCGACAGGCTGCTCTCATTAAAGTGGGGGATGCCAGACACCCGGGGTGAGATACTGCAAGCTCCAAGCTCTCCCCAGCGCTAATTAACTGGGGCAATTAAGGTCCTGGGATGCCCAGCCCAGGGACACATAGCAGAGGCAGCCCTCAGTCCAGGGAAGGAAGCTGGGCACAATGGATGCTGCTGCCAGTAGTGCTGCCTCCTGGCTCAGGGATGCAGTGGGAGCGAGGAAGGGGAGGAAAACCCTGCCTGCACTGCTGCCTGAGCAGGGAGCGAAGGGGCAGGGATCAAAGGGAAACACTCTCGCCTTCAGCCCCATGTTCCCAGGAAGAGATCCCTGCTGCAGTAGCAACCCAGCGGGGCAGGAGGCTCCCAGCAGCTTCGGTCCCCTGCCCACAGTGCTGCCTGCAAGCAACAGCAGGACAGGCAGAGGCATACAGCCCCCCAGCTGAGCTCCCTGGCGTGCAATGCCTGGCACCAGCAGCATCAGCCTGGCAAGCCCTTGGGCTGCAGGGTGATAAAGGGAGGGCACAGTACAGGCAAGAGGCTCTCAAGCAGACAGCGCAGCCCTGGCACACAGCAGGCAGGGGCAGGCAGTGGTGTCACGCTTGCGTGCTGACAAGAAGCCAGGAGCCAGTGTCCTGCCAGGAGCCACGCTGAAGCCAGGGTGCCTGGATGCTCAGGCAGGGACAATTGGACTGTGAAAGTCCCATGCAGCCCCTGAGAAAGATCCCCAGTCCCTCCATGCAACAGGGCAGTCCTTGCTGTGACTAAGGGGAAGAGGATTCCTGTTTCCCAAAGCCTCCGTAACCCCACAGTGTCCACAGAGGAACATTCTTCCCCTGATTAAAGCAAGATGGGAGAGAGCTGGAGCCAAGAAGGGCTTTTTTTATTGTGGCTGGTTTTTGCAAAGGAGGAGGGGGAGATTGAAGGCAGCCCTCGAGGACAGAGGTTTCCAGGTGAGCACAGCCCCGTGCCAGCTCCCCCAGGACAGCGGCTCCCCAGGGAGGAGCAGCCCTGCCACACAGACCTCCATGCTGGGAGCCCACGAGCTGGTGCTGCAGAGCCAGGGGGATGCACTGCCTTCTGACCCCTGCAGCCCCTCCAAGACCCAGAACCGTGCTGCAGATCCAGTATGGAATGGCCATCACATCACCTGGCTTGTCCCAGCCTCCTCTATCTTCCCACTGTTGCTTAAGCCCCAAGCCCACATCCCCCCCACCCAATGGCAACTTTTATTGGGGGGGCGGAGGGGAAAGGCACCAGAGAGGACCAAGGACCTCCTGCGCTTAGCCCAGGTGGTGGGATGACGCACAAGTCTGAGACGGCATTGAGGTGATACTGAGCCCTCTCCTCCACCAGCCAGGTCTGGATTGTCAGTCAGCCCAGAGCAAACCAGGGAAAAGAGAAGGCACAAGGATGCTGGAAGATTCACTGCACCAGGTGGGAGCTGGCAGGGGGAGCACGGACTCCACCCCAGGATGCAAAGGCAAGAGTTCAGAGCCAGCACCACCCAAAATGCTCTGGGGACAACCAGGCAGTCGGGGCTGCTCCTCTGCCCGATGGGGGACACGATAGGCTGCTCCTCTAACTTTTGGGGGACATGACAGTCCAGGTGTGACTCGAGTTCTCAGGCTGCAGTCGAGGTGGCTCGGGGGCTGCAAGGGAGCACCCTGCCAGGGGCCGCAGAAGCCCAGCCATCCTGACGGGCACAGGGAGGAGAGGGAGCGGGATGTGCTGAATGCCCGGCCGAGCCTGCTGCAACACAACCCGAAGGGCAGCAGTGTTCATTCTGCACGGCACCCGGAGCCCCGCCACCTCCTCCCCAGAACACCCGCCATCTGGGGGACGCGACACGCCTGCTCCGAGCTCTCACCCACCCGCCCGCCCAGCCCTGCTCGCTGCCGCTGGGACCCCCACGGCACCCCGCTGCGTGGGCCAGTCCCATCGGGCGAGGGAATTTCTGGCTCCAGCCAGGGCTGCGCTCGGGGCTCCCGGCTACAGGCGAGCACTTCAGCCGGCATCCCCAGCACGGCGGGGCCGGGACCCTCGCCAGGGCCGGGACCCCTGTTGCGCTCCCTGAGGCTGCCCCCGCGCCGCCAAGCCAGGGCTCCGGCATGGCCAGCGTGCCTCCGAGCCCCGCCACATCGCCCCTCCGCCGTCAGCACACCGGTATTCCGCTGACGCCCCGAGTTACATGGGGACCACCCAACAGCCCCGGGGAAACTCGGATGCACTTGGACGCATCCAAGCAGGGCTGTATTTTAAGAATAATGAAAATACATAAAATGAAACGGGAGGCCCCGGGGGAGGCCGCCCCCCCAGCCCCCGGTACTCACATAGAGGCCGGTGTGGCCCGCGCCGAAGAAGGGGAAGGGGACAGAGAGGGGCCGCAGCTCGGAGCCGCCGTCGTCCTGCTTCCGCGTGGCGGCGTCGCCCTGTGCCGGCCCGAAGGGGTAGAAGTCGGCCAGGGGCACCACGCCGCCCGCCCACAGCCACTCGCCCAGGGCCACCAGCACGACCCAGCCCGCCAGGCCCCGCATGGCCGCCAGGACCCGCCGCTCGCCTCTCACGCCGGCACCGGCCACCACAGCATGACGGGGGAAAGGCACCCGCCGGCGGGCGCGGAGCTGAGAGGCGGCGGCGGCGGCGGCGGCGGCGGCTGCGCGGGGCGGGGCGCGCGGGGCGGGGCGGGGCGCGCGGGGCCGCGGCTCGAACCAGGCGCCCGCTACAGCTCGATGCGCCGCCGCCGCGCTCCTTCACCCCGCTGGCCTCGCCCCGCCGCGGCACATTTGCATAGCCCGGGCGGGCAGCCAATGGGTGGCCCGCGCGCTGGGAGGGCGGGGGCGGAGGGGCGGGGCATGCAAATGTCGCGGGGGCAGGGGTGGGATGGGCGGAGCGGAGGCGGCAGCGCCCACCGTAAAGTCCCCCCGCCCCCCCCGCCAGCGCCCCGTAGGGTTGCCCTGCTACCGCCCTCAACGCCCCCCGCAGGGTCCCCCTGCCGCTCCCCCCGGCGGCCCCCGCGGAGGGACCCTCCGCCTCCCCCCTGCCCACGGGGGGGAAGCAGCCGCCGCCCCAATACAGGCGTGGGTGCAGAGCCCCTCAGGGGCCAGCCGCTGCCCCGCTCCCCGCAGCTGCAGTTCAGCAGCGGCTCCTCGCTGCTGCTTTAAAACAGCGGGCTGGAGGGGAGAAGAAAAAAGAGTGGAAGAGAAAAAAAAATAGTGTTATTTGCTTTTTTTTGCCCCCCTCCCCTTTTTTTTTTTTTTTTCAGGTGCTAAAAATATTATCAGGAAATTCTTTTCAGGAATGCCATGTTTTAAGTTATGCTTTAGGCTCAAGGGCCTCTTTGTCTCCGCTGGAGAAAAAAAAAAAAACAACCCACAACACACCCACCCTACATTTATCATCAGCAAAGGGTTTTATCAAGAAAGCCCGAGTTTCCCAGGGCACTGTGGGGGCTGCCCCCCAGGGGACCCCACTAAAACGCACCACTGGTTTTGGTAGTTCATTGACAGCGAGCGGGGGGCGCTGCCTGCAGCGTGCCAGGCAGGTGCTGAGTTGGGGTGTCCGGCCGCCCCAAGGGCTCGGTGCCCCTTCGCCTCCCGGTGCCCAACCTGTTCCTGGCAGGAGCAGCTGGGGGGCCTGGGCGCAGCCGGGGGGCCCGGGAGGGGACCCCATCTGGCCCCATCCAGGGTCCCTGCAAACCAGGGAGGGCTGTCGCCTGCTCCTGGCACTGGGATGACGCGGGAATCTGGTCCCCGGCTCCAGAGGTTT
This sequence comes from Falco punctatus, assembly GCF_963210335.1. Lineage (NCBI taxonomy): Eukaryota > Metazoa > Chordata > Aves > Falconiformes > Falconidae > Falco > Falco punctatus. Next base: position 29,573,637 of record NC_137593.1, read on the forward strand.
TCTGTGTTATTCCACACTCCCGCTGCATAAATATCCTCTGCTGTAACGATTGCAAGGCACATTTGAAAAGGGGCCAAGGAACAAATTATGTAAAGAGTGAAGCAGAGGAGCAAACAACAGTGGGACTGGGTTAGGACCAGCCGCAGATGCTGCCGTGGAAAGTCTGCCTCACCGGGGGCCCAGCTCTGTCATTGGTGCGAGGGTGCTCCCAAAAGCCTCGCCCCCACGCCGCTGGCCATCCCGAGTGGGATCACCACCTCTCTGCAGAAAGGGGAAACTGAGGCACGGGGGAGGGGCCGGCAGTGAGGCTGGGCACCGGGGGGACCTTGCGGGCAGCAGGGATGCAGCACCCAAGGCAGAGCTGCGGGGGCTCCAAAGCTCCAAAACCCCTGGCCACACCAGGACCTGCCCCTCCCCCCCCCCCCCATCAGAGGGGCCCCGAAGCCGGACCACGAGGTCTGCCCAACGCCTTGAGACACCAGAGCACCTTGGCGGGACCCAAGGTCCTACGTACTGCCAGCCCCCACCCAGCCCTGCCGCCGAACTCGGCGAGTTGTCCCTGTCCCTTTAAAAATCTCCTGGAAGAAAGTGTTAAAAGGAAAGGGAGGGGGGGAGGGGGGAAGTGAAATCCAAAATAAATAAGCGGCCACATCCGGATTTCTCCCTCGAGACACTAATAAAGGCTTTATGAGTTTGATATGAATTACCCTCCCCAGCCATTTACAGCTGATCTTCTGGAAGGTATTAGGCTGCTCGCCCCTTCCCCAGCCCAGGGGATGCCAGGGCAGGGGGATACAGCGGGGGCACTGCCACCCCTCCATGCAGCCCATTCACAGCTTAGGGGTGTCAGCTGAGACCCCTCTCTTCTGGGGAGCAATGTTGGGTGTGGGGGTCCTCTGGGCTGTTGCAGTCCGCCACCTTGCACCCAGGAGGCTGAGCCCTGCACTCCTGTGGTGGGGGTTGCACCCACCTTGTGCCACACACTCCCAAAAGCTCTGTGTCCTGGCGCTGCCACGCCATGCCATGCTATGCCATGCCATGCCACGCCATGCCACGCCATGCCACGCCAGGCCCCGCTGCCAGCACAGCTCCCAAGAGACATGGGGACATCTGGCACCCACCTGGCCCCCCACTGCCAGCATCCCCACAGGGGCTATCCTGGGTTGCTGCCAGCGGGTTTTTCCTCCAGAGCCAGGCAGGGCAGGCAGCAGTGAGCAGCCCTGCCAGCAGCCATCCCAGGCGTGAGGGAAGGATTTTCTTCCAGGCAGGCTTCGCACGGGAAAGCACTGCAATGCTCCCCCTGCATTGTCCCAGTCCAGCTCACTGGGACGTTAAATTGAAAGCAGCAAATGGAGCAGGGAAAACAGCTGTGGGCCCCAGCCAGCAGCCATTTCCTCTGGGCCAGGAGCTGAAGCCGTTGCGAAGCCGGGCTCTGTGCTGGGAAGGCTGGGAGGAGCGTGGAGGGAAGCAGCCCTTTTCCATCCCCGCACCGTTTGGCCAAGCTCTGCCGCCACCGCCCACTTCCCCTCCAGAAGCAAATGCCCCTTTCCTCCACCTGTAGCTGTGTTTAGGGTGTCCAACTTCTTGGTGGCCTCCGAAATGGGGCTGGGACCCCCCATGCCCACCCTGGGTGATGGGTTTGGTGGGCTGTCACGCTGGGGTGAGGACCAAGCAGATCCTGGGGGCACCCCAGGTGCTCATCCCAGTCTTCCCCTGCCCTTCCTGGCACCCGCTCCCAGTGATGCTCCTCAGCAAAACGCCTCGGCATGGGTGCCAGCAGTGTTCGGACATGGTGCTTCCCCCCGGGCTCTGCAGGCACCCAGCGAGCAGGTTACGGAGGCCAGCAGGCATCAGGCACGCTGTGGCACAGGCTCGCCTACTGCAAAGCTGCACTGGTGGAAGAGGTGGATGTCACCTCCAGGAGCAAAGGATGGAGGTGGAGATCCTTTGGCCGACCCCAAGCCTCTCTCTCCCTGGTATCACAGCACCGGGGTTACCCCAAATCTACAGGCAGTTGCCTGCCCACAGTTCCTCCTGGCTCACAGCCCCAGGGTCACCTGCTGCCTCCCACAAAAGGCAGCCATGGAAAATGATCGGGAAAGAGCACAAAGCCCTTTCCGTGCTCCCCCACCCCACCCCCACCCCATTCAAGGCTCCATGCGTTTCAGAGGGGACGTGTGGAAAGGACCCAGGGAGCTGTTAATGATCCAGAGAGCATTCAGCATGGATGCTTTCGGGGGGGGGGGGGGGGGGGGGGGGCCTGCAGGTCAGCACATGGTTTGGATTTGGCTCTCCCCCACCCTTACAGCTAATTAGGCTGAGCGCAGAGAGCGTTCCCTGCGGATGCGGAACATGTGCACAGCACAAGCATCACCTCCCGCAGGGGGGAGCCGGCCCCAGGAGCCCCCTCCCTGGGGTGGGTGAGGCAGCCAGGTAGCCCAGGGACGTGCACAGGCATCTGGGGGGGGGGGAGCGGAGGTTTTAATGAAGGGGTTTGAACTCGTTATCTGGCCTGGGTTCAAAAAATGCAAGAACACAAATCACACGCATAAATGCGGGTGGTGGGAAGGGGCTGGAGGGCAGCCAGGAGGACTGAGGTTACTGCAACACACGGCTCCCACCCTGCCCGCGCTGCCCAAGCACGCAGTAGTGCTTGCCTCTGCCCCATGGCTCTACCGGGCTACGGGAACATGGGGGACCCCTTCCCCTCTCCCACCCTCTCATCTCCCCCTGCCACCCTGGGACATCCCCAAACCCTGTGGCCAAGGCATTTAGTGGCTGTGGGTTGGCTGAGCTGTGGCAGCGGGGTCATCACTAGGTGGCAATTACGTCCCCAGCCTTGCCCCAGCCAGGGGAAACTGAAGCAAGCAGGAGATGGGGCTGGGGGATCTCGAGGCGCTGCCTGTTCCTCCACCTCCCTGCACACCAGCAGCTCAGGGCTTCTCAGTGGTGCTGGTGGGGGGGATGTGGTGCCACCAGGACACAGTGTCACTGGGACACAGGAGGTCAGCCGTGGCTGTGCTGACAATTGGTAACACCAGTGCAAATGGGGATGTGGGACCATTCAGATGGACGCAAATCTCATTCCCTGGGGGAAGCCCTAGCACAAGGCTCTCACCTCAGCACTGCAAAGCTGAGCTTTTGAAATGCTGAGGGTGCTGCCAGCCCTAAAGAGGCCCGGCTGCCACTCGATCACTCCCTGTGCCAGTTCCCAGCCCCACCATGCAGCTCAGGGGAGGACAGGGGTGCAGCACTTCACCCAAGGGCGGCTCCAGCTCCTGGTGCCATCCCAGTGCAGGGGCAGTGCTGAAACCAGTATGTGAGGCTGAAAACAGTGCATGGCAAAGTCCCGTCCTCGGCTGGGGCTCCTGGCAGCAGGCAGCTCGAGTTGATGCAAGAGAAAGACACCCATTGCCGTGGGGTTCCCAAACCACATTAATGGAAGACCTCAAACCTGCTGTGAACCCGCACCAGCAAGTTCGGCAGCACTTGAGGCTGAGACTGGCCATGGGCACCTCCAGCATCGCAGCATGGTGTTGGAAAGCAACACCGGATTTCCCAATCCAGCTGAAAGCTCCTCAGATGCTCTGTTGCTTTGATTATGACAGACCATGTTTTTTAAATCATTCTTGTATAAATATTTACACGTTTTTACAAGAACCATGCTTTGAGCAACAGGCCATGGCAGAAGAAGGGCCAGAAGGGAGGGAGCTGGATGCTAGATTGCTCCATCCCTGCTTCGGCAGGTCAGCTGGGGGTTGAGCATGACTGGCGGGGGACGCCGGGCTGCACCCATGCCCGGGACCCCAGGGCAATACATGCTATGTGCTGACAGCACCCTCACAACGGAAGGTGGCTGTTTGGTCTTATCCTGCCCCTTCCTCTCGCTCCCCTGGCTTTCTCCTCCTCAGGGAGCAGAGCCCAGCCAAGCACCAGAGCCGGTGGGGGCCAAACCGCCTGCTGCAGGTTACATTGCTGCCTGCTGCTGGGAGCCTCATGCAGCCCTACGTGTGTCCTCAGCCTCGTCCCTGGCCTCATGCCCAGCCAGGTCTGCAAACTACCATGTGCAGCCCCCACAAGCTGAGAAAGCCCCTTTGCCACCCACCACCAGGCAACAAGGGATGACATGGTTGCAGGTGGGATGGAGACCAGTCCTCTGCCCCCACTTCCACCCTGGGCACAGTTCCTCTGTCCCCTACTCCCACCCCAGCACTGCACCCCGGCCCAGCCCTTGAGCCTTGGGCCAGGTCAGGGAGAAGGCAGTGGGTGCCAGAAACCCCTGTGGGTCTCCTGGAAAGAGGAAGGGATGGGGCGGGGGTGTCCAGGGGTCACTGCATCCCCCATATCTACTCCCAAAGCCCCAGAGCTGGAGCTGCAGGGACAGTGGCTGCAAAAAAGCCTCCCGGTGTCATGGGGACACTCCCCCACCAGCCTCATCGTGCTCCCCAGAACTGTTGCTGTGTTTTTTGGGAATGATGAGGGTAAGCTCCCCTCCTCCCCTCCCCCACCCACAGATGGGATCCACAACCCAGCCTGGCTTTTTCCGCCAAGCTCAGCAGAAATTCACCCAGAAGGTCAGTGACCAGAGAAAGGGACGATCCATCATTAAATAAATTGTTTTCATTTCCCAGGATAAAGGGGAAGAAAAGGGGGGTGGGGGTGGGGGTGGGGTGTTGGACCAGGACTGAAAAAAAAAGAGCACAAGGCAGGAAAACCACCCGCCACGCTCCATGCCATTTGCAGCCTCGGCTCCTTCCCTGCAATCTCGCAGGGCTTTTACAGCCAAAGCTCTTAATATGATTATAATAATAATTTCTTCCCTAGCGATTTTTTTTTTTTTTTTAATAAACAGTCTCTTTTGAAATGTCACTGGGGAAGCCAAGAATCCAGCTGAGCCCTGGCTCAGAGGAAGGAGCAGGGGCTGGGGGAGTGTGCGAACGTGCACGGGTGCGTGCAGGCAAGCATGTGCGTGCGGGAGCGCGCAGGCCCCCATGGGGGCACCCTGGAGGGGGGGGCTCCACCGGAGCATGGGAGCATACCCAGGACAGTGAAAACCCAGCAGTTCCCTGGGGACAAGCAAGCAGGGGGTTCCTCTCCACCTCTCAGTCTGGGTGTCTCATTGAACCCCCGCCTCGCACCCCTGCTCTCCCACTCCTCTGTGTGGTCCCCCCCCCAGCTCCAGGGCTGGGCTTTGAAATCTGTTGAAAAGAGAGCCTTTTTGCCAAAATAAACAGCCTGTCATGTTAAATTACTCTCCCTTCCTCTCTGCCTCCCCTGCCTGTGTCCCCCCGCCCCATCCTGGCCTTTTTACCGGGGTCCACACCACTCCAGGCGAACTCCTGACTCCAGTGGGAGGCTCGTGGGATGCAGGAGTGCCAGCACTGGGGCTGGCGCAGTCGGGGTGCTGGGGCAGAGCTTCACCTACTGCCCGCATCCCAGTCTCCCTGCCCCTTGCCAGCTCCTCAACCCCCTGAAGTCTTTCTGCTGGGTGGTGGTGACAGCATCTTGCAGGGTCCTGGGCTCAGCAGTGATGCTGCACATGGCATCCTACAGAGGGGCAAGTTGGGTGAGGGATGCCGGGGAATTGCTGCAGCCCCTTGCCCATCCCTGCTATGTTGAGTGCTCTCATTGCCCTGGGATTTTTTCCTCTCTCTTGCTTGCCCTTGCTCTTGTTTTTGGGTTGTTTTCTCTCTCCTGTTTCTAACAGAGCAAAAATTCATAGAACCATAAAACGCTGAGATGGAAAACGAGCGATTAGCTCATTCAACCCAGCCCCTCTGCCAATGCCAGGCCGCTCCCCGCCAGCCTCCCAGTGACTCGTCCAGACCTAGCACTGCGCACTCCAGCCATGTCTTCCATGGCCAAACTGACCTTCTCGCTAGGAAACTTTTCCTGGTGCCTCACCTCCCATGGAGATGTGCTATGTTTGGGCCCATTGCTGGGTTACCTGTCCTGGTGCTTCCCTGAGTACCCAGCCCTGCACTGTACCTTGTGAGCAGCTTGCCCCCCACCACTGCTTGGCCCTGGCCAGGGCTCAGCCCCCCAGTTTTGTTGTTTCGTCTGTACAAGATGGAGCTTCTGCTGCCTCCCCACCACACCGACCTGTGCCATCCCCTCCCCACGCCACTTCTCTCCCTGCTGCTGGGTTGGTCTCTCGCGGTGCTCGGCTCAGATGGGGAGGGATGCATGCAGTGGCCTTTCGGCTTCATGGCCCCTGTGCACAGAACAGCGCCGGGCACGCTCCCCCTGGCAGGCAAAGTGCAGGCAGGGGCCAGACCATGCTCCCCTCCGTGGCTCATACTGCAGGCACATGAATAGGCTCTGTGAGTTGAAGCTCTGGCCCTGCTCCCTCTTGGAAGGCAGGGAAGGCAGCCAGGACTCCCTGGAGCTCTGCGGGCAGAAGGACAGACAGTCGTGAGGGACAGCACCCTACCTGGAGGGTGTCTCTCCAGCCACGTGGGAGAGACAACTGGAAACAACCCTGGGGAGATCCAGAAGCCTTGTCCGGGCTATATAAGAGGGCCATAAAGAGCCTGAGTTACAGGAGGTGGGAGGACCAGCTGTGAGCCCCATGTCTCTCTCTCCCCTCCCCAGAAGAGGTCCCATGGCTCCACACTTGGCTGTGACCCCCTTCCCACATGGGTTCCTACTGCCACAGAGCCCCCCCTACTCCCTTCCCTGGTCTGACCAAGGGCAGGAATGGTTTGCAGGGAAGCCTGGGATTACTGAACCATGCTGTCCTGCTGGGACACCCCTGCCTTCCACTCACAGGCTGTAGTTATTAAGAACTCTCACTCAGGGGCCATGAAGCTGGAGAACCTGCCTGGGGAAGGGCATGGTGTGCACCCCCCACTCCAGGATTTGTAGGAGATGCTGGGGAACTGAGGGCAGGTACAGCCAGAAAGGCTGTGTGGAAACAACACGCTGTGGCTGGAGCTGCCCTGACTCCAGGTGGGTTGCGGGCTAAGCCTGTCCCAGGCAGCTCTCGGGAGGCAGGCAGTGACTGAGACCCTGCTGAGATGTGAGCGTGGCCCGAAGTGCTGCCAGCAGCGCGGCCCTTGCTTCTGCAGCCTCTGCTCCTCCTGGCGGCGGCCAGGCTGGGGAACGCCACCCCAGGCGCCGCGGCCCGCGCCCATCCCGCTGCCTGGCGGTTCTGGGGCCGAAGGCGCCAGTTTGTGTGTCCTCCCGTGGGATGCTCCCCGCGGGACAGCGCTGTCGCCAGCCGACCGCGCCGCCGGGCCCCGCCGTCGCCATGACGACCGCAGCAGCCGCGCTTCGTGCGGTGCGGGGCCGTGCTGCTGGGGCTGGGCGGGGCCGTGCTGCTGGGGCGGGGCCGGGGGGCGGGGCCGTGCTGCCGGGGCTGGGCGGGGCCGTGCTGCTGGGGCGGGGCCGGGGGGCGGGGCCGTGCTGCTGGGGCTGGGCGGGGCCGTGCTGCTGGGGCGGGGCCGGGGGGCGGGGCCGTGCTGCTGGGGCGGGGCCGGGGGGCGGGGCCGTGCTGCTGGGGCGGGGCGGGGCGGGCCCAAGCAGGCAGGCGGGACGAGCCCGAGGCTCCTGTCCGGCCCAGGGGCGCCGGAGCTACCGGCTGTGGGCGTGGGCCGGGGCCTGGGTCTCATCCTGATCCTGATCCTGGGCCTGGTTCTGTGCCTGATCCTGATCCTGGAACTGGACCTGATCCTGATCCTGGGCTCGATCCTGATCCTGATTCTGGGCCTGGGCCTGGACCTCGGCTTGATCCTGATCCTGCGACTGGGATTCGGCCTTAACCTGGGCCTGAGCAAGCTGTGGGCTGGTTGCACAGCTGGACGCAGGGGCCTCTGCACCGCCGAGGGGCACCAGGGGCTGCCCACATCTTGCAAGCTTGAGCCTGAGCCTGATGGAGCCAGGGGCTGGGCACAGGGCTGGGCCTGCAGGGCTGTGCTGGGCACCTGCATGGTGGGCACAGGGTCCCTTGTCCCTCCCAGAGCCACTACAGCATGCCACGGCTCCTGCACGAGCCTGCTCCCAGCTCCTGTGGGCATAACACAACTTGGGAGCAGACCTGCCCTGGCAGCCCCAGGCAGCTGGGCCTGCCGAGCTGAGCTGGGCCAGGGCGGGAGGGCAGTGGGTCACCTCTGTTCAGCACTTGCTTTGAGGGGATGCTGCTGGCACGCAGCCCCAGTGCCAGGAGAGGCATGGGAGACCTCGATGTCATCCTGGCATGACCCATCAGCTGAGCATCCCTTCTTATCCTGTTGGACTGAGGTGGCGGGGGTGGGGCACAGTGTTAATTGGTCCCCCTGCCCTGGGTCTGCTCTGGGGGGACACGGTGCTCCCAGCAGCTCTCTCTGGCACTTGCCCAGCAGTGGTGCTTGTCAACACCTGACTGGTGCTTCCCTCCACCCACACCACACCGGCTCCCAGCCCTGCCCTTCCTACCCATGTATTTTTACTCCTGTTCAGAGCAGGCTCAGGACAGCAGCGGAGCTGCCATGGCAGCCAGCACTTCCCCCTGGCACAGCTACCTAGGGGTGATTGTGTCCCGTGAAAGGCAGCGGCTAGAGCATTTCCAGCAGGCCGAGAACATCCTGCTGACTCTGCTGGAGGTTGTCCATGCCAGGGAGCCCCGCTTCCTTGTGGATTATGCCAGGAACCTGGAAGCCTTCGAGTTTGCTCTCTGTGCCTCCGAGGATGCTGTCACTGTGGAGGTCCCTCTGCGGATTGATGGCGATGCCCTGAGGGTGCTGGCCTGCCAACCTGGGGACACCTCAGTTGGGCACCTCCCGGGGCCGGGCACCTACTATCTGCAAGTGTCCCCTTCAAGGACTGACTTGGAGGACTGGACCAGCGCCATGGGCGTGATGGAGCATGGAGGTGGTGCAGGGTGCTTGGTTCCGGGCAAAGTCCTCCAGCACCTGAAAGAGCTCCTTGTTTCAGCCATCGTGCACTGCCAACGCTGCTTCCTGCTTCAGCCAGGTGCGTACAAGGTGGGGCGCTTCCCTGGCCAGGAGCTGCCTCCAGCACAGCTGGGGAGCCCAGCATGGTGGTGGTCCCTGCGCAGATGGGCTGGGATGCAAGTCCCTGTGCACGAGGCCCAAAGCGTGCAGGAGGGAGCACCCTGCTGTATGCTGGGACAGGCTTTGCCCTCAGCTAAGGGTGGGGAGATGCAAACTAGTCCCTGCCATCCCATGGCAGCAGAGTCATCCTCAGGCACCTTCACCCTGGGCTGCTGGCACCCTCCTTTGCAGGTGGCAGCTGAACGCCAGGGTTCACCCACCCTTGCTGTCAGTCCCCAGGGAGGGTTTGCTCAGGGACTTGGCATGCTTGGCTCACCCTAACCACATTCCTCCTGACTCTTCTGGCCTTTGAGTGCCCTCTGTTCCCTGGAGGAGGCTGTTTGGAGGGTGAGATGGAAAAGTGTCAGGGTTGGACTGGGACCCTGGGGCATGGGTCTAATCCTGAGTGCACACAGGCTCCAGCTGAGAGCAGTGTCCCTAGGGAGGACACGGTGGGGAAGGTACCCTGGGAATGGCTATAGAAGTCCCATCAGGCTCTTCATGCATTTCCGTCTCCAAAGGTGGTTCTTGAAGTAAATCTCAGTGTTGATGGAAAGATGATGTGAGAGGACCAGCAGGTCTGAAAAACTCTTAACCCAGCCCCAGCGAGCCCACCGTTCCCTCCTTCCTCCACGGCCAAGCCAGAGTCCTTCATCTTCCTCTACCCCCACAACCTGAGACCTTTCCTGGTCCATATTTCTTGGATCACCTTGTTTTTCTTGGCACTGTTCAGCCACCCAGCAGCATGGCCCCGTTTGGCTGCTTGGGGGGCTTCCTGCTGTGCCCACACCCACTCGTCTGGCCCTGAGCCCTGCTGGAGCGATGCTCCTTCCCCAGAATCACCCCAGAGGGAGTTGGTCAATGGTTTTTGCTGGGGAACCACAGCCAAACCACAGCATTGGAACGGGATGAGTTGGGCAGGATGGGACGTGCCCGTGGGTGTTGCAGCACACACCCGGTTCAGCCTGTGGGACCAGCTGTGGTAATCTCCCAACTGCAGCCAAACCCTCCATGTCTAGGTGACCTCAGTGCCGAACATCTGCAGGAAGATGCCATGGAGCTCTCCCTGCTGATCCGTAGCAGCTGGAAGACCATCCGCTTTGACATCATCCCCGTGGTGAGGAGGCAGCAGGAGCCACTCCAGCTCAAGGGGCGGCAGAGTGACAGGGGCTTCCCTGAAGGCAGCCTCAGGAAGGCCACGGAAGAGGCCCACTTCATCCCTGCCTCTCCCCATTGCTGGAGGTGAGCAGCTCAGCTGTGTGCATTGTGGGGTGATGCTGCCCTGAGGATCCCCCCCCCCGGGTGGCAGCACTGCCGGGTGTAGGGAAAAAGGAGATGGGAAAGTGGAGGGACATGTCAACAGGGAGGTCAATTCACCCCCTCATGATGCCCAAACCTGCTGTCCTGTTTTGGGGAAAAAACCTCAGCCAAATTTCAGGCAGCTCAAGGAAAGAGGGAGGGGATGCAACTGAAGGTAACCCCCCAAATGTGTTTGCAGGAGCTGAACCCTGGCTGTGTGGAGCCCTGCTCAGGCTTCAGGAGCAAGCCTGAGCATCTGGCAGCAGCAGGGTAATAAGGTGCCTCCCAGGGCGAGCTGCAGGACTGAGCAGGGCTGGGGTGACACACATCTGCCTGCCAGCACAGCTACCCAGCCCCCAGGAAGGGCTGAGCGTCTGGCTGGACCAGCCCAGGCTTATTTTGGGCACCGTGTGGTCTAGCTTGATGGTCAGCCCTTTCTTGGGGCCCAATCCAGCCCCCCCTCCGGGGCAGTCTGCAGCCCTCCCTGCTGCACTTAGGGGAGCACAACCCTGCTTTGTCTCCTCTCTTGTCCCTCCTGGGAAGGCAGGAGCTGCTCAGCAGCATTTCCATCATGCTGCAAATCTTTTTTTTCCTTTTTGTTAGAAGTGGGTGCAGGAGATGGATCCAGGATGCTGCATGTCTGAGGCCATGTGGGTGGCTGGGGGGGGTGTGTGTCCTCACACATGCCAGGTCACTGCAGGTATCCTCTCCCCAGCTGGGAGGGTGCAGGTCTCCTTCCTCCCTCTCATCTGACCCCATTTTCTCTTGCCAGATCCTCTACTCACGTCCCCATCCTGAAGCTGCTCCAGGCGGTGGACATGCTGAAGGGACCCCGTCTGGACAGCCTTCGCCTGCTCAACCAGCTGCACAGCCAGGACTGGGGAGAGGAGGGTGGGAAAGGTGGTCTCACCTTCAACCACCTGAAGGTAGGTAGGTTCTGCTAGTGGGACCACGGCTCTCTGGGCAGGCAGAGCCAAGACTGCTCCTCTGCACCCTGCTGCAGCTTAGCCACTGCTGGAAGAAGATCCCAAACAACGAGCCTGAGTTCCTGCAGTGCTTTGGGATGTACCAGCCTATGGCTGCATCTAGAATGGATGCACGCCGCTGGCCATGGTCAGAGGGGTTTGATACTTCTTCCTTGCAAGTAGCAGATGCTTCCAGGATTGAGCCAGCAACTTCCAGCCTGAAATGCCCTGAGCATTAAGAGTTGGGGCTCTGTGCTGATATGCCAGGCATCCCCTGGCACAGGCTGCCTGTGTCTGCAGGGGCCATGCTGGGGATTGCATTGCTGTGCCTGCCATGCCGCAGGCCACCTTGTGCCCCGGTGTGCTGGGGGGTGCTCATACAGGGCTGAGGGTGGCGTTTCTTCTGACAAAGCCCTCCTCTCCCCACCCAACCTGTTTTTGGCACTCTGGACCCATGCCAGCTGGTGACGCTGGTCAGGAAAGGGGCCGTGCTGGGGACAGCACCTGGTGACACAATCCAGGTGTGCCTTGCCTTGTGGTGACTCTCTGGGTCAGAGGTGGAGAAGGTGGCAAAGTTGTCTTCTGCCAAGAGAACAACTCTAGCTCCAAGTAACCCAAATCTTGTGGGTTTTGCTTTATGTTGCATTCTTCAATGTTTGGGGTATTTTTTTTTAAAAAAAGGCACAGTATGCATCTGTCCTTCAAGAAAGCATCTTCTGCTCCAGCCCACTGTATGCGTTGCCCATAACACTATGTCTCCAAAAAGCACCTGTGCCAAGCCATTTGCCAGCACAACACCAAAGAATCTGGCATAGCAGCTGCAGGGGGTTCACCTGCTTTGCCAGCAGCTGACAGAAATCACAAGCAGGGCTTTTTACTATTGCTTAGCACTTGTGGAAAGCTTGGGTGTGTTGTTTGAGAGCTGCTTTGGAGCTGAGACAGGGACTCTTCGGGGAGTGAAGCAAAGGTTCAAAAGTAAGGAGCAGTGGGGCATCAGCTGTGCCTGCAGCAGCCAAAGCAGAGTTTCGAGAGCCTGCACAGCCCTAGGCTGCAGGGGGTGTGATGTCTGTGTTAAAAGCTCAGGCCCATGGGTGGTTGTGTGGTGACCTGCAGGGTCTGAAGGCACGGCCTTTGTGGCAAGTGCCTGATCCTGCACCCTTCTCTCCCTCCTCACAGATGGTGCTGCTGTGGAGCACGGAGTTCTTCCCCTCCCCAGAGGACTGGCAGGACCTGGAGGGCTCTGTCTACAGGCTCTTGGTGATTCTCCTCCGCTGTCTGGCCACCCGGCACCTGCCCCACTTTCTGCACCCGGAGGAGAACCTCTTTCAAGGAGAGGCCCTGGACTTTGCCTCCATCTACTGTAAGGTGGACAGCTTTGCCCGGGAGCCCCAGCGCTTCCTCCGCTTCCATTTTGGCCTCCCTGAACGCACTGTGAGCTGGCAGGCAGACCCCAGCACACAAGCCCTCCTGCAGCTCCCCACTGAGAACAGGTCCTACTGGGACACAGCCTACTTTGACATCTTGCTCAGCCAGGTAATGCCAGACCCTCGGCTGGTCTTGCGAGGCAGCGTGCAACAGCACCAGAAACCGCCTGGGCCGGGCAGCATAGGATGTGCTGGAATTTTCCCCCTGGAGCCCTCCAGCCGCTGGCAGCTGGCTGGCATACGCTGCCTAACCCTGCTGCGGAGGCTGCAGGAGGCTGGCAATGCTGGGCTCAAGCAGAGCAGGGCATCCCCTCCCCTCACTCCCCACCTGCCTCTGCTTAGTTCCAGGTGTACCAGATCCAGGACGGCATGCGCCACTCGGCAATGTCCCAGCTCCTCTCAAAGATCCAGGAAGAAATCCCCCAGCAGAGCTGAATGGGACCCCACTGCCACCCCGTCTGGGGGTCTTGAAACTCAGGGGGATGCAAGGCAAGCTATGGAGCCATGGAGCAGCACACTGCCATGTTACTTTATTGAGGAAAGATGGTACCAGGAAACAAGTGCATGTCTGCTCCCCTGGTAGAGCTGGGTGTGTCATTCCAGGGTACCTAATCTTGAGGGGGTGGCTGGCGTCCTGGGCTGCTGGGCTCTGGCGCAGGGATGGCCAAAGTTGATGGCAGTGGGAGGGAAGGGACCTGTGGTCAGACCCTGCATCCAGCCCTTGTGTCATCTTGCAGTAAGGCTGCCATGCACTGGGGCCAGGGCAAGGGGAGTGACTGGGGGCCAGGCCATCAGGGTAAGGAGTGACCCTGCACGGGAGAAGGGGTTTTGAGCCCTGTCCTGCATCTGCTGAGCTGTAGCTCTCACCTCCATGTCCCCTGCTCTTCTACCTTCTCCTCGCTCTGTCTTGGGCTGCTGGGTGTTGCAGTGTTTTCTGCCAGCATCCTGGGGAGGCAGGGGAACCCCTCTGCCTGCCAGCCGCTCGCAGCCAGGCATGGGGGGAGAGCTGCACCTCCTTGTCCAGACCCCTTTGCAGGGGTGCTCACAGCCTGCTGTGGCGGCAGTGCCTGAGGGCATCTCTCAGGGCACACAGCACGCGGTCCACATTGCCACTGGTCGAGTTGCAGCCCATGAGGCCGATTCGCAGGACCTGGGAGGAGAAGGGTGAATGTCTCCCTGCAGCACCCACCTTTGCGGCCATGCCCCGGTGCTGTTTCCCTGTGGCCCGGCAGCAAAGCACAGGCTCCCACATGAAGCAGGGGGGCATGTGAGGAACAGCCATGCAACCAGCCCAGCACGAGTGCGTGCACAACTCCCTGCTTGCTCCTATTTAACATGCGGTTCCTCTAAAGACATGTCACCCCGCTAATTATGTGTGCAGTTATCCAATTATGCCCGGCAATTGTGTGTGATTAGGAGCCGCTATGTATTGCTGCAGGCGATGGGATGCATCCAGCCGTGTGTTTGCTGTTTGCAGCCAGAGAGCACCCTTTAATCGTGGGGCGTGCTGCTGATGGATGTGGCCGCAGCCGGGTTCCGTGCCCAGATGTGGCCAGCGAGAGGGGAAGATGCAGCCCACCTTGCCCACCGAGGGCCCCAGGCCCCCAGCGATCTCAATGGAATAGTTGTCCATGAGAAAGGCTGTGATCTCCTTCCAGTCATAGCCCTCGGGCACCCTGACAGTGGTGACAGTGGGAAGCCTTGCCTTCTGCGGAAGAGAGAAAGTGGGTTAAATCTGCATCTCCTGGCCATGGCCCTGTCTCCCGGTGAGCCCCGCAGCCTGCCAGGAGAGAGTATTACTGGGGGTGGGGAGGCATATTGTTTTTCTCCACCGCCAAAAGCTGCCCAGCCTTGTAGGGCCATGCCCTCACACTGCCCCTGCACCGTGACGGTGGGCTCACCCAGCACTCACCTCCTCCTTCACGAAGAGCTCAAGCCCCAGGTCGCACAGCCCCTGGCACAGCTGGGTGCAGTTGGCCCGGTGGCGTTCCCAAGAGTTCTCTAGACCCTGCGGGCAGAGAGGAGCGAGAAGGTCCCCGCCACTGGTGGGCATCTCCTGGCACCCACCATTCCCCCAAGCCCCACTGGCACTGCCACTGCCCTCCATCTGTGCGGCGCTGCTCACCAGCTCTGCCAGCACGGCCAAGCCTTCCCGCAGGCTGAAGAAGCTGTTGATCGGTGCTGTGTGGTGGTACCTGCAAAACCCAAGGGGCACCCAGGTGGGTTCAGCCCAGCCCATGGCAGAGCAGTACTCCAGCTCATAGTGGGGGGAACCAGGGCACAGCATCCTCCCTGCTCTTCATCCAGCGCAGAGGGGATGCAAATCCCCCGTGACTGCTTTGCAACCATTAGACAGGGCGATGGGGAGACAGGGCCTGAGCCGTGCAGGGCAGGCAGCCCCCGAGCAGGGTGAAGGCTGTGGCCAGGATGGCTGCAGCCATCTGTCCCGGACAGCCTGCCCTCACCTTCGCAGCTCCCCATCGCAGCCCCAGTAGTTTGCCAACCAGCTCATGTCCAGATAGAAGGACAGGGGCTTCGTCTTCCTCCTCAGCATCTTCTCCCTGCAAAGCAGAGTGATGGGGAGGAGCTGGACCTTGACCCCGCCAGCTTGGGGGGTGTGTGGGGGGTGTCAGTCCTGTGGGAGGACCCTCCTAAAGCAACACTAGGCCCTCAAAGCAAGTGCAGAGGTTGGCTCTGGTACCCATCGCTGCCCAAGGATGGGCCAGGCTCTGACCCCGCAGAGCTGCTGCTGGGCATGTTCTCCAGAGCTGGGCTGGAGCGGATGGCTGGCAAAGCAGGTGGGTGACAGCCTCCCTCAGCCCCCCTGCCTTTCCCCCCGGGGTGGGGCAGGGCTGCCCTTACCTGGCTCGCTCACTGAACGAGATGGGGGCACTGCCAGGGGGGGCGTTGAGGACTTTCTGAGACCCCGAGTACAGGACGTCAACCTCTGCTTGAGAGGGGAGGCAGCTCCTTAGGGACTGGGGGCTCCCAGCAGGCACGTGCTGAACCTCCCCAGTCCAGCTGCAAGTGCTGGGTGGGAAGCACAGAGCGGCACACGCTGCAGATCCTGCTTTTGTCTGTCCTGCTTTGGGGGGACACTCTGGCACTGCTGACAGTCCCCGAGGGGAACAGCAGGTGGACCAGTCTATAGTGCTGCTAGCCTGAAACGCAGGCGGTAGGACTGATCCCACTGCCCTCCCTCTCTGGCCCAGGTGTGAGCCCCCTCGTCCTGGGAGCGCCTGCGGTGGCACTGTGGCTCTTACCCTGCTGGTCCATGAAGATGGGGGCTCCCCCGAGCGATGCCACCGCATCCACAAGCAGCAGGCAGCCATGGCTGTGGGAGGACAAAGCTCAGATAGGTGTCCCTGCCACCTCCTCTTGCCACCCCTCTGCCTGCAGGCCTGGCATCCTGGTCCTCCCGAGGCCGTGTGTCTCATATGAGCCACTTCCAGCATCACAGGACAAGAGAAGAGGCTGGGCCATGTAAACCCCCATGCCCCGATCCCCAACGGCAACCTTGGGGTGCCGCTAGACCCTGTGGGTGCCTGCTATGCGCTGACCGGTGGCAAAGCTCGCCCAGCCCCTCCAGTGGCTGCAGCACCCCTGTGGAGGACTCGCCGTGGGTGATGAAGAGCACCGAGGGCTTGTGCTGCACCAGGCCCTGCATGAAACAGAGGGGAAGGTGACCACCCTTGCTGCCAGCTCATGCCCACCACCCCGCACCACGGCTGACACTCACTTCCTCAATGTCCCACAGAGTGAAGTACTCGCCTGGGGGCTTCAGCAGCTCATGGACGTTGGCTCCTGGAAGGGATTTGAGCAGAGGGAGAGTGAGGCTTGGTCAGGCTTCCCACTGGGCAGCTACCTGCTCTGCAGGAAAATTGGTCATGCATGAACCAGGAGTGTGGCTGCCCGCCAGGGTCTTGCCTCCCATGGATTTGCCCCGTGGAAAAGCCATAAACCACCATAAAAGGAGGGACATCACCTCAGAAAAAACCTGCAGTGCTCTCCAGCTACAGAAGATGTGCTGCTGGTCACTTGTCACAGCACTCTCCAAACTATCAAGCTGCAACAAGGTCTTTTACCATCACATACCAACACACTCTTCACGCCAGTTCTGCTGCCTTTGTCTCATCCAGAACACACTCTCTCTTCTCTTGTTTCTTCCTCGGCTGCTCTCTTCATTGGCTCTCAACCACTTAACAGAACCAGCCACAGCTGCACCTTATCTACATCGGCCAACCTGTGGCCCCCGAAGCCAACCCACAGTTGTATATTATCAATGCTAATTAACCCAGCTTCATTCCTCTACAGTCACTGCCACTGGGATGGGGAGACAGAGACCCAGAGGTCACATCCTGGCATCCTGTCCACAAGCCTGGTTCCCTGAGCCCTGCCAGTACCATCCAGCTGTCCCTGGCATACCCAGCCTCCTGGCAATGTCGGCAGCACGTTGTCCCCAGATGCCGTTGACAGCCACCAGTGCAGTGTCATCACGGTCCAGCAGGTTGAGGAGGGCAGCCTCCATAGCACAGTGGCCAGTGCCACTGATGGCCAGGGTCAGCCGGTTCCGCGTCTGGAAGGCATACTGGATGCCCGCCTTGATCTCATCCATCACCTGTGGCAGCAGGGGACCAGCCGGCACTGCTATTGTACCCCTCACCCTGGCAGAGCTGGCCCAGTCCCTTGCGGGGGGCAGGGGAGGGGAGGAGAGGAAGGCTGGGCTGGGGCAGCTTACCTGCAGCACCTCGGGGTGCATGTGGCCCAGGAGCTGCTGGCTGCCTGCAGCCAGGATGCGGGGGGGGACGTTGCTGGGCCCTGGCCCAAGCAGCAGCCTCTCTGGCACAGCCAGGGGCCGAAGCAGCACCTGGGGCGGGGGGACGCAGAGCAGGCTGGTGGCCATGGCACGCCTTGCCATTCCCAGGAGCCGAGCCTGGAGGAGAGCAGCAGTGGAGGCTGCCTGTGCGGCACCCAGCACAGCAGTGCAGTGCATCTTGCGCCAGCAGTGTCCAGTGTCCTTGTGGACCCTGACCCCAAGGCTCAGTGCTCCCCGCCGCAGGCCCGGACTCTGCCCCTGGCCGCCTACTTGTCCGGTTAATGTGCCACCAGTGCCATCCCTGCTGTCTCGGACCCCTCATTTTGGGGGGGTCTCCCCTTGCTAGTGCTGGAGGTTTGCTCCCCAGGCACTCCAGCCTCTGGGACTGGAAGGGACTCACGCAGACTCTGTCCCCATGGGCCCCAGGACACTGTGGCTGATTGTTCCCAGCACTATCTCAGCAGGTGGGATCCCTGCTCCTGAGCACACAGGTCCTGTGCCATGGGATGGTTGTGCCAGAGCTGTCCCAGCACAGCTGCCACAGTCACGAGTCCTCCAGCAGTACAAAGGACTTTCCCTGACCAAAGACCTGCCTTGCCAAAGGGCGCCTGGCTAAGTGACAGCTCCTGGAGGAGGCTGGCCAGTGGGATGGTTTGCACAAGGGCAGAGCCTTGGGGTGGGACATGGCCACAGTCCCTGCTGCAGCGAGTTGTGCTCTGCAGGCATTACAGCCTGATGATGATGCCACTGACCACGTGTGCTCGCTCAGTATGCTGTGCTTGTCACCTGCCATGTGTACCCATGGTCCATCATATCATGCCCTTCCTCTGGCATGTTCTCTGCCATCCATACTCTGAAACACAAATGAGTTGCCTGCTTCCATCTCCTGGCAGGGCCAGGAGGTGGTCCCTGGCTGGAGGGGCCACTGAGTGAGCAAAGCTTTGGGCTGAGGGTGACAGCTATGGGGTGGGGTGGGAAGGCTTGGCACCAGCAACTGGTGCTGAAGGTGTTTGGGGACAGATGTGTGGTGCTGGCAACGGTGCCAGGTGAACGCACTTCTGCCTGGGCAGCCAGATGGCAGCCACCTCTGAGTGGGAGCCAGTGTGGCTATCACCACATGGATGATGGAAACCAGTTATCCTGGAGACTGCTGCCAGGTTATCATCTACCAAAGTGAAGACAAAAAGTCGTGGTGTCCTGAGCCAGCCAGCCCTTCATCCCGTGCCCCAACCATGTGTTCCTCCTGCTGAGGACACTTGCTGCTGCCAGGATTGATGCTGGATGCTTGCAGGGTCTTTGAAATGCTCAGTCCCTAAAACACAGGCAGGAAAGACTTGCTGGAGACCCACCACCGCTGTGGCCAGTGGGTGGATGAAGACCTCTCCACAGCCTGCGCCCCAGGGAGATTTGGGGAAAGTCTGGGGCAGGGAGGAGATGTGAGGCCTCGCAGTTGGTGTAGTGGTGCAAGGGAGGATGCGCTGCTGGAAACAGCTGGCGACAAAGCCCTAATCTTCTTTCTGCGCTGGCTCTAAATTCCTTGGCGCAGATGGACCAGGAGCTGGCCGTGCCGCCCTGGGCCCTGGGGCTGCAGAGCACGGGGCTCATCGGCCCCGAGGGGTGAATCAGCCCTGCACCAGAGGTGGGGGCGGGCCGGCGGGGGCTGGGGGCGGCGGGGGCTGGGGGCCGGGGCCGGAGAGAGGGGGCTGGGGCCAGCGGGGAGCCCCGGAGGGGGCAGCTCTTCCCAGGGTACCGCGCCGGGGGGCGCCGGAGACGTGGGGGTGAGGTTGCTGGGCGACGGTTGCCAGGCGACGGTTGCCGGGCGACACTGGGCCCCGTGCCCCTCCCCGCGCCCTTGCGGCGGTTCCGCAGCGCGGACCGGGGGTGGGGGGGATGCGCTGACGTCACCGCTCCATCCCGGCCTCGTGCCCTCCCGGTCCCCCCCCCACTTCCCCCCGGCGGCGGCGGCCAACCAGAGCGTGGGGCGGCGCGGGCGGGGACCGCAGGGGCGGGTCTGCCGCCACCCGCACCGGCACCGGCATCGGCATCGGCATCGGCACCGCACCGCACCGCACCGCACCGCACCGCACGCGCGGCTCGGCCCCATGCCGGCGTCCCCCGCGCACGGCTGAGCGCTGCCCCCCGCCGAACCGGGCACGAGCGCGGGCACGGGCACAGGTAGGGGCGGGCGGCACCGTGCGGGACGGGGCAGCCCCGGCACGCCCGGGCGCGGCTGCGGCAGTACGGGCGCGGTCCGCGGGCTCCGTCAGAGGGGGGCTCTCGGGGCTGCCCGGGATGGCGGGACCGCGCCGCCCGGCACCGGCGGGGGCGAGGCGTGGCGGGGGGGAACCGGGACGCGCCCTCCCGGGGGCCCGGCGGGGCGAGGGGCTGCGGCCGGCGGCCATTTTGCGGGGCCCCCGAGGTGCGGGGGAGGGGGACCGGGTGGGGGCTGCCCGTGGGTCCCCAGCGCGGCGCCCGGCGGGTGCCTCCTCGACTTCCAGAAGGATCCCGCCGCGGGGGCCCCTCCCGGGAACGGGGCGACGCCTTTGCGGCCTCGGCACCATCCTGCGGTGGGGAGGGGGAGGGTGGCGGCCCCGTCGCCCGCGGGAGGGGGCACGCGTGCCCGTTTTCACCCCCGAGCCGCCCCCACTCCCGCCTGCGGGGCAGGTGGCGCGGGCCATGAAGCTAAGCTCTCTCGTGGCATCGGTATTACGCCTCCGAGTCAACGGCAGCGCAGCAAGGAGCAGTGGGTGCCCCGGGGGGGGTCTCTGGCTGCAGGGTGGGGGCTGGCAAGTGCTGCGACGCCGAGGCTCTCGCTTGCTTCACAAGGACGAGTGGCTGCCGCTGCCGTTGCGCTTGGGGCAGCTGGGCGAGGGCCGCCATGTCACTGCAGGCCAGCGCTGCTGGCTGCTGGCTGGAGGAGGGGTTGGTGCAGAGCCCTGTGCTTGGCCGCCCTGGCTCCCAGCGAGCAGCCCTGCACCTGCCACATTGTCTTCCTCTGCTGCCGCTGCCTGCCTCCTCCTCCTCCTCCTCCTCCTCCCCCTTGGGGCAGCATCCCTTCCCCCAGACCCGGCAGACCCCCTGTGCGCCGGGGTCTCCTGCCTGCTCAGGTCCCATGCCTTGGCTGCAGGGTTCCGTGTGGACAAGGAACCAGCCGAGCATCTCCCCTGCCACGCCGTGGCCGTCCTTCCATGCCCCAGTGCCCAGAGCATCCCCTTGGCAGGTGGCCTCAGTGGCATGGGGATGAGTGGGGGTGTAGCAGACACCCCCCCACACCCTCCGCTGGGGTATGGCTAGGGGTGTGGTGGGCTCTGCCATCCCCGCAGGCTGTTGTTGACCTCCATTTTGTCTGGGAGGTGACAGCTGGCGCTGGCACAGATGCTGCCACCACCCTGCTGCCTCCCTGTGTGTGGCCAGAGCTCCCAAACCCTTGGGGATGTCAGAACCTGGTGTTTCCTGCCCCCCTGGCTGTCCACCCGTCTCCGTGCCCAGTCATGCTGGTGATCCACAGAAAGTCGCTGCCTTTTCCGTGCAGCTTTTCCCTGCTGCAGGCTTTAGCGTGTGGAAGAGAGGGAGGATGTAGAGAGCAGGTGACGGCGTGTGAGGTGACTTGCCTTTGCAGCAGGGATAGGGAGCTGGCTGGTGGTAAGCAAAACCCTTCATCTACGGCCTTAAATTTGCCACCTGCAAATTTAATCTGCGTTGAAATTCTCAGGGAGCTGCAAACGCAGCCCTGAAGCCGTGTCCCCTGTTGGGGTGGGTGGAAGGCAAGGAGGCACAGGGCAAGGTGGTCATGATGGTACCGGGGAAGCGGGGGCCTGGATTTCAGCTGGGCATTGCAGGGCACCTGCTGCTGCCCTGGGCTGTCCCCTGGGCTGCTTCCCCGCCCACGGGTGCTGCTCCAGGGAAAAATGCACCGTCATGGCCCCTTGTCCCGTGTGGGGCGGGAGGTGAGTGGGGAGCAGCCGCTGGGCTCAGCGGACAGGTGCCGATGATGCACTGTCATCTGGGCCGGCTGCCCCCACAGTCTCCCACTGTCCTCATTGTCCCCAGAGCGAGGGGCAGGGTCCTGCGGTTCCAGGTGGACCTGGTGGGCCCCAGCGAGGGGCGCAGAGGAAGGGCTCGTTAAAACAAAGCCTGTCGGTGGCTGAGAACACCGTGGCTTAGGAGGCACAGCCAGATGGGGCGTCCACCCTCGCCGCCAAGGTGACGTGGGCACGCATGCAGACAAAAAGAGAATTTCACCTTGGATTTCCCCGGACACAGGCAGCTCTTCGTCTGCCAGTGCTGCCTGCAGCCCTGGCGAGGCAGCCCCTGCCCTGTGCTGGTCGCAGGGGATGGGCCATCCTGGCCGTGCTGACCCGTGTTCGCATCACTCAGGCCCCAGTGTCGGGCAGCACCCAGGGGACCAGCTGCTGCGTGCCCCGCAGCATCCTTAGGGGAAGTGTTTGCTGCGGGTGGCACTCGGGGACAATGCTCCCATCCCACTGGTCACCTCTTAGTGGTGGCAGAAGGGCTCCCTGTTGGTAGCCTTTGGACTTAAGAGAGCTCTTGTTAGCTCATCTCTGCCCAATTAATCTTAGCTGATCCAGTTAATCGTGGCTCTCTAGGCTTTTCGCTCGTCACCGAGGGCTGGCGGGTGTGTCAGTAGGGATGGGCAGAGTGCAGCAGGCTGCGCAGGAGAGGGGGAAGTGATGCCCTGCGGGGTCGGGGGCAGATCCGTACATGCCCCCCAGCGCCATGGCCCTGGGGACTGTGCTGTCCTCCTCTGCTGTCTCCTGTGTGCGTGGGGTGGCCCTGGGAGGAGGTGGGGAGGGAGCAGGGCGCTGGGCTGGCCCGCTCCCAGCGAAAGGCTGATAGCAGCTTATTGAATTTCTCGCGATGGCGGATTAAGCGGGCCGCAGCTGGCCGTCCCCGGGCAGGGCGAGCTGGCTGGGCTCGAGCTGCTTGCCCTGGGGGAGGCTGCCGACCCCTGCCCTGCCTGCCCACAGCCTGCCCGCTGCAGGGTGTCCCCTCCCTCTGCAGGGTGCTGGGCACCTGTGCCTGGCGGTGCCGGTGCTGCCCGGTGGTGCTGCCGTGTTAGGCGCGCTGCAGGCTGAATTCCTCACTCTGGCTGAGCCGGGGGAAATAAGAGTTGGGAGAAGGAGAGGAGACTCGGGAAGAAGCTGGGTGGGGGTCTGCCAGTGCTCCCTGAGGGGTCCTGGTGCTGCGGTGGCAGAGATGGGGCTAAGGGAGCTGCAGAGGAGGGGGGGGGGGGGGGGAAGCGGCGTGTCGCTGGCTGAGGAAGCTGAGGGAAATGGATGGAGACAGAAAATGGAGCCGAGCTTGCGGCTCTGCGGCATGGCATACGGGCAGGGAGCGGGGCCCGTGCCGCGGGGCGAGGCGAGCCAGGTGGCTTGCTGGGAGTGCACTGGGGTGGCAGGGAGAGAGGAAGGGTCCTGCTGGCAAGGAGGGGGCTTCTCATGGCCAGCGAGGGTGAGCTGGCAGGGGTACTGGCGTGGGGCTGAGTGGGCCTTCCTGGCAGAGGGAAGAAGGCAAGCAGCCCCCAACGGGGGGCATGCAGTAAGGTGAGGCACTCAGAAAAGTGGGACAAAAGAGAAACTGGAGATTCTACGTGGGAGGTGAAGTGACAGGGCTAGAGGGGGCTGTGATGGGAACGGCATGAGGGTGGGAGGGAATGAGGGGCAGGGTCTGAAGCTGCCCATGGCAAGGCAGCTGTCAGTCCCAGTGCTGGTGGGGTGGCCGTTCCAGCACCAGTGGCTCTTGCTGAGGGCTATGCCACAAGGCAGGAGCCTCGGGACCTGACCCGCCTGGGAGCTGGAGAGACTGCTCAGTGGGGGGAAGAAAGCTGGTCCTGGCTGTGCAGGAGGAGAGGGAAATGTTTGACACGGGCAGGTGTTGGGTGCTGTGTGGGGTTTAGCCCAGCAACAGATCCATCGTCCCTAAGCACCAGTAGTGCCACAGGGTGCAGCAGCTTGAGCCGATGGCCTCATGTGAATGCAGCCCTTCCACCCAGGAATGTATCCCGTTGGGTATGTTGGTTGAGAAAACCCAACTTTTTCATTCCCCTTTGGCGTGGAGTCATGTTTGAT
This sequence comes from Falco punctatus, assembly GCF_963210335.1. NCBI lineage: Eukaryota > Metazoa > Chordata > Aves > Falconiformes > Falconidae > Falco > Falco punctatus. The sequence goes on from NC_137593.1 coordinate 29,597,262, forward strand.
TTTTCCTTTCTCTTCCATATGAGAAAGCAGATGAGTGGGGAACGCAGAGGGCCGTTGGTACATGGCAGCCTGCTCTCTGGCTGAGGGACCCAACGGTGGTGTTAAAAGCCCGCTTAAAATAATCCACGCTCAAGAAAGCCTGAGTCTAAAATGCTTGAACCCGCTTAAAATAATCCACGCTCAAGAAAGCCTGAGTCTAAAATGCTTGAACTCTGGAGCTGTTGGGATTTAAGGGTGCAATTGCTGGCTGAGGACAGTGGGAGCTCTGGAGCCACCCCAGCAGGGCAGTGAGAGGGAGGGAGGATTTGGGAACACTTAAGAGGAGAAGATTTGTCCTCCTCCTGCTGTCAGGGATGCAGACTCAATTTTAAAACAGGCAAAGCATTTTTAAAAGACAGAGCTGAGCTTGTAATGCTTTCTGGCTGCAAATGTTTCCATTGCACCATGAATATACCTGGCTTTGGGCAGAGCGTACATTGGTTTTCCTCCCACCCCCTTTGGAAATGAAAACTGGAACTGTCAAACCTCAGTTAGTTTTAAAGCCATCTCCTTCTTTTGGGACACTTTCTGTGGATTTCTTTTTCTCTTCTATACCCCCTCCCCTCTGCCTCCTTTTCCACAAATTCAGCTCCACTTCCTTTGGGTCGTGGTCCACATAACCAGAGCTGTGCCATTGATCTGCTTCCTAGAGTGAGCATCCCACTGGCAAAGACCAGGCTCAGAAAGCCCTAGGGCGTTTGCAGACACCCTTGCAGGAGTCCTGTAGGCACGGATGCCAGAGGAGCCAGTGCCTGCCTGTGCTGTGGGGTGCTGAGCTCCTCTTCCACTGGTCAGCTCAGCATGAGGAGCCAGGGAGCAGGGGATGCGCGGAAGCGGGGATGGATGTTAGAAGGCAGGAATGGTTTTTGTCAGGGCTGATCCTGAACGACCCAGCGGTCAAGGGAGGGACCCCAGCATCATTTTCTGGCCAATGCCAGGTAGGCTTAACTGGGACTTGGGGAGGGTGGGACAAGCTGTAGAGAGCCTGCGCGCCAGTGCTGGGATGAGAGGCTGCTGTGGGAGACGTTAGAAAGCAGTTTGTTTCGTCTTGTGAGGTTTGTGATTTATTAGCAAAAGGAGTGGAAAAATGATCGTGAATTGGAAGCTTCAGCTGAGTGCGATTGCCACTGGCTTGCTGGCTGGTGCTGCTCCTGCTGACGCCGCACATCTGCTTGTGCTGGGAGCTGAATGAGAGGCAAATACCAGTGGTTGTGTTCAACAGCCGCCTCCTTTCTCGACATGAATGTAATGCCATCATTTTCCTCCCCTGCCTCCACCCAGTCCTGCTGACCAGCCAGTCCCTGCTCTTCGGGGGCCAGGGCAGAGGCAGGAGGCTTGGGTGATGGGCAGGGGGTTGTGGACTTGCTTGCAGGCGAGGGGCCACCTGCTCAGCACCGTTGGCACCCTGGGATGGAAAAAACACTCCCTGGGGGTCACACTGATGCTGACAGTCCCTATGTGCCCTGTCCTCTGCTGTGGGCGCCCACTGAATAATGCCACAGGGTGATGGAGGGTGATGGATGCTGCCCTGGGGTAAGGGCAGGGATGTCCCTGGGACTGAGCAGGGATTCCTGACCTGAGATACAAGGGGAAGGGGGAAGAGGCAAAATGTGGGCAGATCAAGGGATGAAGCAAAATGTCATCTTCCACACAGAGACAAACTAGCGTTCCCGGGAGGTTTCATTGCACACGATTTCTGTTCATTTTGCTGGCACATCTGTGAGATGGGGATTGGGATGCAAGCTTTCCTAACCCCCTCTTTTCTTCCCTCCCTGCAGGACAGCTGCTGCTCCCTGCTAGCAGGACCCACCTCCAGCTGGTGCAATGGCGGGAGCATCTGTGAAGGTGGCGGTGCGCGTCCGGCCCTTCAACTCCCGGGAGATGAGCCGGGAATCTAAATGCATTATCCAGATGTCGGGAAGCACCACCAGTAAGTGCTGGCGTCAGGGGAAGAGGGGCTCGGGAGGGCTTTGGGTGCTGCCTGGGGAGGAGCGCGCATGATCTGGCCACAGCAGCAAGTGCTGAGCTGCCAGGACCTTTGGTGTGGTTGCCGACAGCACTTGGTGTTGTTTGGAGGAGGGAATCTGGGGTGGGACGTCACCTTTCCCACAGCGAAATACAGTCCTGCTGTTAAAATGGCAGCAGTGAGATCTACATGGCACTGAGCCCTCGGGTGTCGGTGGTGCTGAGTGGGGCAGCATCCCTTGGCAGGTGATGGGGAGGAATCAGAAAAGCCTGAAAACACTGGTGCATTGATGTGGAGCTGAGGGTGCCCAGCCTGTGGTCGCCTGCCCAGGTGTGGCAGCTGTGCACCAGGCAGTGAGCGGCTCCTGACGGCACTGCCTGGTTGGCTCCTGCACACCACGGTGCGCTGGGACCCATCCCTGCTTCCGCGGGGCTTTGAGCCACAGCACCAGCAGCATGGAGGGGTGGGAGCAGGGTTTGCTGAAGGAATGGTGTGCTTGAGGAGGGGGGATGTGGCCCGGGGGGCTTGGGGGTTGCCTGTCCCATCAGAAGCCCATCTGGAATTTGTCCCTCTTTAAATAATGGCTGATGAAAGTATGGGGTGGGAAGGGTGGCTGAATCCCTTCTCTTTGGCTCTGGAAACCTCCAGATGGGACAGCATCTAAAATAACTCCCTCCCTGCCTGCCCGGGACTTCCTGCGTCACTGTCATCCGTGGGTGAAACACCAGCACCAGCCACCCCCGTGGCGGGTGCGCTGATGGGCTGCTATGACAACCCCAGCGGGAGGGGGAGGAGGGCACCCCGGGGGTGCAGGGCAGCTTTGTGACCCTGCCAGGTCTCCCACGCACCATGGGACGGGGAGCAGGAATGTGGGGGTCAGTGCGGCAGCATCTGCTGGTCTCTGGCGTCCTGAGGGGGGCTCTTCCTGCCCGGTTGCTGCAGGGATGTCCTGCCTGCCTGCAGTGCGGAGCTGGTCCCCTTGTGCCAGGGCAGCCTTTCTAGCCCAGCAGGAGCTGCACGCGTGCCCAGGGCCAGGCTGCCAGCAGGGGAGATGTCCTTTCTGGCCCTGATGGGTGCTGGGGACCTGGCACACCCCAGGCCCGGTCAAGAGCGTCAGGCGTCCCCCACCTCTGCCGTGGCCATGTTTGCTCAGGGTGATCTGGCTGTGCCCATCCTGCCACCCCCAGCCCCGCTGTCTGCAGCCCCACCCCAGGGCTGCCCCAGGCCCCTCGTCCCCCTGCCCTTGCTGGGGAGGGCTGGCCAGGCTGCAGGCAGGGGCAGTGTCCCAGCCAGCCCTTTGCTGACAGTGAGGTTTTTCTCCATGAGTAGACAAACCATCAGCTAATCCCCTTGGCTGGGGGGAGGTGATGGTGGGGGGACGACAACACGGACTCTGGTGCCTGCTTGTGCTGCTGGCTGGGGGAGGCAGAAGGATGCTTGTAGTACAGGCTGCTCCCCCTGGCCCCCAGAGCGGGACTGTCTCAGCCCCCCAGCTCCTTGCAGAGAAGCCAAAAATAAATGTGTTTGGAGGGGTGGGAACAAGTTTCACCCTTCCCAGGATTATTTACGGAGACCCCTGCGCGTACTGAGGTGGGGCAGGTTGTTCTTCTGGCTAATGCATTAAGCCCCGTGGGGAGCAGCAGGGGCCGGGGACCAGGGCAGGAAGGGGTCAGCCCTCCTCTGCCATCCTTTTCCCCCTGAACTTACAAATGCCGTCCCCTTGGCTTGCTGCAGCCGTGGCTGCTCACCTGCCTGCCGACACTGCTGCTTTGTTCCCGTAGTGTCCCCTGCTCTGTGCGGCTGTGGGGACTGATCTGGGCACCAACAGCCCTGGTCCCTCTCCTGGCAGCTCCCACCAAGATGGAGAGGAAGGGACCCCAGATTTCATCCCGCAAGGCCATTAATATTCTCTTTCCAGAGCCATGCTTCCCTGAGCTTCAAAATACAGCGATTCTCTCCTGTGGGTCCTGGGTTTTATCCTGCTCAGTGCTTGGTTGCCTGCTTGCTGCACTCTGCCAGGCTGCTGGCTCTTCAGGGTGAAGACAGGAGTCATCTCCAGACGTTTTCCTCCTCCCCCTCTTGTCTGTATTTCTGCCTTCCCCCCCCACCCCACCTTTTTTAATCCCCTTTGGCAGAGCATGAATCTTTTGAATCTTTTGCAGCAGCTTTGCAAAAGCCCTGGGGTGCCTGATCACAGGAGAGGAAAAAAAAAAGTCAGGAGCATCCAGCCACATGGGGGTAAATAAATGGGAATAAAAGGGGCTTGGGGAGTGTGTTTCAGCTCAGGATGAGAGACCTGCTGCTCTTAGTTTGCTCCCTTCTCCCCCATGTCCCAGTCTCTGGCCTGCTGGGCAGCTCAGCAGCTGGGCAGCTGCAGCTGGGATGCCCAGAGCTGCTTGGTGCCATCCCTGGCTGCTTCTCCGCCCCGTGCCCAGCATGGGCTGGCACTGGGATGCAGAACAGCCGCCTTGTGCAGCACCATCCTGCCCACTCCTGCTTTTGCCTGTGTTGGACTCATTTTTTGGGGGGTAACGCTCCTGTTCACTCTAGCAAGGATCACCTCTGCAGGGCGGAGACGGACTGGACACAAGCTTTGGGGAGCCAGGTGGCATGGCAGAGCTGCCAGATGAACCCCAGAAGCCATTGGATGTGTTCCACCTAGCTTCTTGCATGGCCTCCACACCTGCTTTGCTTTACGACAGCCACTCACATGCCCTCAACACACCGGCCAGGCACCGGCCCCTGTGGCTGCCCACACTGACGAGAAGGCTCGGTGCCATTTTGGTCTGGATCTCAGTGGGGACCTCCAAGTCCCTTTTTGCAGTTGCTATGGAGATGTCACTTCCCAGCCCTTTCTCCCGGTAATTAGTCTGCCTGGGATTCAGGAGGCATCCAGAGCATCTGAGTCACGCTGCCTACAGTGGGCAGGCAGGCAAGGAGCCAGCACCCAGCCCCTCTTTGGTGCTGGAGCTTGGCTCCTGCCCACAGTGAGGGGCATCCGAGCAGCACTGTACTGTGGTTTCATGGTCAAGACTGGGTCCTGACCCAGCTTCCCACCTTCCACCTGCCCACCTTGCTGCCTTTGCTGGCAGCAATGAACCGGTCTCAGGCCAGAAGTGGTGGATCTCTCCTGGGGGAGAATCCGTTGCGGCAACGGGGGAGGAATTTGGAGCAGAAAGCATCCGTATCCGTAACACCATTCACCAGGGCATCTGAGCCTGCGGGGAGCGGGCTGTGCCGTGCCTGAGGTGCTGGGGAAGGTCCCAGCTTGAATCCCAAACGGGCATGAGCGCTGGCCAAGCAGCAGCCCTGGGGCAGGGCAGGTTGGGGCTGTGGTGGAGCGAGCTCCATCAGCCTCAGCGGCGTGTGGCCTCCTTGTCCCTGGCAGTGGCAGGGAGCGGCTGTGGGCTGTGGGCTGTGGGCACAGGAGCTGTGCTGTGCTGGCCTGCAAGGTCATTTCAATGTCGCCTAATGTGACTGATGGCTGGATCTCATGACTACCCTGCTGGTTTGGGTTTCCTCTGACACATCTGTTGTTTCAGAAAAAAACCCATCATAAACGCTTTGCAGGGGGTGGGGTGGGAAAGCAGTGAGTGAGGAAGAGAAGTGATGCAGTCTCCAGTTTCCATGGCAACGTCCTTTTCATCAGGGGATGGGAAAAAGCAGGCTCTTGTTTCCGCTGGCATTAACCAGCCTGTTGGGGCTGGGTACCTAAAAGAAAGCACAGGGGAGGGGTGGCAGGAGCCAGAGGGGCCGGGGGGAGCCTCGATGGGGCTGTGGCTGCTCCTGCCCCACAGCACCAATGTGTGTGGCTTTGCGCACGGCCCCTCCAGCTGTGGGATGAAGGAAGAGTTTGATCCTCCTGTGCTGGTCCTAGTGCCACGCGCTGTGGGCAGATGCTGAAGCAGGAAGGAGCCCGAGGGAAGGAGCCGTCTCCCCTACACTGTGCCCAGCAGGGTGTTTGGGCAGGGCTCTGCCCTGCTCGCCGGGCTGCTGCAGGCTCTGCCAACCACGGCACCCACATCTTCTGCCGGGACTGTTGGGGTCTGGGGGCTCTGGTCCCGCCTGCACAGCTGGAGGGTCCCAGTCCCACTTTCCAGGACCATTTCAGACTGAACCCCATCACCCTTCCCTTGTGAGCAGGATCCGGGTGGCAGGGGTACCATGGGTGGCTGGGTGGCTTCATGTTCCCCTCTGTTTGCCCCTAGCTATCCTGAACCCGAAGCAGCCCAAAGAGACACCAAAAAGCTTCAGCTTTGACTATTCCTACTGGTCCCACACCACGGTAAGCAGTGGGAGGCCTGAGACTGCCTGAAGCACTGGGCTAGGTTGGGGAGAGGCAGGAGGAGCCCCTTGCCAAATTTCTTCTTGCCCCCCTCCTCTCTGCAGCCCGCAGACATCAACTATGCATCTCAGAAGCAAGTGTACCGTGACATTGGTGAGGAGATGTTGCAGCACGCCTTTGAAGGCTATAACGTCTGCATCTTCGCCTACGGGCAGACAGGTGCTGGAAAGTCCTACACCATGATGGGGAAGCAGGAGAAAGACCAGCAAGGAATCATCCCACAGGTACTGCTTGGTGAAAAGCTGCCTGTTACCCTGGTCCCAGCGGGGTGCCCAAAGGAAGTGAAGAGGGGAGCAGGGCAGGAGTTGGGCCAGGCTTTGGCAAGGTCTACTGCAGTCCTGCCGTGGCAGTGAGCCAGGGTGGCTCTGCCAGAGGGTTGGGGGACAGTGAGTGTCACACCAGACTCCTCTGAGGCCGTATGAATTACGGTTTGGCCACATGAGGCTGGTGTTTGTGAGCAGCAGCAGTCCGAGTGCTGAGCTGCTGGCGGCTGTGCTTGCTGAGCTGCCGCAAGATGTTCCAGCAGAGTGCCATGGGGGTTCTGGGGATGCTGAGCCCACCGTATCAGTAGGGATGGTTCTGCCAGCTCCCCAGGAACTGTCCCAGCACACAGAAGCTCTGTTTTTTGGGGTGAGAAGGTAGAAATCCCTGTGGCTTGGGCACCCCAGGCAGAAGTATTCTTCTGATGGAGGGCTGAGCAGCCTGGCTCTTCTCTCCGCAGCTGTGCGAAGACCTCTTCTCCCGCATCAATGACACGACAAACGACAACATGTCCTACTCTGTGGAGGTAGGCACCCTATTGCTTGCCTAGCCCGGTTCCAGCCTCCCACCCACCTCTGCAAGCCATGCTGGTGTGCAGACCCCTCTTTGGGGGGTCCCATTCCTGGGTGTGATGTGGGTGGGTGTGGCCTGATTCTGTCTGTGTGCTGAGCATCCGTGTCCTGCTGGCCACTAGCCCTGCCTGTGCCCTCTGCTGTAGGTGAGCTACATGGAGATATACTGTGAGCGCGTGAGGGACCTCCTGAACCCCAAGAACAAGGGGAACCTGCGGGTGAGGGAGCATCCCCTTATGGGCCCGTATGTTGAGGACCTTTCCAAGCTGGCTGTGACCTCTTACAATGACATCCAGGACCTCATGGACTCTGGGAACAAGGCCCGGTGAGTTGGGGAAGCAGGACATGGCCAGGATTCGTAGAGTTTGCAGATGTGTCCAGAAGGTCCTGCTTATTAACTTCCTTGCTTTGGCAGTCTGGCTGGTGTGGAGGTGGAAGTCCCCTCCTATCCGAGCGTTGAGTACCCACCACTTATTTTCATGTTACTTCCTTTCTTTTCTCAAAATGCCCTGGAGCCAGCAGGAAAAGACTGGACTTCTGCACATCTTCTTCCAGAGTCCTCTTCTGTCCTCCAGAATCGCCTTCCTATCATGTACCCTGTCCTGAAATGAGCCCTGGCCCCATCACCAGCCACTCCAGTGTCCCCTGCAGAGTGTCATATCTCTCTGTCCTTTTCCCACAGCACGGTGGCTGCCACCAACATGAATGAGACCAGCAGCCGCTCCCATGCTGTGTTCAACATTATCTTCACACAGAAGCGGCATGACGCTGAGACGGACATCACCACTGAGAAGGTGAGAGCAGAGCCTGGCGGACTCAGAGGAACCCACACGGACTCATCAAGGGCTTGGTGTGCTATCAACAGCACTTGGGATGAGATGGTGTGGCCTGATGGAGGGTGGAAACGGGATGGAGATGAGTCCCAGGCACACACTAAGCTCACGGTCCCCTTGAAGTACCGGCCCCTGAATGGGGTATTTGGCAGCTGGTGCCCTCCAGCCCTGCCTGCAAGGTTGTTAGCTCTGCTGCTGGCCAAATCCTGGCTGGGGTGACCCCGCAGAGCCCACCTCTGCCCTCAGAGCGGTGTCACCTTGCAACAAGTCTTTGCTCCATCCATCCTTGGCTGCGCGCTGGGGCCTGGTTTGCTGTGCCTGCCAGGGCTGACAGCCTCGTCTCTGCCTGCAGGTCAGCAAGATTAGCTTGGTGGACCTGGCAGGGAGTGAGCGAGCCGACTCCACTGGTGCGAAGGGCACAAGACTAAAGGTGAGAGCTGGCGTCAGGTCCCCTTCTGCCAGTGGGGACACCACGTCCTGCCCCCTTGTCCCCATCTTTCCTTGCCTGGTTCCTTGCCCAATACGCTGCCAAAATCCTTGACTGGGTTTTGTTTGAAAGCCGCCCAGTGCCAGTTCCACTGGGGTCCATGAGTCCCGGCTGGAAGATGCTGGTTACCCAGTAAGACCAGCTGCTCTGTGCTCGCCCCATACTGGGAATTCCTCATCCTCCTGGTGTACTGGGCTTCAGTGCTGCTATGAAATGGGGCCTGAGCATCCGGGTTTTTCCTCTTTCCACCAGGAAGGAGCAAACATCAACAAGTCCTTGACCACATTGGGGAAAGTCATCTCTGCCCTGGCTGAAATGGTAGGTAGCTAGAGTGCAGACAAGCAGTGGCACCACAGGGGAATGGGCTCAACTCTGAGGGATGGAGCATCCTGGCTCTGAGGGATGGGCAGACCCATCCCAAGCAGTCTCTGGGGCTGGGATGAGCTGGCCTGGTGAGGCTGCCATCTCCATGGGGTGTGCCTGCTGCTCTCTGTGGATGGGCAGCTGTGGTGCGTGCTGAGGAGGGGAGCAGCTCACTTAAACAACCTTTCTGCTTTCTTTGCAGGATTCGGGGCCGAACAAGGTAGGTGCCCTGGTCAGGCCGCAGAAGTGGGGGTTGTTTTTTAGCAGAGTTGGGTGGGAGTGGGTTCCGGAGTGGTTTGGGGTTGAGGCTCTGCCCAGACCCAAGCCATGCTTCTCCTGGGGGCTGGCAGAGCCCTCAGCATCCTTCTCACCCTCCTCACCTGGTGGCTTTCAGTACCTAGCGTTAAACACCATCCTTGGTCCAGGCAGGACATTTCACAGGCAGGACTTGTGGAGCTAAGCAGAGCTGCCCAAGGTTGCAGTTGCTGGGCAGAGCCATCCTCTGAGTCCCCGTGACTGGGGACCAGCTGTCACCTTCCCTTTGGAAAGAACAGGGAGCCTGACAGCTCTTCCCTCCACTCTCCGTCCCCCAGAACAAAAAGAAGAAGAAGACAGATTTCATCCCCTACCGGGACTCAGTGCTGACCTGGCTGCTGCGGGAGAACCTGGGTGAGGATGTGGGTGGGAGGTACGGGTTTGGTGGCGGGCATGGCTGCCGAGCGGAGGGTGATGGCTGGCATGGGGACCAGCATCTCCCTGATGCAGGTGTATCTCTCGGTACAGGGGGAAACTCCAGGACAGCCATGGTCGCTGCTCTGAGTCCTGCTGACATCAACTATGATGAGACCCTCAGCACCCTCAGGTAGGAAGAAGTGCACCTGTCCCCCACAGCAGGCAAGGGCAGGGGGGGTCTCTGAAACCTAAGCACTGCCACATGCTCTCCTCACCTCTGTGGTATCCCGGGCTGGGGGGTGCTGTGAGCAGACCCTGAAACCTCAGACAAGAGTCTGAAGGGTTGTCCCGGTGCCGAGATCCTCCAAATCATCACTTGCTGAAGGGGCTCAGTGTCACTCCTGCTTGCCCAGTAGCTGGGGCTTTGACCCCTCCACCAGTACTCAGGGCTTTGCCCTTCCCTAGGTACGCGGACCGTGCCAAGCAGATCCGCTGCAACGCCGTCATTAATGAGGACCCCAACAACAAGCTGATCCGGGAGCTGAAAGACGAGGTGGCACGCCTGCGTGACCTTCTCTACGCCCAGGGCCTCGGGGACATCATTGACAGTAGGTACCACCCGGTGTGCTCTGGCAGTGGTTCCAGGCAGAGGCAGGCTGGAGTCCCCCCTGCCTGCAGGGCTGCATCCCCACAGCTGCCCTGCATCCTGCTCTGCCAGCCCATGGCAGCATCACACTGCTGAAGTGTGGCCGGGACACCTCCAGCGAGCCCCTGCATGTGTGTTCGTAACCCCCAGCCCACTTCTGCAAGCAGGAGGAGCTGCTTTACACACAGCAGATCTCCCCTTCTCACCCTCCACCTCCTGTTTTCAGCATCCTGTGCCCGGCAGAGGTGCCAGGAAGATGTTCCCGGGGCTGCGCCTGTCCGTAGCCTCTCTGTGTGGTGTCAGATATCCTGCTGAGATGAACCCACTCTTGTTCTGTTCTCTCTGTCTTACCCCCGCTCCCTGCCCTCTCTCTCTTTCTCTTAGCCCATCCTGCTGCAGGAGGATCCAAATGTGTGTATTCCCCATCACTGGTACTCTCTGTTGCTTCATGGCTTTTGGGAGGTGTAGGCTGCGCCCAGGGGCACCTGTGCAGCATGGGGAAGGGCTCCTGTAGCTGATGGAGAGGCACTTGCCCACAGGCTGGCTGTCCCTGGGGAGCTGGCAAAGGAGATGGTGGTGGAGTCATGGTTAGTGCCTGGGCTCAGGATAGCGCTTGGAGGGACCAGTGTCCTCCCCACTGCTGTGCAGGGGGCTTCATCCCCACGGGGGATCCATGCTGTCATGATGTTTTCCGTTGCTGCTGCTGCTGCTGCTGCTTCCTCTGCTGGCGCTGGGGCTCGTTGGGACTGGAGCCTGGCACGGTGCTTGGGTGGACTGGCACGGTGCTCTCCCAGTGGAGGGGTCTGTGGTGATGGTTAGGAGGTTTTTGCCTGTGGATAAGCGCTGTTGCCCCTCGTGCCCTGGGCCAGGCAGTGCAGCCAGGCTATGGTGAGCCCATGGAGGAGACGGGGACCTGGCTGGTCCCTTCCTGGCTCAGCTTTCCCAGATGTGGGCTGGTGGAGATGGGTGACTAACGCTGCACCTGCTAACCTGTGCCCTGCCTGCCTCCGGCTCAGCGTGCTGAGCCCCTGCAACTTCTCAGGGCTGGAGGAGCATCTCTGATACCTGGGTCCCTTTGTCGTGGGGTCCCGTGGCAGCCGATGTGTGGGGTGCTGGTGGACAAGTGCCGCTGCCTGTCATAGGCATGCTGCCACCCTGCCTTCACTTCGCACTCTCTCTGGTTGCCCCACCAAGGCCCTGCATCAGCGGGCCAGGGGCTTGGGCTCTGCCAGCGAGGGGATCCCACAGCTCCTTTTGCTCCCTTCCCTTGACCCCCTTGTAGGGTGGAGGGCCACTGCTTCTCCTCCCCTTCCCTTCTCATTCCCTGCCCCCAGATCCAGCAGTCTGGGGCAGCCGGGCAGGGAAAACCACCTGGGCTGTGTCAGTGGGGGAGGATGACAGGGGCAGCGGCACGCTCTTGGGGAGAATGTTTGATCCCAGACCTGATGGCTGCAGGGTGTGGTGTTGCAAAAAAGCAGCCCCAGGAGCCCGGGAGACCTCCAGGGCTGTTCCAGCAGCTGCTTCCCAAGACAGCCCCATGCTCCTGGGGGCTGCCTGGGCTGGGGGAGGGATGTGTGTGCCCTTGCCCTGCTGCTGCTTGTGCTGCTGTGCAGTTGCCTGTGCCTTTTCCATGTAATTCCTGGCTTTCTTCTCAACACACCCAGCCACTCTTTTTTTTCCCCCCAACAGCTTTTCTTGTCTCTATCTTTCTCTTTCTCTTTCTCTTCCTGTCCATGTGCCTTTCCCTGGCCCGTCCCTCCTTCCCCACCCGTAGATGTGTCCGACTTTGAGAACAATAATGATGCTAGAAGGGCTGAGCTGAGTCACCGCCATGACAATCTCTCCACAGTGACCAATGCCATCGCCGGGATCAGCCCCTCTTCCTCCTTGTCAGCCTTGTCCAGCCGTGCTGCCTCTGTCGCCAGCCTCCACGAGCGCATCATGTTTGCTCCAGGCAGTGAAGAGGCAATCGAAAGGCTCAAGGTAAGAGGCAGGATGGAGGGCTGAGCTCAACGCTCTTGCACTGAGGCTTGTGGAGGGGGCTTGGTGTTTTCTGGAAGCCCATTAGGGGTGATGCTTATGGGAAGTGATGCCCAGGTGCACTCTTGCAGAGTGGACAGACCCAGAGGCGCCCAGTGTTCTGGACTGCTGATGGCAGAGGGTTTGGCACAGCTGTGGTGCTGCCATCCTCCCTGCAGGGTGACTGCCGCCTTTGCCCTGTGGGACAAGTGCTCCTGGCTTGAGACGGGTGCTCCCAGCTCAGCATGGTGCAGGAGCGGACTGGCAGCAAGGGGATGGAGAGGCTGGTTTTCGTGCCTCGCTCTTCAAAGATGGGGATGATGGAAAGTTGTGGGTGAAATGCAGTCATGGCTTGTTTAAACCAGGCTGGAACTAGGACCAGTGTCCTGCCGCGGTCTGCTCGGCAGAGCTTGGCAGAGCGAGCAGGTGTGCTGCCTGTAGGATGCCCTAACCCCCTGCTAACCCCGTGCTTGCCAGGAAACTGAGAAGATCATTGCAGAGCTGAATGAGACATGGGAGGAGAAGCTGCGAAGAACGGAAGCAATCCGGATGGAGAGGTGGGTGGGATGGGATGGGGTGAGGTGGGGTGGGCTGGGGTTCCCCAGGCATCTTCACTCCTCTGCACTTTGCCTACAGCAATTCAGCTCCTAGGAGCAGCCAGGCAATCTCGACTGTCCAGCTGTAACCTGGCTGCCCCCCGATCACCCTTGTGCCTACCACGTTAGCCTGCATGGTCATGGTCTGCTCTGAGCAACCCTCTTGAGGCACAGAGAGAGCTGAAGCAAGCCCTATGGCTATGATCTGTGGGTCAAACCCACGGGCTCAGGTCCTGTCCTGGGCTTGTCTAGTGCTGGCTCCAGGGGCTCATGGGGCTTTGACAGGCTCTTTCCCTTGCTGCTTCAGGGAAGCGTTGCTGGCTGAAATGGGGGTGGCCATGAGAGAGGACGGAGGCACCTTGGGTGTTTTCTCTCCTAAAAAGGTAGGATCATCTTACTTTCTTCTTTCCAGCAAACAAGGGCTGGTTTATACCCCCCCAGCTCCCTTTCAACCCGCCCTGTCACTGCTGGCCAGCCCCCAGTATTTCACCGGCCTTTTCTTGGCTCTGAAACCCACAGGGGAAGTAGGTGTTGACCCTGCTGGGTACGAACATTGGTGGAAACTCATGGCTAAACATCCAGCCCTCGTTGCCTGGATGCTGTCCCCATTCAGGTGGGGCTTCGCTTTTGATCGCTGTGTTGGACTTCAGTGTCAGCTTTTAAAAATCCATACTTCGGGGTATATGAAATTGCTGCCACTGAAATTGGCAAGTGTGGGTGTGGAAATATTCCATACTCTTTATTACTTGTAGTATCCTGGAAAGTATTTTCTTAGCAAATACCAGCCATGCCCCAAAGAGTTTGTGCACCCGTGAACCCTGCCAAGCACCAGTTACAGGACGTTATGCCCCCTTACTCATCTGTGTAACTGTTGTGGTGGTGATACCAGTTTACGGTCCCAAGCCTGCAAAACCTGCAGAGCAGCACAGGCTCCTAAGGCTGGTAGGACCAGGGCATGCTCGCTTGGCTTTCCTGCTGCACTGAGGGATGCTCTGAGAGCTGATGCTCGTTGGCTTGGCCAAATGTCTTAGTAGATATGTGTGTCCCAGCTGGGGTGGTGGCACTCAGTGCTGAAGGCTTTGGGACCTTCCCATTGCATGCCTTGGAACAAATTTATATACTTCTGTCTTTGTTTCTCATTCTTGTCTCAGCTGCTGCCTGTTAGGACCCCAGACCTTTGTGTAGAAAGTGTGGGGGTTTATTCCCCGAAGCAGGTTGGTCTTGGAGGTGGGGTATTGCTGTGGTGGTCTTAGTTCCTCCTTGCTCTTCAGCTGTCTGGTGGGTGGAAACTCTTCTGACTTCTCCAGTGGCTGGCAAGGAAAGTTAGTGTCGACAGTGTGCAAAACTCTGTTTTGTTAAGGGCAAAGCAGGGCAGGACTTTGTTGTCCTGCCGTGTGCCATCACTGGGGTGGTTACCTCTCCAAGGAGCTTAGTGGAAGGTAGAGCGTATGCCTTCTACTAGCCAGCCTTGCAAATCTGGAGAAAAACTGTAAACTGAAGGAGTCTCAGAGCCCACGACTACATGTCTGCCCAGAGAGGCCAGAGGTTAAATGTTATAGCCAGCTTACTCCTGCCAGCCACCATGGAGGAGGAGAGCCTGCATTTCCCTTGACCTCCAGCTCTCCTGCACTATTTGGAGTGAGTCTCTCCTATCAGTCAGGGCTTGTAGCACTGTTGTGAGGGGGAAACTTCTGCTTGCTGGGTGTTAGCAGGCTGGCAAGACATTTCTTACGGTCTCTATTCTTATTTCTGGGAAACTCAGAACTTCACTTACTGATGCTCCTGGGACTTGACCTGTTGCCTGAAGGTGCAATCACAGCAGTTTGCAGTGGGGTGAACTAAGCTAGCTGCAGTTCTGTGCCCGGGAGAGAAGCTTCCCTCCTGTCAAGAACAAAGTGGTTTGTGACCCAGGGAAAGAAAGTGATGGGAGGGGACTGTTAGGACCAGGGAGTCAAATTCAGCCTGCAGGTGCGGCTTCAGGTCTCCACTACTTTTCATTGAACCTCTAGTTTGGGAGCTGCTCTTTTGGGTGCTTCATCTGTCCTTGTACCATCAGTGGAAAAAAACGGGCACTTTTAGTTCCCTTACCCTAAACCGGCTGCCGCACAGGACATGTCTCTGCCTCAGCTACACTGCCGGCGGCGGAGCTGGGGGCTATGGTGAGGCCAGGGCCCATGGGCATGCAGCACGGGTAAGCAAGGTCCAGCCCCAGGAGACACTAAGCCATATCAAGGACTCCTCGTAGGAAGTGTTCAGCTCCCTGCTGGGCTTGTTTGCAACACAAATTTTCAAAGGCAGCCAGGGGAAGGGCGCCCAGGGCTCAGACCTTTGAGGAGGAAAGCAAGGGGGCATGTGGAGGCAGGTCATCCTCATCCCATTCTCTGCAGTCCCCTTGAAAAGTACCTGCCTAGGCATGTTGTCCTAGAGCTATGGAGAGCAGGAGAGCCTGTGCAGGGGCCAGCCCGAAGTGTTGCTGGGTTCCCAGCTCCCTGGGAGCACCCCTCAGTAGATGAGCCATACCAGGGTAACTCCTTGTTTGTCTCTCCCAGACGCCACACTTGGTCAACCTGAATGAGGACCCGCTCATGTCCGAGTGTCTTCTCTACTACATTAAGGATGGGATAACAAGGTGAGGGCCAGGTCCCATGGAGTGGTGGGAGCCTAGCCCATATCTCAGTGCCTGACTTGCCTCGGTGGGCGGTAGGGTGATAGCTGTCTCCAGGCTGGACACCGTTCTGGGGCATCCCCGAAGTGTCGTGGCCATGTGGGAAAAGTGTACGTGCCTGGCAATCTCATTAGGGATGGTGGTGCTGCTGTGCACCAAGGGCTGCTCCCGTCAGCTCGATGGATGATTCGGGGAGGGGAGGCCCAGGGAAGGGCTGCTTTGAGGGAGGATCAAGCTGGGTTTCCCCCTGGCAGGGTTGGCCGGGAAGATGCAGAGAAGAGACAGGACATCGTTCTCAGTGGGCACTTCATTAAGGAAGAGCACTGCCTTTTCCGCAGCGACACCAAAACCGGCGGTGAAGGTATTCCTTGTCCGGAGTGGCTCCACCTCCCCAGGGACCCCAGTCCCCAGGACCTACCCCCGGCTGGGAGTTCTGCCCTCCTTGGACTAGTGGGGCTCTCCTGCATGGCTGTGGCTTCTCTGTGCTTCCAGAGGGAGCCACGGCCCTCACCTAGCTGGGAGGGAAGCTTGAGCAAGGCACGTGGAAGCTGCCATGGTGAGGCAGGCTGGGGAGGTCGGGGCAGGATGGAAGAGCAGACTATAGATGACTCCCCCACCCAAGATGCGGAGCCGAGCCCACCCCGCAAACCAGCAGGGATCTGGGGGTGAAAGGGTTTTGGGAGATGAGCCTGGGGAGGCTGGAGATGCATGCTGGAGGCTCTGATCTCCTCTCATGTTCAGTCTTCAGCTGCTTTTAGTCCTCGGGACCGCTCTGATTAACATGAGGTTGGCCGAGCCCTGTTGGTTACCCAGGGTGTGGGTGCTGCTGGTGGGTACCCCAGTGTGCCCCACTCCATACCTGGGGTGCCGACTGGGGCAGCTCTCGCCTTCTGGGGCTGCAGGAGCAGCAGAGTGGGAGGTGCAGGATTTATCCCTCTGCTTCCACCTTACCTTCACTCCTCCTCTCCCCCTCCCACTGTCTCTGCAGTGATAGTGACCCTGGAGCCCTGTGAAGGCGCTGACACCTATGTGAATGGCAAAAAGGTGACAGAGCCCAGCATCCTGCGTTCAGGTGGGTCCCTGGAGCTGGTACACCAGTGGTGCTCTAACCCACTTCCCTCCATCCCACGGGGTCCCTGTAGGCTGTCCTGCGTTAAACCCATGTCCTTTTCCTCCACCCTGCCTGTAACCCTGTAGGAAATCGCATCATCATGGGGAAGAGCCACGTCTTCCGCTTTAACCACCCCGAGCAGGCTCGGCAGGAGCGGGAGCGGACCCCGTGCGCCGAGACACCTGCTGAGCCTGTGGACTGGGCTTTTGCTCAAAGAGAGCTGCTGGAGAAGCAGGGCATCGACATGAAGCAGGAGATGGAGCAGCGGTGAGGGTGCAGGGGATGGGGCAATGGAGAGTTGGGGAGTTGAGTATCCACCTTCAGGTTGGTCATCCTCTCCTTCCCTGTTCCTCCCAGGCTCCAGGAACTGGAGGACCAGTACCGGAGGGAGCGGGAGGAGGCGAATTACCTTCTTGAGCAGCAGAGGCTGGTAGGTGACCAGGATCTGGCTCCTTCTTGGGCTTCCCAGGCATGACTGAAGTCCTGGTGGATCTTTGGATAGGGTGGCTCTGTGTGTCCCCAAAACAAGGGCAAACCTGTCGTTCCTGGGGTTGTCCCCATAAGTTGACCCAGAGGAGGGAGAAGGCCAGGTGCTTGTCGGATGGGGAGAAGCACCATGGCAGCATGGAGGAAGGTCACACTTTGTGGGCTGCATCATCCCTCTCTCTGCTTCCCCCAGGACTATGAGAGCAAGTTGGAGGCTTTGCAGAAGCAGATGGACTCTCGGTATTACCCTGAGGCAAATGAGGAAGAGGAAGAACCTGAAGATGAAGGTGAGGGCTAGGTCCACCACAGGGTTTTGATGCTTTCTGCGGGAGCAAGAAGAGTGGACTGCATGTCCCCTGGGCACCTCTGCGCCCCTGTTCTCCCAGCGGTGGGGTGACTGTCCCTCCATGTCCCCACAGTGCAGTGGACGGAGCGGGAGTTTGAGCTGGCCCTCTGGGCCTTTAGGAAGTGGAAGTGGTACCAGTTCACCTCCCTCCGTGACCTGCTCTGGGGCAATGCCATCTTCCTCAAGGAAGCCAACGCCATCAGTGTGGAGCTGAAGAAAAAGGTGGGTGCCTCAGGCTCCTCTCTGGCGTGCTGTGGCACCCACGGCAGAGGCCACAAGCACAGGCAGCCAGGGAAACGCTGAGGAAGGGGTCACTAAAGGCACCGCATGGCACCTGCCGTCCTCTGAGGCAGCTCACTTGTCTCCCTCTGCTCCTCTCCAGGTCCAGTTCCAGTTCGTGCTCCTCACTGACACACTGTACTCGCCTCTCCCCCCTGACCTCCTGCCTCCTGATGCCGCCAAGGACCGGGAAAAGCGGCCGTTCCCTCGGACCATCGTGGCCGTAGAGGTGCAGGACCAGAAGAACGGGGCGACACATTATTGGACGCTGGAGAAGCTGAGGTAGGAGGATGGTGCCCATGACAGGGAGGGCTTGGCCAGCCTCAGCCCGGTTTCTCCCAGCTGTCCATCGTGTCCCCCTCTGCCTGCAGGCAACGCCTGGACTTAATGCGTGAAATGTATGACCGTGCAGCAGAAGTGCCTTCTAGTGTCATCGAGGACTGCGACAATGTGGTGACCGGTGGAGATCCTTTCTATGACCGCTTCCCCTGGTTCAGGCTGGTTGGCAGGTGAGCGCTTTGGCTCCTTCTAAGCACGGCCGGGACCCGCAGGCAGCCCTGTGGGAGGAAGCGCCGCCAGCTCTGCCACGTGCGGAGCGTTTGTCTCCCTGGGGCCGTGCCATGGGAGGATGCGTTGACCCCCTGGTGCTGGTCAGGGCCCATCTTTACTGCGATGGCTTTCCTCCACATGGACTGCTGGCACCCTGAGAGACCCATGAGCCGCTGAGCAATGCTCCCACTGCCTGCCCTAACACAGTCCTGTGAGGCATGGGCTCTTGGCTTGACACCAGTGGGAAGCGGGGGGCTATGGCTGTCCAGCAGGCTGAGAGCCTGTGCCATCGCAACTTCTGCCCCGGCAGTCACGCGTCCACGTATATGTGTTGGTGTCTGAGCATCCGTCTGTACGGTATGTGCCGCCTGTCTCCGTGCGCTTCCCACTTGCTGGCTGGAAGAGTGCAATGCCAGCAACGAGGATGAGCCACCCTGGAGAAGGGGTCTGCCCCGGTGGGCAGGGGGAGCAGGGGACTGAGCCGCATGGCCCAACCAACCAACCGCACCTGCCACAGCGTTGTCCCCCCCCGTGCCATGGCATGTGGAGAGATTCCCTTCAGTGGTGGAGGCTGCAGTGCCTGCTCTGTCCCCACGTTGCCCACAAAGCCAGCGAGGGGAATCCCCACCATTTGCACCGGCTCCTTGGGTTGCTCCTTTCTCCGCCCTTTATAGCTGATGGCTGTTGGTCGCTTCCTTTAGAAACACACCGGACGGACGGGCAGGTCTTTATTTCCCAGCGGCCTTTGGTTTAAGCAGGAAAAAGCCCCGCCCCAAAACCCAACTCATTAAAAAAAAAAGCCCACCCCCCCCCAAAAAAAAGCAAAATTCCTATTCTTGCTCTCTCTGTTTGGAACAGCTGGTGTTAACCTGTCTTCTATCTTGTTGTACTAACCTTAGTTCAGATATCTCTGGCTGCAACAGCTCTCCTCTTTTCAACACATGCATGAGCGAGCGCATGGCTGATCTCACCCCCTCCCCTACCTTCTCGAACCCCGACTCCGACATCACCGAGCCTGCTGACGAGCAGCACCAGGGGCAGGAGGAGGAGGAGGAGGAGGAGGAGGAGGAGGAGGAGGAGGAGGAGGAGGAGGAGGCGGAGGACCTGGAGGAAGACATCTTTCCGGAGTGCCCACTGTGTGATGGCCGGGATCCGTTTTACGACCGCTCCCCCCTGTTCAGTTTAGTAGGAAGGTTGGTGAGGTTTTAGGAGAGCATGCCGGGAAGGAACTAGCTCTTTCGCATGAGGGAACTGCTTTCGGACACAACTCCCACCTCTGGGGTGTTCCAGAGGCGCAGGGGGTGGCCAGCTGGCCGGGATTGCTGCTGAGCCTGGGGCGCCGGGCAGGGCGGTGAGATGCCCACCGAGGTAGGGCTGTGACAAGCACAGCGGCGCCAGGGGGGTAGCAGGGGAAAAGTAGACGGTGCCAGCTCCGCTGGAGACCCTTTAGGCAGGTCTTGGGGATGATCCCTGAGCAGGGGAGCTCTGCTGCATCTTTGGCACTGAAGGAGCTGAGGGAGCCGCACAGGGGTCTTAGTCCTGGGCATTTCTGTCCCAGGGAGGGCCATCTCCCACCCGACTCGGGGTGACTCCTTGTGGTGCTGGTGGCAGGTGACACGCCGGCACTTCAAAACTGCATGTGCCTCTGGCACCGGCTTGGCCGTCCCAGCTGCAGCGGTCAGCATGAGCCCCCTCTGAGGCGGAGGCTTGAACGTCCTCAGGCGGTCCGGAGGACAAAGCTGAGGGGAGTGAGGGGAGAGCTGGGCACAGGAGGGACGGGAGGGCTCTTCGAAAAGTGGCGTTTTCTCTTGCCTCCCATACCCGGTGCTCGGCTTGGGGCCATCCCTGCCAGCTTGGCACAGGAGTTGTTCAGGGAGGTCGTGGGAACCCGGGTACAGGCTCCAAATCCTCCTCGGCTCCAGCTGAGGACAAGAGCTTTGATGCCTCATACCTGTTGGCCAGGTGACCCCCCCCCCCGGGCTCCATCAGTCTTGGCCTGAGGAAACCCACCAGCTGCCACAAAACTGGCCGTGCTGCCAAACCCGATCACATTCTGCCCATCCCCCAAACAGGATGCGGTGCTGCTAGCTCTGCTCCAGGGCTTTCCCAAAGGGGTGCGTGCTTGGAGCTGGTCCCAGAGCCTCTGCCCCGTACAGGAGCCAGAGGGGCTGGTGATGATGAACCTCTCTCCACTGGGGCTGCCCTCACTGGGGTGGAGCTGGAGCTCCTCTTCCTTGGTGTGCTAAAGCCAGGCTTATCCCTGAGGGGCAGGGTGTGGGCAGTGAGGTGGGGAAGAGGGGGACCAGTGCAGGCAGAGAGGGCAGAGGTGTGGTAAGAGTCCTGCAGCCTCAGACCGAAAGAGCTGGGTTCTTCCCCCCTTTTTTTTTTTTTTTTTCTTTTTCCTTTTTTCCTTATTGAAAAAACCAAGAAAACAAAACATAAACACCCCCCCCCCCCCTCAAAACTCTCAGGGGCACCTCAAAAAACCAAACAAGGCCCTGCGGCAGCGGCCCTGCTCCGTGCCGGGGGCACGTTCCCCAGAGCTCGGCGCCTTCGGACTTCTTTTGAGTCTGCCCTGGGTTTGGCTCCCCGCGCAGCAGCTCCGCCGGCCACATTTCTTGTGAAGTGTGCTTGGATTGGTTTATGATTGGATCCTTGTCTTTGATTTTTTTTTTTTCCTTTCTTTTTTTTCTTTTAGGTTTTTGGTTTTTTTTTTTTTTAATTTTTTAGTTTTTTGGTTTTGTTGGTGGTTTTTTTTTTTTAGCTGCTGGCTCTATCTCTCCAAAGCTTTAGCAAAAATTGGGGTTATTTCACTTTTGTCTTCCTTTGGAAAGGCTTTTCTTTGGTCTGAGCATGCCATCTTTGCACCTCACCAATCTTGTGGTTAGTGTCCCTGCCCTCCTTCCTCTAGTGACACACTTGTCCCGCTCCTCCCTGCGCACCTACCCTCTCCCTCTCCCTCTTTCCTCCCCTCTTCACCCCCTTGGCTTCAACACCAGCTGCCCTGTGATCTTGAGTGAGCAGGCACAACCAGATCCCCGTACTTTCGAGACATCCCCGCAGTTGTGGGCTCTACCCTAGGCACGCGGTCCTGCCAGGAAGCCCTGGCACAGTCCAGCCACTTGTCCCCGGTGGTCTCCGAGAAGAGATGGAGTGAGCTGGGCCCGGCAGGAGACAGTGATGGGGCATCACCTTTGCTTCCACAACTTGAGACACTGGAGATGCTTTGGGTGGAAAAAGCCTCAAGCAGCAGTTGGAGTTCAATGGGAGTCACCAGAGCAAGGGGAATATCCGGACTTTGGGGCTTGGGCTGCAAGTGCAGGGCTGGGTCCTGCTGCAGGAGCTCCCTAAGCATTTTTGGGTACTACTGGATGTCTGCAAAGGCACCTGCAAGGCTGGGACATCACGAGCAGCACTGCCAGCCTCCTGGAGATGCAACCCTCACGGGACCCTCCTGAAGCAGGAGTGTCTTGGCCAGCTCCAGCACCATCCCTCCCCATGACACCCAAATATGCTGCATGTCAAGATGCCTGTGGTTGCCCTGGGTTGGGGTGCTGGGCACCCCACACAGCCTCTCACTGGGAATGGTGCTGCCCTGCAGGCAAGGGTAGCTTATACCTCTTGGCAGGAAGCTCAGCACCGAAGTGGCTTGTCACCATGGAGGGCACAGCACGCTGTCACCAGGGTGTCAGGAAGATTGTTGGAAGGCAGGCTGGCTGGTGGCAAGGCTGAGGAGGATGGCAAGAGGAGGCAAAATGGGGAGCTGTGGCCTCGTGGGAGGTGCTGCCAGAGACATGGTGTGGCCATCGTGTTGAACCCTGGCATGGCACCTTGCTGTGGTAGTGCTGGCAATCTGGATGCCGTGGACAGTGGGGAGGTTCAGGCTGGCTGCGCGGGGAGCGGGCAGCTCCTTCCCCACCCACGGGGAGAAGCCAGCCATGCCACCCCTGTGGTGGGCAGCCCAGGACTCCATAGCCACATGCGTGTGAAGGGATGGGGTGGGGGGACATATGCCACCAATTCTGCCAGCCACACCATGCAGCATCCCTCCCAGCTGGGCAGAACCCACGTGCAGCCACCAGCAGTCTTGTGATACCACAGGCAGGGCTGGGGCCGGGACCCCCTGGCAGGTTCATCTCTGGAGGCTTCTGGCCTCCAGCCGGGGCCTCCTCCTCTCCCCTCCTTTGTTCCTGCCGGCCTCTACCTCCCTCGCCACCCTCCCCTCCCGTCCTGACTTGACCCCATCCCTGCCACGGTGACTCGGCAGCTGCCCCCAAGTCGTGTCGCAGCACCGCCTGCCCTAGTAGTACTCCAGCTTCTTCGCCACAGAGAAGGTCCTCTTCCCTCCCGGCTTCACAGTGGCACCAGCACAGCCCCCCTCCCCTCCCTGCCCGCCACGGAGGTGACAGCCGGAGAGGTATGCGAGCCCTGTCCGCTTCGTCGTGCCGCCCGCGGCGCGCTGCCCGCCTGCCTGCCTGCAGAACCTGCCCACCCGCTGCCCACCCCCTCCCCTCTCGGCTGGCCCTGGCTGCTTTCTCTTTAGTTTTGCTTTGCAGCGCCGCGGTAGTGCCGTGAGCGGTGACCTGGGATCCCGGCCGCCGGCGGCCGTGCCACCCGCGCCTGGGGACCCGCGGGTGGGGGCAGTGACCGCTCCCCCCATGTTGTGTGTGTTCCCCCCCCCCCCCTCCCCTCTCTGGCAGGGCCTTTGTCTACCTGAGCAACCTCCTCTATCCTGTGCCCCTGGTGCATCGCGTGGCCATCGTCAGCGAGAAGGGCGAGGTGAAGGGCTTCCTGCGTGTGGCCGTCCAGGCCATCTCAGGTAGGAGGGGGGCTCCCCCCCCAGAATGCGCCCCTCGCATCCCCCACATCCCCCTGCACCGGCTCACAACCATCCATCCCCCCCAGCGGATGAGGAAGCCCCTGACTACGGCTCCGGTGTGCGGCAGTCGGGGACGGCCAAGATCTCTTTTGATGACCAGCACTTTGAGAAGGTATGGTGGCGGCCAGCTCTTGGTGGGTGCCTGGGGACCATGGAGCCCTGCCTGCCACAGTGGTGCTCCCCCACGCGGACCACCGTGCTCCCCCGGGTGCAGGCATCGCGCTGAAGGGACCGTGCTCCCAGTCCACCTGGCAGCCCCTGGCCCTCTGACACCCACCACTGTACCATGCTCTTGCCCTTGTCCCAGCATGGGTTGCTGTGGGGTGGGAGAGCTGGAGGTGCCCTGGGACTCTGGGTGTGGTTGCAAGCGGGACCACCTCACAGACCACCGGCACCCCTGAGCACTGCTCCCGGCACAGTTCCAGTCAGAGTCTTGCCCAGCGGTGGGGATGTCTCGCTCGGGGACCTCCCAGGAGGAACTGCGCATTGTCGAAGGCCAGGGACAGGTCAGCGACATGGGTCCCTCTGCTGACGAAGTCAACAACAACACCTGTGCAGGTGAGGGGGTGCTGACAAGTGGTTGGGGAGCAGTCCCCTGCCCCAGCATCCAGACTCCTGTTGCCCACCCAAGTGTCAAAAGCCCGCTGCCCTGGCATGGGGCTGCTGGCAGACACAGGGGGTGAACCCCCTGCCCTGCTGAGGACCCTCCCCTCCCCACAGTGACCCCAGAGGACCTTCTCCTGGACAGTCCAGAGAAGCCTGTGCCGGATGGGCCATTGGAGACAGCTCTAGACCACCTGAAACTGGGCAGCATCTTTACTTTCCGTGTGACAGTCCTGCAAGCCTCCAGCATCTCTGCAGAATATGCAGACATCTTCTGCCAGTTCAAGTAAGCCCTCGATGGCTCCTGGCCCCACATCTCCCACTGTGCTCTGGTCATTGCCTCGGGGCTGGTGGTGAATGTTGGGGAGTCCCAGCTCTCCAAGCTCCGAGCCCTTTATGGATGGGGAGGCAAAACCAAGAGCTGCAGGATGAGCCCGTGTGTTTTTCTGGTATCTTGTTCAGTCACTGGAAAACACCAGGGAGAGGGTCCCACCGGCTTCAGGGGGGTCCTACGCCAGGCCAGGGTGGGGGCAGCAGCCCTGGGGGGAGCAGATTCTTGTCCTGGTTCCTGGTTTTTCTGCCCTCCGTGCTCCAGCACGTCCCTGTCCTGTAGCCCCCAAGCCACCTTCCTTCCCTCCACAGCTTCATCCATCGCCATGACGAGGCCTTTTCAACAGAACCCTTGAAGAACACGGGACGGGGGCCACCACTGGGTTTCTATCACGTCCAAAATGTGCGTACCCCTCCCCTGTCCACAACCCCTCACCCCCATGGCTGCTGGTGTCCTTGCCGGGCCATTGGCTGGATCTTCTCCCTGGGGGAGCATCTTCCTGCTGGCTTTCCCAGCCTGTCACAGCTGCTCAGCTAAGCCAACCTTAGCCAAGGTGGATGTGTGGGGGAAAGACCACAAGCCACTTCCTTCTACCCCAAAAGACTGGGATTCCATGGCAGTGGTCTTGGTGGGGAGACCATCCTTGGGCCATGGGGAAGGGGATGGGTGAGGGATGCAGGGGATCAGACAGGCTTGCACCCTCTCACCTCCCTGGCGCTGTTGCCAGCTGCATCCCTTTCCCAGCTAAACTGTGCCGTCGACGGCTCTTTCTCTTCTAGATCGCTGTGGAGGTGACCAAGTCCTTCATTGAATACATCAAGAGTCAGCCGATTGTATTTGAAGTCTTTGGGCACTACCAGCAGCACCCGTTCCCACCCCTCTGCAAGGACGTCCTGAGGTAGGTGCACCCTGAGCCGCCCCTGGGTGCCACTGGGGGCACCTGGTGCAGCCACCCTCCTGGGGACCCAGAGAAACAGGGGCCAGGTGATGGGATGGGGTGGCCCCAGGGGGTAGGTGAGGTTAGCCAGATTCAGAGTCCCTGTGGATGCTTTAACCAAGCTGGTTCTCTCTGCAGCCCACTGAGGCCGTCCCGGCGCCACTTCCCCCGTGTGATGCCGCTCTCCAAACCAGGTAGGGGATCTGGCTGCCTGTTCCTCTGCCTGTCCGTGGTCCCTGTGCTGGGTGCAGGGTCCCCTTGCCCAGCGGGACCAACCAGTTAGGGCCCCAGGGCACCACAAAAAATGTACTGCGGACCATAGCACCCAAAAGCCCTTAAAGCCCTCGGCACCCGTTCTGGTAGCACCCGGCTGATGCAAAGCCCCCTTCTAACTTCCCGTGGAGTGGCAGGGAGGAGGCTCCCCGCCCTGGACAGTTCAGGTGGCCACTCAGCCATGCCATCCCACAGGGGCTATGGGGTCTCCGCTGTGCTCTGGCTGCTGAGACCTGTGTTGTGGGGGCCTGGCTGAGCACTGTGGTTTGCTGTGGGGTCCCCGCACCAGCACTGGCGGAGCTTCCCTTCAGCTGTTCCCAAGTGGCTGTCCCCAAACGGCTGTCCTTGAGTGGTACCCTTGGAGAGGTGCTGTATGGTTTGAGATGTGTTAGTGCCAGGGCTGCGGGCTCAGAATGTGCATCTTGGGGATGGGTGAGGCTAGCTGCATCCTGACACCCTTGCTGCCCTGTGTTGGGCATGGCAGAAGGCATGCCAGTGGTCAGCAAGGTCCCCGGGATGGCTCTGTCCCCCTCTATGCATTCCCTCCTGCCTTGCTGCCACCTGCCTCCATGTGTCTCCCCGTGGTCCCTACCTGCTGTGCCCCTTCCCCTGCCTGCCATCACATGCCTCATTCCAAACATCGGTGGCAAGCTCACCCTTTAAGCTGTCTTTCTGACCCACCACAGTGCCTGCGACAAAGCTGAGCACCATGACTCGGCCCAGCGCTGGTCCGTGCCAGTGCAAGTATGACCTGATGGTCTTCTTTGAGATCTGTGAGCTGGAGGCCAACGGCGAGTAAGTCCTGCCAGAAAGTGGAGAGGGAGGCAGCGTGGTGATCTGCCTGGTGCTCAGCACCTCCGGGCAGGCCAACAGGCCTCTATGTCATGCCGCAATCCTCTCTTCCAGCTACATTCCTGCTGTCGTGGACCACCGTGGAGGCATGCCATGCCACGGGACCTTCCTTCTCCACCAGGTACTTTCTCCCTGAGGTGCCGTCTTGGCTCTGGCTCCTACTGGCAGCTGTGTTAACCACTGTCCCTTCTCTCTGGCCTTGTGGGTCTCAGGGCATCCAGAGGAGAATCACCGTCACCTTGGTGCATGAAACGGGCAGCCTCATCCGCTGGAAGGAAGTGCGTGAGCTGGTCGTGGGTAAGCCAAATCAGGTTGGGTGGGCTGTGAGCAACCCTCAGCCCACTGAGTTCCCAAGCATCCTCTCGGACTTTTTTCTCACCCACATTCCCACATGGGGCTTTATACCTTGTCTCCCCTCCCACAAAGTGGTGGCTGCCTGGCAGGTGACACTGGGATGCCACATGGACAGGATGCCTTTGTCCTGGCCACTGCATCCGGGAGCTGGACCAGGACCTCAAGCGCTGAGTGGCCAAGCACCAGGCAGCTGTTGCCTGTGATGAGGGGGCTGCTGTGGGATGTAGGCAGACAGCTACCTCTGCCCCTCATGGTGGACCCTCACAGGGCCATCAGCTGTTGCCTGAGAGATGTCCCTCTGCTGCTCCTGCAGGTCGGATCCGGAACACCCCAGAAGCAGATGAGTCTCTCATTGACCCCAACATCTTGTCTCTGAACATCCTCTCCTCTGGGTACATCCACCCCTCCCAGGATGACCGGTGCGTGCTGCTGCTTCTCTTGCTCTTCCCTGCTGCGGTGAGGGCTGGGGGAAGATGTGGGGAGCCCCTCCTTCCCCTGGGGGGGGGGGGGGGGGGCTTTTGGTTCCTCCGCAGGGTCCTGCTGACCCATTGCTGCATCAGGGCAGATGGTTTCTGGAGCTGCAGAGGGTCTTGGGGTTCAAAGCCACCAGCCCTCTTCCTTCTCTTCACCCAACCATCTCCGCACTGGGCTTTGGCACTACAGGGTATTTGGGTGGGTGTCCTGCTCTCTCCCGTGATGGTTGTGACTGCCAGGTGCAGAGCTGGTTGGTGCCGGTGCTGGTGCTGGAAGGATGTAGTGACCCTGCGGTTGGAGGGGACCTGCCACAAAGGGCTGTTTGCTCTGCATCCCAGAAAATGTGCTGGAAAGGCTGCTTGGTGCCCGTGGCGGGTCCCCATTTTTGTGGGAGTGTTGCAGAAAAGCCATCCCCCACTGCTGTGGGGATGCCTGTTGTGGGGCGGGCTGTCCCCACCCCTGCCATGGGTTTGGCAGGGGTGTGGGAGCAGCAGGGCTGGAGGTTTTTTTATCTCCAAGATCTCCCTGGCTGGGTCCTGTGGGGGCAGGGGGGAGTGGTGCATGTGGAGGGCAGAGCTCTCCTCTGCACCAGGGTTGCTGGTGAAACTTGGGGGGCTGGCAGGGGTCCCTGGCCAGAATGTGTGCCTGCGGGCAGCGGCGACAAGATGGGGATGGTTGTTGGCAGCGCTGGGAGCAGCGGAACTGGTCCTGGGCTGCACACATGGTGGTAGCCAGTGTAGGAGCATCCCAGCAGGGAGCGGGGGTCGCTTTTCTCCTTGTTTTCTTCAGGGTCAGCGCTGTCCCAAGGTGGCCTGTTCGAAGGCAGGGTGTTTTTGAGGGGAATGATGGGGGTCTGGATGGGAGGTGCCACCCTGGAGCACTCCCAGGGCAACTCCTGGGCATGGTGGAGTGACAAGCGCGCAGTACCAGGGCAGCAGAGCCAAATCACAGGGTTGGGCATGTGTATGAGTGTCAGGCTGGGCACTTCGGCACAGCTACAGGGACAACGGAGTGAGGTCAGTCGGGCAAGTTGGGCCTGGCCTGGCCTGGCCAAGCTGTGGCAGTTTTTGTTGAGAGCTGGGTGGCTGAGGCGCCCACAGGCTGCTGAGGCTGCGCTGTTTTTCAGCTCCTGCTCTGGCTGGTTGGTCCCAGGTGCAGCCATATAGGATGTAAAGCATCTTTAAGCGTAGCCTGGCAGGGGGGATGTGCTTCCTGCTCTGCCTTCCCCCCGCAGGTCCTGCAGGACAAGGGGACACAGCTTAAGCTGGGGGTTGCTCAGGGTGTGGGGAGAAGCAGGCAGACTCGGGGCTTGGATTTGGCAAGAGCCCAACTTACCTGCACACTCGGAGGGTCTGCGTCTCAGGGCCGCCCCTGATCTGGGGCCGCGGGCTGGTGTGCACACCGTATCTGTCCCACATCCATCCTGTCGAGCCTGCTGAGGGCTAGGCAGGGGGAGGAGGGGGCGGCCAGCTTCCTGCAGGATGCTGAGGGGCATGCAACTTCCCCCCTATTTCCATCTGGCATGCAGGTGCGTATGCTTTGGCCCCAGCAGCCTGCAAGGATGGGCAGAGGGAGGGCAGTGGGCAGAGCCAGGACCCACTTCACTCTCCTCCTTGGCTGCTTGCGCTCCCTGCTTCGCTGCCTTACACCATGCAGCCTCCATTGCCCAGAGCAGCCCTGGCTCCCCCCGGCCCCCAGGCTCCCCCGTTCCCCAGAGCCACTCATGAGGAGACTGGGGGAGCAGCCAATACAGCTCCCTCTCCAGCATTCATCCATCCCTGCAGTGAGTGCCCAGGGAGGAGGCATGGGGGGCAGCGCTCAGGGTTCCCCCTCGCTTCTCTCCCCTGCTGCCGCCCATCTGAGCCCACACTAACCATGTGATTGTTTTGTGTTTTTGCAGGCAGTTTCTTGATTCGGATATGCCTAGGTATTATTTGTTTCCATTGGCTTTTTTTCCACCCTCCCCCCCCTTTCTCTCTCCCTTCTTTCTTTCTCCCCCCTCTCCTCAGTGCGTTCACTCCTGCCTGAGGCAGCACTTGGACATCCAGCCCCCCATCCCTCCAAATGCCCCATGCTTCCTCCCCCCTGCCCTGGCACCTCTCGCTCACTCGGCCCCTTTGCTATTTGTTAGGGCCACGCTCTCGCTGGCTGCTGCTCCCCCTCGCACGCCTGCGCCCCCATCGCCTGATTTGGGTTTTCTTCTGGCTTTTTGACTTCGCTGCTCTCCCATCTCTCTGGCATCCAGCACTGAGCGTGCCGCCCCCCTGTTGCCTCCTGCCCCAGTCCTATCTTAGCCCCTGGCACCACTTGGGAGTAGCCGCAAGGCTTGTGCCAGCCATGGTGGGGGCTTCAGAGCGCCTCCAGCCCTCGCCTGGGCACCTGACAAGGATGGCAGTAACACTGGGTGGTGTGGCGGCACACGCCGTGGCTGCCTGTCCCGTGCACAGTAGTCTCGCAGGTATAGGTGCGGCATACGGGCGGTGTGCGTCTGTACACAAGCACAATGGTGGGTGTATGCACCCGTATGTGGCATGGACTGTTATACCCCTGTGTAACAAGGGGAGCGGCTGTTTTGGGATGGGAGGGGGCTTCAGCTGGGACTGCAGGGTGAGCCTGGTGTGTGGTGCGTAGGCGCAAGCTGCCGGACCTGAATGCTGCCACCCACCTCTGGATGGGAGCCTTGCTGAGGCCGCAGAGGAGGGGGTGTCCCACCACCCTGCCTCGCAGCAGAAGAGGAGGATGCATCTGGGAGACAGGGGATGGGGTGTCCCAAGTCCTGGTGGGCTCTGTAGCTTTGTTCCTGGGAGATTGTCCTCCCTACAGCAGCTAGAAGTTGGTCCAGCTGGGAGACGCCCTAGGTCAGAGCTGTCCCTCCATTGGCACTGTTGTGGTGTAACCCCTGGGGTGCAGGGGGATGGATCCAGCACAGATCCAGCTGCAGGATATGGCTTGCGTTGGCATTGCCTGTGAGCTCTTGGCACAGTGATGGTCTCCCTTGCGGACCAGGGGATGGGCCAAGAAATCATCTTCCACTGCACGGGTGACAGTGGGGTGGCTGGTCCCCCCTCAGTGGGCACCTTCCTAAGGGGCTGCACTGGGTGGGAGCTCCTTGCCCTGGGACGGCAGCAAGGGGAGGCAGAGTGCGGGGGATGAGGAGGAATGTGTTCACTTCCCAGCTGCTGGACCACGAGTAAGGCAGAGGGTTTTCACCCAGGTCTGTCTGCCCTCGCTGAGCTCCTCCTGGGCTCCAGTTAGGGGTCTAGCCAAGCAGGAGCTCCTTCAGCCAGTGGTGCTGATATGGGGCCAAGCCTCCCCTTCCTCACAGCCCTGCTCCTGTGCCAGCGCTGTACAGACAATGCTTTCTGACCTTTCGTTTTTCTGTGTGTGTACGTGTGTGTGTTTGTCCTTGGGTCACCTTCCACTTATAGCATTTCGTTCGGAAATGACACTAGGTATTTCGCACGCACCCGCTTGGTCTGGTCCCTCCTGCTTTTCTCTCTTTCTCTTTCGCCTCCTCCCTTTGCTTTTTGCTCTTTCCACCCTCCTGAGGCTCCTCTTCTCCTCCTCCCTGGGGAGTACTCTCTTCTCAAGCGACCTGTGTCTGCAAAGCAATCCCTCACCTTGGCTCTGTCTCATGCGGGTTTTTTTTTAACGTATTTTATACACCTGAAAGTGTCGCTCTCCCTTTTCTTCCAACTGGGGGCAGTCACAGCTGACAGCCTCTTCCCACTCCCCCTGGCTGCCCTGGCTCTTTCTAAAAGAGCCCCTCAGCTGCCCGGACGCTGCTTCAGGGATGTGCCGAAGCATCCTCATTGAGCTATCACTGAGCCACAGCTTCCTCAGGATGGTCAAGGCGGGAGCCTGGGCTGTGGCAGCTCTGGATGGCTTTGGGGGCTGGCCTGGCAGGGAGCCCAGGAGTAGGGCAGGGGGTGAAACATGGATCCCCCATGCTCTCAAGCTGGAGTTACCTCCTGCTTCCTCCACCCTCAATTGCTTGACCCAAAAAGGGCAACTGCCACTCTTGCTCTGGGTGGCTGCACCGTCCTCTACGGGACCCCACAGGCACAGGGTGAATGGGGCCGGGTGCCCCTGACCCCTTCCCCCAGCCTGGGAGCCATGGAGAACACAGTGAGGGGAGCAAGGCAGCCTGGTGGGAATGGGGCTGGCAAGGGCAGAGCAGGAGCAGGGGGATGCAGCCCAACAGGGGCCAGCCACCGATTTAGCGGTCCCTGGGTCCCTCTGGGGTGCAGGGCTGGCAGACGGGGGCAGCCCTGGGGAAGGGGATGTGGCTGGCCGTGGGGGCTGTTCTCCCAGGGGCGGGGTGGCAGCAACCCCTTAGTGCAACCTCCCTTCCCTTTTGTCACCAGAACGGTGACAGCTGCTTCTGGTGGGGGCCAGGAGGTGCTGCGTGTCCCAGGCTGGGTAGTGGGGACCCGGCCCGGGTATGCTGGGGGTGGCACCCCGCCACTCTGAGCACGGGGGTGGGGCATGCACCCTCCTTTGCCTCCTCAGCCTGCCCTGCCTTGCCTGCATCCCAGCTGAGCCTCCACTCCTCCCGCGGTCCCTCCTCCCCAAAACACTGGTCCGTCGGCTGTTTTGAGGATGCC
Organism: Falco punctatus; assembly: GCF_963210335.1. Taxonomy (NCBI): domain Eukaryota; kingdom Metazoa; phylum Chordata; class Aves; order Falconiformes; family Falconidae; genus Falco; species Falco punctatus. The sequence continues at coordinate 29,628,807 of NC_137593.1, forward strand.
GCATCCCCCTCCCACCATGCCTTGTTCCCCCTTTGCCTTGAGCCTGTGTCCTCTGGAGTGGCTGTCCCCATCTGTCCCTGCTGCGTGTGCATGTCCATGTGTCCTTGCAGGTCTGTCACAGCGCTGTGGAGGGGGGACGATGGCATCTCCTTGCTCGCTTGCCTGGGGTTCTGGGGGGGTTGTTTTACCGGCTCTGCTTTTTTTTTTCGGCAGGAGCTTCTACCAGTTTGAGACAGCGTGGGATAGCTCCATGCACAACTCGCTGCTGCTCAACCGTGTCACCCCGTACCGGGAGAAAATTTACATCACTCTTTCTGCCTACATTGAGGCAAGGACCTTAGTTCGGGCCATTATAATGCCAGCAAAGTCTGGTATTTCCCCCACTGCAGTGTGAACCCCTCCTTAGCTGGCACTGCTGCTTACGGGGCGCAGGATTCAGCCTGGCGCTTGGGGACCCTGTGGGGCCCTGGGAGTGGAAACCACTGGGTACCAGGGGTGGGAGAAATCCACTGGGCTGCCAAACCACAGCCCCCCTGATGCCTTCTCCCTTGCCCTGCTGCAGATGGAGAACTGCACTCAGCCTGCCGTCATCACCAAAGACTTCTGCATGGTTTTCTACTCCCGGGATGCCAAGCTTCCTGCCTCCCGCTCCATCCGCAACCTTTTTGGCAGTGGCAGCCTGCGGGCTTCTGAGAGGTACTGGGATGTGCCTGTCTTTCTGAGGGAGAAGAGTCATCACCCAGGGACTGGAGCCCTTCTGGGGCATCCCAGCAGCCTGGGCAAAATAACCAGGGCACAGGGATGGGGCAGAGCTGGTAACACCTCGTCTCCCTTTGCTCGCAGCAACCGTGTGACGGGAGTCTATGAGCTCAGCCTCTGCTGTGTGGCTGACGCTGGCAGCCCAGGTGGGTGCCGTGCCTCTGCCTGGGTGTTCACTGTGGGGCCAGAAGGCACAGCATGGCGGTCGGGGTCGGGGCCGTGCATCTGCCCCCCTAGCTGTGTGTCTGTCCCCGCAGGTATGCAGAGACGGCGCCGGCGTGTGCTGGACACCTCTGTAGCCTACGTGCGGGGAGAGGAGAACCTGGCTGGCTGGCGGCCCCGCAGCGACAGCCTCATCCTCGACCATCAGTGGGAGCTGGAGAAGCTCAGCCTCCTGCAAGAAGTAAGAGTTGGGGCTAGAAATCAGCTGAGACAATGCAACTGGCAGCTCAGCCCCTCACCCTGCCGGTCCTGGTGGGATTCCCCACCCCGGGCTGCGGGAAGAGACTGGAGCGGGGCTGTGCTGCCCATGTTCTCCTGTGCATTGCTGGTAGCCAGGTCCCAGCAGACCTGGAGCTAATGAACGGATGGGGTTAATGGGTCCTGGGGAGCATGGTCCTCGAAAGGATGCTGGCGGGGAAGGAGCCACCCCTGAGCCTGGCTGCCTGTGCCCAGGTGGAGAAGACAAGGCACTACCTGCTCCTGCGTGAGAAGCTGGAGACGACCCAGCGCCTGGGCCTGGAGACCCTGTCCCCCTGCTCCAGTGAGGACTCCGAGTCCCGAAGCACCTCCTGCGTCTCTACCCCGCTTTCTGTTGACGGGGCCCCTGAGGGCCGCACCTCTCCCCCTGAGACCCCCAGCGAGAGACAGAAGGAGCTGGCCGTGAAGGTACCGTCCTGCAGCATCCCCAGGTCATGGGGATGAAGCTGGGAAGAGGCTCCCATGGGGCAGTAGGGGGTTGCAGCAGGAGAAAGCCCAGGAGGAGTGGGGGGAAAAGGGTGGGGGAAGATGGCTCCTGCCTCACCATCCTCCTCCTCTCTCCACAGTGCTTACGCCTGCTCACACACACCTTCAACAGGGAGTACAGCCACAGCCACGTCTGCATTAGCGCCAGTGAGAGCAAGGTACTGCCACTGCCCTGGGCTCTGCCAGGCTGGCGGAGGCTGGGGGGCATGCATGGCTGGAGGGGCCTGGCTGGGCAGGGGCGAGATGGGCACCATGGTATGAGTGGTCCCTGCTCTGGGGTCCCTGATCCCTCCACTTGCCCTGCCGTTCCCAGAGCTGGTGGCTCTTGGGACCATGCCAGGAGAGGACCCCAGCAGCTGGAGGTCTTGCCTCTCCCTGTATGAGCAGGCACCTGGTCTTTCGCCTGTGCCTGGCTTGGGGCAGAAACCTGAGTCCACACCTTTGCTGCTCCACAGCTGTCCGAAATGTCTGTGACCCTGATGAGAGACCCCTCCATGCCAGCCCTTGGGGTCACCACTCTCACCCCCTCCTCAACCTGCCCGTCACTGGTGGAAGGACACTACAACGCCATGGAGGTCAGGTAAGAAGGTAGCTGGGAGGTTTGGGTGATGCCCCAGCGGCCCCTGGGCAACGCAGCTTTACCAAGTGGTCCTGGCTGATGGGTGTTCTCCAGCTGTCACTCCTCCTACACCCTGGCCTCTCATTCCTCCCCAGACCCCCCCAGGTCTCTTCCAGGGCAGAGAGCCCTGACCTTGAGCCTGCAGTAGAAGGAGAGCAGAAGAAGTCCCCAGCCCGCCGGCCTGAGGAGGAGAAGGAGCCCCAGCGTTTGCTGGTGCCTGACATCCAAGAGATTCGGGTCAGGTAGGAGCAGCTAGCGGAGCCAGTGAGGGGAGCAGTGTGGGGCTTGGGGGGATGGTGCCCTTCCATTGCCACCTCCACATGGTATATGTCCTACCCTGACCTCGGTCCCTTCTGCAGCCCCATCGTCTCCAAAAAGGGCTACTTGCACTTCCTGGAGCCCCACACCAATGGGTGGGTGAAGCGCTTTGTGGTGGTCCGACGCCCATATGTCTACATCTACAACTCGGACAAGGATGCAGTTGAGAGGGCCATACTAAATCTCTCCAAGGCCCAGGTGGAGTACAGCGAGGACCAGCAGGCCATGCTCAAGGTAGAGTGCTGGGAGCCAGCCCCGCTCTCTGCAGCCCCTTGGGCAAGGGACTCAGCCCCAGCTCTCCCCTGGCAGACCCCGAACACGTTCGCAGTGTGCACAGAGCACCGGGGCATCCTGCTGCAGGCAAGCAGTGACAAGGACATGCACGACTGGCTCTACGCCTTCAACCCCCTCCTGGCTGGGTCCATAAGGTACCAGGGTCATCTGGGGAAAGGGGGTTGCGGGGAGGCCGTTGGTGGGGGGTCTGCATGCAGCCGAGCATGCTCTTGTCCTGCTCCCAGTGCTCTCCCTGCCGCTGACCTGTGGCCAGGCATGGGGAGCACCTCCTGCGCAGGGCTGTGCTGGGACAGGCTCTCAGCCAGCAAAACTTGGACCACATTAATCTTGATTTCAGCTCCTCCCCACTTAAATAAATGCTTCAATCTAGGGCCAGATTCCAGCTGGTACAGAGGCATTGTTGTGCTGAGATCAAAGCAACTTCCATGCCTGGCGGCAGGGACAGTGGCCCTTCACTGTTCTTGAGAGCATCTCACAAAGTTCTTGAGAGCATCTCAAGTGGCAGGACTGGGGGAACAGAAGTAAATCCACAAAAATTTGTGTGATCTGGCTAAAGAGACATTAATCCCATGTCCCTCCAGCTCTGGCTGGATTCAAGCACCAGCCTGCAGCCAGGACACTGAGCCCAGGGGACCACACCTCTCCTTGTCCACATCTCTGACACTTTTTGTCCCCTGTTTTCCAAATCAGATCAAAGCTGTCCAGAAGGAGAACAGCCCAGATGAGAATCTAACCTGAAAAACACCCTCCACCTCATCCGTCTGCCAACAGGATCAAGATAGCTGATTCTGTCTCAAGACTCCCCATGTTAATGTCTGATCTCTCACACCATCTCCTGCCCTAGCTGTCTGCTCCATGGAAGGATCTGTCTCGATTCACACCTTCATGGGGGAAACTCACTTCTGTTTGTAGCTGCAAAAGCCTGGACCTGCCTGGGCAGGATTTCTTGTGTGCGTGCCATGTACTGCCTGTTCCCCCGTAGGAGACCTTCATGTCACACCATCTGTAATGCTCCAGAAAGGTCCCTGGCAGAGGGGAGGGAGCAAGGAGGGCGGTTCTGGCTAAAAGGCTGGTCTTCGATCTACAGAGGTGGGAGCGCAGTAAAGTTTGGAGGTGGGAGAGCAGGAGGAATTGCCTCCACACGAAGGGAAAGGGTAGTTTAGGTAAGGGAATTTCCTAGTTTATTGATGTTTCTGCAAGAGATGGCAGTGTAAGATCAGGTGTCAGTAGTTTAAGATGCTATTTATAAAGTATTTATTTACGTCACAAAAATCCCATAAGTTGGGTCCTGGCCCCTGGGCAATGCCTCCCCTGGGCAAGGGAGAGCCTTGGAGGTGGGCCGGGGTCCCGGAGATGCCTTCCCCAGGACATCCCTGGCACGTGCCCAGCAGCAGCAGAGTGCCTGCCCTCACTCCCTGCTTTTCCCCAACCTTGTGCTTTGCCCCCCTTGCAGCTTAAACTACTTCTCCCCTGAGTGGTGGCTGGACAGCCCACCATGTCTTCCCAAAGGAGGCAATTCCTACCTGCCCCATCTACCTCTGGAAGGTGGGAGCCTGCCGTCTCGTCTCAGCTGGCCAGGGCACCCATGTCCACATGGATGGGTCACCTCACTTTGGAGCCTGGTCCTGCTGGAGGGAGAGGGAGTGGCAGGGGGGCATGGTTCTGCTTGTCATGTAGTGTGTGGGGTGCTCCTTCGCCACCTCCACTAATCCCAGCCTGGGAGCATCGTCGGGGGGGGGGAGAGTGCTTGTCCGAAGGTATTCCCTCCCTCTTGGGGCAGGACACCAAAGGTCCCATCCCTGCGGGGCATGTGGAGGTTCAGGTGGCTGCTTCTGAAGATGGATGGGAAAGTTCCCCAGCAGCGAGGGCTAGGAATGACCATCCCAATCCACAGGATCCTTGCTCTTTCCCAAAAGGGCTGTCACATCCCTTCCCCCAGCAGGACAACAGGCTTGAAGCAGGTTGGAGGGGCAGGGGGGAGGCTGGCATGAGGTGTCAGGGTGGGGACAGGGCTTCTTTCTACTACTGTAGCTGGTGTTCTCTCACTCCTTTTCCCCTGCTGCAGATGCAGGCACCCACTTCATTTCCCACCCTGCCTCTGTCAGCACGTTAATCCAGGGGGCTTCCCACAGTGGAGGTGGCTTCACTGAAAAGACCTTCTCCTCCAGCCATCACCACTTCCCACCTTCCCCAGCAGCAGCAGCAATCCCTCTCCTCCTTCTCTTGTCTGTCACCTGTCAGGGGATGCTTTGGTTTGGGGCTTGCTGGGTGGCCAGCGGCATCTGGCACAGCTCCGGGCAGGAAGGCAAGCATCTTCCTCTGTGCATCTCCTGGGCATCCCCAGCTTTGCTGTCACACCTTCACAGCTGACTTTCCCTTGCACAGCACGGCTGCGCCTTGGCTCTGCTGCACCCCCCTACGCAGTCTGTTGGGGGGGGTGCGTGTGTGTGTATGTGTGTGCGCGTGCGTGTGTGTGTTGGACATGGTACTGTCTTCTCGTTACGCTCGTGTTGTGGGGGCATGGACAGGCAGGCAGAGGCTTGCAGGGACCCCCTCGCTGCACATCAAGCATCATTCAGTTTGGGTTTCAGGTTGTGGAAAAGGTTTTGGGATCCATCCTGAGCCCCTGCTGGTTTTGCCTAGCCTCACCGCAGCTCCCTGGGTGTCTCACCCCACTGCTCCAGCCTGAAGCTGCAGGAAGCTGCCCTGCTCCCCAGGCAGGTGGCAGCGAGCCTGCCCGGGACAAGCTTCCCCGTCAGCCCGGATTATTTTCCCCGCAGTGATCCATTCCAGAGACCTGCAGGCCCACCCGTGCCCTTCAGGGAGGGAGAGGCACCCCGGGCGCACGGAGGGGCAGAGCAGCAGCCGGGACTAAGTGGGGGCCTGGGCTGTGACCTTCCAGCTCCCACAGCCTGTGCAAGGGCTAGTTGGTACCATCCTGAATTTCGGTGTAGGGAGCCAGGGGTGGGAACACCGGGTGTCCCAGGGGAGAGGAGAGGCTTTTCCAGGGTGGAGGCGGTTTCTGGTGGAGACAGGACCTGTGTCTGCCAGGGACCAGACACTGGTTCAGTGGCCACGGGCAAGGGGTGGCCCACAGCTGCAGCCGAAGCGTGCCTGAGGCCAGCAAACCTGCAGAGCAGACGGCTCCGCTGGGGGCCACCGCACCCGCGGCCAAGGGAGAGGCGGCTGCTCCCCGGAACCCCCAGCATCCCTGCGGGGCAGCCCCGGGGACAGCTGCCCTTGCCGTCCTGCTGGCTCTGCTCAGGCCCCCGCCTACCCGCCCCTCGCCCACCGCAGCCCCTGGGGCGAGGGGCACAAAACCCGAGGTTTAGGCGTGACCGAGCCCCATCAGGCAGGGAGTTCCACGGGGGCGCCGGGGCCCTGCGCAGGGCGGGCTGCCTTCCACACCCTCCAGCTCCTGCCAGCCGTGGCAACGCGCGGGCCCTGCCTGTCCTGCGCCCGGCCGGCCGTGCACACGTGAGGCTTGTTCGGTTCTGAAATAAATGTGGCATTTAACGCAAACACCCCGAGTTCTCTTTCCTGCGGCGGGCGGGCGCCGCCGGACTGGCGCTACTGGCAGCGGGGGAGGGGCCGCGGTGGGCCGGATCAGCGGGCGAGGATGCTGAGCCGCTGTTGGGCCCGCCAGGGCGCCGGGTACCGGCCCCGCGCAGCCGCCGGGCCGCACCGGTACCGGCCTGCGCCGCTAGGTGGCGCTGAGCGTCCTTCCCGCCCCTGCCAGCCTTTGGTGAGCACAGGGGGGCGGGGGCTGGGCGCGCGCGCGCACCCCCTTCCGACCGCCCCGCCCCGCCGTGGGATTGGTCAGTCTGGCGCGAGGCAACGGGACGGACTGGCCGGGTGGCTCCGAATTTCCATTGGCGGAAAAGGCGCGGCGCCACCTCCCGGCAGGCGGTGGATACGCACCTCGCGGAGCGCGCCCAACAGCGGCCTGCCGCCGCCGCCCCACCACCGCCGAGGCGTGCGGCCGCTTCCGGCCCTTCCGCGGCCGCTGGTTGGCTCCCCGGGGAAATTGGCAGCTCGGGGGGCGGGGCGGCCTCCGGGCAGGAGGAAGCGGCCTTGGCGGCGGCGCTGCCGGCACGGCGGCGGCATGGATCTGTTCGGGGACCTCCCGGAGCCCGGTTCCTCGGCGGCGGGTGAGGGCATCGCGACCCCCGGGGCGGGCGCCCAATCCCTGCTCCGCCCCGCGCGGCCCCGGGGCGGGGCCTGGCCCAGGCACGGCCTGGCTGGTCGCGGGGCCCTGCCGGGCCTTACCCGCGCGGCCGTGGGCCCCCAGCCCCGCCGGGAGAAGGCGGCGGCCCCGCGACCAGCTGACCGGCCGGTACCGGGAGCGCGCCCGGGGCGGCAGCCAGCAGCGGCTGCGGGCTCCCAGCGCCTGAGGGGTGGAGCAGGGGGTGCGGGGTGGGAGGGGGGCAGTCGGCAATCGCGGGAGGAATTACGGGGTTTGGGTTTTTTTGTGGTTTTCTTCTTGCCAGGGGACTCGCTCAGATGCAGAGCGCTGCCCGCGCGGCTTAGGCCATGCCGGAGCCTTTCCCCTCCGCAGCTGCAGGTCGTGGCTTTGTGGAGGGCTGTAATGATGTTACCAGAAATAATCCGGTGCTCTCTGGGACCCTCCCATCCTTAATCTTAATCGGGCTGCGGAGGGCTGTTAATGCAAGTTGAATGGGTTGCTAGTTAAAAAAAAAAAAACCCACAAAATAAATTTTAAATGGTTGTTTTCAAGATAAAAATTCACATCATCCCCGGGCAGGCAGTTGTTTTGCTCATGTAGGATGTGCCTATATTAAAGATGGAAGAAAGGTCCGTGGCTGTCCTTTGTTTACCTCACCTGTGCTCGCCTGGCGGGGCAGCCCTTCCAGAAGCCACCCAGCAAATGCCTGCAGCAGATCCTCACTCTGCCCTGGTGTCTTGCAGGGAAGGAAGCCCAGAAAGGGCCTCTGCTCTTTGACGATCTCCCACCAGCAAGCAGTGCTGACTCAGGTATGGGTGCTCTGTGCCTGCCATTACTTTGGCTTCCTGTGCTTTCTGCATCAGCAGCTCTTGAGATGAAACTTGTGTAAACCTTTTTCTTTGTTAGACAGGATAAAGACAGTGGTGTTACCAGCACTGACGTGCAGAGTAGCTACTTTCCTCATCTTTTTTTTTTTTTTTTTTTTCCTTAGGATAACCAGAATGTTATAGATGTTCCACATATATTCCATAATACATTCCATATAAATGTTTCCTGAAACGAATGTAAGACCTGAGTTTGCCTCCAGCATCCAGTAACAGAAGTTGAAATTTGGCTTGCTTTGATAAACTGGCATTTTATAATTGTCTCACCCCAAGAGGGGTGTACAGAGAGCATTATTCCCTCAAAGGAACAAAGGTATTTAGTTATTCTTGCCTTTTTCTTGTACTCCAGGAAAAGGAGGCTCTTTACTCTTTGATGATCTTCCGCCAGCCAGCAGTGGTGACACAGGTAGGGAGCTGTGTCAGCTCACCAAGCCTCTGCTGACCTGTCCTTTTCAGGAAAACCCACTGATAGAGTCTGTTGTTTTGGATGCATGGCAAGTTGACCTGATGTCCGGGTTGGCTGACACTGGTTGTGGCAATCTGTTTGCACCCCGATTGTTTAAATCGAGATTCTGACTCTTCAGAAGTAAGCTTAGGTCTGTTCCCAGAAGTATGTCCCTTGGGTGTCTTTTGGGGACTGCTGTTGTCTGTGCCTGAATGCTCCCTACTTTGGGAGTGAAAGTTTGTGATTGCAAAGAGCAAAGCCAGTGCTGGCCTGGTGCTGCCAGTGTCTGGCTTTTGTTGCTTTTCTGCTGTGGGCACAGACTGCCTTCTCGTTCCTGGCTGTAAATATCTTCAAAGCCAGACTGCTGGTCTGGCAAGGCTTTCTGCATGCAGCCACACCTGGGAGGAGGTGAGATAATTCACTATACCATATGAGAACAATTGTCCAGAAGGAAAAATCTAGGATTCTGACATTGTGGGAGTCATACTTTGCTTGCTAGCTTTAATTTGTAACCTGTCTTCTGAAACTCCTAACAAACATGCACACTGAGAGTAATAAAATACATTTATTTGCATTGTTGTGGGCACAATTTATAGACACATATAACAACAATAATAAAAAAAAAAAAAGACCTGAAAGGGTTCCAACCTGAAATGTTTGCAAAAAAGGCTGATAGCTAAGAAACAAACCGTGAGTTGGTGGGAAGAATCATCAGCCTGCCAGCCAAACACAAATGTACTGTGCCTGAGGTAGGGTTGCACAACGGGAAGTGATCAGATTGGTGCTTGCTGGGTTAGACAGCAATGTGTACCACAGGTTGTACGTGCTGAGTGGTGTATGCATGTTGTGGTCGGTTAGTATGCCACTTTGTACTGTGTGAGTGTGCAAGCCTGTGCTCCTGAAAGTACTTCAATATAAGAAGACTTGCTGCTGAATTTATGCCAGTAAGCCAGAGCTGGAAGACTTCATTTGCCTGTGTTTTTGCTTTCTTTCAGCCTCCAGTGCTACTGAGCAGGTCTCAGCAGGGAGCCACAGGAAAGGGGAGAAAAGAAAATCCTTAGAGGAAGAAGAGAAGAATGGCAGGGAAGAACTTGTGGAAAAGAAAGTTTGTAAAGGTTTTCAGACAGTTTGAAAACAAATGTACTCGATTTGTACTTTTGACATTGGGCTGAGTAAGTCCAGACCAAAGCTAAGCTTTGGTTCTTCAGTCGGCCTGCGTTTTCAGTCTCTCACAGGGAACAAACTGCTATGGTGGTCTGTGGAAGCTCCTCAAGCTCCCCAGCACTCTGCCTCCCTCACCTGGGCCTTCTTACTAGCCCTGCTGGTAAGAAGTGGCAGAAGCTGAGCAGCAAGTGGCTCTGTGTTTGCAGGTTAAGTTCCTGTGCTGCCAAGAGGGGGATTGGTTGTGAAACCTCTGGAAGGCTAGAGCCGCACCGCTTCCTTTTGCTGCATCCACAGATCTTCACTGGGCAGCTGCTAAGAAAGCCAGAGAGACTTGCTGTTACATACCGGGCATTTGACTTCAGTGCATGTGCCCGTGTGTTATGTTGATGTTTTGGGAATAAGATGTGTTCAGGGGTACAAAGGAAAAACAGATGTGTTCTGGAAACAGCAGACTGGTTTCTTGTCCTCAGCACTTTCTTTAAAGCTGTGCTTTGTTTAATCTGCAGATTCAGTGCCGCATACTTGCCCTGTCCTGACCCCTGCCATGGTGCTAAGAGCTCTGTCTGATGCCTAGCAGTCCTGCTTGGCTACAGCTGCCTGTCAAAATGGGGGCAAGCTGCTTTTATAGCTGCTGGCCTTGGTGACACTTAAAAACCCATGTTACAAAATAAATATATCCTGTTCAGCGGAAGGTGCCAGATGTTTTGTTGCAGGGTGCCAGCTGTACTTCTCTGCAGTGCCGAGATAGGGTTCTGAAAGCTGAAAAGTGCTATTTGTTACCTTGAGCTGAGGAGACAGGAGTTTGATTTGCGTGCGTGTGTCTGCTTTGTTCCCCTTTAGGGTCAGTGGGCATTCTTGGATTGAAGGGTTACGTTGCAGAGAGGAAGGGCGAAAGGGAAGACATGCAGGATGCCCATGTCATCTTAAACGATATCAGCGAGGAATGCCAGCCTCTGCCCTCCCAAATGTAAGTGGGACCCAACTGCCAGAGTAAAGCTGTGGTTGACAGCCATCACAGGGTTGAAGGAGCTCCAGCTTGCTTCAGCTAAGCCCATGATATGATCCTTTAGCTATGAGCAGCTAATGCTCTTGATTACACGTGCGTTGTGGTGTGTGGTTTGGGTTTGTTATTTGGAGACCTGGTTGACTCGTTAACTGCGTTCTTGGACAAATCACAGGACTGTTATGTACAAATAATCTATTACGTAGATGGCTCCTTGCATGGTGCTCAGTGGATTCAGTCACTAACTTCACAAGCATTGTGAGGGCCCAATAACTCTGGATATTGAGCCTCTGTTACCCAAATGTAAGCATGAATGTTTAGAGACCCTCAGTTTAATTATAAGTAAACAGACCTTGCCTTGGGGATTTTATAGTGTGTAAAACCCAAACTGTGGCAGTGGAGAACACTTAAAGAAGAGAAAACATATGTTGGAACAGTCTCGTTTGAAAATTTTAAATCTTTTAACAAATTAACTCATATAAGTGTGTGTAAGGGGGAGGGTGTGTATTTAAAAGAGTGCTCTCAAGCATCATCCTGATACTGTATTTACCTTCTGAACTAGTATTGTCTTGAGAGCATCATGTGCTGAGGGATATGAATTTCTTGCTTGTAGCATAGTTTCAACAAGTTTAGGCATGGAAAAAACATTTGGATTGGTTGGACTGGTATCTGTGTAGCGCTGGGGGTTTGCAGTGCCCTTGAGGTGAAATGTGTAGCTGCTTTTATGCCAAGTTGTGGTCTATAAACCTCTCTTCTGCCTTTCATTTTTTGAGGGGTGGAAAATTACAAGAAAGTGCTCAGCTCAGTGCTTACACATGTAAGGTGTGTAAATGCTTGAACATGTGAGCTTAGAGTAGAGACTTGCTACCTTTGTGCCTTGGAGTGCAGTATTTATTCAGTCTGGATGACACAGGGCAGGGTGTCAATATACTTGACTCCATCCTCAGGCTAATGGCCTTTCTTAGCCCCTTTCTGCTACTCTTTGTTCCCTCACAGCACACGAGTCTCGTACTTTGCTGTTTTTGATGGCCATGGGGGAGTCCGAGCCTCAAAATTTGCGGCACAGAATCTGCACCAAAACCTGATTAAGAAATTTCCTAAAGGTGAGAGGAGTGGAATAAGGGCTGGAGGACAACCATTGCCTTTTCTGCCTTGACATTATGGCAGTAGACAGGGAAACTGATTTGTTTGGGCATAGTTCTACAGTTCCCATCTCTTATTCCTAGTGGGCTTGTGAGACTGTGCTGTCTCCTGGGGAAGAGGGATGGAAGCCTTTCTGGCACAAGGGTACAAGTAGCCAGTTGTGAACTGCTAAGCAAATGTCAGATGCATTGTTGCCAGTTTTGGCAGTACCACTTCCAGTGAAAATACACCTGTGGGGGAGAGGGTTTTGTCATAAATTCTCTGTGCATGCTACCACACAGATTTTTGGTAGCATGAGCTCAGTATGTGCCCTAGCTTCTCTGCTCAAGGTCTGAGGGGTGCACTGCCTGGTTAAATGTTGCATGTGTGAAGGGAGGGACTGGAATAGTTCAGATGTGTTTTAGCTGGAGCTTAGTTGCTGTTTTCCCTGTCTGACAGGTGAGATAGTCAGCGTGGAGAAAACTGTGAAGAGATGCCTTCTGGACACCTTCAAACACACAGACGAAGAGTTTCTAAAGCAGGCATCCAGCCAGTAAGTGTAAATGTTTCCCATGTGTTTGTATTTCTTAGCTTGCATCTCACGGGCCTTGGTTCTGAGCAGGGCAGGGGAAACCTTGAGTTGTGTCTATGCTTTGGCGAAACCCCATAAGCGCGGCTGTGCCAGGCTGTAACTGCCAGCTGAGTGCCTGCTAGAGCTAGGTCACAGCATGTTTCGGTCTTACTCTGTGATGAGTGATCTGTAGCACCCTTGAGACTAAAATACATGTTTGTGATAAAGGAAAGAACCAAAACATGACCAAGAATGCACCTCTCTCCTTACCAGGGCATTGTTTGCCTTCCTTTGAAAGACTTACCATGTTGTTGATGTGACTTATCCTATACTGCCTGAGATGGCATCTCTGTGTTGCTGGCATCAAAGTGTGGCAGGAGGGCATCTGTAAAGCGGTACTGTTCTGGTTGGTGTGTGCAGCTTTCTTTAGGGCTGCATTCCTGTTAGTGAGTAGGAGATTGCCAGGCTGGAGCACGTCTCTGAGGTTGTTTTTAATGCCCTGTGTTGAAGAACTTCAGTCCCCCAATCTAACTTTAAATCTTGATTTCTTCACCTCTTTTGAAAACAGAGATGTTGATGAAGAATGTCCCTCACCTTAAGCTTGTTTCTAACAGGTTGGTTGAAAATGAAGCTGAAAAGCACAGCAACTACTTTTCATGGAATAAATGCCAGCCTGCCTCCCAGCAGGGTTTTGAGTACAAACACCCTCACCTTCTCTAAGTCTCTGCTGAACTCATGCACCAACTATGTGGACTAGGGAAGGTGTGGACTGTATTTAAAATACAGTCACTTTGTTACCAGTCCTTTACACATCTGTGGTTTTGTTTGTTTGGTGGGGGTTTTTTCCAATTTCATAGTGACATCTGTACACAGATGGAGAAGACTGTTGATGCATCTGATTCTGAGATTCCCTGCAAACTTTCCATTTCAAGAAAATTTCAGACTCTTAAGCCTAACCAGATCAACAATTTTGACCAGGCAAAAGAAAAAAGCTTCACTGGGTCCATCACATGTGTCATTCCCAAACCAGTCTCTGTTTGGTCAGAAATGTGACTTGGGACAAAGGTGCTACAAAGGATCACTAGCTATAGCTGTATTGATGATGAGATGAATGATTTTCATTCAGCCACACCTTCAAAGTTAGGAGAAACTGGATGAAATATGTCTAGAGATCAGCCTCTGAAAGCTGCTTTCACTAAATAGCGGCATCATAGCTGGGCTTCATTGTGGGGAGGACTAGCCTGACAGCTGTAACTTAATAAACACTTCTCATTTTACCTGGAGCTCTAGAGATACAAGCTTAACTACAGCAAGTGAAATATCAGGAGAGTGGCTGAATGAGTTGTGTCGCTGCTGAGGTGAGGTGGTGAGGACTGAGGTGGGTGGGCAGGGGTACTGTGAAAAAAGGAAGGGAAATAAAAGCCAAAAGAAAGGCAGCTCTGCTGCAGTCCTGGCTGTGCCTTCCTTTTGCTGCAAAGGAGCCTCCTGAGGAGTTTGGGGTGCTTGTTTGCTCATGATGCTGTAGCTTCTGGGCAGTCACTGGGGCTGAGCCTGTCCAGCCACAGGTGAGCTTTCCTGGGAGCTGAGTGTGAGGAAGGGGTGGTGTGGGGAGACTGGCTGGCAGTTTTTGAACCAGTTGGGCATTGGCTACGCATTTAGAAAGTGGCACTCTGTGCGACTCCTCTGTCCTCATCCAGCTCACTATTTACCACCAACAGTTTCCCTAGCTGCTTGCAGGCAGCTGCTGGGGGCTTGTGCTAGTTGACTGCTCCGTGGTGGCACATGACACTTCCTTCTGTCCCCAGGAGCACTCTGTGCCGAGCTTTTTAAACATAGTTTTCCCTACTTAGTAATCTCACTATCATTCCCTTCAGGAAGCCAGCATGGAAGGATGGCTCCACAGCTACTTGTGTCCTGGCTGTTGACAATGTTCTCTACATAGCCAACCTCGGGGACAGCCGGGTAAGCAGAATGGAGAAGCCCACTGCTGGCATCTCAGCTCCTCAGAGAGCTTCATTCACCCTGAAGGGCAAGGTGTTTGTGGGATGTTCCAGTTGCCATGAGCTCCCCAGCTGTTTCTACAAAGCATCTTGTTTTGGGTGGGTGCAGGGTACTTCTGCGTTGTCTCTCATAGTGTAAAACAGCTGTGTGTGGTAGCTCTCTCTTGGTGGCACTAAATATCTCGCAGTATCTAGAATAGAATATTTCAGTTGGAAGGGACCTACAATGATGATCTAGTCCAACTGCCTGACCAATTCAGGGCTGACCAAAAGTTAAAGCGTGTTATTAAGGGCATTGTCCAAATGTCTGTTAAACACTGACAGGCCTGGGGCATCGACCATCTCTAAGGAAGCCTATTCAAGTGTGTGACCACCGTCTCAGTAAAGAAATGCTTCCTAATATCCAGTCTGAACCTCCCATGGCACAGCTTTGAACCATTCCCGTGCATCCTGTCACTGGATCCCAGGGAAAAGACATCAATACACCTCTCCGTAACCCCTTCTCAGGAAGCCGTAGAGTGCAATGAAGTTGCCCCTTGGCCTCCTTTCCTCCAAGCTAGACAAATGCAGATTCTGCAGCTGCTCCTTGTAGGGCATGCCTTCCAGCCGTGTCACCAGCTCTGTTGCCCTCCCCTGCATGCATTAAAGTGCCTTAACATCCTTTTTAGATGGTGGGCCCCAGAACTGCCCGTGGTGAGGCCACACCAAGGCTGAACACAGCGGGACGGTCCCCTCTCCTGACTGGCCGGTGATGCTGTGTTTGATGCACCCCCAGCTGCGGGTCGCCCTCGTGGCTGCCAGGGCGCACCGCTGGCTCCTGTTGAGCCTGCTGCCACCCGCACCCCCAGAGCCCTTTCTGCAGGGCTGCTCGCCAGCCACTCCTCTCCCAGTTGATGCTTGTGCCTGGTGTTATTCCATCTCAGGCATGGAATCTGCACTTGCACTTAATAAATTTTATGCCATTGATTGTTGCCCGATGCTCCAATCTATCTAGATCCCTCTGCAAGGCTTCCTGTCCCTCAAGAGAGACAACAGCAGCTCCCAGTTTGGTATTGTGAGTAAAATTAGTAATGGTGCATTCAACTCCTGCATCCAGATCACTGATAAAAATATTGAACAGCCCTGGCCCTAGGACTGAGCCCTGAGGAATACTGCTGGTGACCAGTCGCTGGCCAGATGTAAACCCATTCACTACAGCTTGCAGCTCCTTCTCAAGAAGTTCTTCTTGCTGCCATTTTGTTGTTGTTGACTCATGAGGGTCTTTTGTCAGCACAGGCGATTCTGTGTCGTTATAATGAAGAGAGTCAGAAACACTCAGCCTTAAGCCTCAGTAAGGAGCACAATCCCACCCAATACGAGGAGCGTATGCGGATACAGAAAGCTGGAGGAAATGTCAGGTCAGTGTCTAAAGGGTGTAAGCAAGCAAATGTAAACTCTGGGCCCAACTTCGGGACCGAGCACTGTGTTTCCGGAGTTTTTCTGACACCAGCGTGCACGTTAGTGAGAGCCCAGAGAGAATCTGTTGCTGCCTGTGGGAGGCATAGTGGTGCCTGAGATATCGAGGATTCAGTGGCTTGAGTTGGTTGATGGGGGCTGGTTTCCCTGGGGGCTTACAATACTGCAAAGGCAGGAACCCATGTGAAAGCCTGACAGTGTGATGCAAGCGTGGACATGCTTAAGCTTGCCCTGCAGAGCTGGACTTGATGGTTTAGGAAGTTACCACTTGCTGCACTCTGTGGCATTGGACAAAACTCGCTTGCAGCATCAGCACTCTCCTTCCTGGCCCTGTAAGAGGGGGGGCGGTTTGAGAGGGCACAAGGAGCCCTCTGTGTCAGTTGCTGTTGCTCCCCTAGGAGTTAGCTGGTGCACTGAGGCAGTCCACAGGAGGGAGGTTTCTGGAGGCAGAGCAGAATTATGTTAATGTTCCTGTGCATGTAGGTGTGCATGGCCGTTTGGGCAGCTGGTGCTAAACACAGCAGCTGTGCCTGGCTAGGTTCTGTCCCTTCTTTGAAGGCCGTTTCTTTGTTTAATGGCATCCTCATGAGAGAGGACTTGGTGCAGGTGAAGTGTCTTAGTGCCTGTGGAGGCAGAATGCCCCTTAGGGTAGGGAGGGGTGGGCTCAGTTCTGTTGTGCTACTGTGTCTGGAGAGCCTCGTTCCCTTTATCTCTGGGGAGCACATGCTGCTGCTCGTGCTTAGCACTGATCTATCTTCGCACACAAGAATGTGATGGGCCAGTGTCTGTTAGCTCTTTTCAGAACAGGGGGAACACCTCCCTGGCTGCCTGGGAGCCTCTCCCACTGCTTGTGGGTCAGTATGTTGGACTCAAGAGTTAAGTCTCAAAGTGTATGAGCATTAGATCTTTGTGATGTGCCTTGCTGCTTGCTTTTACTTCAAGCGGGGCTGGTTGGAATACAAGATGAATGAGCTTGTGTCTTTCCAGGGTGCATAAAGAACCTTTTGGGGGAGAGAAGATGCTTGATTGTTGGAAAGGTAGAGTGTGGGAAGCTGCTACTGTTGGGACAGCACTCAGTTACTTAGAAAAAAATTAGCAAACAGAACTGCTTCCCAAGGAGGACTGTAACTCGAGTTTCACAGAACTGGTTGCTGCGATCAGTGGTTAGTAAAGACCGAGTGGTCAGGAGAAAGTGCCATGATTTTCACTCTCTGGAACTGCCCCCAGTTGAGCCACTCTGTAGGTGTTGGAGTCCTGACAAGCAGAGCACAGGAGGGGCTGCTGGCTCAGGCCTGGTCTTGCCTGCTGCCACTCTGTGCTTCTGTTGAAATGCAATTTGCTAGATACCTTGCAAAAAAAAGTATCTGTGAATTCAAACTTCCACCTCCAGGAGTTCAGCTCAGCATGTAACTCTTATTTCCCTGGCTTGCTAGCTAAGTAGGCCTTGAGTAGGCCCCTCTCCACTTGTTTCCCAGAGCTTCACACACACGTGCAGAAAGGCAAGGAGGCTGAAGGGAGGATCTGAACCTGTTGGGGAAGTGGGTCAGAATTTGTATGAGGTAGCTAAACGCACCATGGAGAGTGTCCCTGTCAGGCAGTGCGGTGAGATCTGTGCGTGGGGAGGGCTCTCAACGTTTCCTTTCCTTGTGCAGGGATGGAAGAGTCCTGGGAGTGCTGGAGGTTTCCCGCTCCATTGGGGATGGCCAGTACAAACGCTGTGGTGTTATCTCTGTGCCAGATATCAAACGCTGCCAACTCACGCACAACGACAGGTAAAGTATGCCTCCCACGCACCAGGGGTTTGGCTGCATCTGAGCTCTGCTCGGTGGAAGTAACACAAGCTGCACAACCCTGTATGCTCTGCTGTTAGGGCCAAGGCACTTCAGACTGATCACCCAGAATCAGAGGATGGTCTCACTGCTGACATCTCTCTGCTCCTGTTCCTTATTGGTATAGCGGGATAATGCTGCTGTCCCACTCTGCCAAGATACTGTGAAGGCTCCTGTTGGTGAACCTGGCCTTGCAGCAGTGATAACATACACGAGCCTAAGACTTCCTTCATGCTCTGAATAAGTTCACACACCAGTGTTCAGGCAGTTGGTTAAGGCTAGAATTCTTGGGTCCCCGTCCTGTCCAGGTGTTGTTTCTAGCAGTCGTTGTGCCTGCAGATGCCATTGCATTCGCCTCTGATGTTTGGAGAATTGGGATACTTTTCTAACATGAGATTGGCAATGACAAATTGCTGTGAGCTTTCATGTCAGTATGGCCCTGCAGGCTCTCTGAGGTGAGAGTGTAACCCAGTACTGCTGCTTTTTCTGGGATTAGAGTTCTGTATCAAGTGATCCACTAGAATATTTCTAAAGATATTTTGAGCATCAGGCTCTGAAATGATGTCTTCAGAGACATGTGCTGCTCTGGCAGGCTGGCCACCTCTGTGGGATGGTTGTAGTTTTCCTTGTCCAGTGACTGTGGTTAGGGCTCCTGGTTAATACAACCTGTGCAGGCAGGGAGTGCACAGCAGGCTGTCTCCCCTGTCCTCTGGTGGGGAGCTGGGAGGCAGCTCGCGTTGCCTTGGGCTTTGTACCCCCTCAACCTTCTGCAGCCCACAGCAATACCTTGTGGCAGAGTTTTCCGATCACAGTTACGCCTCTTTCTGGGTTAAGCTGCTTGCTTTCCTTCCAAATATTTCTGTTTAAGTTATTGCACACCTCAGGACCACGGAAACGTAAAGGATTTAAAGGGATGCACATAGGGTATTAAGCTGTCTGTGATTATCTATTTCCTTACATTGGCTGCTTCACAGGAAAAATACGTGAATGAAAAGGACTTAAAGGAAAGAAGCAGTTCCTAGAGAAATAACAGAGCTTTCCATCAGGGTGTGGTCTTGCCTAATACTGCGGTGTCAGTAGGACTGTCAGGGTGTCCTGATCTAGGTCTTTCATTGTTTGCCTGGCTCCCTGGCCTGTGCTTTGAATTGCCTCAGCTCTGTGAATGGTGGATTCTGGAGCACCAAAGGACTTCTGGTGCTTCAGAGGGATTTTCAGATGAGCTCTGTGGCATCTTCCCTTTGGACTGGAGCATGGGTACTCATAAAATAGCTTGGAGGGATTTTACTGTAACTGGGGAGCCAAAGGTTCAGCCTTGGAACCTGTCTTTGCTTAATTTCCAGGTTCATTCTGATAGCATGTGATGGCCTCTTTAAAGTCTTTACACCAGAAGAAGCTGTGAACTTCATTGTGTCCTGTCTGGAGGTGAGGAGAAGGCAGCATGGGGACTGGGTTTGTCAGTGCAGGGGACGTGAAATGGAATGACTCTGACTTGCAGAAATGTACTTCTACCAGGGTAACCTCCCTTATACCTGAAGTTGTCCTTATTCATTTTGCTTCCTGATGCTTGGAAATTACTGTGTGCTTGCACGTACACACTTTGGTGGGAGCAATGAGCATCATCTTTCTTCATCCCAACAGGATAAGAACATCCAGACAAGAGAAGGGAAGCTAGAAGCAGATGCTAGATACGAAGCTGCGTGTAACAGACTGGCCAACAAGGCAGTACAGCGAGGGTCGGCAGACAACGTCACCGTCATGGTAGTCCGGATAGAGCACTAAAAGATGAGGTGTGGCAGCAGGATCCCCAGCTTGCAGCGGATGTAAGGGAAGGAAGAAGTTTGTGCACATGCATGTGTGGCCGGGGGAGGGAGGGTCCTGCTGTGTGCCCTTCAGTGTAAATAAAGTTTGTTTGTTTGGTTTTTTTCTAGTAGTTTTAGGTCACTTGGCTAGCAGTGTTTTCTAAAGTGGCTGCCACAATGGATCAGCCTATGTGGAAATCTCTTGTCCTGTCAACCCCCCGTGAATGTCTTGGCAAACCAAATAAATCCATTTGGCAGAGGTGCTAGCAAGAGCAGGCATCTGTGGGCATGAACTCTGCCAGCTGTTCCAAATGGTGCAGTTGTGCTGTTCATTTTTTTGAGCTTTGTATGAGGCCCTGGGACAGTCCCAAGCTCTTAGAACTCCATGGAATCTCCTGGTCATGCTGCACTGTACAGACTGTGCTGTACCCCAGGGCTATGGTGTGGGCTGTCCTCTTAGTGCTGGGAAGGAAATCTTTTGGTTCTGAAGCTGGCTTGTGAGGTTGCATGCAGCTGAGTGAAGGTGTTTGTGTACTGTCCCTCTGCTTGCAGAAAACATTGGGGTCTTATCCCAGTTGTTGATGCAGCAAAAGTGGCTGTGGTTTGCTCTTGATGTTTATTGGGAAAATGTTTTCACCAAAGGGACCTGCCAGGCAGCTGAGATCAGGGCAGGCTCTGTGCTTGTCTGTGTTGCTATCTGAGGAGGAGGCATCTCGTGTTTTCAGTACTTGTTGCTATTAGGTGTCTGGTATCTCATCCCGTCCCCATTCCTCTACCAACTGTTGCTGCAGAGTCAGTGTGCTGTTTTCCAGAAAGAATTTGGCTTAAGACCAAACGACAGTGTGAAAGCTAAACAGACTGGACTACCAAAGCACTTAAAATTCTGGATTATGCAACTCTCCTGTCCAGTGGTTGAGATGGTGCAGTGAGGGAGATGAGCCAGTGGATCTGTGCAGTGGTTTCTTGCACAGGCTTCTTGCTCTGCATGAGGAAGTCCTAGAGAGAGGTTGGGCAGGTTGGTGCAGGTGGTGCCTGCTGTTCTGTGCATAGTCTGGCACAAGGTTGTGGGGCTACCTGGGTTCTTTCCTGTTCCCTGTGTTCCCTGGAGCTTTGGGAGATGGTTGGTCCCACATCCTGGGCTGTTTTCTTGAGCACACAAAAAACCATCCTGTTTGGGACAGGTGGCTTGACCATCTTTAATCTATTTCTGCTACAGCAGAAGTCAGTTAAAGTTCATGGGCTTATGCTAACACTTAAGCTAACCTGGCCTAGCTCCTGCTAACTGTCTGCATCTTCTGCAGAGTACTGGGGAAGGAGGTGGGCCTCTGGCACATACTTTGGGTAGTGCTTGCGTCTGCCAGCTTGTTCTGCTCCCAGCCATTCCTGCATACTGTGACGTACTCTGCCATGTGAACTGAGAGGGAATTGCCCACTCAGCTGCCTCTGCTCTTTGAAGTCAAATTTTGGAGAGCCAAGATGGAGTAGCTTGGTGTTTCTTCAGTCTAATGCAAAAGAAACCCTGACTGCAGATCTCAGAAGGGTGACTCGCCCTCCGTTCTTGCCTCCCTGCTTTCCACAGTTCTCGTGCTGGGAGAGCTGAGCCAAGCACCCATCTCTCTCATGCTTCCTCCAGGAGGCATCTCTTAATTCCAATGCAAGAACTGGTGAGGGAATTAGCACCTCTGAGTTACCTCTGACTCTGTTCTTTCTCCCTCCTCTTTCAACTCTTCTTTCTTTCCCTTTAGAAAGAGTACTGAAAGCACAACTCCGACTAGGAATGTAATACGCAGTGCTGTTGTACAGTTAATAACTATTTCCATAAAATGGATTGTATTGTCCATTTTTCAGGGCAAAGGGGAAAAGGAAGCACTGTGGAGAGGGTGTCACCATGCTTGTGAGTAGCCAGCCGGTTAGAAAGGCTGATTTAACCCCAACTTTAGTGGAAATCAGAAAACTGTGTTTGCTGGTAGGGTGGGGTCTGCAAGAGGTTTCCTGAAAATAAACTCTCCTTGCCTCATTGCTTAGCAGCGTCCTGCTACTGTGGGGAGCTCTGAGACCACCACCCTGGGAGTGGCCCATGGAGAAGTGCTGTACATGCAGCTCCCCTTCCTTGGTGGTGACTTGAGGTTCTGGCCCCCTCCCAACACCTAAATTAGCCCCCCAGTAGCTCTGACTTAATAAAAACTCTTTCAATTTTGTGTTCAAGTGCACTGGGTTCTTTATATCTCGCTCACAGAGGACAGCTTACCAGCTCAGCAAGTCCCACTCTCTGACAGTGAGTCCTTTTCTATCTTCTGAGGTGTGTTTGGTAGGAAAAAAAGGTGGCTGATCTGAGTGAGAGTGCTTGGCTTGTGGTCACGTGTGGTAACTGGGAGCTCAGCTGGGGGAAAAGCATGTCTTTCAGAGACAAGTTCACTTTCTTTTAGGGAAGAATTGATCATTAAAACTGCACAGCTGGAGTCCTGTACCCTCACCCGGATCCAAACACCCCTGCCCACAAAGAGCTGCAGCAACAGCTACTTCACCAGACTCCTTGAGGAGATGCAACCTGCAGAGAAGGTGAGACAGGGCCAGGAAAGCCCTCATGAGTGAGGTCCAGCATGAGGTGACTGCCTCCTCCCTGCCTATGTGTGTGGATCCCTTAGGGAAGGCAGGGCTGGGTGCAGTTTGGGCTGTCTCATGGTGTTGCTGGCACAGCTTGCCCAGTGCCAGATGCTACAAAGAAATAAAACGTGCAGCTCCCTTGCCCCATGCCCAGCCTGCCCAGGTACCTCTCCTGCAGCCTTTGCCCAGGCATGCAGCCCTGTGCCCATCCTTGGCTCAGACAGCTATCAGAGCCAAAGCAAGGAGCCTATCTGTGCTGCCCATGGCCTGGGCCCTGTGCCATGGGCAGGGAACGCCTGGCGTGGGAAGCCACAGGACAAGAATTTGCTTTAATCGAATGTGAGGTGTTATTAGGACACTGCTCTGCTTTGAAGGTTAGCTGTGAAGGACATTGGCATCTGCCAGCAAACATTTGCTGCTAACACCTCACAGGGAAGCTGAAATGATACAAATAATTTGGTTTGGGCTGCTGAGAAGCTGGGTGGGGAAATCTGCTGAGAGAGAAAATGGAGATGTGGGGCTTTGTCCCAGGCATGGGTGCCTGGCATTGTGGGAGCTGAGCCCTGCAGAGACAGTCAGCTGCTGCCATTGTCAGCAATATTTTCCAAGATAAACTTCCAGCCTTAGCCTTTAGATAAAACTGAACTCTTTGAGCTCCTTTTCAGGCTGCTTTATTACTATTATCATTACCATCATCCTTTCCTTCCAGATCTTTTGGTCCGGCTGCAGGTGGTTCTGCAGCACAAGCAGCATAAGGCCAGCCTGCAGCTTCTGCAGCAGTGTGAAGTCTTCCCTGGGCTCGGTGCTGAGCAGAGCAGGTGCGATGGTGGCTGGCAGAGGGAAAGGTCTGGCCGCTCCTGGCACGGGTTCAGCTCCCTGCGTGGTGCCCAGCACCTTTTCACACCCCCAGCAGAATGGCGCTGAAATCGGAGCCGCTTTGAATGGTGAGGGGAGAGCCTGCAGTGTTGTCCACAAAAACAGGTGTACTGTCCAGCCTGGGGAGAGGGGTGGGTGCTTAACAAGGCTGGGACCACCTCCTCTGGGCACTGGGCACAGCCTGGCAGAGCAAAGGAGAGAGCTCTCCCCTGTGTACAGTCACTAAGAGCTGGAGGGGCTGCTCACTGCGCTTCCTTTTGGGAAAAGTATGACATAAAGGCCAATAAGGCAACCTCAGCCCGGATTATCCTTTGGGCTCAGAGCCGCGCTGAGAAACAGACTCAACGCCACAGAAGGCGCCTTCCTGCTCCCTTCCTTCCACAGTCCCGAGTGGAGCTGGCACCACTAACCTGTAGGTAAAGGACTCCAGTGGCAGAGATGGTGACATGGTCACTACCACTCTCCAGCCCGGACCGGACACGGTCTCCAGATTGCTGCAGGGGGGGGAGGGAGGGTGGGTGGTGCTGGGGAGAGCATGTCGCATGTCCCTCCTTCCCCAGTAGATGCTAGACTCCTTCCCCCCTGCTCGGCCCAGGGGACTCTCTCCCTTCCTGGCTGTGCCCTGCAGTACCCGTTGTGCTGGCAGCAGGACTGCACGCAGATCAGCACCCGCAGACGATTCCCCCAGGACGTCTGCCTCTTCCTCGCTGCTCCCTGCGCGCTGGGACAGAGGGGAGGGTGAGCGCCACCCCCGACCTCCCCGGCAGAGTGGTGGGGGCTGTGCAAGGGCTCACCTATGTGCGGTGTGGCGGTGAAGGTGTGTGTAGTAGCCCGTGATGGGGGCTGTATACTGCCCGCTGGTCAGGTTCAGCCCTGGGCCACGGTGGAACATCCCCTCCCTCTCCGGCTGGGGAGAGAGGAGGGCAGGGGTTAGACTGTGAGCCCCTGTGCCAGGGTGGGTGCCCCATGCGCAGGAACGTGCTGCAGGTGGGAAGTGGGGGACAGGTTGGGCACTCACAATGTAGTAGAGCTGCAGCTCCAGCCGAGCTCTCTGCTCGATGGAGATGTTTTCACACGTCTGGCAGCGGAAGGCTGCTTCCACACGACGATGGGACCCTGCCTGTGGGTTGCCTTCACTTTCCTCCTCTTCCTCACGTCCTTCCCAGGCCTTCCTGCGTGTTTTCACTTGCTCCTTCACCATGCCTGACCCGAAAACGTGACCAGTGCTTAGCTTGTGAGGAAGGAACCTCGACTTTTCCTGGCCCCAGGATGCAGCTGTGCCTGGCTCTGCTGCCCAGCCTTGCTGTGCCTCATCCCCGCTGTCTCCTGCCCTGGGGTCCCACCGCACCACCCCCACCCCCTCCCCCCAGCGGTCCCCGGGGGCAGTGGGTACCTTTCAGCAGGAGCTGCAGCTCCCTCCGCAGCTCTTCTGGCACGGAGGGGGGGCCGGGGACAGCACCTGGCACACCGACCTGCCAGGCAGCCGGGGGTGATTCCCCTGGAGACCGGCCACTGGCCGGTACCGGTGCTGTGCCAGCCCCCGTCCCATCTCGTACTGTGCCCGTCCTGCCCCGGGCCCGGCTGCTGCTCGCCTGTCCGGGGCTCCCGGCCAGCAGCATCCACGCCTGCCGGGGGTCCACGCCGCCGGCCCGGGGAGCGGCCGCCCCCGGCCCCCCGCGTCCCGCCTCCGCCGCCCTCCCCGCAGCTGCTGCCGCGCCCGGTGGCTGCTCCCGGGCCGCCCCCGGGGAGTCAGTCCCGGCGACGGCGGCGCAGAGGAGAGCCAGGCACAGCTCCGGCAGCCGCATCCCGCCGCCGCCGCTGCCGGGAGGGTGGTCCCGGCCCCGCCTCGGCGCTTGCGAGGGCGCCGCGGGCCCGGCCCGCTGCCGGGGCCCCGAGAGCCCCGCTCCCCCCGCCGGGGCGGGCACCCTCGCATGCCAAACCGCGCGGCATGCGGGGAGCTCCCCGCGAGGGCTCCTCGGCGCGGGTGTGCGGCGCCTCAGGGACGGTGACACGTCCGAGGCGTGCCAGGCGAGCCATCGAGCGGTGCCGGGGCTGTGACATCCCGGTGCTGGCGGCGGGACCGGGCGCTGGGGATGCGTTGTCCCGTGCTCACCCCGGCCCAAGGTGCCCTCTGCCACGGCGGATTCGGCAGGAGGCACCACCTGGCTCTGTCCTGGCACTAGGAGCCACCGAGGAGCTGGCCACTTTGCTTTGAGCCTTGGGTCACCTCCCAGGGGCGTGTGCTGCGTATTCTGGGAGAGAAACCCGGGTGAAAGCACCCCACAGCAGGCCCCTGTGCCACCCAAGGACACAGAGCATCCAAAAGCTGGTTCATTGCCAGTTGTTCTGCTCCATGGGATGCTGGGGTGGGTCTGACACTTCAGTCTGGGCCAGAGACATGCTGGAGAGCTTTGGGTGTTGGGAAAGAGAGATTCCCCCAGCCCCCCTCGTTTCCCTTTGCTGCATATCAACGTGATGGCGAAAGAGGCCATGACCACCAGGCAGCAACATGCCTTCAGTGGGATGCACTACACTTTGGGAGGACTCAAAATACCCTGAAAGCTTTGGAGTTTTAGAGGGGGAAGAAGACAATTCTTAAAAAAAAAAAAAAAAAAACAACACACCACACAAGCTAAGAGAGAGCATTAGCCAAAGCATATTTATAAGGAAAAGCCTTTTCCCCACAGTGGCAAGGTGGAACAAGATGCCCCAGCCAGCCTGGTGATGGGGTTTCTATATCCTCCACCCTGCAGAGCTGAGCTGGCAGCAGCGAGACACGCAAGAGGGGGAAAAGTAGCTGCACAGGATGACAGGCAATATTGTGGGCTCTCCTGCCACCCACGGTCACCCTAGAAAGCCTCCGTCCACTTGGAGGTGTCCATGAAGATGGAGGAGGAGCTGTGGAAGAGCCAGAGGCAGGGCAGGGAGCCCTCCCGTGTCCAGAGGTCCTTGGTGCAGTCATACACCTCCATCTCCACCCGGTAGTCCCCGTCCATGCCTTTCCAGTAGCCACCGGTGACAAAAAGCCGGTCGCCCAGTGGCACCATCCCGCCGTTCTCATGGAGTGTGTGCAGGAGCTGCACCTGCACAAGGGGCAGGGTGGGATGTGTGGGGACCCCCTGCTCCCACTGTGGAGGACATCAAGCCACTGAGCGTGTCCCCTTGCCCCATCCTCTCTGCAAGGTCTGAGGGCCCCTGCAGACACATCTTGCTTTTAGCAGCATCCACATGTTGTGCTTGTATGGGAGAAAGGTTGGGGATGCTGCAGGGAGCAGAGGGTCTGAAGAGCAGAAGGGACAGGTAGGATTCTGCTGAACTGCACAGACAGGAGCCCCGCACACCATGTAGGAGGGTGATGCTAGGAAAGGGGGCTCTTGTGGGCTTCTGCAGCGTGAACACTTTTTAAAATCAGCAACTTGGTGCAAAGGCTGTGCTCCTAGTGTGGGTGTGACGGGGCAGGAGGGAAGGAAGGACTGGGGCATCTTGAGCTCTGCAGGGGTTAATAGAGCCAAGGGCTGAGCAGGCAGGAGGGACAAGGGGTGCTGGCACCTGGGATAAGAGGTGTGGAGGGTATGTTTGTGTGGTGCTGGTGGGGAAGGAAGAGCTGCCCTACCTCCCTGGGAGGGCAATTGCACCCTGCCCCCACAGCCCGCTACCTTCTGCCAGATGTTGGCCTCTGGGTTGTACATGTAGACCTTCTTGGTGTTGTCCCCAATGAGGTAGATGAGCCCACGCAGCGTGGCACAGCGTGGGGCTGAGAGGTACTTGGGGATGAAGGGGGATGTGATAACACTCCACAAATCTGCAAGGAGCAGCCATCAGCAGCGTGTCCCACCCTTGGCCCTCGATGCAGCTGCCAGTGACCGAAAAAAGCATTGCCGAGCCCATGGCTATTTAAGGGTGAGTTTGAAAGGGAAGGGACAGAGCAGCCAGGCAGGGTGGCACCCATGGTCCCCATTTCAGACAAGGGTTATGCATAAAAAAAGTGTGGGGGTGTTACTATTTGTAGTGGTGGTGTGGGATGGGGGAGACCACCACAGACTGCACGGAGCCTGCCTGAGGAGGTGGCATTGTCATAGGAGTTTAATTTCTCCCTAAGGTGGGCTGCCTCCCCCACTTCTCTGCCCCAGAGATCCAGCTCCACTGCAGCTCAGGTCTGGGCTGGGCTGGAGGTCTGCAACTCAGGTCCATGCTGCCAGCAGCCGTGCTCCTTGGCTGGACCCAGCCCCATGCTACAGCCATCACTAGACCCCATTAACACCTGATCCCATCCTGCAGGACCGTGCCTGGCGGCACAGAATGTCACCTGCCTGGGGGTCCCCCTCAGCCCTGCTCCCCAGGAAGGCATCGGTAGGGCATGGCAATGGGGCCAACTCTCACCTTGGACAGGGTTGTAGCACTGCAGGGTGAGCGCGTTGTACTTGATGGCACAGGAGCCCACCAGGTAGAGCTTGCCCAAGCAGCTGGCAGCTGCAAAATTGCTCACATACTTCAGGGCTGGGCTGATGGCACACCAGCTCTTGTTGTAGGGGTCATAGCGCTCCACCTCCACCACATCCACTGTCGTCCCTGCAGGGTGGCAGGATACTGCAGCCTCCCTGTTGCTTTGGGGCACCCATGGACCCCTGCCCCGGCAGCACCTGCAGGGTCTTCGCAGCCTTACCCCCAATGACGTAGATCTCACCATTGAGGACTGCACTGGTGTGGTTTGTCCGGGCTTTCAGCATGGAAGCGATGGGCTTCCAGGCACCATCCATCCGGCAGAAGCACCAGGCCTGAGTTGTTGACCATGTGTCATTCTGGGACCCTCGGGAGCCACCTGGTGAGGGACGGGTCAGGCGGGCCACCCACTCAGAACACAGTTGTCTCTGGGCACCCCTTGCCAGCAGCTATATCCACCCAAGAGGGGAGCAAGGAGAGGGCTGGTCTTGGAGAGGTGGGTAGCCCCCACTCCCATGCCAGCATGCTGTGCTCACATCTTTGCCCCCCGTCCTCCTTGGGGACCCCCACTCCACCCCAGCAACCCTGGCACCTACCTGTGACGTATACATCATTGTTCAGAGCCACCAGGGAAAAGCCCCATTTGTTGTAATCAGGGAAGTCGGGCAGAACCATCCATTGCCCTGAAAGCCAGTGGAGCCAGGTGATGACCCGCCCCCAGCCAGCAAATGACACCTTTCAGCCAGCCCTATTTTGCCCTTCCCTCCCCCCTCCCCCCCTAGTACACCTCCTGACACCAGATCGTTTGGCAAGAGGTGGCTTTGGGGTAGATGGAGGGTTAATTAACATGCAGGGGGTAGTGTGTGCCGTGGGGACTTACTGCTTTTGGGGTTGTAGAAGGCAAAGTTCCTGGGGGCAGCCGACACCTCCAGCCCTCTGTCCTCATCCTCACCCTCCTCCAGCACACGGCCGCCGACCACCACCAACACCTCCTCCAGCTTCTGCGGTGGAGTTGGAGGGTTCTTTTGGGCACTGGCATCACTCTGCCCCTGATGAAGAGGCCGGGACAAGGCCATTAGGCTCTGAGCTGAGCCTTCCCCCCCAGCTTGGGGGGTGGGATTTAGGGCAGGGGAGTACCCACTGTGGTGCGGGATTGGGCGACGAGGGCCTTGCTGGCATCTGAGTCACGGATGAGGGGCTCAGTGGCAAGCAGGTTCTGCAGGTACTGGTCGGGCAGTGAGACAAGGTGGGCCAGCTCCAGCAGCTCAGGCAGAAACTGGGCTCGGGGCCCTGGGTCATGGCGTACCCAGCGCAGCACAGCTTCAGCCAAGCTCTGCTCCTCCTGCACCTGCAGCTGGTCGTTGGAGAGATACGTGGCCAATCTCTCCTTGGAGAGCTGGAGGAACTCCTCCTGCAGAGAGACGGCTTCAAAGTTCTCCTGCAAGAAAGACCAGGCCTTGGAGGAGACCTCAGGGCAGCCGTGGCTCTCACCAAACTCGCAGATACCTAGGCAGTTGGTGGCGTCCATCTGCTGCCGGAGGTAGCGGCTGCAGACCTTCTGGATAGTGGGGAAGTGGAGCTGGCTGGAGGTCCGCATCAGCCCCTCCACGTTGCCCTGGTTGATGGTGACCTTCCCCGTGTAGGTGAAGTCAAGCAGCATCTCCAGTGCACTGGGGTCCACCTCCTTCAGCTCCACACGCGCTGCAATGCTCTCAGCAAAGTCACCAGAGAACATGGCATGGAAGTAGTGGCTGCAGAGGGCCAGGATGCCACGATGGCAGGGGAACTCTCGCCCACCCACCACCAGTGTCACATCCGCCAGTTTAGGGTTGGCACGTAGCCGCTGCAGCCCTTCCAGGATGCCCTGGGCATGTGAAGGCAGGCAGAAGTCAAAGTCATCCACGTTCCTCACCATGGTGCTGGGGATGGCCGTAGGGCTTTGCTGGCGGAGCGTGAAGAGGGTGTCCCTGCCAGGAAAAGGCAATGGCACCTCCCTCTCTCCCCCCTCCCGGCACAACCCCGCATTCCCAGCGCCCGAGTTCCAAGCCCGGGCAGGGGCAGGAGAAGTGCTCCCCGGAGTGCCCCACTCCCGCTTCCACCCATGGCCGTGATTGCTCCTCCCCGCGCTCCGAGCTGCCCTGCCAGGGCTGCCACCGGTTCTTCGGCAGTGGGGATGTTCTGGGGGCTGGGTTGAGCCCCGCTCTGGCTTCCTCCCCTCCCGCTCTCACCTGCGTTCTGCAGCTCTCCGGCCAGCCTGCCAGGCAGGGAAGTGGCCGCACTGGGGAGGGACCCCGCGCGACGCGGGATACAGCCGGGACGGGGCGGGGAACACACTATTTTTAGGTGGCACCCGGCCACCGCTCCCCGCTCTTAAAGGCACCGTAGGGGCAGAGCTGCCCGCTGCTGCCCATCGCTGTCGCCCCGCGGCTTTGCTGCTTTTCGGAAAGCAACCCTCCGCGGCCAGCCAGGCATCGCAAGCTTGGGGGAAACGGCTCACCCAGCATCACCTCCCCTCTACCCCCCCCCCCATCCCAACCCCATCGGTCGCCAGGGGTGCCCGCGATGTCCCTCCTCCACGCGGCTGTGGCTGCCGATGCCAACTGTTAAACATAGCACGTTATCTCATTCCTCGGCGTCCACAAATAAACGGCGGCAGCCGCCTCGCCGCGGGGAGCGGGCGCCAAGACAACGATCTCGGCGGGGCGGGTGGGGTGGCGGGGCGGCGTGCCGGGGCAGTCCCCTCCGCCCAAAAGCTTTCTCCAACGCCCCGGCAAGCCTCACTCTGCTTGGACAGAACCGAAAAGGTGTTTATTGCAGCCTGCAGCTTCACGCAGCCCTCTGCCCTCCCCACCAGCGGGCATCACTCCTCCAGGCTGAAGATCTCGGCTTCTTTCTCCTTCCAAAAGGCGAAGCTGCGGTCGATGTAGCGGCAGATCTCCTCCCCCTCTTCCCCGGGCTCCGCCGGCCGTCGGCCCGAGCTCTGCGGGGATCCGAAAAACCTCGCCTTGATGTCGTCGAAGCCGTCCTGCCAGCCCCGCCGGCCGGCGGCAATCTCGTCGGTGACGGCGCGGTGGAAGGTGCGCACCGCCCGCCAGCCGTGCCGGCCCAGCTGCTCGAAGACCTCGAAGCAGAGGAGGTGGCGGCCGCGGCGCTCCTCGGCGGGCAGCTCCTGCTCCAGGATGCGGAAATATCCCAGCATGAAGAGCTCCAGCGACAGGCTCTCGTAGTCGGCCGGTCCGCCCCCGGGCCCCGCCACGAATTGCTCCGGGGAGAGCGGCGTGCGGCCGGCGGCAGGGGCCGGCGGGGGCGGGGGGCGGCGGGAGGCGGCGTCCCGCCAGCCGCCCAGAAGCCGCTGGATCGCCGCCATCTGCCGCGCCAGGCGGGCCGCTCCCCCCGCCCCGGTCCCCGCTGCCTCCCTGAGATCCCCCACGGCCGGCGGGGACGGCCCGTAGGCGGAGCGTCTCCAGTGGCTCAGGAAGAGCATCACGATCCTCTCCTTCCTCAGGCTGCCCCACTCCGGCCCCGGCCCCGGGGAGCCGCCGCCGTCGGAAAACGCTTCCTCGCAGCTGATGCCCGAATCGCTGGCGGCCTCCGCACGGCTCTCCGCGGGTGCCTTCCCCCCCGCCGACCCCCAGGCAGACTCGAAGGCGCCGCGGAGGCTGCGGACGCAGACCCCGCACTGACGGATCTCCCGCTGTACCAGGCTGCCCGCCGGCTCCAGCGACTGCCGGCGGGCGGGGGAAGCGGCGGCGGCGGGGGGGGAGGCGACCCGCGCCCCCTCGGCGTTCGCCAGCAGCGCGGCCAGGCTGCTGACGGCGCCGGCCAGGCGACCGCACCAGAGGGGCAGGGGCTGCCCGGGGGCGGGCGGGGGGCTGCGCACAGTGATGCTGAGCAGCGGGGCGGGCAGGAGGTCGCGCAGCTCCCGCGCCAGACGCCGCAGCTCGCCCTGGTACGCCTCGCCCCGCCGCCGCAGCCTCAGGCTCTCCACCGCCCGCTCCAGCTGCTGCAGGTCCGCTTCCGTCAGCAGCTCCCCGAAGGGGCCCAGCACGGCCTGGCGGGAGGGCGAGAAGCGCCAGGAGCCCGCGTCCTGCGGAGACGGGCCGTCAGCGTCCCCCCGGGCCGCCGGCGTGCGCCCGCCGCCCCGGACCGCCCCGTACCTGGCCGTCCACCGCCTCCTCATCCGCCAGCCGGGCCCGCAGCCGCCGCACCATCACTTGCCGCTTCCACTCGGGGATGAGGCGGCCCCGCTCGTCGTGCGTGGGCACCAGGGCGTCCGCGTCTGCGTCCGCGGGTTCCAGCCCGGGGAGGTCCGCCGGCTCGGCTGCCTCACCCTGCACGGGCAGAGTCACGAGGGGCTCGGGAGGGGGCGGCAGCCGAGGGGACGAGCCGGGGGCCGGGGGCGGAAACAGCGACCTACCGGGTGGGTGAAGAAGGGCGCCGGGATCCCGGCCCGCTGCGAGGGCTTGCCGAGCTTGAGCTCTGCCGGCACCGACCTGCCGGGCTCCATCCCGGCCGGCGCGGGCCTCCTCCTGGAGGAGGGCAGGCAAGAGGAGATGGGACCCCAACACCCCCAGGGCCCCCCACGCGTGACCGGGTGAGGGGTGCCCCGCGAGGATTCCCAGCATGTCACCTCGGTCCTTGCGGGGAACTCTTCCCGGGAAAGACCCACGCGGGGGCGTTTCCTTCAGAAGACGGATGGAGCTGCGGGGCCCCCGCTGCCCCCGCCCTCCTGGGGGTCACCGCGACGGCCCTGCAGCCGAGGACCGAGCCCGCGGCTGCCCCCATTGCCGCCAGCTCTCCTCCGGGCGCCCCATGCCCCCGGCCCACCCGCCCCGCTCCCCGGGGGGGCAGTGGGCTGGCTTCCCTCAGGGGATGGGGGCGACCGCAGCCCCAGCGGGGCCTTACCTGCCACAGGGGGCTGAGCCAGCCGCCGGGACAGCAGGCACCCGGGACCCCCCCGTCGAGTGGAGGGGGTCGGGTCCTGCCCTGCCCTACCCAGGCAGCACCCAAAGGTGGGTGCAGCTGCACCCACAAAGTCCCCGTGCAAGGAACAATGCGCGCTACGGGGGGGCAGGGCGGCTGGAGGGGTCGGCCAGCCCTGGAGCAGGCAGGGGCCACGGCTGCAGCGCTGGGGCAGGGCAGAGAGCACACTGAGCATCACATTAATATTTGACAGGGGCATCGAGTGGCAGCGCTGGGGCTCAGTGGGTGGCACCGGCGCTGGTCCTGGAAACAGCAGCTCTGTAGCTTGGCTCCAAGCCTTGTCCCTTGCCTCACGCCAACAGACAATGGCCAAAACTGGTCATGGCATCTGTTCCCACACATGGCCAGGCCAGATTCTGGGGACAGAGGGAGGATTTTGCACTGGCTGGCACAGAGGGCAGGTACCAGCAGTGAGCGATCTTCAGCTGAGGGACCTGTCGCACTGCTGCCCAGACATCTGTTACCGATATTCAGCCACGTTTGTGTTCTTTCACTCCATTGCCATCCATTATATATGGCCAGGATGGATCAGTGGGGCTCAGTTACACATGAGAAATTCAATCAAGGGGCTGGAATAAAATCAAGAAGCAGCAGATCAAAGACTGTAAACACCGATCCCCTGGTGAGAATCCATTACAAGTTCAGCCTTTTAATCCCTCTCCAGCACTGGTGCAGGCTGATGCTTGGCTCTCATGGGTGGATGATCTGATGCTACCCTGCAATACAGCCACAGTGCCAGAGCCAGTTATGCGGTGCCAGTGGCAACACAGTGCTCTGCAATATTGATTGGGATGTAGTATGAAACACAGGAGCATGGCCTGGTGCTGGAGGTACCACGTGTCTCAGGTTAAGCAGACAGATGTTGCAAGCTGTGGCATGAGCCATGCATGAACCCATTCCTGTCTTGCTGCCAGCATGGCAAGCAAGGGCCAGAGCTTTGTCAGCTGTTGGGGCAAGGGGGGATTTTGCCAAAAGCCCTGCAAGAGCTGGATCTTCCTTTAGGTACCAGAAAGCCACTCACAAATGTCCTGCCTCCTGCTCCCCTGGAGTGCTGGGGAAGGATGGACAGGTCTACCTTGATGCCCGGCCATGGCCTGGGACTGCCTACGAGAGGATGCAGCTTAGAGGGAGCCTTTGGGAAGTACCAAAGAGCCACCTCCCGCTGGCCAGTGTTTTCCGATCCAAATTTCTGTGAGCTCTCCATATTTGCATCCATCTCCAGGGCCCGGAAGGTACTGAGAGGCCATGGTTGCCCTGAGCAGTCTGACACCATGCTCGGCTACCCTTCTTGGGGCAGATGTAGCCCTCAGGACTCTCAACACCAACATTTGGGTCCCCTTCCTGGGAAACAAGGTCTGCCAAGGTGGCAGGCAAGGGTGGGAAGTGGCTGAGCACCAATGCTGGGAGATCCCCAGCCACCAGGTGTATGGGAGGAGATGGTGTGGAGCAGCAGCAAGGAGCTGGCACCCCTGGGGGCACAGTGCCACTGCACAGCTGCTGGGGCCACCCCGCTGCGGGGAAGGGCTGCAGGTTTCCCTGAAGAAGAGACTCCCAAAATGTGAGGCACATCCCAGCTGGGGCTGCTTCTCCCGCAGGCAGCTACCCTTGGGCAGGCGGCTGTGCCAGGGCTGCCTCCCCCAGCCCGGAGAGCCTCCCGGCGGGACCGCAACCCTCTGCAGCACGGGGGCGTGGGGGCCAGGAGAGGAGAGGAGGGTCTCCCTGAAACCTCCCTCTCAGCTGCTTTTGTCACCCTGGCCTTCAGGAGAGCAGGCACTGGCCCCTTTGGGGATCTGCTGGCAAGAGTCCCAGGGCACTCCCCCTTCCCCTTCCCGGGATGCATCCCATCTCTGCAGGGATGAGCAAAGTGTCAGGGAAGAAGCCAGTAGTGGCCCCTCTCCCCCAATTCCCACATTTGTCCCCCTCTAACAGTCCTTGACGCTTTTCCCGGCCTCTCGCCCAGCTCCCAGGGCCATCTCCTTCCCTCTCCCCCAGTTCCCAGGGCCGGACCCCTCTCACTCCCCCAGTTGTGCAGTGATGAGCAAGCAGACACGGAAGAAACCAGGCGCGGACCCTCTCAGGATCCCCAGTGTTTCTATTTCAGCGGGGCCATGGGGTGCCCGGCCGCCTCGCTCGGTAGCGGGGCAAGGGGAGGTGTTGCGTGTCATCCCCCGGGCCCAGCTCGTCCTCCAATAACCTGCGCACCCATTGCAGCTCTTCCATGATCTCCTGCAACTGGCGGAGAGGGCTGCGGTCTCTGTCCTGCTGGCCGGACAGTATGTGGACACGCTGGCGGGGCATGGGGGCTCTGCGCTCCCCAGGGCCGTTGGGGAGTCTCCGGCGTTGGGCACCGCTGGGGCCCCGCTGCTGCCGCTGCCGCCTCCGCCTCTGCTGCCGCCCTGGCTCTACTTCAGGATGGAGGTGGCCGTGATGATGGCAGGCCACCCCATCGTGGTCCTCCTGTCCCTGCAGGCGGTGGATGGCCATGATGTGCCCCCGGCAGAGCGGGCAGGTGGCAGTGACGCTGGTGTCAGCCCAGCACTGGATGCAATCATGGCAGAATGCATGCCAGCACGGGTCCACGGCAGCGGGGCCTTTGAGGGGACCCAAGCAGATGGGGCAGGCGTCCTCCTGCAGGGAGATCCTGGTGGCTCCTGACGCTGCCGGCTCATGCCTGGATGCCTCCATTGCTGCTGCTGGCAGTTGGTGTCCCGTCAGCTGCTGGCGACACTTGCTGTCTCACTTGCCACTGGCCAAACTTGTTGGATGCCACTGGTGAGACTTGAAGGCTCAGGTGCCACCGGCAGGACTCAAAGTCTCGGGTGCTGCTGGTGGGACTCGAAGGCTCAGGTTCCTCCGGCAGGACTCGCTGGCTCCTGGGCTGCTGGCAGCTCTCAACGTCTGGCATGCTGTGGCAGAACTCGATGGCTCGGGTGCTGCCCACAGGACTCGACGTCCCACCTGACGCTGGCAGCACACAACGCTGGCACGTGTTGCTTCCCAGCGCAAGTGATGTCATGGGGTGATTGTGACATCACAGTGTTCTGAGGGGTGCCCGTGCGGATGCACCCAGGCGCTCGCCCAGCCTCAGAGACAGGCCCTGCGATGCAAAGCCCCCCCGGCAGCGTTGCTTCACACCTCCGTGCCTGCTCAGGCCCCTTTCAGGCGTCCCTGCTGCTGTTGGTTCTTGCGCCAGCATCAGATGCTTGCGGAGCGGTTGGGGCTGGCAGGGCCCTCCGGGGGTCACCTGGTGCCAGCCCCTGCTGAAGGAGGGCCCCCTGAGCCGGACGGACCCTGGGCACCACTGGGAAGGGCCAGGCTCCATCTTTGCACCCTCCCTTCAGACAGTGATCTATATGGAGACGGTGCCCCGAGCCTTCTCTTCTGCAGGCTGAAGAGTCCCATGTCTCCCTGCCTGTCCTCACCAGAGAGATGTGTTGGCCAGATGGCTGGCATCAGAAAGCTTGTAAGAAAGAAATGTCACAGCCCAGGCCTTCCCTAGAGACCTTCCCCACCACAGAAAACCTTTGGAGACAATCAATTGAGAGACACAGCCAGAATGTGGGCCAGAGGCAGTGCTAGACCTTTGCCTCCCTCACCGATGAGGGCCTTGATGACAGATTTCACAAAGGTCAAAGCAGCACCATGACTCCCGTGCTAGAAAAAAAGAGCTGCCAAGATCAACCCCACTGTTGGCAGTTTCTCTTCTGTCCGTTGGCTCACAGTTGTCACCCAAACTCTCGTGACGTTCTGCACTGAAGCTAGGCAAGGTCCGGCCCCGACCTCCAGGACTGCCCCAAGTCCTCTCAAGTCAGCTGGATGGCACCATCAGAACTGGGTCCTGCGACAGTTCTCCCAGTCCCACAGCAAGATGTAGGTGCTCCCTCCAAATATTTGAGCCGAGTTTCATCAGGCAGGAGCTGCAGTTCTCAGGGTATGTCCCTGCCATGCAAATCCATTCCTGACCCTGCTGCTTCTTGCGGCGTTATTCAGGTGGCAGAGAAGGGTCCAGGAGGTTGGACCTACAACTCAACGCCTACTAATGAACAGGCACCAAAAAGCCTCTCTGTAACCACTGCCGGAGCAGAGGGACACACAGATCACTCTGCAATCACGCCCAAGGACACAGCCATAAAAATAAAAGCTTTTTATTGATATACCATTACAGAAACATCTGAGTAACATTCTCAACAGGACGGGAAGCTCTGCGCCCTGGGGGCAAGCGCAGGCAGTGAGCTCCAGGCTCTGCCCTGCTCAAAGACAAAAGGAGTTCGCCCGAGAAAGTTTTTGGAGACAAATGTAAAATAGACACGGGGAAAGAGCTGGAGAGGTTTATGTATTGTCTATCGAATTATGTTCTCTTCAATGCCCTTACATTTTACAATAAAAAGTTTCATTACCTCTTTTACCCTTAAGACAATGTTGCTAGTGTTTTTATAAGGAAAAAAAGTGTATGCCTAGTCTCTCCTGAGTGATTTTTTTTTCTTTTTTTTTTTTTCCTTCTCTTTATCTAGACTAGTTGAATTGAATACATTCACTCTAAGAACTTCATCCACCGAGATATGAAGCCAGACAACTTCTTTATGGGCCGTGGGAAGAATTCCCTTATTGATTCCATTCCTATAATAAACTGTGCAGTCTGTTAGACAGACTGGTTGCAGTACCCAATTTTTTTCGCAAGGCGGCAGCACCAGCCACACTAAGGGCAGCGCATGCGCAGAGTCGGCTTGACGCCTCGGGGCGGGGCTCCCGGCTGCGGCCGCCTATGGGCTGCGCAGGCGGCCCCGGGAGGTGGGCTCGTTGCCGGCCCGCGCGGCGCGCTGGAGCGGCGGTGGCGGTCCGGGCCCTTCGCCGGGAGCTTGGAAGACTTTCGGCGGCTGCTGGGTGAGCGGTCGGGCTGGGGGCGGCCGGGGGCCGGTGGGCGAGCCCGGGCGTGGCCGTCGGGCAGCGGCCGACCGGGGGGGACGTGGCGGGCCGGCGCTCGGCCGCGGCAGGGAGCGCCTGGTGCCGGCGGCGGGCGGGCTGAGGCGGGCGGCCCGGCCCGGGACCGGCGGGGCTGCCGGCGGTTCTCGTCTCCTCGGCAGTGACGGTGGTCAGCGGGCTGCTCACGGTGCTGCTTTTTTTTTTTTTTCTCGGAGCTGCGCCGCTACCTCAGCGAGGAGGCGAGGAGCGGTGGCCGGGCCCTGGAGGGGGGTCGGCCCGCGGCGCCCTGCCGCACCCCCGCCGCCTCCGGGCTGCCCGGGCAGCCGCCGCAGCCGCCGCAGCTCTACGCGGGGCTTTGTCTTTCCCCCAGCGCTGGCCGGGGCCGTGGCAGCGGGCTGGGGCTGCCGGCCCCCGCGGGCCGCAGAGGCTGCGTGGGGCCTGCGGTAACGCTGTCGCGGGGGGTGGCTCAGGAGCCTCTTCAGCCCCTGCGAGCGGGCAAGGGAAGGAAAAGAAAGCCGGCGGTGGAATCCCCACCCTCGCCCCCGACTGCTGATTTCTCTAAAAACTATTGCAAAGGGCAAGCGTTTAACTACCGGGGAGGGTCGGGAGGCAGCAGCTCAGGTGTCTGGCTGATCCTGTGTCGTGATAGTCACCTCCTGGGCCGGAGCAGCCGAGGGGAAGAGGCCTTTGGATTTGCTTCCCAGTGAAACGGGGCTCTTTTTTTTTCTTTGTATCTAGGTTCATCCGGAATTGTACATTGACAAATCAAGAGGAGCTAAACTGAAGGTCAGTCTAGATGTTACTTTTGTACATATGCCTTGTGCTTGTGAGTCGGACTGCTGACTGTGGAGGGATAACTTTTGTACTGGCCGAGGGCCCACGAGGCTCCGTGTGCCCGCTGCTTCCGAGCGCTGCGCTGCTGCTTGGGCAATAATTGGACTGTAATGCCAACGCCACGTGTTAGCCTTTCTCCAGAAGTTACAAAAGCAGAATGAGTGTTAAGAATCTGATTACCTTTTAACTAAATTCAAAACAAAGTTGCAGGATGAAGTGACTGGAAGTCCTTCAAGTCTGACTGGGTATTACTGCCGTGCACGTTATCTGCCTGTCTACCGATCGTTCCTGCCTCTTGTTCCGTTGTGGTAATTCCTTTGGGTAATGCATTGGGCTCTGAATGTAGTGCATCTTGACTTCCTCCTGACTCCCCGAGATGTTATCGGTCTTTGCCTTCCTCACATTTCACAGGGTGTGGGAAGGCCAGAGAGATTGGAAGCCTCGGCTGTTGTGTGCAGAGAAGCTGTCAGCCTTCTAAGAGAGCACGTAGCCAGCAAACGCATCGTGGTGCTTCAGTACCAAGCTGATACCACAGGCCTCCATCTTTTTGTGAAAAGGGATCACAAGAAAATGTGCTGATGTTGAAGGGGGAAAGGTGGCAGGGGAAGAGGTAGGAGGCAGCTTTCAACCAATTTTAGGCTTAACTCCTGTGTTCCTGAGAATGGTTCTGGGCTTTGAGGGGTTTGCTTTTGGCTTTTTGCCTTAAGGGCATCTACCTTTCAGAGTAATGCTTTCTTGGAAGTTGAAAACGGTCCTTCTGGGACACCAAACCAAACCCCGTACCTGGGAGGGCCATTTAGCGTGCTGCACAGTGTGTTTTATTCCCTGTTGGTCACTTGACCCTAGCCACATATGCTCTCCCGGTTTGGCATGTTCTTACCCTGCTGGCTGAAAGATTCTGTCTTTTCATTTCCTCAGCTTGCCACAGGCCATAACACTTGTGTGTTCATAGACCACTTTCCTTGCTCGCTGCTTTCAGATTTGAGCATCTATGCCATGGACGTAGCAGGAGAACAGCAGCTGGATGTAGAGCACAGCGCTTGGATAAAGCTGCCAATCGTGTGACTCCAGAAGCCAACAGACACTGTAAGATGCTATTCTGCCATTCTTGGATGGATGCTCTCATAGCCTTTCCATCACCATATGCCTGCTATGATATTCATGGGAACAAGGGACATCTGAATTCACAGCATTTTAAACACCACAAACTCTTGAAGAGTTTATAGGACACAAATCTATTACACTGGCAGATCAGACAAGCTCCTCTGTGTGTGTGTGTATATATATATTATACTTAGTACTGTTGCGAGGCAAGTCTTTGCCTGGTCCCTCTGAAATTGGGACAAGGACTCATTGATGCATTTCAGGAGCAAAGTGAACAGGCTTTTCCTACTAGAAATCGAGCAGCTGGTCTGGCAAAACTTGACTTTGGTTGCATCTTTAAATCCTAGGAGGCTGACAAATGGGATGAGCTGGTTAAAGAGCCTCTCTCCAGGGAAGACTCCACTGACTTGACCCTTAAGCCTAAACTTGTTTCTTACTACGTTTGCTTTGTGTGTGTTAATGCATACCCGATTCATAGGTTTGAGTTGATTGATCAGTTACAACTTGTAAGTGGTCCTTGGCTACATAAACCTCTCCTCTGCATTTTTTTACATGTTATGACTTACTGTTGTACTTCAATACAAACCAGGAACAATTCTGGTAGTTTTGCAATCTAACAGTAATACTGTCCCAACTTTGTCTTTCTGACACGTGAGGTCCTTATTTTCTGTTCTGGGAGATAGTGTAGTTCTGTGTATTGGCATGAACTAAACTTGCTGATTTGTTGTAACTCAGATTTAACTTTTCTGTGCTGAAAGGCTAAACTAAGCCTAGAGCTGAACAGTGGGCTTCTCCTGTTGTCACAGAAGTGAGGTGATAGCGTTCTTACTGTTGTGTCACTTAGCAGCCTTTTTGTATTCAGAGGCTGGGGTGTGGTGAATGTAATGTCTGAGGTCAAACCCTGCTTTTCTGTATCTAATTCTCTGTTACCACATGTAGGCCTCCTGCCTTACTTGTGTCGCCAGCCTCCACTGGGATTACTCTGTCTGAACAGGTTGCTCTTGCTCCTTATATTATCAAGGGAGAGGAAGAGAAACTTGCAGGGAGCAAACAGTCTCATCCAGGAGAGGCATTTTGAAAGCGATCAAATTGCATTGCATGCAACGAGCAGTTTCTTCTGCTGTCTGGAAAAAGTATATGGCTAGTTTGATTTCCATCACCCGTGTGGCTAGTTGGATTGGATGTGTCCACACATCAGTTTCTGTTAGTAACACTTGATGTTCAGACAGTTATTTAAATGGCAACTATAGCAGTATTGACTGGTAAAGGAAAAATGCACGCAGATGTGGTTACTGCTGGGCTTGCTTTAGTCACGACTCGGAGCTGGGCCACCACCCCAGCGAGTGGCAGAGAACCAAGGGATACAGCACAGCTTATATACACGTACCAGATCATTAGTCAATGTCTGAAGTTTTTAGGAGTTTCCTTGGTCCTGTTGGTTCTGTGAATCCATCACCTGACTGTCCCAGTTGATTCACCTGCTCAGTTCCAGTCTCTGCTTCTGTTCCAGGCCCTTCCTCGTGTCACTGAAGTCTCAGAATGAAGAACTTGACACCAATGTGATGTAGATAAGCAGACGCTTCTTTATTGACGGCCAGGTGTGTGAGTGAGTCTCCTCACGATCAATGCACACCAAGTTTCAAAATCATACATCATATATAAAACTTATTCATGCATAATCATAGTGTTTCCTGAAAATCATTAACATAGTCTCCTCCCGTATCCAGTTCTGCACAGTAAAGGTTAGAAAGGTCCAGAAATGGGTCTGGGGTACGATTTGGGTAGGTGGTATGAGTCAGTGGTCGCGATCTCCCCCTGCCAGAATTACCTTTTACTAAAGTTCACAGTTTCTTGGCAGGTAACTACAGGTTGTTCCAGTTGACTCTCCCCAGTTCCCATTAATTCTATATTCTGACACTTCAATACACTTTCTACATACAGAAGACTAGTCAAATACAAAGAAATCTGTAAAATCCCAAATTTGTTACCTAAGTTTTAAGCAATGATTCTAGCCCATTCTTCTGGCCTTGGTACAGGGCTGTACAAAGGATTTCATAGCAGCTTTTGCTGTGCAACTACAAGTTTCACTAAAATATATTTCTTATTCCAAATGATTTTGTAAAAATCAAGTTAGAATTAATTGACTTTATTATCAGATCTGTAACACTTGGATCTTGATCTTCTTTCTGCCTGCTTTAACTCACACACTCCTTCAAGTGCACTTAGTCTTTGAACAAGCAATTCCTATTCACATATGCCAGTTTTTCTAAAAACACCTGCATTTGAGAGCACCTGTGTGCACAAATTGATTATCTGTTGTTTCTCTGTTCTCCCACTGATTAACTGGACTGGGTTTTAAACCAGCCTTGGATTAGGGCTATGCTAGGGACGAGGCCTGGTTCTGCCACTTAGCTGCTTCAGCACTTTGCATTTCTTAATTCAAAACACATTTTCTTTAGCAAGCAATAATAGAACAATGGAGAACAATTAATTAACAATGGTTTGGTCACTGCTGGTGAAAATTACGGTTTCTAGTGTATATTGCTATATGTAACATTTATGAAACCTTAATTTGCAGGAAGAAAAATGTTCTGACTCGTGCCCACAGATGAGCTCCCTGAGATGAGCATTCACATTTTAAAAAGCCTTTAAATCAAAGGCTGTAAACGAGTGTCAGTCTGCACAACCAGCTGGGAATCTTGTGTTGTTCTAGGCCCATATATTTGTCCCATTCAATGCCTTGTCTGTGTCATTTGCCTTTTTGTCTGTCCTGTGCTGTCCTGCTAAAGACTTCATAGGCTTCAGTCTTCTGATACTGCTCCAGCTCCCGCATCTAATGCTCCTTACCTCTTACCTGCTCCATCAAGGTATCACCGAAACAAAAAATTCCAAGAGTTTCAGGGAGTTGCCTCCCCTTCAGGAAGAAGGGAAGAGAAACAACTTGTCAGATGAAGTGCTGATCCATTTCACCTATGCAAACAGGAAAGGAGTGAAGAAACAATGAGAATGTAGACGAGATGCAAAAAACCGGGATTTCTGGATAATATTACTGTATTTTTCAAATCACTATTCTGTTAACTCTTTTTTGTTAGATCTAGAAGTAGCCTGCTACTAAGCTACTCAACTGACCTGAATATCACCTACTTATTGCCTTTCTGTGGCCAGGATTAAATGCTGCCAAGCAGGAATGCCTGAACAGATCAAGCTTTAATGTTCAGATCTGTAACAGTGGGGTTCCAGTATGCCCTTTTTTTTGTGCCCCACAGACAAAACAAGCACTACCATTCTACAACCACACACTTCGCCCATCTGAGAGGTGAAAAAACCATCATGGCTATTGGAAAAGAGTAGCATAAAGATAAAAGAGCCTAGGTGATATTAATTCACCTAACCCTAAGAGGGCAACCCAAATTCTAACAACCCTAACCTTAAGACACCCCTAACACTAAGAGCCTAACCCCAACCCTAAACCCTAACCCCACTTAAACCTAAACTCCCTAAACCCACTAAAAACCCTAAACCCCCTTAAACCTGAAGTACCCTTCATCCACGCCACATTCAACATTTTTTCTAAATTCTGAGCATCCTCATTTTATAACTGTGGTAGTTTTCTTCTTATATCCTTAAACGATTTGGCCATAAATAAAGGAATTGCTGTTGTCCTTCATCTGATTCTGTATTCAATGTCGCATACTTTCTGGCTACCTCTTTTAGTCTGTTCAGGAAGTCAGTAGGGTTTTCCTTCTGGTCTTGTTTTATCTTGTATAATTTAGACCAATTTATAGCTTTCAGGATAGCAGTTTTAATGCCAAACAAAATTCATTGCCAATAGCTCTCCATCCTGGCCCTATGGACAGGAACATTCAGGTCCCAGGCAGGCTTTTTCCAGGGGAAAATGATCTTCTACTGCTCCCTGTAAAACCCCTGTAGATATTTGACCCTGTACTTTATTTCTTATGGCTCATTTGATCATATCCATATCAGCAGAATCAAACGCTTCTCCCATCACAGCATCTAGATCACTACAATCTGTGTTTGGGAGTTTTATCAAA
This sequence comes from Falco punctatus, assembly GCF_963210335.1. Classification (NCBI taxonomy): domain Eukaryota; kingdom Metazoa; phylum Chordata; class Aves; order Falconiformes; family Falconidae; genus Falco; species Falco punctatus. Next base: position 29,672,034 of record NC_137593.1, read on the forward strand.
ATCTCAAAGGCCTGGGCCATTTGTTCGGGTTATCTTAACAGCCACCCACTGCCTGTTTCCAATTGCTGAAATCTGCTATTGCAAAGGGAACTTTAACCACTACTGATCCTTCTGTCCCCACAGCTTATTTAAAGGGGTCTGAATTGGCAGTGCCTTTTCACCATCTTTGCTTCAAGTTCTTCCTGCCACAGGGCTAAAAGCCTTGTTTTTCTCTTCTTCAGCGATCACTATCACTCACAAATGGGTCTGTACCCCCTCCCAGGTTCCTAGCCTGAGAAAGGTTTTTAGGGATGTTCCAGGGGTAGGGCGAATATTTCAGTATTAACCAGGGCAGAGAGGAAAGGATTTTAGGGACAGACTGGGGGAGCTGGGAACAAGGAATTTAAGGTCACACTTGGGGGGATGGGGTGGAGGATTTCATGGACAGACACAGCAGGGTTGAGGAAGGTTTAAGGAATGGATGGGGAGGTGCAAGGAAAAAGTACTTTAGGGATGCACTGGGAGTTTGGGAGAAAGATTTTGTGGATGGATGTGGAGGAAGGGAAAGGATTTTGGGGATGCACTGGGAGGGCAGGAGGATGGGGTTTAGGGATGACTCAGGAGGGTCAAAGAACTTTTTAGGGACAGACTAGGGTGGAGAAGGGGAAAGTTTAGAGCAGTATTGAGGATTTACAGGGAAGGACTTGGTGGAGGCAAGAGGAATGATTTTAGGGCTGTACACCAGTGGATCAAGGAAAGACTTTATGCACTGACCAGGCAGGCAGGGGGAAAGACTTCAGGGACAGACTAGGGCCATGTGGACACATAAAGGGATTTTTTTTAGGGATGGAATGGGGGTTTGGAGGGAAGGATTTAGGACCCGAAGAGGGGCAAGGGGAAGCATTTTAAGTACAGGCTGGAGCTTTTTGGGGGAAGGACAAACCACAAGCAAGGGGAAGGAGTTTTGGGATGGATTGGGGGTGGAGACGGATTTTATCAATGGACTAGGGGGTGTTGAGGAAAGGAATTTAGGGACAAACCACGGGCATGGGAGGAAGGATTTTTAGGGGTTGGTTTTGGGGTTTTCTTCATATTTTTAATTGCAACTTTCTCCAAGGAAGCAGTGGCTGGGCATTTCCAACGTGCATTTGGGCTCTGTATGAGTAAAGTAAAAGGTCAATTCTCTCATCTCAGGAAGCAGGTAGCCCAAGTTTTGCTATGAAGTTCACACAGCTACCAGGGCACAGTGAGAGACAGCAAGAAAATTCCTTCCTGCCACCTTCTCCAGGAGTCACACACCATCAGAGTGAGAAAGTGAGGGGACCCTTTTATTGGCTGAGAAAGCTGGTAGCCCAAGTTTTGTTGTGTTACTTCCATGGCTACCAGGGCAAGGTGAGAGCCAGCAACAAAACCTAACGGAGCCCAGCTCATACATTGGAAATATCCAGCCACTGTTCCCTGGGAGAAGGTGCCAGAAAGAAATTCTTTTGCTGGCTCTCACCCTGCCGTGGTAGCTATGTGAGGGACACCACAAAACTTGGGCGGTCATCTTTCTGAGCCAAGAAAATAGTCGCTCCATTTTCTCATGGTTCTTGCGTTTTCACACTCATATGGAGGCCAAAGTCATGTTGGAAACATCCAGCCACAGCTCCCCTGAAGAAGGTTCCAGAAAGGCATTCTCTTGCTAGCTCTGACCGTGCCCTGGTAGCCATGTGAAGGACACCACAAAATATGGGGTACCTGCTTTCTGAGCCAATAAAAGGGTCTTCTCACTTTCTCACAGTCTCTTCACTTTTGCACTCGACCAGAGCCAAACTCCCACCTTAGGAACATCCAGCCACTGCTGCCCTGGAGAAGGTGCCAGGAAGGAATTCTGTTGATGGCTCTTATCTTCCCTTTGCAGCCATAGAACTGCTGAAAAAAAACAACCTTGGGCTACCTGGCTTCTGCTGGACTTTCTCAAAGCCTGTCAGAGGCCCCGGCACCCTCCAGAAAGCCCCACAGCTCTGACAGAGCTTTGCAAATATGTGACAGAGGTGCTGGTACCTTCCAGAAAGCATCGGAGCTTTGACCAAACTTTACTGAAGCTGGCCAGAGGCCCTGGCACCCTCCAGAAACCCCCCTGGCTCACACAACACCACCACCAGACCTGGAGCCCAAAGAGCACAACAAAGATAGTGAATATTTATTCATTCACAAGCACAAGTCCCAGGAGCAAGCCTGCTCTGGGCCTCGGTGCCCATGTGTTCACCCTGGGACACCTTGGCAGCCGTTTCTGAGGCAGTGCTTTTCAGTCAGGCAGAGAACAGCCAGCTCCAGAGCAATGAGCAGAGGTGGAGGTAACCAAAATAAAGGAGAGGGACCAAGGAACAAGAGAGAAGAAAAGGGATGATGGGGAATAGCGAAAGTCAGTGGGAGAGGCAGCACAACAGAGTGACCATCAGAGGAAGGGACAGGGAGAGGGACAGCACTGGAAGAACGCACCATTGGTGAGCAGCAGCGCAGAGAGACAACAGAACCAAAAATATTGAGGAAGAGAGAGGGGAAAGAAAGGAGAGCGAGCTGGATAGGGGGATATAGCAAGAACTGATGGATCATGAAACAGGGCAGAGAGAAAGAAAAAATAAGAGAAAGGACAGAGGTGACAGCAAGAGGGGGGAAAAAACGGGACAGGGATTTGGCCAGAGATAGAAGCAGTAGGAACAGGGAAAACAGACAAAAAGGGAGGCAGGGAACAGGAAAGAGCTGGAGTAAGAAGCAGTAGGGACAGAAGGATAGAGAGAGGAAAAAAAAAAAAAAAAAGGAGAAAGAACAGAGAAACAAAAATAAGAACAGGAAGTAGGACAGAGGGAGAAAAAAAAATGGGGTATGAGCAGCATGATGGAGTAAAAAAATAGGGGCAGGGAGCAGGACAGGGAGAGACAATGAAAAACAACGGGATGGAAAGCAGGACAGTGACAGATAAAAAGGAAGAAGGTGCAAGACAGACGTGATGGGAGAAGGACAGAGAAACAGAAAGAGAGTCAGAGAGCAGGACACTGGGAGAGCAAGAAAAAGGGGCAGGGAACAGGACACAGAAAGGGAATGGGACAGACAGATTGTATGAGAAAGTGATGCAGATAAAGACAGAGATAAGGGGAAAAAGGGTAGCGGAGGAAGACGAAATAGGGATGCAGAGCCCTACAGAGGGTTAGAGAAAACAAGTGGGGGACAGAAAGTAGGATGGAGGAGAAATGATCATAAAAAGGGAGCTGTGGTGGGACAACAAGGTGGGTAAGGACAGAGAGAGAGGGAAACAGAGGGATGAGGGCCAGGACAGTGGGACTGAAAGGCAGAAAGAAAGGGAGCAGGACAGCAGGGTGGAGTGAGGAAAACACACAGACGGGAACAGTCAGAGGAAAGTGCAAGAAAGAGCTGAGTGGGAAGGGCGGTGGGATATACAGAAAGAAGGAATAGTGACAGAGCAGGGAGGAGGGGTAGACAGAGAAAAAACAAGGACAAGACCAAGAACAGAGGGATATATAGAGAAAGAGGTATCGAGGGACCAGGAAAGCAGGATAGAGACAGAAAGGAACAGGGTGCAGGATACAGAGAAAACAGAACCAGAATACAGAGAAAAGCTGATACATGGAGAAGTGGGGGAAAAGCCAGAAAGAGAAAAAGCCAGGGAGGAGGACAAAGGGACAGCATGAAAAAAAGAGGATGGGAAGACAGGCAGAGAGCTGGAGAAAGAAGATACTGCTGGGGAGCACAACAGGAGAGAGCTCAAAAGAGAACGGGAAGCAGGGCAGTGGGATTCAGAAAAAAAAACCCAACCACAGTTAAAGGGAACAGGACTAGATAGAGGGGGAAAAGGGACTCAAAACTGGATTGGAAAAAGGACAGAGGGATTGACAGAGAAAGGGAGGGACAGGGAGCAGGTCAGAGTGACAATGAAAAAAAACCCAACCAAGCAGGGAGATGGAAAAATACAGTAAAAACAGCGATGAAGTGGCATGCAAAGAGACTAATTAAAGAGACACTAAAAATACTGACAGGGAACAGGATGGAGGGAGAAAGACAGAGACGGGCAGGACAGAGGGATAGAGAAATACAGGGATGGGGAGCACAACTTAAAGACAGGTAGAGAATAAAGAGGACAGGGAACAAGCAAGAGGGACTAGGGAGGGGGCACGGCAGGGCATAGGATGACACAACACAGATCAGGACAAACAGATGGAGAAGAGAAAAATTATAACTCGCTGAAGGACAGAAATGGAGGTAGAAAAAGAAAAGAGGAACAGGGAGCGGGAGACAAGATATAAGGAAGGGGGGGAAAATTAAGAAAAAAAAAAACAAAGGAAAAGAAAGGGACAGGGAGCAGAGACAAGCAGAGAGGCGGGTGGGGATCCGGAGGCTTGGAGGATGCAGAGAGGGGCTGGGAGAGCTCAGGATGCTGGACATGACCCTAAGGGCCTGGGGACTCACCGCAGCTCCTGTTTTCGGCACCGCCCACAGAATTTTCCCGTTCACATGCTTCTTTCTCTCTCCCTCCCTTCCTCTTCTGCAGCTCTGATCGCTTGACTGTCCTCTGCCTAAGAGAACACAGGGGTGTTGATACCAAAAAAGTTAGAGACAAAAGTCTCTAATACTTGGTTTTGAGTTAGAAAGCAGGCATTCTTTATTTTTGGTGCTCGATGCACAGGGGGTAAGTTCTGCCCAATGTGCATACACACTTTGTTCACTGTTTATCCTTATATGGCCAATCTATACATATTAACAACGTTCCTGAAAAAAACATTAGTATATTCATTACAGTTCTATGAACTACTTCTCATACCTACACGCATGTGTGATCTGATAGGTCGGGGGTCCTCTGGTGGTCGTTTGGGACGTCTTCATCCTTTCTTCATCCTCTTCCTTGTCATCTTCCTGTCACAGCACTATCAAAACCAGCCGGCTGCAACAAGGCTTTTACCATCCCATACCAGGCTAACTTCAATAAGTAGTTCCCACGCTTTGCCCCTGCACAACCACCAATCCCCCACAAGGTTTCAGAAGTTCATCTACTCTCCGTGCTGTTTCTTCATCCTCTTCAGGCCAGTCCACCCTGCTTCTTGCCTCTGCTGTGTCCAGATCCTTCCTTCTCCAGGCTCCTCTTCCAGCCAGCCTCTCCTCGCCCAGCCCCCGTTCCTCTCTCCGCGTCTCCCAGGGCCTCTCCTTGTCACTCCTACATCCAGGGCACATGCACACACTCTCTCTCCTCCCTCTGCTTCTTCCAGGTCTCTCTCCATCCAGTGCTCTCTTCTGTGCCCCTCAGAGCTATTTAACTCCTCAGCAGGAACCAGCCACAGCTGCACATTATCCACATCAGCCAACCCACCGCCCCTGAAGCCAGCCCACAGCTGGATATTGTCAATGTCAATTAACCTGCCTTCATTCCTCTACAATTCCTCTACATCTTTTCTTCTTGGCCTTTTTGTGACCTTCTCTTCTGGCCCTGTTTCAGCACTCTTGGCTCATGTCTTGGTTTTTGATTGGTTCTTATCTACTTGGTAGCTAAACTACACAATACAGCATCGTACAGCTCAGCAATGTCATGGATACATTCGTTGCAACATTTACAGCAACATTTACAGTTAAGCACACTGATAAAATTCCTCCTGTAGCTGTGTCTTATGGCTCTTTCAATATGAGGCTTCCCAGATACACAGATTTACACGCGCATGCACTCTCCCCATGGCCATACCATGGATTTGGAGACGTACAGACCCTGTGGTGCACATCAGTGCTACGGTCTGCTGAGAACTACTCAGAGGGACCCTTCCTCACCCAGAAAGGCTGCCTGTCTCTTGTCTGCAGCTGGAGGCACCTTCCAGCTCAAGTCCCCGTGATTCCATTCTTCAGCTGCTTCACCTTTTCCAAGCTTCTTAACCTTCACCCACAGCAGCTCCTGTCCAAAGCCTCTAAGTGTCCACCAGTCCCCAGCTGCCCACGCCAGTAGAAGAGAGGCTGGAGGCAGCCCATGCAAATCAGAGGCAAATGCAGTCCACAACCACCCCAGGGAGGGACAGACAAGTCCCCTGCCCAGCCTCTGGGAGAGGAAGACAACAGGCAGCCATCACCCACAGGATCCATTGCAGCTCTCCCTAGTAGGACCTCCCTGCTCCTGTGGCAGGACCTCCAGAGACGCCACTTTCTCCATGCAGATGCTCCCAGCACCTGCGCTAATGGATAATAAAGCACATGCGAGGGGCAGCGCTGTTGGGAAGGGGCGGGGGGGACATTGTCTCCTCCTGGTGCCAGGCAGGGGGAGGGTTGGGGTCTCCTTGCAGTGGGACAAGGCGTGGGAAATCCCCCTCCCCACCCTTGTCTGCCTGGGGAGCAGGAAGGAGCCATCCTTTACCTGCAACCACCGAAAGCTCTCCCACCTGCTGCCAAAGACCACAAAGGCATGGAGGGCCGGCCTCCCCGTGTGCCTCGCAGCCCCAGTGACCGTGCCGTGTGGCTCTGGCAGGGTCCCAGTATTGCGTTGTCCCCAGTTAGCTGCAGCAGGACTCACCCTGGCCCCACTGGCAGGGGGACAGTGAAGGATGTCACCCCTGGGGTGCCCTGTGCTTTGGGGTGTGCTCACATCACACAGGGCCACACATACCCCCCAACCCACACACATGTCAATTTCTGAAATTTTTTTTTTTAAGATTTTTTTTATTTCTGCCATGAAAAGTACAAACAGCCAAGTCCGGGAGTGGGGGCCAGAAGCCCATCCCCTCCAGGGGCCCCACTCCACCGCAGGGGGGCCTGTTCACGCTCAGGAGCTTTCTCCCCATGGTGGGTCCCCCCCCCCGCCTCAGACAAATGGAGGGGGGAGGGGGCAAGGCAGGGCCCCTGGGGTGCAGCTCTTATTGCTACTGAACTGGGGGTCCCCTCAGCCCACCCATCCTGCTGGGGCTGGGGCTGCCTGGGTCCCTGGGATGGGGGTCCCCAGGGTGAAGCCGCCCCAGGGTGGGGCAGGTGGGTCATAGCTTGGTGGGGTAGGGGCAGCCCTGGACACCTGGGTCCCTTGCCTACCCCAGGGACGGACACACACACACACAGGTGGGGAGGAGGGGGGAGTAATACATATTTACATTAACAATAAGTTAAAACTACAAGAAGCTGCAAACGGGCACAACACGACGCAACGCAAAAAGCAGGACCTGGGATGGGTGGGGTGGGGGTCCTAGGGAACCCAGGAGGAGCAGAGGGCCCCAGGGGTCCCAGGGCCGGGGAAAGCCAGAGAAGAATTGGAAATAAATAGGAACTGAAACCACTTGAAAAGCAAGAAATTATCCCGACGGAGAAGAGAAAATTAATAATAATAGCAATAGTAATAACAACAATAACAATAACAATAACAATAATAATAATAATAATAATAATAATAATAAAGATGGGGCTGCTATAGGTGACAGCCTGTTGGGAGTTTCAGGGGCTTTTTTGACCTTTTCTTTGGCCAGGATGCTCAAACTGGCCAAGCAAAAGCGCCTGCCCCAGCAAGCTGAGGAAGTTGGGGCAAAAATGCCTATTTTGGGGGTGTTTGGAGAAGGGTGGGGACAGGGCAGTGTGGATACACACACACCCACCCCCCAGTTTGGGGGTGCCAGAGGCTCAGAAGCAGTGGGACCCCCTGGAAGTCTCAACCTGGTGGCATTTTAGTGCCATTGACCCAGCTCCAAAAAGTGCTGTGACCATTCCTGGGGATCACAACCTCTGGTCCTGCCTCCAAGCAACACGGGGGGGTGGGAGGGCACATAACAGATTCCCACCCCCTGCAACTTCCCTCCCCCCGCCCCCCACAGGGGCAGGTTTTGGGGGGGAGTTCAGGGGATTTTTTTTTTTTTTTAATTTTTTTTTTCTTCTCTTATAAAAATAGATGGGTTTGTGTCTGTCACTCCGGAGGAGTCACCGCTCGCTGTGTCGGTTTCTCTCCTCGCTACCATTTAGCGCTACCATTATTGTTATTATTCGTTGGGGTTTTTTTGTTCTTTCTCCCCCAAAAATTTCCCCCTTCAGTAAAAAGACACCAATGGAAAAAAAAGAGGAGAGAGAGAGCAGACACCCCCCACCCCGGACTCCTGGACCGGAGGGGGAGCAGAGCACATCCCCCACTTGGCACTAGCCTGGGGACAAAATAAACCGAATGGGGGGGGTGGGGGGAGGGGCAGGACACGACCCTCCCAGCGGCAGCAGCCAGAGTTGGGGCTTGAACCTGCGCCGCTCCACGTGGTCCGGCCACCGCCAAAGGGCGCCACCGCGGGCTAGCGCTGCGGGGGAGGGGGCGTGGCCTTTGAGCTGGGGGTGTGGTCTCCGAGGGGCGTGTCTTCGCATGGGCGGGGTTTCGGTGAACAGGGGGAGGGGCTCCCCCCATTTTCCACCCCACCCTTCCCGGTGCCCCCGGAGGGCAGCTCGGTCCCGGAAGACCCCTGTGGGGTCTACAACCCAAGCCAACCTCGCCCCTGCGGGGCCAGGACACCCCTAAAAGGGGGGGGGGGTGTCCCCTCACTTCTCCCCATTTTGGGGTGCACACACACCCTGCAGAGAAGGAGAATGGGGGGGGGGCCTGTCTGGCACTTGCCCCAGGGGAGTGCAGGGGGCCCTGGGCGGGGGGGCCCCGAAGTACCTGGGCTCGCTGGAGGTCACCATGGCTTCTGGATGCTGGAGGAGGGACAAGGACCCCCGACCTACATGGTCTCCACAGTGCCCAGGAGGTGCCCCCCAACACCTCTGGGTGCTGAGGGGGGGTTCCCAGGGTCCTTGAGGGGGCACCCATGGCATTCCTGGGGGCTTCAGAGGTGATCCTCTTCCATATCCCGACTCCTTCACAATTCCCAGGGTTTTCAGGGTGCCTTGGGGAGGGTCCCCAGTGTGTTCTCAGTGTCCTGGGGGTTCTCCAGTCTTCCCAGGGTGGCATGATTTCACAGGTGGGAGCTGGGAGGGGTGGCCCAAACACCTCTGTGCCCCCACAATGTCCAAGAGCTCTGGGCCACCTGGGGGGAGTCCTCAGGGTGTCCACAGTGCCTAGGGGAGAGGTGGGGGTGTCCATGGTATCCAGGCTGTGCTTCGAGTGTCCCCATGGAGGAGGGGGCGTCCCCAAGATCTGCAAGTGTCCGGGGGAGCCCTCCAAGGTCTCCAGGGTGGGGAGTTCCCCCAGGTGTCCTTGGTGCCTGGTGGGGGTCCCCACAGTCTCCAGGGTTATCCTTAGGATGTCCCCGTGCTGTCCTTGGTGCCCATGGAGGGGGTCCCCAACATGTCCGGGGGTGTTCTCCATGGTCTCCAGGGTGTCCTTGGGGATCTCTGTGGCCTGGTGGTGCCAGGGGACCTGGTCCCGGGGGCCAAGGTGGGGCCAGTGGGGTGGGGCTCAGGCTTTGTGCTGTTTGCTGGTCTTGAATGAGACCTGGAGCACACGGTCACCCAGGCGGTAGCCGTTGAGACTAGCGATGGCCATGGCCGCCTCCTCGTAGTTTGTCATGGTGACAAAGCCGAAGCCCTTGCACTTGTTGGTGGCGAAGTCGCGGATGACCTTGACGTTGGTGACAGCACCAAAGGGGCCAAAGAGCTGCCAGAGGACACTCTCATCTGCCTCAGGTGCCAGGTTGTAGACAAAGATGCACCAGCCAGTGCCGGGGGCCCCCAGGCCCACTCCAGCCAGCCCTGGCACTGCCTCGATGGCCAACGGGGAGAACCTGGGCAGCAGTGACAGCGGGCTGGCCTGGGGTCAGGGCACCTGGACGCCAGGTTGCCCCACCACCACCAGGACACGTGGGTCCCCTCCTGCCAGGGTCCCCAGCCCGTGTGTGGGGCTGGGGGTGCAGAGCTGGACTGAGGGGGGAGGGGCAGAGGGGTGGGGAGGGGCCGTTACCTCTTCACGCCGTAGGCCACGTTCAGCAAATTGTCGAGCCTGGAGGGGACAAGAGGTCATTAGGGAGGCGTGGGGGTGCACCCATGTAGGTGTCTTTGCCATGGGGTTGGCCCACACCCTGTGGTGGCCCCATCTCCTGGGGGTGTCCTCATGGTCCTGGGAATGTCTCCACACCCTCTGGTGGCCCCATCTCCAGGGTCATGCCCCCATTCCCAGGGATGTCCCACGCCCTGTCCCCCCAGGCACGTTGGGCTCACCGGAAGCGCTGGGGGGGGTGGTGCAGGGCGCCGTAGCGGCGGGCACTGGGGCAGAGGCTGAGCAGGGCCCCCCCTGACTTCTGGCCCGGGCTGTTGGCAAACTTGACAGTGATGGGCTCAGCAGCACCCAGCGGTTTCTGTCCGTGCAGACCCCGGACAGCCTCCTCTGCCTCCACGCGCTTGTCAAAGCGGATGAAGCCCACTCCCCGCGAGACACCTGCATGCAGGGAGGCCGGGGAACAGGACCCTGAGATGCCACTGCACACCGATGGGACCCAAGCAGCCAGGGAATTCATGCCTCCCACCCCGAGACCCACCCACAGGACTCAGGCATGCAGGGAATACCCTGCCAAGGGACCCAGGCGTCGGGGGAATCACACACACCCCACCATAGACCCACCCATGGGACCCAGGCATCCAGGGTATCCCTCCCCCACCCCTACCCCCATGACCCACCCATAGAACCCAGGTGTCCCAGGAATCCCCCTGCCCCCAGACATCCCACTGCCCACCCACGGGACTGAAGTGACCAGGAAATATCTCCCCCACCCCCTCGACCCCACTGAGGACCAAGGCGCCTGGGTAAGCCCCCTCCCCCAGTAGGGGGGCCCAGCCATCCAAGCACACCTGTGACCTGGTCAACAAGTATACGGGAGGTGATGATGCGGCCATACTGGGAGAAGAGCTGCTCCATCTCCTTCTGCCCCATGGCCTTGGGGAGGCCGCTCACATAGAGGTTGGCGTCACGGATGGAGGCTGAGCTGGGCCGAGCATAGGACACCTGCAGGGGGGTCAGCCCTGGGGACCTAGGTGTCCAGGTGCCAGAGCTGCCAACCACCCATGGATGTCCTCCCCCACCAGGGATCCAGGCATCTTCCCCCCCCAAGGACCCCCTGTAGCGTCCACCCACCGCAAGGGACTCCCTGGTGCTTAACCCTCACCAGGGACCCCAGCATCCTGCTTCAAGGGACCCCCAGCATCAACCCCACCTCCCCAAGTGACCCCTCAGTGCCCACCCCACCGCAAGGGACCCCAGCAACTGGCACCTTGATGGTCTTGGTCTGCAGTTTGAGGCCGTTGAGGGTGCTGATGGCCTTGTCAGCGTCACCTGCCTCAACGTAGTTGACGAAGCCGTAGCCCAGGCTCTGCCCTGGGGTGTGGGGTCAGCACTGAGGGTGGCCCCAGCACCAGGCCCAGTTGCACCATCCCCTGTCCTTGTCCCCACCCCACCCCTGTCCCCAAGGCCCATTTCCATCCCATCTTCACCTCTGTCCCTGTAGGCCCCCATCCCTGTGTGTCCCCATGCCCCTGTACCAGGGATTTTGCGGTTAAGCTTGCAGGACCTAATGTCCCCAGAGATGGTCCACAAGTTGTCCCTGTCCCCACGATCCCATCCACGTGTCCATGCCTGTCCCAGTCCCCATGTCCCATCTCCTCATGTCCCATGTCCCCATGCCCCATTGGCCTGTGTCCCTGTGTCCCCCCACATCCTATTTCCCTGTGTCCCCATGTCCCCATGCCCCCTCTCCCCCATCCCATCTCCCTGTGCCCCTGTGTCCCATCTCCCCGTGTCCCAGCTCCTGTGTCCCATGTCCCTGTGCCTCAATGGCCTGTGTCCCCGTGTCCCATGCCATCTCCCATCTGCCCATGTCCCATCTACCCATGTCCCATCTCCCCACGTCCCCATATCTCAACTGCCTGTGTCCCTGTGTCCCACCCACCATGTCCTGCCTCCCCACATCCCCCATCCCATCTGCCTGTGTCCCGCATCCTGTCTCCCCGTGTCACATCACCCCTGTACCGTACCAGTGACCTTGTCGCGGACGAGCTTGCAGGACTCGATGTCCCCAAGGCTACCAAAGAGGCTTCGCAGCTCCTCCTGGCTCATGCTCTGGGGCAAGTAGTTGACGATCAGGTTGGTTTTGCTATCATCAGCCATGGGGGGGCCCGGGGGGGCCCCATTGGGAAGCACTGCCGCCGCCACCCCTGGCCCCGGCACTGCCACCACTGGTACGGCCACAGGGACAGGGCCACAGCCGGATGGCCCCGGGGTGCTGGGAGCCTGGGCCTCCACCGTGCTCAGAATCTGCTGAAGGGATGGATGGGTGTCACCACGGCGTCTCCATCATGGGGACAGCAGTGGGACAGGGACACTGGAGTCACAGGGCCAGTGCAGGGACAGGCATGAGGGACCCCAGGCAGTGGTGACATGGGGTCATCACTGAAGTCAAGTAGGGACGAAGCCATGGCGTGGGGGCCAGGGGCATGGGGACAGCAGGACACGGCAGCAGGGACAAGGACACCGGAAGGGCAGCACAGGGACTACGTGTGTAGTGACATGGGGGTGGTGGGCTCTTCAGGGCCTGGACAACTGGATCCCCACAGCCAGTCCCTCCCCCCCAGCAGGGCAGGAGGGGTCCCAGGCATCCGATCTCACCAACACCCCAAAACAGGAGGGGACCCAGGCATCTGGGCTCCCCCAGGACCCCAAAACAGGAGGGAATCCAGGCATCTGAGCCCCCCCAGCACCCCACTACCCCAAAACGGGAGGGGACCCAGGCATCTGGGCTCCCACAGGACCCCAAAATGGGAGGGGACCCAGGCGTCAGGCAAGCCCCTCCCCACAGGGGATTATCCCCCATTGTGCAGCAAAGCCCCATGCCCCTCCCTCCCACCCACCCTACCCCCCAGCACAACAGCAGGGGGACAATGGGCCTTTGTCATCGGGAGATGGGACACCCGGGGCTGCCAGCCATGGCCACGGCCATGGGGGTCCGGGGGCTCCCTGCTCGCAACCCCACCCCCAAATAGGGACCGTGAGCGCCAGGAGCTGGCCAGGGGCTGAAATGGGGTGGAGGGGCAGACACCTGGCTCCTGGGGGGGTGGTACTGTACCTTTAAAGGCTGGGGGGGGAGGGGGGGGGGGGGGGAGGTGGTGTCTCTGTCCGCCCATGGGGCAGTGACAGCCTCGAAATTAGTCGGTGAGAAAAGTGAAAGCAGAAAAGCTGAAAATCACCAAATCGGATTGAGAAAATGGGATTTGCGGGTGGCGCGGCCACGGACACACATGGACATGGACACAGACACGAGCGGACATGGACATGCAGGGATACGAACACACACGGACACAGACCCGCACAGCCACAGACACACATGGCCACGGTCATGCAAAATGCAGCAACACACCCCTCTGCCACACACACGCTCTGCACAGGGACAGGACCGCACATGTCTGCGTGGCCATGTGTCATGTGTGCGCACACATCCCCCCCACACACGTGTATTCCTGCACCCACATGTGAAAGCAGAGGCATGGGTGTGTGCACTGCCACACACGGTGCCCACACGTGTGCAGGCCCCACAACGCTGCGCACATGCGTGTGGCACCAGCTCTCGGAGGCCCCTGGTGCCACAGGGAGGGTTGGGAGGGGTTGGGAGGGGTTGGGTCCCCACCCCACCCTTGCACACACGTGTCCCAGCCCCGCACGCCCCCGCGGCGCACACATACATGTGCCCTCCACACGCGATCCAGATGCATGTAAACACAGCTCTCGGTGACACTCCTGTCCCCACCCGAGCATGTCACACGCTCACGGAGACATTGCAGAAGGAGGATGGGGAGATGATGGGGTCACTTGGCGGGGGGGGAACACAAGACGACACGACAAGGCGGTGGGGGGACGCTGGATGCCGGGGTGGGGGGGGTGGGGGGGAATGGGTCTTTGAAGAGACAGAGGATACTGGGGGTACCGGCTGCACACCCCCACTGTGACACCCCCAAACCCTGCAGCCCCTCCCCCCGCTCCTACCGTCACCATCGTTGCGGGGCCGTGGGGGCTGCTCGGGGGGGGGGGGGGGGGGCCCGCACGGCCCAGCGGGCTCGGGGGGGCTGCGGGGGGCCCCGAAGCAGGTGGGGGCTGCGAGGGTCTGGGCCGCGGCGCCGGGCGCTGCGAGCAACGGCCCCGTCGGTCCTTTAAACGTCCTTGGGCGGCCGCGGGGCGGGGCCCCCCCAAACCGCCGCGGTGGGCGCGGCCCGGCCCCCCCCCCCACCCCCCGCAGGTGGGTCGGTCCGCCCCCCCCCCCCCCCCGACACCCCAAAATGGACCGGCCCCCCACGGTCCGCTCCAGCGAAGCCCATTGGCTGCCGAGCGGGCGGGGCCCCCCGACGCCCCTCGAGACACCCACCCCCCACCCCCCACCCCCCTCCAAACACCGCATACGGGCGCCCCCACCCCGGCCCCGCCCACGTGACCCGAGGAGGAGGAGGAGGAAGGGGGGGGGGCGGGAAGAAGGAGGAGGACAGAGAGAGGGGGCAGGGTGTGTGATGGAGGAGGAAGTAGCGGGGAGGGGAGGAGGAGGAGGAGGGTGATGAGGGAGAGGAAGGACAGGGGGGGTGATGAAGGAGGGGGCGCACACGTGAACTGGGACGCCCGCGGCGAGGGGCGGCGCCGGTTCAGCACCGCGGACAGCGCCGGGGCCGTAACCCCTCCCGCTTTGCCACGGGAGGGGCCGTCCTGCGACCCCCAGAGCTGTGGGGACCCCTGTGAGACCCCCCCTCACATCCTCATGGTGCCCCAAATTTTGCCACCCACCCACCCCACCCACCCACCCCGGGCAGAGCGCAGGAGGCAGCAGGTAAAATCCGTCACTTTAATGGAAACTGGGGGGTGGGGGAGGGCCCTGGAGGGGGGGGTTTCCCCCTTCCAAGACAAAACCAGTGTCCCCGCTGTGCACACACACACACCCCGGCAAGATCCAGTTGCCCCGAGAGGGGGGAGCAGAATGACAACTGAGAATCAGGAAATAAATAGTGAGTGGGGAGGTACCCGGGGCAATGGGGGTGTGGGGGATCCTGGGGGGTGTCAGGGTCCCCCCGTGTTGGGGAAGGCAGCTTGGGGAGCCTGGGATTGATGAGGGGCTCCACCAAGTGCATGGAGCTGAAGGTGCCCCTTGGTGGGGGTTTGGACCCCTGCGGGTCCATCCTCACCTCCACAAAGCAGTCCTAGGGAAGTCAGGGTGACCCTGGGGGGCGTAGGAGTGGGTAGGGGGAGGCGCACCCCCCCCGGTGCCCCCCCCCCTAGGTGCCGCGGGGCTCAGGGTGGCTCTTGAGCGCGTGGAACTTGAGGCCCTCGGGGCGCTCGAAGCGTCGCCCACAGCGCTCACAAGGGAAGGGACGCAGCCCAGGCCCCCCATGACGCCGCATGTGCCACGTCAGGGAGGCGCGTTGGCGGCAGCGGTACCCACAGACCTCGCACCTGGGAGAGGCAAGGGGACATCAGGGGCATGCACAGACCTTGCACCTGGAGGTGTGAAAGGGAGGGGTGAGGGTCACCCAAAGAGTTCACACCTAGGGGGAGTCAGGGCACCCACAGACATTGAACAGGCAGGGGGCAAGGTGGGTTTGAGGGGCACCCACAGATCTTGAACAGTGGGGGCAAGGGGGAACCCACAGACATCAAAGAGGGGGGGGTCAAGGGAGAGTGAGGAGCACCCACAGACCTTGATGCGGAGGTGGGGGTGGAAGGGAAGGTTGAGGGTCACCCAAAAACCTTGCACCTGGAGAAGGGCAAGGAGGGGATCAGGGGCACCCACAGACCTCATGGGTGTGGGCAAGGAGCACCCGCAGACCTCAGGGAGGGGGGCAGAGAGAGTGGTGTCCGCTCCCCACGTCACTCCGCACAGCACTGGCCCCCCCATCATTGACCACCAGTGGGTGTCTCCCCAGTGCCCCCCCCGCCCCCCGATGCTCATTGCAGGAGGGTCTCCCCGCTGCCTCCCCTCTGGCGCACACCACAGGGGCATATCCCCCGTTACCCTCTGCCAACACACTGCAGGGGGGCCTCCCTTGCGCCCCCCCCCCCCCCAAGACACTCACTGCAGGGGGGTCTCCCCAGTGTGCGTCCGCCTGTGCACCTCGAGGTGATTCTTACGCTTGAAGGATTTCCCACAGGTCTCACAAGTGAACTCCCGCACGCCTGGGGACCAGGGACACAGGAGGGATGTTATTGGGGGAGGCGGGGGGGGGAACAACACTTTTTGGGGGGGGGGGCGGGGGGGGGGGGGGGGGTAAGTTATTGGGGGGCTCACCAGAGTGGATGACCATGTGCCGGCGCAGATGGTTGGCAAGGTAAAACCTCTTCCCGCAGCTGGCCTGGGGGCACTGCTGGGTCCGGCCCTTGCGGTGCACCAGGTTCACATGGTTCTGGGGTGGGTGGCACAGAGGTGAGGGAAGCCCAGAGGGGGCCCAGGGGGGTCCCAGGGTGGGGGGGCCCCAGCACCTGAAAGCTGCTGAGAGCGACGTAGACCTGCCCACAGCCTGCATAAGGGCAGGTGATCGGCTCCGGGAGCTCCTCAGGGTCGCTGGGGGGGACACGGGCTCGCCTGCTCCGCCGCCGCCTGCGTGGGGAGGGGGGACATCACAGCCCGGGGTGAGGCTCCCCACCCACACAGAGACTGCAGCACTTGGGGGGGGTGGGGTGGGGTGTCTAGGCATTTGAGGTGGAGGGATTGTCCCACCCCCTTGATGTGCCTGAGAGCTCCTAAACCCCTTCACAAAACCCCAACAGTTCCTGTGCTCCCCAGCACCAGGAAACTGGCCCAGGCCACTGCTCCCCCAAAAAGCCCCCAGAGCCATCCTCCTGGCCCCCAGGGGCCCCTCCATAACCCAAAGATCTCCAACCCTAAAAAAACTCAACACCCCTGTACCACACACTCCCCCCACTAAACCCCTTGTAAACCCCCAAGCCCCCACCTCAGCTCTGACCCCCTCTCCAGAAACTTGTAGTGATCTCCAAAGACACCCCACAACCCCCCATGATACAGCACACTTCCCCCGATCCCCCAAGGACACCCCAAACTCCATCACCCCTCCCAAGCCCACCCCCACCACTCTTGGGCCTCTGGGAACCCAAGTGACCCCCCCAACCCAAACCTCTCAGGCTCTTTGGGGATCTCGTAGATGATGGCTGACACATCACCACCGTCGGCATCCTCAGCCAAGGGGGGTGGAGGGGGCTCCCGGGGGGGCTCTGGAGGGGGCTGGGGGGGGTGCTCAGCAGCAGGGAGTGGCACATCCTCCTGTTTCAGCCCCAGCACCTCGTCCTCCTCTGCCATCAGTGTAGGAAGTGAGGCCTTGCTGCCAACCCCAACACCTGGGCCCCCGCCCGGCACCCTGATCCCCTCCATTCCTGACCCCAATCCCCCCAACCCTTATCGCCCCTGGCACCCCCAGCACCCCAGTCCCCCCAACCCCTGAGATCCCAGCACCCCAATCCCTCCCTGTCCCCCCACAGTGCCCCAATTCCACCCCCAGCCCCCGAGGTCCCACCACCCCAACCTTCCCAAGCCTTAACCCCACCCAGCCCCCTCAGCACCCTAATACCCCTCCCCAACCCCTGAGATCCCAGCACCCCAAAACCTTCTCATCCCCATGATCCCCACCCCCCACATACCTGTCTTAGGAAGGTGGGGGTCCAGGGGGGGTGGGGGGAAGGCACCTTCCCCATCCAGCACAGTGCAGGGTACCTCATCCCCACCCACATCCAGCTGCAGCCCCCCCAGTGCATCGTAGCCAGAGCTGGCCAGGATAAGGAGGGGGGACCCCTGCAGCAGGGTGGGGGGTGACCCATCAGCCAGGGCCCCCCTGCCCGGGCCCAGTCGCAGAGGCAGTGGCAGCGGCACGCAGACCACAGCCTCCAGTGCTGTCCCCCGCCCCTCTGCAGCACCCTCGGGGGGGCCTGGACCTGCAGGGGGGGGCACTGGTGCTGTCGAGCCCCCCCCCAGCATCGCCTCTGAGCCTGAACTGCAGCTCCCTGATGACGAGGAGCTGCCAGGAACTGCTGCTGCAAGAGAGAAAAATCAAGGCGAAGCCCCGAAGGGAGTACACTGCCCCCACCCCCCCAGCCCAAAAGAAGCCCCCTGGGCTCCCCCACCACCAGCCAGACCCCCAAGAAGTGCAGCCAAACCACCTCAGGCCATCACCCGCAAGTCCCAGCACCCAGCAGAGCACCCCCAACACCCAGCCAAAGACCCCCAGCACCCAGCCAAGTACCCTCACGACCTCCCCATCACGACCTTGTGCGTGTGTTGTGCCCACCACCATCACCACGCACCGTCATCACTGTCACTGTCGGAGTCACTGAGAGGCCGCAGCGGCGAGTGCAGGTCCTGGAAGTAGCGATGCCCGCGCTCACACTGCCAGACAGCCGTGGTGTAGAGCCCCACCGAGGGGTCCAGCTCAGCCAGGCGTGGCTCGTAGGGGCAGCGCTGCCGGTGGTCCTCGTACCAGATCACCGCGTGTCGCAGGCAGTTGACATTGCGCCGTCGCCCTGGGGGAGGGCTGCTGGCAGCCTGGCACCCCCCCACTTCACCCCACGGCACCCCCGTGTCCACCCACCCCAACATCCCCCTACCCCCCCCAGTCATCCCTGGCCATCAACCTCTACCCCCCAGACCCCCAACCCGCACCCTCAGGCCTCCCACCCCTTGCCTAAGCCTCCCCACCCACCCCCTACACCCAACCCGACAGGATCCCACCCCACCCCCACCCCCCCCATCACCAGCACTCACTTTTCTTCCGTTTGGGTTTTTTAGGAATCTGCTCCCATGGCTTCCTGCAGAGAGAGGGGTGGTGGTCTGGGGTCGGCCCATGCACTGGGGTGGTCATGCCACCCGGGGGGGGGGGGGGGGGGGGGGGCCGGGGGGTGTCGTTGTACCCGTGGTGGAGGAGGGATTGTGCTACCCACAGGAGAGGAGGGGTAGTCAACCGGCAGGTGGGGAGGGGTCATCATGCCACCCACAGGAGGGGGGAATCATTGTCCTACCCCTGTGAGGGGAGGATCATCGTGCCATCAGTGGGGGGGGGAAGGGGGGGTAGTGTCACCTGCGGGGGGGGGGGGGGGGGCCGTCATCCTGCCTGCAGAGGTGGGGTGATCGTCATGCCACTCGCGGGGTTGAGACGGGGGTGGGTGGGGTGGGTGGGGGGTGTCATGCCTCCAGCAAGGGGTTCCGTCCTGCCCGCGGAAGGGGGGGGGGGGGCGCCATCCCACCCATGGGGGGAGCTTGTCCCCCGCGGAGAGGCGGGAAGAGTGTTCATTCTACCCGCGGGTGGGGGTGGGGTCGCCTTTCCACCCACGAGGGGAGCTCGTCCCATCACTGCTGGGGGATCTTCCCCGCGAGCTGCAGGCCCGACCGTGAGGGCCGCCCCCCACCCCGCGGCTCACCCGCGCCGCCCGGCGCGCTGCCCCCGCTCCAAGCCCAGCAGGTAGGCCGCCAGCTTGGCATCGCTCCATCCGCTGCGGCGCCGCAGCCCAGGGCCCGTGGGCCTCGCCCAGGTAAACCCGCCGCACGTCGTACTTCTTCCGCGACTCCAACCGCCGCCTCGCCCGATCCGATTCCGTTAGCCGTGGTCTCCCCCGAGCCTTCCGACCACCCGGTTCCCCTACGGGGCCTCGCCCAGGACCGGGCCCACCCCCCCGACCCCGGGCCCGGGCCCCGTTCGGCCGCGCTCATGCCGGGCGCGCCGCCGATGATGCCACCACCGCTTCCGCTTCCGGTTCCGGCTTTTGGCGCAGCGCGCGTGCGCGCGGCGGCGGGCGGCTTCCGCCGGTCTGCCCCGGCGGCGGCGGCGTGGGGCCGGGCACCGCGCATGCGTCGGGGGTTCTGCCCGCACCGCGCCGGCCCGTGCCCACTCCTGCTCCGGAACCCGGCACCGCCCTACCCCAACCGCCCCCCGGCCCCCCACCGCCTCTGTACCCCCGGTGCCCATCTGTGCCTCCCCCCACCCCCCCCATGGGCCCCCAGTGCCTTCCTGCCCCCCGATGTGCCACTAGCACCCATCCATTTGCCCCCCCCAAGACCCCCAGCACTTTCCTGCCCACCCTGTGTGCCCCTCCAGTACACCCAGCTGCTGCCCCCCACCCCCTCTGTACTCCCAGTACCCATCTGTGCCCCCCCACCCAACCCCCCATGGGCTCCCAGTGCCTTCCTGCCCCCCAATGTGCCCCCCTCAGTACCCCCAGCTACTGCCCCCCCACTCCTTCTGTACCCCCTAGTACCCACCTGTGACCCCCCCACACACCCTATAGGCTCCCAGTCCCTTCCTGCCCCCCTCTCCCCCTCCCTGTGCCCCACCCCCTCTGCACTCCCAGTGCCCGTCTGCCCCCACCCAGAACCCCCACCACAAGCCCCACTGCTCTGTGGGTGACACAAACTTTATTCCCTGGGGGTTGCAGCGGGAGCGCCGCCCCCCCCCCTACTCCCACAGCCAGCAGCACCACCCCCGGGGTGACCATTCCCCTGTGGCGGGACGGGGGGCTCCAGCACACCGGCAGGGGGAATCACAGCCCCCAGGCTGAGTGCAGGGGGATCCCCAGGGGTGCCAGGAGGGGTGTCCCCCCCTTCCAGGTGGAAGATGACGGGGGTCTGCCCCAGGACAGGGTTCACCTCTTGCAGCCCTGCGATCCACTTGCCCAGCGTGTGCCGGTCACCGGCCCCCGCCATGCACAGCGCAAAGACAGGGCCTTCCTCCACTGCGGGGGGGAGCATGGGGTCAGAGGGTGGGCACAGGGAACCCCCTTACCCCTGCCCCTGTTTCCCCATGTCTTACCTTCATCCACATCGAAGTCGTCATCGTCCCAAGGGCCGCGCTCCAGGTCCAGGTCGAGATGCAGGGGGTAGTAGAGGCTGCGCTCAGGGTCTAGGGGCTCCTCCTGGGATGGGCAGGGGGCTTCTCCTACCTGTCCTGGGCCAGGGTCCCCCCCTCCAGGGCCACTGGTGTCCACTCCCACCCCTCCTGTCCTAGGCCACGGGGGTCCCGTCTCCTCTCACCCATCCTGGCCCAGGGGCTCCCCTCTGAGACCATGAGGGTCCCATCCTGGGCCGTGAGACCATGCTCAACCTGCTCTGGGCCATGGGGGTCCCACCCTCTCCCACCCTTCCTAGGCCAGGGGGTCCCTGCTGGGGCTGTGGGGGTCCCATCCTGGACCATGAGAGCTCCCTCCCCCGTCTCTGGGCCATGGAGGTCCCAGCCCCACCCCGTCCTGGGCGAGGGTGTCCCACCCTGCCCCATTCTGGGCCATGAGGCCCCCCTGACCCACTCGGGGCCATGGGGATCCCACCCCCTCCCACCCATCCTAGGCCAGTGGGTCCCCTCTGGGGCTGTGGGGGTCCCATCCTGGGTCATGAGCCCCCCCACCCCTGCTCTGGGTCATGCGGGTCCCATCCCCGCTCATTCTAGGCCAGGGGGTCACCTCTGGGGCTGTGGGGGTCCCGTCCTGGACTATGAGAGGCCCCCCGCCCACTCTGGGCCATGGGGGTCCCAGTCTCTCCCATCCTGGCCCCGGGGGTCCCCTCTGTGGCCATGGATAGCCCGTCCCACCACTGCCACCCAGGGTCATGGGGAGCCCCTTCCCCTCCTCCCTCAGATGTTTTATCCAGCCCTCCACCACCCCCGTGCCCCAGAGGTCTCACCCGCAGGTGGGGAGGCAGGGGGTCCCCCCGTAACACGTAGTAGCAGAGGCGGGTGCTGCGCAGCCAGAGAGGGAATGGCCCCTCCACGAAGACGGGCCGTGCCGGGCCATGCCGGGCCAGCAGCTCCTGCTGGTCAGGGCTCTGGGCACCTGCAAGGGAGAATGCAGAGCTGGGGACCCCCCACCAAACCCTGCACCCCCTCCAAGGAACCTCAGCACTGGGGACTCAACACTCCCCTCCCCCAAACACCAGCGTCCCTCGCATCGGCCAGGGTCCCCAAGCCCACAGGGTATGTCCCCCCACATGCTGGGGTTCCCCCAAAACACACGAGTCCCTGCTGCAGACACATCACTCCCTCGTTCCCCAGTAAAAAACGCCCACGTGTCCCCCGTGACACCCCAGTACCTCCAGGACCCCCACGCTCACCGATGATGTAGGGCTGGACGGAGCCTTCATCCTCCCCGCCCTCCGGCACCGGCCGCTTCGGGAGATGGTTGTCACCAGCTGTCACTTAATGACCCAGGGACAACAGACACTGTCCCCAAGGGGGGGCGCACCACCCCACCACTGTGACAGAGGGGGGCCCCTCTGTGACCCCATCCTCACGTCTCCCGCCCTAGCTCTGTGTCTGTGCCCCACCTGGCTCATGGGGAGGTGGGTCCCTGTCCCTGTCCCGTGCTCCCCGCCCAAGAGTGGCATTGGTCCCGTACTCCCTGCCTACCCATCCCCGTGTCCCCCACATGTCCCCATCCCCGCGTCCCACATCCCACGTCCCCAACTCTGTCCCGTGTCCCCCAAGTTGCCATCCCCACATTCCCTATCCCCACATCCCCCTCTGCACCCATCCCCATGTCCCCATCCCCATGTCCACCCACGTTCCCATCCTCACATCCCCTGTTCCCATGTCACTCCATGTGCCCACCCCCATGCCCCCATCCCTGTGTCCCCTCTGTGTCCCCATCCCCACATCCCCTATCCTCATGTCCCCCCATGTTCCCATCCCCATGTCCTCTATCCCCATGTCCCACCATCCCTGTCCCCCATCTCCACCCACAACCCACAACCCTGTGTCCCCATCCCCATGCTCATGTCTCCCAACCTCCTGTCCCCCCATGTCCCCCAACCCTGTGTCCCTCCATGTTCCCATCCCCATGTCCTCCCGTGTCCCCACCCCCATGTCCCCATCCCCCAACCCTGCGTCCCCATGTCTCCATCCTCACGTTCCCATGTCCCGCCACGTTCCCATCCTCATGTCCCCATCCCCATATCCCCCATCCCTGTGTCCCCTCACGTCCCCATCCTCATGTCATCCATCCCCGTGTCCCTCCATGTCCCCCAACCCCATGTCCCCTCACGTGCCCATCCCCACGTCCCCTCATGTCCCTCTGTGTCCCCATCCCTGCATCTCCCATCCCCATGTCCCCTCACATCCCCATGTCCCACCTGGTAGATGGTGAGGCGCACATCGGGGTCGTTGGCGATGCGGCGCAGGCCCAGCTGGGCAGCAGCCAGGCCGGGGGGGGGCAGCCGGGCGGGCAGGGGGTAGGGGTTGGCATGGCGCAGCCGGGGCAGCCAGTACAGCAGCCGCTGGCACTTGCGCACAGGGCGGCTGCGGGGCCCAAAGATCCCCAGGAGCAAAAACCGTGTCTCCGCATCGGGCATGACGCCTGCGCGGGGACATGGGTGCCTGGGGGAGGGGGCTGGGACCCAGGGGCACGCAGCACCCCAGCCCCCACCCCGAGGGGGCTGAAACCCCCTCCTCCCCCTGCTGCACTCACTGTGCTGTCCCCTGTGTCCTCACTCACCCCACGCCCCTCCATGTCCCCCCATCTCCCACCATGTCCCCTGTGTTCCCCCATCCCCATTTCCCCCCAACTCCTACTGTGTCTCTCCAGGCCCCTCACATCCCTGTGTCCTCCCCATTTCCCACTCTGTCCCCCAGCCGCACTCCCCCGTGTCCCCCCAGTCCCACAGTGTCCCCCTGACCCCCTCCAGCCCCATGCCCCTCCATGTCCCCACAACTCCCACTGTGTCCCCTCGGGATCCCAATCCCCATGCCCCACCTTGTGTCCCCCTGGCTCCCCCCATCCCTGTGTCCCCACAGCCCCTCAGTGTCCCCTGGGTCCCTCAGCCCCACACACCCCTGTGTCCCCCATTGTCCTACTCTGTCCCCCAGCCCCCTCAGTCCCATGCCACTCCGTGTCTCCCCAGCCCCACCCCACCCCCCACTCACCATATCGCTCCATCTGCTCCAGGATCTGCAGCCCGCACTCCTGCTGCCGGGGGAAGGGGCTCAGCATGCGCTGGAGGGGTCCGCGGGGCACCCAGGGCCCACGGGGCAGCAGGCGCAGCAAGCGGTGGTAGGCCTCGCGCTGTCTCGCCACCCCCAGCGCCGGCATGGCCGCCAGTGCCGCCTCCACCAGCTCCAGCCGTCCCACGCGGCGCCCCGGCCTCTGCTCCAGTGCGGCCAGCGCCGCTGCGAAGGTTGCGGAGCCACCGTCCTCCTCCTGGGAGCCACTAGGAGGGCTGCGCCATGCCAGGGGCCCCGAGAGGTCCCCTGAGGGGTCCCCTGAGGGGTCCCCCGAGGGGTCCTGCGCGGGTCGTCCACTGTGCTGCCACATGCTCTGAGCAACCTGGGAGGAAGAAAGGGGGTGAGGCTGGGGGGACGACCCCGTCCCATCCCATCCTCAGCCACGCTCGCACACCTGCTGTGTCCTGTGTCCCATCCCCCACCATCTCCTGCTGCATCCCCCAGGTCCCTCTACCCTCACGCCTCCACTGTGTCACCCCACACTAAACTGTGTCACCTGGGCACTCCAGAAACAAGCTCCCCCGCACCCCCTTGTAACCCCCCCAGCTCCACCAGAGACCCCCAGGCCCCCCCATGTCACCCCATCTTCAACTGTGTCCCCCGGTCCCCCCAACCTCACACACCCCATCCCCATTCCCCCTCTGTGACCCCCCATCTCTCACCATGTCCCCTGGGCCCCCAGACCCACGGCCCCCCATCTCCCTCTGCATCCCCTGGGCCCGCCGTCCCCACGCCCCTTCAGGTCCCCCCATGCCCCCCCGTGTCCCCCAGGACCCCCATCCACTTACCCCCCTGTGTCCCCCCCACCTCCTGCCATTTCCCCTGCCCCCCCCATCCTCAAGCCCAGCTCTGTGTCCCCAGGCTCCGCTATCCCAAACACCTCCTTCTATAGCCCCACGCACCCCAGTGTACCCTTGGGCCCTTATTTCCACGCCCCCCCCGTATCCCCCAGGACCCCTATCCCCACGCCCCCGCCCTGTGTCCCCTAGCCCCACCCCATCCCCACACCGCCACTGCGTCCCCCCACGCCCTCCGCCCCCCCCGGACCTGCGGGCCCCCCCAGAGCCCCCGGGGCAATGCGAGAGCCCAGCGCAGCCTCATGGCGGCCATGGGGTCGGTGCGGTAGGGGTTCAGAGGTCACGGCCTGTCACCGAGGTCCCCCCGCCGGGGTCGTACCGCTGGGCGCCGCCATGTCCCGCTGACCCCGCCGGCAAGTGCTTCCGGGTCACGGGGCGCGCCCCGCGGCAGAGCCAATCGCCGCGCGCTCCTCGCCCAGCGGCGGGGCCCGGGCGGTGATTGGCGGCTCGGGGAGGCGGGGCTTGAAGGGGTTCCCCGTGACGTCAGAGGGGGACCCGCGGCTGAGCTCAGAGCCGGGGCTACACGATGATGTCAGCACCGGGGACAGCGGCGGCCTTGGGCGCTGCTGGGTGACGCCGGAGCCTGGGGCTCGCGGTGACGTCACGCGGTGACGTCACGGACGTAACGGTTGCTATAAATGGAAATGGCAGGTGCGACCTGGGGGGGCGGCCCCAACGCTTGGGTCCCCCGGCCTGCCCGGGGGGGTCCGTCCCCCCCGCCCGGGACAGCGATCCCCCCCCGAGGCCAGCGACCCCCCCTCCGGGGCCGAGACCCCGCGGGGGGCGGGCAGGTCCCCAATACCAGGTCCCCCGGGCCGTCCCCGGGGGGGGGGAGGGGCGGGGGCACATTCTCCACCAGTGACGAACCGCCCCTCCCCCCCCAGGGCCGGCGGAGTCCAATCCGCTGACGGCACCGGGAGGACCCGCGGGGGGGGGGGGGTCCCCCGGGGTCGGGGGACAGACAGCCCGGGGTTGGAGGGACAGACAGCCTGGGGTAGGGGGACGGGGGGAAGAAGGGATGGAGGGGGAAAGGGGAGGGGGCGGCCTGGGGCTCCCCCCTTCCCTCCCCCACGCCGGGATCCCCCCGCTAAATGTGGAAAAAATGACGCCACCACCCGCCCCGTGGTGATGTCAGCGCGGCGGGAGGCGCGGATTGGCTGGCGGCGGCCCGGCCTGGGGGGGCTCCGCGCCCTCCACCGACTTTTAAAAGTGGCGGCGGCGCCGGGTCGGGATCGGGACGGGGCGCCCGGGAGGGACAGGGACGAGCCGAACTGAGCCGAGACCAGCCGAGCCGAACCGGGACAGATCCGGACCGGGACGACCCGAGCCGGGCCAAGCCGAGCTGAGCCGAGCCGGGATAAACCCGGACCGGGACGGGACGAGCAGAGCCGACCCCCCGGGACCCCCCGGGACCCCCCGCACAGGGCCCATGTCCAACGCGCACTTTAACCGCGGGCCGGCCTACGGGCTGTCGGCCGAGGTGAAGAATAAGGTGGGCGGAACCGGGCCGGGCCGACCCGGGCAGGACTGACGCCTCGGCGGGGGGGGACCGGACCGGGGCGGGGGGCGGCAGGACTCGGGGGGACCGGACCGGGGGCTGGAGGCGGGGCAGAACCCAGTGGGACCGGACCGGGGCGGGCAAGACCTGGTGGAAGCAGGCTGAGGAGGGGGGGCAGGACCCTGCGGGACCGGGCCGAGTCGGGGGTCGGGACAGGACCGGACCCGGGGGGGGCAGGACCCAGGGTGGAGGGGGCGCTGGGAGGGGGGGGGGGGGCAGGACCCGGCCGGAGCGGGCGGGGAGGGCAGGACCCGGCGCTGTCCCTGGTGCTGCCCCGGGCGGGGGAGCGCTGCCGCCAGGGTCCCCACCCCCGGTGGGGTGGTGACGGGCCCCGGATACTTGTGTGTCGTCCGTGTCCTTGTCCGGGGGGGGGTGCCCGGCACCGGGGGCCCTCTGTCTGCCTGTCGTCCCCATCCCCGGGCCGTGCCTCAGTTTCCCCCTGCCACCACCCCGGGGGGGCGGGTGCACAGCATCCCTTGGGCTCGCCTCCTGCGGGGAGCGGCGCGGGAAGTGTTAACCCGGAGGGGCCCCCTGGGTGGCCCGGGGGGGGCCCCGCCGCCCCCGGCCCCGCCGCGCGGCCTTATAAGGCGTCGGAGAGCGGAGGGCGGGCGGCCGCGGCCCGGGGCTATATATGGGCAAAGGTTCGGCGGGCCGGGGGGGGGCCGGGCGCCGGGGGCCTCCCTGCTGCGGGGGGGTCCCCCCCCTTCCCCACCTCACTGCCCGCCCCCTGCACCCGCGATGCTGGGGGCACCCAGGTGTCCGAACTGTACTGTGCTCCCCCCCACCCCGTGTCCCATCGATGGGGGAAGCTGGAGTGGGGGCTGAGCTGATGTGACACCCCCTCCCCGTGTCCCCCCTTCTCGGGCCCCTGTCCCCTCCTGCATCCTCCCACTCCAGTGTCCTCCTAAACCATGTCTCTCTAATGATATCAGTGTCCCCTGTGTCCCCCTGACCATGTCCCCCCCAGTGGTGTCCCCTCCATAGCCCCCCGTGTCCCAATATCCTCCTGATACTGTCCCCCTGATGCTCTCCTGCATGTCTCCCTGACCATGTCCCACTCAATGGCGTCCCTGTGCCCCGTTGATGCTGTCCCCCATGTCCCACTCAATGGCGTCCCTGTGTCCTGCTGATGCTGTCCCCCATGTCCTGCTGATGCTGTTCCCCATGTCCCCCCCAATGGTGTCCCCATGTCTCCTGTGTGCCACTGACGCTGTCCATGTCCCTCCCAACGGTGTCCCTTTGTCCCCTGTGTCCCACTGGTGCTGTCCCTGTCCCCAGCTGGCGCAGAAGTACGACCTGCAGCGGGAGCGGGAGCTGCGCGCCTGGATTGAGGGGACCACCGGCCGCCGCATTGGAGACAGTTTCATGGATGGCCTCAAGGATGGCGTCATCCTCTGCGAGTATGACCCATGACCTCCTCTGACCCCAAACTTGACCCCAGTGCTGGCCCTGACTCGGGGCTGTCCTTTGGGAGCGTGTCCCCCCCCCACCTTGGGTAATCCCGTGGGAATCAGCCCAGCCTTGACTACGGACCTGAACCCCGACCCTATCCCTTGCCCCCGGCTGACCTCACCTGGGCTGACCCTTGCTCTGACCTTGACCCCTGCCCTGCCCCATCCCCCTCCCCTCCCAGGCTCATCAACAAGCTGCAGCCTGGCTCCGTGCAGAAGGTGAATGAACCCATCCAGAACTGGCATAAGGTGAGAGGGGACCCCGGATGGGGTTGGGGGTGCTACAGGGGGTCAGGGTCACGGGGACAGGTAGGGAGCAGGGCTCGGAGATGACCTGTGTGCAGCTGGAGAACATCGGAAACTTCCTGCGGGCCATCACGCGCTACGGGGTGAAGCCCCACGACATCTTCGAGGCCAACGATCTCTTTGAGAACACCAACCACACGCAAGTCCAGTCCACCCTCATCGCCCTCGCCAGCCAGGTGACCCCCCAGGGTGGGACATGGGGTCCTCGGGGAAGGGGGCCGGGGGAGGTCAGAGGGTCCCTATGTCCCCTTGGAGGTCATGAAAAACACAGGGGTCCAGTCATCCTCATTGCCAGGCAGGTGACCACCCTGGGGGGGAACAGGGGATCCTTGGGGGGAGGGGGGGGGGGGGCTGGGGGGGGGGGTCAGAGAGTCCCCATGTCCCCTTGGAGGTCACAAATGACACGAGGGTCCAGTCATCCCCATTGCCAGGCAGGTGACCACCCTGGGGGGGAACATGGGATCCTTGGGGGGAGGAGGGGGGGGCTGGGTGGGGGGGTCAGAGAGTCCCCATGTGGGGGGGGTGTCAGAGAGTCCCCATGTCCCCTTGGAGGTCACAAATGACACGAGGGTCCAGTCATCCCCATTGCCAGGCAGGTGACCACCCCAGGGTGGGACACGGGGCACCTGGGGGGGGGGGCGGGGTAAGAGGGTGGCCATGTTCCCTTGGAGGTCACCAACTGCACAGGGGTCCAGTCATCCCCATTGCCCTCACCTACTGGGTGATAGGGACCAAACGGGGCAAAGCTGGGGGGCTCGGGGGGTGGGTGGGGGTGGTGGGGTGGCGTTAGGGGTCTTCAGGTGGTCCCCACAGGCTTTTGGGGGAAGTGGGGATAAATGTGGTCTGGGGGCCACAGTGGGGCTAGGGCACACGCACCCTGAGCCCCAGGGTGTCATCCAGGCCAAGACGAAGGGGAACAACGTGGGTCTGGGGGTGAAGTACGCAGAGAAGCAGCAGCGACGCTTCCAGCCTGAGAAGCTGCGTGAAGGCAGGAACATCATTGGTCTCCAGGTGACAGGGGGACAGGCATGGGGACACAAGGACACAGGGACGCACAGGGTGGCTGGGGAGTCTCTTGGGGACACGAGATTCGCTATGGAGTGTTGGGGGGGTGTGAATCGTCCCAAGTGTCTTTAGGCTGTTTGCTGTCATGGGGGACGTGGATGTTGTACCTGCTGCTGGTGACACGCTGTCCCCTGTCCCCAGATGGGCACCAACAAGTTTGCCAGCCAGCAGGGCATGACAGCATACGGGACGCGGCGGCACCTCTACGACCCCAAGTTGGGGACAGATCAGCCACTGGACCAGGCCACCATCAGCCTCCAGATGGGCACCAACAAGGGCGCCAGCCAGGTGGGGACAGGAGGCAAATTGTCCCCAAGGGTGCCAGCCAGGGATGAAGGGGGGCAGTCATTGTCCCCAAGGATGCTAGCTGGGGTGGGGACACACAGACACGGCCATCCCTGTGGGGACCGTACCATGTAGGGCCAGCCAGGTATGGGGACAGAGGGACACTGATGTCACCACAGCATCCAGGTGTCCTGGGGCATGGGGACATGGCACCGGAGGATGGGGGTTAGGGAGACCCTGTGGGCAGTGGGGGTGGGTGAGAGGATGGGGGGGCCACCATGGCCCCTAACATCCTGAGATGGGGTCCCCTGAGGAGGCTGAGGGACACATGGGAAGGACAAGGGACCCCCTCACTCCCTGCAGAGGGGCTGAGGACACCCCTGGGGAGGCTGATGGACGCCCCCAAACCCCACAGAGAGGCTGAGGGACCCCCAATCCCTGCGGAGAGGCTGAGGGACCACTGGGGTGGACAGAGGACACACCCACACCCAATCCCCATAGACTGGGAACATTCCTGGGGAGGACAGGGGGACCAGACCCCCAGAGGAGGCAGAGGGACCCCTTGGGAGGGCAGGGGATCCCCCATGGTCCCCCTGAGGAGACCAGGGGACCCCCCCAGCCCCTATAGGGAGGGCAGGGGACTCCTAGGGAGAGCAGGGGATCCCCCCAATCCCCATGGAGAAGGCAGGGGACACCCCTAGTAGGGAGAGAGCCTGAGGGCCCCTGGTGAGGGCAGCCCCACCCCCCACAGGGAGGGCAAGGACCCCTGGGGAAGCTGAGGGACCCTTAGAGAGAGCAGGAGATTCCCCCCCAGTCTGCATAGATACCCCGAGACCCCCTCCTTGGTGAGTCACAGAGCACCCCCCCCGTGACTTTCCCCCTCCCCAGGCCGGGATGACAGCCCCAGGGACAAAACGTCAGATCTTTGAGCCAGCGTTGGGTATGGAACGGTGCGACACACTGACCATCGGGCTGCAGATGGGCAGCAACAAGGGTGCCTCACAGCAGGGCATGACGGTGTACGGGCTGCCGCGGCAGGTCTATGACCCCAAGTACTGTGGTGGCCCTGAGCTGCTGGGCGAGGATGGCCTCGATGGCTTCTACAACTCCCAGTAGCCACCGGGCTAGCGGTTGCTTGCGCTGCATCGCCCTGCCCCGCGCGTACCAGGGTCGCACTGCACTGGCCTCACCACGCCACAAACCCCCCCCCCGCCCCCCCCCTCGCCTCTCCAGGGCCCTGTGGGGCTGGCTCAGCCAAGGTGGGGGGTTTGGCCCATGGGGGTTCAGCCCGGGGGTTTACCCCCCCCTGCCGCGTGAAGCCACTGAGGCACAAATAAAATCCACACGCAAAGTCACTGTTTTCATGGGGGACGGTGGCAAGATGGGGAGCAATGAAGGATGGGGGGATGTAAGATGCTGAGGGGTAGAACAAGGGGGGGCAATGAGGGATGGGGGACTAAGAGGGGACAGCAGGGATGGGGGGACATGAGATGGGGGGTAGAACAAGGTGGGGGGGCAATGAGGCATGGGAAGACAAGAGATTGGGAGGGGTAGCATGAGGTAGGGGGGCAATGAGGGATGAGGGGACACGAGGTGGGGAGGGGTGGAATGAGGTGGGAGGGCATTGACAGATGGTGGACACTGAGGTCTACAGCAGGACACCGAAGGTGAGCAGGCACAAAAGAACACCAAGACACGGGGGGGACATTTCAGGAGCCGGACAGCCCAAAGGGTGCCATACGGAGGATGAGGGAGACCCTGGACACCCAGGTTCCCCATGCCAGGGCAGCACCAAGCTTGGGGTGACCTCCACAGAGCCCACAAAACACCCGCTCCCCCCACCCATGCAGGCACCCGTGACACCACAGCCAACCCCAAAGAGGTCCCCAAGGGGCAACTGGGTCCCCGGCTTCAGGCACTGGTGGCCAAGGGTGACAATCTGCCCTCGCACAGGAGAGCTGTCAGCACCGCTGTGCTTCATTAGGGGCTCGGTATCACCTGGCCTCACATGTCCCCAGCCACTCCCTGAGTCCCTGTGGCCCTCACAGTAGCAGCGCCAGTGACAAGGACACTGAGCCCCAGCCCAGACCCGCAAGAGCATTTATTTGAGGGCAGCTCTGCCAAAACGCATCACCCTCCTGCCCAGCCCCTGTCCCCGGGTCCCTGCGGCTCATGGAGTAGGGGTCCCATGCCCAGGGAGCAGGTGGGACACGTCCTGCGTCACCGCGTGAGTCCGAGCCCCTGTGCCCAGGGCCAGAAAAGTAGAAAATGTAAAGAAAACACCACAAAGCCAGGGGCAGGGATGTGACACACCCCCACCTCAGGGTCTGGGGGCAGCGATGTGAGCTCCCCCCCCTCCCCCCAAGGGGTCTGGGGTTGTGCTGCAGGCAGAGTCTGCCCTGGCCGTTACTGGTTGGCAGCTTCGCAGGCATCAATCCAGTCGCTGTAGACATCCACTGGCTCCGACAGGTCTCGTGGGGGATGTTAAGGCACTAACAGAGGCAAAGGGGGGGGTCCAGGGTGGGTCGGGGGGGTTGGGGTCCCAGTAAGGATACAGGTGATGGGCGTCTGGAACTCCTCCAGGCAGACTGTACAGGAGATCACCCCTGTGTTTCGGGCACGGTCCCTGGGGGGGCAGCAGGGGACAAGCTGCTACAGGTGGCATCCTCAGCCGTGCCTGCCCCCCCCCCCCCCCCCAGGGCTGCAGCCCCCTCCCCTGGCTGTAGCCCCCCTCCCCCTACTCACATCTTGACATCGCAGGACTTCTCGTGGTTGCAGAAGGGGCAGGTGAACTGCGTCTCCAGCGTCCCCGTCACCTTCTTCTTGGGTGGTGGCTTCCGCTTGGATTTCCGTCGCCCCATGGCTGCAGGAACCGTAGTGGTTGTGGGCCCGGGGAGGCAGGGAGCTGCAGACCCCTCCCCGGTGCCCAGTGTCCAGGAGATCCCGTGGGCATGGCCCCAACCCACAACAGGCCACGGTGGGGGCAAGCTTGACGCCTCCGGGACCCTCCTGGCATCCACTGGCCCCCCAGCCCCAGCATGTACCCCCAGCCTAGCTCCCTGCAGCCCCCATTCGCTGCCACGGCTTCCCGCAGCCCCCAGACCTCATCACCTCCCAGCAGTCTGGCTCCCCACAGCCCCCACCACACCCCAGCCTGGCTCCCTGCAGCCCCCTGACCCCCCACTCCCCGGCCTGGCTCCCTGCAGCCCCCAGTCCCAGCATGTACCCGCGGCCTGACTCCCTTCAGCCTTCAGCCCCCAGCCCCGCCCCGCCTCTGGCCTGGCTCCCCGCAGCCCCCGCCGCCATCGCCCCCCGGCCTGGCTCCCTGCAGACCCCAGCTCGTACCCCCAGCCCCCATCACCCCCCCAGCCTGGCTCCCTGCAGACCCCAACCCCCATCACGCCCCAGCCTAACTCCCTGCAGCCCCCATCACGCTCCAGCCCGGCTCCTTGAAGCCCCCAGACCGCAACCGCCATCACCCCCATCACGGCTCCCCACACCCCCCACCACACCCGGCCGCGGCCCCCCCCGGACCTGCCGCCCGCTCCCGCCGCGTTTCCCCCAGCGACAGGCACTTCCGCCGCCGTGACCCGTAAGTGGTCCAGGCCCCGCCTCCGCCTGACGCCGCTTCCGCCCACTCTGCGCCCATTGGCTGACGGGGGCGGTGGCCCCGCCCCCCCTTCCCGCTTTGGGACGATCGATCACGACAGCGTCTCCATCGCGACAGCGTCTCTGTGATAAACGCAGTCATGATCCATGTCAAAAATAGAATGTAGTGCGCCAAGTGTAGCTGTTGTACCCCGTGTAAATCTAAACCCTGTGCCACAATGGTAATGAATGGGCGCGTGCGGCTCCCCCGTGAGACAATGGAAAAGCTCCCCCTTCCCGAGGCAATCGCTGCGTAGAAAAGCGCGCCAAAGGAGAGCCAATAGGAGGAGAAGGCGTACCCTGACGGCCCAATGGGGAAGAGCGGGACGAACTTCCGGCGAGAGGTGATTGGTCGAGATCCGGGCATAAAAGACGCCACTTTTAGGGCTCAGGTGTGCGTGTGGTGGAGCTAATTGAGTTCTCCGCGCACCCAGTGCTGCTTTTGCGTGTTGTTTCTCAGCCGAAATTGATTGAACCCCAAATAAAATTGTTTTAATTGTTATCGTTTATAACAATCCGGTGACCCCGACGTGATCTCGCTGTGCTTTCCTGGACTGTGACTTTTCGAGGGGCGCCCCACAGATTTTCGCTCGAGGGTAGCAGTGTAGGTCAGTCTCCGGAGATCAATGAACAAAAGAGAAACAATAACCAAAAGGGGTTGGAGCTCTTAGGGAAAAACTGCAGTGGGAAGGACCCGTAATTCTCGTGCATGAAGCTCCGAACGAAGCCGATGGAGTCGTGAGTATAAGGGAAGCCGTTCGGTTGGGTGGGTATCGGTTACTTGTGTGCAAGAGTGTGATTGAGACGGAACCTAATTCTGGAAACGGACTCTAGGTTCGGAGCCAGGATTTGAGTTCCGAAGGGAGTGTGGGGGTCTTCTAACCGCGGTTCCAAACTCCCGCGAGGGACTTGGCCGGTGAAGGACTTAAGCGGTTCCTATAGGATTCGTGGGTGGGATCTCGACTCTTATAGGGTATGTGGGTGGGTGAAGGGTTCAGCCCCTGCAGGACACTCTTACCAGTAACTAAGGGCGATAGGAAGCCACTGTAAAAGTCCTAGGATTCGCGGGTGGGTGATAGGTCCAAAACCCCCTGTAGACATTGCTATCGGCAACCAAGGGTGTAATACTCCCGGATACCGTAGGGGGGCGCAAACCCCCTGCAAGACAGTTATTGGTTGCCAAGGGCGATAGGAATTGCCGTAAAATTCCTAATGAAAATGGGCCAACAGGAGTCAAGATTTGAAGAGGAAACAAAGGAAGAAAAGGAATACCCACAAATTATTCCCCTGGATAGTGCTTTAGGAATAATGCTCAGGCATTGGGGTCACTGGCCATCTCAAGAGGGAAAAACTAAAACAAAAATGGTCTGTTACTGTACGGACGCGTGGACGAGAGAGGCAATTTAATCCTATTATGTATATTGGCCGATATTTGGATGTTTTGATGATTGGATGTGTAAGACATTAAATTTATATGTAAATAACAAAGAGCCCTTCAGTCAGAAAGAAAGTGAATATGCTGCACTGTGGAGAGGGTCGGAGACGGGAAGATTGGTTTCATTATTTCCTTTGAGAGAAAAGAGAGAAAGGGAGTCACGGGAGATTGAAACTAAACCAACCACGTCCTCATGGGAGCCATCAGACAATTTACCCCCGCCTTGTTTAAGGCAGGATGCGGAAGGCCGTCAGGAGAGGATACATCCCCCACTGCCTCCCGACCCCGTTCCTTCGACTTCCCTCTTCTCTCCTCCTTCTAGTCACACATAGTACAGAAAGAGAGAGATGAAAATTATAAAGAAGAAGGAGCAGTGGCTCTGGCTCCCCTCCGAGAGGTACCGATAGATGGAGATACAGGAGGAACTGGATTTGTATCTGTACCTTGGAATACAGGAGATGTGAGATCCTTTAAAAGAGAAATGGGTCATCTCTTAGATGATCCTTTGGGAGTCTCTGAAGGGTTAGACCAGTTCCTAGGTCCTAATACCTATACCTGGGAAGAAATACAATCTGTCTTAGGAATATTATTTACAGCTGAAGAAAGATCTATGATTAGACAGGCAGGAATACAGATGTGGGAAAGAAGGTATCAACGAGGCCCTCCTGGGGAACAGAAGTGGCCTAACCAGAACCCAAACTGGAGTAACCAAAATGCCTGTGATAGACAGAATATGTCAGATTTGAGAGAGTTGATTATCCAAGGAACCAAGGGGGCAGAATATTATAAGGCTTTTAGTGAACAACAGGAAAAGGACGAGTCTCCTGTGGATTGGTTAGAGAAACTGAGGAAAAATTTACAAATGTATTTGGGGCTAGACCCAGCCTCTCCAGTTGGAGAAGCATTTCTAAAAATCCAATTTGTGGCCGGATCATGGGGGGATATAAGAAAGAAACTGGAAAAGCTGGACAGTTGGCGAGAACAAGGATTACAAGAACTGTTGAAGGAAGCTCAGAAAGTGTATGTACAGAGGGATGAGGAAAAACAAAAAGAGAAAGCAAGAATGTTTGTAGCGGCAGTCCGGGAAACAACAAATGGAGGATTTCCAGGGAAAATGCTGGAATGTTATCATTATGAGCAGAGGGGACACTTAAAAAAGGACTGGAGGAGACGAATGAAGGACAAACAGATGTTTAATGAAGATGAATAGGGGTATCAGGGGCTCTACGTTCTGCGGACAAAAACAACATCTGAGCCCTTGATAAATTTAAAGATTGGTCCCCAAGAGGAGAAGGTAATGGTTTTTTAGTTGATACAGGAGCTGAACAATCTACAGTTCGGCACATCCCTTTGGGATGTCGAGCAAGTAGAGATACAGCTTTGGTAGTAGGAGCAACAGGGGAACCTTTCAGGGTTCCTATTATTAAAAATGTAAAGATTGAATCTAAAAGGATGAGATTTGATTATACAACTTGGAATGAAATTGGAAGTAAAAAAAAGAACCATCATGGTAAATTTGTATCAATTAACAATAAAGGAATGGAGAGTCATAACTGAACTTGAGGATACCAAACTTACTTTTAAAAGAACCTGATGTAACGGTTCGGGAAATTTATATTGACTTCTGTAAAAGGGTAACTGAATTTACAAAAATTTAAAGTACAAGAGAATCGATGTTATCTTTAGTAGCTGATGGAACCTGCTTTTCCCCAATTTTCCAGGACCTCTGTTGGTGTTTGTTATATTGGAAGTCTTAAAAAGAAAGGCACACCTTGGTAAAAACTGGAGAGGGCGAGACTGGAGGGAATCAGTGCTGCAGGTGACAAGGTCTGCTGAGGGCTGTGACCGCTGAGCAGTATGATCCTGACCGGACCTGATAAGATCAGGACCTTATCAATAAGGGTCCTGACTGGAACGCTGTGGGAAGGTGTGGACACCCTTTATACTTCCAATTTTATATTAAGAAAACAGAGGGATGGATAAAGAAAGGAGAAGATAACTAACGATGTTTTATCATGAGATGAAAACGGGAGTCAAATATGAAGTTCCCAAAGTTGCGAAAAAGGTGTTTGTAAAACTTGTCAAAAATATAACAAAGAGTAACTATTTAATCTTACCAACTGTTGTATGTAATTGACTTACCGAAGGGAGTGTTATACTCCTGGGAATATTTGGGGGGTTGTTACTTATCCCTGTTTGATTTGATTGAAAACATGAATCAATGAGGTAAACAAGGGGGCATTGTGATAAACGCAGTCATGATTCATGTCAAAAATAGAATGTAGTGCGCCAAGTGTAGCTGTTGTACCCCGTGTAAATCTAAACCCTGTGCCACAATGGTAATGAATGGGCGCGTGTGGCTCCCCCGTGAGACAATGGAAAAGCTCCCCCTTCCCGAGGCAATCGCTGCGTAGAAAAGCGCGCCAAAGGAGAGCCAATAGGAGGAGAAGGCGTACCCTGACGGCCCAATGGGGAAGAGCGGGACGAACTTCCGGCGAGAGGTGATTGGTCGAGATCCGGGCATAAAAGACGCCACTTTTAGGGCTCAGGTGTGCGTGTGGTGGAGCTAATTGAGTTCTCCGCGCACCCAGCGCCGCTTTTGCGTGTTGTTTCTCAGCCGAAATTGATTGAACCCCAAATAAAATTGTTTTAATTGTTATCGTTTGTAACAGTCTCGGTCCAACGTCCTTTTATTGGGGGGTGTCTGGGCTGTGGATACCCACAAGGCCTTGGGGGGCCACCCCGAGGTCAGGGCTCACAAGGGTCCTCCCCTCTGTCCTCCAGGTCAAAGGTTACAGGGGGTCCCGCCCCATGGGGGACACGGGTCCATGATGAGTGTCCCCCCCCATGTGGGGGGAGGGGAGAGACCAGTTCCCCACCCCCACCTCCACTGCAAGTCTTGATAAATTGCTGGGGTCAGAGGTCACGTGGGGGCAGGGCCACACGGTAGAGGACGCGGCCGGTGGCCTCCAGGAAGGTGATGGTGGCTGCGTGGGCGTCCAGGCGCAGGTGAGCAAAGCCCCCTGGGGAGGTGGGGGCTCCAAAGAAGAAGCGGAGGGAGCCAGGGGGCACAGCCCCCCCATGGCTCTGGGACTCTTCCATGAAGTTCCCGGCACCGCTCACCACGTAGCTCACCCCCCCCTCCTCCAGGAACTGGGGGGGGGCAGAGATAAGGGGGGGTTAGGATGGAGGCTGGTGTGTCCCCCCCATGCAGGGGTCCCTGCCCCCACCACCAAGACCTTGCCCACCGCCCACCCCTCAGGAACCCAGGGGGCACAGATGAGGAGGGGGAAAGATGGGAGGAGTCCCTGAACATTGAGGGGTCCCATGGGGGGGTCTGGGGGTTCCTCATACACCAGGATCCCATTGGAGGGTCCTCGGATACTGGGGGTCTCACTGGAGAGGTCTGGGGGTTCCTCAGACACCAGGATCCCATTGGGGGGGCCCTTGGACACTAGAGGGGTAACACTGGGGGGTCTTTAGACACCAGGATCCCATTGGGGGGGGTCCCAGGACAGCGGTCCTTAGACACTGGGGTGTCCCCCATTTGGGGGGTGTCTGGGCACCCCCAGGCTCACCTGCAGGTTGTGGTCGTGGCCGCAGAGGTAGGCAGTGACGCGGTGATGCCGCAGCAGCGGCCGCAGCAGCCGCAGCAGGCAGGTGGTGGGGCCATGCTCGGCCACTGACCACACCGGGTAGTGGCCGGCCACCAACACGTAGCGGTCATGGCGTGCAGCCGCCAGCCGTCCCCGCAGCCAGGCCAGCTGTGCCGCCGCTGCTGCTGCATCCCCTGGGGCCCTGGGGGGCACCCCCTGCCCCAAAGTCGTCACTGCCACCGCAGAGCAGCACTGTGTCCAGCATCAGCAGCCGGGCTGAGGCATTGGTGCCCGGCAGGGAGAGACGGAGGCTGTAGTAGTAGTGGGGGAAGTGCCTGCGGGACACAGGGGACATGGGGGACACCCAAGGGATACCCCAGCAAAGGGCACAGGTTGGAGCAGGAAATGCTGGTGGGACACAGGGACATGTGGAGATACCCAGGGGATACCTCAGCACTAGGCACAGGCTGGAGACAAGCCCCGCCCCCGCAGGAGGGGGCTTGGGGACATGTGGGGACACCCTGGGGGGGCATGGGGACACGTCAGCAGCAGGCACAGGTTGAAGTAGTAGTGTGGGAAGTAGCTGTGGGACACAGGGGACACGTGGGGACACCAGGGGATACCCCAACACTGGGCACAGGCTGGAGCAGGAAATGCTGGTGGGACACAGGGGGCTTGGGGACATGTGGGGACACCCTGGGAGGATGTGGGGACATGCCAGCAGCAGGCACAGGTTGAAGTAGTAGTGTGGGATGTCGCTGTGGGACACAGGGGACACCTTGGGGAGACCCTGGGGACATCCCAGGAGTCATCGGAATCATCCTGGTGACATCCCAGGAGTCCATGAGAACACCCTGGGGACATCCCAGGGGTCCTCAGAAACACCTTGGGGACATCCCAGGGGTCCTCAGGCACACACTGGGAACACCCTTGTGCCAGTCCAGGGGTCCTTGGGAACACCTTGGGGACATCCCAGGAGTCTTTGGGAACACCCTGGTGATACCCTGGTGACATCCCAGAGGTCCTCGGGCACACCCTGGGGACATGGGCAGGTGGCTGTCCCGGGTGTGGGGGGAGGTGTCCCTACCATCGGGGGGAGTGGTGGCCATATGCCAGCTGTGCAGTGACGTTCCCCGCGTGGTCGTGGTTCCCTGCCAGCACGAACCAGGGCAGCTCCCGAGCCCCGGGCCGTGAACACTCGCTCGAAGGTCTCCTGCGGGGGGGGGGGGGGGGACGACGACACATGACATGGCAGAGGTCAGAGACACAGACATGGGGACACAGGGAGGGGGACATGGGGGTGTGAGGTTTCCCTTGCGGGGATACCGGGGTCACCTCGGAGGTCTTGCCCCACCTTCAAGACACTTCCCAGCCCGCCCCCCTCGCATTTTAGTGTCGTCGTCCCCGGGATGGGGGGGGGGGTCATACCTGGAAGCGGGGGTCCCACTCGTCTCGCACCCCCTCATAGTAGAAGTTGTCCCCAAGGGCGAGGATGAAGTCGGCGCCGAGGTCAGTGGCTACGCGTCCCATGGCTGCTGCCGTGGCCACCTCACGGGGGGTGGCAAAGGGGGGGTCGGGGACCCCCCCCCAGTCACCCACCGCCAAGAACTGCACCGCCCCCTCCGGGCCCCCCCCGGCCACCAGCATCACCGTCACCATCACCCACAGCAGCGCCAGCATCTGGAGAGGGTGTCCAATGGGGCACAGGCGTTGGGAGGGGGTGAGGGGGGTGGGGTGGGGGGTGGGCTAGGGAGTCCTGGTCCCCATCCATGGGGAGTCCTAGGGATCCCAGCCCCCCACTCACGGACCACAGGTATCGGGGGGG